>NC_136070.1:88503655-89703655 GCF_964261635.1 Lissotriton helveticus
GCCAAAAGAAATTGTTCTGAACAAGAAGATCTAGTTGAAGAAATAGAGAAAATGGGTGCCAGATTCCTAGAAAGGGGATACCCTAAAGAAGTAATCACATCTGCGCAAAATAGGATGCATTTGAAAAAGAGGGATGAGTTACTAACTCCGAAAAATAAGAAGCTAAAAACTGATCAAGAACATGAGATGAATCAAGGGAATGAGACAACTAGACTCATAATGGACTTTAACAATCAAAGCACCAATATGAAGAAAGCTCTTCAGAAAAATTGGCAAGTCCTTCTTCTAGACAAAACCTTAAAGGAAACCTTGACAAAAAATCCAAGTATCACATACCGGAAAACCTCTTCCTTAAGAGACATACTAACACAGAGTCATCTGGAAATAAAGAAAGAGAGAAATCAGAAGTGGTTAACAACACCAGGCTTCTGGAAATGTCACAAATGCAAAGCCTGTGAACATGGAATAAACATCAAGACCTATAAATTACAGAATGGCAAAACAGAAACTATCCAAGAACACATTACGTGTGACTCGAAAGGTGTGGTCTACAGACTACAGTGTCCTTGTGGAAAGTTTTACATCGGGAGCACTGTGAACAAATTAAAACTAAGAATACTCCAACATTTAAGGGCCATTAAGAACAAGGACCCATGCTACCCGATGGCCACACATTTTGCTCAATTTCACCAGAGCAATCCCGCCCTTCTGAAATACTCGGGGATCAAAATAAGCAAAATCCCAGAGAGGGGTGGAGATCAAACCGTACAACTAAGACGCCTGGAATCCAGGATGATTTTGAATATGGGAACAGAAGTACCATTTGGCCACAATTTGGACGCCGAATTACATGTACATTTGTAAAAAACGATAAAGGAATAAGACTGATATCCGTCATCACAGAACCATGTGGAAATTGTATATATGTATATATTGAAACCTTAGATGTTGGACATAGCGCACACCTGTATCCACAATGAAATTAGTCCAGCCGGGTAACTTAATTGATTATAAGAATTATTTGGGAAGATGAGATTGAATAATCAAATGAGCAGTATGAGGCAATAGAGAGCGAGTTTGAAAGGTACTTTACAGATACTAAGCTCTCATACCTCTTAATTAAAAAACGAGATGAGGGAAGAGTTGAAAATGATCTAAATTGTATATAATTGTATATAATAGGTTGAATAGTCATTATAATTTGTAATGTTATTTGAAAAATTTCTATTCTTCTTCTTTCTCCATCTCCCTGCTTCATCCCCTTCCCCAGTACAATATAAAGTTAGTACTTTACTGGAACGAACAAATATTCATATTAATTAACTGGATTTAGGAAATTATCTGATTAGATTGTAAATAATTCAATTGTGGTAAACGGGTGTGTAATTGTACTTTACATAAATTGTAAATACTCATTTGATCTCGAGTATGTAATAGCCAGAAAACAGACTATGCAGGGTTGGAGGTCTAGATGACCATGGAAATGGTAGAGGGTACTTATACACTGCACTATATTTAAATGAGGTCTAGACCAAGGGACTCTATGGTCCAGTTGAAGGCCGGCTTGGGGGCAAGATGGCCGCTGTAGCGCTGTAGGCAGAAGTCACACTTTACCCCCTCTCTGACCGAATGCCTAAATGAGGAGACGGAGGACTCAGGACTGTAGGAATGCAGCCCCCCCCTCGAACTACAAGGTTTTATCGAGGCGAGAGCAGTAGAGCGTACTGGCAGAGGAAAAGCGGCATAGCTGCCAGAGCTGTATCCCTCTGGAAGAAGACCAGGGCTCTGTCCACCGCTGTGGTCGAAGCACTACACTGTTTCCTGGCGGAGAGGGTGATGGCGCAGCGCGGCAAGGAGAAGCAACAGCCGCTGTCTGGCAGCACGATTAAAGAAGCTAGTCAGAAGGATGTTGCGAAACTGGGCGCAATTCCCAAAATTAAGATGCCAATGCCCCCTCCCAAGAAAGCCACACCGGCTGCCCTAACGTCGTCTGCTGCGGTGAGAGCGCAACAGCGCAAGCAGGAGAAAACTCAAGAAAAAGAGAGTAAGCTGACGCGAAGCGCTACTGCAATGGCTCGCAGTAACGGGGGTCAAGAAGTGCCGGCCCGGGGCTTGATGGACAAGAGAAGAACTGACAAGGACCCTACCTTGAGGCAGCCCTCGGTAGTAGAGGCGTTTGGCACGATGGCGAACACGGGGGGAGCAGGAACAGCGGCGGCAGGCAATCCGACTGGAGCGGCAAGCAGGAACGTCCTCGAGGACGCCAGTGAACGCGTTGGTAAGCAACAGGAATACGCGGCCCCCACGCTTCCCGGGAAACGCTGTCTGGGGGGTAAGGAAGGATGCGGTTGGCGCTGAGAGCCACAATAACTCTCAAATGTTGATGGCTCTAAAGGAGATGGAAGCAGAGATGCTGGGGGGGCAGAGTCAGCAACAGGGGCCCAAGGAAGTAGAAGGGGGTAGCCTGATGAGCCTGGTGAGCGCGGATTCACAGAAAGATTTGACAGAGCCAGATTTGGCTGAAGGGCCTGAGGGAGACAGATTCTTCACAGTCCCAGAGGGCTCGGAATCTACCACTGCCAGCAGCGACGAACAGAAAGAATTCTCAGATGTAAGTCTTGGCACGGATAGCGGAAGTTCTAGAGGCTCTAGGGGGTCCAGGGGGAGACGCACCCTGAAAAAACGCAAGGTGGGAGGAAGGCGGGGCGGATCCTCCCCGAACACTCACAAAAAACTAATTTGGGACTATTCAGCTACCTCTAGCATTTATAAAGAGGATGGACAAGATGGGCAAGCTGAGGGGGAGAAACTTGATATGATGTTTGCCATGTTAAAACAAATGCAAGTAGAAGCAAGAGCGGAAAGTAGAAGAGCTAGGCATGACACCAAGAAAATCCAAGCCACAATCAGGAAAGTAAACAAAAAATATGAAGAGGTGGAAGAGAGAGTGGTATGCGTCGAAGTGAGAACCGGTAGATTGGAGGATGAAGCAGCTGATTGGAATGCATATAAAGCTGAACAGGAAAAGACTGTGGTGGACTTGCAATGGAAAGTGGAGGAGTTGGAGAATCGCCAGAGGCGCAATAACGTCAGGCTCCTTGGCATAGAGGAAGGGGTGGAACAACAAGATCCAAGAGGGTTTGTTATCAAGTTGCTAAAAGGGTCCTTCCCCGATGTGCCATGGCAGTGGGAGATGGAAGTCCAGAGGGCTCATAGATTTCCATTCACCAGAAAGAAAAGACAGGATGGGGGCCCAGATATACTCCCAAGGGCTATGCTGGTTTTCTTCGGGAACTTTCTTGCGAGACAAGAACTGATGGACAAGGCTAGGCCAGACTCCAGGAAATCCTTTGATGGTGTAACATTCTTTGCCAGACCTGACTTTTGTCATGTGACTGTGGAGAGGAGATGGCGCCTCAGACAGCTAATCCCAGCATTCCAGAAGCTAGGGGCAGAGGCGTACCTAATGTTTCCGGCAAAGTTATAGATTATATCTGCAGGGCGGATGAGAATGTTTTTTTCTGAGATAAAGGCGGGAGAGTTTTTGACAGAGCTGACAGAACAACGTAGAGATAGGAGCAAGGAATTGGTAAAGTGAAGAAACAGGGGGGGGAAACTGAACAGGGAGGGCTATGATATGCTTTTTGCTTTTTGCTTGTAATCTAACCTGAGTCATTGCGGGCATGAAGAGGGGAGGAGAGGGGGGGCGACACTGCAACGCACAGCGATCACGCATAGGTCAGTTCTGACCTATTTGCCTGTGTTGGGGGGGGGATCTGGCGGGAAGAGGGGTGGGAGGGGGTTAATTTGTGATGTCACTGACCATGTCATGAATGATGTAATATGTGACATCCTCAGCAGTGGATTGTGGGTGCGCGAAATATAGTTAGTACAACTAACTTTATAGGAGCAATTTCAATGGTTTTGTATGAGTGAAATGTCCAGCTAACTATAACACCCCTAAAACTTATAGTTTTTTTAGTGAATTTTAAAGGTTTTTTAAATGCTAATTCCTAACTATATAAGGCCTGAAACCTATGGTTTTTTCAGTGAGTTTGCAAGGTTTTTTAAATGCTAATTCCTAACTATTTAAGGCCTGAAACCTATGTTTTTTTCAGTGACTTTCAAAGGGTTTTTTAATGCTAATTCCTAACTATATAAGACCTGAAAGCCCACCAGGAATCTCCAGTATGCGCCAGGGGACTGCATTGCAGAGAGGTGTAATGAAGCCACGACCCTTTTTACACCTCTCTGCAACGCAGCCCCCGTGCATGTTTGAAGAGGGGGAACTAATTCCCCTTGCATACTGGGGGCCCCTGGGGGCCAACTAGCCCACCTTAAACCTCCAGTATGCGCCAGGGGGCTGCATTGCAGAGGTGTAATGAGGCTATGCCCCTTGTTACACCTCTCTGCAACGCAGCCCCCTGGCGCGTTTGCAGATGGGACACTAATTCCCCTTGCATACTGGGGGTCCCTGGGAGCCAACTAGCCCACCAGGAGCCTCCAGTATGCGCCAGGGGGCTGCATTGCAGAGAGGTGTAATGAGGCCACACCCTTTTTTACACCTCTCTGCAACGCAGCCCCCGTGCATGTTTGAAGAGGGGGAACTAATTCCCCTTGCATACTGGGGGTCCCTGGGGGCCAACTAGCCCACCTGGAACCTCCAGTATGCACCAGGGGGCTGCATTGGACAGAGGTGTAATGAGGCTATGCCTCTTTTTACACCTCTCTGCAACGCAGGCCACTGGCGCGTTTGCAGAGGGGGGACTAATTCCCCTTGCATACTGGGGGTCCCTGGGTCATATCTGCCCAAACGCCGAAATTCCGAACGATTGAAAATGACTTTTCTTGAGAAACATTTGGATTTGGATTATCATGTCCTATACTTTGGAATTTTTGAAAGACTGACTTTGAGGATGCTATAAATTACTCAAGTCTGCCCGAATTGTGTGGGTAAAATTGATACCTAGTCACTTTGAATAAGAATGTACTTAGGTCTCGTCTAACATTTGGAAGAAATATCTAGTTATATGACAACAGGATACCGACATAACTTGAAGGAAATAAGAACGCCCTGAAGAAGTTCTGTTGTACAGAACGAAACGCGTCAGCTGGCTGTGGTACATAAACTTAAGGAAAATAAAAGCATTTGAATATACACCAAGATTCAGCGCTTCAATAAGGACTCTAAGTGATATGATTTGATTGGACTTATTGTGCAAGTGGTGCTGTGCCAAACTTTGGAATATTCTCCACTACTCTCTACTACTTACTCTCTACTAGTCCACTACTCTCTAATACTCACTCTCTACTACTCATTCTCTACTACTCTACTACTCTCTACTACTCTCTCTCTACTACTCACTCCCTACTACTCACTATCTACTACTCTCTACTACTCACTCTCTACTACTCTCTACTCTCTACTACTCACTCTCTACTACTCTCTCTCTACTACTCACTCTTTACTACTCACTATCTACTACTCTCTACTACTCACTCTCTACTTCTTACTCTCTACTACTCTCTACTACTCACTCTCTACTACTCTCTCTCTACTACTCTCTACTACTCACTCGCTACTACTCTCTCTCTACTACTCTCTACTACTCACTCTACTACTCACTCTCTACTACTCTCTACTATTCTCTCTCTCTGCTACTCACTCTCTACTACTCTATACTACTCACTCTTTACTACTCTCTACTACTCACTTTCTCCTGCTCTCTACTACTCACTCTCTACTACTCTCTACTACTCACTCTACTATTCACTCTACTACTCTCTACTACTCACTCTCTGCTACTCTCTCTACTGCTCTCTACTACTCTCTACTACTCCCTCTACTCTATTACTCACTCTCTTCTCTCTACCTCTCTACCTCTCTCTACTTCTCTCTCTACTAGTCTCTACCTCTCTACCTCTACCTCTCTACCTCTACATCTCTACCTCTCTACCTCTCTCTACACGCACACATATACACATATATATATGCATATATATGCATATGCATTTATGTATGTGTATATATATATACATACATATATAAACATATATAATCTGCATATCTACATAAATACAAATATAAATGCATGCATACATATACATATATGCATACATATGCATGTTATTTACATGAAAGTTTTAAAAACACTAATAAAAGCAAAGCTAAAAAGCCACCAAATTACAAACAGAATGGCTTTAACTTAAACGAGGGCGAGATCTATTGCATATTCAATGCTTGTTTACTTTGGTTCCATCAAGAAGGCATTCAGATGTGTCACACATTTGCCATAAATTTTGAATGTTAGCACTCTAGTTGCTCATTAGATCACTGTAGTAAAGCTACTGCTCACCAGGGAAGTCTGCTGCTAATCATACTTTCTATGGCAACATAAACCCCCTCATTTTGTTCCTTTTTAAATTAAATGTTTTCAGACTTACCACTTCATTCCAATCAAGATGGCTTCTGGTGTGCCATACTTTTGTCATAAGTAAGATTGTTAGCGCTCTAGTTGTTCTTTAGAACACTCTGGGACATTCTGTCATTGGGCTATACTTGGGCTACATCTGGGTGATATTTGGGCTACATTTGGGCTCTTTTGTCTCTGGTGGCCATCTTGGGAGACTGTATGTCAGAATTATTTTAATGAAATAGAAGAGGATTTGGGAAGTCACTCAAAATGTGCCCTAATTTTTCTTTCTGCAGCACTAATCATACGTTCTATGGCAAAATATACCCCCTCATTTTGTTCCTTTTTAAATTAAATGTTTTAAGAGTTACCACTTTATTCCAATCAAGATGGCTTCAGGTGTGCCATACCTTTGTAATAAGTAGGACTGTTAGCGCTCTAGTTGTTCTTTAGAACACTCTAGGAGGCTGCAGTAGAACACAAAGGAATCAACTGACAGTCTCTGTCCTTGTTGGATGTACATGTTTTACTGAGAATGTCAGACTTCATGCTCAGATGACTGAGAAAGATAATGTGAATTTACAGAAAATATGCTTTCAGTTTAGCTTATAGATCCCCTTCCAAACCACTGTGGGAAAAGCATGAGATAATAGTTTTCTTTCAAACATGAATCATGATATACCAGCAGAAGGCTTTTTCACATGGTAAAATCACCTTAGAACACACCACAATTCCTAAAATGAGTATGGTACCATCAACAAATGATTTATAATGTAACTAAAGTCCTAAAACCCTCTATTAACTGCAATGCTTTTTAATGAGGTGCTATCATGTATATTGGTCCCAAGATGGCTGCCAACACTTCTTGGATGAAGTGCTGACAGCCAATCAGATCTCACGATGAGATGTGTGGTTAGGCTCCGCCCAGATATATATGTGTTTTTGAAGTTAATTTTCATGAAAACCACTGGAGCAATTTTCAACAAATATAGCAAAGGCACTTCTGCTTACCAGTCCCTACAATTTTGCCAAGTTTGGTGTAATTCCGTTCAGCGGTTCGGGCTGTAGCCTTGTCAGAACGTCCTATGGAAATTAACATGGGGAAAACACGTTTTGGGACCCCCCTTTTTTCTCAGCCCCCACTTCACGAATCCCCCCGAAACTTTCGGCCTGTGCATTGAGGTCACCATGGCATGGATGGGCCTGGCCGGTCACCCACCGCCGTGTGCGGGCCGGTCACACACCGCCGGTGCTGGTCGGTGACCCACCGCTGGGTGCTGGTGGTGGGTGACCGGCCAGGAGTCTTATATATGTGTGAATTTCTTCTGCACACATTCACTGCTTCCAGCCACTGCTGCCTGCGACCGTCACCTCGACCAGCTGCTCCTGAGCTATCCAACAACTGCTGCCTGCGACCGTCACCTCGACCTGCTGCTCCTGAGCCATCCAACAACTATTGCTGTTGTGACACAGTCCTGGACCTTGCCATGCAGAGAGTGCGAGAGATCCGGTCTCGTCCCTTCACCGCAGCGGAGCTGGATGTCCTTGTGGACGGTGTGCTCAGCCACTATGAACGGCTCTACGGTGCCCCCGGACAGGTGGTAAGTGCAGTGGGTAACATGTTGGTGGGCATGAGGTGGTCACTGACTCCTGGCTTCTGCAAGCTTGGCGGTGTGCTGTGGGACCTTCACATGTGTTGTACTGAGCATGGCTGCATGAAGATACGTGTTTCTACGATGTTTGTGAATGTCAAACTGTCCACTGACGTTCCCCTCTTGTCTCCCATCATGGTAGGTCAAGCTGCACCTTCGCAAGGCCGTGTGGAGGACCATAGCACGTGATGTTCGGGCAGTGGGGGTGTGCAATAGACGACACACACACAGCCACAAGCGCTGGGACGACATATCCAGGCTCAGCAAGAATGTAGCGGAGATGACACTGGGGATTATTCCAAGATCAAGCCGCCTTGCCCGACGCACCATGACCCCTCTGATGCACCGTATAATTGCTGTGACGCATCCTGACCTGTCCGCCCGGCTGAGAGGGGATCAACAGCAAACTAGCGGTAAGCAGACTGTATGTGTCTGTAACTTGTGAGTGCATGCATGTATTGGTGCTCAGACACAGTTGTGACATCCGTGGTGCGTATGTTTTGCAGCTATTGCATGTTGGTGCCATTAGCCGAGTGAGCGTTAGCACCCATGTCTGCCAGGTGGACATGCCAGTTGATTTGTAGTTGAGGGTTCCAGGACATGCCGTTGAGGTCTGTGGTCCCATGGCATGACATGTGTGGTCGTCTGCATGCACTTGCCCTGTTTCTATGATGTACATGTTTCACAGGCACCCCTGGTTCTTTGATATGAGGATGTCTGGTAAGGGTGGTTTGTGTGCAGGATGTGAGCTACATGTCAATCGACTGTAAGGAAAGGTGTGAATTTGTAACCTTCAGTACGTGAGTCTGGCACTTAGGTTAACATCTCTTCCCTCTCTTCCAGCTTTGGCTGAGGGCACTGTCACACAGACGACGGAGATGAGTGGTGGCAATACATCCAGATCCGAGATGACACACACGCAGACGGACACTGAAGGGGGCAGCCCCGGAGAGGGGGACAGAACCGTCCCTGAGGACTCACATGTGGAGACACCATCGTCCTCATCCTCAGACAGTGTGGGTGAGTCAGTACTGTTGTCACAGACAGGGAGTGGGCAATCAACACCTTCAGTCGGCACACAGCACACAGGGCCCACACTGCCACCAACTGCAACAAGTACTGCTCGTGCTCGCCAGAGTAGGGGGAGCAGAGTTGCCTTCAGCGCAGGCACCGCTGCCCCTGCCCCTGTGCCACAAAGTGCACTTTGTACTGAGGCTGTTGATCTGCTGCGACAGCTGTGTGTAGGGCAGACCAACATGATCAATGCATTCCAAGACCACGATAGGAAGTTGGGGCAGGTGGTAGCATTCATGGAGGGGATGCATGGCGATGTTGCTGGTCTCCACAGAACAGTTCAGTCATTAGCAAACACTCTGTCTTCAGCCATTCTTCAGTCGCATGGACAGGGTGCTGCTTCCGTTCCCCCATCCACACCACTAGATGTCTCAGGGGAGAGTGAAATTTCAGACCAGGCGTCATTTTCGGGGTATTGCACTAGAAGCAGCCACAGGCAGCAAGGCAGGGCACGGAGGGCACAAACACCATCCCCTAGGACAGGGAAATCTTTCACACATCACGACATGAGCTACACTGGAGTTGACACACAGGATCCTCAAGGGGTGTTGGGGGAAAGTGATTCACATGTAACAGACGCATCCCCCTCAAAAGGTACTCCCAAGGCAAGGGCATCTCCCAAGTCCAGGGACACTCCCAAGGACAAGGACTCTACACAGGAAAGGGAACCTCCCAAGAGCAGGGACACTCCCAAGGACAAGGACTCTACACAGGAAAGGGCACCTCCCAAGAGCAGGGACACTCCCAAGGACAAGGACGCTTCAAAGGAAAGGGCACCTCCCAGGAGCAGGGACACTCCCAAGGACAAGGACTCTACACAGGCAAGGGCACCTCCCAAGAGCAGGGACACTCCCAAGGACAAGGACGCTTGAAAGGAAAGGACACCTCCCAGGAGCAGGTCACTCACAAGGACAAGGACGCTTCAAAGGAAAGGGCAGCTCCCAAGAGCAGGGACACTCCCAAGAACAAGGCAGCTTCAAAGGAAAGGGCACCTCCCAAGAGCAGGGACACTCCCAAGGACAAGGACACTTCAAAGGAAAGGGCAACTCCCAAGAGCAGGGACACTCCCAAGGGCAAGGACACTACAAAGGAAAGGGCAACTCCCAAGAGCGGGGACACTCCCAAGGACAAGGACACTTCAAAGGACAGGTACACAACAATGGCCAAGTCTGATCCCAGGGACAGGGCACCGCCCAGGGATCAGGGACATTCCAGAGACAGGACACCTCCTACGTCCAAGGCACATCCCAGGGCCAAGGGTTCTCCCATGGACACGAGCTCCATCAAGGACAGGCATACATCACCCCTGGCTGCCCTGAGGCTGATGTTGTTGAAGGAACGTAAAACACATGTGTCAGCGGTGGAGTCCCCACATACCTCAACTCCCATCCACACCCCGCAGAAGCAGAATAAGGAGTACACTGTAGTTGCATCCCCAATTACACATGATGCAGAGGGCAGAAGGCAGGGCCACAGCAAACGTCAAGCAGGGTCCAGCACGTCCCCAGAGAGCAGACCACCACAAGCACATGATCCTTCTTTGATGTCTGATGAGGCCACAACACTTACCAAATTCAAATTTCAAAGCTTTATTCGACAGCATGTCATAAAAGCAGTTATACTTCCTACACTACGCAATAAATACTACAATATTAAATTCATTATTTTTAAAAACTCATTAAACCATAATGCTGTCACATTCCAAATAAAAGGACAATTTATACATGATAATTAAAAATAGTTCAATAAAACATGAATTTTTAAAAGTTGATCTACAATAAGCGGTGTCAGTTAATTCGTTGGGCAGTATCTAACTGTTGTAAAGTGCGGGTGCGTATAGACCATGCCCAACCTAGAAATTTTGCAACGGCAATCGCCATGCAGGGTGTACAATCTGATTCCAGCACTCTTATCGCCTCTATGTACCTACGTGTACCTAGGTTTAAACACACAGGTTTAATCCACTTCCGTCGTGGACTTACGTAAAGGGGACAAACAAACAGTAAATGAGCAGTATTCTCAATCAAGTCTTTACAGTGGAGGCATTTATCGTCCTGAATAGCTGACTATTTACGAGCCTTTAAAGGAAGGGTCCCGGTTCTGAATTGAAAATACAATTTTCTATCAAACGGCCTTACAATAATATCCCAGTAAGGCTCACAAGATGGTAAAGGTTTGATATCCAGGAAACGTCCTGTTAAATTAGTGTTAGATCCTATACTATAAGCTGTCGACCATACCATTTCCCGATACATTTTTTTCAGTGTTGCCTTTGGTGGAAAGCTTTCGGCATTGGGAGAGTTCCATAGATGCACTAGTTCCAGCTTAATTAGCAAACCTCTTATTTCCTTTAACCACGGGATCGAATGGAAGCGATCTGCCCTGGTGATATCCTTCAGGGCGCTGGCATAATGCACTAGTTCAGGGGTAGTCATAATGCGTCTCCAGTATAATAAGGGTCGCAGCCGTGCCAAATCCTCAATGTTCTTCCTGCCAAGGTCGTATGCCAGTGGGACGGTGGGGGTACTTTGGGGAACCCCAACAAGACGGCGTAGAAACTTGTTTTCTGCCAGTTTTAGTTGTTTCAAATTGGAGAATCCCCAAAGTTCCGAGCCGTATAAAGAAGCACTGATCACCTTCATGTTGTACATTTCTAAGGCAGGGGTGATTGGCTTAGTCAATGAGGCTTTATGTTTAAGGGCCACTACACCCGCCAGCTGGTGGAATTTTAAAACAGCCATGTCAATGTGGTTTTTCCAACTCATGTTACACTGAAGGGATATTCCTAGATGCGTGAAGGCCTCAACCTGTTCTAGGGGAGTACCGTTAAAGTTAATTGAACCCTTAAATGTGTTCCACTGGTTCAAACACATGAACTTGGTTTTAGAGGTGTTTAACTCAAGTCCACGTGTTTGACAGAACTCACCGAAAGCGTTAACTGCCTTCTGAAGCCCACTCGGGGTTCGAGAAACTACCAGCGTGTCGTCCGCAAACATGAGGACTGGCACGCGTGCCCCTGCTAAAACGGGAGCATCGGTGGGAGAACGGCTTAGATGATCTACAATGCCATTGATGTAAATAGAAAACAGTGTGGGTGCCAGAACACACCCCTGCCGAACCCCACGCTCGACAGGGAAAGTGTCCGTCACCTCACCCTGTGCCCCCCACCTGATTCTAGCATAATTGTTCTCATGCAAGCGGACAAGAAGCGTCAACAGTTCCGGGGCCAACCCAGCTTCAGCGAGTACCCTCCAAAGTTTAGAACGAGGAACTAGATCAAAAGCTGATTTTAAATCTACGAAAACAGCGTAAAGAGTCCCATTAGTTAGCATCACGTTCCTCCAGTAAAGAGCTATGAAAAAAAAGACCTGGTCAACTGAACATGTACAGGGACGGAAACCAGCTTGATAAGGGGATAAAATATATTTTTCTAATATCCAAGTTTGCAGTTTGTTTTGCACTAATCGACCTATTAACCTTTGGGCAGAGTCTATAAGACTGATAGGTCTATAATTACTAGGTAGTGACTTGTCTCCTTTTTAAAAACTGGAATAATTTCTGCACCTTTCCATGAGGTCGGGATTGGTGCACCCCTAGCCACAGAGTTGGCTAGCCACTCAAAGTACTGACATCAAGATAATCGATCACTTAAAAACACATCAGCAGGTATGCCATCCATTCCTGGGGCTCGGCCCCCTGTCACTCAGTCCAGCGCTATACTAACATCTTTTTTTGTGAATAACTGACATTGATAGAAAACTGTAGGGGGTAGTATACAGTCTCCTTCCGCTAGGTCACAAGCGTATTGTGGTTTAAAGAAGTCTACCCACTGGTTTTTTGCAACATTATTTTGCGGGGGTTGAGCTATACCCCCTCTATCCCACTTAACCAGGGCCCAGAATTGACTTTGATTCTTTGCAGCACAGGCGGATTTAAGATCACGCCAGTGAGCCTCATCCCACTGTTTCCTAGCCTCTTTTTGTGCCTTCCTATATATGTCCCTCGCCTTTCTTACACCTAGCGGGCTACTCTACAGGACTTGTCGTACCATCCCATTTTGGGTAATTTTTTATGATCATTGTCTGATTTTATGGGCTTCTTGAAGAACTCCTGGAGCTTGGCAAAAACGTACGTATGAGCCTCAAGCATAATTTCAGGAAAGTTTTGATTTGTGGTATGTGAATTTATCTTAACCACTTCTTCGACCACCACTTTTTTGAGATCATCCAACCTCTCTGTGTTCTCAATTAGTCTACCCCATTTTATGTGGCGCTGGTTATTCGAGGCTACAATATCTAAGGTGACTTTGCCACCCCCATGATTTGGCTCTCTTAACCCCATGTTTGCTTTGAAGACCATACAGAGAGGGTTGTGATCACTCTCCATCCTTTTTTTTACAACCATATCAGTCAACCTGTGCCATTCTCTAATGTCTACCAAGAAGTAATCTATTCGGCTAGAGAACCTACCATTATTAAATGTTTTGTCCCCCTGGCGATCTGATGGGGTACGTCCATTGGCTGCTCTGAGTCCTCTTGCTAGACATAAAGCCTTCAATTGGATGGCCACCGGTGTCCATCTTCTGACTACGGGTAGTTTTAGCGGGGGGACACCCCACTTGCTATCCTCCTCTTCTGCTAGGATTTGGTCTTCTTGGCCAAGCGGTTCAAATGTGGTGTTGACATCACCCCCCACAATAGAAGACAACTGTGTTGGGAGTGCCTCGAGCTCTAGGTCAAGAGCGGCTATTACTTCTGATATTTGACCTCCCGCTACTCCCCTGGCATAAATGTTGAAAATAACCACTCCCTGTCCGTTAGCCCAAGTGAGGTTAACTGACAAAACATCATTTGATGGAGAACTCCTTTGCTGGATTCTACAGCATAATGTTTGGCAAATCCAGATTATCAGACCTCCTGATGGACGACCCTTTGGATTTTTTGTGGCTGGGATTTGGAAATTAAGAAACCCTAGATGATGTACTGGAGTCAATGACCAAGTTTCCTGGAACAATAGGATATCAAATTGGTCTATAAAGTTACACCATTCTGGTGATGTCAACTTGTTGGTAATACCGGCAATGTTCCAAGAAAGAAAAAACAACCCTGTTTCATCTAATGCTAAGCATAGGGAGGCCTGGGTTAATAATATACCTTGGGTTTCATCCTCCAGGCCTGGGTCTAGTTCTATATTAAAACGATGGTGACCTAATGGTTCGGGTGAAGGTGTTACTGGGCCAGGAGCAAAGCATGTTTCTAACAAGGTGGGGACAGACTGTTGCTCTGAGTATTTTTCCTCCTTCCTAATTACTAAAACATTTGGATAATCCGCCCTTTTCCCCTGGGTCGTGAAAGTAACATTTATAAGACCAACCCTCTTGTCTATGGGAATATGCGTACTATTTGGCTCAGCTGGATCATTGGACCCTACCCTGTCTGCCCTCTCAAGTCAATCACATTCATTCAAGTTTGACAGTGCCGCGAATCTATTTTCGAGACTGATACCCCATTCACTGGATTGAGCACCCCTACCCCACTTATTTGGCACCGAGTTCCACTTAGTCCTCATTATACTTGGATTCACTGTACTGCCTCTACGATAGAAAAAGTCTAGAGTTAGCGGGATGATGTCAGTGCTCCTGCGTTGTGGGGGAAATATGTTTCTCAAGACATCAGGGAGTACTTCTGGACTCAAAAAATGCAAAACGACACAATCTCCTTTGAGTTTTTTCACACTATTCCCTATCCAGTCCACCCTTCTTGCCATGTTAATTTCCCCAGCTAACTGCTGTTTACCCCATGGGGATATCATCATGTTATTTGATAACCAGTGGAATGCTTTACTGATCAAGGAGGATGTAGATTCCACTTGACCCGGCTTTAAGGGAGGTACATTGGCCAAGACCAGAACAAGTGGGGATGCCTCTACAATGAGTTGGACCGGGCCTTTCTCTAAACCTGTCACAGTGGATTTTGATGGGAGCTCTTCATTGGCTGTTTCCTGGGCATCTATAACTACTGGGTGCTGGATAGGGGGAGGATTTGGTACCACTTTATCCCTACCCCCTGGCCCATTCCCAGGAACATTCACGATTGGTTCAACTCTGTTTGAAACTAGATTTGGTATATTACCCACCTCCTCCACTGTCTTGTTTATGAGTACCCCTAACCTGTTTACCTCTGCTGTTAGCTGGTCGATTTTGGCTACTAATGGTTTAATAATGGATTTGATCTTTAAATCAATCATGCTCACTAGCTTTTTAATTTGATCATCCTCCAATATCTCCTTCACACCATACTCCCCATTTGCCTCATTTGTAGCCATGTTTTTGGGTGGAGAGGCTATCCTTTTCCTACTAGAGCGTAACCCATCACGTTTACTCTGGCCTTTTCTGCATGCTCTGACTGCTCTGGTTGCAGGCACAGACATAGGGGAGCGGGAAGTATCTTCTATCGTGTTTGACTGATCTACGGAGTCATTGTCTAGGTCAACAACAGTAGGTATATTTTGGTCAAAATTATCGTCTGGGGGAAACTCAATATCTGGGGCATCACTACTATGCACCTGTATCGGGACTTCTACCAGGATGGATTCTGGCAGAGAGCTCTGTGTAGAGGTAATGGGTGGAGAACTCAAGCCCAGCGATATCCTTCTCGTGCTATGGATTTTACTCACAACCTGTACTAGGTAATTGTCCATGTAATTAGATATAGAAGAAGACTTTTGCTTGGACATGTTACACGCAGTGAGATGATAGCACGTTTGCACTCGGTAACCCTAGGGCAATCAGTAAATAGCAGTTACCGAAAAAACGAGAGCACAGAAGATCCACAAAGAATATTAACAACAGTATATCTCAATAAAGGGATACCACAGATGGCCCACGGCAGCAACAAGCAGGAATCCTGGCCCAGCCCAGTCACAAACAGTCTCGGACTGTCTCAGACTGTCCGCCCTTTGTCCGGGCTTCGTCCGTGCGCCCCCGCGCGCTCCCGCGACGCGGAGCTGAGCTTCAATTTGAAGCGCCTCCTGGCGCGTAGTGGTGGGAGGCGGAGGCTTCCTGCCGCAGGTGTGGCTGGTCCTGGTGGTCCCCACCCGTACTGCGGCCGTGCAGCTGACTCAGGGCAACGGCGGCAGGGGGAGACCACAGGGCCGACAAATGCTGGAGCTGGAGCTGGAGCTGGACGTGATGCAACAATGGCCCAAGAATTCTGCTGCGTGATCGGGATAAGCAGCACCCGGTGAGTTTAGAGAAAAAGTCCAGTCATGTCCAGGGTGCCCCTATATTTCACAAAACAACGGAGACACACACCAGTGAAACCTGACCACCCCAATGTTGCTCCAGTACAGCTGTCCCCAGCTCCCAGAGCCACCCTGCCTCCTGGCCCATACAGCCCTGTGGCTCATCATTTCAGTGGTCCTAGTGGGTCAGCTGCCGTTCACTCTCATGCATCATGTAGTAGCACTTTGTCAGTTGTGCCCTCTCCTGTTTCAGGTACTGGCACTGTGTGTGTCAGCCACTCTCATATGTCAGATGCTGGCATGGTATTTGTTGGTCAGTGTAGAGGGACATGTCCTGGCAGTGTGTCTGGGTCTATGGCTCATGTGTCAGTCACTAGAGCTGTGGCTGTGTCTCACACTCCTGTTTCTGGTGCTGGCAATGTGTCTGGGTCTCTGGCTCATGTGTCAGTCACTAGAGCTGTGGCTGTGTCTCACACTCCTGTTTCTGGTGCTGGCAATGTGTCTGGGTGTATGGCTCATGTGTCAGTCACTAGAGCTGTGGCTGTGTCTTACACTCCTGTTTCTGGTGATGGCAATGTGTCTGGGTCTATGGCTCATGTGTCAGTCACTACATCTGTGGCTGTGTCTCACACTCCTGTTTCTGGTGCTGGCAGTGTGTCTGGGTCTATGGCTCATGTGTCAGTCACTAGAGCTGTGGCTGTGTCTCACACTCCTGTGTCTGGTGCTGGCAGTGTGTTTGGGTCTATGGCTCATGTGTCAGTCACTAGAGCTGTGGCTGTGTCTCACACTCCTGTGTCTGGTGCTGGCAGTGTGTCCGAGGTGACTAGTTCAAGCAGTCCACCAGATTCTGTGCTGTGAGGTGTAGCTCCCATCACTCACATGTAATTTGACTTTGTGTCTCGATTGTCCACTGTAACCACCCTAGCATTGTTACAGTCCTTGGGCCGGAGCGCTTGACCCACATGCTTGTGTTGCCTCTGATGTACCTGCTATGTTCACTGCCATGAACTTTTGATGCACTTGGCCCCTCTCACGTGCTGCCTCTGATGTACCTGTTCTGTGCCATGGACTGTTGATGCACATTGCCCCTCTCACGTGCTGCCTCTGATGTACCTGTTCTGTGCCATGGACTGTTGATGCACATTGCACCTCTCACATGCTGCCTCTGATGTACCTGTTCTGTGCCATGGACTGTTGATGCACTTGGCCCCTCTCACGTGCTGCCTCTGATGTACCTGCTCTGTTGTAAAGACTGCCCTGTTGCTGTTCTGATACTGCATTGTGCCCTCATGTGCTGGCTCTGATGTACCTGCTCTGTTGTAAAGACTGCCCTGTTGCTGTTCTGATACTGCATTGTGCCCTCATGTGCTGGCTCTGATGTACCTGCTCTGTTGTAAACACTGCCCTGTTGCTGTTCTGATACTGCATTGTGCCCTCATGTGCTGGCTCTGATGTACCTGCTCTGTTGTAAACACTGCCCTGTTGCTGTTATGATACTGCATTGTGCCCTCTCATGTGCTGCCTCTGATGTACCTGCTATGTTCACTGCCATGGACTGTTGATGCACTTTGCCCCTCTCACATGCTGCTTCAGATGTACCTGTTCTGTGCCATGGACTGTTGATGCACTTGGCCCCTCTCATGTTCTGCCTCTGATGTACCTGCTATGTTCACTGCCATGGACTGTTGATGCACGTTGCCCCTCTCATGTGCTGCTTCAGATGTACCTGTTCTGTGCCATGGACTGTTGATGCACTTTGCCCCTCTCATGTGCTGCCTCTGATGTACCTGTTCTGTGCCATGGACTGTTGATGCACATTGCCCCTCTCACGTGCTGCCTCTGATGTACCTGTTCTGTGCCATGGACTGTTGATGCACATTGCCCCTCTCACGTGCTGCCTCTGATGTACCTGTGCCTTGCCATGGACTGTTGATGCACTTTGCCCCTCTCATGTGCTGCTTCAGATGTACCTGTTCTGTGCCATGGACTGTTGATGCACATTGCCCCTCCCACGTGCTGCCTCTGATGTACCTGCTCTGTGCCATGAACTGTTGATGCACATTGCCCCTCTCACGTGCTGCCTCTGATGTACCTGTTCTGTGCCATGGGCTGTTGATGCACTTGGCCCCTCTCATGTGCTGCCTCTGATGTACCTGCTATGTTCACTGCCATGGACTGTTGATGCACTTTGCCCCTCTCATGTGCTGCTTCAGATGTACCTGTTCTGTGCCATGGAATGTTGATGCACTTTGCCCCTCTCACGTGCTGCTTCAGATGTACCTGTTCTGTGCCATGGACTGTTGATGCACATTGCCCCTCTCACGTGCTGCCTCTGATGTACCTGTGCCTTGCCATGGACTGTTGATGCACTTTGCCCCTCTCATGTGCTGCCTCTGATGTACCTGTTCTGTGCCATGGAATGTTGATGCACATTACCCCTCTCACGTGCTGCCTCTGATGTACCTGTTCTGTGCCATGGACTGTTGATGCACTTGGCCCCTCTCACGTGCTGCTTCAGATGTACCTGTTCTGTGCCATGGACTGTTGATACACTTGGCCCCTCTCATGTGCTGCCTCTGATGTACCTGCTATGTTCCCTGCCATGGACTGTTGATGCACATTGCCCCTCTCACGTGCTGCCTCTGATGTACCTGTGCCTTGCCATGGACTGTTGATGCACTTTGCCCCTCTCATGTGCTGCTTCAGATGTACCTGTTCTGTGCCATGGACTGTTGATGCACTTGGCCCCTCTCATTTGCTGCCTCTGATGTACCTGCTATGTTCACTGCCATGGACTGTTGATGCACTTGGCCCCTCTCATGTGCTGCCTCTGATGTACCTGCTATGTTCACTGCTATGAACTGTTGATGCACTTGGCCCCTCTCACGTGCTGCCTCTGATGTACCTGCTATGTTCACTGCCATGGACTGTTGATGCACTTGGCCCCTCTCATGTGCTGCCTCTGATGTACCTGCTATGTTCACTGCTATGAACTGTTGATGCACTTGGCCCCTCTCACGTGCTGCCTCTGATGTACCTGCTCTGTTGTAAACACTGCCCTGTTGCTGTTCTGATACTGCATTGTGCCCTCTCACATGCTGCCTCTGATGTACCTGCTCTGTTGTAAACACTGCCCTGTTGCTGTTCTGATACTGCATTGTGCCCTCTCACGTGCTGCCTCTGATGTACCTGATGTACCTGCTATGTTGTAAACACTGCCCTGTTGCTGTTAAGATACTGCTTTGTGCCCTCATGTGCTGCTTCAGATGTACCTGCCCTGTTGTACCCAGTGCCCATGCTCTTGGGTAGTGTACGATTATACCCCTATTCTGTTTAATAAAGTAAGTCAATCATGTCTCGTGGTTTGTCGTTGTCATTCCTGGTTGTGTACTTGAATTGTTGCTATATTGGTGCAATCGTACATGCAGTTTCTCAAACATGACACTCCCCCTCCCTACGTCACAGCCCTGGCAAGTATTCCCCTTCCGACAGCAATTGGTGTATTGGCGTACCTGCGTCGTCGTCGCCGATGGGCCATGACTTGCAGGTGGTGGAGCACGAAGAGTATCGGAAATGCGTGTAGCGCTGGATCCATGATGGCGATCTGCTTGTGGTGGGTATCTCTGCAATGTGTTGTATCTCCGCTGTGGTGAATCCGCCGTGTTCAGGCAGGTTGTTTTTCCGCAGCGATTTTATGTGTGTTTTCCGCCATCGTGATTTAGAGGACGGTCGGAGACGTCATTCCGTAAGGCGTTGTCTCTGGATTGGTTACGTCCGCCGCGGGGTCGGGTGTACTTCCGCGGCGGTGCGTGCTCTTCCGCCGCGTACGGACTTTTGACAGTGTTTCCCATCCTAATATGGTGGACGGAGTGCCCGTGGCAAGCGGATGGAAAAAAGGCATTTTCCGCCTACTCCAGGCCGGCAGTCGTCCTTCCGTCCGCCATCGTAATCGACCCCATATTTCGGCCCTCTCTGATCCCTCACAGTTGCGGTGGTGCAATGGTGGTCCGACCGCCCTCGTTGTAATAGAGCGGTCGGACCGCCAATGCGGAGGTGGCCAGACCGCCACCACTGTGCCACCTTGAGTCTGGACCTCCAGACTCATAATTAGACCCCAAATTCTTTAGGTCCCATTGGGGAGTGAGGTTCTGTGAATTCTGAACCCATGGGTTCCATTTTGTGTATGGCAGCCATTTTGTGGTTGCCCTCACATAGGCCATGATTGAGGCTGAAACTAGTCTTTTGAGGACATGTACACCTTAGCTCGAGTTCATGCTGACTCCTGTTTGACCTGAGTGAACTGACCCTGTTGCCTGAAGCTGACCTTATTAAACCAGTTCCTGCCCTTTAGCTGATCAAGATTGAGGATCAAAGCACAGGACATTGTAGAGTTTGGTATGCACACACACACCCCTTATTCTGCTTCTTATCTGTTTTCTGTTCCTTCTTTTATGGTCTGATTATGATTCTGGGTGATTTTAAGGCTGACAAGACACGTGAGTTTGGTTGGTTGAAATGAGATGTGTTTTTGCGTAACTCCTTTGGAAAGAAATGTCCATGCGTTTTTCATGTTTGTGTATTTGGTTCTATCATGAATTGTTCTTGCTGGTTCTGTGTGTCTGAAAGTTGTTTTTGTTCTGAGTATTGGTTTGTGGGTTAAATGTGTGTTTAAATATCTATGTGGTTTTCCCATTAGTGCAATTTCTGTAAGTGAATAGCGTTGGCGCTATTTATGAAATGCATGGCTAAAGCGCGCTGTATTGTGTGTCCTGAGTGTTTCACCCCTTTCTGTTTATGTCTGAAATAAGGGATGCAGCTTGCTTTTATATGTGAAATCAGCCAAAATGATTGGGTTTATTAAAAATAATTATTAAATTATGAAAAATAATTATTAAAAATAAGTGTTACAAAATTTGTTTTTTACTATTCATGAAGCTTAATGCTCATACTGTGACCTCCTAGCATTATAATTTAATTTGAGTTGGTTTGCACTGCATAATGAGGACATTAGCATATGACAACTCACTTAGCGCAGGCGTAAAAAACTCATGTTTCTAAGGATTTACATGAGATATGTCTAATGTCTAATATCTGTAATGTGTAAAGAACATTCTGAGGATGATTAATATGTAACATACTTATAGGATATTTATTTTTAAGTGCCCCAAATATCAAAGTCGAATTTGGGTATTTTTGCCATTTAAAATAGCTTTAAAGTACCTTAGGCTTCAGTACATGCATACAATTAGGTATAAAACACAAATTTGCAGGTTGTTCCCATTTGGGGTTACGTTTAATGGCTCAGTGAGCCAATGTGCCTGGTGCAGAGGTTTGAGTTTAATATCAGGGTTGAAGGTTTTTAACTTTGGCTGGACCTAACTGAGACCTTCATCTATTTAAGGTTGATGAAATGAGTACCATTGCAAACAAGCATTTGTTCTAAAAACTGGTATGTGTGTTATTATGTTCTGCAAATTATTCACAGTAAATGTTTTAATAATATAAGTATAGAAATAAGTTATAGCCCCTAACAGGAGTAATATATGTAACATGTGTTTTAAATAGAGTGAATTATTGCAGGTTAGGAGGAATCCGGAAGGCCTTTTGTCTTTGACAAACTTCTTAGTGAGCAGAAGCTGGGGGCTAGGACAGCTGCAGAGGCTGGCTCGAGTCGCGCTGAGGTGTTATTTTTAGTTTCCCTGTAAACAATGGAAGGAGGCTGTCATGTTGACATTTGTGACCTTTAAATTAGGGCCTTGTCTCTGTGAAATGCAGAATGACCTTGCTAAACAGGCCTCTAAAAAGGAAGGGTTTCTGGTTTCCCCACAAAATTAAAGAACTTAATTGCAAAGGGAAAATTTGAAAAAGGTTTCTTTGAAAGTCCCAACACATGCTAAATGCTCTGCAGAAATGATATATTTGTATCTCTGCCTCTGAAAAATAATGTCTGCTAGTTGCTTTTATTTGACCGAAAATGAAGCATTGCATTAAGTCTTAGACAGAAAATAAGACAAAGTTTTTTATTGAAATTTTGAAGGCTACATGCCTAAGTGAGAACGAATTGTGGCGCAAAGATAACATGGAGTGTCAGTGAAAGAATTTTACTTTTGGAAAGTTAAAATGGCTTAATGTTGCAAGCTGACTGACACGATGGTAACAGTTAAGTAATGGAAATTTATTTTTGTGTCTGTTCATGTGTATTATGTTTTGTCTTCTGATTAAACGTTATAATTGATGTCTGTTTGTTATGAGTAATGTCTCTCTTTTGTGTGTTGTGTATTTTTTTTTTGCTTCTGCCCACAGATCATTCATGGATTGTTCTGGGTGATTTTAAAGCTGACAAGACACGTGAGTTTGGTTGGTTGAAATGAGATGTGTTTTTGCGTAACTCCTTTGGAAAGAAATGTCCATGCGTTTTTCATGTTTGTGTATTTGGTTCTATCATGAATTGTTCTTGCTGGTTCTGTGTGTCTGAAAGTTGTATTTGACAGCAGATATCCACTAACTGGTGATCTACTGTCAAAAAGGAGGGTAAGGATTTTAAACCTGACACGGTGTTATGCGTCACCGCTCATTTATATATGCTATTGTTTTGTCTATGCTTTTTGTGCTTGATATACAGCAAGTATATCTGATGGCTTGACATGTCCGTTTTGTGCGGTTTTTTTGCATGTTTTTTGTTTTATGTTGCTGCTTATGATACTATTACAAGTTTACCTTGTCATATAGCTACTGTATATCTTTATAATGTGTTAAGTTAGCATAGGCTCATTAAATGTTTAAACGCCATTTTTCCTTTTGCTGCTTCTGCACACGACACTTAATTGTTGATTTAGCTTTCAACCTAGTAGTTCGTTGTGGTTTACATGAGAATAATATGTTATTACTCTGATATCAGCTTTGCTTAATAAACTATGTCTGCACATAGAGTGCTGAAGCCTCAGGAACAACACGATACAGAATTGTTATGAGGTCTGATCTTCGCGCCTTTATAGACATAACATAAGTGCAGCTTCTGCCAACTTTGGGCTTGAGGCGGGTTTTTATATTGCTTTGCTGGAGGCACAAAAACACACAATTGATGCTGTTCGCATGCTGAGAGAGCTGGTGTATGCTGATGTGATCCCTTCATACTAGGACACTGAGGTATGGGCCCGCCCTAATTCAACCCAAAGAGACCTTCTTAGCTATTAATATAATATGCGAGTTAGGGAGGGTGATAAATAAGTGTTGTTATACCCTTATTGATTTACAGCATGGTAACATGCTGTCACCATTCGCTTTCTATGGACTAGTAACTATGCTTGTAGCTTTGTTGTTGATAATATGTTTACTTGTATTATCTAAGATACTGCGCCTGAGAAGACGGCATTAGTAAATAAACATTTCAAATGCTCACGTGTTCTTCTTTACTCCATGTTCTGGTTTGTAATGATTGTATAACGAAAGAGTGCTCATGTGTTCCACGTAACCTGAGGTCTGTAAGTTCATGTTCTGGTTTGTCTAAACATTGGGAGTTGGTTATGACCAATGAGACACTGTAGCTAGCTCGGTAAGGGGTTTGTTGGGTACTAAGGTGAGTTTTGGGTCACCCTAATTCGCTGAGGTTCCAATCCTCTGTGCACAGTTCTGTGGGAGAACAGAAACCCTGCTACATGGCGCCCGTACGTTGGAGGCCTTATATCATGACACTCGAGTAGTATATCATTCAAACCTTAACCCCTTCACTGTCGTTTCCGGAAAACGGTGGTGTCGGTGAAACCTACCTATTTTTTTGAAATAGGTATTTTCAAGCTTGAATCTATCTAAAACGGTTTCCTTGACTTACTACCCAGTTGTGCTACAAAGTTGATTTTGTTTTTCTGTGGTTCCGGTGAAATCATGGCTGTAGCCATTGCGCAGCATAGTCGCATTGCGGTGCGCAACCATTTACAAACTTACCAAGTCCCTTTGGAAGGCATGGCGGTGATTTTGGTGGTGTGTGCAGATCCGGCGTACCCTTTCGAGCTCTTTTACTCGTGGGTCACATTTCCGGAGGTGGACGCGAATTCTCAAGTGTTCCTCCACTACACACCCTCCCCTGTACCGGCTGAGTATACACCGTACAGGGCACTGGAAATACCTATTGCTCATTGGCAGCATCGCGTTTGGTTTGATGGCGCCCTCCCCCACTCTTTGTCAGCTGCGAGGTTAGGTCCACTTTCCATTCCAGGTACAAATTGGCCTGCTTTGGGTGGATTTACCCCGCACCCGAATCACGGCGCTTGTCCCCTTGCTGATATTCGCAGACTACACGTTGTCTCGATTGCTGTGATTCGTGCATTAGTGCAATACATAGGTCGTCATCTCCCGGGTGGTCCACCCGGGGGTGCGGCCGTTCAAACGGAACGTGGCGGTTTACGCCTGAATCCGGTTATGGTAAATTCGGTTTTTGGTCAGCGTCCCGTTGATAATGATGACTTCCCTTTCTGGCTTGCCGAGAAGTTTGACCAACTGGAGGCTGTGTTTCCGAATTCTACTCCTGCTGATAAACATAGAATGTTGACGATTACTTTACCAAAGGATTTAACTCCTGAGCTTGTTGACTGTGAAAGCTTGGGAAAAAATTTAGCGGCCGTTTATACGAGGTGTTTCGGCACCCCGTCTATGACCGCACTGCCTGAGATCGTTAAACGTGTTCAGGATGATCACGGACCGGAGGCAGCGGTTGAATTGGGTATGCGCCTGTGTGGTTCGTTTGAGATAGTAAGTGATCTCATACTCTCCAATATTAAAGGAGATGCGGTGAACTTTCAGGTGTCGAATGCTTTGGCTGCTCTGCCCGATGCCGATAAACCCCGACAGTTAGCGAAGATAGTTGTGGCCGCCTATAAGACGATTGGCCGCACAAGTAGAGGTCTGAAATATTTTCCTGTCAAGGAGAAAAAACAACCAAAAGGACAGTCTGCTGCGGCAGATGTCCAGCCCAAGTCCAAAAAACAAAATTGGCCTAAAAAACAGACACAGGGGAAGCAACAAAAGCAGACTCAGGATTCTTTTCCTGCAACACAGGTTCCTGCGCCGACTGAAAAAGTTTATGATTTGCGCGATCGCGCGATGATTAAATCGCCTGATCGTTTTCAGGTTTCTGATCAACGCTCTCCTCGTTCCTTTCAGGACTCATCGGCCCCGAAAACCGGTGGAGGAGGAGGCGGTAGGGGACGTGGTGGCCAACAGGGACGTGGCCAGTCCCACCAGACAGACGGCGCGGCGAAGCAGGAGGATTCTACGCCGAAAAGACCACAGTTTGCGAAAAAGAAAGTCGCGGCCTTAACAGCGCATAGATATGCCACAGATAGTGAGAACGCGGCTTCGGAATCTGACGTGGGCTCTGACCTTGCTGGACAGCGCGGCGGAGATTACCATAGTCAGAGAGGCGCTGCGTCCACTACTGAGGGTGACAGCGACTGATGTCTACGTTGTAATTGAAACAGCAGATACGAGACTTGCTCCCCCTAAAAGACTTTATGAAATTGTCCTGTTAATTGAAGGTGACATACAGCGTACCGTTAAAGGGGTATTTTAGGAAAATCTGTCTTCTACGTATGATATTTTGCTTTCGGAGGCTGACTGGCCCCCACCTTTTGTGCTCGCGGCGCCGCGAGGGGAGGAGGTAATCCTCCCCAGTTTCGCGAACACTGTCTCGAAAGAGCATGCGCAGCATTTTGCAGAAGAGTGGGCTCGGGCTCTCGCACCGGCTCTGTACCGTAACCAATGTGGTTGGGATAAATTGTCGCCTTGCCACGAAATTCCATTGCGGTCTCAGCCTCAGCCTCAACCTCAATATCCCATTCGGCGTGAAGCTAAAACTTCCGTCGCGGAAATCCTTGAACAATTAGAATATCAGGGAGTTATAGAAACTTGTGTGTCACCAATGAATAATCCTCTTTTTACTGTGACCAAGCCTGACGGATCAAATCGTTTGGTATTGGATTACCGGCATTTGAACTCGCATTGCCGTAACTGTGCAGTACAGAATACTCACGGCTCTGCCCTTGTGGATAGTCTCGTGCGAAAGCGTTTCAAGACAACGCTTGACATATCCAACGGTTTTTATGCCCACAGATTGGACAGCTTTAGCTCCCAATGGACCAGTTTTACGTGCGCTGGGGTCCAAAAACAATTCCGGCGTCTCCCAATGGGCTATAAGAATAGTCCTGGTATATTTACCGCTCGCATTGTCTCTATTCTGGAGGCACTCGACCCAGATGCTTGTTCGTATGTGGATGACATATATCTCACAGACGACGATATTTGGGAGCATCTGTGTCGTGTAAATTCTGTTATTTGTAACTTTGCTGACATGGGTTACAAATTTAACTTTGCAAAATCGCACATTGCTGAACACACAGTGTTGTTTTTGGGCTATGAGCTCAACAATGAAGGTAGAGGTTTGGCTCCTCACTTCTTAGAGAAGTGCGCACAGTTGCGCGCTCCTACTACACTGAAAAAATTACAGTCCTTGCTGGGTTTCTTAAATTTCGGAAGAACATACATTCCGGAATATGCCCAGCGTATCAAGCCTTTGTATGCTTTGATACAACCAAATTTTTTGAAATCATGCTGGCTGCCTGAGCACTCAGCCATTTTGCAATCCTTGCAGGCTGATTTGCTCGCTTCTAAGTTCTTACTGACTCGTGACAACCATACCAACCTGGTGATAAGAATAATACCAGGGACAGTGGGTTTCACGTACCTCACTTTTAATGAAGGAGAGACAGTACCTATTGCTTACAAGTCACACTTGTACACTTCGGCTGAGATGCGGTTTCCCACTGTGGAAAAGGTTTTAACAGCTGTACAGATGGCTATTCTTAAAGAACGGGCTCTGTCACAAGGGAAACGCATGTTGGTTGTAACACCCTGTCCTCACTTGGAGGCAGTCACGAAAGCCAGTGTACCAAATTCAAAAGCTTTGCACCCTCGGTGGATTCAGTGGGCTGCGTCCTTGACGTCCACGGATGTCACGTTTATTTTTGACGCCTCGTTGCGGTCGCAGGAGTACTTGCAGTATGAGTTTGTTCACCCTGCTCCTCTAGCTATGCGACCTTTGGAGGACTTCCATTGCATCATTTACACTGATGGTTCCGCGCAGGTTGCGCATGGCTCTAAACATGCCTACGTTTCCGCATGCGCCATTGTGGTCGGTGCTATGTTGAACGATGAGTTCATATCCAGGGAAGTGCACACGTTGCCGCTTGGAGATTGCACCGCACAATTGGCAGAGCTTCGTGCTCTTTTACTAGCGTTGGAGTACGCAGATCCTAGTGTTACTACTCTTATTGTAAGTGATTCTTTCTACTGTGTCCAGTCTTACAATGAAAACTTGTTCTTTTGGATTCAGAATGACTTTCGTGATTCCAAGGGTAGCACAATAAAACATAAATTGATCTGGGTTCGAGTGGCAGAGCTTAAGGCTTCGTTGCCGCTCGTTTTTGTAATTCATACTCTTGGCCATCAGCGTGTGGGAGTCCACGCTGTCGGTAACTCGCTTGCTGATGAAGCAGCGAAATCAGCAGTGTCTACATACTTAGTTGCAGCAGTTACACGGTCCAAAAGTAAGATTGATAGTGACATCTTGGCAGCTGTTGCTGCCACTGAGAAGGGAGGTAAACATCCTTCGGTATTCCCTTCGAAGTACACATACCACTTAAGTCCCGAAAAGGTTCCTTTTGTGAAAATACCTGATGTTGGTGAACGTTTGATTCCCAACGCGGATCGCAGGGCAGACTTGATTACTGCGGCTCATGAAGGTGTGGCGTCTGCGCATGCGGGCGTCACAGCCACTGTAACTCAATTACAACAACGTTTCTGGTGGCGGGGACTGTACAAACAGACGCGTGATTATGTCCTTCTTTGTGAAATATGTCAGCAGATTAAACCTTCGACTGCTGCGTGTCCGCCACAGACTCAGTTGTACATTTCTAATAAACCACTAGGTTGTGTTTATTTAGATCACTGCGGTCCTTTTTCCTCTGATACTGCGTATAAGTACATCTTAGTTGCAGTTGATTCATGCACACGCTTTGTGTGGGTCTGGCCCCATCGCAGCGCTGATTCACGGACTGTCATTAGAGATTTGCGCATCTTTGTAGGGATTTTTGCCTGTGGTACCTTCCATTCGGATCAGGGTCCGGCTTTCGCCTCTAAGGCGTATAAGGATGCCATGCATTCGATGGGGGTCCAAGTCAAGTTTTCGTCTCCCTACAGACCTGAGGGTAACAGTGTAGTGGAACGAATGAACCGTGATTTAAAGCAATCTTTGACAGCTCGAGTTATATGCACTGGCAGAAACTGGCTAGCCCACCTCTATGGCGTGCAGCGTGCTCTTAATAATCTCCCTAGAAGGTCTCTGGGTGGGCGGACCCCATACGAAATGCTCTTTGGCATCAAAATGTACGTCCCTGACCTTGACGGTCTAGACTGTGTGGTTCGCGCCACTTCCTTTGACGCAGATGAACATTGCAATGTTTTACAGAATCTACAAAAGACCAGAGACGGTCTTGCAAAGGAACATTTTCCCTCCACGTCGGATGTTGCGTTGCAGATCCCGGTAGTCGGCTGGCAACCCCAAGTTGGAGAACTGGTTCGTGAGAAGATCGATAACAAAAAAGAATTTGGTCCTTCCTACAGAGCTCCGGTTCCACTCCTTGGAGTGAAGGGCACGAGAACAGTCATTTTACCACCGCTTCCTGGTCGTAAGGAAAACAGGTTTATTTCAATTGACAATGTCAAGATACACAGAGTGGCCGATTCTTCTTAGTATGACACCAGCAGTTTCCTGTCCTTCCATTGTGAGACATTCGGTTGTGCCCACTGCTTTTAATCATGATTCAGAAGTGGCCATTGAATTACCTGCAATTTCCAGTCCTTTATTGAGTACTTTGCCAGGTGCCGATCAAAATGAAATAGACTATGCATATCCCACTGATTTGTCCATGCCTGACCTGCATGCATGTTTAGCCACGGAATCCAGATTTTCATTTGACTCTGTTTCCCTTGCCTCGAAGAAACCCTCTCGTTTTCCAGTTTATGCTACCTTATTTAAAAAACATTTTTTGATTCCCCCTTGGACATATATTTGGCTGGTGCTTTTTTCGATATATCTTTTTATGTCAATTGGTTTTGTATTTTATTTTTTTCCGATTGGTAAATGGACACTATGTCGAGGAAAGAACATGCATTCGGCATCTCAATGGAACTTTGGCTCCCCTCTCCTCATCGCATTCTGCACACAGACTGAAAAGAGACTTGACATTTGTTAACATCACTGCTTGGCCTGTCCTTGATGGGATCGTGTGGGATGCCGTTCGATTTCAAATTCATGGCCCTACGGAAGTTGTTAATGTCCCTAACGTGCTTAGAGTTAATATGGGGGGTGTGGTGAAACAGAACATACGTTCTGGTGATTGGGATGTTCAGGCCGTAGAGTCTTTATTTTCTGATTTGAAATATTATGCTGCCTTTGATGCTGAAGATTTATATTTAGAATCTGCTAATTATGATGATTTATTTTGCTTTCAACATTTTGGCAATCACTTCTTACATAAAACAACATCCAGAAGGAATACTGTTGGGAGCATTGCCCAGCTCCTATACAAGGCAGTTCTAGTACTTTTTTGAAAAAATACACTTATTTTACTGACTTCAATCAGTCTAATCCCGAGTCCTTTTATTTTAAAATGACACAGAAGCCTATGTCCAAGGTTAGACTCACCGATACCAAACTATTGTATTCGAAGTCCTTTTTAGATCAGCTGGCTATTGGCGGTTATGAAGTCTGGAAGGAATTAATTGACTTAAAATCAGTTTGGGGTTCTAAGGACTGGCAGGTACAAGGCACTGAGGCTTTGCACCGTGCATGTCTCATCCCTAATCACATTTTTTTTTTTTTTTTATTCTACTATTTCACAAACGACATGCTTTGGATTGGCTACTGCTAAAAAACTAAATTTTCCTTCTATCCCTGAGTTAGAGGAATATTCAGGCTGGAGTAATCATACTCAATTTTCGATTAGAGAATTACAGGCCCTGTTGCTGAATTCTTCCTTTAACATCTCCAGTATAGACCCAAAGGGTTGGCTGGTGTGGCACAGGAGTGCTGATTCTTGCCAACGCCGTTTTTTAGGTTTGTCTGACGGCTTTGCTCAACTTAAACCTGATTCACGTTTTGAAAATGAGCATTCTGTCACAACTTACTCTGTGGGTAAATTATGTCAAACCTGGCTGAAACATTCTAAATTGTCTGCAGTTAAATTACATCTTGCAAAACTAAATGATGATGTAGATTTAAATGATTTCGTAAAAGGCCCGGCTAGTGGTAGGTCGAAAAGGTGGATATATGCTGTGTACAATGAAATTTGGAAAACATCGCAGATTGAGGCTGCAACACGACTTAGGGCTATAGATCAGGCAAATTTAGAGAAGGTACTTGCAGTGGTGGACAATAGTATTAACATGCTTTCTTCACGCATTTACACTTTAGATAACATTGTGTCTTCTGTAGTGGATATTGTGCATGATGAGGTGTCTGTGTTGTACCATGGTCAGAATCAATTGCGTTCTATCATGCAGTTTGCATGGACCCTGCAAACACTTAAATCTGGCAAGGTGCCATGGGGATACATGAACGTGTCCTCTCTTTTTGCACCCTTTAATTTGACTGCCAAACAACGCTTGCTTTCTATGCGTGATGCTTCTTTTTCTATGTTACATATTGAAAAATTGGAATCCTTGCCTTTTTCTGTGGCAGAAGCCTCAGCTGCAACGTGGCTTATCCACGGTCTGTTAACATTACCTTTTGCTATGTATAAATTTACTAACTGTATGAAATATGTTGCCATAGGTCGCTATGAGCCTTTGGGTAGTGGTTTTCTCCATGAAGTATGGTCCCTTCCTTTCACTTATAGATGTTTGAGGGACGGGCAAGAAGTTTATCTTAATGGGGAGGAATGTACAGAAACTCCAGATCATTCGTTAATGTGTAGATATATACAATTACACGGTTCTTGCAATCAGGACCGACCAAACTTAGCCTGTGTTTTAAAAGGCACTCCTGTACCGGCAATTATCCCGACTTTTACCTTGTTAGGGAATGGAAGTTATTTACTTTTGAATAATGAAGATTGTTGCGGGTTAATTAACGGTGTAGCTTATGTGGTAACAGTAAGTGAACGTGTCGTTTGCTGCAGGAATGTCTTATACCCACCCACACATGAAAATAGGGAGGTTTCCATTTGGCCACGCATACCAACCTTGAAGGCAGAGTTCAACGGCATGACTAGACTGAGGGCTCTATTGTCCCAGAAAGAAGTGGCCTTGAGTTCGGCTCGGGAAACTTTCGTGCTTCACATTGCTAACACCCGGACCGAGGTTCAGGCCCTTTTAAATACTGATTTGCCGTTGCATTTTGGCGAAATGATACATTCTATCTTTAACGCGTCCTCGACATCTGGGCTAGCGCATTTTTTTAAAGCGGCTAGCAGCGGCCTTGTGACTTCATTTGAAAAAATATTTGGAGTAATCCCTAGTTTCTTTCATTCCATTTTCTCGAGTCTGTTTGGTGGATTCCCGGTTTTACTGGCACTAGCGGCAGGCGTCCTAGTTGTTCTCTGCTTCCTTAAATATGGATGCCCCACGTGTGGAAGAAGCGGCCCAGCCTCTGCTGCCGCTGTTTCGCAACCGAATGCTTGAATATTTTGGCACACTGCCGCTTGCGATTTTAAGCACGGCATATGGATTATCGTTTCGATTTTCCTACTTCACCTGTGTCCAGCCTGTGTTTCACTGCCTGAGCTGTGATTTTGATTGGGCCATTGATTTGTGTCTCTGCGGACCGGTTTCTCCTGGCGTCGATTTTAATCAGCTGTTGAGTCCTATCACTACTCACGAGTTGGTTTGTTCTGACGAAAGGATTATGGCCATAGCAGCGGTGCATGGACTAATGGGTCCCTGGGATATATTCACGGCAGTGCAGGATTTCTTGGAACTGAGCTTTCTGGAGAACCCACTGAGTTGGCCTCTGATGGTAATAGAGACTCCGATACTTGGGGAACACGTCTGTTCTTTTCCACTTTTGAATTGGATGGCTGAACTGTTTTCTGATGAAGACGGTGATTTCATGCTGGAGGCTGTTGCATATTTTGCTTATACGGTCTTGTCCTAAATACTTTTCCATAATTTCTTTCCGGATATTTGACTTTCAGCTTGCATTTTTTGCGATTTTTCGTACATCGATCAATTTCCCAGTCCTACTGACTTGAGCGAATTTTTGAAATTTTTTACTGTACATTCATGGCTCACAGTTCTTGAACTCTGCTTTCATGAAGTTGCCCTTATCTTATCTTATCCGTCGTCGGATCATGGGGGGGTGTCATATAGCTACTGTATATCTTTATAATGTGTTAAGTTAGCATAGGCTCATTAAATGTTTAAACGCCATTTTTCCTTTTGCTGCTTCTGCACACGACACTTAATTGTTGATTTAGCTTTCAACCTAGTAGTTCGTTGTGGTTTACATGAGAATAATATGTTATTACTCTGATATCAGCTTTGCTTAATAAACTATGTCTGCACATAGAGTGCTGAAGCCTCAGGAACAACACGATACAGAATTGTTATGAGGTCTGATCTTCGCGCCTTTATAGACATAACATAAGTGCAGCTTCTGCCAACTTTGGGCTTGAGGCGGCTTTTTATATTGCTTTGCTGGAGGCACAATAACACACACTTGATGCTGTTCGCATGCAGAGAGAGCTGGTGTATGCTGATGTGATCCCTTCATACTAGGACACGGAGGTATGGGCCCGCCCTAATTCAACCCAAAGAGACCTTCTTAGCTATTAATATAATATGCGATTTAGGGAGGGTGATAAATAAGTGTTGTTATACCCTTATTGATTTACAGCATGGTAACATGCTGTCACCATTCGCTTTCTATGGACTAGTAACTATGCTTGTAGCTTTGTTGTTGATAATATGTTTACTTGTATTATCTAAGATACTGCGCCTGAGAAGACGGCATTAGTAAATAAACATTTCAATTGCTCACGTGTTCTTCTTTACTCCATGTTCTGGTTTGTAATGATTGTATAACGAAAGAGTGCTCATGTGTTCCACGTAACCTGAGGTCTGTAAGTTCATGTTCTGGTTTGTCTAAACATTGGGAGTTGGTTATGACCAATGAGACACTGTAGCTAGCTCGGTAAGGGGTTTGTTGGGTACTAAGGTGAGTTTTGGGTCACCCTAATTCACTGAGGTTCCAATCCTCTGTGCACAGTTCTGTGGGAGAACAGAAACCCTGCTACAACCTGTGTTGTGAAGGGATATACATGACGATGTGTATCCTGCAAACAGTTGGGTAGATTTGCTTTGACACTAAATTTCACAGAAAGACAGACAACACTTCATCAGTGTATGTCAAATTTGGCTTTAATGGTATTTGAAGGAAAATAAAAAAAGAGATATACAGAATCAAAGTGTGTCACATGCTGTTAGTCACGTACTGCCCCTCCCCTTAAGGAACAGGCAGCCCTACATTTATGTATCCTGATTGGACGTAAGGATAAATTATAGATCTGTGACTTTTGCGCATGGTGACCTAATTTTTATATTACTTTAGTCAGTTTTGTTCTGCTTCCTGAATAGTGTATGGCCTTGTAGCATAAAGGAAACAAGGTTTAATTTTTTTCCTTGAAAAAGGAACTGGAACATTAGCTGAGATTACCATATATGGTTTAGCGGCCAGCGGTAGAGCTAACATTCACTCAAGTAATTTCTTGTTCTTCCTATAGATTTTTCTTTCGTCACTTCTCCCCTGATTGATGTTGCATCGTGCCTAGTAATTGGGGATTTTAGCTGTGTCCTAGTCCCATTTTCCCTTTTCCATATTCCTTTCACCAGTTAGCCTTCTTTTATTATTATTATTGTATTAGGTTCACACTTCCAGATTACAGTAATGTAACAGAAACCCCTATATTATGTATAATTCCCTTTTGTATGACCAGACTGGTTTTTAAGAATTTTCTTTAGGCCTACTTCATGTCTCTGATAATCTGGATTATGCGATTTTTCTTTTGAGATGTTCTAGATAAGGAATTTAGGAACACCTGGACTTAATCATTGAGAAAAAAAATGTGTTTACCCCATTAGACGATGTCACTATGTGTGAGGACATCCATTTAGATAAAATTCTCATATAGTTATCTACCCTTAGATGGTAGAGGATATGCTCTCACATGGAAACCCAATTGAAGAAATTAGAGGCACTGTTTTGCTTATTGCCTTTGTCTTTGTACTCTATGAGAATGATAGTGTGTTCTAGACCAGAATTGTCTCATGGTGTATGGCCAATCCCTCGCAGATTGCAGGCCACCTGCTGGCAATCCTCTTGTTAAAAACAAACTGTTTTTGTACTAAATTGAAGGAAAATAACAAATGTGTCCCATTTCCTACGTCACTAGGTTCTGCAGGATTAAGTCATAATAACCTGCGGACCTTTGATGAAAAGCTAATTCCCATCAGTGACAGTCCCAGCACCCAGACAGTGATCGCCAGCGTGTCATCAGTGATATCTCCAACGTATTGTACTTGCTTCATCAGAAGGCGTTGAACATCAGAAAAGAAGGAGGAGCTGGTTTTGCCACAGAACCAGAGTTTCAGTGCAAAAGAGCGAAAGAGAAGGATTCCAGTTATTTTAAGTTTTTAGTTTTTCACCTGTCATGTGCTGGTAACCTCTGACAGTAGGCAGTCCATTGACCCCCTTGGCCTGAGTTTAGGCCACCCCCCCCCCCCTTTTCTTTGCTCCAATGGAAAGGCAGTGCACCAGAGGATCCAGAATTGGAAAAAGGCACTACATTGTGGTACCTATGATTAAATGGAAGAGCAGCCCAAGCATCCTCTGACACTGAAAAGCGAGTGTTGGAGTCTGACATTGTTGCTGAGTATGAAAGCCTGTTGCTCTTTCCTGATTAATAGTACTTGGGTCTGCATGAGATGATCTGTGCCCATGATCAATGGAGAGCACACTATCTGTAGTGCCTGCCGCAGAGGAGAGATATTGGTGCACTGCCTTGAGACATTGAGACTTTCAAATAAGCTGCGAGTGTTTGCCAGGAGGGCACTCCAACGGATACTGAGAAGGACCATTTTCATGAAAGGCCTGAACGAAGAGGCCCATGCGGAAGAAAACAACACAAGAGGATTTGATGAACAATAGAAGCCTGCCGGAGAGGCTTGGACGGACTCTGGGTATTTCCTGTGCGATTGCATAAAATGGGTGTTAGGAGACTAATTTTTGCTGTTTTGCATTGTTTTAAAGTAGTATTCTGTTTAGTAAAAGCAGAATAAAGTCCATTCTCTGTGGAAGAGTATCCCTTTTCATCTGAGAGCATTAATAAGGATCACCACTGTTTCACCTGAACATATAATAAGTTACTGAAATGCATAGGAGCCATAAAAAAATTTACTAGATAATTTTAGGATTTGCTTTCTGCTTAGAGTTGTGAAAAATGATAATTTTATTTGTAATAGTGGTCATTATTTTCTCCTGTTGTCCATATGTTCTTAATAACATGTTTTCTAGTATTTTTAAGCATGGCGTTGTCTTTTGTGGGTTGGATTGTTTTCACTACCCAATTGACTCCTGCACCCACCTCCCAACCTATGTCTTTTCCTACTACTACTTCTTTGCATTCTTTTCATATCTTACCTGAACACGAGCAGATTAGAAGGTCGGAATTTGTGAATAATTACTTTGTACAGTTTCAGCATCAATACCAGTTAGTAATGAACACCACTAATTGTTGGGTGTGTGGTCTTATGCCACATACTACAGATAGAGATATTCCCTATTTGGTTCTGTCATTTAGTCACAATGGGTCTGTATGGGCATATCAGACGATGTTTATTTATGCCAACGAAGTCTATCCCTTGCGTTCCATGAAAGATAACTCAAGTAATAATGCCTTAGTGAAGGGAATAACGGATAATATTGACATCGATTCAGATACAGACTGAGTGATTGCCTATGTAAGGGCAAAAGGAGGGACTGAGGTTCTGTGAATTCTGAACCCATGGGTTCCATTTTGTGTATGGCATCCATTTTGTGGTTGCCCTCACATAGGCCATGATTGTGGCTGAAACTAGTCTTTTGAGGACATGTACACCTTAGCTCGAGTTCATGCTGACTCCTGTTTGACCTGAGTGAACTGACCATGTTGCCTGAAGCTGACCTTGTTAAACCAGTTCCTGCCCTTTAGGTGATCAAGATTGAGGATCAAAGCACAGGACATTGTAGAGTTTGGTATGCACACACACACCCCTTATTCTGCTTCTTATCTGTTTTCTGTTCCTTCTTTTATGGTCTGATTTTGATATGGGTTGTGGTCCTTTTACTATGGGTTTGTCCGGCTTGTCTAAAGAAGAATGTTGGGTTTGTTCAATGATTGATTATGGGCCGGACAACTGTAAAATGGGTTTGTCGTTTGGCAGACCTTGCATGTCCATGTTAGGCATTTTTTGCATGCTTGCAAAAGCTAGGACTGCCCCTTACTTGTATGCTGAAGTTTGTAACCCTAAGCATATAAAAGGCCTCTGTTTTCTGTATTCCTCAGACTACCTCATTCAGTTGCTACGGCTTCTGTGTGACGTGGCCTCACTTATTAAATTTAATAAAGATGTCTTTTCATATTTTCAGCTTCTGTGCCAAGTTCTTTTTTTATTAGTAAGTATTCCCTGAGAATGAAGACTACAGTTCTTCAGGAGTGGTAGCACAGGTATAAAACTGGCGTGTAAAGTTTTTTAAAGGATTTGAATCTTTGCAGCCAAATATTAAAGATGTGTTTCCCTCTTGGAATTTACATTTGATGTTGACAACTCTCAAGAATGCTTTGTTCGAACCTTTACAAGACATTATTAAAATGTTTTTTTTCTGTAAAGGTCTTGTTTATAGTGGCTATCACAGCAGCTAGGCTTAAAAGGAGATTAGCTGGCTTAATGTGTGTTCCTCCATAGTGGAATATTTGTGAGTATACAATAATACTTAGGTTGAGTTCTAACTTCTTCCTCACATTGAATAAGGCATTTCATTGGAATATTCCCTGTATTATGTTCTGATTCAGGATCATATGAAGATTAATTGTCAAAAATAGATGTTGTCTGGGCTGTGAAAATGTATTTACAAAGGGCACAGGTCAGAAAGTGTGATTTCCTATTTTTAAATTTTGGGGTTGCTTAAAGGGCTATTAATCCTTGTTGTCAACCCTTGCCAGGTGGTTTAAGAATGTGATCATTCAGTGAGACAGGTGGAATACCTTGCGAGGGGTCTTTCTGACCAATCCACACTACTAGTGTGATTGGGGACCCGAGGCCATGGCCATCTCATGGAATGGCACCTCAATGTGTGGGACCTGTGGGAGGGCAAGGTGCTGAGAGTTATAAGGGCAGATACCGAAATCTATTTGCTTAAAAATGAGAATTCAGTCTCCTCTGGGGTAACTGAATGAGAGGCCTATAAAACGGTGTTACTGGATAAAGCCGGGAACCGTGTTGCATGGGAGAAGAAGAAAAAGTTTAAAATACTGGAAGAACTAGAACAAAAGATACTAGACCTCAAACGACAGGCAATACATGATATAGGCCCAAAGCTAACCCGAAAGCTCAATACTTTGTATCCAGAATTAGGAGCCCTACCTATGGAAAATGCTAGAAAGCAGAGATTGGCAATGCTGCATCGGCTCTATGAGGTCAGGGACAAGGCAGGTGAGCTACTGCCCTGTCTTATTAAAAAGGAGGCACAGGCCCGGTGGGTGCGGGACATCACAGACACCCGGGAGATAATCCATGCCTTAGATACCCATATTGCCCACTGTTCGCTGACGATTATAGGAACGTTTACAAAGCACTCCCTCTAAGTGAAAATGCGGTGATAGAAGAATACTTGACGCCCACCCCTATCCTAGTGTTGAGTGATGAGGGAGCAAGAGAACTAGAGGCTGACCTGACATTAGCTGAAATACAAGAGGCTGTGGCCAAACTGAGACATAGAAAACCCCTGGCCCTAATGGTATACCGGCAGAGCTGTATAAGAGGTGCATAGACTTAATATGCCCCCACCTACTGCATCTATACCAAGATGTGCACAAAGAATGCATCCTACCCCTAGATTTGAAGGCTCCTACAATCATAGTGATACATAAAGAGTAAAACCCTGTGATTGGTGCAACTCTTACCACACTATTTCCCTACTGAACACTGAGGTGAAGATATTAGTCATGATCCTAGCGACAAGTCTCCTTAAACACATAACATCTCTGGTTTTATGCCGGGCCATGCCACCAGATTTAATCGTCGTAGAACCCATAATTGGATGATGAGGGTTAGGGACCGTACCACACTGCACCTATTTCTATTGTTAGATGCAGAAAAAGCATTTGATGCGATGCACTGGCCATTCCCTGATCGCAAGTTTTAAAATTTGATATAGGGCCCCAATTCCAGAGCTGGGTAGCAATATTATACAGAGCACCCACTGCTGCAGTCAGGGTGAATGGGGTGTCATCTTCGGCATTCCCAGTTGGCTGGGGAACGAGACAGGGTGCCTCCTTTCCTCGCTTCTCTTTGTGCTTAACCTAGAGTCGCTAGCCTGTGCCATTCAGTGCCACCCTCAAATTCAAGGTTTTAAATTTACCCTTACCGACGGAGAGTAAGAAAAGATTTCCCTCTATGAGGAAGATGTCCTTCTTTTTTTCACAAATCCTGGTAATTGATACTACAGAAGAGAATGGGAGGTACTCTGGATACAGGATCAACTGGTACAAATCCACACTATACATCCCAGGATGTCCTTGCCCGGTGATCTGAAAGTGGTTCCTGACAGATTCCAGTATATGGGTATTTTTATCACCCCACATAGAGAGATATGCAGGCACCGTAACCTTGGGATGATAATAATAAAATTCAAGCAAGATGCTGAGAGATAGAGGGAACTCCCCTGGGGAGGGCTCCTATTTTTAAAATGGTTTGTCACAGCTACTGTATGCTCTGGAGAACACATATCACCTGCTCCTGCGGGCGGTGTTTACCGGGCTAGAGGGAGATATCTTGTCCATGCTGTGGCAAGGAGGTCACCCCACAATAGCTCTGAAAACATCTTAACCCCTACAATGGTGGGATTCCGCCCCCGTCATCGAGGCGTACTACTGGTCAGCACATTTAACCCCTATCAACAAATGGCCACTCAGGGCGTGGGATCATCCCACAAGCAGGCTAGATGGAGCCCCACAAGCAGTTGCACTACCTCTACGGTGGCAAAGGGAGATCCACACCATCTTCCCTCGGATGGTCGGCGAGGGTAGGTGATTCAGCATGGACCCTCCTTGGATATGGCTCCTAACTTGAAGGCGCCCATACAACCAATCCGCCCCAGCTGAGGTACCTCACTGAATACAGGGAGGTCCTCCTACAGACACTACCACAGCATAAACAGGTAGTGCCTATTGGATGGTAGTTAGCTAACAGCAACACCATTTAGTGTAGATATATGTTCACCACACCTCCTTTTTTACATTTTATCACATCACTAGGTCCTGAAGAATTGCCACGGTATTCACAACCAACAGGGCAAGAAACATGTCGACCCAGAGAACTGAGCATAATGTCGAATGACTACCCCACCATAGGGGAACTGCCACTCTTAACCCCTTTTAACAAGGTGGGTTACCAGCCAGAATAAAACTTAATTTGGAAAATCCAACCTTTTGTAAGCAAACACACTCACTGCACTCCACCATATCTACACTTTCTTGGGCCACACACCCCCACTTCATCAAACGGCAAAGGAACAAAAGATCTCAGACAAAGAGCCCCTTGGCGGGTGCCCGTTGGGCATTGCGGTACAAAAGGGGGTGGTGATGGACGGAGCATCTGAACCAATCAAACACTCACACCCAGTCAAAAGATCTGGGTTTGATCCATCACCGTTCTTTAGCCCACTCTGCCACCCCAGTTCAGACATGGCTATATGCAAATCAGTCTAACCCTGTGCCTCATGGGAACAGTCCAGTCCGAACTGCCAAGCCATGCCTTCCCTGGACCGGAAACAAGCTTCCGAGGACCGGTTTCTGGTATTACAGCCGTCTTCAGCCCGGCTTGCTTGAATCCAGTGGCAAAGTGAGCAAGGGACTTACGTTTGAGCATACCCTACCACACTTATGGCGGCCAAAAGTGGTACAAAAGGGGGTGGTGATGGACGGAGCATCTGAACCAATCAAACACTCACACCCAGTCAAAAGATCTGGGTTTGATCCATCACCGTTCTTTAGCCCACTCTGCCACCCCAGTTCAGACATGGCTATATGCAAATCAGTCTGACCCTGTGCCTCATGGGAACAGTCCAGCCCGAACTGCCAAGCCATGCCTTCCCTGGACCGGAAACAAGCTTCCGAGGACCGGTTTCTGGCATTACAGCCGTCTTCAGCCCGGCTTGCTTGAATCCAGTGGCAAAGTGAGCAAGGGACTCACGTCTGAGCATACCCTGCCACACTTATGGCGGCCAAAAGTGGTACAAAAGGGGGTGGTGATGGACGGAGCATCTGAACCAATCAAACACTCACACCCAGTCAAAAGATCTGAGTTTGATCCATCAGCGTTCTTTAGCCCACTCTGCCACCCCAGTTCAGACATGGCTATATGCAAATCAGTCTGACCCTGTGCCTCATGGGAACAGTCCAGCCCGAACTGCCAAGCCATGCCTTCCCTGGACCGGAAACAAGCTTCCGAGGACCGGTTTATGGCATTACAGCTGTCTTCAGCCCGGCTTGCTTGAATCCAGTGGCAAAGTGATCAAGGGACTCACGTCTGAGCATACCCTGCCACACTTATGGCGGCCAAAAGTGGTACAAAAGGGGGTGGTGATGGACGGAGCATCTGAACCAATCAAACACTCACACCCAGTCAAAATATCTGGGTTTGATCCATCACCGTTCTTTAGCCCACTCTGCCACCCCAGTTCAGACATGGCTATATGCAAATCAGTCTGACCCTGTGCCTCATGGGAACAGTCCAGCCCGAACTGCCAAGCCATGCCTTCCCTGGACCGGAAACATGCTTCCGAGGACCGGTTTCTGGCATTACAGCCGTCTTCAGCCCGGCTTGCTTGAATCCAGTGGCAAAGTGAGCAAGGGACTCACGTCTGAGCATACCCTGCCACACTTATGGCGGCCAAAAGTGGTACAAATCGGGGTGGTGATGGACAAAGCATCTGAACCAATCAAACACTCACACCCAGTCAAAAGATCTGGTTTTGATCCATCACCGTTCTTTAGCCCACTCTGCCACCCCAGTTCAGACATGGCTATATGCAAATCAGTCTGACCCTGTGCCTCATGGGAACAGTCCAGCCCAAAATGCTCAGACGTGAGTCCCTTGCTCACTTTGCCACTGGATTCAAGCAAGCCGGGCTGAAGATGGCTGTAATGCCAGAAACCGGTCCTCGGTAGCTTGTTTCCGGCCCAGGGAAGGCATGGCTTGGCAGTTCGGGCTGGACTGTTCCCATGAGGCACAGGGTCAGACTGATTTGCATATAGCCATGTCTGAACTGGGGTGGCAGAGTGGGCTAAAGAACGGTGATGGATCAAACCCAGATCTTTTGACTGGGTGTGAGTGTTTGATTGGTTCAGATGCTCCGTACCCCCTTTTGTACCGCGTTTGGCATTGCAGCGCCGGCCAAACAAGGAACAGGTCCAGAGGATGAAGCATGACACCTAGCTTGCTGGGTGTGTGAGGACCCTAGTCCCGCCAAAGCGGGATCCCCCATCCCTCTTTCTCCTAGTGCAAATCCGACACCAACACCCCTCCCCCCCACCACCACTGACTTGCTGGTGGTTGGTTTCCATTCCTAGAGGAACAGTTTCCATCTTCTTGTTCAGCGAGATCCACACTACTGCCAGCGATGCAGGTTACCTTGGAGGCATGGGTTAGGGGAAAAAAGGCAATGGGGTGGATGCCCCGGATTACGAGGAATACCTGAGTTGGGGGATGGCTCAGTGAACTGAGAAAATTAAAGGGATTTCGGGCATGGGACCTGTTGGGCATTTTTACGATAGGTGACATTGAGGAAAGTGAAAAACATAAAACCTGGTCCACGCTCAGTGCAGAGTACAGACTCCATAGATCCCAGTTTCTCAAATATACCCAATTAAGCCATGCCTGGGAGACAGAGGGCATATCGTGCACTAACCTACCCAAGTATTCACCACTGGAAGGGAGATTGTTACAAGAAGAACTTGTGGAGAAAGCGGGTTCCACCACTTAAAAAACGCTGCTCGGCTTGTGGTTGGGGTTTGGCTGGACAAACGGCTCTGCCTTCCCGTGATCCACACAAATCTTTATCCTGTTTTCTGCTGAACACAAGATCCCTTGGTAAACACTGTCAGGACATCTATAATCGTTTAGCTGATTCTAAACCGCTATGCCTTTTTCTCACTGAGACTTGGCTCGGGCCCTGTTCTGACCCTGATCTTGCGGCAGCTATCCCTCCTAATTATGTAATTTTTAAGAAAGACAGGTCTCAGGGCAGAGGAGGTGGTATAGCCCTGATAGTCGACAAAGGTTTTCCCTGTGTTCAAATCCCTACCGATGATATCTCAGGATGTGAATCTTTGGGATTTTCTTTATCTTTGTCTCCCCATCAGACCTGTGCAGGGCTTCTGGTCTATCGACCCCCAGGACCTCTGGGCTCATTTTATGAAGACCTTCATACCGCCGCTTCGGCTATATGTTTAAAAACAGATCAGTGCCTCCTGCTGGGGGATTTTAACATTCACATGGACATGAGTTCTGATGCTGATACCATCAAGCTAATGGATGTAACTGCCCCCTTAGATCTTACTCCTTTTGTTACTACATCTACACACAATAAAGGGCACACCTTGGACCAGGTTTTTTCTACAACGCCCATTGTTGTATTGCCCCCTGAACCGGTTTTATGGTCTGATCATTACCTCATTGAATTTCTGCTCCCCTGGACTAACAAGGTCATCACTCGACCCTCAGAGTGTTGCCGTCAAACGTCAAGAGCTTTCAGCCGAGTATCACCAGACATGCTAGCTCACGCCCTCACTTTACATCCCTGCCAGCTGTCTGGCAGCCTGGAGGTCGATATCGACCGCCTGCAGTGCTGGCTAACGGAGCGTTTTGCTGAACTAGCCCCTGTTTCAACTGTCCGCAAAAGCTGTACTCGGGCATCCGCTCCTTGGTTTTCAGCTTCCCTGGCTGCTCTGCGCCATAGCTGCAAAAAAGCAGAAAGAGCTTGGCGCCGTCAATATGACCCCTTGGATAAGATCACTTATAGGGAGGCCATCAAGGGATATCACGGTAGCATTTTGGTGGAGAAGAAAGCTTATTTGGCTCGTAGAATAGAGGCTGCTGCTACGGCCAGTAAGGAAATTTTCCTTATTGTCAAGGAATTCATCTCTCCTAGCTCGGCTTTGCCCACACACCATCATTCCGAATCTTGGGTGTCTCTCATGGCCACTTTCTTCACGTCCAAAATCACGTCTATCCAAGACTCATTTACTCCTTCCACTCTGGTGATCCCCTCTGATATATATGCCCCTTTCTCTTTATCTCTTCCGGTCGAAGGTCCGGTTCTGGCTACTTTTCCTTTTCTCTCCCTTGCCTCCTCTTTGGATCTGATCTCTAAACTTAAATCGGGCTCTCCACGTGATCCTTGCCCAGCGAAGGTTCTGGCAAAAATGACTTCTGCCATCAATGAGCTTATAAATCCTGTGCTCAACTGCTCACTGGCTCTGGGAGTGGTTCCTCAACCTTGGAAACATGCCTTGATACTGCCGCTTCTGAAGAAGCCAAATCTTGACCCTCTGTTGCACGTCAACTACAGACCTATCTCCCTCCTCCCGGCTTTGGCTAAAGTCATGGAGAAGCACGTTCACACCTCTCTTGCGAACTTCCTTGAGAGTAATAACATCCTCCATGATACTCAGTCGGGCTTTCGGGCCAACATGAGTACGGAGACGGCTCTGCTGGAGGTGACAGATGCCATCAGAGAGGTGTTGGACGCAGGAGGGAAGGCCATGCTGATTATGTTGGACTTGTCGGCGGCTTTTGACACCGTTCCCCACGGCAGTCTCCTTTTGAGACTCGGGGAGATTGGGCTACGGGGAGCGGTGTTTAACTGGTTTAAGTCCTTTCTAGCCGGCAAACGGTCTGGGCCCCTCCGTTCTCCGCTGAGATGCCACCTCTCGAGGTAGGGGTGCCTCAGGGCTCTGTTTTGAGCCCTACGTTATTTAACATCTATATGGCACCCCTGGCAGCTCTAGCGGAGTCCTTCGGTGCCCAGATCGTGTCCTATGCTGAGGACACCCAGCTGCTTTTCACCTGTCAGAAGGGGTCAGACTTTGATTGGGAGCAGATCAGAGGCTGTCTGGGAGCTGTCTTTGATTGGTTCGAACGGCACAACCTGAAATGCAACTCCGACAAGTCGGAGCTGCTGTTTTTTGGCTGTCCCGCAGACCCAAGATGGCAGGCCTGGTGGCCGCCGGCTATGTTTCCCCCCGTAGCTGTGTCTTCCAGAGCAAAGAATTTGGGGGTTCAGATAGACAACGGTCTTACCTTGAAGCCTCAGGTCTTGGGTCTTGTTGGCAAATGCTTTGGCATTATCAAGATGCTGCGAAAATTTCTGCCTCTGTTGGCTTTTGGTCATCGGAAGGTAACAGTCCAGGCACTCATTGGGTCACGGTTGGATTATTCCAATGTTCTTTACTTTGGTCTGCCAGAGTTTCTTTTTTCCCGCCTGCAGGTCGTGCAGAACGCTGCTGCTCGAGCCATTTACGGGCTCCATCGCAGAACTAGTGCGGCTTTTTTATTGAAAAGTCTTCACTGGCTCCCTATTAAAAAACGCGTGACTTTTAAGGCTCTCTCACTGACCTTCAAAGCGCTTCACGGCACTGGAGCTAAATATATAAGAAAGCGTTTGGCATTCTATTTGCCTACGAGGACGCTAAGGTCAGCTTCCTTGGCTCTGGCCCAAGTTCCCTCCATCAGACGGGCCAGGATCGGTGGACGCTCTTTCCGCTACCTGGCTCCCAAGCTTTGGAACGCCCTGCCAGTGTCCATTAGACTCAATGCGAGCCTATTGGGTTTTAGGAGGGAGCTAAAGTCCTGGCTCTTCGTCCAGTAAGGTTCATTGCTCAGTCCCCTCTTTCCCCAGATTTCTGCCTCCTGTTTTTTATTAAAGCGCCGGGACACTCCCTGGAGTAGCCGTGCGCTATATAAAATTATTTTAACATTAACATTAACATTAAACAATAACATATCAGATAACCTTAGGAGACTGCGTGAGAGGTGAGAGAGAGACATGGGACGCCTGGAAGAGGTTGACTGGGAGGCGGACCTTATGCACCCTAGGGAAGTGGCTATTAAAGCTAGACTGCATCTTGTCCAATACAAGATCCTAAAGAGAATATAATATGGTAGAGAGAAACTACACAAGATGGGTAGGGTGGAGACACCACACTATCTTAAAAGCAGGAACATCAAGAGTGATTTCTACCAAACGGTGTGGGATTGTCCCACTTTACAGATCTACTGGAGGGACATGGTGGGGGAGCTGGGAGGATTTTAGGGGTACCCCTGCCAGTGGACCCTGGTTTCATCCTCCTGAGGATCACAAAGGAGGTTGATGTTAACAGAGCCCAGCTACTTTTTGCTTTAGTGGGTCTGGCGGTGGCCATGTGAGATGTGGCCTGGTGGTGAGAGTGAAGGAGATTTCCACGATACAAGAATGGAGGAGGGGGATGAACCTCTATATGGCGGCTGAACACACAACATATACCAGCAGGTGATGCCCCTGTAACTTTTATAAAGTATGGGGCCCCTGGAGATATTATCATGGGTTAAGCTTGTTGGGCAATGTACAGGGCCGGACTGACCGTAGCGGGCACCGTGCGTTTTCCCGGTGGGCCGCCAGGTTGGGGGGCGGTTTCAGGTACCTAGGGGCCGTTTTTGTTACCAGGGGCTGGCAATATCGACCCCCTGTAACAAAATCGGCCCTAGCGAGCAGCTCAGCCGCACCCACCCCCTGCCTCGGAGTGGGTGGGGGGCGAGCAGTTTGCCAGGGCCAGTTTTGGTTCCCAGGCCGGCCCTGACAATGTACCTGCACTCACACTATCAGTCACCAGCCACACTAAAACCCTTACACATGGGAGTTATCACTAGACCAATCATATTCTTACCCGGTCATAAAGATCTTTAGACCAGGATATGACACTGGGTTTATCAGGCTGATGTGTTATTTGTGGTAATTCAATGGGGTACATTGGTGCTGAAAATATGCTGTCCTTGTTAACTGTAATTTACGCAACAGAAGTTAATGTTATGATGACTGTATGTTTCAGTTGTTTGCAACATGCAAGAAAAATAAAAAATATGTTTATTTTTTTTAAGAATGTGATCATTCATTAGCTGGGGTACCAGTGCTTAGAGGTGTTCAGGATCGTTTAACCAGTGGAATAACTGGCTCATGGGTACAATGGAGTCGTGCCTCAGTTTTAGGTATTTGTTCTGCAGCAACATGGCTAATCTGTCAACATTTGTTAGGCACTATAGACAAATGTTAGCCCAAGGAAATGAAATCGTTTTTGGAGCAAAACTACTGAAAGAAAAGTAGGGACTCCGTTAAATTCTGGGATTATCAATAGCTTTGGTTAACAATTAACAATGAATAGCATGATATACTGTGCTAATTTAATTTTTTTCCTCATAGCAGGGGAGATTTACCAAAGCTTTGCCATATCTGCAAAAGTAAGTAAGTGCACGATGAGGAAGTAATGTCTGGATTACTGCCAGGTAATCTTCATTACTCTAATTCTGCAATCTTCTATTACTTATGTCCCTCCATCCCTCGTGGTTATTCTTTGTAGAGATTGGGTTTAAGTATTACAGGTGTTGGATCGATCCTGTAAAGGAAAATGGAAAAAAGATGGCAGTAAAGGTTTGCATGGTAAATAAGATGGGACCTAAAATGCAAAAGTAAGTCATGGGACGAGGAGTGTAGATCAGAGCAGTGATGATTACTAGTAAGTAATCCAGACATTGCCAGAAAGCAGAACACATATGCCTTACACATGAGTATCAACTCACGCTCTTTTGGAGGGTCTCACTTCTTGACTTTATCTTTGTCCTTTTATTGTTTAATGTATAATTTTAAATAAGTAACATGGCAAAAATTTTACATACTTGACGGTTCATTAGAAAAAAAACAAATCAAAAGTGCTGGAGTCGCGTAGAAATAATTTAGCATAGATAATTGAAAACCTTTTACAAAATCTAAAATATTTATTTTATTGGAAGCAAATTTATCTTCCAGTGTATCATTTGCTAGAACCCCACTCTGAAGGAAGGTTTCCCAGATGTAAACACTTGTAAAGACATCAATACAATTCACAGTGCACCGGGCCATACTTTGGAGTTTTTAAACACATTATGAAGGTCCCATCACCCACTTTCCATTTCTGGCTGCTGTGGACACTGGCATTTCACTTTTGTTTAATCTTCCAAGCCTTCTTTACCCTCGAACTCTTCACCTAACGACAACTTAAAAGCCAAATGCCTCCTCTGAATCACATCCATAAGTGCTGAAACAATCCCTTAATTTTTAATTTTTTTAACAGAGTTTTATATAGCACGGACTTGACCGAATCGGGTATCTGAGCGCTTTACATAGCACTAGTTGTATTACATGAGGACACATTCATTTTTGTTAGGCACAGAGAGATTAAGTGATCCGCCCAGAATTACAAGATGGTCAGCATCATTGCCAAGACTCGAACCTACAGGCACATGCATCAATATTGCTTTTTGCGATTCCTTAATTGCGAAAAATAAGGAATCGCAATTAAGGAATTGCAAAATGAAATGCATCAAGAAGTCGCTAAATAAATTGGGATTTCTAAATATTCCTTAATTACGACTCGCAAATTGCGAGTCGCAATTAAGGAATACCTCCCCATTCATTCCTATGGGCCTAGAGGTCCATAGGAATGAATGGGAAGACATTCTCAATTTGCGATTAGCAATTAGCGAATCGCAAATTGAGAATGCGATTTCAAGGGTGCAGGGGTGTCCAAATCACACCCTGTTACACCCCTGAAATCAATCTGTGCACATATGTTTTGCACACACATGCCCTAAGGGCATGTGTGTGCACAACATGAAAATTTGAAAAATGCACAAAAGTGCATTTTTCAACGTTTTCGCAAATTGAGGTTCAACCTCATAGTAATTTGCTCCCCCCTAATTGCGAAATCGCAATTTTTTAAAGTTTCATGCATTGCATTTAAGGAATCGCAAAATACGATTCCTTAAATGCAATCGCAATTTGAGAATTCGCAAATATTTGCGAATTCTCAAATTGCGAGGGCCTTCACCCTTCATGCATTCCAAAAGAAGATTTTGCGATCGCAAATGGTCGATTTTTGCAATTCGCACCGTTTGCGATCGCAAAATCCTTTGATGCATGTGCCTGCCAGTTCCCAGTTTCCAGGTCGACCACCCTAGCCTCTAGGCCAACTCCTCTTCCCCTTTCAGTGGGAGGGCGGGAACTTGAATCTGTCACTCTGAACATCTGAACATCCACATGCACAGCTTTCAGCGGGATGCCTCTCCGGATCTGTTCTAGTAATCCAGGCTGCACCACTTGCTTTTCATTGGCTGGCTCACTCTTTTTTTTTGGACACCTCGATCTTTCTGACTGTGATGGGTTTAGAGGTTGAGGAAGCAGTTTGGAGTTGTCTGAAGGTAAATGAGTGAGGGGTGATGGAAACTGCCTTGTAGAGTCAACTGGAACAGAAGGAATGCGTAGAGGAGAAGATGCTTAGGAAAGATGAATCCCCATTCGACACCTCATTGCAGCATTTATCAATGGTGGAAGCATTACGCTCTGGAGATGGTAGGAGACTAGGGGGCTCATCCGGTGGGCAATTATTGAGAACAGTTGGATGTGATAGAGCCAGAGAATCAAAGGTAGTCTGATTTTTGACAAATGGAAGTGGTGGAGGTGGTGGTATCACAGGGAATGAATCATCAGCAACACAATCAAGAGAATTTGGAAGGGGTGGTGGTGGAGGAATGTGGACAGAGTCAAGGGCATCGAAGTTACTACAGGGAGGGTCTGCTGAAGACTGAGCAGAATATGAGATGTGCCATTCCAAAACTGGTGGCAGTGGTGGAGGAGGGATCGGAATATTATTATTATTATTATTAAGCTTATAAAGCGCATGGTTACTTCAACAGAGCGTCCCTGCGCTAGGACATTGCAGACCATACCACTGAGCCCTAACACTTGGCCCCCCCCACAAGGTCCACTGATCCTGAGGAGAAAAAGGTCCCGTATCCTAAGTGCTAGCACCAGCCCCCAGGTGATACTTGAAAGAACCAGATCTTCAGTTTTTTACAAAATATTGTTTCAGATGGGTGGATCCTCAGTTCGGTAGGTAGTTTATTCCAGACCGCAATAAAATCAAAGGATCTACCTCCTGATCGTGCCTTACGGATCTTAGGTACTACCAACTTAGCAGTGCCCATAGATCTCAGGTTCCGGGTGGGTCTGTATGTAGTGAGTAGTGGGCGCAGGTACCTCGGCCCTTTCTCATTGACAATCCTGTCGCAGAGACATAAAGCCTTAAAGGTAATTCTGGCCTGCACTGGAAGCCAGTGTAGTTCCCTCAAGGAACAGAAGCAACCTCAGAATTATCAAAGGAAGGTAATGATGGCGGTGGGGGAAGGGAGTTCATTGAAGAGCAATGATTTAATGGAAGAGGTGTCAGCCCGTGTGCACTCATAGGATCTCGCCAATTGTCTGCAGATTATGTTTCCGGTGGAGAATGACTTGATCTCAAGTCATCCGATAAAGCTCTGCTTAACCCCTTGGGCGCGGCTGCGATTCTGCGCCTGTGCGGCACTTTTAATGAGTGGGCGGGTTCATGACGGCCCCCAGCCGTCATCAGCACACGAGCACTGTGATGCATGACGGCTGGGGGCCGTCATCAGCACCGAAGGGGTTAAGGTCTCCTGTCGCACAGCTTCCATCCCTCCTTTTCTTTCAAGAATCTCAAAAATCCTTATGGAAGTTCTTCGATCCTTCAGATACTCTTCTCGAATGCCAGCTCTGCTGAAGAGAATCTGCAGATCTGGATTCACAATATGCGTTGCAAAACGAGATTACCTTCCAATGGGAGCAACATGTTTGAAGTCACATGGAGCTCCAATATCCTCCTTGCTGATCTTGGACCCACCAGTTCTTTCATTAAATGCCAGTATTCCTGAACAGGGCCCAGATTGAAGTTTTCCTCCAGGAAGGGAAGCATCCTAGCCCTGAGTCAAAGAATTATCAGGCAATTGAGAGGGGTTTGAAACATTGAACCAATAAGTTGAAAAATCTCCATCTTTAAAGCAAACCACTACTTAAACGAATGTGCTGCTCGAACGGGGTATCCTATCCTCTTCGTCTTTTATTTTCCATAAAATGGTGGCGTTTTCCGGATTAGGGAGAGGTAATGGCAGTGTAGTTTCGACCACTACTGAGTAGTGTAATTCAAATGTTAAAATGAATATATTTCTTTGCGGCCTTTAAATTAAAATAATGATTCACATTTCTAGACACACCTGCTAAAATTGTGATGATTGTTAGTGTTTTAAGGTAGTCTATCTCCACCATGGGGCGTAGGAAGAGTGGGGGACATGGGAGATTTATCCTCCCCAGATTTTGGAGTGGAGGGGACACAGAGGAGACGTGTCGGACATGCAAGGGACAAAAAACAAATGCTCACTTCCACTGTTCGCAGGGCCATTGGAGCATTACAACGCTACCATTGATGGCCCTGCTTTTGACCTGCTAACCTACTTTCAGTCAGGGTTGGATTTAGAGGGTGGGTTATTCGCTCGTACCCGAGGGCAGATATCTGAGGCTAGATGTAGGCTGTTGTTTTATTAGGTTTGGAGCAGGCTCCCTATTTAGCACAAACTGTTGGCCGGCCACTGTCATTCTCTATAGAATGACAATGATCAGTGGAGCAGGCACAGTATGTGGTACGTCTTCTCCTATCCTGGGCTAAGGGCACAGCAGGGAGGCCTCTGCCGCAGCTTCTGAGTAGAAGAGTTCACCCCTCCCCTGGCAAAGGGAGGTGTTGGGGTCTACAGAAGGAGTCCCTTGATCAGGTGATGCATCTTTTGTATGCAGCCCACCCCAGATACAGAAATACACAGGAAAGGAAGCCTGTTCCTTAGCGGTTTATTATAGAATTGCCACTTAATGGAAGAGCATGGCCAACATATACCCTTTGCAATGTGTTTGCTGTGCCTCAGGGCTTGCCTTTCAATTACTTTTGTGCAACAAGAGGCCCCCAAGAATGCATTTCGAATTTATCAAACGGACAACATTTTTGATCATGTACTCTTTTCGTGGCAAAAAAGAGCTTTCAGACCAAACAAGTAAAACTGAAAGTGTTTATGGCCCGCAGTTTAATGGTTAAGAAATGACTCTGATTTGAGTGCTTTGTGTTGTGGTGTGTAGGCAGGGTTGGACTGGTCTGTAGGGCAATGTGGTAGTGCCAGAAGGGCCGGTACAATAGGTCAGTGTTTGGCTGGTTTTTGACTGTTTGTGGGCCAGTTTTATGGTCTGGTGGCCTGGTGTTTACTCTTAATTTCTCTGATAGTACCACAAACATTGCTTGTAGCAAGCATACATGCATGCTGCATACCCAGGGCCACTGGAATTATGCAATTGTGCAGCCACTGCATTTTTGTAACAATTATGCATTTGCCACATAATCCATCATCTGCTGCATAATCTGCAGATTTTAAAGGAAAAAATTGGTTGTGAGCTCCAACGGTTCAAAAGTTACTAAAAATGCAGTGACACGTGCTGCTGCACAGTGGAAGGCCCATTGCAAAAGTTGAACAGTCACCTTTCTGTTGCATATTGCTGTAGTTGGATAATAAACTGGTACTAATGAAGTGCAATCAATACCCAGACAGTGTTAAAAAGTGACACATTGAAAAAATTAAGAAATAATATTTTTACAAAATGCTTGCAATACACTGCATAATTTGCTTTTTCTTGACACATAATTTACGGAACTCTGCTACGTAATTTGGCCCTTCCCTGCCACATAATTCCAGTGCCCCTGGCCATGCTTTGAAAAAACACCTTTGCAGTGTGTCTTTAAATGTACAGTCCTGCTCCGATTTGCTAATGTTGGCCACTTTTTTCAGCTACCTGATTCATTACTGAGGATACTTTTATTTTGATGCCCGGTTCTATTTTCTGTCCCAGTCTGACCCTGCCTCCAGTACTTATGACTAGCTTGTGGGTCACACAATGAGGCTTCTGTCATGAAGGTCTCCCCCAAAGAGACAGAGGTGCAATTTTATGCATACAAATACTATAGGAACTGTGATACTGAGTACAATGTGGAGGCAGGGTCAGAGATGTGACTACAAAGGGATAGCCCCCCTATTTTGGCAGAGCCAAAGAAAATCAGACACTTTGCATCCTACACCTTCCCTGGACCTCCCCTCACACTTCAACAGCCCAAGCATAGCACATACATCTAGACAAGCCCAGGGCTAGTTCCACTGCTCTTCAGCCCCATTTGAAAGAAATAAGCAGATGGGCCCAAACAACCTCAATCTTTCCTAATGCACTCCATTGTGGCATTAAACACTGCCTCTCCTTTTCTCACTGCTCCACTTCATGATTCACAGGCCTGACTGCCCCACTCCACTTGTGAGAAACATGAGGTGGCGCATTCTCTGATTACCCCAGTCTGTGAGAAAAAAAAGACCACAGAAAAGAGAAGATATATCTTTTTCAAGGCTCCTAGCTCCAGGTAAAGCTCAGACATAATTATTGAGGGATCTCTCTCTGCCTATGTTGCCTCTATTCTTTCGAGTCATATTTAGTACATTTTTTGTTTAGTATCCAACAAAGTCTTTTCAACCACTTCAGGGCACTTTCACACAGTAAATTTGGATTATCAGCACCATAAATCCAGTTAGGAGAGCTACCTGCTTCTCAAAATACATTTTGTTGTATTTTATCTAAAGGAGGGTCTGTGGCATTATTGCCAGAGATGCCGACTTTGGAACTAGGGAACCGGGTTCAAGTCTTGGAATCAGCTCAAACTTCTGTGATTCAGGGGAGATCGCTTAATTTTCCTGTGCTAAAAAACAAGCATTGGTAATGCATCTGTTCCCCCTGTGTAATAAATAAAGGGCTGTTTTCATCAATCATCGTCCTGCAGAAGGAAAGAGCTTGTGACAGATGACACAGGACTGGAGAGGATGTGGTGCAGTGGCCAGAGCTGCTGACTTGAGAGCTAAAGATCCCTGTGTGAGTCCCGGCGGCGCTGCAGCAACATCATGTGATTCTATGCAAATTTCTTAATCTCTCTGGGTGATAAATTGTTATATAATTATGCTCCAAGAGTAAAAGACAAAGTTTTATGAAAATATAGTTCCACCAAATCGGATGTTGAAAGTATTTCGGAGGCGGGAAAATGATAAGAGAAACAGACAAGGAACAAGCATTGGTAAATGCAGGAAAATATGTTACAGCCAATAGAAATGGAGCAAAGGTAATTGACACGTACAGGAACCAAAGAGACGCCAGGAAAGAAAGGGGGCGGGAGGTAAGCCCCTTTTAAGATTAATATTAAAAACTATAGATTTCCCAAGCACAGTGCAAGCGTTGTGCTTGCAAAATCTAAACATAAATGTGATCCTGTGTAATGTAATTGGTGCTGATGTACTGATCTCCTTTTCCTTTGGGTTGAGTTTCCGCTATATAACTCTACAAAACAATCGCCCCCACCCACAAAAAAGAGCCCTGTCCTTGCTTATGAATCACTTCTAGGCACACACAGTTCTTATTCTACATTAATTGGAGGCATAGCGGATTCTACCCTGAGCCAACAGCGAGTCACCAGCGGACTAAGACCCTCACCTCGCCGCACCCGCTCTGCGGGTGCCGCAGCGTCCTGGTGTGTCTGTGGAGCGTCCATAGGGGAGGTCCTGTGAGGCGAGGTAGGTGAGAGGCTCGGCGGGGCTGCGAGCGTGTAGGGAACTCCAAGATACAGGAGTCCCTGCCAGACCGTGTACCAGCATCCGGTCCGCTCTCCCTGCCGGCACGCCCCTCGCTTCCCCCTGGACATTTAAGGCACTTTCTTACTCCCCTTTCTGGGAAACAGTTCTTATTCTACATTAATTGGAGGCATAGCGGATTCTACCCTGAGCCAACAGCGAGTCACCAGCGGACTAAGACCCTCACCTCGCCGCACCCGCTCCGCGGGTGCCGCAGCGTCCTGGTGTGTCTGTGGAGCGTCCATAGGGGAGGTCCTGTGAGGCGAGGTAGGTGAGAGGCTCGGCGGGGCTGCGAGCGTGCAGGGAACTCCAAGATCCAGGAGTCCCTGCCAGACCGTGTACCAGCATCCGGTCCGCTCTCCCTGCCGGCACGCCCCCCCGCCTAATCAGCACCTATATCATAGCCTCAAACTCCCGCAGCGCGGGACGCAGCTTGGGGCGAAGACTGGGCAAAGACTGGGCCGTTTGAGGCCGTTCGAGGACTAAGAGGACTGGGCTGGGCCACGCCCCTTGGTTGGTGCATTATACAGTTTTTTTTTGTTTTTTTAGGTGTAATATTTAATTATTTATTGGTATTTATTAATCTGTGTAATGTGCTCAAGGGGTAGTCGGAGTAAAACCCTAATGGCTGCGAGTAAACCCAATCGAACACTGGATGATTTCCTATCAAAACCAATTTGGCCATTGATGAGGAAATCAGCAAAATGCAGCACAGGGTCTCACTGGACCTTGAAGCTGCACGAAGGCTATCCGAACATCTAGCTAGCACTAGAAAATCTTCCCTGGGGAATATTGCATCTGCCCGCACCCCCGAGCATATAGTAGGTCCTCGGCCATTGTTAACAACGGCTGTCATCCATCCAGCCCCTTCTATCACTTCTCCAATATCCCCCCCCATCCATTCACCTACTCCATCGGAACCTATCAAGGATCCTGTCCCACTAACTTGCATGTCAGGCACACTTTATCCCCCTAAAACTAATCCATCTATGAGTTTAGGTAGGGCCAGGAAAGCTGCAATTTATAAAAAGAAATGTATTGCTAGGTCCATACATGCACGTAAAAAAGCGAAAATTGCTAGATTACAGTTTTTCAATAGTAGAAGGGCACTAGGATCTCTTGGGATAAAGGATGATAGTATGAAAACCAATCCTGGTACTCTGGGTGGGGCAGCCGTTCCGGATCTAAACACCTCTGTGGATGATAACATCCTGGTTGCCTCCCCAGGGTCGAGCAGAACGAAGGATCTGGTGGGGCAGGTGTGTGGATCATTAAATGATAGAGGGGGAGATGAAGAATTCCTTAATATAGTTTGGGGTACGTTAAAACAACTACTTACCCCCTTGGAACTAAGGCTTTCTCGTATAGAGAATAACCTGTTAGAAATGGATAGGACTATAGTCACTCTGGCCAGCCTGAGTCTAAAGGATATGGAAGCTAAACATCTTCGTGAAACTGAATTATCCCCCCAGATAAAAGAACCAGTACCCTTACCACTACCCTTACAAACATCTCAAAATATTCCTATGCCCCTAACAATAGTTAAACCCATACCGAAGCCACGCACCACTGTTGCAAACCAGACTGCATCAACTCCTAGTTCTGCCGCACCAAAATTGCGCCTCTTGCCTAATCCAGCCCATAGGCAGAATCCTAACCCACGAGCTGTCCCACAACACGCTATAAGGCAAAACTATGTGAATAACTCTCAGCGGCCGCCCAGTCGTCCCAATTTTCGTGGAGGTTTTATTGACCTTCCACCAGAAGCTGGGCCTTATGTCATCATACTAGCCGGCGTTCCAGAGTTGGACCAGCACTCTCAGGAGAATCATCATTCCCTGAAAAATAAAGTCATTCATTGGCTTAATTCTAACAAACAGCTTCCTGCCCATCAAAGAAGCAGTGTACTAATGGTCCGAAGAGTGCCTTGGATAGGCCCCTCACCTAAGTCCCTGGCAGGTGACTGTATTGTGGTATCTTTTGCTGACCCTCACACAGCACAGCATTTATGTGCGCGGCCATCATATGAAGTTAATTCCACAATAGTCGTGAGACCCCTTACCTTTTTTTACCCTCCAAGACACCATCACGCTAAGGAAGGCCCATGGACAATTGTCCAGAACCCCAGACGGACAATAAATAGGTCTGATGGATATACTCAGCATAATTGGTGGCAAGGGGCACCCACCACCAACATGTTTGGTTGCCTGGAGGAGGTGCCAGGATGGTTTCCAAATAATATCCCCTTAAGAAACCGTTTTGATCCACTTGTGGGCATGGATGAGCAAGACTGACCATCACAAAATTCCCTTGGTAATGCCCTGATAATAGGAGAGCCCAGCCAGAGGGAGAAGGGAGAAAGTCGTAACGATAACCTATGGGAGAATGTTCCCATCGGTGACGATCGTGCCTCCAACCCCCAATCCCCGGTGGCTGGTATTAATATAGAAAGTGCACTAAGCCCAACTATCCCAGGGCAAAATCTGGAAGTACCACTTGAGCTAGCTAGAAAGAACCAAAGTGAACTAAGGTTGTGTCTAATCTCATGGAACATTGCTGGCCTTGCCTCAAGACTGGAGGATGAGGCATGGTTAGACTTTGTGGGTGTCTGTGACATTTTGTGCCTCCAGGAAACATGGAGCCGTTCCACTCAGAATATTGAGGGCTTTCGAGCTCTCAATACTCTAGCGGTACCCTCACAAGCGGGTAGGGCAAAAGGTGGTCTAATGACAGCAACTTCGTTAAAACTATGTAAACTTGTAGTCACCAAGATAGTTGACACCCCATGGTTTCAAGTGCTGATGTTGGTCAATTTGTTTCCTGAACCATTGTTATTGATCAATTGGTATTATAACATCTTTGATAACAATGAGACAACTGTAATGTCAAAGTTGGAGGAGGCCATAGCCAGGGCACGCCACGAGCAACCCCTGCTCTTTGTCATCTGGGTGGGAGACTTTAACTGTTCGTTATGCACCCATGGGGACTCGAAGGTGTGTGGTCTGAGAGACGCCCATGACCTTCCCCTGACACACTTTAAACATACACCCCAGGGGGACGCTTTAAATAATATCATTATTTTAAATGATTTATCTATAGTGGAACCCTGGGTTGGTATAGATTCGGTTCCAATACCAACTTTTCAGGGAAGTAGAGGCACGATGAGTTTCATCGACTTCGTAATTATTTCCAGTGGGTATTTTTATTATATTGATAAACTGGAAGTAATCGCTAATGCTGCCAGCGACCACAACCCTTTAATCCTATCCCTGCTTTGTCCTGTTAAACCCAAACATCCTGTCTGGGAACAACCTATAAAGTACAACAGGAACCAAGGTATCACTTTTAAATGGGGTAAAATAGACGCAGCAGGTCTCGAGGCAGAGATCATAAATGGATATAGCTCCGAATATGACGCATGCCTATCACCAACAGCTAACCCCGAAAAGGTTATAGGGAATTTTGAACTATTATGTGGGCATGTAGCCGAACGTCTTACAAAACCGATTGGGAAAAACAAAAGGTTAGGGCCCAGATGGTTTGATGCTGCATGTTCGGCAACACACAGATCCCTGAAAGTGGCATTAAAACAAAAACCTAGGGATATAGATTTAGTTAGGACATCTAGACTGGCCTATAAAGAAGCCATAAGAATAAGGAAGCTGGACTTAAAAAATCTAGCCTGGGAAGATCTAGAAAAGGCCTCGGAACTGAAGGACAACAGGCTTTTCTGGGAAGTAATTAATCGCCCCCTTTTTATAAGTAATGGCAAGGACAGTATTGTGATGCAGATCGCATGTGAAACATGGGAATCACATTTTGGGGATATTTTTAACCCACATGGAATTTCACTTAATGAACCATTACTAGGAGACCCTATGGAACAGGTGGTTCCTCAATCCTCTCTGTCCCTGAGCTCATCACTCACCCTGCAAGAAGTGGAAGATGCTCTGTCGAAAGGCATATCATTAAAAGCTCCTGGTCCCGATCTAGTGCCTTTGGACTTTTTTAAGCACAATGTTAAGATTTGGGCCCCTCTTTTGTTAAATGTATTTAGAGCAGCTGTTATTAGCCGTATTCCAACATCATGGAAGGAGGCAGTAGTGGTGCCGATTTTCAAGAAGGGCAATAGATCTGATCCCCGATGCTATCGCCCAATCTCATTAATCGATGCATCGTGTAAGATATTGGGTAGGGTCATCTTAGCCAGACTGGAAACATGGGCAGATTCGGTGGGCCTTATTGTAAATTCCCAATATGGGTTCAGAAAAGGCAAAGGTACTGTCGAACAGTGCCTGAACCTGGCCCTGATTATAGGGAAACACATGAAGGCAATGAATTCTTCCATCCATCTTGCCTTCATGGACCTCTCAAGTGCATTCGACACTGTGTGTCGGAGCAAGTTGTGGCAAATGATGGAGGCCATGGGTTTCGAGGAACCCTTAGTCATCTTGCTCCGTAGACTCCATGAAGCAACCACTGTAGTCATAAGGTTCGGACCAGGGGGAGAGAAAACCAAGTCCATTCCCTCAACTGAGGGCGTCCGCCAAGGATGTATATTAGCCCCCTTTTTGTTCCTAGTTTACACCAATGGGCTGGAAAAATATCTGTTGGACCACTGCCATGATTTCCCAAAAGTTAACGGTAGGAGTATACCAATGCTTTCCTATGCCGATGATACGGTATTAATGACACTCACAGGAAACAGTATGCAGCACTGTCTTGATGCCTTCCATAACTTTATGTTGGACCTAGACCTGAAGGTAAATTTCACCAAATCCTTTGCTATGGTCTGTGGCCCAAAAGGTACCAAAACCAGAAAGTTTGTAGTAAATAATTCCACCATTGAAAAGGTGCAAAATTTTAACTATCTAGGAAACCTTTTCAATAATAAACTAAGCTGGGCCCCGTTAATGAAGACTCGAGTCCTGAGTGCTAGTCGCTCTATTGAAGGTCTGTTTCGTTTCTGTGGCAAATTAGGTCAAAAACCTGTCATACATTTAAAAACCCTGTATAAAGCCAAATGTTTGTCGGTAGCTACCTATGGGGCAGGGGTTTGGGGAACCGAAAGACCTGACACGATCCAAACCATGGAGAACAAATTTTTAAAGCATGTATTGGCTATTCCATTAAGTTCCTCAAATAGATTTGCCCATGATGAGATAGGTCTGAGCTATGTGAGTGACATCATTCGCCTCTCCCCCCTATTATTATGGGGTAAAATATGGCTATCAGAGGATCTACAACTGTCCAGAGACATCCTTCGGGACTGTTTAAAACTGACAAACATGAATAAGATTCCATGGCTATCTTATGTTAATGAAACACTCCATAAAGTAGGCCTGGGTGATACTTTTGACAACCCCGAAAATATTCAGGGAGATATTAAATCTGTAATTAAATCAAGTTATTGGAAATCCTCACTCGTGCATTCTTTGGTTAGCCCTCACGTTTCTAAGGTTACTTTACAGCACCAGTTTTATTTAACCTTTACAAATCATGTGCAATGGCGATTCTATTTGACAAGGTTTAGGTTACACATTTTGCATTTTCTTTTTGCGTTCCCTAAACAGGGGAGCTGGTGTGAGAGACTGCCCCCCTGTCCCTGTAATAATAGAGTTAGCCAAAGCACGATGCATGTTGTTCTATTCTGTCCCTTATATAAGGATCCGAGAATTAGGTTTATTAAGCCGATCCTTAAGGAAAAGCAACCATGCCATTATAAAGAGGGCTATGACCATATGTTATCTTTGTCCACATCTGATGTTTGTTGTGCAATGCTAAATTTTATACGTGTGTCACTCTTGATTAGAAAACGGTATGGTTAATTCTGGCTCCTAGAACTTGTCTCGTTGCTCATGCATATTGTTGTCCCATGACTTTTTGCCCTTGATCTTTAATGTAACCCTTGGAATGAGGAACTTATGATTAACCTAATCTGATTGAAAAAGCTATGGGTTACAACTGTGATTATATTAATCAATGTATTTTTAGTGTTATAAATTGTAAAATTGTTTTTAAATGATTTCCAAACTATGTCTTTAAATGCATTGTATGACTTTTATGATTCTTTTTCTGAATCGAATAAAGTTTTTGAAACGAAACGAAACGAAACGAAACGAATCACTTCTAGGCATGTTCTTAAAGCCTACTAGAACAGAAAATTACAGGGGTTAATATTATACAAATCAAGTAGCAGTCATGCTATGTACCTTCGAAGGATGAACAGCAGATCCTGCAGTGATTAAAACCATGGCCTCCAGGTGGCTACTGGCCTTTGACAGCAGATGTCTTGACTCCCTGCGCTACCGTACATTAGACTGTATTTGATCAAACCACCCCTGAACTTGGTATTAAACAAACTTATTTTAATATCTCTATTTCACTTCAAAACTCTATGATTTTGCAGGTTTATCGGAGCCAGTGCCGTGAAGAACGCAGTACATTTGTATTGGGTCTCCGTGGATAATCCTGTCCCCCCAAAATCTAGTGTCTCCTACGCCCCTGATCTCCACATAGGCAGAAACTGTCAGGCGCACCGGTGCTAGCAGGTGTGCAAGTGACCCACATGAAGCGGTGCCATGCTGCGTCGGATGCGCTCGGCGCTCGGCAGCTGCTGCCTGCGCGCCGCGCCGCCTCCTCCTCCCCGGCTCGAGGCTCGCTCGACGCCTCGGCGCTCGGCTCGCCCGCCTGGCTCCCCCTCGCGCCGCTCTCCTCCTCTCTCCTCTTCAGTGCGGTGACAGCGGCGCTGGGAAACAACATGGCGACCGAGGGGATGATCCTGACCAACCACGACCATCAAATCCGCGTCGGCGTCTTGACAGGTGAGGCCCGAGGAGGCAGACGGGGCAGCGCGCCCGGCCCCACCTGCCGGGAGCCGGGGACCCCTCTTAACCCCTGAACGGCCGCTCGTGCCACGGAACAGCATGATCCATTGGAGGAAAATCCCATCATGGGGTGCACTGGCTTGCCCACTCTCGGAATGGCTGCTTCCCCGGCCTGTCAGCCCGGCCCCGTGCAGAGACCCGGGGGTGCACCTGCCCAGAGCCCCCGCCTCCTCTGCTGTCAGGGAGGGGGTGCAGGTGTAAATGTGGCTTGGGTATGGGGGGGCTGGCCGGTTCGCCTGGTGGAGGATGCGAGGGGGGCAGTGCTCAGCGTGGCCGATCCACTGCATTCTCCGACGTGGGCTGGCAGCACTGCGGAGCCGGCAGCAGTGTGTGTGTGTGACAGGCACATGGGGAGATGGTGGGTGAAGGCGATCTGGGAGTCTCAGGTGCCTGGTGGGGGTCGTATGATGGATGCGTGATTAATTGGAGAATATATGTGGTTGTGGGGGTATGAGTGAAATAGAAAATGAGCGAGTTATGTGGCCTATGATGTGTGGCTGGAAGGGCACATGGGATGTGGTTGACATACATTGGAGTGTAAAAGACACATAATGTCTGTAAGGTGCATCTCGAGGCAGTGGGTGATATGTGAAGGCTTAATGAGGTGTGTGAGTGGCACACACGTTCTACGAGGGAGAGCTGAGCGACCTATCATACTTATTTGGGGAATATCATGGAAACATGTGTCCTGTGCTCTTGTCATGGGGTGCGTTTCAGAGAGACCTGGATTGTGTGAAAGATATAAAATGCCTGGAAGTAAGGTCAGTGTGAAAGGTGCATGGTCTGTATGGGTCAGTGAAACATGACCTGCCTCTTGTGAAAATTAGACGTGCCATAGTTGGCATATTGGGAAAGTGTGTAGGTGTTATATGGGTAATAGCTGCGGTGTTTCATATGAGGCTGTGTATACATGCGCCGGATTTGGAGAGTATGTGTGCACCCACTTGGGGGGTTTCGAGTGTCACGGGCCAGCCTGTATGTGTGTGGCAGATGTTACGGAAAGTATAATATGTCAATCAGGCAAATGCAGCAGGGAAGGTTTGGTAACGACGTGCGTTCCCTTGAGGCTATGCATCGTAGGCCTTATGCTCTTGGTCAATCCTTGTTTGATTGACGTCTATTACTGCCCCTCTTTAAAATTCATAAGACCATCTGTAATTACTTGCGAGCATTGTTTCGTGAACTTCAATGTTTACAGTGCCCAATGATTGTGTCTACGTTCTTGTGGGCAATGGACCTTGGGTCATCTGATGTTCCTTCACGCGTACTTGAATATAGCTATCTATTTTTACATGAACTTCCGTTCACAGGTCACTGTGCGCATCTTTTTACATGAATATTGAGCCACATGCTTCAGATGCACTACGTGATCAGCATCGATTTGTAGGTTAATATGGATGACCCATACAGGAGAGCTTATTGGTCAACGTGTTGCCTTGGATTACGGTGTTTGATTTTTTTTTTTGATAAGCACGACCCTACATCATGCTTCTAGTGTTTGGTCTGATATTGGGCCTTGGCTTACTGCTAGTACCCTTCTTCTAGAGCACACCCTGCACATGGTTTGTAATGTATTGCTATTCAAATATAGATGTACACTCACCATGTAGCACTGCTATGGTTTCTGCGAACATTGACCTTTACTTTAACGTGGATGGCCTACTTTAGATGAACACCAGCCAGAAACTTGAACTGCTTGTTCCCTTTTTAAGAAAAACCGAGGACTAAGAGTCACTGCTTACGTGCAGTATTTTGATCGAGAATTAACATACTGCCTAGACTGTGGATGGTGATTGGATCTCAGATTACTACACACCGAGCGGTCTTTAACCAGCCATGTCGTGCCCTTGTTTCTGTGAACAGTGGTCTGTTTGGGTACTAATTATGAATGGTTTTATTCCGCGTCAGTATTTACTCATATAGTCCTCTTGTGAATTAACATCCTCATTGCATGGATGCCCCTGTTTCTCGATGAGAACTGTGCTCCTGTTAGATGGACGATGGCCCATATTATGTACCAGCTTATGCCACTCTTGAGGAGACTTTGTTGAGCATGATGTGACCCTGGCTTTAGATTTAACTCCTGACAACCACTGTGTCTGTGCCCTCCTGTGTCACTTTCTCCAGTTTTTCCAAAGACCTAGGAAGGGCCCTTGACGTTTTTTCCTGGTGCCAATGACTTAAGTATTTGTCCAAAATGCGTACATTAACGTATAATCTATATGTCAAACTAGGACTTAATTTATTTTATGGTGAAAGCGAGCGTCTGTCTCCTTGTCCTTTATGGGATGGTGGGGGCTGATTTGTTTAATGAACACGGGCGCACGAGCCGCCCTTCTTGTAGACATGTGCATGCTTTGCTTGAGTGGATCTGTCTTCTCTGGGGCAGGCCCCCTGTGGGCATGCACCGGGGGAGGGGTGGCCAGGTGTCTTCGCGTGTTAGCTTCTCTCTGCACAGCAGCAGCCCCCAGCGCCGGAAGCCTGCAGGCTGGCCCTGCTGCTGCTCTCCCTCCCATCTCTCAGTGTCTTGGAGATAGTTTTATGAAAATGGTTGTGTGCTGCAGCATGCCGGGATTTCGAGTCTCTGAATGCATCCTGGTAACCAGGGGCATCCACGGGCACCCTCTCACCGCTCACTCTGTGGTAATGACACTTTCTGACTCTGTTTGCTCATTCGTGACGTCAACTCGCGGAGTTTCCACCTCTGATGACGTGCAGTGCACGGATGCACGCATCCTGGTGCACTGCATCACTAAGAGTGACTATCCTGCTCCATTGCTGCTGGCCTGGCTATGGTGAGATTGCCCATCAGCCGCCAGTCAATGGGTAGCAAAGGAACCGGTAGCAGTGCCCACATAAACAGTTGGCAGATATGACCGTGGGCATTGGCGGGACTGTGGTGCAGGGTGGTCGCATGCTCGATCTGTCGTTTCCAAGTATTAATATTTCCTGCATGCAGCAGGACCTCTTCGTCCGGTCTTGGGACTCCCGAAACGTTTCCCTGCTCTCGAAGCTGAAGGGATACCCCTCGGTGCAACCGGGGATGTCACTGGGGGAGGGAGGCGAGCGGCCTGCCTGCTGGGCCGGCTTGGAAGTCCCATCTCTGGGGGAGCTGTCCGGTAGCGCTGGTGCTGAACGTGCGCTGGTCCGGACGTGCACGCAGCGCCTGCAAATAATGGCAAGCCATAAATAACACGCCTGCCTGCCAAGGTTTCCCCTGCACCAGCAACCCACAGCCATCAACCTTAAAAGCCACAGAACAGCACAATTGAATACATGGAAATCCAGAGCACGCATTGACCTTTTCAAGCAGCTGGGTCCTTAGTAACCGGAAAGAGGGTTATCAGGGCGGACAGTAGGACACAGAAACTTGGCCAGCACCCTTCACAGTGAGAGCTGCCCTCCGCCCTAGGCAGAAGGGGCGAGGGGGCACGGGGAGGGGGGCACCACATACAGTAGTATGTTCTGAGCATTTCAAATATTGTCTCGAAAGGGTAACCCTATATGAAGGTGGTGGCGGAACACCTAGCACTCTGCAAACCACACGCATACGATACACACTGTTGTAGTGTTAATGTTTATACTGGACATTTAAAAGTGTACTCCATATTGAAACGAACAGTCCACCGCAACGGTTCTCTATTGCTGTAACAGTACAAGGAATTACCCTGTTATTTATAGGTCATTGCTCATAATTAATTCCCGAGTAGGATAGTTACTTTTAGAAATGACCTTCGGATTTCCAAAGGACTCTTGTAATCTTGAAAGTTAAGTGCTTGTTCCTATTATGTCGGCCGAACATGTGCTACTGAATTCCCAAATTCATCGAACCATTCGAATTTTGCATGTGTCCCCCACCCCCTCCCTTCAGCTTACATAGGTTTCTTGCATTTTTGCCTTTACTGTTTCCCACCGCATAACCCCAATACAAGGTATGCCGCATGGCTCGGGTCCTTAGTGTATTAGGCCTCCGCAAGCATAACGTTTATAAGATAAAAAACATTCTTCAGCAACCCTGCCTTTACGTCTGTCAGTAAGGGAAGTGGAAGAAAGTGGAAAAGCTGAACACCCCTCCCCCCACCCACAGACTGCGTCATGCTTAACTCCAAATGAGATATTGGCTGTTTGTAGCACAGCTGCATTAAAGGTTGTCTTATAACGTCATGCGCTAAGCGGCCTGTGCCTGAAGATAATGACCCCAGCGAGGAAGGGTGGAAACTGTTGTTCAAAATAACACGCTTTTACTTGGTGTCTCTCCTTAAAAAGGAAGGAAGTGGCGTTATACTGTTGCGCCTCTTTATAAAAGGCTGCTTCAAAGGGCTTGTTTTTGTGCCAGGGCACATTTTGCTGTGGTGTTACAAAGCTCCATCATTAAAAGTGCACGCTCTATGAAGTTCCTTTAGTGTTTTGCAGGGGGAATCCTGGTTTGCAGAAGCAGCAGTTTGTCAGCGGTGCTTTGTTGATGCAGCGCTTTGCTGGGGCTGGTTCCTGGGTTGTTCCGATTACGTGCCGCCAAAGAACATGCTATCTTTAGCCTTGGAAGTTCATTGCAAAGGATTCCGGTTTGCATCTACCTCGAGAAAAACCCGGCCATACCAACGCCTCCCCGCCTGCTTTTTGCCCATCATATGCTTCACATAGGTGTGCTGATTCGGATTTCCCGCCTCTGCTTATGTATCCAGTTCATCTAAGCTGATGATCATCGCTGGGTGTTTGTCATTCACGCAGCTTACATAAACAATCTGATACTACAATATCAACGCTGTCGGAAGGTACACAATCCCTACCCATTCCCAACACACCGTGCTGGCTGCCAGTTTAGGCAAGAATTGAGTCACAGCTGCTCAGTCTCATATTTATGGGCTCTATGACCCTTGGCCAAGGATCTCTGCACAATTAGACTTGGACACTGTGCCTACCGGACCACTTATGTATGTATGTATGTGTCTTGTAAAGCGCACTGCTGCCCTGAGGCGTCGTGGCGCTGTAGACGGCTGGGGAACCCGTCCTGGCTATCCCTGTGAGATGGGCCCTACTGGGTATCTCCAAGGTGAAACCAGGCATCCCCGGCGAATGTGGGGGGCCGTTGTAGAGATGAGGCAAGCTAATGCCCAGAGTTGCCGAGTGTGATCCCTGGTTAGAGTAGGCACCGAGGCGAGAATTATCGAGTCTGCTGACCCTGGTCCATGACCCTGCCGGGAATTGAACCCTGGTCCCGGGCTGTTCTCTGCTTCCGGGTCTGCCGCCTCTAACCAGTGAGCCACATACACTCCACTTACATAATCAGTTACCGTATGTGGTCCTAGTGCTTCACAAGGAAATAAATCATTCGTTGGGATCTATAGAATATCTTTTTGAGAGGCCCTTAGTGTTGAGTAATCTGCTCTTGCACACCACCTTAAAGTATTCTTCAGGAGCTTCGAAAAGCTACGGAAACAGCCCTGATGACCACAGAGGCTTTTGCAAAGCTTCCTTCAAACTTTCACTCTAGTGAGCCTTTCCCCGGCCTAGAAGCAAAGACTCTACTCTACTGGCTGTCAGTGGAAGCTGGAATCACATTTCAGGTTCTCTGCACTATCCACAAAGTATACTGGAAGAAAATCCCAGTGTGGTACAAAGCATGTACTCACTAGATCCCAACCAGAAATCTCTAGCCGGCTGTGTTCTACCAATAAACCTTCCAGAGACTAAAGCAAGGAGGAGTCCTGGGGCCGAGGCTTTGAAGTGCCCTGAACCTGACCATGAGGGCAGAACCCAACTACTTGAACTTAATAAAGCTTTTAAAAGCAGTGTTATTCAGCGTGACCTTTGATGAATTTATGAATCTTCATGTATAGAGAGACGATTATCTGTTTGGGGCCCAGCTTTGCATTTGATTTAATTGCAACCGCCTACGTTGCTCCAAAATAGCCTTCAGGTAAATGCACAGCACTACATAAAACTCAGAGGTGGCTCTTCCTGGTCAGCATTTAGTTATGTATCTGAAAACCCTTGTTGGAACTGGCACTTTCTGGTTGACTCTACACTGAGACAGTGCCCTTGCCAGGCAGAACCTACCACTCTAGTCAGGGGTGGGTGTTAACACTCACTGTATAACCTGCGCCCACCCTTGGGTAGCTTGGCACTGAGCAGTCAGGCTTATTACAGAAGCAATGTGTAAAACATTGGCACTGCACCTTCACACAACTAATGAAGTGAGTGTCACAAATGAGACTTCACATGTCGTGTATGTAATTAAAATTTGTATTCAATACACACATTAATTAAGACAACATGATCATTAGGTATTTCTGGGCATAAATTACATTTGGAAATATTATCAGCAGTATTTGGCCCAGCCGTGTTAAAATGACATCAGTAGTATACACACTTGGAAAAGATCCTACTTTACTCTCCTGCACGCTTATGCGGTGCAAAACAATGTCAGATCTAGGCCCACCCTGGCAATTATTACAATTCATTACCACACAGTTATATGTTGCACCTCCAATCACAACCATATAAAAAATGTGTACGCACAGATTATTAGAACACTTTTAAACAGCACAGTGGGCCAAGGCTGCACTAGTAAAAACAAATGCAAACATAATATTCTTTTGGCAAGGAATCAATGTGTAAAGCAACACCACCGTGTGGCGTAATTAGTAAGAGGCGGTCCTCACATAGTCACTTCACATAGTCACCCCCACACACTCACTCAGCACTGATACGTGGTGCCACAAATATTGGGCAGGTCCATCAGGGGCGCACTGTCATTCATACAGCACCGTAATGTGGTGTGATTGAAATCCAGCAGGTCAATGGATAATACAAATGCAGACCCCGGAGTCACACATAGTCAGGGTCCCAGGGAAGAAGGTGGGGTAGGTAGCAGGGCTAATTAGGTGGTAGTTGACAAATGGAGGTTTGGCCACCACTTTGGAAGTTCACTCACGGGATGTGGAGCAGAAGCGGGTAGAGGACAATAGTCGTTCAGTCAAAGGACTCCACAATTTGCCTTCTTGCACTAGCCCAGTTCTGTAAAGCAGTGGGGAGGTGGAGGGTCATGCAGTCTCTTGACCCGCTTCCGATTGCTCTAGGAAGCAATCCTCAACCCAGTCAGTTATTCTCACCGCCCAGGCCCGTTCTAGGCAATACTGCATGGCAATACGAAGTCGTCAGGCCGGGTGAGAAAAGGGCAGTTGATCTGCCATTCTTAGGGGCAAAACAAACAAACAATGGATGTGGGATGAATCAGGGGAGCCTCTTGAAAGAAGAAGGCACCCCTTCAGATACATGCCGACCAAAGTCGCACCCAGCCAATCTGAGCACAACGGAATGTGAATTCACCTTTGCACCTCTCTAGAAATGTGGCACAACGTCTGGTATGCGTTGATACGAGTCGCACCACACCGTTCCGGTCACACACAATGAAGAGATACAAACTCCTTATCTCCCTGGAAATGAGGCACAACGTCCGGTGTGCGTTGATACAGGTTGCCCCAGACAATTCTGGCCACACACAAGAAGAGTTGCATATTCTGTACCTCCCTGGAAATGAAACACAATGCCTGGTGCTTGTTGATATAGGTCGCACCAGAAAATTCCAGTCACACAAACCGGTGTAAGTTTAGTAGTGACACATGAGGTAGATTGATGCATTACTAGGGGTAAATCCTCCCTCTGAGGGTTGCAACCTGTGAATAGGACACTGCACGCAATGAGCATGCATTCGGCATGTCGTACGATCAACAAAGCAGGCCATGTTGGATCTCGCAACTGGTAAATCCGCTCACCACAAACAAGACGCTTATGAGTGTTCTGGCCCCCATGATGCAGGGGCCACACTCCTTAGATGTGGGCAATACTTTTGGGGCTCCGGATGGCACACTGCTTAGTTCCACGCTCATGCAGTGCTACCAGTTGGGATCCAGCAGACAGTGTGGGTCCCTCGCGGGAGGATTTTGATGTCCTTGAGACCTCCACAAGAAAATAGGGGGCAAGCCAGCAAGCACTTGGAAAGCACACTTCAGGGTGCCACACAGAAGTAGGTAGTTGGCCCAGGCCAGCCACTATACAGGAAGGGTACACAATCCCTCCCAATAGCAGTAATCCTCATTGTGCACAACATATTCTTTTGGCAGTGTGCAGCATGCAGTTCCACAATGTCCTGTCCCACGCCCCCTCAAGTGTATCTCTACCTTGCTGAAGTATGGCACCAGCATCTATATTGTAGTTTGCCTTTGAAGTTGGGACAGTTCAGAGGGTTTCCCTTTGAACCACAGATGTCTCCCCTAAATTTCAATCCTGTCTGCCATGAGGCCATGGAATGCAGATCTTAATCTTTAGTGGGGCCATGATCTGTCTTCCCAGAGGCCAAGTGTCAAAACCTCTCCCTCCACTCTACCCAGCCAGGCTCTCACATGGCAGAGGTGTGTCATTCCAGTTGCATGCCCAATGTTTATAGCTGTTGCTGGGGAATGCACAGATGTGCTTCACCAGCCTGTGGAGTGGAGTCAAACTAAAAGGCACACAAAGAGTTTTAGAGCAGAGAAATGCCCACTTTCTAGAAGTGGCATTTCTAAGCTATTAATCCCAAGACCACTTTTGCCAAAGGAAAGGGTTTGTCATTGTGAATCCAATGATGGGAAACATGATGAGGCTGCTCCACTTTAAGCCACTATTGCAGCATGAAGAAATTTCAACCATTCCCCCATGTTAACCTATGGGAAGCGCAAACCTCCTTGGTAGTGAAAACACACATGGGTGTTCTTTGTGACTGTATGATGGTATTCTGCATGTGTTCAGGATGCATGTGTTCAAAACGCTGTCTTTAGTAGGAACGCGTCTTTCGGACGCATTTGTTCATCGTGCAAGTCATTTTAATTACTTGCCTTAGGGGGGTGCTGGTTGTTGGAATAGTTTAATTTACTATTCCAACTCCTGTCTTCGCATCACTAGGAAAGGTGTTGGACTTTAAATCCAACACCATTCCACCAGCGTGGTCTTCTAAAAGCAAGTCGTTGTTACGACTTTGGTGCTGAACGAATTCATGCTAATGCCGCATTTTTTACATATATACTGTGTGATTCCGGCTTCGTCTGAAAGGACATTTCCCGTTCTTTGTACCTGGACAGGTAACACACATTTATACCTGCCCTGCCGTTCCCCTACCACCTGCTTCACCCCCCAAGGCTTACCCTAGTGTCATGCTCTAGTGGTAGTAAAAGATCCTCTCAGGATTGGTTAGTGGTTTAGAAAGGCAAACCTGAGCATAAGAGCACGTGCGCACCCACAGGCCGGCAATGGCGAGCGTGAAACATGTTTAAAACCATCATATGTGCAAGTGCGTGCACACTGGCCTGCAATGGTAGGCTTTGAGCCATGTTTAAAAACATCAAGTAAGCACCACTTCCTAACGTGTGTAGGAAGGGTGCGTAAACTTTCACACTGCATTTGTAGTGGGAAAGTGCCCCGAGCCCTAAAGCCACTAAAAGAGAATCAACCAAACCAGGGAGGAAAACGCAAACATTTTAGGGAAAGACTACCTCAAGAGTATCAGGTCTAACAACCCTGTACTACTGCACCTACTACCACAAGCACACCATGCCTCGAAGCACCTATGAATGGTAACTGTTGCAGTGTGCATGTGAGAAATCAATAATGGGGAATTACATTTTAAAATAATTGAACCAGCGCTCAGGCCTCTTTACCCGCCCTAGATCATACACTTAATTTCTCCCACACCTCCAACTTAAGACCATGAGACATTTGTGACTCATTCCACATAGGGGAAACATATGAACCAATTTTTCCTTTCAGCACTGGCGCTCCGCATCTTTGTCTGCCCTAAACCTCACACTTAGTTTCCCCCACCCCTCCATTATCAGACCGTGAGACATGAATCCCTCTACATAGTAGACGTGTGTCACCTGAATCTGTCTTTCAGCACCGGGCTCAAGACCCCTTTGCCATTTTACACAGTACATTTCCTTTCCTCCAACCCCCATATGTGGAATCACTCTACATAGGAGACACGTGTGACCTGATTCTGCCTTTCAGCACCGGGGCTCAAGGCCTCTTCGCCCATCGTAGGCTTCCTTTCCCCCACCCCATATATGTAGAATCACTCTACATAGGAGACATGTGTGACCTGATTCTGCCTTTGAGGACCAGGGCTTAAGACCTCTTTGCCCACCATAGACTTCCTTTTCCCCACCCCTGATATGTAGAATTACTCTACATAGGAGACATGTGTGACCGGATTCTGACTTTGAGAACGGAGCTCAAGACCTTTTTGCCCACAGTAAAATTCTTCTCCCCCACCCCTCATGTGTAGAACCACTCTACATAGGAGACACGTGTGACCTGATTCTGCCTTTGAGCACCGTGGCTCAAGGCCTCTTTGCCCACCATAGACTTCTCCCCCACCCCTCATATGTGGAACCACTCTACATAGGAGAAGTGTGACCTGATTCTGCCTTTGAGCACCGGGGCACAAGGCCTCTTTGCTCACCATAGACCTCCTTTTCCCCACCCCTGATATGTAGAATCACTTTACATATGAAACAACTCTGACCTGATTCTGCCTTTGAGCACCAGGGCTCGAGGCCTCTTTGCCCACTGTAGATTTCCTTTCCCCCACCCCTGATATGTAGAATCACACTACATAGGAGACACCTGTGACCTGATTCTGCCTTTGAGCACCGGGACTCATGGCCTATTTGCCCACCTTAGGCCTCCTTTGCCCCGCCTCTCATATGTAGAATCGCTCTGCATAGGAGAGATGTGTGGCCTGATTCTGCATTTGAGCACCGGGGCTCAAGGCCTCTTCGCCCACCACAGACTTCCTTTTCCCCCCACCCCTGATATGTAGAATCACTCTACATAGGAGACATGTCTGACCTGATTCTGCCTTTGAGCACCGGGGCTGAAGACCTCTTTGCCCACCATAGACTTCTTCCCACACCCTTTATATGTTGAATCAGTCTACATGGGAGACACGTGTGACCTGATTCTGCCTTTGAGCACCGGGGCTCAAGGCTTCTTTGCCCACTGTAGACTTCCTTTTCCCCACACCTGATATGTAGAATCACTCTACATAGGAGACACGTGTGACCTGATTCTGCCTTTGAGCACCGTGGCTCAAGGTCTCTTTCCCCACTGTAGACTTCTTCCCCCACCCCTCTTATATAGAATCACTTTACATAGGAGATATCCCTGACCTGATTTTGCCTTTGAGCACCGTGGCTCAAGGCCTCTTCGCCCACCACAGACTTCCTGTTCCCCACCCCTGATATGTACAATCACTCTACATAGGAGACATGTGTGACCTGATTGTGCCTTTGAGCACCGGGGCTCAAGGCCTCTTCGCCCACCACAGACTTCCTTTTCCCCAACCCTGATATGTAGAATCACTTTACATAGGAGACACGGGTGACCTGATTCTGCCTTTGAGCACCGGGGCTCAAGGCCTCTTTGCCCACCACAGACTTCTTTTCCCTCACCCCACCTAATATATAATGACTCTGTATAGAAGACACATGTGACCTGATTCTGCCTTTGAGCACCGGGGCTGAAGACCTCTTCGCCCACCGTAGACTTCTTCCCACACTCCTCATATGTTGAATCACTCTACATAGGAGACACGTGTGACCTGATTCTGCCTTTGAGCACCGGGGCTGAAGACATCTTCGTCCACCATAGACTTCTTCCCACACCCCTCATATATAGAATCACTTTACATAGGAGACATCTCTGACCTGATTCTGCCTTTGAGCACCGGGGCTCAAGGCCTCTTCGCCCACCACAGACTTCCTTTTCCCCACCCCTGATATGTAGAATCACTTTACATAGGAGACACGTGTGACCTGATTCTGCCTTTGAGCACCGGGGCTGAAAACCTCTTTGCTCACCATAGACCTCTCCCCCCACCCCTGATATGTAGAATCACTCTACATAGGAGACACATGTGACCTGATTCTGCCTTTGAGCACCGGGGCTCAAGGCCTCTTTGCCCACCATATACTTCTTTTCCCTCACCCCACCTAATATATAATCACTTTATATAGAAGACACATGTGACCTGATTCTGCCTTTGAGCACCGGGGCTGAAGACCTCTTCGCCCACCGTAGACTTCTTCCCACACCCCTCATATTTTGAATCCGTCTACATAGGAGACACGTGTGACCTGATTCCGCCTTTGAGCACCGGGGCTGAAGACCTCTTCGCCCACCGTAGACTTCTTCCCACACCCCTCATATGTTGAATCCGTCTACATAGGAGACACGTGTGACCTGATTCTGCCTTTGAGCACCGGGGCTGAAGACCTCTTCGCCCACTGTAGACTTCTTCCCACACCCCTCATATGTTGAATCAGTCTACATAGGAGACACATGTGACCTGATTCTGGCTCAAGGCCTCTTTGCTCGTGTATACCTCGAACATTGCAAGTCCGATTATAATTAACTTAGCACAGGTTGCTGGGAGTTTCTAATTAAGGTCGCAGCCCTTCGGTGTACGGCGTTTGCTCGACTGTACAATACTAAGAAATTACAAATCCGGAGGCGGACAGAGAAGTGCACGACATCTGTGCTTTCCATCTCAGCAGGAGCGCATATTGTAGACTCGGTCTGGATTTAGAAATGCTGATTATTGGGGGCTGTGGAAAGAGCATGAAGCCGAGTTTGCACGACTGTCATAGTAACTGTTTTGCATTGATTTGCTGGGTGGAAAGGCTACTGTGCGTGAAGTTGCAGCCATTGATTTTATGTAGTGGTTTCTAATAGATCTATTTTCAGTGTTCTTTGCTTGTTTCTTCTCGGTTAGAAACTGAAGGTTGACCAAGAATTCTCTTTATCTCCTCGCTGGAGAATGACTTTGTATGATATCGGCTGGTGCCTTAGAAGATTTTGTGATGAATGGTTTAATGTTTAAATGAGTGTGTCACTCATTCATTCTCTACTGATTTTTCACTCCTGGATGTTGTTTCTGAATGACCTTCTGAGCAGCGTAAAGACGAATGTCGCTGCTTCATATACGTCTGTCTGTCTATCTATCGCTAGATAGATCTATATCTCATCGCAAGAGGAGGAACGTAATCCAAAGCAGCTTCATGTAAAATTATCCTCCTGATTAAGGTTTGCAACTGTAAGAAAAGAAACACGTAAAAATGATTTTGCCTTCTGAAATAGTGAACGTCACCAAACCGTATTCTCCTGTCACAAGGGCGAACTCACAGTACACACCTGTCAGCTTTGTTAATATACAAGAGCCCAGGCAAGCAGCTCTGCAAAGAAATGTCATTTGCGCATGGGGTGTACTTTTTGGTGGCTACGGATCCTGATGCATTATAAGGTGCAACTTGGCATTCTGAAAGCTTATTTTGAACCTGATAAACCTCTGTGTCCCGTAGTAAAATCTTCATCTTTTTTTCCTGCAATAATATGCATTGTTTGAATGAATGTGCAAACATTTGCCTTCCAGGGGACATTTACTCGGATCTGTTTGGATGTGTTCGTTAGAGCCATTTTGTGTGCTTTGCCAACATTCAGATTTGCTATCCCTCTGTAGATTGTGATGATGCTCCTGAAAACAGTTTATCGAGAATCCTCGCACTCCTTCTTGTCCTAGTGGTACATTGAGTTTTATGGCCACCGCCCCCCCCCCCCCCTCGTCTGCTGACGAACCTCTACTCATCCGTTGCAGCCCACCTCCCTCGAGATGTTGTTCTCTCAGAGCCGCGTCTTACGCCGCCTCAGTGCCTCCCTAAGTGATTCCGAGTCCGGTTAGACAACTGCATCCGGAGTCTGAGCAAGGCATGGGATAGGTACTCTCTCAGCCGAGCATTGGGGACACAGCAAGGCATAATTCAGTTTCAGATGTCCAGTCTATGACGTGGCCCTGGTGCACCTGACTGCTATTGTGCTACTGCGCTAGCCAGCATTTGTAAGCTTATGGGGAGAAGGTGTTGTGGTCCCCGGAGGTTCTCCGTCCTAATAATGAGTCATTTTCAAGAGTTCCAGATGTCCTGAGTAGGAAAACCTCTAAGCTTTTAAATAAGAGTTTTGCTTTGAAAGGGTGGACAGAGCTGGGAAAAAACCTTCTGGTTTTAAAGAAGTTTCTCAATGGAAAAAGAAAGGTAAATCGTTCATTTTGAATTTTGTGGATTTTAATCTTGTGCTTGCAAAGGCAGAAACAAACGTGCACAAGGACAGCTGAAACATGTTTCGCCCACAGTGACGCGCATGCCTGGGGCTTTTTCAAGGCCTAGGAGCTATTTCAGAGTCTAGTTGCGCCCAAGCAAGGTCTTAGTGTTATATTGATTGACAATGTACCATAGGTTCTAATTATAAAATTGCTAAAAAAAAAGGACGTCAGCACACAAAGTATTGTATGTAGTGTTGACAGCGGGCTGTGTATTAGAGGTTGGTCAATCAAAGGATAACAAAATGTTCAAGTCCGGACTCCACTCTGTTCAATATGCGGGGGTCATACTGTACTGGGCGGTGCATTGTTTCTGCCTTTGCAAGAACAAGATTCAACTCAGCAAAATTCAAAATAACGACCTACCTTTCTTTTTCCTTTGGGAAACTACATTAAAGCCAGAAGTTTTTTTTGACCGTCCTCTCAGAGCTATCCAGCATGTGATCTGTAGGTTAACAAACCCTAAACCTTTCCTGTTAATTGACATTGGTCATAGATGTAGTGTGGAAGTCGGTTTCTTAGTATATCCTTGCATTTCAGTTCACCAAGTAATGTCCAAAATGCAAGTAGTATACTGTATTCTCACAGCTCTTACTTCAGTCTTGGTAACAATTGCAAGAAAGTGCAGTAGCCTATGAAGTGACTCTATGGGGGGCGGGGGAGTTGAAGTGAATGTAGCCTATGAAGTGAATATATCAGGGGTAGCATATGAAGTGAACCTATTAAGGCGGCCTATGAAGGGACTCTTTGAGGGGTAGCTAATGAAGTGAATCTATGAGTGGTAGCCAATGAAGTGAATCTATTGGGGGCTTTGAAGTGAATCTATCATGGGTAGCCGATGACGTGAATATATCAGGGGTAGCCTATGAAGTGAATATATCAGGGCAGCCTATAAAGGGAATCTGAGGGGTACTCTATGAAGTTACTCTATCGGGGTGGCCTATGAAGTGAATCTATCAGGGATAGAGAATGAAGTGAATCTATGAGTGGTAGCCTATGAAGTGAATCTATCGGGGGGGGCTTTGAAGTGAATCTATCGGGGAGCTTTGAAGTGAATCTATCGGGGAGCTTTGAAGTGAATCTATCGGGGGCTTTGAAGTGAATCTATCGGGGGCTTTGAAATGAATCTATCAGAGGTAGCCTATGAAGTGAACCTGTCGGGGCAGGCTATAAAGGGAATCTATGAGGGGTAGCCTATGAAGTGAATATATCAGGGCAGCCTATAAAGGGAATCTGAGGGGTACTCTTTGAAGTTACTCTATTGGGTTGGCCTATGAAGTGAATCAGGGGTAGCCAATGAAGTGAATCTATGAGTGGTAGCCTATGAAGTGAATCTATTCGGGGGCTTTGAAGTGAATCTATCGGGGGTGGGGGGCTTTGAAGTGAATCTATCGGGGGCTTTGAAGTGAATCTATCGGGGAGCTTTGAAGTGAATCTATCGGGGGCTTTGAAATGAATCTATCAGAGGTAGCCTATGAAGTGAAACTGTCGGGGCAGGCTATAAAGGGAATGTATGAGGGGTAGCCTATGAAGTGAATCTTTCGGGGTGGCCTATGAAGTCATCGCCCAGCTTTCAACACATGCTCCTTCATGGCAAGACCTGTGATCCTTCCACTCTCTGCAAGAGGTTGAAGTGGGTGGGATCTGAGGGGCACAATGTGCCCATATTTTTTTAATTCAGGAAAAAACAGTTCCCCATCTTTGTTAAAAGGCAATTTTGCCGGTACGGTTAAATCCTACACTTGAAAGGCTTCAGTTGAAGAGTCTCCTGTACTGTGAATCCGAGGGGGAGGGGCAGGTAGCTAAACAAACCTTCTTGCCAGAGTGCCTGCTTGCCTGAAAGAAATGTAAATGTGCACAACTAGTCAATCTGCAAATGTAATGGGTTATTGGAAGCCGGAATTAGCTTCAATTTATTTTTTTTGAGTGGTATTGCAAGGGAAGTACCAGCTGAGCTGTGGTTTGTTTTTAAAGAACAGTTAGAAATTGCACTACTATGTACAGCCTGAGTATTACTAATATCTATATTTTTAAAGTACTTTTTATCCTAAACCTTTTCATAGCAGCCTGTCTTCTGTGTGTAATGCAAGTTTAAAATAATGACTTTCATATTCACACTGCTTTGTTACAGAACATCGTAGCACTAAACATGTGTAAGTCACAGTTCTCCACTGCACCAACCACGGTTCAATTCTGTGGCTCTCCGACCAGTAAATTAATCAACAGAGGTTTCATTATGTACAATAGTGAATTTCCCACAGATTAATTTAATTTAAGCATTTTTTTTTCCATTTAAGCTGTGCCTTTATGACTTAAAAAGTTACAGAATTTTTTTTTTTTGCCGCGCCTTTGACCCCGCTTCAACGCTCACTTGCCCAGCCCCCATTTGCGCACAGCATTATAGTTCCCATACTTTTTTTTTAATGCACTTCTAACTAAGACCACTGCTCTCTGCTTACGATTATCTGAGTGGCAGCAGAGAGGGGCGGAGTTATCAAGTCCTGAATTAATTAGTGCACCAACCACACCACTTCTGTGAACGAGGCCAGCAAAGTTCAGATTAATCTCAATTTGTGTGGCAAGTAGAAGATACATGTGACGTGTGTCTTTCTCAGATTCGTACACTTTGTGTTACAGTGTCAGCATGTGAAGATTGCTGATGGGGGTCTGTAGGGGGCCTAGACAAAGAACATTGAGATGGCTGGATGCACAGATGCCTGCCCTCCTTAAGGGGGTTTTGTTTTAGTCCCTAGACCTTCCATTTTGCACAACTTGACTTCACATGTGGTGGAACCATCAAACAGCGAAATACTTCATGTCCTAAGTAATGAGTGGCTCTGTTGAAAGCCACAACAAAGACATTAAATAGATCTATGTGGAAACTCATACCATTTACAATTAACTGGTATGACAAAAGAGGGCATAGAAAATGACTTGTACAAAAAAGCACTAAAGGGTAATAATCATGGTGAACAGGAGGTCTTTTCTAAACATGTTTGTTAATCATTTGATCCTACTTTAGAAAGTTGCTTTCCAAGAGCAAACTAATTAGAACCGTGTTGCAAGATGTAGACACATGGACATGAATACCATTTTCTCCATGTACGTGAAGGCAAAAGTGTCGACATGAGTTTGGCTTGACGCGTCTCGGGTGATATCCCTAAAAAACAGTGATTAATGTAGTGTCGGCCTTTGTTCAAATTATGCCTCATTCAGAATACTTTGCCATCTTCCAAACTCATCTATTCTCATCTTTCTTCACTCTGTTGCCTTCAGGAACCATAATCTGTGCTTGTGGTCACCATACTTATATATTTCTCACAGTCAAATCTTGAAATGAATCCGTACAATGGACCTTTACCGCTGTAATGCTACGCGTACCTTTACATCACCAAAGAGTGCTTAAATGGCCATCTGCAGAGAACTTGGCAATGTCCATTGATTCGAAAATAGTTTGTCAAGAAAGTACATTAAATGGTGGAGTTAAAACAAAAACAGAAAAATGCAATCCGGAACGTTCAAAGCTCACTGGTTATTGTTTTGTTCAAACAAGATATATTGTACTGTTTGTTTGGGTCACTGATAATGTGCTGGAGACTAAAACACGTAAGACTTACCTGACACACAAGATGGTGGCTAACTGCTGGTGGATCAGGACTTGATGTATCTGTCGATGATGACCAGTTGCACGATTAAAAGTAGAAAGGTCTTCTCGGAGTTGGTTTTAATTTTGTTGCTTTTTGTGCAAAGCCCAGTGCCAATAAAAATAACAAAAAATAACAATTGGATAAAAAATGAGAGCACGATTGGCCCTTGTCATCTCTTCCCCCTCTAATGTGAAGGTTCCAGGATATATATAGCAGGATCTTCGGTCTGTTGTGGGACTGGTTTGATAATGTGGTTGTGGGTACAAAGCATATAATTCACAGAATATTTCTACACCTGCTTTCAACGTCGGTGTGGACAAAAATGACACTTTGGAGATGCAGGTGGTAATTTCAAATTCACATAATCTACTGGAAATTCTGCCCAGTGATGGGAATTTCGGACTGTTAAAAATTCATGACCGGTTCTCTCAAGTCACTTATTTAGGGTTAGAGGTACACCTCTAACCCTAAATATGGGTGTTCCCAGGGCAGGGCCGTTGCCAGATGACCATTCAGAGGGCAGTGAATATCGACAAAGTCATGTCATTGCAGATATTCAAAAACATTATATGTAAAAATACACTAAAGATGAATATATATAGTATTTGTTATTTCATTGGGAAGAACACGTGTATTAAGCAGCAAAATAAAATTCAGATGTAGAAATGGTAAATGATAAATTGATTACCCTAAGAGTCGCATAGGATGCAGATGTAGGACCTATAGATGAAGATGATTGGGTTGAGGCACTGCAATCACTATGCAAAGCCGCAATTTCCTCCCGACTCCGTCTTATTCAGTTCAAATACTTACACAGAGCGTATTACACCCGACACAGATTATGGACAGCGGCATTCGTAGCGTTCCCACTCTGCCTCCAGTGCCAATTGGAAGAAAGCATCTTCATACACATAAGCTGGTCCTGCACAACCCTATATCTGTTCTGGCGCGGAGTACTCACCTGTCTGACAAAAATATTGTCATGGGACATACTGAGATCTCCGAATTTAACATTACTACATAGTACAGAGGGCATAGGGGGTAACAGATACAAAAGACACTTGTTATTCCTTAGTCTCACAGTAACTAAGCAGGATAACGCCAGGCAATGGAAGGCAGAGCCCCCATCCCGGGTCTCGCAATGGAAGACAGATTTAGACTTAATTATGGAGTTAGAACTCCCAATCTTTATTGCCCGAGGATGGCCACAGAAACACGCCAAAATTTGGCAAAGTGGGCCACGTATAGAAACATTCTCCTGAAAACATATGATGCCGCAGACAGCCAATTGGATATAGATTAAAACGTTTGTGTAGGAACAGTGAATACGCAATTAATTCTACCCATGGATATGTGTTGCGATGTGTGTGACTCAGTCTATATTATAGGCAGATACGGGACACTGTTAGAGTTAGGATAATCATAATGTTTTTCTTTTGCAATGGGCCTTGTAGGATGAAGATCAATATACGTACTACGCTATGCTCTGCCTATGTTGTGTTGCCTCCTGCCATACAGGCCTATTGTGAGTTTAAAATCAATAAAAATTGTTTCCCCCAAAAAATTATGATACTTCATAAAAAGTAGGCTATGACCGAAAGCATTCAAAATGAGGCCATTAACATGGGACGAGCAGAGGAATTCTCCTCTCACTTGGATGAGGTGGCTTCTGAGAGCTCTCTGCTAGAAGGATGTTATGAGGGTACATACTGGGATCTGAAGGTGGGACCAGTGCGAAACAAGCTCGAACTTTCAGAAGAAAGTACTTTCTAGGTGCAACGAGTGAAAAAACATAATCTGGAGCCATAAATGAATTGTAAAAATGTCAGATTGTTTCAAATGGGTTTTCTTTCCTACTTAAAATGTTAATGACCGAAGTGGATTTTAATGTGGCAGTGATATAGCCTGTTTGGGAAACCCTCTAATGCTACAAAGGGAACGTGTTGTATCAGGCAGGAAAGGTAAGAAAGTGACATTTCATAAGTGCCCAGAGGTACATTTAAAAAAAAAAAAACGTACCTTTCCACCAATATACACCAGAGGCAATTCTGAATACTGCGGTAATTTTTTTTCTCGATGGCTGCAATGAAGCTTAATTGTGTATTTTCTCCCGTCACCTTCGGGGGGGGGACTTGTGTACTCCTCCCTGTGCTACCTTCGGTGGGTGTGAAGTTCTTCAAATGTTATTTCTCTTAAATAGCGCCAAGTCATAATAAGAGCTTGCCACGGTAGCTCTGCCGCCGCGATCCTTCGCGGGTATTGTTGTGCGCTGCGAAGCCCAGGCTTTCACAGAGCTCAAGTCGATTATTTGTGTATACTGCGGGGTACAAATTAGCGGTGTTGAAAACCATCATGGTGTGTGTGCTATGAAAACATTGTGCACGCTCGCTGCTGTTGATGAAGTAATGCGGGTTTGAGATTCGCTGCCTTTCAAAAGGGGTTTCTTATTCTTGCAAGTGTGCGATGCGCCATTAAAGCACGCTTTTTAAAGGTGTTCATTCTTTTAAATCGGCTATATTTTGTTATTCCACACCGTGTTTTTTTTCTTCTTTTTGAGTGGTGTGGGAGCCGCACCCCCATTTTTATCTGCACCCCTATATTTTGAACACTCCAAAATCGACCTTCGGCATCTTGGGTCCGGCACCCTTGATCTAGCAATAAGAGTCACCACCTCTTTTCATGTCAGGTCCAGCTAATAGAGTAATTTAACAAAATGACTGGGTCCACTCAGTCACTGAGTTCTAGTTGGATGAAAAGATAAAGGGTTTCATTATAAAATCTCAAAATAGGCACCACAGATAATGCAAAATGTATGCCGTGAAGGCTCATAACAGTTTAAAAGAGAGAAATCAGGATTATTTTAAGGAGGAAGTCATCAGGCTAATGGACAGAGAATGAAAGGTCGCCCACTAATCAGACAGTGTCTCTGTTAGATCAAAAAGTCTGACTCACCCCCAAAATCAGGGATTTCTGTACACGTTTTACGCATGGGTAATACGCAAAAACTGCAAATTCAGCATGACATGAATAGCTATAACACATCCTGGACACATCAGCATCATGATTGTGATCAAAACTATTATAACAAAAACCCATTTCTAAGGCAGAGGAAATATTCTATTAGCTTCGACAGCAACAGTGCAGTCCAAAGATGTATAAGACAATATGAAACATTTTCAAAGACTCGTCCACCAGTGTATGACAGCGAGCCTACATCAGAACTCCCAGCAGAAGTATCCTACAGAAGTATACTTTGTGTACACAATAAAGTTACATTCACAATACACTCTCTCTAGGGAAAATAACCAATTACGTCACATTGTCCTGTGCTCTGAGAAAGTTGCGGGAAAAGACACGCAGGGGGACGTTGTTTGGAAGCGGTAACCAGCAGTAAGATGAAATGAATATACCAAGAACAGCATCCATTTTAATAAAAGGCTGTCACTTCAGAAATGTGGCTTAACTAAACTACGTTAATAAACACATATTTCTATACCTCCAACTAGCATTGATTAAGGTACATCATCAATTCACCAGTTCCATCAATATGTACTATAAAAGTCATTAGTATTCAAAAATAATTTGTCACCCAATATTGCACATTTAAAAAAAGCTTTGACAATGGTAACACCAATTGTTGTGTTATACAAGGCCCAAGCCATGGCACCTAATGGTAAACCCAGGCAGAGGTATTCGTTTAATCTGGCTCTGAAGGGCGACCGGCTGTGTGAGCCATTCTCGCTGGGATCAGAGTATTTGGCTTGACGTTATCAGTGTGTTGTCGGGGGAAGTATTAGCATATTTTTTAAGATTAGCTTGCATTTGATTGGACGTTTAAAGTACAGTGCAACACATCCTTCATATATCATTACCATCCACTGCAAGCCTCAGTTCTCTGTACATTTTAACTAAGTGATAATGAGGCTGCAATTCAGACCATGACGATAAACTATTTTAGCAAAATTAAAGGTGTTTTAGACTCAGATTATGTGTTAGATATATTTTCTGTAGCACCAAATATGATGTAACTTTATGATGCTCTGCAATCTGTGCAAGGTACGCAATATATTTCAGAAACATGGAGTCCAACTCCTCTTTTGTCAGGCTATGCATGGTCTCCGTTCTCAGACTGAAGCTTTGTTGAGAAAAAAAAGTGCAAAAGTGGCAAAGATTGAGTTGGAAGAAAAGACACTATAAAGAGTGAGAAGAGCGGTAGAGGAAGAACAGTGGGACGGACGATTAGGTGAAATACTCTTGAAGGTGGGGTGGGGGTGAACTAGACGAGGGTCCTATGAGAAGGGGAGAAAAGACGCTAAGAAGTTAATGAGGAGTTGATTAACATATCACTTAATCTAGTCCAGATAAAGTGTAATGAGGTGCATTGTTAACTTTTTTGCAGAGTTGGAGAATAGTATGTCAATGGCTCAGGTCAATCAGGATACTGTCCTGAAGGGACGGAGCTGCTCCAGAAAATGATTGAGCCGCAGTGTTGCCCGCTCTAATGTTTCAACATTTCAAGTCTTTAGTGCATGCCAGCTTTAATTTTTGATGTTGGTCATCCCATGGAACTGGAGAAATGTAGTTGTATTTTAGTTGTAGAAATCGGTCTGGCTACTGAATGTAAAATGGGTTTAATTGGAAGAAAAGAATGATACACGAATGCCCATTCGGATCCATCCCATAACCAAAGCGTTACAAAATAAGGCCTGTACTAAAAAGCAGATTAATCTGGTTTCAGAAAAGATTTGAGGTTTTTGAAGAGTGGCTCTAATGGATTTTGTTTTAAATTTAGGCTAGATAGGTTTGCTGTACTCTTATTGGAAGTATGAGACTGTGCCAGGGCTGAGGTCCTCACATTTCTAGGAATCACCCATATTCTGATATATGGAAAATGTTGGTACAGGGGTGTTTCTTCTTTTGAATTTAGAAGCAGATTCACTGTTTTGCTATTCTACAGACCAATTATGCTAAATTTTATTGACTAGTAAGCACTGAGACAAGTCAATGCAAATGTTGCAGGAAATAAGTTATTAAAGCCGAACAATCTAAAGGGCATCGCTGCCCCTTCTTTACCTCTGAAGGAACATGAAGTTGTTGAGGGAAGGTTAGACATCTACTCACTAGAGACAATAATATCCTGTGGAGAAGCCGCCTGGCAAGACATACCGTTTTTAATTGAATGGTGTGTTTTTTACTGTGGGGCTAGCCTCTAACAGGATTAGAAAAAGGCAAAAAAAATCCCCCAACAGCAAAAGACGGAGCCATTGTTGATATGTCATAGGTGTAATTTGTTTTATTTTGGTTGTCAGATTTTACATTTTGCATAAGACAGTATTAGAATATTTAATGCAAAAGGCATCAGTTTTCTATTGTCAACCGGAACATCTAGTGGTGGTGTGGAAGACTTGCCCGTCACACCACTGTTCATATTTTGTGTAGCGCACCATGTTGTGACTACCAGTTTCAGCGTAATAGCACTAAACATCACCCGGTCGTGGCCAACACATGCTGTTCTTGTTTTATGGTGCCTTAAATACCTTTCATATATGTAGACGTGGATTGGAGGTTGCCTCGTTGTCTTACCTGCTCATACTGTCGTTGAAATGGGCTATAAGCCTATCTTGGGGTAATGGAAGTGAATTAGGTGACTTGTAGGTCAGAGAGTTCAGGTACTGTAAACATGTAAAGAAGTGATAACGAAGGAGTTTGCAAGGGTGGGTGCAGTGATGCAGGGCCAGCTAGGAGACTTTTCAGAAGAGGCAAAAATTGTTTCACTAGGTCTCTACCAGGAGAACTACTGAATACATCAAAATGAAATCAAGAAACGAGATGCAATGAACAAAACCTATAACTTGTTTCACGGATTCATGCCCAGCTTGCTGGTTTATTAAGCAGGGGCGGCTCCTCCATGTGGGCGGAGGAGCGTCGTCCCACTGCATTCTCGCAGTGCAAGATGCAGAAAGATAAAATGGTATTAGAAGTACTATTTTATGTTTCTCCTTCTCGCACTGCGAGACAGCCGTAGGGTTTGGTTGGGGGTGGGCGGTCCTGCTCTAGGGCAGGGGAGGAGTGGCTTGCCCACTGTTGAGGGTGCTGATTGTTTGGTCAGCCATCTGGGGCCGACCATACCAGTCATGCGCACTCTGCCATTTCTCCACGTAGGCAGCATGCAGCTAATTGGAGAAAATAGCCTCCTCATAGATGCCTGGCTGGTTGGCATCCCGACCAATCACAACGCTGCAATTGCAGTGTTGTGATTGGCTTAGAGAATCGGAGGGAGGCTTCCTGCTTCCAGGAGAGGAGCAGACACGACGCAGGACCGGGCCGGTGAATGTAAGTTACCTTTTTTTTCAATGCATTTTAAATTAGACCTCCACCAAAGAACTCTCCCCCCGCCTCCCGCAAGTCAAGCCAGCCGTGACTGTTAATAAGCTTTATCAAGTTAATGATTTAAATGGAACTTTAGCTGAAGTAGGTCACTGTAGAAGTTGTTTCAGTATTATCACAGGTGAAAGGAACCAGAAAAGTACAAATGACTGTCAAAAAAAAACCAAGCTATTTTCTTTGGGCTCATATGGAAGACATTGTCTTACCTACGCAGAGGGATCTCAGAGGTAATTTGGGATCCATCTATAGAAGAAATACTTGCAATCCATGATTAATGCTCAGCCAGAGTCTACATCGAGCAGTATTGCAATTACTGCTACTTGAGATATAGAATTGCCATCGTCCTTCATTGAAACCAGCAGTAAAAATATTACAGACTAATGCAAATAAAATGCATGGTTTGTGTTTCCCCGAAACAAAGAAATTCCATCCAATGTAAACATTTACCTTTCAAAGGTAAGACAATATCTTTGGGGAAAAGTGTGTGAGAATTACAGGGACTTTTAAAGGAATTTAGTGGCACCACCCAGTGTCTGAGTCTTAGTGTCAGGGAGAGTAAAGAGCATTCTTGCCTCCAAACAGCATGTAAGGCACACTGCTTGTTGATTTTATTATCAGTGAAGAATACTACACCTTTTGGACCATCTCATTTCCTGCAATAGGTAAAGTGAATAACAATACAACTAAAACTAGTGGTACTGCATTTACAGCTGGCTTAATGTTGGCAGAACGGATTTCACCAGTGGTACTTTCCTCACCTCTTGAGGAGAGCGTCTTCCTGCCAGCACGATTTTACCATTTTATTGGAATCCTTCAATGAAAGGGGGGTCTTAATGTGAATGTGTGATTCGGTCAGCTGTAAGGTGTAGGCCGTGAATTTATTTTTAGATTATTGTTCAATAGAGATGGGTGTCTTCCTTGTATGGGACTACTTAAGTATTTAGATCATTTTAAAGGGGTGCCTGGTGATGCAGTGTATATCAAAGAGCACACGTTCAACATCTTTCGCTTCCGCTATCCCTGCCACATCCCCTTGTAAGTGCGTGGATCCTAATATGATTCACATGGAGTTGTTGTGAGTTTAAGATTTTTTGGGAAATACCATGACACATTTACTGAGGGCAATGGTTTTAATCCTAAATCTGTCACCTTCACTTTTGATATGTCCTTTTGAATGCAATAATAATTTATGGATGATACCAATCTTTTTCACCTGAAGTACATTTCTGTATGGGATGAGTTATACTGTGTATTTAGTACATGGTTTAGATTACATAATATAAGAGTGATTTGTTTGCTGCCCTGGCAAGGCAGCAGATGCTGCACAACACAATGCTGGATCTTCAGTTAATATTTTATTTGTGAAACATTTGAAATGTCACAGTATGACTTTTAGCAGCTAATTTGGAAGCGTAAAAAGTTACTCCTTAGGAATAAAACATATGAATATGTGTCAATTACTTCTTTTTGGGGACAGTTTCGGGTTATTCGGTGGCCCTGGCCTGGGCAATTCACTATTGATTCGCCATTTTGTTTCGTGAATATTTATATTATGAGAGAGTTCTAAGCTTTTCCTGTAGTTGTGAAAGATGCATTGTGATGTATGTTGCGTTAGTTGGCATTGGAATTTCTCAAGGGCCTTGTAGCGGTAAGGCATGTTGCAGAAAGGGCGGGGGTTGGTTATTTATGTGATGTCAATCATGATTGTTGCGATTTGGCTGGGATAATTGCACTCTGACTAGGTAGTTTATGGTGGTGGGAATAGTAACCGAAGAGAAGCTGTTACTTTTTATGTATGTGTTTTTTTAGCCTTCACATAGGCCTTATGATGGAAATCTTTGGTGCTGCAAATCTCAAGCTCAGATCTATTTATTTGGGCTGCACATTAGTTCATTGATTTAGGAATGGATGCAGAACCTGTTTGAGATTGTTAGGAGTTCTGAAAATAGACTTACTACCCGAAAATCACTGTATTCAAACCTTGAGCTATTGATCCTCAAGTTAGATACTGCATAATTTATTTTAGATATTTTATTTTGAAAGCGCTGGCAATATCACAAGACATATATGGGATAATTAGAGAGGATTATAAAAATTTAGCAAGTCACTGAGGAGTTCCATGACCATATAGAGTAATGAGATCAAAGGTCGAGTTTCTTTATAAAGTCATGGACCTCAAAGGGGACTTACAATATCCATATGATGTGAGGCGGGGGTACTTTATTCCTTATAATCCATGGTCACACCATCACTTTTCCGACAAACCACTTAAATCTTTGGTGTGTTGCTATTTCATATGGAAGATAGCATGTTTACAAACATGAATAATAAAAGTAGAATATGTGGAGCAAAATTAAACACACACAAAAGGCTATTAAACATTTTTTGCAAAAAGATATTTGAAGCAGTTTAATACAAGTCAGATTTGAAAAAAAAAAGTGCTGTAGCTTGGAATGTGTAGATTCTATCCATTCTTTTAAGGTAGGCACACAAACTTAACGTTGCCATAAATATCTCTTTTCGGCTGATCACTGTTCTTCTAGATAAACAGCAGAGAACAAGGAAAAGCCACAATGTGATTTTTAAAGTGCAGGTTTAAACATGCTCCATGTCCTGAACTTTCTGTGGCTGCAAGCCCCGTGGAGTAATAACTCAACTATAATAACTTATTACAGTTAAGCAGCTATGGCATTTCTTTATTACAGGCGACTTGGTGCATCGCAAGTACCCTGTAATAAGGAAATTTGAAACATGTTTTTATACAGGGATTGCAGGATCCCATGTATTATAAACCTTCTAATTTGTAAATTTGTCATTGAGAGAAATAGTCGCTTTCTTAGATTTGTAATAGTAATAACACGGAATAAGAAAAACAGTTCCTCTAGTCAAATTCCCTACTGTCTCTACAATTCTTGGATTTGGGCTAAAATCTCTAAGGTTTCTAGGTCTAGCATTGTTTCAACAATAACTGAAAAGAGCTATTGCAGAAGCCTTTATTGTACAAATCAGCACTGCTTTCCATGAATCCATCTCTGTTGGGCAGATTGCCTACCCTTCACACCATTCCCACTTCACTGCAAGAGACGTGGTGGTGAGAAGCACCATGCTTTTCTGTTGCAAGCTGTTTCATGTTTGCTCCGAAATAAGCATATTCATCTGTAACACACCGAATGTTTGCTAGGATCCTGATTGTAATCTCCTTTAGAGATTGGATTGGTTAAAACCCAAGACCATAATTACTTAATTTTAATATTGCGAGTTAGATTCGTGAACAAAATAATCCTATGATCCAGTTTATACATTTTGTCACAAAAAAAGTTGATCGCACTGAAACAGGCATTACACAATTTAAAAATTATTAGCAAACTTTATTTTATGTCAACAACAGGGCCAAGAGACGGTTCCTCTGCAGCTCAAAAGTCGGAGCCAGGTTTCTGTCCATGATCGTGTAAACGAAATCAAGGTCTGACTGGGCCAAGGGGCAATGCCTTATAGGCTGTTTGGTGGCCGCTTTAATGGTCTGCTGGGTCGGGTTTTGCTGTTGATTTCCCTGATAATAAAACAAACATTGCCTGCAGCAAGCTCAAATCCATGTTGCCTTCCATAACTTTCAAAACACTTATAGAGTATGTCTTTACAAGTTCAAAATTGCCTCAATTTGCAAAAATGGTTCTCTTTTTTTTTTTTTTTTTTGACATCTAATTCATTAATGTGGCCACATTTATTTATTCCCCGTACTATCTATTTCGGTGTCTAAATCTGAATGAAAACAGAGGTTTGTTTGTTAGTCATCCGAATCACATACATGGAGGCTATGCAGAGCTTTTTGTTTCAGGTCTGGTTAGGAAAACAGGGGGTGCTAATTGTTTGCAAGTGGACTGTAGGTGTTGAGTTGAAGCCACCAAATCTTGTCCAGGTAGACTTTTCCCCCTTGGCACCTTAGAACGTCTAAGTTTTGAAGCCATCCAGGGCTCTCTATGCACCTTCTCCATGAAGTAGTGTTGCATAAGAATATCCCACCACGCTTTTATATCTTTTCTTTTGAATGCAAGATCAATGGTTGCATATGTGGAAACTATGCCCACGTTGATTGTGAGCCAATATTCAAGTAGTTAAGAAGGTCATGAACTAGAAGAGCCTCTTCAATAAAAGGATTGTAACTCCTGCTTTAGTCCATCTGAAAAGAAGCCCTCTGCAAAAGTTAAATTGTTTATGCAAGAAAATGTGGTAACAAAGATCTAGATGGAAGTCAGACTGAAACTGGGTGCGAGTTATTTCGGTCATTTAGTTTTGTTTTGGAAACAGTATAGCCATATTTGCCCTGGAGTGTGGGGCACACCCATGTTTCGATTTGTTGGAGGCAGAAGCATTTATAGACATGGGATGTGTATGCTCAGAGGGGTCTACTATAAATGTAATTACCAAGATTACTGCAGTTCCGCGTTAGAAAAGCGCTACATTATTGGCTAAATTAAGTCCATATTTATATAGCACTTTTGTTAGGACTCCACTGGAGGTCTGTGCTGCCTAAGAAGTTTACAGAAGTTTATGAAAGAATCGTCTAACAGAGTAAGGCATACATACTTTCACATACGATTATTTCATTCATAATTTTGTTTGAGCTATTTTTGTGGTGTTGACCCAGCCCTAAGGGGGAGTGAAATGCTGCACATAGGTTTCGCTACAATCAAAATCAAGTAAGGATTATAGAGCAGTGAATGCGGTGTAGTGCATTCGAAGACCTAACTGACCCACCAAGGAGTCACTTTAGAAATGACTGTAGTTATGGAGCCATAGGGATGGTTGTCTGGGGCCTGCTTCATGCTTAGCCTCTTCTATGGGTTTGTTTGTATGAGAGGAGGTTGGGTATCCGCTTTTGGGTAGATATGTACAAAAAGTGTACCTGCATCACGGTACCTAAATTGAATTCTGGAATATAGCCTTCACATTCTGTTTGCAAATTACATTGGATAGTTTTTATTTATTTTTTCAGGTGTAGTTTTGTATTCTGAATGAAGCCCAGGCATTTGTGCGTTCAGTAGAGCTCTTCCTTGCTAGCCATAAACGTGTTTTATAGGGGGGATTGGCAAGAAATTTAAATCAGAAACTAGGTTCTTTAGGGACTGAATTTTCAGTTGTTTAGCAATATACAGTTTTGAAAAACGTATGGGCCACGAATGTCTTGTTCAGGAGTGCACAGTCCATGGCACATTTTCAGTATAACCACTGCCTTTGTAAATTAGTTCGAATTTGATTAATTAAAAATAAATCTATCTTTGCTGGAGAACCTGAACATTTGGTATGGATTTCACACTCCATCCTCTCCTGGGTGATGATTCATTCTTGCAAATTTTGTTGATTATGACAATACTGCATTATTTTGTTTTTCATTCCGAAATAAAGAGATCAAATTGCTTTGCAGATGTTTAAATTCCTCTGCTGATGGTATTTTTAAAAGCCTGTTTAATTGATCCATCCGCACACTTTTCAGAAACACTTATTAAAGGTAGGAGTTTATACTATTGAGCCTGAATTAAACTCTTCTTTATTACCGATTTTAACAGTGGAAGCTGTCATTGAGTCTGAAAGATACGAGGTAGGTTTTACCAAGTGAGTGGCTGTTTGTAGCTCCCTCAGGCAGTAAGAATGCAAGAGTGAGGGGGGATACAGGTAGAGACCAAGGTGACTGTGTGCTGCCTTGCCATGGTGTTTGGGAGAGCACATTATTGAGGCTGAAGTGTTTTGTCTGTTGCTGTGGCAATTGATATTTTAAAGTATTTGTCTTTAATTTTGTGTCTCTCTTGTTTGCCTGCTTCTTATTCGGGTCCCAGCTTGTCAATGTTGTGTTTGTATCAACCATGGGGCTTAGGCTCTTCACCATCTCTTTTGATTGCCTGGCTTCTATGATTTTTCAGTTTGCTTTTCAAGCACAACTTTTTATGTCATGTCTGCAGACAGCGCGCATGTGTGGTCACTTGGCAATGCTGTTTTGTATCAAAAAGGGTGGGAGGGCTTTTAGCCCACCATGTATTGGCATCAGTATCACTCAGCTTGTGGGAGGCGTTACTTTCTTTTTTTTTGTATGGAGCATGGACCAAGTGTTTATTGATTCATCTTAATTTGTGTCAGTCTGCTGCACACACTGTGATTGAGATACCGTTTCTTTTTTTTGGGGGGCGGTGGGGCGGCATTTTACATAGTGCGAACTCCAACTATAGGTATTGGAGCGCTGTACATGAGCACCAGTTACACAACACAAGGTCATATTCATTTTTATGTTTTGCCTACAGCGCAGAAGCACCATCTACGAAACTATTAATCTCAAGAGGCTTAGAGCCCACCCATTACTTACCTCTGCTTACCATTGGTTGGCTCACACGTCACTCATGTTTCTTTATTTACTATTGGTTAACTCCTTCTCCTTGCCTCAGCTCATCCTGGGGCTTCTCTGAGTGTCCATGTCACAGAGCATGGAAGTACAGCTTCCTGTGGTGAGTGCCCTGTCACTGGCAGTAGGCTCCTGCAGGTACTCTTTTTTTGTTACTTTTGGACATTCACTCTTACCGAGTGCATATCCAAAAGTAACTTTCCTACATCTCGCCCGTGTTTCCCCACCCCCGCGCTTTATTGTTTTTTTTACCCACCCCCCACTCCCGCTGTCCTCCCTCTGTCTGGTATGTTGCCTCCCACCCAAAACACCCACCACTTCTTTTATACATATTGCACAGCATCGTGGGCTGCTGTGCAGCGTGGTTTACAGGGGAAAAAAGTGCTGTGACGAGGCCTACTCTAGCCGTATCATAGAGCTTTTTTTTTGTGTTTAAAAAAAAAAAAACTTTTAGCCATATTGCACATTGACAAAGCCAATAGATTTTGCATAGATTTCACATAGGTGAAACCTATTGACTTTGCCAATGCATGTTTTATAGGAAGGGGAGATTAAGTGATATGCCCAGAATCCCAAAATGTTGAGCTGACGCCGGGACTTGAACCTAGTTCTCCGGTTCCGAAGTCAGCAGCTCTAGCTGTAACTACTCATTGTCCCCCAAGTGCTGCTATGAGTTGCAATTTTTGTCAATGTTAAAACTTAATTCGAAGTGTAATTTCCTGGCCCAGCTAAGTTCCTGCTTCCCACCTGCCTGTGACAAGACCATACGCGTAGGAGAAGAGGAGCACAGCTCCACTGTTAGGCTACCACTGGAGGCAGAAGAGGCGATCAGAAGGAGAAGGGCGGCCCTTTCTGCACCACTGCCCTTGCTGGTTCAACCATTAAGCTTCTTTAGTGGCTGGATCACAGCGCTTTATCCCCTCCTTCCTAGGGGTAGAAGAGACTGTCTGGCCAGGCTGTATACAAAATAGGCACTGCAAGGCCCGAGTCCCACATGCTACATAGGATATATGAGCGCTTGACATGAACCCCAGTTACATTACACAAGGTCACTTTCGTGTTTTTAGGCTTGAGGAGATTCAGTGATTTGCCCAGTATCACTGCTTGTTGAGCCTACCCCGAGACTCTAACCTGGTTCCTCAGTTCTGAAGTCAGCAGTTCTGGCCATAGCACGACATCCTTCTTCCCCCTTCCACCCACTCTTTCTCCATTTTGCTTCTTAAGACTGCTTGCATCAGGTTAGGAAACAAGCATTGGCAAAGCCAGAAGGTCTTGTCTATGCGAGATTTATTGCCTTTGTCAATGTTTTTTGCCAGGTTGTACAGCAGCCCTGTTTTTTTATTTTCCATCCTATTTTTTAAGCGCCCAAATTCCCAAAGGAGACCTATTGGCTTTACCAGTGCTTTTTCCTTTTTGTTTAAGCATTACTCGAGAGGTCATGTACTTTCCAGGTATCTAGCTATTTCCCGCGTGTATTCCACTCTGTGTTGCTCACTGTCGTCTGTGTGCTTCTCCCTGCCCAGCGTGTTGCACTCAGTCTTGGGTTCTCCCCCTGTTGCTTTCTTGCTTGTCTGCTTCTTCCCCCGCCTGCTCCTTGCTGATATCTCGCACATTGTTTTGTCGTCCCACCACAGCCCTCCATGTTGGTTCCGCCTCAGTGGTTTCCCCCCACTCACATCATCCTTTTCTGTTGCCATTGCGTCTCCTCCACACCCTTTCGTTGGATTCCTCACCCACACCCTCCATGTTGCTTCTCCAGACCGGTGCCCTCCGTGTTGCACCACCCCTCTCCCTCCCTCACCCTCACTTAAAAAGAAAAAAAATGTGTGAAAGTTTTTTTTTAATTTGTTGGTGGTTCTCTAATTGGCAAAGAAATCAAAGTAGCTGTTTCACTGGCTTTTTCTTCTCTTATTTAGTTCACTTCTCAAATTCCATATTCAACTATACTAATATACTGCCCAAATAACTGAATAACATATCTACTACTCATATTACTTCATATTTATACTTTACTAATTTTCAACACTAATCCTTTATGGGTTTCGGAGTGGCATGCTACTCGCCAGAAAAGCACTTCAACGCCCATCAGGGGTAACAAGTACTATATGAATGCAAATCTTTCTTCCCCTTTTATCCATCCGCTATCCTTCTCACTCCAAGTAACAGACTAATATCCACCACTGAAATTATCTCATATTTCACCATATTAATTCACTACTAATCCTCTATAGGCTCCCTGAATAGCGTGCGTCAACAAGCGAGCGATAAATAAATAAATACAAACCTTTGTCCTATTCTATCCTTCTGCTATCATTCCAAATCCAAATAACTGATTAACCTATCCACCACTTAAAATGTACTTGCATGTTTCACTATACTAATTCAACACTAATCCTCTGTGGGTCCCGGAGTAGCGTGCTACCCGCCGAAAAAGCTCTTCGACGCCTCGTCAGGGGTAGTAAGCGCTATATAAATGCAATTACAATACAATACAATACACTGCACAGCAAAGCTAAAACCATTGACAAAGCCAATAGGTCTCAAAGGCGAGACCTGTTAGCTTTGCTAGTGCTTGTTCTTAGAGTCAGTTTTCAAAATGTAATCTATTTTTTTTTGTGGATTAATTAGGGCATTGAGTAGGATTTCTGGGATTAGTTGTATTTTGTCACATTAGATAACGTTTGCATTTTTGCTTCATTTTTAACCCCGGGTGGTATTTATTTAGCTCGTAAATTGATGGCATTGACAGTTTTGGGGCCTGCATGTTTTTTTTACCATCGCCTGTAATTGCCCAAGCATCAATTTCATGCCACAGCAACTAATCAAAGATTTAAATACTACCAGAATTAATCCCTAGCTGAATGAACAGTGTCCTCAGCGGAGCTGTAGATTACTACTGCTGCTAATTCTACGGTGGTGGGGGGTACTTTGTTTAGGGTGCAGTGTTTAATGAGGGTGTGTGTACTGTCTTTTAAATAGATTTTGACCCACTGTTTTGTCACCAAAGTCGCTTTCCAGTGTGCACTTTTATACAGAGCCAGACACATTTTTTGCTTGTGTGTACACGAAAAAATGTTCATTATTGTGTGGATATCATAGTTCAAAAGGTGCCATTAATAGCTCGAGAAATGTGTAAGACCAAGGCTTGCCAATTGAACCTGTAAGGAAACTGATTTTCTTCAAGGCAGATGTAATGGGAGTGGTTTGTTTTGTATAGAGCACTCAATGGCCTTTGTTGGATTACCAGGCTGTGGCCAATCCCAACTTCTTTATTAGCTGTAGGCTTGACTTGGTCTAAATAAGGTGACCACTGTCTTTAGCGCCAGAATCTTAACTGGACGAGATCCCTCTACATGCATCCCTGTCAAAAACATTAAGACTTTACCACCTTCTAATACATCCACAATTGCTCCAGCTGGTTTTCTTGCTCATTTTTATGTGCTCAAAGGCCATCTATTTTAAAAGTAAAAGGCAGTCTATTTAAAAATCTGGCCAGCTTGTAATGAGGGATTGATGAAAGAGCAGCATTATGGACCAAAAAGCGCCATGGACAATTTTCCTGGTTATTATGTTTCTTGAGTGGGTGGGACCCGCAGAAATGTGCACATACATGTACTGTTATTTGTTGTGCCAGTTTTGGGAGGTGGGTATTCTAGCTTTATTCTCATTACAAGTTGGACAGATTTAGTTGTGGAGATATTGTGGGCCCAGAAAGTCTGATTTTGGCCAGTATACCCAATGCTTTAAACCGGTCTCAACAAATTAAGGGCCCAGAGATTAAGAATAAGACTCAAGAATGCTGGGTGAACATCCACAGGTTAGCCCCACTTTCGAGCATAGTCCTCTGACATTTCCCACATGTGCACATCTAACCTGAGGCTTAGATGTGTGGAATGTTGCCTGCTACCATCTTGTGGTGCAGATGGAGAGGGCCGTGGCTGGGCTACTCTCCAGCCGTGCGTTAATCGGGTGTGGATATGCACCCACTATAACCAGTGCTGGCTGTCTCAACACTGGTAACTTGGAGTCTAGAACCATCAGGCCACTCGTAATATGGTGGAGCTGTGTCCCATGGGCATGCTGTTATGCCATACTTGGAATAGAGGTTTAAGACTGAGATCCTCTTTTTCTGTTCTTTGGACTTTGCACACTACCTGCCCCTGTTACTGCTATTCCTATCCCCTGTTTTGTTGGCCTTGCTCTCTCTGACCCTGATTTTGCAGTTCTTCTTGCACTAATATTTTCTTCTTTTGATCAGGCATTACACATTTTCTCATCCTGCCACAACCTACTTCATAATTCAGGCAAGATTCAGCCTTCTGTGACCGCCTCTTTCACCTAACCTTTAATTTCGCCTTGTAAACTAGCATTTTCCCGCTACATCTTAGTGATGCTTGCTAACTGGCTGCAGTCACAGCCCATATGTACAGAGAGGAGGGTTCGAATTCTGCATCACGACCAAAGTTCAGTTTACCTTGGGGTGTCCTTGCTTACTGCCTTACAGATCCCGTTACAGTCACTCTATGGAGCAAGACGCTCATCACAAGGCCTACTCATAGTTTGCATCTCAGTGCATTGATTTAAACCTTTTTTGTAACCTTTGTTTATACCTTGTGCACATACAGAAACAGCATGGCATAAACCAGTGGGTCTTACCCTTTTGATGTATGTGGACCCCAAACAAACATAACTGGAAGCCAAGGACCCCCAAGCCATGCACCATTTTGAACCTGAACAGTTCATAGTATCTGAACTCAACACATTCACTTTTCTGTGCATCTGCAAGTTTCAATACAAAAGTGACCACATCTTTTTCACAAATCGGTAGTTAATCCTGAAATCGGAGGGGTGCTGGGCCGGAAGTAGCAAATGGAATGGCCTCGGACTGACAGCAGGCAGCAATGGAGCTCGCAATGGACAAAGCTGGGGACCGTTCATGATCTTTCTATCAAAAGGCGACAAAGACAGTGTTTGCTTTGAAGCAGACGACCAGGTGCTCCTTATGCCAGAGTACATGCTGCCTATTTCTGGGTGACACTCTACTTGTATAAGCCTTTCAGCTCTGCTCCAAAGTGCAGTCCTGTCTCCTTTCCAATGCATACGGGGTAGTGCTTGGAGTATGCAAAGGCCTGCACATTCAAAGCCGCGAATCGGATAACACGCGCAAAGAATGGTTTATTTGGTCAGTACACCTGTCTATGCATGCATAGATTTCGAAGTGCGCAGGTACTTAGAATTTTTCTGAAAATAAGCAAGTCAAAAGCATTTTTAGTGTGAAGTTGATTCCTAGTTCAGATTGGAGCGTGTTGGAAGGGAAGCCGTGACTGTGGACATTCACACATTCTCCAGCCTGAACGAGCGATCAGCTTCTACTCAAGGCATTTTGTTTTAAATGCTGCTGATTATTTGTATTTAAACATCAATATTAATTTTTATAAAGAAAGCAACTGGAGTACGAAATAAGAATGTATCCGTCCACCAGCTCTCTATCCAGGGAATCCAGTTATCCTGACATCCCCGTGCACGCAAACCTGCCCCACATTCAAGAACCCAGAGTGCTAACCCCGACAATGGCAAAAGAATTTGTTATTCCAAACACGAATTACATTAATGAACAAAATGCAAACAACAAACATAGTTTAATGAACATGGAGACCATCACCACACCTGCACAATAAATGCAGTTTACATTATTTAGAGCTTGCTAACTTAACCCATCAAATAAGCTGTATAATGCACAGGTACTGTTCGTACTCTAGTTGAGGCTCCATGGGCAGCATTATGTATTACATCTGTTACCCCATTCTCAGTCTTACTACCTCTTTCCACGTAGCATCTGCTATCTCACTTTCACATTGAAAAATTGTTTTCACCATAACTCAACCTGAAGTGCACAACAGAAGCTTTTTTCAGGAGCAATTATAGTTGCACACTTTTCCACCTTTCACCACTGCAGCATGGTCACACACCTTAACCACCCGCATGGGTGCAGCAAACTTCAACCAGGCTTTCTCACATGACCTGGTTCTTGGCTGACCGAAACCCCAATGTTCACTGTCACACTCCTGCTCTACATATTCTGACATCCAACGGTATTCAACAATGCTTTCTGCACATCCAGCACTCTTTCAATCACATCACAGTTCATCAGTTTACAATCCATTCATTATATGTCAAGATCAACGCTAGCAACTCTTCCCCCCCAGTGGTGCTATGTGGTTTAGTTCTAAAGCTCACAGCATATCTTAAGCAATTGGCATCGCATCCAGCTCATGTTGTTCACTAATGCTAACTGCAACTTATCTTGTAAAGCCCGATTGAACCGGTCAACCTAGCCATTACTCCTAGGGTGATTAAGAGATGTTCTGATATGTCAAATTCCAGATTTTTAAAGAAATTCTCCCATCTCCAAGGACACCAATTGGGTATCGTTATCGGTTACTAGCTCTTCAAGATAACCTTCCCTTAAAAGAATGGGTAGGGATATTTGCAACCATTTTGCCCTCTGGTCACTTTGACAAATCACCAATAAGTGCACCGGAGCAAATCTGGGTGTACAACCTAAGATCCCAAAAAGACCAGAAATATCCAAATCAATTTTGCTCCAGGGCATAGATGGATGCTCAATGGGCACAGCCGGAGAAGGTACACAGAGCTAGAATGGGATGTGGCCCATAGGCATTACTTGTGGCTCAGCTTAATTCAAGCATTGTCTCCCATAAAAGAAATATGCATCTAATGCCGTGTAGAAAAAAAAACTCTCAGCACTTGCAGAAAAAATAGGATTTGATCATTGTCAGGTAGTCTTTGCTCATTTGTTGGTGCACATATTCTCTTGGTGCAGAAGTTTCCCGCAATACTAGGATGAAATATATACAATTAAACTACACAGTTCTCACATCAATGACTCCTCACAGGATAATGGTAGCATACGGTAGCGACGCACGGAGATGCTAAAGGTACAGCCATGTAGTTGTGGATTTCATTCACATTACTTGGGACTGTGCAATAGTAAATACATTTTGTGAGGATGTTTTGGTGTCGACGAGGGCGGCAGTGGGACGAACTCTTGATCATACAAATTGAAATTTGTATTTTGGGTCTCTTACCGAGGCCACCCACACGTAAAGTTGGCACAAAATTTGCAGACCTAGCCTTAGTTCTGGCCAAGAGTAGCGTAGCATTAGCTTGGAAACTGACAAGGGGCCCCTCTGTAGAGGACTGGAAATGCAACATGACGCACTGGTCGAGAGCATTGGCCAGGGTGGATGCACGGGGTATACGAAGACATCCCCTGGCAGACCTCTGGAAAGAGGTACTGGAAATTTGGGATCATCCTGAGAGACACCGAACCCAAACAGACGAAACTGTATCAGGTTCGGAAAGTGATTAAGAATGTCTAACCTGAGCGATGGGTTAACAGGACCCCCTAAGGATTCCCCCCCCCACCCCCCCGCCCCCCACACTCCTGCGCTCTATACCAAAACCACCCCAGCATGGATCACACTTAACGCCATACCCCCTCGCTTTCATCTTATTCTCTACTTTGGACGGAAAAGTTTTGATAACGCACCATACTGCATAGTTAACAGTTGTTGTTTAAATTTACAATATTTCATTGACTTAAATCTATTAGTCCCAGACATCCATCAGCTCCCTTCCACTAGATGGACTGCATGTATTAATGAGATAGTCAATTGGACATTACACACATCTTGGTGCATCAAACCAAACCGAATACACCCAAGTGGGATTACCCCTACAACAGATATCATACCTACAATGATAAAACTTGAAAATGGGGAGAACATGATGTAAAATTCTTTGTACAAATTTAGTCTAGTGCATAGTGCACCCCTGGTATAACCTGTACTAAATGCAAAATTATAAGCTATTATATGTGCAACAGATTGATCTAAATAACAATAAAAATATGTTTGAGAAAAAAAACCTATCCTTTTAGTGCAGGTTTTAAGTGACTCCCCTACTGGGGGGTCATCCGCCATTTGTTGGCAGCACCAAAAGGACGAGCGCTCCTGTGATAGGTTCCCCGTGACCTGAAATATCCTTACTCAGTTCTGTTTCTGCTGATCCAGCACTCTACGGGCCTCTATCCCTCCTCTCTTGAAGATGTCACTCAAAAGAAAGAGATGCTTAATCTCTTTACACGTACATCCCAGGCAGAGAAGCACCCCTATTCTTCATCGGAAGTACCAGATAATTAGCTTCAGAATAAGGTGCAAAAGATCACACGCGGCAGAAGAATGGTGCCGCCGAAGATAGGGAGCAAAATGGTACTTCATGCAACTTCAAGCTGGCTGTTAATGGCTCCTTTTTGTTTCTTTCACTTCTAATCGCCCACATCCAGTGAATGAGGGCAGAAGTCAGATGCTTGCAGTGATTACCCGCTTTGGGAAGTGCGTTTCTGTATTGTAATTTGCAGTGCTCGTACAGTTCAGATCAGAAACCAAACTTTTTAAAGGGAACATGAAGCGACACAACTGTTTACGTTTGGTGGTACTATATAGGCTTTTCCTGAACCAATCAGGATCTTGTTCTCAAATATATTCTCGTTTTCAAATTTAGTTTACACACACCCGTGGCCCTCTTACTAGTCTAAGACATACACAAATGGGGCTTAACTTTTAGGATTGGGAATGCCTTGCAAGTTAGGGTATGCCCACTAAAGTGATTTTTTGTGAGTATTCACCTAGGAAACAGCCAGAACCTATCCAAGGCAGAAGTCCATCTGTTTCAGGGTTACAATAGGATGATGACACCCCAAAACTGGTGTGTTATATGGAATGGTGCTTTTCCACATGTAAAAATATTTTTTTTATGGAGGGAGCAAAGGAAAATGAAATAAAGTGCAATTGCCCAAGAGAAGAAATGTTCCAATGCATAATTATTCATTCTTTAAATACATTCTGAAATCAGAATCCTGGACACTTAGAAACATCCGACAAGTTTTGGAGGGAATATCACCGGATAGAATGGAGAAGTTAATTTCTGAAGTTTTCAGTGAGAAATTGGGTAAACTGAAAGGAATTTAACACCGAATTGGTTGCATGCTGGTGGGAGACCATTGGTTCACAGACAGTGGACAACTCCCGTAACTGCAATGTAGCAGCTATAGGAAAGGTTGGATAGGATATAGAACTCTGGTGTGATTGAACCAGTAGAGTTATTGAAATGTTTGAGTTCCATTATAATTGCTCGAAAAGTGAATAGTCGGTTTAAATTCTGGCATCCTGATAGGTAGAGAACCTCTAACCAATATTGGAGATACGATATGACCTGAAGAAAGTCCGATGGTTTAGCTTTGGTTCAGGAGCAGCCCTTTAAGTTTTGTTCAGAAATGTCTGGGGCCATTTAGGTTCACATGAATGCAATTTGGTTTGGCATCTGCATCAGCCATGTTTCAGACGTTATGGTCAATTTGTGCAGAAAAACTAAAGTTATTGTGTGTTTTCAAGACAACATTTTAGTGAGTGCTAAGACAGAGCGCACATGATGAATTACTACAGCATGGGCACGCTATTTTGAAAGAGCATAGTCTCACTGTAAAGAGAACGAAATGTTAAATCAAGTTAGATTCTATAGCATATTTGCGACATATGGTGCTCATAGCAGGAATCGGACCAAGATACTAGCTGGTGTCTGCAATGTTGTGTATTCTTGCCCTCCGGAATAGAGAGATGTTGGGGTCCATTTTGAGCATAATCGATTATTATGTGACATTTGTGAAAAATTTCCCACGAAAAACATGGAAATGGATGTATTGCTTTAGAAGGGTAGGGAATGGAATTGGCATGTCAGCGGTCATTTCTATTAGATAAGCTTGCTAAGAAATCCACCCACGTGGAGTACTTTTGTAAAAACACGTAAAACATTTTAACAGTTCATGCCATTGGGAACCGTTTCAGGTACAGCGATGTCCAAAGTTGAGGATGATAAAGTAAGGACAGCTTTTGCATGTTGCACTCTGAATGATGCAAAATAAAAATACTCAGTGGTTGAAGAGGAGGCCTTGTCATGTTTGTGGGTATAGAATCATTTCAGGAACTTTTGTGGTGGACCTCCGGTGTGTTATTGTGTGAGCCTGCCATGTTTACTCTCTTTCTTCGAATGAACTGGTGTCAGTTCAAAATCTTAGCATGTTGAACTTTGGTTTAATGCTACATTATTCTGTTTCTAACTAATTCAGTTGCTCTGATGTTATTAGTCCTCCATTATGGGGAGCCAGTCCTGCTACAAACCTTTGCTCTTCTATATGGTCTGTGTAACTTTTTATTACAACATTTTGATTCTTCTGATCTCGTTCGAGCACTAGTCCTTATGCACCAGTGAATGAAATGTATAGGGAGGCACATAGTGGAATCTGAGACCTTGTGCCTCCCTATACATATCACAAGAAATAAGAAAAATGGTTAGTTTGGTTAATTGGCAGATTACCAAATCTGTACGATGTTTGTGTTCTAATTATTTTATTGGGTTTGAGTAGTAAGGTCATAATACATACATAGTACAATATACGTGTATATACATGGAGGAGCCTTTGATTAGCGGGCTTTAACTATTATTGTGTGAAACAGTAATTCAAATTTAGCTTCTACACATCACAACATATAGCATGGGGCAGTGTGTCAGTCCACTTTACCCATTGTCTCCCTTCATCTTCACGTTCAGCGACTGCCCTCTGTGTATATCGTTAACGTGCAATTTAAAGTAGTTCCTTTCTCTTGAGTGCCAAATCGTGTTTAAAGTCTCATTTTTTAAGTTCTTATATTAACTTCAAATACCAGCTTTTTTTATTTGGCCTGCATTTATTTTCTATATTGTTTTTCGAGTTTGTAACAATTCTAACGTTGTTGCTTCTTGTGATATGAGTGCTTAATCAGGGGGTGGTTTGTTACGTTTTAAATCAGTCTTCCAGGTGTGCTATTATTATCATAGTCATTAGTGAAAACAAGAACTAGTGAAACGGCCACATCTAGGATTTGTTTTTATTTTAAACTTTTTTTATTGAGAAAATATGACAGCCACTTTTAGATAACAGCAGATTTTCTGTTTTTACTATTCATTTTTGCTGCATATGGTTGCAATAAAAAAAATAATCACTGCACCAGCTTGCCAAAGCCAAACCTATAGGCTTTGCCAATGCTTGTCTAAATAAGTACCAGGTCACGTGCCTCCCTTAAGTTACTTCACTTCTGGTCCTCATTCTGCAGAAGCTGCTAGCTTTGTTGACTTTGTGTAGCATCCAATGATGCTGCACACACTGCATGCACTGACATACTTCAGTATACATTTGTTATTCGTGTAGCATATGTGTGAAACGTTTGCTGTAGTAAGAAGCAAGCCCACCAGTTTGCAAAGAGTGTTAGTCCAGAAGCCAGAATGTATGACAGTATGAAAGACATTTACGTCAGACAGGTGAAGGCCTTTAATAAGACAGCAGGTGTGTTTCAGTCTAGTCTTTTTTAACAGTGGATCATTTTTGGGCCAGTGGAGGAAGGACCTTGAGTCTAGGTCAAGCACAGGGGTTTGGAGAAGAAGGCACAAATAAATGTCTGCAGGAGCTCATCTGAGCATCTGTGTATGATGACATGTACCAAGGAGAGAAAAAAGATAAAAGGAGGGATGAGCAAATGGGTGGCCTTGAATACAGGGAAGCAGAAGTGAAATTGAAATTGGCAGCCATCATTGTACCCTTGAGGAAGTGCACACGTTTAATTCATAATCATTTCTAAAATGCAAAGTAAATTATGAAAGTGAATCTAAATCAGTGGAAAGCGTAGGCAGGACAACTAGCACACAAGGAGCAACAGTATCTAGGATGTATAAGAGAACTTACAGAAGTCACCTAAGAGATGAAAATGGCAGGAGGGATTTTGTGTTCTTAAAGTTATGCAGATTACACCTCCATAGGAAAGCGACTAGCATGAGGTTTTCATTCTAGTTCAGCCAATTGTCAGCAGGGCCTTGGTCTCTTCTGCAAGTTCAGTTCAGTGTTTCACTGGTATAATAGTCCCTGCTCTTGCATCATTCTCTTGGAGCACCCTTTGTACTCTTTCAGTTGTCCTCCATCTCAATTCTATTGTTTTTCTCTTAATGAGGAGACTAAAGGTCATTGAAAAGCTAAAAGCTATATCTGCAATCCTCATCCTCATGTTTTATGAAATGTGTCCATCTCTATCTGCTTCCAAATTGCATGTAGTTTCAAATTCCAGCTACTCGTGTGAAGCCATCTCTCCTCTGGATTTGTAGGAAAACACGAGGGGCTTTTTTGTGTTCTAAATATTTTATTGGGTTTGAGAAGTAAACTTCATAATACATACATAGTACAATAAGGCATGGTGGTACCAGGTGCAGGGACATTTATTTCTTCATGGATAGTTTTAAGCGTGTTCGGAGAATCAGTGACTTTTAATGTTGATTTTGTGCAGTCAGAATAAACTATTTTGAGGTCAGTTGCTGGAAGAAGAAAAAGCATTCGCGTTTAGCATTACATTTCCCTTTTGTCGGCTCAATACACGTAAGAATGTCGATCATCTTTAGCCTGTCTGTTCAGCCCTTCTGTTCTCTATCCTCGTCTGTTTTTGATCTTTTAACTTTATCCCCTAGTCTCCTTATGCTGTTTTAGGTGATCTTGTGTGCTGTATGATCTGTTATTCTCTTTTGTATTTTTATATGTTATGTTATGCAGTCCTGTGTTCGAATTCTTTGCAATATTTCTATCATGGGACTTTGAGTCACTGGGAAAGACAAGAGGCCCATAATTAGTTTTTCTGTGCTTTCCTTAGGGGAAAATATATCCCCTTTCTCAGCTTTTAATTGAGGTGTATTGAAATGCCTGAGCTTGACCGGGCATTTTTAATTGCACTGAGAAGGTATCTGGAGATTATCTTCTTTATCCTACTTTGCCAAATCCTGGTGCTTAATTAAATTAACTTTGCTCTGAAAGACTCCTCTCTGCTCACAAACTGAAGTACTGGTGTCAGAAATGTAATTAATTTAGCAGAGGGGGCACACCTACCATTTTAGGAAAAACAATCCGGTTAGGTCACACCTCAGTTCACGTGAATCTCTGCTATCCATGACACTAGAATTGTGTGATATGTTAAAGCAGTACCAAACCGATTAAACCTGGGAACAAAAACATTTAAAACAATTTTAGACAAAATCAAGAAAAAAATACATTAAAAGAAACACAAATGAGGAAAAATCGGACATCAGGATTTTTAAAATTTTATTTTTATTGACCAGGCTCATAAAATAAACATCATGAAAGGTGAGCACATGCATTCAAGCATTCAAATATGCAGCAATAAATTACATTGCAACAGGGTGAATTAACAGTGGTCATTGTGGTTTGTACAAGGTGTATTACATCAACGTTAGACCATACTTAAATTAGGCGGACTTAAATTAGGCGGCAAGTCTGATTCAGTTCTTACTTTGTCACGGATCCCCCGTGGGCCCATTGACTCTTAGGCCATTAATTCCTCCCTTGTATTTCGGTACTTCTCCCAGGGGATCATATTTTCTCCCATTTTTTGTTGAAACCCCTACTGTCAGATATGACTTTTTCCATTTGTTGCCACCAGTCAAGGTCAGTTTCCCATTCTGCCGCCGAAGGGGGAATGTGGGATCCCCACTTTCGTGCAGTGTTGCGCTTTGCTACTCCGGCCGCTAGGGCCAGCCAGAGTCTAGTGTGCCTGGGCCAGTCATCCTCTCCCCTGATTATCAGTAATAGTCACTTTGCATTCTCAGGTACTTCCCCACCCACCACCCTTGACATTATTGTTGTCATCAACTTCCAGAATTTTTGGATGACTGGGCATTCCCATATAATATGGAAGAAGGATCCCTCTGCCTGGCATCCTCTTGCCCATTTATGCAGCAGCGTGCGGGGGTAGTATGAATGGTGCAGGGCCCTTCGTTGTATAAGCCTAAATCTTGATCTGATCGCTATCTCTCTCAGGCTCTGCATTGCTTTAATCCATTCCTCATCTTCAGTATTGCCCAAATCATCAGCCCAAGTGGACTTGAGGGAGGTCAGGTGGTTTGGTGCGTTATTATTTTTTGTATATCGTAGATGTCCCTTTGTCGGTATGGGGACCGCTAATAGCCTGTCTTCTCGGGGGGAATAGCCGGAGATAGTCTCTACCCACTTTGTGTCTGTTTAGTGCATGCATGAGCTGTGTATAGGGCAAGATCTGGGTGAGGGATAATTCAAATTCCTTCTGCAGGTCCTCAAGAGACAGAGGTGCTGCTCCTCTCCATACATCTCCCAGGTGTTCAATACCTATTGTTCTCCACCCCGAGAAACCTGTTAAGGTGGTCACTTCCTTCAACTGGTCTCCCACCCATAGCGGCGTCATTGCTGTCAAGCGGTTATGCCATCCATGGTATTTATTTGCTTCAAGCCAGCACTGAACCACTGTTGGTGTGTGTGTGCTGGAAACCTCAGATGGGGCGGGGCCTGCGGGCATATATGAGAGGTTTGTGGTTTCCGTTGGGCATTGCTTCTCTGTCCATTTTATAAGCTGGTTCATCTCTCCCCACATAAATCCAGTTATTTATTACTACCCATTGGGAGGCCCAATAGTACAGTCTAATGTCCGGGACTGCCAGCCCACCGTCGTACACTCCCCTCTGTAGTTTGTTTAGTGTTATTCGTGGCGCTCCCACCTGCCATATTAGAGTACGGAGTTCCTGAGCTATCTGCTTGGAAAAAGAAGGCATTGACCGGGTAGGGCGTGTTTTGTAGCACATATAGGAGGTGCGCCAGCGTCCTCATTTTATACAGTCCAGCTCTTCCCATCAAGGACAGGGGGAGAGTACGCCAATGCCGCATCCGCGCGAAATCTCTGCAGCTGGGGAAAGAGTTTTTTTATAGAAATGCCTGGGGGCTCCGCTTTGCATGTATGCCCAAGTACTTAAATCCGCCCTCCACCAGTGGGGCCGCGCAGTTTTCCGGTAGTCTCGGGGCAGGTCTCGACAGCATGATTGATTTAGTCCAATTTATGGTGTATCCCGCATAACTTCCAAACAGCTAAAATATGTGAAGCACTCGAGCAATGGAGAAGAAGGGCCTCGACAAGTACAGGAGTATATCATCAGCGTAGAGAGAGATGCTTTCTTCCCGGTTCCCTAGTGCTTGAATACCCATATGATCAGGTGTCTCCTAATCCAATACGCCAGGGGCTCTAGTGCTAAAGCGAACAATAGCGGTGGCAGGGGGCAGTCCTGCCTGGTTCCCCTGCCTAGCGAGAAGTGACGTGACAACGCCCTGTTAACTCTCGCAAGTGGAACCTGGTACAGCAGTTTCACCCAACTACAAAACTTCGGGCCAAAGCCTAGCTTAGCTAATACCGCAAATAAGTAGAGCCACTCTACGCTGTTGACGGCCATTGAGGCATCTAATGCCATCAGCGCGGACTGAGGAAATGAAGGGGCTGCCGTCATGTGTAGGACTCCGTACAGTCGCTACTAGGGTGACCAATCGTCCGTAAATTTCACGGACAGTCCGTAATTTTGGCCGTCTGTCCGTTGTCCGTGAAGGAATCTTTAACGGACGCCATTTGTCCGTCATTTTAACAGGGCACCGGTCGCCCCACCCTAAAGCCGGCACAGCTTGCACCCACCTCCCTTCTTCACTCCAATGCTGCACCAAAGCTCCTCAGATACTCAGCAGCATTGGAGAGGCTCAGCGGGATGGCACCCCTCACACCTCCAGCCCTTGATGAGCTGTTAAGAGGTGCTCGAAGGTGACCGAGAGGGAGGGGCTGAAGGTTCAGGAGCAGCGACATCTATTCACATGCAAACAGCCCTGAATGCATCATGTCTCTGCTATTTAGAGGGGGGCTCACACATTCCATTTCTACCCAGGGCCCCAAACATCCAAGACTCGGCCAGATTACACCCCTGATTACTCCGAGGCAGCATGTGCTTCTCTTCACTGAGCTTAATTACTGTCACTAAATTGTAACCAAACCTCGGTTCTTCAAACATGCAGTCTATAATGTAATACAATAAAGAAATGTCACAATCGCACCCACACTGATTAACAAAGTATGGAGGAAAATCAGTTCTCTTAGGGTATTTCCTGTAAGTACTGTACATCACAGTGGGGGATGGCATTTTGGACACAGAGCCTGTCTTCTTGTTGTCTTGTGCAGGAGGGGGCGAGGAGCTCAAGATGATACTAGAAAACTGCATGCCCACCCCTGTGCCCACCCTGGTGGTTCCTGTTCACCCTCCTGTGATGGCTCCTGTCCCCCCATGTGGTGGCTTCAGTCCACCCCCCGCCTGTGATGGCTCTTGTCCCCCATGTTGTGGCTCCAGTCCACCCCCACCTGTGATGGCTCCTGTCCCCCCATGTGTTGGCTCCAATCCACCCCCCCCCCTCCGCCTGTGATGACTCTTGTCTCGTCCCCTCTTTCCCCTGTGGTGGATCCTGTCTCTGCCCTGGGTGGCTTTTGTCAGTCCTGGAATGCCTCCTGCAGCGAGGGTGAAGTTCTTGATGGGCCTCTTCTCAAAAGGGCTCAGCTCAAAATTAATATGGAAAGGTGGGCGAGTGAGTAAGTGAAGGGATGGGTGAATGGCTGGATGAATTAGTGAAAGGGTGAATGGATGAATGAAAGAGTGACTACATGGATAATGAGAGAGGATGGATGGATTGATGAGTGAGGGGAAGGATGGAGAGAAAATGTAAATAGCTGGATGTATGGGTGGAAGGGTACCTGGATGATGGATGAGGGGAAAGATGGATGAGGGGAAGGATGATGGATGAGGAGAAGGATGATGGATGAGGAGAAGGATGGATGGATGGAGGGGCAGGATGGATGGATGAGAGAAAGGATAAATGGATGGGAAGGATGGATGGGTGAGGGGAAGGATGGATGATGGTTGAAAGGAAGGCTGGATGAGGGGAAGGATGGATGGATGAGGGGAAGGATGGATGGATGGATGAGGGGATGGATGGATGAGAGGAAGGATAAATGGATGGGAAGGATGGATGGGTGAGGGCAAGGATTGATGATGGATGAAAGGATGGATGGATGAGGGGAAGGATGGATGGATGAGGGGAAGTCCTGGAATGCCTCCTGCAGCGAGGGTGAAGTTCTTGATGGGCCTCTTCTCAAAAGGGCTCAGCTCAAAATTAATATGGAAAGGTGGGGGAGTGAGTAAGTGGGGAATGGCTGGATGAATTAGTGAAAGGGTGAATGGATGAATGAAAGAGTGACTACATGGATAATGAGAGAGGATGGATGGATTGATGAGTGAGGGGAAGGATGGAGAGAAAATGTAAATAGCTGGATGTATGGGTGGAAGGGTAGCTGGATGATGGATGAGGGGAAAGATGGATGAGGGGAAGGATGATGGATGAGGAGAAGGATGATGGATGGAGGGGCAGGATGGATGGATGGAGGGGCAGGATGGATGGATGGAGGGGCAGGATGGATGGATGGAGGGGCAGGATGGATGGATGGAGGGGCAGGATGGATGGATGAGAGAAAGGATAAATGGATGGGAAGGATGGATGGGTGAGGGGAAGGATGGATGATGGCTGAAAGGAAGGCTGGATGAGGGGGAAGGATGGATGGATGAGGGGAAGGATGGATGGATGAGGGGATGGATGGATGAGAGGAAGGATAAATGGATGGGAAGGATGGATGGGTGAGGGCAAGGATTGATGATGGATGAAAGGATGGATGGATGGATGAGGGGAAGGATGGATGGATGAGGGGAAGGATGGATGGATGAGGGGATGGATGGATGAGGGGAAGGATGGATGGATGAGGGGAAGGATGGATGGATGAGGGGATGGATGGATGGATGGATGGATGGATGAGGGGAAGGATGGATGGATGGATGGATGGATGGATGGATGGATGGATGGATGGATGGATGGATGGATGGATGGATGGATGGATGGATGGATGGATGGATGGATGGATGGATGGATGGATGGGTGAGGGGAGGGATGGATGGGTGAAGGGAAGGATGGATGGATGGATGAGGGGAAGGATGGATGGATGGATGAGGGGAAGGATGGATGGATGGATGGATGGATGGATGGATGGATGGATGGATGGATGGATGAGGGGAAGGATGGATGGATGGATGAGGGGAAGGATGGATGGATGGATGGATGGATGGATGGATGGATGGATGGATGGATGGATGGATGAGGGGAAGGATGGATGGATGGATGAGGGGAAGGATGGATGGATGGATGAGGGGAAGGATGGATGGATGGATGAGGGGAAGGATGGATGGATGAGGGGATGGATGGATGGATGGATGGATGAGGGGAAGGATGGATGGATGGATGGGTGAGGGGAAGGATGGATGGATGAGGGGAAGGATGGATGGATGGATGGGTGAGGGGAAGGATGGATGGATGGGTGAGGGGAAGGATGGATGGATGGATGGATGGATGGATGGATGGGTGAGGGGAAGGATGGATGGATGAGGGGAAGGATGGATGGATGAGGGGAAGGATGGATGAATGAGGGGAAGGATGGATGGATGAGGGGAAGGATGGATGGATGAGGGGAAGGATGGATGGATGAGGGGAAGGATGGATGGATGAGGGGATGGATGGATGAGGGGATGGATGGATGAGGGGATGGATGGATGAGGGGATGGATGGAGGGGATGGATGGATGGGTGGGTGGGTGAAAGGATGGATGGATGGATGAGGGGATGGATGGAGGGGCTGGATGGATGGATGGGTGGGTGGGTGAAAGGATGGATGGATGATGAGGGGAAGGATGGATGATGAGGGGAAGGATGGATGGATGGATGGATGAATGATGGATGGATGGATGAATGATGAGGGGAAGGATGGATGGATGATGAGGGAAAAGGATGGATGATGAGGGGAAGAATGGATGGATGATGAGGGGAAGAATGGATGGATGATGAGGGGAAGGACGGATGGATGATGAGGGGAAGGACTGATGGATGGATGGATGGATGATGGGTGGGTGAAAGGATGGATGGATGGAGGGTGGGTGGGTGAAAGGATGGATGATGAGTGGGTGGGTGAAAGGATGGATGGATGGATGAGTGGGTGGGAGGGTAAAAGGATGGATCAGTGGATTGGATGGTGGGTGGGTGAAAGGATGGATCAGTGGATTGGATGGTGGGTGGGTGAAAGGATGGATGAGTGGGTTGGGTGGATGATGGGTGGGTATGTGGATGAGTGAAATGATGGATGGATTGATGGATTGATAAGTGCAAGGGTGAATGAATGGACATATGAGTGAAAGGGTGGATGTAATGATGGATGAGTGAGTGAAAGGGAGGGTAGATGGAGAAAAGGATGAATAGATGTGTGAAGGAGTGAAATGATAGATGGATGAATGATAGTGTCAATGGATGGATTCATGAGTGGATGAGTAGATGGATGGATGGATGGATGGGTGGATGGATGGATGGATGGATGGATGGAAGGAAGGATGGCTAAGTGAAAGGGTCAATGGAGAGAGAAAGGGAGGATGGATGGATGACTAAAAGAGTGGATTGGTGGAAGGATTAGTAAGTGAAAGGATGGCTGGATTGGTGAAAGGGTAAATGGCTGAATGGATGAACGAATGGATGGGATGAAGAGTGGATGGATAAGTGTTCAGATGGATAGGGTGAAAGGGTGGATGGATGGATGGATAATGGAGGATAAGTGAAAGGATGGATGAGGGGATGGATAAAGGGATGGATGAGTGAAATGATAGATGGAAGGATACATGATGGATAGGTTTGCAAATGGTTGAATATGTTTGGAAATAGCTGGGCTTACTTATATACTATTGCGCGACCTCTGATGTGTCTGTAAAACGTACCTATTGTCCTGAAGTTTTGCCCTGAATTTTGACCTCCTGTCCTGAATTTGTGTCCTGAATTTTGACCCTTTGTCCTGAATTTTTACACTCACTGTCCTGAATTTGCACCAATGCCAGTTGGTCACCATAGTCGCTACCCTTCTGCAGCATAGATCTGTCTTTGATTCTAATGCATGTCTGAAATTCATCATTCTGGGTATTCTGCCTCCCGCTGACCATTACTTTCGCCTTCTTAGCCCTTTCGTCCAAGTAGTGTTTCCTCTGCAGCTTCAAAGACTGGAGGGCAAACCGTAAATAGCCTTAACGATAAAGGAGCACTGTTTGTGAAAAGCATACACCTCATTAAGCAGGGCAAAAAATTGACGCCTCTCGCACACCCTATAATCGGCCAAATGTTCCCATCAGAGAAAACATAGACAAATGGAGTAACAGATATCCAGAACTCTACCCAAACCTGAAGGATAAGTGAGCTCAACATGGATCTACCCCAAGAGAGCACTCTGCCCTTTCCTGGCCCAAGAGAGCACCCTACACCTTCCTGCCCCAAGAGAGCACTCTACCCCTACATACCCCAAGAGAGCACTCTACATCTTCCTGCCCCAAGAGAGCACTCTACCCACCCCAAGAGAGCACCCTACATCTTCCTGCCCCAAGAGAGCACTCTACCCACCCCAAGAGAGCACTCTACCCTTTCCTGCCCCTAGAGAGCACTCTACACCTTCCTGCCCCAAGAGAGCACTCTACGCTTTCCTGCCCCAAGATAGCACTCTACGCTTTCCTGCCCCGAGAGAGCACGCTACACCTTTCTGCCCCAAGAGAGCACTCTACACCTTCCTGCACAAGAGAGCACTCTACACCTTCCTGCCCCAAGAGAGCACTCTACCCCTTCCTGCCCCAAGAGAGCACTCTACCCCTTCCTTCCCCAAGACAGCACTCTACCCTTTCCTGCCCCAAGAGAGCATGCTGCACCTTCCTGCCCCAAAACAGCACTCTACCCTTTCCTGCCCCAAGAGAGCACTCTACCCCTTCCTGCCCCAAGAGAGAACTCTACCCTTTCCTGCCTCAAGAGAGCACTCGACTCCTTTCCTGCCCCAAGAGAGCACTCTACTCCTTTCCTGCCCCAAGAGAGCACTCTACACCTTCCTGCCCCAAGAGAGACTCTACCCTTTCCTGTCCCAAGAGAGCACTCTACACCTTCCTGGCCCAAGAGAGCACTCTACCCTTTCCTACCCCAAGAGAGGACTCTACCCTTTCCTGCCCCAAGAGAGGACTCTATCCCTTCCTGCCCCAAGAGAGCACTCTACCCCTTCCTGCCCCAAGAGAGCACTCTACCCCTTCCTGGCCCAAGAGAGCACTCTACCCCTACCTACCCCAAGAGAGCACTCTACCCCTCCCTGCCCCAAGAGAGCACTCTACACCTCCCTGCCCAAAGAGAGCGCTCTACCCTTTCCTGCCCCAAGAGAGCACTCTACACCTTCCTGCCGCAAGAGAGCCCTCGACCCCTTCCTGCCCCAAGAGAGCCCTCGACCCCTTCCTGCCCCAAGAGAGCGCTCTACCCCTTCATGCCCCAAGAGAGCGCTCTACCCCTTCCTGCCCCAAGAGTGAACTCTACACCTTCCTGCCCCAAGAGAGCACTCCACCCTTCCTGCCCCAAGAGAGCACCTTACCCTTTCCTGCCCCAAGAGAGCACTCTGCTTTTTCCTGCCCCAAGAGAGCACTCTACCTCTCCCTGCCCCAAAAGAGCACTCTACCCTTTCCTGCCCCAAGAGAGCACTCTACCCCTTCATGCCCCAAGAGAGCGCTCTACCCCTTCCTGCCCCAAGAGTGAACTCTACACCTTCCTGCCCCAAGAGAGCACTCTACCCTTCCTGCCGCAAGAGAGCACTCTACCCTTCCTGCCGCAAGAGAGCACTCTACCCTTCCTGCCGCAAGAGAGCACTCTACCCCTTCCTACCCCAAGAGAGCACTCTACCATTTCCTGTCCCAAGAGAGTACTCTGCTTTTTCCTGCCCCAGGAGAGCACTCTACCACTCCCTGCCCTAAAAGAGCACTCTACCCTTTCCTGCCCCAAGAGAGCGCTCTACCCCTTCATGCCCCAAGAGAGCGCTCTACCCCTTCCTGCCCCAAGAGTGAACTCTACACCTTCCTGCCCCAAGAGAGCGTTCTACCCTTTCCTGCCCCAAGAGAGCACTCTACACCTTCCTGCCGCAAGAGAGCACTTTACCCCTTCCTACCCCAAGAGCCTACCCTTTCCTGCCCCAAGAGAGCACTCTACCGTTTCCTGCCCCAAGAGAGCACTCTACCGTTTCCTGCCCCAAGAGAGCACTCTACCCTTTCCTGCCCCAAGAGAGCACTCTACCCTTTCCTGCCCCAGAGAGCACTCTACACTTCCTGACCCCATTCAATAAAAGGTACCGTCAGAGAATCTTTTTTTCTCCTGGGCCAGTAAGTTAAAATGTCTTTCCCATCTGTCTAAAATGATTGGGGTTTTTAGGTCTCGCCTGTCAATGCGCATGCGCATTGAGCAGAGCGAGACTATGGGGGCTTAAACAAAGCTAACCTACACTGGCGATTCACTGGCGATTTGATGAAGTGCATGTGCACTTTTAACTCAATGCGCAAGCGCAATTAGTTAAAATGCGCGTGCACAGCATCAAATCGTCAGCTTAGTGCCGCCAGCAGCTCTTCCCGCTCCGCCCCCTGCTGCATCAAAGGCTTGGTGCTGTGCCTCAGCCCAGCCATTCTCCTCCCCTAATTACCCCCTGCGGCATCAAAGGCTTTTTCACGGCCGGCCGGCCGTGCTTCCAGCAAGCTCTCCTCATCCGTAGCTTTAGGTGTGATGACAGCATTTCCTTATAAGATTACTGCTCTCTTGGGAATATATGAGGGCAGGAAGCCTTCTGAATTCGGCTGATCATTATCAGAGAGTGTTTTGGTGAAAATACGGGACTTTTCTTATGCGTGCTGCTACAAAAAGAGCTCAGCTCTCCTTAGCTACGGGAAAGCTGTTTGGCTTACTTCTGCTCGCTCAGCCAGCAATTGTGCCATGTGGTGTGTTTTTAGCTTTACTAGCTCATTGGTGTGTACTGGCTTGCCACTTTGCTGGAATAAAGTACCGGCCATAACGCTGAATACGACTTTCTTTTAATTAGTTCACCAGTTTGCTGCCAAGTGAATTTGAGAGTAATAGTGGCAATCATGTTTGAAACTGCATAACGTGAGCGGAATAAGCTTGCAAGCCGCAATCACCCCACATCCACCACATCCACCACCACATCCACCACCACCTCCACATCCACCACCACTGCATCCACCACCACATCCACCACCACATCCACCCTCACCCTCACTCACCCTCAACCCCTCACCCTCAACCCCTCACTCTCACTCACCCTCACTCACAACCCCTCACCCTCACTCACCCTCACTCACCCTCACTCACCCTCACTCACCCTCACTCACCCTCACTCACCCTCAACCCCTCACCCTCACTCACCCTCACTCACCCTCAACCCCTCACCCTCACTCACCCTCAACCCCTCACCCTCACTCACCCTCACTCACCCTCAACCCCTCACCCTCACTCACCCTCAACCCCTCACTCACCCTCACCCTCACTCACCCTCACCCTCACTCACCCTCACCCTCACTCACCCTCACCCACCCTCACTCACCCTCACCCTCACCCACCCTCAACCCCTCACCCTCACTCACCCTCAACCCCTCACCCTCACTCACCCACCCTCACCCTCACTCACCCTCAACCCCTCACCCTCAACCCCTCACTCACCCTCACCCTCACTCACCCTCAACCCCTCACCCTCAACCCCTCACCCTCAACCCCTCACTCACCCTCACTCTCACTCACCCTCACTCACCCTCAACCCCTCACCCTCACTCACCCTCAACCCCTCACCCTCACTCACCCTCAACCCCTCACCCTCACTCACCCTCACTCACCCTCACCCTCACTCACCCTCAACCCCTCACCCTCACTCACCCTCAACCCCTCACCCTCACTCACCCTCAACCCCTCACCCCCTCACCCTCAACCCCTCACCCTCACTCACCCTCAACCCCTCACCCTCACTCACCCTCACTCACCCTCACTCACCCTCACCCTCACTCACCCTCAACCCCTCACCCTCACTCACCCTCACTCACCCTCAACCCCTCACCCTCACTCACCCTCACTCACCCTCAACCCCTCACCCTCACTCACCCTCAACCCCTCACCCTCACTCACCCTCAACTCCTCACCCTCACTCACCCGCACCCTCACCCTCACTCACCCTCACCCTCACTCACCCTCACCCTCACTCACCCTCAACCCCTCACCCTCACTCACCCTCACCCTCACTCACCCTCACCCACCCTCACCCTCACTCACCCTCACCCTCACCCTCCCTCACCCTCCCTCACCCTCACCCTCCCTCAACCCCTCACCCTCACTCACCCTCAACCCCTCACCCTCACTCACCCACCCTCACCCTCACTCACCCTCAACCCCTCACCCTCAACCCCTCACCCTCAACCCCTCACCCTCAACCCCTCACCCTCAACCCCTCACCCTCAACCCCTCACCCTCAACCCCTCACCCTCAACCCCTCACCCTCAACCCCTCACCCTCAACCCCTCACCCTCAACCCCTCACCCTCAACCCCTCACCCTCAACCCCTCACCCTCACTCACCCTCAACCCCTCACCCTCAACCCCTCACTCACCCTCACTCACCCTCAACCCCTCACCCTCACCCTCACTCACCCTCACTCACCCTCAACCCCTCACCCTCACTCACCCTCAACCCCTCCCTCACCCTCCCTCACCCTCACTCACCCTCACTCACCCTCACCCTCACTCACCCTCACTCACCCTCACTCACCCTCAACCCCTCACCCTCACTCACCCTCAACCCCTCACTCACCCTCACCCTCACTCACCCTCACCCTCACTCACCCTCACCCTCACTCACCCTCACCCACCCTCAACCCCTCACCCTCAACCCCTCACCCTCACTCACCCTCAACCCCTCACCCTCACTCACCCTCAACCTCTCACCCTCACTCACCCTCACCCTCTCACCCTCACTCACCCTCAACCCCTCACCCTCACTCACCCTCAACCCCCACTCACCCTCAACCCCTCACCCTCACTCACCCTCAACCCCTCACCCTCACTCACCCTCAACCCCTCACCCTCAACCCCTCACCCTCACCCACCCTCACAACACATATTGTGTTACAATAGGTGTCACATTTGCGAAAGATAAAACTATTGGCATTGTAAATAACAAAGCTATTAATTTCGCTATTTTCAAAACGAGCACATAAATAAAAAATGTGTCCTTTACAATACCAATAGCTCAAACTTTCCTAATGCGAGACCTATTGCATTGCTGTGCTTCTCTCCCCTGCTGCACTCTCCTGCTCTCTAGAGATGTGGCCTAATGACCAGAGCTGCCATCTAAGTCACGTAAATACACATGTTGCATTCCAAATGCTATAGGTGTCACATTCGCGAAAGTTATAACTATTGGCATTGTAAATGACAAAGCCATCAATTTAGCAATTTTAAAAACCAACAAATAAATAAAATATGTCATTTACAAGACCAATAACTCCAACTTTTCTAATGCGAGACCTATTGCATTTGCAATGCTTGTTAATTCTTGAAATGGCTATGGTTAACTTGTTAAAAACAGTCCATTTTTTATACGAAATCTCTTGTGTGCATACGTAGGTCTTTTTTTATATTTCGTATTTTAAAAAAATGAAAATTTGAAAAAAACAGTGGAACAGAAAGATGCATTTAAAGATCTGTGGAGACCCCGGAGCCGCATAGTCTTTTGCAGTGACCTGCAGACTGGGAAGAAAGCGCCTTCTTTCACCAGGCTCCCTCGGCTGGGCTCTTCTACGGAAGCCTGGCAGGCTCCGTGGAGCAGACGATGAACAAGGACGGGCTCATTTGTACCGGTGTCACTTGTTCAACACTGCGTTTTCATATTAGACGACCTGGCAAGGTATGACCGAAATGTAGCCAAGGATTTTATTGTAATGTTAATTGCTAACTATAGAAATATCACATCCTAATAGGCTGCGTGATAGATTATGATTAATTCCTAATTGAAAGTGATGAAGTACATTGTCAAGGAGCTGAGTGCGGCTTGAACCTCGCTGGAGAATTCATTCTTCCAAAATGTATACTTTTTAACTCTTGAAATGTTCTAATCTTTCACTGAATGGTTCAGTATGCTGGTGTTTGTGTTTTTTCGCCAGCATATTCTTGTAAAAAAAAGACCCTATGTTTGCGTCATACAGACGTCTTAAAGTGTTGTGCTGTTCAGTATTTTCTGCAACGTGAAAACATTTTCCTTTTTCCCCCGCCATAAAGCTCTGCTCGCCGCCTATCCGTGCCAGGAGCCAATGTCTAACAAAATGCTTGCAGACGTTAGCAAATATGGCGCCTGTTTGAGGCATAGCATCGAAGAGTGCATACCGTCGTTCCAAAAACATTTCCACTTTTGTACATGTCAAGCATTGGAGAACTGGTGAGGGGACTGAATTGTAACCTCGAGCTTTAAAAAGGGTGTGTAGTCAGGGATGTTATGAAACAGTCAGTGTTGTCTAACAGTTGTGAATGAACTGAGCAGCTACATGCCCACTGGCAAGTTTTTCCAGTTGGATCAGTCAACCAATCAGGCATATTTTTCAATGATTTAGGAGGGTTACAAAAGTGTTACAGTAGTTTACTTCTGGGTTAATGCAGGATAGCCAGACCCATAACAGTACTATGCACATTTAAAAGTCAGGAATGGCATTGTATGCAAAAAAACGATGGATTTAGGCCCAGATCTCTGTACTGGGGTGAACGTATGACATTGTTCTGCATTCTGGCCATCAATTGTTCTTTTTGCTTTTGTCACCCCAAGAGGTACGGGTATGCCCAGAAGTGGGTCCCATGCTCTCCATGCCACTGGAGTCAACCTATCCAGGCTGATGAGGGCTGAAAGCCCAAAACCGTTCCTCGGATGCTTATTTCCAGTCCATAGAGGACCTGGCTTGGCAGTTTTAGCTAGACTTTTCCCATTAGGCTCAGGGTCAAGCCTGATTTTCATATGGCTGGGTCCAAACTGGAATGGCATGGTGAGCAAAAAAAAACGATGGATTTAGGCCCAGATCTCTGTACTGGGGTGAATGTATGACATTGTTCTGCAATCTGTCCATCAATTGTTCTTGTTGCATTTGTCGCCACCTTCTTACAAGGCACAGCTGCCCTCAGATCTTTGATGATCCAAAGTGGAATCGATTTAGAGGTTGAATTCAACAGGTTGGCAGGGAGTGGAGTGTAGGTGAATGACAGTTGTTTCTCAGGGAAATCCACGCATTGCCAAGTGGTGGAGATCCTGTGTTAAGTGAACGGCAGGTGTATCAGGGTGAAATCCTCCCATTGCTAAGTGATAGAGATCATGTCCTAGCAGAAAGATTTATTTGCCTTCCTAACATGTCCAAACCTGACGTGGACGAAACATTTTAGAAGTGTAAACCTTCTGTTCATGCTCACTAACAGTTCTTTAATACTCGTTACACTAACTTCAGAAATGTGAGTAAGTGGGTTTGACAGGCAGGAAACCTGTAAGGATTTCACTTGTCTTGAATGTGAGAATATAATTATGGTATGGGATACTGTTATGTCAAGCCCTGCTGAAGCACTACATATATTCTACTTTAGACTCATTTAATGGTGTTTTGATTGCATAATTGATCGTTTGCTTAAAATAAATATATTTCCCTAAACAGAATAAGATGATTTGGTTTTTGGATGATGAACCTTACACTTCTACATACATTCGATTCCATGCATGTCCTCTCTTTGTACCTGTGGCTGTATTGCTTTTTTTTAATTTGAATTGTGTGACAGTCATGTCTGTTTATTCTAGTGCTAATTTAATTCCTGCATTAAGTAAAGGAAAAGCGATTTCAAAAGTGTACCTTTCGTTAACACAGGCTGGAAGAAGAGCTTAAGAATTGTTAATCTGCTGGGGTATTCTTTAGCCTGGCTCTGTAAATGTTACTGTCACTATAACCCTTTGCCTGGTTACTTGAGTTGAGGATGTCCTAACCTGGCGGTAATGCATAACATTTGCAATAGTGTAAGATTTTTTAATGACTTTTAAAATAGCCCCTTTACAAAGTGAAAACTAAAGCAAAAGTTGCAGGTTCAGTAGCAGGGTTGTAAATTGGTATACATGGAACCTAAGGAGTGGATTTTGGAGGTCTTTTATTTTCACTATAATGCAAGATTCATTTGACCTCCTCCCCAGCCACCCTTTCATTTACATAGCAAACCTTGTTCTATTACCAAGATGCAGCAGTGAAAGACCTACAACCACACTTGTATCTCCTTATAGATGTGGTCAGTATATGAAAAGACAACTTGTATACTGCTGCCACAGACTACATCCCTGCTGCAGAGAAGTGTGAATGAGTCAACGGCAAAAGCAAAGGCAACTGCAATATATTGTTGAAGTCCGGAGCACACAAAATATAGTCATTTGCAATTTTGTTGAAAAACAAGAAACTTATTTATTTCCAGTCTCAGTAAAATGCATTGATTCGTCACAATATTTAGTTGGTTCCTAGTGTTGGAACATACAACAAAAAGACATTCATCACAATTGTTCAATGCATTTTACTGAGACTGGAAATAAATGTGTTTCAGATTTTTCAACCAAATTGCAAATGACTGTATTTTTTGTATGCTGCAGACAATATACTTAGCAAACCATGCTTCCATGGACTCTCGAAAGACAGTTTGTTGGTTAGACTTTGGCGCTCTTTAGAAAGGAACCGTCTGCATGTCCCTCATAGCTTCATCCTCTGCGTCTTTGGTGCTGGTGGACAGGTTTTCACACAATCATGGTGTATCCGTGAACATGACTCCTTGAAACATATGCAGCTGCAAACTGTTGAAAAAGAACTGCTTATCAAAAGTTCAGTGAATCCCTTGTAACAATATTTCTTGCTTCACATGAAATGACTTCTTTTTTTCAGTTTAGTAAAGTTTTATTTTGTTTAAGAAAAAAAAAGTACATCATAATATAACAGCATGACAAAAATCAGAACCAATATGAGAGAGCAATAGGAGATAAATGGAGAGGAAAAATGGTTCAGATAAAATATGAAAAGGAAGAAAATGGAAGAAAGAGAGAAAGATAAGAAAAGAAAAAAGAGGGGGAGAGAGAAAGAGGGAGGGATGGTTAGGGAGGAGGAGAAGAGGATATGAAGGTAGCGAAAGGCAGCCAGATAAGGTCAGACTTCATTTTTAAAGCGACAGAAGAAGAAGAAGCAATTGCAATTCTGTGCTCATCACATATGAAATTCCACCATGTATGCACAGACAATTTAGTATTATCCTTCCAACAAGATAAAATCACTTTGAAAGCAGTTGCAATGAAAAGATCAAATAATTTAGCATTATAGGAATGTAAGTTTAAAACATCAGATATGGAACCTAAAAAAACGTGCAGCTCTGAGAATGGTTCAGAAAAAAGAAAAATACGCATGCAATAGTCCCAAACTGAGCTCCAAAAAGTAAGAACAGAGGGGCACTCAAACAAGAGGTGTGTGAGCGTGCCAGGGTGAGAGGAACAGGAACAACAAAGGGGGGAGGAGGAAGGGGAGAATTTTGTTATGCTTACAGGGGTAATAAGAGCTCTATGGTATAGAAAAAAAAGTGATTGAGTAATACGAGCTGAAATCGAAGTCTTAAACAGCTTACACCATAAGCGATCCCAAACATCAACAGATAACGAGAAAGATAAATCAGTTTCCCAAACAGTTTCAATAACGGTTTTAGGTCTAAGACCAACAGAATCTAATAACAGTTTATAAATTAAAGCAGCTGTAGGGATTTGTTGAGTAAACAAAGGATATAGAGGAGTGGTAGGCGTAAGGGAAGGAAGGAGATCAAAAGTAGGAAGGGTAGACAAATGAGATAAAATGGCAGAAGTGATAATGTCATATTCTTTGCGAAAGTGTACAGGTAAATCAAACATGGTTTGCATTACAGAAAATGAAATAATGGAGGAATCAGAGAAAAATTGGTATACAAACATAATATCCTTTTCTTTCCAATACTTGAAATAAAAAGATTTACCCTTATACTTAAGATATTTGTTATACCATACACAAGAAGAAAGAAAACATTGTAAGGGGATGAGTCTTTCGAGAATACAGTGTGCAGTAGAGTATGTGAGTATTTCAGTACAGGGTGAGTAGTCAGGAATGAACAATTTGACATAAAAAGAGATTGTTGGAAAGTAAAATCTTTTAACAATGACCGTTCGATTGCAATCCATCTGGGCAGAGGGGTAGCATTGAAATTGTAAGCCAATGAGAAAGCTTGTTTTATTAAAAAGGCAGAGTGGTATGACTGAAAGTCAGGAAAGCGAACCCCACCTTCAGATTTCGGGCGTATAAGTTTATGTAAAGCAATACGAGGTCTTTTATTATTCCACAGGAATTTAGAGCAAATGGAGTTCAACCGATTGAAATATAATCGAGGGATTTTCACAGGAAGCATGGAGACAGTGTACAAAATATGTGGGGAAATCATCATTTTAATGGTGTCTAAACGACCCCACCATGAAAGAAAAAGGGGAGACCATAATTGAAGAAGTGATTGAATTTTTTGAGTAAGAGAGGTAAAGGTCAGTTTAAGTGTGTCACCTAAAGTAGGGGAAAACCAAATACCCAAGTATTTGATCTTTGAGGGACACCAGGCAAAATCAGTTGACGCAAACATATATTGGTAACAGGATGAGTTTAAGGGTAGGACCTCCGTTTTTGAGAGATTAAGCTTATATCCAGAAACAGAGGAGTATAAGCGGACTTCTTCCAAAAATGGAGGAAGGGAAGAAACAGGATTAGCCATGTAAACCAGGACATCATCGGCATAAGCCGAAATTTTTGTCTCAGACGATGACAATTTGAACCCATTAATTAGGGGATTAGAACGGATTTTAATGAGAAAGGGTTCAAGGCAAAGAATAAAAAGTAAAGGGGAAAGGGGGCAGCCTTGTCTCGTTCCTCTGGTTAAGGCGAAACATTTTGAGAATTGATTATTGACAAAAACACTTGCACGAGGAGCAGAATAGAGTAGTTTAACTAAAGAAATGAAGGAGGGGCCAAACCCAAACCATTGTAATGATTTAAACATGAAATTCCAATTAATACGGTCAAACGCTTTCTCAGCGTCCAAGGATAAGGCAGCTAGGGGGGCTTTAAAACGTTTACTATGTGAAATAATATTGGCAAAAACACGAGCATTGTCAGCAGCAAGTCTACCTTTCACAAAACCAACTTGATCAGTGCTGATAAGCAGAGGGATAAGGGATTCAAGGCGGGCAGCTAAAATTTTGGCAAAAATTTTACAATCGTAATTAATGAGGGAGATGGGCCGGAAGTTTTTACACAAGGAATGGTCTTTGTCAGGCTTGGGGATTATGATTATTAGGGCATCCAAAAAGGATCCAGAGGCTTTGGCATTAGTAATAAAGGAGTTGAAAAGTTGTAACAGATGAGGAACAAAAATAGTGTGCATGTTGGAATAAAACTCAATTGGGAGACCATCTGGGCCAGGGGCTTTTGATTTCTTTAGGGATGTAATGGCCTTAAGAATTTCCTGAGGAGTAATTTCAGTCTCTAGTTGATGGAATTCGGTAGGGAGAGATGGGGGAGGGGGTAGGTCTTTGAAAAAACAGGAGAGGTCAACATCATCAGGACGCGTATCATCAGTATACAGGAGTTGATAGTAGTTATGGAATACTTGTGCAATATCCTCATCAGAAGAAACCAGGGTGTTTGTTACTTCGTTGAGAATGGGGCCGATTGATTTTCGTTCAGATTTAATTTTGAGATAATTTGCGAGCATTTTCCCAGCTTTATTTTGACCCCCATGAAATTTAGATTTAATCTTCAAAAGGGTGTTACAAGCTTCAACCGTGGCAAGTTGATTGAGGTCAGATTTGGCTTTGATAAGGTGGAGGAGAGCGTCAGGATTCTTGGAAGAAAAATAAGAGTGTTCTAGGGTCTTGATGTTGGAGAGTTGGGCGATATATTTAGCGCGGTTAAGTTTTTTCTTTTTAGAAACATATGAAATTGTGAAACCACGTAAGGCAGCTTTAAAGGCATCCCAATTATTCGAGACAGACGTGTCATGAGGTAAATTGAGGGAGAAGTATTCAGAGATGAAATCTTTAACTTTAGACATAAAGACAGAATCGGAGAGAAGGAAAGTATTAAATTTCCATCGGTTAAAAGAGGAGGAGGTTTGAGCTAGGTCAAAAGTGGCATAAACAGGTGCATGGTCCGACAAAAAAATAGAACCAATGTCGGAGTTCTGAATCGCAGGGAGAAGGGATTTGCTGACTAGAATATAGTCAATTCTGGACCTGGTGTGGTGAACATTGGAGTAAAATGTATATTCGAGTGAGTTCGGATTGCATGTTTTCCATACATCAAAAAGGGGACGTGAGGCAATGGCTGATTGAAAGGATTTATGTGTCTTATCAGGCTGGAATTTGGAGGAAGACAGTCTATCTGAAAAGGGATCTAACCATTGGTTAAGGTCACCAGCTATGATAATGTTAGGGCAGTCAATGGAGGAAATAAGGACTTTGATGTCAGACCAAAATTTAGGATCTGGTCGGACAGGCCCATAAATATTTAGGAGTACCATCGTTTTGTTAAGTATAACCACTTTTGACATAACCCAGCGACCTTCATCATCCGATTGAGAGGAGAGAATTTGAACATCCAAACCTTTACGAAATAGTATAGCAACACCACCTTTTTTATCAACAGCAGGAGAAAATACAACTTGACCCACCCAAGCTCTCTTAAGTTTCAAGGATTCAACATCTGTACAATGAGTCTCTTGGAGAAAAGCAATCTGAGCATTTAACTTGGATAAGTGGGACAGTACCTTTTGACGTTTAACAGGGTTTCCAAGACCACGTACATTCCACGTCACAAAATTACACATGATGGGAGACAAGGTAGAAGGATAACAGCTGGGTCCAATACACTGCGGGTGAACAACTACAAGGAGAGACAGTGGAGACAAACATGTTAGAAATGAGAACCAAATACCAAATATGAACAAAGGCAAGGAAATTCGGGTAGATATAGAGAAACATTAGACGAATGAGCATTTCAAGCATAAGGAAAAAAGAAGGGGAGCAATGAAAAGTACGGTAGGTAACAAGGAGAAAGGAAGATAGGTACACAAAGAAGAACACGGAACATAAATGAGCATGGGGAAAACATGCATGGCCTGTGAAAAGAAAAAAGAGAGAAGAAAGAGAGAGAAGGACAAAGATAACAAACAGATCAAGGCAAAGAAGCCAGATCTGAGAGAAAAGAGAAGACCGAGTCATTAGGAGCATGGAGACGTCGGCGAAGGCGCCAACCCCACAGAGCGAGGAAAACGCGGGAATATAGATAGGAGATAAACAAAAAGAAGAGAAGTTGTGGTAAGGAATTACAGGGAAGAGACCAGGACAAGGCCACAACAGTCGTCAGGACATAAGATAAGTGAATGCAGGAAATAGAAAAGAATTATTTTCAGTCATTGGTGTCCATGGTGGAAGAGGAAGCAGAAACAGTTCGGAGATACTCTCGAAGCTTCAGAGGATCATCAAATGTACGGGAACGACCGTTGTGAGTTATTTTGCAGAGACAAGGATGTAGGATTCCATATTGAATATTCAAGTCCCTCATATGTGGTCGTAGATTGAGGAACTCCTTGCGACGAGCATTCGTGGCGTTTGATAGGTCCTGGGCAATAAAGATGTTATGGCCCGACCAGAGGAGGCGACGTTTCAGTCTCGCAGCTTTAAGAACAGTCATCAATTCGGTGAATTCAAGAAAAAGCAGGATAATGCCTCTAGGTTTGGTCGGGTTTGACGTGGGCCGGCCCAAACGGTGAGCACGCTGTATGTTTAGAGGAGTAGATTCTGGTTGGAGTTCCAAAAGTTCATAGAGGAATTTGCGGACGAAGGACACCATGTAGGCCCCCTCAAGGGACTCCGGAACACCATAAATACGAAGGTTATTCCTTCTGTTGCGATTTTCAAGGTCCTCTGTGTGAAGTTTCAATTGCTGTATCTCCTTTTCAAGAATAGGAATTTTCGTAGATACATCCTGGACGTCACTGATGCGTTGTTCTAGTTGTAGAACCTTGTTCTCCATAACAACCCAACGCTCTTCTATCTGCTTGAGCTTCTCGTTAGTTGCCACCATAAATGGTTGTAAGCCACGAACCTCTTCTAGGATGGAGTCCAGCACAGGGTTCGGAGAGGAGCGAATTGGAGATGGAGGGTCATTCTTAAGGCGTTTCGGTGTGGTACCGGTGACAGACGATCTCGCATGACCCGCGGTCTGAGACATGATGCCAGCAGAAAGGCAAACTAGGAGGACCGCAGGAATGGAAGTCACACCGCAATATGCAAAAAGTTGAGACCCTATATGTGGAGCCAGAAGGGGCACTGGAATGAAGAGGTCATAGAAGAGGTAATAAGGAGCAATGGAGAAGCAAAACCTCAAATCCACAGGACATGCGTCGAAATGGAGCGAAAATCAATTCAATACGCAGTCAGAAAACAAACCAGTAATATGGCAGTAGAGAAACAGCAAAGCGTCCATATTAAATGAGACCCAAAGGGATCAATTGGTACTCCACAGAGGATTATATGTAGAGGAGAGGAAGGTGTTGAACATTGCGCAAGAAACACCACAAAATGGCCGCCGCTATTCAGTATTAATATAAGTAGAAACCATGAAGAGAGTTGCGGCGCCAAAAGTCATGGAGGTAGAGTAGGAGCATAATGGATGTTCCCTACAACATACCTCATCAAAATAGGTCCATAGGGTGTAGCAGGAGAACAACAGGCTGTTGAGGCGGCAAAGGTGAAAGGAAAACGGAACGCGAGCTCGGCGGCACAAAATGGCGGCCGCTCGCGTCCCACAGCAGCCGAGGGATAATTAGCGGCAAAACTGGTGAGAGCGGCAATTAGGAGAGCCGCCGCATCGCGCAACACACGGGGACCATGTTCCGCCGTGCAGGGATGCCACTTGCTGGTCTCCGCATGCGAAGAAAGTACCGGTAAAACAGCTGCAATTCCCGCGTCGTCACAGAGCTCACGGAGGCAGCGCCATTACTCGCCGGCGCGTAAGCCACGCCCCCCCACATGAAATGACTTCTATCTTATAACAAACCCCATTTTGAGTTTAACGCTTTTATTGTTGCGTTCTCTCTCTTCACTTTGCACCAGTATTTATGCTGCTTTTTCTGATTCTTTGTTGCCTATTTATTTCTTTGTATTTTCATCACTTTTTTTTGCTCATTTGTTTTTTGTAATCAATTTGTCTTGAGTAGCGTGTCAAACACCCCTTGTTAACCATTGTTGATTTGGAGGATGTAGAATCTCATCTACTTTATCTCATAGTAAATTTGCTTATCCTTTTCTTTAGTTGTAATGCTTTATATGAATTACACTGCCCTTGTATGTTCAGGGGTACAGCTTCGAAATCCAATTTCTTCATTACCTCTTTATTTATTTTTTGCAGTTTTTTTAACCCCTTCCCTGCGGGGGTTATTCCCCCGCTGAGCTGGGGGGCAGGGGGGCGCGCACAGCGTCCCCATGCTCATGACGAGCTGAGCTCATCATGAGGCACGGCGCTCCTGTGCTCATGACGAGCTCAGCTCGTCACAGGTGCATTACCTCCCGTGGAATGCTCAGCACAGGAGGGGAATTCTCCCCGCACCTGAGCGTTCCACGGAGCACCGGAGCGCCGTGGCTCATGACGAGCTCAGCTAGTCATGAGCCTCGAAGAGGCTAAAAACTTGAACCTCACCAAAGTGCATTGGAGCTCTTTCCAACAGAAATAGACTACATTACACTTTTTTGCCTTTTTTAGGCACAGGCAGTGTAAGTGATTTGCACAGAATGAAGAGGTTCTTAGCTATAGTAACGGAAAGTTTCAATTCTGTTGAGGATGCAAGGATTATTCTTAACTTTCTTCACTTTTATCATACAGCAGCCATTTAGTAGCATAAGCAAACTTCATTTCCCATGAGTCATTAGGTAAAAACAAAAGCATCAGTCTATCCAATCAAGATGCAGGAGCTCCCTTCATAGTCCTTTTCTTGACTCTCTTGCCTCATGTTTTTTTATGCGACAGAAGCCAGAACCATGTTTTCTATTCCTTTTTAGATTATTCCATTGCTGCAAATGAAGAAACCAATTACATTCAAGAACTTCTACATTGGAAAAAATATTAAGTACATTTCCCATCATATCAATACCAAGTTAACATTGTGTCAAAAGATAATTTATTATAAACATTTCCCACACTTTGTAACATCCTAAGATTGGAATACCTACTCACAACCAACTTTTCCGTTTACTTGTCCGTTTATTGTTCCCATCCCAGGGTGGGCTGAATGGTCATCCTCGCCTCTGCGTCCTTAGTAGAATTGAAACTTTCTGTTACGATAGCCATGAAATCTTTCATTCAGTGCTGGGTCCGGAGGCGAGGATTATGCTAGTTTATCAACTGCCAGAGCCGCAATGTTAGAGACTGGTTTAAAGGTTGAATCCGAAGACCAGTTTGCTGCTTTGAGGATATCCTCTAGACGAGCCGCAAGGGGAAAACGCCATGGAGGCCATAGCGCCTTCAATGGAGGGTGCACACCAAACATCTTTGTATCAGTGCTAGCCCCTTGCATGGCCCATCTGACCCACCTAGCAATCGTAGTGGATGAGATCGCCTTGCGTAGTTTACAAAGATTGTCGTCTCCCCGGAGGGCGAATGTCCTCTGTCATTGCCTCACATGCTTTAATACTTTAGGCACAGTTTGAGACAATGTGAGCATTACATCTTCCTCACCTGGATATATGGAAAGTATCTCCATTGGGAGTGAATACTCTACTTATGTCCAAGGCCCTGACCTCCGACACACGCCTGCATGATACCAGGCATAGCAGTGTGGCCAGTTTCACAGAGATCTCCTTCTTGGAGAGGTATTTGTTGCTTGGCCATGAGAGAAACCGGTTTAGTACCCTGTTGGCATCCCATAGCACCAAATACCTCCGTTCTAGGACTTAGGTAACCAAATACACCAAAGCATTTTTCAGACTAGCGGGTGATCACTCCGAGGGTGACCTGCAATGGGGGCTTGTCCTGCCGAGATTGCTGACCTGAAGGTATTGTCCGACCTATGCTATGGAGGCCAAGAAATGTAGGATGTGGAAAACCTCTGTCCCCACAGGATCCAGGTGTCCCTGCTGACACCAACCCATCCACCTTGACCAGGCTGACTTATATTTTTTAATTGTGCTGTTGGTCCATGCTCTGGATAGCAAGTCCACAGCCTACCTCAAAAGGCCTGGGACTTTCCATCATTCCTTTCAATCTTCCACACCATAAGTTAGTGTGCCCTTCAGAACCAGATGATGTGAATTCCTTGGGGAAAAAGGTAGACATATCGGCGAATCCAAAGAAAGTTCCATCAGAACCGGATACCAAGCTTGAGATCTCCAGGTCGGGGTCATCACCACCTGATCCACCTGCTGCCCTCTGACTTGCACTGTGAGTCTTATGATTGAGAATGGGGGAAACGCATATCCTATTTCCGACGTCAAATTCTGGAGGAAGGCATCCCTAGCTGGTGCATTGGTGTCTGTTCTCCAGCTGAAGTAGCGAGGCAAAAAGGTCCACCATGAACTGGCCCAACCTGGTCGCAAAGCTTGGAACAGTGATAGATCAAGTTTCCAGACGCTCACATTCTGCAAATATTGTGACTGCCAGTCCACCTCCTGTTTGGAGGTCCCCAGAAGGTGTTCCATTGTCACCAAGATCTGATTCTTGAGATGGTAATCCCAGAAGCTCTTGACCATCACCGAGAGGGCCTTGGGCGTTGTTCCCCCAGGTGGTTGACGTATTGGATGGCCACAATGTGGCCCATGTTCAGAAGCACGCAACATTGGGCATTGTCTATGGTCCAAAATTTCACTGCAAAGGAACCTGGCAGCAGTTCCAAGCAATTGATGTGTAATGTTTGTTCACAGACCATTTTCCTCTAGTGGAGAAATCCCCATATCTTCCCCTTCAGCCAAGACCGCTGGCGTCCAATTCCGAAATAAGGTCTGGTTGTGAGCCGAAGATTGCCCTCCCATTCAAAGTTTTCATGTGGGAAAGCCTTTGCCTCCGCTGAGAGGGGAACCCTTTGCGAGTATGTAACTTCCTTTCGAAGATGGAAAATCTTCAGCCAGTGGAGGGGTTTGATGGTGTAGGGGTTTGATGGTGAAGGGGTTTGTAAAAAATGGCTTGAATGGATGATGAGAGAAGCTGCACTATCCCCGCAGTCTGTCGGTGGGAAGTGGATGACCTTGCCAAGGTTTTCTGCAGCCCCTGTCTGATTTTAGTTTTTTTCCCGGACGGAAGACTCAGTGACTTGGACGGACTCTACGACGATTACCAAGAAGACAAGATTTTGAGTCGGGGACAAGACCGACTTTGCTCCATTGATAATGAACTCCAGTGACTCAAGCAGGTCGAACCTTATCAGAAGGTGTTCCAATAGACTCCTCGTGCATTGATCCATAAGAAAGATGCTGTCCACATCTACAATCAGACACATACCCTTGCACCTGAGGTGTTCATCACTGGTCTTGTGACCTTGGTAAAACATGAGAGCTATGAGGATAGTCCGAAAGGAAATATTGTGAACTCGAAGGTCTGGAGCCTGCACTGTAATTGCAGGTGCCACCGACATTGCGGGTAAATCGGGATCGCGAGGTGGTCATCCTTTAGATCCAGCTGTACCATCCAATTGTTGGGTCTCAAGAAGTCCTGAAGGAGGTGAATGCCCTGCATTTTGAAGAGGCGAAAACCCAACCATTTGTTGAACTCCATGAGGTTTGTGACGGGCGCTGGCCCCATCCCTTTTTCCACTAACAGGTTGCTGAGAAAACCGTTGGGGTGGACCGCTGAGAGGGTTATTGCCTCTTTGTAAGGTAGATCCACCACGACCACTTCCATGTCCATCAGGGTGGCGTCCTCGGAGAAAACGAGAGGGCGGGCAGGAGATGACTGGACCAGGAATCCGTCGAATTCTATTTGGAAACTTTGAATCGTTTGGAGGACCCAGACATCCATCGTCACTTTCCGCCAGTTGTGAGAAAAATTTGCAACCTGCCCTAAAATCTTGAGTGAGAAAAAGGCTGCATACTCACTGTGAGAGGTGCCCTGGTTCTTGCCTCCTCTGAATCCTCCTCTAGAGACTCTTTGGCTTGAGATGCCTCTGGTGGGGTAAAAACCCCGAATCTGGTTTGGTCTTGCCACTGTTCTCATTTGAAGCCATGTCCCCGGAAGGGGATTTGAGACTGGAAGTTGCAGGCCAAGTGCCCTATACCACGACCAGCCCCAGTGAAAACCCTAGGGAGTAAAAATCCTTTAAACCGAGACCTGGGCCTTATCCAGAGGGTTGAGGTGGAAAAAAACTTGCCTGACTCCATGATGAAAGGGTCCCCAAAGATACCCCCTTGTTCAATTGTGCCCGCCTCTGAGGTCGCCAGATTCCCCAACTTGGGGTCTATCTGGATTAGGAGGGACCTGCACCGTTGTATGGAGATGGCGCAACTGGCATTCCCTAGGAAGATAATAGCTTTGTTGGGCCCACCCTGATAATATGTCAGGAGATATAAGCGGTCTTGAAGCTTTGGCATCCTCAGCCATTTTGAGGATCTATGTCAGTGGGCCAGTTATTTCTAGGAGCTTGTCCTGACAAGACCGCCAGGAGCGGTCAATCCCTTTCTTGGGGTATTAGACATATTTGGCCATGAAGGTGGCCATCTTGGCATCAATTTGGATGCGAGTGCCACTTTGCCATCCAACAATGCACAGGGACATTCCACCTTGAGGCGATTGCGTATCTCCTTGTCCAGGGGTTTCCATAATCTACCCACAACATATATGGCTCAGCCGGTGTCCATTCAGAAGAGCGGGGCTTTAATAGGTTCAGCATGTCTGACCCATGTCTTGGTGTCCCTGTCCCAGGGAATCTCGCCATTAGGCATGAGAGCATCAGACGGCATAAACAGCGGTTTAACGCATTTTTGCGCCACATGTCGTATTTTCTGTTCTAAGTGCACCACTGCGCCAGAGACCTTTCTGTGAATGGATTCATCAACTGCATCGCATAATTGATTGTCTATGGGGAAGTAGGGAATGGACTCCTCCTTATACGAGTCCCTTGACTCCTGCATTATCAGGGCAAATTATGGTGCTGGGGGATGCCCAGGTAGGTATGTGCAGCCCAGTGGCAATTTGGTGGGAGACAGCCCAGGGACACTACACGCCCACTAGATTTAAATGGGCTAAGTCTTTCACCAAAGGGCTAGTGTTCCCTATTATAATTTTGTAATACAGGCCCCTTACTTGGGCATTCAGACTCCAGGCGTGGGGCACCCCATTGCCGGTCATGTTGATCTGAATCTAAGCCGGGTATTCACTGTGTGAGTGTGCCACCCACAGGCGAGAGAGGAAAAGGCACGCGGGCGACCTCTGGCGGCCGGATGACTGTACCGCAGCAGAGTCCCTGTCGCACCTTGTTCAGAAGTAAACAAATAAAGATTGTTTAGCAGTCACTTATGGATCAACTCAGCATGCCGGCAGACACGCTGCAAGACAAAAAGTGTTAGTCACAACAACCAATAATCGTTACACCACCATGACAAGTATCATTAGTAATCGTGGCCCAGAGACCATAAGAGCAAATATCTGTTGGCTGCTTGAGCAGTGAAGAAAGAGGAGGCAGGAGAGTCAACACAGGACTATTAAGGGAGTTCCTACTTGTTGAATGGATAGGCTGAAGCTTTTTTTTCATGGTGGTTCACAGGAAATGAAGTTTGGTAATATTACTAAAATGGCTGATGTATAATAAAAGTGAAGAGAGTTGAACGTACTCCTCGCCTTTGGTCCTGACATAGATTCACAGGATGTTGAGCCAAGTCTGGGATTCAAACCTGGTTTTCCATGATCCAAAGTTGGTAACTCTATCCCAAAGGCCACATCTCCTCTATATTTAGGCAAGCTCTCCTCGTATGTTACATTAATGGCAACGATAGCCTAACTTGAAGATTGTTTTTGATTATATTGATGAATTCTGTCATTTTCCCCATATAATATACCACAAATACTTCCACAGACAAATGGAGTCCCCAACATTGCTTTTCTCCCATAATGTCAAGGACAGGCTTCTGACCTAGTTCACTACCATACTTTTGACAATGGCTCCTCCGCCGATATTTGATGGCTCAGTATTTATTGAATGTGCCCTAATACTTCAGCATTTAGTTTTATGGTTTACAAAAGTTCCAGATTCAAGCCCCTTTTGTAGAATCTGACTGAATAACACAAAAACACAAATCATTCAGTTGCGTTTGTAAGGCATTATTTCAGCCTTCATTCTCACAGCAATGAGTTCACTCCATCTCAGCAGCCAGTCAAAATGATACCTCCTAAAAGGCACTAATAGCTGAGCAGCCTAGGATTTCAACTGTAAGAGGATAATGCACATTATGCACGTGACTGAATCATTCCTGTACATTTTGCAAAACCTGTGTTCACATTAATAAATACATCTGGTATTTTAAATTGGCCAACAAAGTCTCAGTCCCTTATTAGTAGCTATTCCTGTTCAGCAACAAAAAAAACAAATTTTTAAAAGCTGTCTCAAAAAAGGTGGTTAATATTTTTGAAATTGTATAGACGGTACAGGCATAGCAACGTCACAGGAGCATAACTACATTCTTAGAATTCTCATCAACTGAAAGAATTCACTAGAAGATAAGGATCTATTACTTCACTTTGTCTGGTATATTAACTGCTTCCCACCCAACCTATAGGATTTGTGTTCCAAGTGGTCCCCATCTTCAAGAATACTGTCTTTTGTGGTGTACACGTGACTGCAGACATTAAAAAAAGTTCTGCCATTCCCAGGAGATTTATTACATTTCACATGGGTTACACCAGAATACCCCCTGATCCTTGTTTTACATTGAGGACTCCTGATAATTAAAGCAGAATCAACTTTGTTTGGTGTTAAGATGCTCAGGAGAAGTGGTACTATTCAACTCTACAGCACTTAGTCTCCCCTCTTCAAGTTATCGGAACCCTGCAGTTAGACTGGTAGTTGGAAAGACACATTGCGATCCCTTCTTTCTGTGAATGGTCACAACACTTTTAAAATGCTCTGCATCACCTCTTTGGATCTCAGTTCAAGCTTCTTCGATATCTCAGCAAGCAAATAAAGTTCTGTGCACCTGGACGTTCTTTGTGCCTGCCAGCTGGGATCTTTTTTACATTATCAGTACATGGTATGTGTATGTTTATATGCATGTGTATGCATACGTATAGATATATTTAAATAGGGTTAAACTAGCTATAATGCAAAGGGGCACTGTTCCCGAGACTGGTTGTTTAAAAAGTGATGTCTAGTGAGACCTGCTTAAAGTTAAGCAGGGTGACCTCCACTTGCTCCACGTTCAGGAGAGAGTAACCTTGAATCTACTCACTCCTACAAATCCCTCCACAACACCAGACCCCAATACCTCAACAAAAGTCTCCTTCCACGTACCCAAGAGAAGCCTCCGCTCCGCCGACCTCGCCCAGGCTGAAACCCTGCACATCCGCAGAGCAGGTGGAAGAGCATACTTCTACATTGCGGCAAAGACCTGAAAGGAGCTTCCACTCAACATCAGACGCTCCCCCACTATGCACACCTTCAGGAAGGGCCTCAAGAACTGGATCTTTGGCTGAATCAGAGCTGTACTCCCCCCCCTCTCCCCCCCCTGCACCTTGAGACTCTCACGGGTTAGTAGCACGCTTCACAAATCCCTGATTGATCGATGGATTGATTGATATGCAGGTGATGTGATTACTTCATGTTGAGGTGTCACTTAAAGAGCAGAGTCTTCAGCTTATTCATTGAGTGGAGGCTTGAATATTTTTGTGAAATATGTGCTAAGATATCATTCATGATACTTTTGTAGCATAGGAGGGCATGTCTTCCTATCAATTCCCCTTTTCATTTCTTTGCTCCAAGTCTGGATATTTTCAGGTTGCATGTGTTGCATTTAAACTCATAGATCCTGGTCTGCTGTGCTAAGTAGAGTGGTTTCTTGTGGGAGATAGACTTGCAGTTGATGCTTAAGCTTTTGAGGGAATTTGAGCTTCAGGTGAAATCCAGCGTGGTCACTGGAGTTCGGGGGTTATCCAGCTGTAGTTTTACAATCCTATGAGTCTTGCGGCAGTGCAGTGTGGAGAATGCTCTTCAGTGGTCTTGGGTGAATGACTGAAATACAAGTGAGCAGGGTGATGAAACCAGGGCTTGGACAGCAGTTCTGAAGTCAGGCTCTTGAAGGTCTGCCTTGACTTTGCTGAGACATTTGAGCTAGTGCCATGCTGTCTGAATCTCCTTAGCTTTTTATGGTCCCGAAGCTGAGATTTCCCCTGATATGACACCGTTTTTTGGTGCTGCTTGTGAGGTGGTGGGTGATTCTGTCGAGTCTTGTAGTTCAGGAATTCACTTGTTTAAAACTCTTCATATTATATTGCTACCTCCTAGAAAAAAACTGTGAACACATCTCTTGTACATAGTTTTTTGAGTTGTGGTATAAAATCATGCGTTTACGTATTCACTTGCAATGTTTTTATTATATTCGTTGATTTATTATTTTTTTTCCATTTTTGTTTTTGTTTTACTAACTTAAGCAGAGCCAACAGATCTAGCTTTGCACACAGAGTGCATGAAGGAGCACCTCCTGTGCTGCAGAGTACATTCAGCCAGGATCCGCATGGTCCGCAAGAGATGGGTTCAAGTGTTCACAGCTTGCAGCATTTTATAGGCACAGCCGGCTTGCAAGAATACTGCTGCCTGCAGCCTTGGAGTCCCAGAGCTGCCCTGTCAGAGCTGTGTGGACAGAATACAGGCAAGTGGGAAAAGGCAGAGCGTGCGGATTAAAACGCCGCAAGATGCCACGCAGATAATGTCATACCACAAGGGAGATTAAAGTCAAAACCATGAAAGACCGAGTCCATGAACAGCGAGGATTATTTACTTTTTAAACCCTTGCACATATTAAATATTGCAAGTAACAAAACGGAACACATTGTATTATTAGGACAGATGTACATTGAAGATATAAGTCCATTAAGGAGAGCTACAATTAGGCAAAATAATTCAAACATTTAATATCACTCTTCATGGAATTCTGGGACTAACTCCGCCAATTGGAAGGTAGGATGTGGGAATGATAGCTGGGGAAGATTTTCGAATGGCCTTGTTATCTGGAAGCTGCTGGGCAAGGATGATGGAAAATGACTCTGCTCAGTGTGTCCGCCATTATCTTCGGCTTCGGTTGAACATGCAATTACTAGTTATTAATGCACTCAGGACAGTTCAATAATGTTTAAGTGAGTGGATCCTGAACCGACACTAAGCCAACAACACAATGTTTTTTTTTAAAAAAAGCTGATTTTTATTTCCAGGATATTCCCCTTCCTTTGTACTTGTAACTGTCCAAAACACATTTGTTTTAAGTTTTCACAACTCCTATAAAGTGCAGGGACATTGATATGATCTGTTAACAGACACAGATGGAATAAATGCAAAATAGGCGTGCAAGACCAGGACAGTAAAGAATAATTCCGTTAATTCCGTGTTCAGCATTGCGCGGGAGCTATCCAAAGCGTTATCAGTAGGACTGGAAGGAATAGCTGAGATGATCATGTTGTGAGCCATCTGGATGCGACTCTCGGGATGATTCTAATATACCAAATATTGAAAGAAAGACAGAATTCTGGGTGCTTTGCACGGACACCTGCTGACTGCCAGATGTGTGCAATATCACTTGAATACATGATCACATAATCAAATACTATATTAGAAGTTGCCTACATTCATTTGATTAAAAACGTCACCAAAATCTTTACGTATTGGGTGTTACAGGTTTACCTGGTCTTATGTCAGTGTTTTAGAATAATGACAACACATCTCAAAATGCTTTGCCCTTCGGCATGGATTGTCTGAAGTGTGCTCTCTTCTAGGTTTTTTGGACTATGTTCACTTTTGTTGCTGTTTCTCTGGTCTTTCGTGTAAGTCTTTTTTATCAGGGTTCCTATGTGCTAAGACCGCTGGCGTTTGGCTGTAGAGTCATTTCGCACTCTTGCCCCTATGAGGTAAGTGGTGGCGGTAGGCAGTTCCTGTAAGCATTGCCGTGGAGTGTGTTCACCATTTGTGGGCCTGTGTAGGAAGCTTCCTGGTTGGAAATCAAGAGAATTGTGTTGGATATTTGGGTCTGTGATGGTCAAATCTCACACCCACTGAGATTTAGAGGTGTGGAACCTTTCAGAGTAAGCTGTTGAGTCCTGCTTCCAAGTGCAGTAAAGCTCTTTTAATCTGATAGGTCATGCAGGACAGCACTATCCACACTTAGGGTTCCGAGATCTTAGCTCGCATGAAGCTGTTAGAGAGGACTCGCACGTGTCTGTTCGCCACAACCCTGCAATTGAGAAGTGCAGTGTGTATAGTGTTGGAGTTAATTAACTGTCAAATGCTAAGAGTGACAACACAGGCCAGAAGTGTCCTAACCATGGGAGAGAAGAGTAAGAATGGTCTGAACCAGGCACAGTAGTTTGATACATCCATGGTGTTAGGGATTGACAGGTGGCAGACCGTGTCCCTCCCTTTGTCCTGGAATTGCATGAGGGATGATTAACAGGTGTCCCAGAGAACTGGTGAATATTTAAATTGATGATGTCTGCATTTGCTTTTAAGAAGGTAAAAAGTGATAGCAGTGATGACGTTTTGTTCTTCTTTATAAAGGTTATCTTTGTTTGTCTTCTCTTGTTGTAAGTGCACCCTTTAATAGTAAAACTGGCGTCTTGCTGGTTCAAATTTGAGAAGTGTCTGCTGCAGCAGGCAGGTCTTGTGACATCCCAGGAGACCTCATCTGCTCATTTTCCTTTGTTAATCTGGAATTTGAGTCACCCATTGTTTTTACTTATGAAAAACCTACTTCATTTGGGATGTCCTTGGTAGCTCCCCATCTAAAGTTTACTTCATGGTCCAGGGTCCAGTGATGGGCCTCTCGTTTGGTAAATTGTATTGTATTGTCAGTTTTGTTCTCCTTGATTGTTAAAGGGTTTACTTTTTGAAGTGCTGTTGATTATCTTCCATTGTGGTGTCACTGGAAAGCAATGCTTCTGCTCTGGATAGTATGAGATCTTCTCTTCTAGAGCATGTTTTCTTCTTTTCACTACAGATGGTAATTCACAGCTTCTCTCGCAAGAAGGCGTTCGTGTTTGACATTTTTTTATTTTTTTAAGCTCCCCCGTGAGTACCTACCCGTGTCATTTAGTTCTGCTCCATTGTGTGGCATTAAGACCCTCTTTCCCCACGCAGTGGCTCCTAATAAAGGAGGAAATATCCAAGATACCTTGAATTTATTTTCATCTACAAGCAATAGAAGATAAGGACACAAAACCGCTTCTAGATATGTTTTCCAATCTAGAGACGAATCAATTGGTTAAATCATCTACTCACAAAGCTGGCCATACACTCAACGGTAATTTTACTTATGATCCTAATTTAGCCATAAAGGAGATTATCATTCTTGCCTGGACTGATCACCGTGTGATAACCTTTATTTTAAGTGCTCCAAGAATCAAACCCTATGGCTCACACATCAGCCACACCACTCATTCAGCATCAGTGGAATAAGTTAGACATTACCAAATTAAATATGCTACTGACTGAATCTTAACCCTCTTTTGCAAACTATATGGATATCAGTTATTCTGCAGCCGTGTTTACTGGCTGAATCTATACAGCAATTACATGCTTAGTCCCTACAAAAAAAAATAAAACCAATCACAGAACCTTACCCACTGCACCATGGTACTCTCACAAACCTAGGCTGCTGAGGCAGAGTTTCAGACTGCAAGAACAGCGATGGAGAATTAATTACTGCCCCATTTAGAAAACTCAATATAAAAAGATGATTAAAGACTACAAAAATAAATAAATGGAGCAAAGCCATTTTTTCCTGACAAGATAAATTCTGCTAAGAACTCACCTAAGTAGCTTTTTAACACAGGCAACAGCGTTTCCAAATGTGGCTCTAAAATTACTACAACCCCTGATCAATCATTCCGTGATAAATTAGTTTATTTTTCTCTCTCAAAAGTAACTAACATCTTCAGCGAATTTATTACCATAGCTACTAATACTGAGATTACAATATTTAAATAGTCATCTGAGGACTCTATCCCCTCTATATCAGTGAAGGACGGGCTTTGTTTACCACCTTTACACCTCTGTCGGACATTAGGTTAACCAAATTGATTCAAGAAGCCGTCAGGTGCCCCATTAGACCCATGTCTACCTTGGGGCTTGCACCCAGTTGATAACACCATATCAGCACAGCTTACAACTCTTTTAAATATAGTTCTTTACCCAGGATGCTTTCCCTTAGCTTGGAAGAAAGCATCCACATTACCCATTCTCAAAAAGCGTTTCTCGACCCACTGGTGGTAAAAAAAAAAACAATAAGCCAATCTTCGGGCTTTCACTTCCAGTGAGGATCCTGGAAAAAGCCTAACTTTGGAGATAGACCTTTCTAGATTCAAGGACTATTCTTGATCCAGTGCAACATGGCTTCAGATCAAACCACACCCCGCAATCGGCTCTTCTTGAGGTGACTGATGGAAAAGCAGCCTTAATTTTGCTAGATCATTCAGCTGCCTTCGACACGGTTGACCACGTGTTGATGGTCAACCCTCTCACACTGATTGGTTTTGCAGACCAAGCCCTAAACCTACTAAAATCATTTTTATTGAATCGAAAGCAGGTGGTGGCTCTTGGTAACTTTTCCTCTGATCCTTTTAACTGCTGTACGGGGTCCCCAGAGGTCCTTGCTAAGTCCAATCCTCTTCAATATTTACATTACTCCCCTCATTGAGCTGATTAGATCCCATGGGTTCGCAGTCCTATCTTATGCGGACGACACCCATATCATGGTGTCTATCTCTCCAAACTCTGAGATAATTGCCTGCAGATTCAATCTTTGCATGAAGAATGTGGTAGAATGGATGCAGAATAACTGCCTAAAATAAATTCAGAAAAAACTGAGGTAATGCTTTTCGACAATGATACTTCCTTTTGGAGTTCAGCTTGGTGGCCCTCCCAGTTGGACTACCCCCTAGTACTAGTCCATAAAGCCAGGAATCTAGGAGGATTTTTTACACCAAGTTGGTTTTCTCTGGCCATGTAAACCAGGTTGCTTCAGCCTGCTTTTTACCTTAAAGGTTTTTTTTTTATTCTCCTATTTTTTTCTCTGAAGTTAAAGAAACCCGTAATCTCTTCCCTAGTAATCTCAAGGCTGGATTACTGTAATGCATTATATGTAGGCTCACAGCAAAATATTCCTAATAAACTACAAATGCTGCAGAATGCGGCTGCCTGTATCTTGTTAAATCTCCCCAAGTTTAGCTCCACCTCTCGGAGTATTTACTGTCTCCATTGGCTAACCATTAGAGAGCAGATACAATTGAAAACCGTGTGCTTTGCCCATACAGCCCTCCATAAGGTTGCACCTCTCTCCCTTCAATCGAAATTCAATTGGTACATACCTTTGTGCACCCTTGGATCCCTAACTGCCAATAAGGTTGTGGTACCCCGGATAAGGAAAGCTCGCTGGGGAGTAAAAAGCTTATCCCACAATACCTGTAATTGGTGGAATGCTCTGCCTGGCCATCTGAGAGTGCAGACTAACCTGCTCAGTTTCAGAAAGCTCCTAAAAACCTGGCTATTCCCTGTTATCCATTGATTAGGTCCTTGTTCTTTGCATGTGATGTGACACTCCCTTAGACACAGGGCCAAGGCGCCTTTTTGGTATATGCGCACTTTATAGAATATATTAACTTAACAATTCAGGAAGGCTGTGAAGACTTGGCCCTTTCTGAGATGGTCTGAAAGCGCCCGCACATAGCCAATAGCCCTTAATAGGAGGTTTGGTCTACACACATTTCATGATCATATACACTGGAAAGTGGAATAAATCATGTTAAATGATGGTAGGCACAACTGCATGTTGATATCTCTCTCCTTTGCTCCTCTCCAGCCACTGATTTCCAGTTACATCATATGAGCAGCCTCTGGCCACACTATCTGTGTCTACGCAATCTGTGTGTAAGGGCCTCCCACATAGCCCTCACTACATTTCCACATCTTTTTCTAATCCTGCATTAACGTTTCATAGACCTCAGTATTCTATTTCTCAAACTTTTCCACACAAATGCGCTGGACAAATGCGCAAGAAGTGTATACTTGGGTCATCATACACAACATAGAAACACTGCTTGGATATGGCACATGACCGACTCCCACTTTCCCACCTATGCACTCCTATGAAATAGGGTGCTACCATTCAACAAACATGCTTTGGCCCCTTGTCAGGGTACATAGCAATATGTAACTGCCATTCTAATCCAAAACAAGAGTTCTGACAATCAACCGTGACTCTGTTATGCTCTGTTCCATGACAGAAGCCATGTTACTGCCAGGATAACCTCTCCTTGCTGTCCCCTGTGGACCCATTTGTCATTCGAGATTAGTCCTGACTAAGCGGCACTTGATTTGTGCGGTTCGTACACTCCACTTGTCTGCTTCGCACTAGTGAGTCACTTCCCTTGCTGTAGGTATAAGCAAATACTGCAGTTTTTGACCCCTGAATGAACCAGTCTGCAGTGGGTACTGGGGCTGGTGCTGCTCTTGGAGAAGAGGGGGAAACACGACAAGGAAAAAAACCAGGGAACTTCAAGATACAACTAACGGCCAGGGAAATGTAGACTTCTGTAAGAAAATAAAATGTAGAAGGATAGCCATAGAGGGCTGGCGAGATGGGTGATGGACAGCAACATGGTGTCGGGTGGAAGAGTCCCACCGGTTATTAGCAGACAACCTCAGACACATGGAGTGCCCATCTGTGTGGCACTCTCCCTCCTCAATCCCTTCACCCAATATTGTTCATTCATTGGCAGGTACACAGAGCAAGAACTCTGTACCCATCTGCTTGAAGAAGACAGAAAGTTATTAAAGTACTCAAACAAAATGTAATACATTTGCCTGTTAGTCTTGAGGTCTAAACCTTTTCATCAGGTTAGTAAGCTGCGGGAGTTGGAGATTCCATGCCCACTTTGCAGCTGTTTGTGAATGTAATTTATGAAGATCTTGAATGCAGTATGTTTTCTATAAAGACCCCGATGACCATGGTGGACCTGGCCTAGGTCGTGTGACCATATGGGGTTACTGTTGCCATAGAAACAGCCAGTCAGAAAACACCTACATATAGGATGTGAAGACTGACTGAGAATCTTCCAACATTCTCCTCGCTCCACATTCCTGCATGCGTAGATCATGATGAGAAGACTGCTAGTCTTTTCAATGTAAAATGCATAAGTAATCGCCCATATTGAAATCTGTTGCTTCAAATAGTAATCTGGTAATCAATTGATCATCTCCCAATTTTTCCCGTCACCGGGTGTCTTGCTTATTCCAGTTTAACGGAACTAGTTCATATATATTAATATGTTTCGGGCCCATTACACATATTAGAAACACATCTAACTTTTCAGAGTGTGGGCAGGGTCGAGCACCCCCAGAGTTTAGACCTGGCATCGTTGAGGGCATTTCTATAGGGTGCATTGGAATTTCTCGTTCCTGCTCCAATCTCCGATCCCTGCTCCTCCCGTGAGTTTCTTCGTGACTGATTTCACACAGCACTGGCCTGACATCTGCGCTGTAATTCTGTCCGTCGTTGCATCGCCGCAGCGCTAATGTTGTCAGCCACGCAGGGATTTTCCTCAGCACAGCAAACAATTTCCAGGCACAGCTATCTATTCGCATGATCTTCATGCCTTTCTGTATCCTGTGCATCTGAAATACTTTCAAGCAGGCTAATAAATATTCAATTCTGCGTTCTGCAGCACCAAGAAGTCTGGACAACATGTTATAGATAACGTATATTTCATTGACGCTGGTCTTCAACTTTCTTAAGCCGGGTGCCTTCAGGTCATCTTTACAATTTGAGTAATTTCAGGGTATTTTCTTAATTGATTAAAATTCTAAGTTTTCGCTATCCCATTTAAAATATTCATCCCACATTGCTTTTCATGCATGCACTCAGTATGCAAATACTAAATTTCTCCTGACCAGGCAACTCTGTAATTGTTGACAGACCTTTGTTTAAAAACCTCTGTAACCGAAATGTTAAACGCTCAATGACCTACTTATTTCGTTTTTTGAGAGTAAATGTAGCCATGGCTGTGTATCAAAAAAGTCCAACCTTCTGGCCTGAGGCTGGTGTGAGCTGCAACCTGACGCTGTTCTTCTTTGTAATGCTACCAACATAGTGCCAAGCCCACCACGGCTAATTTGGAGACTGACGTTGGCTAATGGTGCCAATGCGTGGGGGTCGCGTCTCAAAAGAACGCTGGACCGGCTAGATTTTCATCTGCTGCCAGTTGGAAGAATGAAATTAAACGTCGGTTGGCTCTACCTAGATGCTTGACTGGAAACCAAAATCAATCAATCAATCAATCAATCATAGCATTTGTATAGCGCACTACTCATCCGGAAGGGTCTCAAGGCGCTTGGGGGAAGGGGTCTGCTATTGCACGAACAGCCAGGTCTTGAGTTGTCTCCTGAAGGCGAGATGCTCCTGGGTCAGCCGAAGGTGGGTGGGGAGGGAGTTCCATGTCTTAGCCACCAGGTAGGAGAAGGATCTTCCTCCGGCGGTGGCTCTTCGGATGCGTGGTACGGCGGCGAGGGCGAGGCTTGTCGAACGTAGCTGGCGGGTGGGCGTGTAGAAGGTCAGGCAGTCGTTGAGGTACTTGGGGCCCAGGTCGTGGAGGGACTTGTGGGTGAGGAGTCTGAACTTGATTCTCTTGCTGATGGGGAGCCAGTGCAGGTCCCTCAGGTGGCCGGAGATGTGGCTGTGTCGGGGGATGTCCAGGATGAGTCGGGCAGAGTCGTTCTGGATGCGTTGGAGTCTTTTCTGTAGCTTGGCTGTGGTTCCGGCGTAGAGGGTGTTTCTCTAGTCCAGTCGGCTTGTGACGAGTGCCTGGGTGACCGTCTTCCTGGTTTCGGTCGGGATCCATCGGAAGATCTTGCGGAGCATGCGTAGGGTGTTGAAGCATGATGAGGAGACGGCGTTGACTTGTCTGGTCATCGAGAGGGAGGAGTCCAGGATGAAACCCAGGTTGCGTGCGTGGTCTGTTGGCTTGGGGGTGATGCCCAGGGCGGGGGGCCACCAGGAGTCGTCCCAGGCGGAGGGCGATGGTCCCAGGATGAGGACTTCCGTCTTGTCTGAGTTCAGTTTCAGCCGGCTGTTCTTCATCCACTCGGCGACGTCTTTCATCCCTTCGTGTAGGCTAGTTCTGGCGGTGGCGGGGTCTCTGGTGAGGGAGAGGATCAGTTGGGTGTCGTCGGCGTAGGAGATGATGTTGAGGTTGTGTTGGCGTGCGATGGCTGTAAGGGTCTCATGTAGACATTGAAGAGGGTGGGGCTGAGTGAAGATCCTTGCGGTACGCCGCAGATGACTTGGGTGGCCTCGGATCGAAACGGGGGGAGGCGGACTCTCTGTGTTCTTCCGGCGAGGAACGAGATGATCCATTCCAGTGCCTTCTCTTGGACACCTGTATTGCTGAGGCGTTGGACTAGGGTGAGGTGGCAGACAGTGTTGAACGCTGCGGAGAGGTCCAGGAGGATGAAGGCCGCTGTGTCCCCGTTGTCGAGCAGGGTTCTGAAGTCGTCGGTGGCTGCGATGAGGGCGGTCTCGGTGCTGTGGTTGGCTCGGAAACCGGACTGAGAGAGGTCGAGGGATCCGTTCGTCTCAAGGAAGGCGGCAAGCTGTCTGTTGACGGTCTTCTCGATGACTTTGGCAGGAAAAGGGAGGACCGAGATGGGGCGGAAGTTCTTGAGGTCGGTGGGGTCCGCTGTTGGTTTCTTCAGTAGGGCGCTGAGCTCGGCAAGCTTCAAGCTCTCCGGGAAGGTGGCGGTGTTGAAGGAGATGTTGATGATGTCCCGGAGTTGGGGTGCGATGATGGAGTCAGCCTTGTTGAAGACGTGGTGGGGGCAGGGGTCGGTTGGAGATCCGGAGTGAATGGTGTTCATCGTGCGGGCTGTGTCTTCGGTGGTCACCGTGGTCCATGTGCGGAGGGTGGCGGTGGGGGGGCGTTGGTTCGACGGTTGGGTGCGTGGATGGTGCGCCGAAGCTGTTGTGGATGTCGGCGATCTTGCGGTGGAAGAACGAGGCGAGAGAGTCGCAGAGGTCTTGTAAAGGAGTGATGTCGTTGTTGCCGGTGCTGGGGTTGGAGAACTCCTTGACGATGCTGAAGAGTTCCTTGCTGTCGTGGGCGTTGTTGTCCAGTCGTTCCTTCAGTGATTTCTTCTTGGTGGTGCGGATGAGCTGGTGGTGCTTGCGGGTGGCTTGTTTGAGGGTGGTCATGTTGTCTGTGGTCTGGTCGAGGAGCCAGGCTTTCTCGAGGGTGCGGCAGTTCTTCTTGGAGTCCTTGAGTTCGTCGGTGAACCAGGTGGCTTTCTTGCTTCTGGGTCTGCTGGGAGGGTTCTTCAGTGGCGCGAGGTCGTCTGCGCAGACGGTCAGCCACTGTGTAAAGTTGCGGGCTGCTTCGTTGGGGTCCCTTGTGCTGGCGGGCGGGTTCTGGCTGAGGGAGGTAGTGAGCTTCTTGGCGGTGATCTTGCTCCAGCTCCTGTGAGGAACCTGTTGCGGGTGGTGGTGGGTCGTTGTTCTTCTGAAGCTGAAGTGGACGCAGCTGTGGTTGGTCCAGTGAAGTCCGGTGGAGTGGCTGAAGGTGATGTGCTTGCTGGATGAGAAGACGGGATCAAGCGTGTGGCCGGCGTAGTGGGTGGGGGTGTTGACCAGTTGCTTGAGACCGAGGTTGTCCAGCAGGGCGGCGGTGTTGCGGTCCTTGTTGTTCTCCAGGTGGAAGTTGAGGTCCCCTAGGAGGATGTAGTCAGCGGAGGGGAGGGCGTGTGGGCTGATGAAGTCCGTGATGTCTTCGCTGAATTGTGTGCGTGGTCCCGGGGGCCTGTAGACGAGAGTGCCTCTGAGGGTCGTCTTTGGGTCGGTGTGTATCTGGAAGTGGAGGTGCTCGGCGGCGGAGAAGAAGGTGTCGTTGGAGTCGGTCGTGATGCGGATGGTGTTCTTGTGTACGATGGCGATGCCTCCTCCAGTCTGGTTGACGCGGTCCCTCCGGGTGATCTTGTATCCGTCCGGGATGGCGATGGCGATGTCGGGCGCTGAGGAGGCGTTCATCCAGGTTTCCATGAGGAAGGCGAAATCTGGTGATGTGGTGTCGAGCAGGTTCCAGAGTTCGACGGCAAGTCTGTGGACGGAGCGGGTGTTGAGCAGGATGCACTTCAGGTGGTTGCTGCGGGTGCTCGGCTTGGCGGGTGCGGTGCAGGTCCGGAGGCAGGTGAATTTGCAGGCTTGGCAGGTGAAGGGTCCGTCGGTGCGTTTCGGGGTGGCTCGGTAGCAGGCGGGAGTTCGGCCGGCGTTGAGTGCGTTGAGGGTGGCGGCGTCGTAGGTCCGTCGTGTGGGCAGGCATCTTCGGGGGGCAGGGGACCTGGTGCTGGGCGCAGACGGGCTTACCTTTGGCGCGCCCTCGGCGCACAATCGGCGCGCCCGCTGCGCGTCAACTCTGCGCGTACGCATGCCCTCTGCCATAAATGGAGAGTTAGGGGGGCGGGGCGAGGGAGGAGCAGCTGGGAGGCGGGAGCGGGGTGGCGAGTGGGGGGGGAGCGGTGTGGCGATGCTGGAGGGAGCGGGGGGGCCGCGGGGGAGCAGCGGCAGGGAGCGGGGTGGGGCAGCGGCAAGGGAACAACTGGCGCACAGGGGGCAGAAAGCGACGAAACACAAACATTTACAAAATACGGCAAAACTCAGGCGAAAACAGGCGGAGGGGCAGGGGAGCAATATCAGGGCAGCACAGGCGGCAGGGACTTAGACAACAGCGAGGAAGCAACAGAAAAAGCAACAGAATACTTAGCCCACGTAGCGGGCGGCAGGCACAGAGGAACGGGCAAGGGCAGGGGTCCAACCCACACAGGGGCAGGGACACAGGCGGTGGCGGCAGCAGCAGGAGAGGACCGGGCACACTCTGGGTGGGCCACGCGGCGGGAGGAGCGACTGGGTCCGACTAGGTCAGATCAGGTCACAAAATCAGCCCTTAACATTTTTTCAAACCAGCCCCACACTGTAGGAGGTCGTGACTAGAAGAAAGGGGCAATAGAGGCATGGCTGGGCCATAGCAGCCCATCCTGGTCTGAATGCAGATCCGGAGCTTGCACCCTTCCAGCAGATCCGGAACCTGTAGCCTGCAAGAGTGGCAGACTGGCCTGCCCACCCCTGTGTGAGATCATGGTGCCACCCACCAATCTCCCAATGCAAAAATGTCTTTGTATCAGTTCAAGTGGATGGTACAGCAGATACAAGACCTATATTAACCTAATGCTAGGTGTAGTATTTAAGGTGTCCTTGCTGTGAGAGTCGGACATAGGCATACCCACCTTACCAATCCAATGCTTAATTGAAAAAACAAAAATCGTGTCGAGCCCAAGTTTTGTTCCAAATCTGATGGTATCAGAGGTTGGGTTCCTAAATACCAAGGCTGTTTATCCTTAATTCCTCTTGCCTCTTGAATCCCCCACCAGACAGTACTTGCCTCTTTCATGCTCTTTTTCATCACTGCTTTCCCCTTTGTCACTGTTTTCCATGTTTATCATCATCCTCCTCCTTTCCCCCATTTGTGTTTGTGTCTCTCTTGCTGTAGATCAACATTTATTTTGGAAAAAATATATGTTGGTCCCCAAAAATGAGTGCTGGGGGCACCTGCTAACACCAGGTCAAATTAATCACTCCCAATTGCTCCCTAAGCAATATGTAACAAAAGTAGAACAATTTGAAGCTTGGCCCTCATAAAAGGGCGCAAAGGGACAATAATATCAGAGCTGGCACAGCACACAGACAAATCTACTAGACGATTTTCTGTAGGAAGCCTACTCTTGGATGGGTTGAAAAATATGTGAACAATTCTGCAAGTTCAAAACTTGTGATTAACCCTTTCAGGAAGGGTAAAGGAATTCACAGCATCAGATGGACAAAGATGTAATTCAAGCACGTCTACCGACGCAAGACAAGTGGTCAGTGGCGCATATCTGAGATCCTCACCTCAGTAATTTGAAAACTGTAGCGGTAGGAATTGGACTTTACCTTGAACGTTTTTGGTTAAAGTATGCGAGGTAACATGGTTGTTTCACAAATGGGAAATTATGCTGGCTAAGTCCACTGGAGTGGTTTGACAGCATGAAAGTCAGACCAGGGAAACCGCTCGAGGCAAATAAGTCAATCGGTTTCCTCCCAAAAGAGTCATGCCTGGCACCCTAGCCACTGGAATCACACTAGTAAATTGGGTCATTTTCTGCCTAAGCGATGGGTGTCGGGGTGTAGCAGCAAGAGTAGTAGGTTCTGGGTTAACAGCTGACAGGTTGGGCACAAAAGTAGTGATCAAAGCTTGATGTAGAGCCTTTTATACGGACATTAAAGTAATCTGTTATGTAAGGTACGCTATTTAATCGATAGTAAAATCGTTCTCTGGGGTGATTTTCCAGGAGTATAAAAAGTAGGATATGGTAAACATCAAGAAATATCTTGGGTACTTTGCAGCTGGGCAAGCACTAGTGCATGCACTGAGCCACTGACTTCACTGCAGATTTTAAACAAGTTTTTGTTTCATTGATCGAATATTGTAACAATTTTAATTAATTGAACAATAAAGATTCATTCAAGATTCACTGCAGGGAAATCCCCAATCCTAAGAAGACTTCCCTTCACCCTTTCAACATCCATTCATCTGTCTATCCATCCTTACACTCTTTCTTCCTTTCATTCTTTCCACTTTCCTTCTTTCACTCGTGCATCCTACCTTTACCCTTTCGGTCTTCTTTCCTTCCTTCCACCCTTTTTTCTGTCATCTTTACATTCTTTCATACAATTCTTTCCCATGCCCACTTTCTCTATCATTTGCCATTTAACCATATCTTTACGTGATTCCTATTTTTTGTTGTTTCTCTTTCTCTGTTTCCTTCTCTGTGCATGTCCGCCCAGACTCCTCTGTCGTGATAGCTGTTAACAGTGTTATTTATGAGCATTTCGTCAACAGACAGAAGGGTCCCAAAAACAACTTATTAAAGTTTAAATGCGGGGCCTGCTGCTAGGCCCAGTGGGCCTAGCAGCAGGCCCCGCGTGAGCTGCTAGAGTGGGCGCCCATCCCACCACAGGTTTGAAGACTGACTTGCTTCTCGTTCCCTGCCCCTGCTCTCCCAGCTCCTCAATGTCTGTCCAGGTTTTCCTCTAGTGACTTCAGTTTTTCTTGTATACCTCATCGTCTTTGTAGTTGTGAAACTACACTGTGGTGATTTAACTTCTGTATTATGTTTTTATATTGTGCACTCAGATGTTCTGACAGTTGGCGCACTCTGAATGTTCTGAATAAATAGTTGCAAAATGTATTTGGCTTGTGCCAGCAATATTTGGCAATAATATGCCTTACCACATATTACCACTTTCTTCTATGTACAGTTTTACCATTTGTAAGTGATGTGGATATTCAGTGCCACTGTAACTAATTTAATGGCATTTTGTCACAAAAATTAACAGTGGCCGTACATTTGGGTTACAGAGGAACATAGCACAATGCAAAGTGACATTGAAAACGCGACCCGTGGTCTACGCACTCTCACCTCTATGGAAGGCCTTTCTAAAGGTGTAAGGATCCACCGGGATGGGAGCCTTCCCTATCATTAGGATCATGGGAGACGTTCTCAACAGGCTAATGGACACCAGTATAGATAAGTGTGGCTCTCCACTGCCACTCCCCTCCAAGTCCACTCCTGCTTGCGACATTTACCCAATCCTTGAGTCTAGGTAATATCAGAATGGCACTTTTACCCCATGATAAAGATGCACCTTTTTGGGGGTTCATATGTCCTTTTCCCTGCAAGACCATTCCTTTGCCCAAATGGGAGAGCTGGGAGCAATTGTAGTTGCTCGTATGTTTCATTTTACCTCTTGAAAAGGTGTACATTTTAAAGAAATGCGAATACAATGAGTTGCTATTAAATAAGCAACTACTGCTTAGCAGGAAGGCAATCAAGCTCAAAGGCTAGCATATAACCATTATCAAGAAACAGCCACTAGTTCGCTGTCGTCCCATAAAACATTAACTAAAAAGTTATCAAGTTTCAGACCATCTTTCCAGAAGCATAGTGTGAACTCTCTTGGACTTGTGCTAAAGAAAGAAACTTGTGGACTTATTTGGTGGGAAGGCTCTTGTTATGCAAATTCTTGAATGTGATGTCAACTCAGTCTTCTTTCAATCACTTGCTTGGGTATCTTTTGATCGGGTTTGGTAGGCAGCAAGAAACCTCTGAATTAATGAAACAAATATTTAGTGCACTATATGGAAACCATAAATCCTGCAATCATAGACCCTTGCTTAATGCTGTAATACTTCAATGTGGGCCTTAACTATGGTCACAAAGGATCCATTCTGAGTTTACGGGAAAGCTTATTCCATAGAGTAACACTGGAGAAGGGATTCTCTGACTGTCGAAGGAAGCAAATCATCAGTGTGGCAGGTGGAAGAAAGTGTTGAGAACAGAGACACTATGCAATCATTGGGTGGTAATAAACTGTTTGCAAGAATGTTTAATTTGTAGTGACTACTGTTTATGTTCATTGGTACTGAAGTCCATAAAGAAGAGGGTGCTGTAAGAGTCCCTTTCCTCTCCAATACCTTGCAAGTATTAAAGTGCATCCTCCCATATGTGTAGTCCCCATTCCCAAGAATTTTAAGCATGTTTAATGCTGCCTCAACACTACAAGCTCCAGAGGGGAGGGGGGCTTCAAACTCTGATCCCCTACGGGGCATTGAACAACACTCTAGTGATCCGTTGAGTCAACCCTTGAACTATTCGTCTCCAGCAGATTGTTCCCTCCGTTTGTGCTCTTTGTAGCCATATGCGTCACTTGCACCGCTGGCAGCGCGGTAACAAGCCCAGTCTGCTAATCCTACTGCGCTATTCTCCTGACATAAGGAGTTTTTTGTCGAAAGCAACAATAACGAAAAAAACACGAGGGGCATCTTTCAAACCTTTACGTTGTACCACGGGTGTCTTGCTGTGGGTTTCTGAATTGGTGCCGGCTCTTCTTGTTGTAGCAAAGCCATGGTGTGTTGATGGTGTCTAGCTCTGTTTAATAGCTCAGATTTAGGTACAGACATAGACGGGTTCAGATCTTGGACAAGTACTATTATAGATGGTTTTAATATTCGTCTGCTAAAAGGAAGGGTTGCACTTGAGCAGCATAAGTGGTCCAATTGATATGCTAATACATGACCAGGACTGTGCGGGATGTTTTTCCATTTTGTTGTGCATAAGTCAGGTGCTGTATGTTTTATTTAATAAAACAGGCAATTATACTTTATCACAAAGCATATTGTATAACTACCTTAAGTTAAATGTAGTAATTAGCACCTAAGGCTTTTATTTCATGGCCTGATTAGATCTGCAATGACATGTAAGAGAATAACTAAATGGATTGTGTCTATTCAGAGAGGGGTGATGAGGCTTTCTGTAAAAGACGATGGAGATGGCAATACTTGATTAAAACCAATTAGTTTCTAATGCCGAAGTGCTTTTGTCTTCTCACGGTAGCTTCCTTTTCCACACGTTCACACATGCAACAGTATGCTTGAACATATTTTGAAGGCGGCAATGGCGCACACTCGCTTACCACCTGCTCACCTGCTCCTTCCATCCCTTTCCTGAGTGTGTTATAGGAATTTTATCCTTAACTTAGAAAAGTTATAGGCCATATGCATCTCAGAGTGCAGGACCATTCTTTACACAGTTATGTGTACGATGGACTCTGTAGGATTAGTAAGCTGGTTACATGGTGTGAGAACTCAGCCATGAGTTGGAAAAAAGCTTCTATAACCCAGCATCTTTCTCTCTGAAGTGTAGGCGCTGCAAAAGATGTCAGACACCACAACGATGCCTGATATATATTATTAATTCTTGATTAGCGTATAGCTGTGAAGTTTACCAACGTTGAAGGACATTGGCCAGTTACCTGCATGCACGACCTAGAAAAGCCAATTTTTGAGCTGTTTGTGGAACAGGATCAGGGAGTTGCAACCTCTGATTGACTCGGAAGTGTGTACCACAGTTTAGGGCTGTATTCCAGAGGAGAATGTTGTTCTCTCTCAAAAATATGCCAACAAAAAACAGGACAGCTTTTGAGTAAGAGTGACAAGAAACAAACTCAATCTCCACGCAAAGAAGTGAAGTATAAGCATTGATGTGCTGTGTGATACTACATCATGTGAAGGAAGAGGACTTCTTCTGTCCTGTGTTCCACTCAGAAGATTTTGGAAAACAAATGCTTTGAGTAGCCCTTATAAATACAAATAATGCAATCTTCGAGAGTAATACATGTATCAGTAAATGGGTCTTCAGAAAACTTAAACATTAGTTTACTAGTTTAATTTGCATGTAACACTGGATCATTTACAACATCTCACAGGTTATAAAAATATCAAAATACCCCCCTCGCTCTTCACCCTCTACCCACCATTTCTGTCTGATTGGTGCCCTGGGGCAATTGTCTATGGGATTCCTGAAAGGATCCGCACATACTGACCTGCGACTGACACACCCATAATCGATTTATGATGTAAAACTCACTGGTTACGCCCAAAACCCTATGTGCAGCATCCAGATTGTGCTTCTGATGACTCTTGGTCTCCATCACGCAAACTCGCAGCCTTTACAGATCTGAGACTGCCCTTCACTAAGTGAGTTAAAAACTATGGTGATAGAGTCTCGCCCAGAGAGCGACCATAATCCCCTTTCACTTGAGGTTTTGGTCCAAGGTATGGGGGCACCTGTTAGGAGCACTAATAGTTTAACATCTGATGTTATTTTGTGCGATAACAGGCGTCGTGTGAAATGGCATAGGGTGCTGGTGGATCCTATACTTATTTCATTGATTGAGGAAGAGGTACGGGACGTGTGGAATAGAATGCTTCTGCTATCTTCTGCTGGTAACTCAGACTCCATAATCACCAATCTTCATGAGGAGTGTTTTTTGACCCTTAGGAACCTTCTCATGAAACCATCTAGGTCTGCTAATACCAGAGTATGCAAAAAATGGTATAATAAGAAATGTAGAGCCGCCCACAGTAACCTACTAGCTGCCGTAAAGGCCAGGAACCTTGATGCCATAAGGATAGCAAGGCAATGTTACAAGCGCACCATCCAGGTTGCTAAGCGAGAGTGGGATGATTCCTTTTGGCTTGACCTCCTTGGTGCATGTGATTCCCCTAACCCAACTGATTTCTGGCTGATTATAAGGAGGGGAAAAGATCCTGCTGCCCAGATTCCGGTAAACCATGTTTCTGCTCAATCGTGGGTGGATTTTTATACCGCTCAATTTAATGACCCAAATGTTGCGGAGGTATTGCCGATAAAACCCGCTCTACCACCCCAACTATCACTGACAGGAGATAGACTCTTGTTTTCGGAATCTGACACCGCACTTGCCCTCGAGTCAGTCCAGTCGGGTAAAGCTCCTGGTATTGACGCTATCCCTGCTGACCTTTTTAAACTTAAACCTGACCTATGGATCCCTTATATCACCCTACTGGCAAATAACATAGCCTCAGGGGCCGAGATTCCTTTTTCATGGAAGGGGGCAGAAATTCTGCCAGTTCATAAGAAGGGTGACCGCTCCCTCCCCAATAACTATCGGCCCATTAGTTTGATCGACTCAGTTCAGAAAATCGTGTCGAGAATGATCTTGGCAAGAATTCTGGACTGGATCGATTCAAATAATGTACTTTCCCCTATGCAGGCGGGTTTTAGGTTTGGGACTAGTACTGTGGACCAAGTTTTTCGGTTTACACTACTTTTTTGGAAGGTGGTCCTGTTGGGCGGAGGTATGCTATTTGCTGCATTCGTTGATCTTAAGTCGGCCTTCGACTTAGTGCCAAGGAAAAAGCTGTGGGAGGCTCTTAGTCGCATGGGTTTTCCGCCTGAGCTTTTGATTTTAGTCCAGCGACTTCATGAGGACAACTATGCCCAGGTTAGGTGGGGTAGCCAGGGGCAGGTGACCAAACAATTTCCAGTACAACGAGGGGTGCGTCAAGGCTGTGTCCTTGCCCCCACGTTGTTTCTTTTATTTATTAATCAGGTCACACAATTTTTTCTTACCACCCAGTCGGATGCTCCTAAGTTGGGTGGCCGAAAGTACCCCATGCTAATCTTTGCAGACGACACCCTTTTGCTCTCTAAAACCAGAGCCGGGCTTCAGGTAGCCCTGAACAGATTTTCTGAGTTCTGCATTTCGAACGACTTGCAAATAAACGCAGACAAAACCAAATTTATGGTTTTTTGCAAGAAAAATCCCCCTAAGTGCACAGTTTCCTTAAACGGAGTCCCTATTGAGCAGGTTAGGACCATGACTTATCTTGGAGTGACCCTAGACCACCGTCTCACTTGGAACCCCCAAGTGGAAACGTCCAAACTTAAATTTAATAGGTTGGCTGGCAGTTTGATTCTTGAACAGAGGAATTCGTTAACTAGGTGTGTTACCCCTGTTCTAAAAATTTATGACGCGAAAGTTGTCTCTGCCACCCTTTACGGAGCCGAAGTCTGGGGTCATAAGAATCTTTCCAGTTTGGTAACCGCCCAGAACAGGTTTTTACGGAACCTGGTTAGTCTCCCCCAGTCTACCCCTACCAAACCCCTACTGTTGGACCTTGGCTGCAGACCAATCGACGAGATGGCCCAGTACCGTCTGGTGGCCTTTTGGCGCCGTCTCTGGTCCACTCCCGAGCTTGGTCTGTTTACCCAAGAGTTGGAGGAAGTAAAACTCATGTGGGGGGCACACAAACTACAATGGTTTGGGGCAGTGAAAAACACTTTGAACCTGATGGGCCTTCCGGACCTCTGGTCTAATCCAGGGGGGTCCAGATTTCCGTCTAAACTTGAGTTTAAGGCACTCTTCTGGGCCTGGAGAAAATCCATTCTTGTTAACCAATCATGTGACGTTAATTTAACTGGCTCTTTTTTAGTGCACAAGGCTGTCCCTTCGTTAGAACAGTATTGGGACCTAATTACAAGTGTATTGGATCGAAAACTATACCATCAGTTTCGAATTGGCACTTTGCCCATTAACACTTTTAGAGCAAAATGGGACAAGTCTGTAGGTAACAATTGCCCCTGGTGCCTTGACCAGGAAGAAAGTGTTGGACACTTCTTCTTTGGTTGTCCTACCTATGGAGCACCAAGAAGTAAGTGGTTAAGACCGATCTGCTTGACCCTTAATTGTGGTGGCTATCAAGATGCTCTCTTGAAACTTCGTACTATTAGATCTGAAACCGTAGTGGTATGTGTTGCCAAATTTTTGAAATGGGCTTGGCTGATTCGATCCAAAAAATTGGGTATCCCCGTATGTTGAAAGCCCTCATTTAGTTACACATAGTATCCTGTATGTTTTTTAGCGGTATCTATCTATGTGCATTTAATTTGCGTCCCATCTGTCTTATTATACACAGTTGTGAATTATTTTTTATTGTTCCTAGGAATGAAATGTGTTTATTATTATCTTATTGTAAAATGCTTTTTAATATGTATGTATGATTGTACACTGTCTTTTATGAATCTTTTATTCGAAATAAAGACTTATCGAATCGGAATCGGAGTTAAAAACTAAGCTTTAGTGCCATCTTTAAGGAACGAAACACAAGAACGGCTAAAAATGGATACTATATTAGAAGAGCTGTTTTCTGAAACACCTACCATTTAATTTGTTTAAATGTTTTCAGATGTTTTCTTGTTTTACTGTCCAACAAAAACTGCATTATTGAATATTGCCTCAATCACCAACTCTATCTGTTGTCTATGTATTTGATATATCCGCTATACATTTCTTGCTGTTCGTATAAATTAAGAATTGAAAGAAGCTGAACCGTATCAGATGCAGACCTGTGTCTAATTTGCTGCAAGGTTGTGACCACATTGCTTCTACTCTACTTTTGCATGCGGTTGAACAATCGTAACTCAAACCCTTAGTACAAAAATAATCCTGCAACGCAAGGTTGTCGATTGCTAAAAGTGCTTACTTGTTCTGTTGTCTCACAGATGCACGCGGAAATCTCACTAAGAAAATGTTACAGTAATTTGCCAACATTTAGGTCTGTGATAGGTTTAAAACTAACAATCTCACAAATCTGCAAAATGCACCATGTCCTCTTCAGACATGCATGGACTACTCGGATATAATAAACTGTGTCTCAGTTCCTTATGCCAGGCAATCTTTAACACTTGGATGTTCAGCTACTTCCTTGGTCTGTCTGTAGACGGATGTTACAAAGCATCTTACCATCTGAACCTCAGTATAGTGTGAACCCAAACTATCTTCAGGGCTTACAATTGCTAACATATATGTCAAAACTGGTCTTGTAGGTAGCCATAACTTTCTGCTGCCCCCTCCGTGTCAGGTCATTGTCCTTTAAGTGCATGATGATCCCAATCCTCAATGGAATTGCCTAATCATCCATCAAAGGTAGCCAGTGACACATGCCCTTAGGCATAAAGACTTGCCCAATTATTCATGCTTCTACCCCCTTGTCCGTTCCTGACAGATTCATGAAAGTGCACTGTGTGCATCTGTTTGTTGGCTACCTCTCGCAGGCCATTCTTGTAAGCGGTAAGTCGCTAAGGCATACACCACTGCAGTCTCATCCTAGGACAGTGGCAGGGGGTGTTTATGGCCCCTCCTTATCAGAGGAAATGGAACCAGTTGAAGCACTTTTCTGATGTAATGTGTTGTTAGCAGGAACCCAAACATGTGGCTGGGGGTCACTGCTCACTCCCCAGCATGCACAGTATATGAGCTAAAAGCCAGTGTCGTTATCACTAAACACTCGCCTTTACTCGGTTGCGCTCATGCATCTCTCATCGAATTACCCACTGTCCAGAAGAGTTATCCTTATGTGCAGTAGTTGGTAGCAGATTATTGGTCAAAATATTTGAGGCAGCCTGTTGCCCTGCCCACATCTTGCCGAATCGTAATTTGGTGAACGGTGGTAGACCATGCCTCCAGTGCTGTCTTTCTGACTGTATGGTCTTACTTTGTCAGTTTTAATTGACTTTTTTATGTTGTACTGTTTCACATTTGTAACTGTTTGTGTGCGAGACTTTCCATGTTTGCAACTTGGATTAACTGTGTAGTCATTTGAGTATAAATGAGAGGAAGGGTTTTGAACAGTTTGGTTTTTTGTCCACTTAAAACAATTACAGTAGATAGGAAAGTAGGTGGACTGGAGTCCCCCAGCAGCCAAAAATGCAAGCATTTTTCATTTGAAGCATTACAGCTAAGTACTCTTCTTTCCCCCTCCCAGTCTGTGACAGGACACTTCCCCCCCCCCCCCCCACACCCAGATCCTTGAGGCTCTGCATACACCTCGCTGAGATGAATCGTTATCAGGACCTTAAGTTTGTTTTGAGGGATGATGGACAACTCTTCCTCTGTAGTCACTCCCAATCCCTCCGACAGGCTCTTTCTTGGGGATGCATTTCCTACAGTGCATTACTTCTGAGATGGATAAAAATAAAATTTAGAGTAGCAAGCCAGCTCTTAGCTCTCACGCTCTTATCTTTTATGGAACTAAAAACAACCAAACATATAAAGAAGCAACTCAGACAATGAGCTTCTTAATGCCTTTCTCTCTTTTACAAGACAATAAATACTTAGGTGTGCATATTGTGCAAATTTGATCTCAGTGTGCATAGTGAAGAAATTATCATTCACAAGGAGTAATCTGTAAGCTGTGTGACCCACTAATGAAAATGTAGAAACCATGTCTGTACTAAGCGAGTGCCCATAAATTGAACCTACAAAAGTATGTTGAGCTGGGGTAGTAGACAGCATGTGACCGTACACCACTATCCTTGCTAACAGAGGCTTAAGTACTTAGAATATCCCTTACTGTACCCAGCCTCAGCCTTTATTCAAGGATTGGCATTTGTCTACCTCTTTTCAGGGTGTAAAACTAAATACTCAGGGCAATGCTTTTTGTGAAATGAGGGTTGTTGTACCATATGGCTGTAGAATACACAAGTCACGATTGACGTCTCAGCTGATCAGTTTGACTTAAGAGAACTAAGGCCAGATCTAAAAGAAAAGACCAGAGACTGATTTGGTAGTGGAGATATGTGGTCGGTAGGGTGAAAAATACGTGTGTCAGAAATGATGAAATGTGATTGCAAATCCAATTTCTGATAGCCATGTTCTGCTTCTTCAAGCATAAACCTGCACAAGCTGCCTCTGGGAACAAAGCATAAGGGTGAGATGCTGCCCAAAGTTTAACTTTGTACTTATTAACCTACCGAGCTCAGCTGCTTGGTCGGTCTACTGGTTATGAGGTCCTCAAGCAAAGGATCAGGACCGTGGGATGGAGTCCCTGGGTGCCAATTGCTGCTCGGAAAGGGGACCACGCACCCTCCCCTTTTTATTGGTATTCGGCTCTGGGGGATGGCATCCCTAGGGCCTTTTTAGGTTCGGGAGGTAGACAAGAGCCCCCTCCTCTGTATTATAACCTTGGCCCTGGATGATGGGGTCCTGAGGCCTATTGTAGTTTAAGTGAGGGTGAGGGGGCATGCCCCTCTCCTCTTTCAATTCATGTCTGTCCCAGGGGATTTGGGCTACACGGCCTTCCTGAGGCGTGGGGAGGGTGGCCACGCGCCACCCTCCCTTAAATAATGCCTGCACTTTTTTATTTTGCCGCATATTTGTGGATCTTCCCTGAATTCATGACAAAATACATTTTAAAAAGCCAGTATCCCTACCCTGCCGCCTTGTGTCTTTTAAAAAAAAATGTATGGCAGCCAATCCGATCTCGGCATGAGATCTGTCCGGTCAGCTGAGCCTTGGTGGTGTGATTTATTTAAAGTTTTTTTAACTTAAACTGCTCAAAAACTACTGAATAGATTTACACCAAATCACAAAAACACTCTTTCTGGAACTAGAACTAGTTTTCTGACAAATTTGGTGTAAATCCATATATAATATATATTACCTGAGTAGGGCGAGGCAGCTAAAGTGGTCTGGAGGTCTAAGGTAAACAAAAAAAAGTATCTTCTAGGTCAGAAAAAAGGTTCTGCCACCGTCACTTGTAGAGAAGCAAAGAACAACCTAAATACTTAACCAATCGATTTCTTCTTTTTTTTTTTTTTTGTATGCACTGGCTTCTTTCAGGTGTGAACTTCATAGCATTGATAACGTTTGTTGGAGGCAGTTAGATTAGCCATCTGGCTTCCCTGGTGATACATTGTCCAAAGTTGTCATGCGTCAGCCATTCCCAATTCCAGCGGTGTTTTGCATGGTTAACAAAAAATATCTTTGCATTCCTCTGAAAACAACTCTGCCTTTTCATGGCACCTCTAAGGCCTAGGCTGGAACCCGTCATGTCATGGAGAACTCCTAATAACCCAATATAATTTAGGTTATAGATATCCGCGACCAGTGCTCAAGGGGCCTACATGTATTTGAAACTGGTATTTGCAGTCAGGCTCTGAATAATCTCCTGCCTTGTTGACAAACTCATCAACATTTGAGGAGTGTGACCTGTAAACTGCAAGTCTCTAGAGGGGTGGATATGCACTTTGGCTGGCTTTGTTTAGAGAAATGCAATACTGTATTAGTTTTCTGTGCTCACATAGATCTGGTATTTCCACAACAACATGCGCAGGCACTGACGCTAGAAAATAGTGATTCCATATGTAGCCATTAAATATTTTTTTCTTTCCTGGTTGCCTGGGACCCTTGCACAATCTTTTACCTTCACTGTCCCATCCAGTCACTGGTCTGTAGAGGGAAGTGGGTAAGCCCGGTCCCCTGTCTAGAACTTTCCATCAGATATCTGAACTCTTACTTGTAGCAAACATCCCTTTCTCCCATTATCCTTTACAATCACTTGGTTTAGTACAAATAATGTTGTTGTTTGAAGTCCACATCCAAGGCCTCACTGGAGAGAGTATACATGGTCCCTAAGCACACGTAGTAGGGTCAGTGAGTTGGAAAGGTAAGAGAAACCGCGATGTATTGGATCCATACAGTCCCTGGGTTTGGCAACCCTCACCTGGGATCTAGCTCCAACTGCAAGCAGGCTTGAGCACGAGCACATTTCATGGAATCTGGTTCTACCAGGAAACTCTGAAGTGACACTCAGAAATGAGTGAGCGCATCTCTAGGCATGACATTGCCATATATTGAAATACCTCGAGCCATCCCCTGAGAACTTTAATGTGCTGTTTTAAAAGATCAAGCAGCTTATCAAGTTAAAGCAATTGAAAACACAATTGTGTTCCAGTTCTGGTGCCAAAACCAAGGCCTTAGTCTGTATCTCATATTATGTATTTAATAAAATTAGAAATTGGACATGTTCTGGCTGTTACTCCTTGAGACTCTAACATTTCATTGCTGAAACAAGTTTCAAGAATGATATAAGTAAGGTGAAAATTGAACCTAATGATTATTTCGACATTTCAAAGCCCAGATTTATACCCTAAGCCATAAACACACATTTCTGATATTGCAGAGATTGTTTTTTGTGAACAGATGATAGCAAGCCAGTTTATAGGTGCTCGCAGCCGGGTACTTGCGTTCGAGCAGGCAGGAGAACAGCAGAGCTTTTGATTAGATTTAGACTCTCAGCCTGCTTCGTATTTGTCACATCGCCGAGGCTTTTTATCATGTTTCTGTGCACTCAGGTTTGATTGCATTTTAATGTAGAGTGCCCTGAATTCAAAAGGCAGAGAACCGGACATTAACTTGGTCCTCGGTGCGGTCTGCTGATTAAAGCTCCGATCTGTGGAATCTGGGAGCCCGGTTTGAAGTCCCTTCCATGCCACTTAATCATCGACGGCCCCTTTGAAGTACTTTGGGAGATCTAAATTCCTTTCATAACAGTATGTCGCCTTATACATCAGAGGTGTGTATTTCGTGGATTGCAGATACACAAAGTGTGTCTGTCTGTCTCTCTCTCTCTCTGGCTGTCTCTGTCTGTCTGTCTGTCTGCGTCTGTGTGTCTGTCTGTCTCAGACAGAGAGAGAGAGAGACCGACAGAGAGTCAGTCTGTCTCTGTCTGTCTGTGTCTGTCTGTCTGTCCCCTGCAGTATTAGAATGTGAAATGGGTGATGAGGGCTGGACTTGGCACGCATCGTGCCCTCTTCTGCTACAACGTTGATAAAGTTACAATATTAAATCAAAGGAACTCCTTTGATGCTTTGGACCATTCACATTTGCTGAAAAACTGAATGTTAATGATTTCTAATAGGAAAATAATGTCACTAAACCCCTGCAGGCAGTAGCCGAATCGCAACACTTCATCCCATGCACTGCGGTCCACCATGTTTGCATCCCCACATCCATGACCATGCCACTGGGAAGGGGAAGCTGCCTATATCGAGAGATGTGTTCTTCTCTTCATTTCCCTGCCAGAGTGCAGGCTGCTCGGCCATGCATTCTCTCTCTGACACTGATGGTGGAAGCTGCTCACGGATCTGAAGAGCAGTGGTAGCTATTGGGTGGTTTATACTTCACCATTGATAAGTGACCTGCCTGTTCACTTCCAGGGTGAGACCCTCTGATGGCATGGGGGAGTCCCACAGAGGGTGCCCGGGCAACTGCCTGACATTTGTGCAGGATCTTGCCAGGAGCCGCACGAGAACTAATGTGTTCTCTAAGACCTTGTTTGTTGGGCCTGGAGGAAGAGGGGGTCCTTCTGCAGATTTACTACCCAAGGACCACCACCTGAGACAGACTGGACAGCATAAAACATTAAATCCCTATTTCTGAATAGTCTGGAAGTCTGAAGTTTTTGAGCGGCCCTATTCGCTATGCACATCCTGGATGGCAGGTCTCACATTTGCCCCTTTGCAAAGAGGGTACAAGAGTCCACTCGCTATGAGGAACAGCTTTAGAAAATACATTTAATAACAGGGCTTCCACCCTTTTTTGTTTCAAATAGCTGGAATTAGGGACTATTGGGGGGAGGCTGTTACAGAAACCGACTCAAGATAACACACAGGTCGATCATCTGCTATATCTCATTCATGTGAATTTAAGTTAACTATGAATTTGTATGTAGAGTTTGGTATAGATAATATGAACTAATATTGATTTCTGACTCACATTCTGTCAGACTTATACTTCCGCCTGTGAAGAAAGGCTAGTTTTAGTCACAACTCTTAACGCTGTTCAAGCAATCTGCACTGTAAAGATAATGCACACAAAACTCAGTAGAAGAGGGAAGGGGTGGACCCAGGTCTGGCATGCAGATGTGTTAGTGAATAGCACTGCTGTCACCTAGCTTTGTCTCCTGTGCAGGACATCTCTGAAGGTTGCAGGAGCTCTTGGGGCACCTCTGAAGTAGACTGGCTGGACTGCTAATGTGTGGGGGAGTTGAAATTCAAATGAAAGACATCCCTGTAGCTACCAGACTTCCTCCAACCATGGTACATTTTTATTTGCAAATGATTCTGGACGTTGTTGTTACCACTAACAGTCTCCAGAACCATAACTACATTACAGTTTAATAAAAGGGTGAGTGCAGAGTGTGGGCGCAGTTTAGAAATAGAATTAGGATAATCTACTAACTCACAAGGCCATCCACAAAAGAAGACATAACTACCTTTCCAAACTCGTCACATTCTGTTGTGGATCCAGACATTCCAGAAGCAACAATACACTGCAATTACTGTCACTCAAGTGCAGAACAAAACAAGCTCAGAACAGATCCTTCAACAAAGCAACAAGAAATCTGTGGAACTCTATCGACCGACAACAAGAGGACTTCCTCTGCTTAAGAAGGGGCTTATAAACTTTCCCATTCAACACACCTAGATTAAGATCTATCTAGAACTGCTGAATTGTACCGCTCCTTTTCATGCCTCTCCCTATTACCTAAACCTCTGCCCCACCACACTTTGTCTTAAACTTAACTAATCTCAGTCCGAGCCCCAACTTCAACACTATGCTACTGTTAAATGTAAATGTATTTCTTGAATGGTTTGTTAAAATTGCACACCTTACTAATGTCGCAAGTTGTAGTCACACTGTGTAAAATGACAACTAAATACTGCCTGCTGTATGAAGACTTTCTGTAGCCTGTCAAAGCCTTTAAAACAGCTGTTCCTTCTACTGACGTGAATTGCTGCTTCTTGGAATTCATTCCAGAACTGAGGAAGCTGGTTTCCTGATTGGGGCTACAGGGTCCATTGGACCTCTGTCTACTGGGAAATAAGCTTACTAGAGAATTGTCTTCTGGAACCCCAAGTGCCGAGGAGCTAAGAAGAGCTTAGAAAAAAGGAGGAGGCTCCAAGTGATAGCTTGTGTCTAAAGGGCCAGCTTAGATAGAACCAACTATGAATAATGCACATGATTTTTTAATTTAGTAACACTGCCTGTACTTTTCTCAAATATTACAACCTGCATCATCTTTCACATTTTTTTTAATGGAGTTTTATATAGTGCACACTTGACCCGAATCGGGTATCAGAGCGCTTTACATAGCACCGGTTACGTTACATGAGGACACATTTATTTTTCGTTAGGCACGGGGAGATTAAGTGATTTGCTCAGAATCACAGAATGTTCAGTGTCATTGACGAGAGTCGAACCCAGTTCCCCAGATTCGAGGTCGACTGCCCTAGCCGTTAGGCCACCTCCTCTCCCCTAATTGAATCGAATCGTTGACTCAGTCGAAATCCAATCCGTTAAATCTGCATCGTATTTATGGCGACCGCCTTACATCAGGTCATTAAAGACACTGTTTCCAGTTCTACACTTCTGTGTGATTGCCTAATACATTCTGGGTGTTGTAGCTTTGTTTTGCTTCCATTGAACTCATTTTTACTAACCCACCTTAAGTCAATCATTTGCAGGTGAAAAGTTCAGGACTGGAGATGGTGTCTATAATGACATGGAAGTGAGGTGGTCACCCTAATTGGACTGCAAACTCAGGAAGTCCTTTGCCCTGTTAAATCTTAACACCATAACAGCCCCTGATTCTCCAACACTAAGACCTCAGCATGTCTGATTTTGCCCTCACCCAGAGCAGCTTGAGTATTCTTGTAGGATGCTGTGACACCTTTGAGCTGAAGTTCAATATCATTGAGTCAGCTATGTAACTGAGGAATGAATTTGTAAAGCGCACAGATGCTCCTAAGGGTGTCCCTGCGCTGACGAATAATAGTATAGAAAAAGCAATTATACCAAAGCAAATAACCAGCTTTTAATCATTTTCTCTAAAATTGACTCAGAGCTCAATAATCGAAGATCAAGTTGGAGCTGATTCCATGTATAGCAGCCAAATAGAAGGAGCAACTGCTCCGTGTGACCTCCCTAACCCTTGGAACCATGGCAAGAGATTACTGAGAGGAATGCTAAACTCTAGCTGAAAAGTACTGACAGTCTAGTCGTCAAATGCAGAGGGCCAGACAAAATAATAGGCCTGTGGGCCAAAACTAGAGATTTGTAAAGAATTTTCTTCCTTACAGGCAGCCAGTGCAAAGATTGCGGATGACGAGACATGGTTGTCTGACGAGGAAGCCTAAGACTGGGCCAAGTAGTTGAATTTTGAATGATCTGAGGTCTAGTGATGGGATATTCAGGAAGACCCAGGTACATAACATTGGCCTAGTCCAACCTAGATGTAATGAGGGCATGCACCACCATCTTCTTAGAAGGTAAAGAAAGGAGAAGGAGAAATTTCTTTAAAACCTGAACATAACATAACAGGTGTATTTGTAAAGCACACGATTACCCGAAGGTGTCCTGGCGCTGAATAACAAATGTTTATTGTTACCCAACTCAATGGTACTCATTTTATCGACCTCAAATGGATGAAAGGCTGAGTGGGCCCGCCAGGATTTGAACCTGTGACTATGAGGTCGAACACAGGCCCCTGCAGTGACCGCTTTAGTCCACTGAGCCACCAGAACCGAATAAGAAATCTAACACAAGCTCTATCCACTGCGGTTGGAAGGATAAGAGGTTGTCATACCTCACCCCTAGATTTTTAGCAACCGCCAATGTTGAAGGCAAAGGCGGGGCTTTATCGGACCAACAATTTGGACAATTTGAAAAGACCCAGATAGAAGGAGATCAGTCTTATCCATATTACACATAAGGAGGATGGCCCAAAGCCATTCAAAAACAACTGAACGGCAGGACTTAAAAGGCTGCAGCCCACATTAGCCCCCTCCCCTCTCAACAGAGGGCAGTAGCTGAGCGCCATCAGCGTATGACTGCACAATAAAGCCAGATGAGCCAGATAGACATTAAAGAGGGTTGGAACGAGGTAAGAGCCCTGAGACACCCCAACCAAAAGTGGCTTCGACTCGGAAAAGAAGGGGGCCAGCCAAACTGATTTACCTCTATTCAAGAAACATTTACTCCAGTCAAGGGCTAGAACACCAGAAGTTCAAGGTGTTGTTAGAGAAGCCCATGTGACATGCTGTAAATTCAATGCTACTTTCCGTCCTTGGTCCTAAGTCAATTTAATGAATTTAGACACTTCAAGCCGTACTGCCTCAGTGCTGTACTTTTGAAGAAATCCAGATTGGCTGGGTTGCAAAAATTTATTAGTCTCTAGATAATCCGACAACTATTTATTTACCATTTTTTCAAAATCTGAGTAGTGGCTTGACCTGCATCTGAGAACAATGTGTAAAATTTCAGGCTTGATTATCACCTTTTCCTAGGTAGAGTTCCCACCTCCGTGTGTCTGATTCACGTCAGCTTGGCTACTGGGCCAGAAATTGGCTTGATGGACACAACTTCCTCTCTCAGCATACATGAACTGCTTTAAAATATACATTTTTCCAAGTCACAAGGTAAATCCGCCACCTATCCTAACCACACATCCAGGCTAATCAGAGTTGTCTGGCTTTAGTCTCCTAACTTGGAAGACTTTTATATGAAGACTTCACTGTTCTATCAGGGGTTCTGACTGTACCTAGTAATAACATAACATGTGTATTTGCAAAGCGGACGTTCACCTAGAAGGGCATCTTCGTGCTAAATAACAGGTGCTTGTTACACAACTCAATGGAACTTATTTTATCGACCTCAGATGGATGAAAGAGTGAGTGGACCCATTTGAACCTCAGACCATGAGGTCATACACAGCCCCCTACAGTGGCTGCATTAGTCCACTATTCCACTAGACCCGACCAACAGAGTTGCAGAATTGTCATCCCACTATTTCTTATGTGGGTATTCTTGGTCTTCCATTGTAATGTTTAAACCCCTTGACCAATCTCCTGTATTTCTTTTATTTGCTATAATACTTTTTTGTCTTTTACTTATACTTGATGAAGACTTTTTAATTCGTATCCTTTTAGCTGTAAATGTTTTACAGTTGTGCCTTTACACTTAGCACCTCATGGATTTTCTCTGTGGCTATCTTGCTGCTTTGGGCCAGTTAAGACGAGATATCGTAGTAAATCTTACATCTGTTTATCTGATGTCGAGAGTTCATAGCAAGACTGTGACCTCTTTATCCAATAATGTGTGGAACCATTTTTATAGTGGCATACGCCCTAATTGTACATTAGAATGGATATTGCAAGTCGCTAAGGAGCTCAGTGACTATCAAAATATACCTGGCGCACATCCTTGCCTCCTTGTGCCTCCATCGTTGCACAGACCTCCTTGGAGAGGATCCATATCCTTGTTTTTTATGTGCACACACGTACAATGTATTTTCATCTAGCTTAGTGTATTCTGTCTGTCTAATGTTTGTTGCTAGTATGTGGCATGAATTACATAACCGGATTTACTGTTGCATGCTAAGAGACCTTGCCATCTGCAAGATCTTTCTCACTTGTTAACCTCTTAAAGCTATTGCACAAGGAAAGGATTCAGTAAGTGCCTCACACAAGGAATTCGGAAGAGTGCCTGGTCTGACTGGCTTATCGGGTGCCTGCCAACTGGCAGAACTCAGAATTGACTGGTGCTTACGATCCAGATCATTGCCAAGGACTCCAAGACGAGTCTGTGCTACTACTAAGTACCACGACTGGTGCTTGTCTCTTTAATTGCGAGTTTGATCATGATCCTTTCACAGTGGTCTCGGCATCCTTTATAATTTGGTTTCTCATTGAAGAGCAAGTAGTACTTGACTGATGGAGATGCAAATCTCCTTTTTGGGTCAAAAATTGAGCATGAAAGCAAGGAGAGATCATTTGGAGTTATCATTTGCGTGGTTCCTCTCTCTCCTTTAAAGCATCACACTTTCTGTGTTACATGAGCACTCAATAAAATACATTATTAACATTGCTCTGTTATTACACTCTGATAAGGAGTTTTTGTTAATTAGAACTTCAGTTTTTACTATTGTTCCTCTTTGAATTTATCAGGGCGGTTAGTAGAGCTGTATGTTCATTTTGGGTCTGATTCACAAAGCTACGGCACACAGAAGGCGCACTAACAGCTCGATTTACAATTGCAAATTCCACTTTGTGATTCTGGGAATGTGATTTTACTCAACTATAACATTAGAACAGTATGCAGTAATTTTAAGTGTGAATAATTCATTTCACATAGATAGCTTGTGGGCGATCAAGTGCAGGGTTCCCCTGGAAAGGTAGTGAGCACTCAAAAACCTGCAATATGTTTCTCTCTCTGAAATATCACACCTGAGAAAAGCAGTCGTAAATATGTTTTCAGTCTATGGAAAGAGAGGGGGGCCACTCAAAATTGAGAGAGTTGTAAGGGAAAATGTTGTTGCTTTGGAGAAACATAAAATGATTTGCTGCAAATGCATGTGTACGTTACATTTACGCTTATAGTAATATACACTTCCTGCGTTTCCATTTATGTAGACTTTTGCGCATGATCCCACTATTGCAACTCAAATTATTTCCAAATATTCAAAATCTGAAATCTTCGCCCAGAGTAGATTTCCCAACTTTTTTTCTTTTAAATCGGGCTCATTGTGCTAATAAATTCTTCTGAGAAAGAGGATCTACTGTTTAATTATTACAATTATTAAACAAAGATCCTTGCAAAAAAGTTAAATTCGAATCCCAGATTAAAAATGATTTCTTGTTCTACTCTCTGTGATCAATTCTAGCTATGGTTAACAAATGTGTATTCTTTAAGTAAGCGTGCTGACAACAATAAGTCTTGTGAACTGGCAAAACACATTCCCTGTTTGTTTAAAATGTTATTGCCGAGTAGCTGCCCTTGAGACAACACCCAATTTTCACCAGCTTCCTCACCCAAAGGTCCCCAGCTCACCCCATTCCTACCAGATGTCCCACACTCTGCTTTCTATAAAGATCCTTCAGGAGCCCCTTGTTCATTTTTTTTTTTTTTTTAATTTGTTTTTATTGCAGAATTATAGACAAACTTCAAGGTCAAACGACCAGACAACCTCCTACAACTCGAGGCACCATAACGTGACAAAATAGTACACAGCCATTTAGCCCACATCCCGGAGGCCGGGCGGCGCACCAATCATCTCTTTCCGTCCGGTCCACATAGCGGCCAAAAGGACATCCGGCCAACAGCACGATCATGTATCTGCTTTTTTATCACCTAACAAACTCCCCCCCAACGCTGATACTTCCCACATTTTCCTGTATGCCATGTCCGGGCCCCCAGTATCCACCCCAGCATGTCCACCTTAGTCCTCCACTAGATCAGTCGCCCGATCGCGTCTAATACCATTCCCTCCTCATCGACCCCTACGTGTCTCCCTACCACCGACTGCAGGTGAACTGGTGGGATCCCCTGACTTGGAAGCCCCCTTCAGTGTGTCAGCAGTGTCCCAGTATCTATCCCCCCCGACCCCCCCCCCTGCCGCCATAGATGTGGGTGGTATCTATGTGTCCCAGAAACTGCGTCAATACGCCCATCGGGGTCAAGCTGTGGTCTCCCTAGCCTCATGGAACCTCCCCGTCCAGGCTCCCCTCCTCTTCCTCCCTGGTCAAGTAGTCGTTCAGGGCCTGCACAATCATCTCCCACGCTCTCGCAAGCTCTAAGCTCTTCTCATTACCGGTCCGCGTAGCCTGCCGCATTCTGAGCACACTCTCGCATTGGGACCATTTACGCAGCTCATTCGACCATCTCCGGACAGACGGGCCCTCCCTGGACTTCCAGTGCCAGGTAATCTCCCTCTGCGCCAGGATAAGTCCTAAGTCGATAAACTTGCTCGTGTTTTTGGTCTTCGCCGTGTGTGGGAACCACAGCAATATACATGCGGCCATGTCAAAGTCCACCTCCCTGTCCGTGACAGCATTCAAAAGCTCCCCCACCTCTGCCCAGTACGACCCCAACCGCGGGCAACCCCACAGCATATGGTCTAACTCAACTGCAGGTACCAAGCATCTCGGACACGCTGCATCCTGTACCTGAAAGTACCGTCTGATTTTCCCTGGCGTCAGGTATGCTCTATGTAATATGAAGAAATGGACCTGTTGGAAGCGAGCGTTCCTACAACCCTTCCACGCTCTCTTCCAAATGTGGCCCCACTCCGGGTCCGGTATGGGCCTACCTATACTGTCCTCCCATTTCTCCTTCAGCTCCGACAACGGCGCCAGACCCTCGTTCAGCATTCTCGAATGAAGACAGGTCACCGCCTTTACCGTACCCGCAGCCATCACAACGTACTGGCAGGCCATAGTCGTTTCTGGTTCGCCTAGTCCCCCCTGCCAGTGTTTTTGTATCGCCGTAGTCACAGCGGCATGCAAGAGGTAGCTCCCATCCGCAAGCCCAAATTGGTCCTGCAACACCCGATAGGGTACTAGCACCCCGTCCGCATAAAGATCTCCCACCATCTGCAATCCCAGGTCCTCCCATTCCGCCAACGGAGACCAATCACCTCCATGAGGCAGTGCCGTCAGCATTCCCAGGGGGATCTCTGGTGCATATGGGCGAGCAGAACCCGCTCTCTTCAGGCTCCTAAGCCAGCACGACCTGAGAGTTTTCTCTTCAATCGTGAGATCGCCCAATCTCAGCTTTTGCTGCAGTACAATGTAGGACAGGATGTGCCGCTGAATCCCCTTCCCTCGTCCCTGGTTGGGGCCCCTGAACTCTCTCGCGACGTTCTGCGTCAAGATCTGGAGCTGGGCCGCTAGGTAGTACAACTCAAAATCGGGGACCGCCATCCCCCCCTCAAGCTTGGGCCTATGCAAAGTATGCAACGCCACTCTGCGTCTTCCGTGGCCCCAAAGGAAGGCAACTACCATTGAACGCAGCTCTCTAAAGATCCTCCGAGGGATCCATACCGGCAAGGTGCGGAAATAATAAAGCAACCGCGGCAGTGCCACCATTTTCAGCAGCGCTACCCGGCCCTGCACCGACAAGGGGAGAGAGGCCCAAAAAGTCATGCAGCCCCGCAGCCCCCGTATGCAACGGCCTACATTACCTTCCAACAGGTCAGCGGCCACGTGATAAACCCGGACCCCCAGGTAGGTGAAGCAGGAGCCCTCCCAGACCACATCCATTGATAGAGGGGGGTACGTCACGTTCCCCTTCAGCGGGAAAATGCAGGTTTTACTCCAGTTTACCCTAAGGCCCGACATCCTGCCAAACCGGGAGAGCAGTTCCGTCGCCCCACCAAGGGCGCCTTCCATGTCCTCCAAGTAGAGCAGCAGATCATCCGCATACAGTGAGATGTGATGAAGTCCCCCGTTGCTCCAGACTCCTGGATACAGTACTCCCGTTCGCGCCTGCGCCGCCAATGGTTCCATCGCCAAAGCAAACAGGAGGGGGGACAGCGAGCAGCCCTGCCTCGTCCCTCTACGCACCGGATATGCAGGAGAAATTGCCTGTCCCAATCTGACCCTGGCTGTTGCATCAGCATAGAGGACCCTCGTCCAGCGGCCAAAGCCACCACCAAGGCCAAACTTCTCCAGGACCTTATCAAGATATAGCCATTCCAGGCTATCAAAGGCTTTCTCTATATCCACTGATAACACTGCGGATCTACCGTCCAGTGCCTGGGCACCATCCAGTATACGAATCAGGCGGAGGATATTAAGGGACGTATTTCTCGTGGGGATAAACCCCGCTTGGTCCTCATGGACCAATGTGGTCATGTGTGGCAGCAATCTGGTCGCCAGTATACGGCTTAAGATCTTGTAATCGACTGTCAGCATAGATAGGGGCCTATATGAGGTCACTTCTGTGGCATCTTTCCCTGGCTTCAGCAACGGCACCACTAAGGCTTCCCTCATCGATTGAGGGAGGCGTCCCAAGGTCTGGGCCTCTGAATACACCACCAGGAGTCTCGGAGCCAAAATATCTATGAATTTCGCATAAAATTCAACCGGTAGGCCGTCCACCCCCGGTGTCTTATTCCTAGCCATCTGTTTAACGGCCACCCGAATCTCCGATAGAGTTATCGGGCCGCCCAACCCCTTCGCAGTCTCATCATCTAATGAGGGGAGCTGAGCAGCAACCAGGTATTCATCTATCCTGGCTCCTTCCCCGCCCAACTGGCTCTCATATAGGGTCGTATAGTAGGATTGGAAGCGATTCAAGACCGCAGACTGGGTATAAACCACTTCCCCGGTCCCCGTTTTAATGCTCATGATCGGGTTGCCTCTAGGTTCTGGGTTGGCGAGTTTGGCAAGTAGCGTGCCCACCTTATCTCTCTCCCCGTGCACCTTGAGAAGGTACAACTTGTAATCATAGCATCGCAGCCTTTCCGTTTCCCTAGCCACTACTTCTTTCGCCTCTAGTAGCCCGCCCTGTAGCTCCGGTCGTTCTGGCCTGCGCCTCTCTAGGTCCCTTAGCGCACTTTCAGCCTTCTCCAGATCCGCCACTACCGTCGTTCTGACATTCGCAAACCTGCCCATACACACTCCTCTCACCACCACCTTCATCGCATCCCATTCCACCGATCTCGCAGTGGTCGTATCCGCATTCACCTCAAAATACTGCTCGACGCCCTGCTGGACAGTGGCGCTAAACACTGGATCCTCCAATGTGTCAGGGCCCAACCTCCACGTCGGCACCGCAGACCTCACCCGCCGCCATTGTACTGTCATCAGTAAGGGGTTATGGTCAGAGATGGTCCTGGCCAGGTACTCCGTATGTGTCACCAGTGCTGCCATACTACCGCTACAAAGGATAGAGTCTATTCTGACATGTAAAGCATGCAGTGCCGAAAAGAAGGAGTAATCCCTAACAGCAGGGTGTTGCTCCCGCCACACATCCACTAGGCCCCACCTCTCCTGCCAATCCTGCCTGTGCGCGGCCAACCTCCGTACCGGGGAGTCGACCAGCGGCGGGTGTGATCTATCCCGCGCCACGTCCGTGATGGAATTAAAGTCTCCTCCCACTATAATGGGGCCCGCCAGGAAGTGAGCCATCAATCCGGAGAGTTTGTCAAAGAAACTGGCCTGGTCTACATTAGGGACATAGACACTGCTCAGCACCACCTCCCGGCCATACAGCCTGCCCTCCACCACCACAAAGCGGCCCTCAGGGTCCACCAATTGGTTCGTAACCTGAAACGGGACTCCTGCTCTCACCCATATCAGTACCCCTCTAGCAAACGCCGAATACGTCGTACCAAACACCTGTCCCCGCCATCTCTTTTGCAACGCCGCACATTCCTGCTTAGTCAGGTGGGTCTCCTGCAATAATGCAATCTGAATGCCCCGCCTCACCAAGTAAGCATGCACCCTGCTTCTCCGGGACATCGTACGCAGGCCACGGACGTTCCATGTAAGGGCCTTTAAATCAGGTAACGTTCCCATTGCCTCTATTTCCCATCCAATTCGGCAACATCAATTGAACCCCCACACCACGGCAGCATTCCCCCCAACGTAAAACATCCCCAAAAACGTTCACAACCCCGCTCCCCAGAACAGGACCCAATAACAAAGCATCAGCCCCCATCCAAACCAAAAACATCACACACAATCCACTATACTGTGTTCGTCACCACAGAAGGCCTTAAGGGCAATGAGGGGAGGCCCGGGCCGATCCGGGGCAGACTGTGTCCCAGCTCCAAGCCCTAGATCCCTTACGACTGTCACATCAGAGTACCTGCCGGTCCGCCAGATACCCCAGGTAGTCCGCTCCAGCAGCAGCCGCAGTGCAGGCCCACTCAGCCATTATCACTCGTTGAACAGCCCATCCGCCGTCTGCGGGGTGACCTCCGGTCCCACAGCGTTGTCCGCCTCAGACAGTTCCTCCCCAGACTTTCTGCTCTCCACTTCCGAGTCAGAGTCTCCCAGTTCATTCTCCTGCTGCGAACCCGTGATTAACGCCGTCGCTACCAGCGCCCCCTTTCTGGCCTCCGCCATCTCGGCAGCTCGCTGTGCCTGTTTAAGTTTGTTCTTCTTACGAATGCGCTGGGACTTCCGGATTCGCACCGGCTGCTGTCGTTCCCGGTCGCCTTTTTGTTGGCGGTCCGTGCCAGCACGGTACAACTCCAGCCAAGACCACGCCTCATCAGGGGTCTGGAAGAATTGGGTCGCCCCATCCAGGATTACTCGCAGTTTGGCCGGGAAGAGTAGGGAATACTGAATACCCTCATTTCTCAGCTCTTTCTTCACGGCCAGAAACGATGCCCTATTCCTCTGAACCTCTTGCGTATAGTCCGGAAAGATCGTGACCGAGCTGTTATCCACTGTGAAGGGGCCCACCGAGCGTGCTCTTTGTATCAGGTAGTCCCGGTCCTTGAAGTGCAATAGTCTGATCACCATCGGCCGTGGGGGGCGCCCCTGCAAGGGTGGACGAGACGGGACCCTGTGCGCCCGCTCCAGGGAGAAGAACGGGGACAAGCCCTCCGGGGCCACGACCGTTCTCAACCAGCCCTCCATGTAGGCCACCGCATCATCACCCTCAATTTTTTCTGGCAGGCCCACCACCCGTATGTTGTTCCTCCTGTTGCGGCTTTCGGAGTCCTCCGCCCGTCTCTCCAGCGTCGCCAGCCTCTCCATGACACCAGACAATTTGCGTTCTACAGTGACCACCGCAGGTTTCAGTTCTAGGAGCAGTCGGTCATGATCCTTAACTTTGTCGGACAATTTCGCGTGATCCGCCCTCAGCAGGCCCAATCCAGTGGCCACCTGCGCAATGTCCTGGTGTAGAGATTCTTTGGTCGCCGTGATTGCATCCAGAATGCCATCTAGCCGCGCGTTCAGGCGGATTTCCTGCGCCGACGCATCTTGCGCTGCTGGTGATCCCCCGTCCGCGTCCGGCCCGGCCAACAATCCGCCACCCCCGACCGCACTCCCAGTACTGCCGGTGGCGGCCATCTGGGCAACCGCGTGTGTCGACGCTGGGTGGTCCCCCAAGTGTCTGGCCAGTCCAAAGGACCCACTGCCGGGCGTCCGCTCCTCAAGCCCTTCTCACACTCCTCAGGCCCAAGCGTCCGGCCCGATCCTGGCTGCTCCCACCAGGAGGCTCGCCCCCTGCTCAGAAAGGGACCCCCACGGTCAGGGCGATCCTGCCCCCGGGTCTCCTGGCGAGCCTGCCCCAACCGGCTCCATTTGGCTCAAGGGCTCCGTCAGCCCGCACCTCACCACCACACCAGGACCCGACAGGCGCTGGGGCCAATAATTCACCGCGCCCCCTCAGGCTCTCCACGCAGTCCAGCCCCCACTGGGCTCAGGTGTGTCCCCTCGATGGCACCGCTCAGCGGATCCCCACCGCCGTCCAATTCCAGCTCCCTTGGCCGGCTCCACACCAACTGCGCCAGTCCGTGCCTGCCTGCAAACAATCGCGGTCGGCCGGCCAGGTCGTGCGCTCTCCCCTCCGTCCGCTCCTCACCCTGCACGGTTTGGATCCGCCACCTCAATGCCTCCGGGCCGCACCGCAACCAGCTTCACAGCGCCGGCCCAGATGCCGGGAAACAAAAACAATGCTGGCCCTCAGATGCCAGAGCACCGCAGATGTCGCTTCCCCGGCACTATGGCCGCCGGCGCCAGCGGTGGGGGGATGGGGGGATGGACACTCCGTCCGCGAGTCCGTGCCGGGGGTCCCCGACACCGTCCTTCCCCTGCGGTCTCTCCACTCCCGCAAACCTGGCTGGGCTGCGCCCGCTTGTGTCCTCGGGCCGCTGCCCGCCCCGCTCCGCGGCCGCGATCCTCAGTGCCCTGACACTCCGGCGCTGCCGCTGGGCACCATCGCCATCTTGGGCTCTTTGTTTTCCGTCTCGGGGCACCGCAATCCGTGCCACGCTCTCCGCCCCGTCCACGGCCACCTGCCGACCCACGATCGTCTCGCGTGGTGCGTCCGGCGATCAGCCCTCGAATCCTGGGTTCCACTGCGCCCAGAAGTGAGGGATTTACAGGAGTAATGCGGGATCAGGCACGGAGCTATGGGCTCACGCCGCCATCCTTATCGGCCTGGAGCCCCTTGTTCATGATAAGCCATCGCGCCAGATTCTGGGGATCCCAGTACTTTATATTAACATTACTTTTTTGAAAAACCTTTGTATTCCTTTTTCAAATCTTACAAAATAACTAATTCAATACCATAACAGTCCACATAGATTGCCACTTTTGCATACAATATACATAGGAACTATTGCCCATATCAACACCTCTTTGCTCCTACGTATCTTCACTAATCCACAGTGTAGGTATTTGGTCTTTCTTGCCTTCAGGGCCTGCATGTCCCTAATCTTGTGACTAGAGGCTTGACCAAGGCCATACTGGCAGTAGCAGGCACCGGGTGTTTCCCCGGTGGGCAGCCAGGGTAGGGGCCAGTTTTGTTACCAGGGGCAATATCTGCCTCCTGTGTCAAAAGCGGCAGCGGTGAGACAGGAGTGGTGCTTTCCACTAGCACCACAACCCCGCATCCCGTCGTGGGACGGCTGAGCTGCTTGCCAGGGCTGGATTCGATTTCAGCCCCGGCCGTTGGCCAGACACCAGTATTCTTCTGTCTTGTACCAACATTTTTCAAGGAGTGGTGTAGGGTTTCATTCATTGAGTCTCCACTGATGACTTCTTCCCAGTACCCCCAAATTTGTGGGCACACTCATCCCTCATAAACCACTTTTTCTGTGGCCTTACACCTGTTCATGTTTCTTTACAACTGTGAGAGCGTAGGTGGGTGGGTTCTCCCCGCCCCAGTTTTTCACAATCACTCTTAACAAAAGCAACTCCCTGGTTAAGGAATAATTTCTGATATTTTCTCATGTTTGTATCCTCCCATACTCCCAACAGTAACCCAGTAACACAGCCTAATTTGGTGTATTTTTTATTTTCCCCAGTCTGGTTTTAGTATTTATTGACTATCACTGGATCAAAGGGCCTTCCCAAGTGATATGGGAAAGAGTTTCCTTCCTACGTACACATGTGCAAACATGTACTGTTATTTATTGTGCCAATTTTATGTAGTTGTGTCCCAGTGTAATAGATTCTATGCAGAACTTTCAATTGTATCAACCAGAAGCTTGCCATAATTGATATTTCTCTTGAGAATCGAACTACCTGTTCCCTCATGATATGTTGTCTTCCGTATTTCCAATATCATATTGCCATTTCTCCCTTGGATTAATGTATGTATTTACCATGAGTGGTCTATGGTTAGGGGAAGGCTTTCTGCTGCATCTGCCCCTCCAGCAGTCACTTTTCTAGGGGACAATCTTCTGTTGTTTCTCCAACTACATTTATCTTGGAGAATAATACAGGTTTCAGCTGCACATATAACCTTTGCGAAGCATACTCAGCTTGCAAGTGCTCAAACTGTTTGCATCACATACCTCGTTAAGGATTGAAATACCAATATCATCCTATTTTCTGAATCAGGGTAAGTGCCCTACAACTTTTAGTCGCCTGCCTACATACAGTGGGATTTTAGGAGTCAACCTGTTATCCTATTCTCCTGAGGTTTGTTCAACAGCGTGATTACTGTTTTGGTGGCTGGATTGGTGTGTTGTGGCGGCTTGCTGTTAGAGTGCATGTGCCTTTCCTTGTGGTCCAGGTATGTGATGATCTATTGTGAATGCCGGTTCCTTGCTTTGTGTGTATGCCGAGTCCTTTACTGTACACAGCTATACTGCTTCATATTAGGCAGTGCAATGCCCCCCATCATAAGTTGATGTCTGGAGTGTTCTCAGTGCTATTCAGGGCTCGAGTCGGGGGTACACGCAGGTATAAGGTGTCCCCCACTGCCAAGAAGTTGAGCCCCACAGAAATTTGCTGAACTTGTCCTGGTGTAATTTTCAGACACAGGGAAATGTTTAGAAGCACCTGCTCGTTGCCCGCTGTACATTCCCAGCAGCAACGTGCAGGCAGCAAGGAAGCCTTTTTTCACCTCCAGCTGGGCCGAAGTTTAGGGGCCATCCGGCCTCCTTTTGTTTGTATACGCTGACTGGGGGCCGCCTGGAACCTTACGTTTAAATGTAAATGCCACAGAGGGAAACAAAGGCACACAGCTTGCCTTCTCTTCACAGATACTTAAGAGAGGCATGACTTTGCATTTGTTCTGTCCTTGTATATAAAAGCAGACACTATAAGACTGTCACATGGGTTAGTCTGTCCCAGTATTTGCACCAATAATTTAAGTAGCGCTATTTTATTTCTTTTATAGCGCAACGTCGTGACGTCATGAGGTCATTTGCATATTGTCTTACTTGGTCAGTCCCCCCACTTCTTTTTTTATATGACTTGTGCCCTGGTGCTATTTGTGTGGTTCACCCGCCCATATTATTATACTGGTGATATGATCTCTGGCCTTGAGGAATCTTTGGGGGAATGTGGCATGGGGTATTTTGTGAATGAGATAGATAGATATATATATATATATAGAGATATATATATATATATATATATATATATCTATCTCCACAACTTGGCTCAGCTTAGGTAACCCCTGGCGCTCTCTCACCGGTGCGTTTTCCTCGGCAGAGCCCTGCCGAAATCACATTCCAAAACTACCCTCGCAGGTAAATGAAAACGCACTCGGAAAATTTTCTCCTTTCACAGTTGTTTATTGCAACCTCGCTCTTGCAAATACCAACGCGTTTCACCGCCAACAGACGGCTTGATCACGGTCAATACTGCCTCTCTCCCAACCACCTATAAGGTGTCTTTGTGCAAAGTCACGTGATTAACATTTTTCCCTGTCAATGTTGGGGAATTCTGGGTGATGTAGTTTGCATCCCTTATATATGTTAACAAACACAATTTATCCTCGCACACATTGCAGTGTATTTCTATTGATTTCAAATAATTGCCACACATAATTTAATCTCGCTCGCCCTCTAGTGGGCTGACGTTTTCTATTTCAAACTATTCCATGCCCTCCAGTGGGCTTGAGGCCAATTTCATGTTGTGCTATACATGACTGTCCCATATGTATAACCAATAATTGATTGCAAACTCCCGTTGCCAACCCATTCCCCTGTGTGTTATATGCTGTTACTGAATTCCATTGACATTACCTAGAAATCCAACGAATTATTTTACATATTTACAAATATACAAATGAAGTCTCCCCTTGCGATACTGTAGTGACACAGATTCTTATTTACAAAATTGTTTATAGATGAACATAAAGTTCTTCGCTCTGATTAAGACCTTCGGATGCAAAGTTCTGAAGTTTAGTATTTGTCGAGATTCCCTGCATCTCAATTTGCGTTCCCTGTCCCCACCTCTCACATGTGGAACAATGGTTTCTAGTGCATAGAATTTTAGAAGCTTCCAGTCCCCGTTGTGTGATGTTTCCATATGCTTTGCTACGGCGTTGGCTCTGTCTTTATTTGCCGTGGCTCTTATGTGCTCCAAAATTCGCAGCTTTAACTCCTTCTTTGTGCTGCCAATGTATTTTAATGCGCACGGGCACTCGATCACATACACAACGAATTCTGTTTTGCAGTTGATTAGTTGTTTGATCACCCAGGTTTTCTTGTTGGGTAAAATCACTTCTTTTTTTTTCACCGCAATTTGACATGCCTTGCATTGCTGACATTTTTGAAAGCCTTTTGTTTTTAACCATTGGATGCCCTTTTTCTTAGTTTCTGGGTTTTGGTGGTGGCTGTGCACTAATTTATCCTTCAGGCTCGTAGCTCTTCTGTATGTTACCTCTGGATGATTTCCCACGATTTTTCCTACAGTCTCATCCAGATGCAAAATTCTCCAATTTTTCCTAAGGATAGACACAATTTGTTTTGATTCCTTTGAGTGGTCCATGATGAGTCTCACTTTTTGATTTTCGGGTTTCTTAGGTTTGACTTGCAAAGTGTCCTCCCTTTTCGTCTCATTCGCTCTTGTCCAGCATTTTTTGATGACACCTTTTTTATACCCTCGTCGGGCGAATCTTCTCGCCATCTCGCCACTGTTCGTGCTCCACTCTTTTTCCTCTGAGCATATCCGACGGAGTCTCAAGAATTCCCCATAGGGGATATTGTTTTTTACTGAGACTTGGTGAAAGCTGTCCGCATGTAGGGAGGAAGTGGCTCCTCCGAGGAAATCGGAACAAAAACCAGGAGCATGCGTCAGAAAACCTTGAAATAAACTGGCAGGAACAGAATGTAACAGATGACCTAGTGATAATGAATCTATCATCTCGTCCCCTAAATCAAAATGAAGAAACACTCCTCAAACATGGTATTAATTTCTGCCCCACTGAAACAATGGATATGGCACAGACACGCATAGATATATATAAATATATCCGGAAAATCAAACTGGCGAAGATTTTTGAGGACAATCAAGAAATGTCGAATTATGCTAAGAAGAGAAAGGAAAAGCAACCGGAAATGAATATGGAAACACAAGGACTTACAACAAGTAATTTACCAGCGCTTATGACACTTGTAAATCTTGATATCATGGATGACAGTGACGCGATCCCTGAAGAAGTTGCCTGCCCTCAAATAGGAGCCGGCCTCAGTGGAAAAAAACCACAGTCTAAATTTTATCCACAATTACCTCAAGGCAATAAGATTGACCTCTTTCAGGAGGCGGTAATCCAGGACATCTACAAAATTAAGGGCAAGAAATATCATGACAATCTAAAAATGGAAGAAAGGGTTGCCCTAAAAAACCTCATGGAGGATCATAAAATAACAATAAAAATGGCCGGGAAGGGTGGAAACATCGTTATTCAAGACACGAAGGATTACATTACCGAAGCCCATTCTCAGTTGAGAAACAAACTATACTACAGAAAACTAGAACGAAACCCCACTCTAATTTTCAAATCAAATTTGGATAAGAAAATAATGGATTGGTCCAGGGAAAATCTAATTGACGTAGATGAAAGTAAATTTCTAACAACGAAACATCCGGTCACAGCGACCATTTATTTCCTACCCAAAGTTCATAAAAACCCACTAAAACCACCAGGGAGACCGATTGTTTCGGCAAAGGGCTCGCTCATGGAACCTGTGGCGAACTACATCGACTACTTCCTCATGCCATTCGTTTTGAATTTGAGTTCATACCTAAGGGATACTGGGGATCTCTTGAAAAACCTGCAAGATCTATCATGGCAACCCACCTACATGTTAATAACAATGGACGTAGTTGCCTTGTATTCTAACATCGAGCATAGCATTGGAATAAAGGCATGTGCTTTCTTTCTTAAAGAAAGAAATATACAATTTAACGGTCATAATCAGATGCTCTTGGACATGATTGAGCTATGCCTCACTCAAAATATCTTTCTTTTCGGGGAAGAAGTGTACCAGCAAGTCAAAGGTTGTGCGATGGGGTTCTCCTTCAGCCCAGCATTTGCATGTCTCACAATGGGATGGTGGGAGCAACAAGTGGCCTGGCATCCGGACAATGATCATCATGTAACGAAAATAGCGAAATGGCTAAGATACATTGATGATCTTTTGATAGTATGGGACGGAACAGCAGAGGAATTCGAGACCTACTTTAAAATACTGAACTCCACAGACACGAACTTAAGATTTACCTATGTGATCAGTCGGGAGGAAGTAACCTTCTTGGACACCAAAATCTATATCCATGGAAACAAAGTAGAGACTACACTCTATAGGAAAGAAACCTCAACAAACGCAACCCTACATGCGGACAGCTTTCACCAAGTCTCAGTAAAAAACAATATCCCCTATGGGGAATTATTGAGACTCCGTCGGATATGCTCAGAGGAAAAAGAGTGGAGCACGAACAGTGGCGAGATGGCGAGAAGATTCGCCCGACGAGGGTATAAAAAAGGTGTCATCAAAAAATGCTGGACAAGAGCGAATGAGACGAAAAGGGAGGACACTTTGCAAGTCAAACCTAAGAAACCCGAAAATCAAAAAGTGAGACTCATCATGGACCACTCAAAGGAATCAAAACAAATTGTGTCTATCCTTAGGAAAAATTGGAGAATTTTGCATCTGGATGAGACTGTAGGAAAAATCGTGGGAAATCATCCAGAGGTAACATACAGAAGAGCTACGAGCCTGAAGGATAAATTAGTGCACAGCCACCACCAAAACCCAGAAACTAAGAAAAAGGGCATCCAATGGTTAAAAACAAAAGGCTTTCAAAAATGTCAGCAATGCAAGGCATGTCAAATTGCGGTGAAAAAAAAAGAAGTGATTTTACCCAACAAGAAAACCTGGGTGATCAAACAACTAATCAACTGCAAAACAGAATTCGTTGTGTATGTGATCGAGTGCCCGTGCGCATTAAAATACATTGGCAGCACAAAGAAGGAGTTAAAGCTGCGAATTTTGGAGCACATAAGAGCCACGGCAAATAAAGACAGAGCCAACGCCGTAGCAAAGCATATGGAAACATCACACAACGGGGACTGGAAGCTTCTAAAATTCTATGCACTAGAAACCATTGTTCCACATGTGAGAGGTGGGGACAGGGAACGCAAATTGAGATGCAGGGAATCTCGACAAATACTAAACTTCAGAACTTTGCATCCGGAAGGTCTTAATCAGAGCGAAGAACTTTATGTTCATCTATAAACAATTTTGTAAATAAGAATCTGTGTCACTACAGTATCGCAAGGGGAGACTTCATTTGTATATTTGTATATATGTAAAATAATTCGTTGGATTTCTAGGTAATGTCAATGGAATTCAGTAACAGCATATAACACACAGGGGAATGGGTTGGCAACGGGAGTTTGCAATCAATTATTGGTTATACATATGGGACAGTCATGTATAGCACAACATGAAATTGGCCTCAAGCCCACTGGAGGGCATGGAATAGTTTGAAATAGAAAACGTCAGTCCACTAGAGGGCGAACGAGATTAAATTATGTGTGGCAATTTTTTGAAATCAATAGAAATACACTGCAATGTGTGCGAGGATAAATTGTGTTTGTTAACATATATAAGGGATGCAAACTAAATCACCCAGAATTCCCCAACATTGACAGGGAAAAATGTTAATCACGTGACTTTGCACAAAGACACCTTATAGGTGGTTGGGAGAGAGGCAGTATTGACCGTGATCAAGCCGTCTGTTGGCGGTGAAACGCGTTGGTATTTGCAAGAGCGAGGTTGCAATAAACAACTGTGAAAGGAGAAAATTTTCCGAGTGCGTTTTCATTTACCTGCGAGGGTAGTTTTGGAATATATATATATATATATATATATATATATATATATATATATATATATATATATAATATATATATATATAATATATAATATATATATATATATATATATATATATATTCACTGAAAAAACCATAGGTTATAGACCATATATAGTTAGGAATTAGCATTTACAAAACCTTGAAAATTCACTGAAAAAACCATAGGTTATAGACCATATATAGTTAGGAATTAGCATTTACAAAACCTTATTTTACTCACACAAAACCATTGAAATTCCATATATAGTTAGTTGCACTAACTATATATCGCGCACCCGCAATCCACTGCTGATGATGTCACATATTACATCATTCATGACATGGTCAGTGACATCACTGATGACATCTCAAATGACATCACTGATGACATCACTGATGACAACATACAGTGACTGTATGTTTCTGTAAAGTTAAAATGTGTCTTACATATTGAAGAATGAGTGGAAGTATAAGTGTCTGGACAAAGGATTTAGTAGGTGCATGACTGAATGTATGAGTGAGTGATTAAATGTGTCTCACTGAGTGCATGGGTTAGTGACTAAACTGTCTTAATTTGTGCATCATTATGTCTGTTGTTCTGTAAACTGCTGCATGTGTTGATCAGTAGCTATATGATTAACTGTATGGGTTACTGATTGATTGTCCAAGTATTTGTTTGGGAGACTGAGTGTGTGTGTGGCTGGCTGGGAGGTGTGTGACTCTGTGCAGATCAATGTGTACTTGTATCAATGATTGTATAAGAAGGTAAGTATGTGTTAGTATATGTTTGAAAATGTAAGGTGCTCTATGTTTAACTGTATAGACAAGAAAATGGAAGTGTCATTGATTCTTTACAGGACTGACTAGGTGTGTGAGTAACTCCATGGATGAGTGGCAGACTGTGAGTGTCTGTATAGGTGTATGAGTGCATATGATAGTGTTGTAAAGATGAGTGATTGTATGTATGAATGATTGTATGAGTGAATGAGTGAATGTGTGTGTAGACATAGGAATCAGTGAAGTGCGTATGTAGTAACTAGTATTGGTGTGTCAATGGTTTCAAAAATTATACTCTGTATTTAACACTGGGTGAAACAGAGGTTATATTAAAATGTGAGGAGATGCATTGTATTGTCACATGAATGATATCATCAGTGATGTGGTCATTGATGTCAAATGAGATGTCATCAGTGATGTCATTTGAGATGTCATCAGTGATGTCATCAGTGATGTCACTGACCATGTCATGAATGATGTAATATGTGACATCATCAGCAGTGGGTTGCGGGTGCGCGATATATAGTTAGTGCAACTAACTATATATGGAATTTCAATGGTTTTGTGTGAGTAAAATAAGGTTTTGTAAATGCTAATTCCTAACTATATATGGTCTATAACCTATGGTTTTTTCAGTGAATTTTCAAGGTTTTGTAAATGCTAATTCCTAACTATATATGGTCTATAACCTATGGTTTTTTCAGTGAATTTCATTGGTTTTTTAACAGCTAATATCTGTAGCTGTAAAATGTATTCTTATTTAAATCCAAAAATATATTTTATGTTTATGAATATTTTTTTTTTTAAATATTTTTTTTTCTTCGTTCCCGCTTCGCGAATCGGGAAGCTTCCCGTTAGCTGACCTTGATGCCGCGAAATAGACCGCGAGCCGGTAAACGTTTCTTTACCGCAACTGCCGCGTTAGAAAACAACATCGTGACGCCTCCCGTCCGCATGACGTTTCACGTTGTCGCGTGATACGTCATATGACGTGCTACGTTAGCGAACTGGTACGCGAAGCGAGTCGCAAAGCGCAGGTTTCTGGAAGCAAACCGGGAGGCCCTGCAAAGCGCTTAACGTAAACACAGCAGGTCATGTGACTTGGTAATAACACTTTTCATTGGTTCATTTCACTTTTGGTTTCCTAATGATGTAAGACTAGGTCATATAATATAAAATGAACACTTTTCATTGGTTGAGAACTCTTGTTTTTCCCAAATGATGAAAATCCCTCCTTCTTTCCTCACTCTGACTTTCATCTTTGTGAGAGAAAGACCCTTTGTTACCAGTGAGCAATGGCTTCTTTAGTAGCTTCAGCTGGTGCTTCCCCACCACCTCCACCACATCCAAGGAAGAGTGGACCACCTGCTCAAGTTATAATTCAACAAGAAGAGGAAGAAGAGGAACAGGACGACGAGCACGAAGAGAGGCAGTTTTTGCCTGAGGAGCCCAGGACGTCTCACCGGAAAGAAAACTTCATTTGGCAATTTTTTTAAATTCCCAAAGGTCAGAAAAAAGTAAATGCAAGATACGTAACTTGCCTTATATGTCAAGATAGACTGTCCAGAGGGACCGAGGAAAAAATACAGTTTCGGAAACTACACAATGCATCGCCATATGACTAGGTGGCATCCTAACAACTACAGTGCTGCACAGTTTCGGAACGACCTAGATAATCTCCCTATTATGGCCAGAAGATCTGTTGTACCGGAAGTAACGGGACCAGAGGGCAGGGAGATAGTGCCAAATATACAAATGAGATTTGGTGAAGTAAAACACGTCTGCGTACATTGCGATGGATTCATTTGCTACGGAGAAAGAAGCATCACTCTGATCAACAGAGCTATTGACTATCATATGCAAGTTTGTACGAAACGCCCAAAATAATAAATACTTTTTTTTTGTTTTGTTGAGCCCTTTACAATGAATCGTTTTCATTGCCCCCTCCAAGAAAAACCCCCAAAAATATAAAACTGTTCAGAAAAATTCAAAAAAAGTAAAAAAATGTTCAGAAAAATAATAAAAAAAATATAAAACAAAAACAATAAAAAAAAAGTTCTTTTCAGAACTACCTCCCCGTTATTAAAAAATTGGTACAATATTTGGAACTGTGCCAACCTCTATTTCTCGTAGTTCGCTTCCCAGTTCGCTCGCCGGTACGCGAACCGGAAGTGAACCAAAATTTTTTTTTTAAAAAAAGAACAGTAAGTATAAGGGAAGGAAACAGACACTTATGTTAAAAGAAAGACAGCTATAAGGGAGTAAACTAGAGATACTATTACCCGTAATCCACTGCTGATGATGTCACATATTACATCATTCATGACATGCTCAGTGACATCATCAGCAGAGGATTGCGGGTTTTTTGGCAACGTGCCTTATCCACGGTTTAATAACGCTGCCTTTTGCTTTATATAAGTTTTCAAATTGTATGAAATATATACCAATAGGTCGTTATGAACCTTTAGGTAGTGCTTTTCTTCATGAGGTCTGGTCGCTTCCATACACATACAGATGTTTCAAAGATGGTCAAGAAGTTTATCTGAATGGAGAGGAATGCACTGAGACGCCACATCATTCACTAATGTGTAGGCACATACAGTTACACGGTTCATGCAACAAACACCGACCAAATATGGCTTGCGTGTTGCAAGGCACGCCAGTTCCTGCTATCATCCCCACGTTCAAGTTGTTGGAAAATGGTAGTTATTTGATGCTCAATAATGAAGATTGTTCTGGGTTAATTAAAAGTATTCCTTTTATCGTAACAGTAAGTGAACGGGTTATTTGCTGCAGAAATGTTCTATTTCCTCCCACACATGAACATAGGGAGTTTTCAATCTCGCCACAAATACCAACCTTGGGAGCAGATTTCAACGGCATGGCAAGAATAAGAGCTCTTTTGTCTCAGAGGGAGGTGGCCTTGAGTTCGGCCCGTGAAACTTTCGTGCTTCACATAGCGAACACCCGTACAGAGGTGCAGACCCTTTTCAATACAGATTTGCCTTTCCATTTCAGCAAGATGGTTCGGACTATCTTTAACGCGTCCTCCACAAAGGCCCTGGCGCACTTTTTTAAAGTTGTTACCAGTGGTCTCGTGACTTCATTTGAGAAAATCTTTGGAGTCATCCCTGCTTTCTTTCATTCTATTTTTTCCACTCTGCTTCGTGGATTCCCATTTTTACTTGCATTACCAGCGGACGCTCTTGTGCTTTTTTACATTTTTAAATATGGATGTCCCTCCTGTGCAAGCTCCCGCCCTGCAGCTGCTGACACTGTTCCGCAATCGCATGCTAGAATATTATGGCACAATGCCGTTGGCGATATTAAGCACGGCATATGGATTATCTTTTCGATTCTCCTACTTCACCTGTGTCCAGCCTGTATTTCACTGCCTGACCTGTGATTTCGATTGGGCCATTGATTTGTGTCTCTGCGGACCGGTTTCTCCTGACGTCGACTTTAATCAGCTGATGACTCCTATCATTACTCACGAGTTGGTTTGTCCTGGCGAAAGGATTATGGCTGTGGCATTGATGCATGGACTAATTGGTCCCTGGAATTTACTGGCGGCAACACAGTCTTTCTTGGAACAGAGCTTTCTTGAAAACCCACCGAGCTGTCCTCTGATGGTGATAGAGGATCCGGTGCTGGGAGAGCACGTATGTTCTTTTCCGCTTTTAAATTGGATGGCTGAACTCTTTTCGGATGAAGACGGTGACTTCCTATTGGAGGCTGTTGCAGCTTATTTTGCATACACAGTTATGTCATAGACCTTTTTCATGTTTGATATGCTGAGTACTAGCATTTCATTGACAATTCATTGACTTATTTGTCAAGTTTTTATTATTTAGCTTGCCTATTGGCTTAAGACTCGATAAAGTACTTGGCTGTTTTATTTTTCTTTAGCATTAAATTTTCCTAGTTTTTAATGCTTTACCTTGCGGACCGTCCACATATAAACTTGCAATCTGCTCTCATGAGATGGCACTTCTATTATCTTATTCAGTTCGTTTCCGGATCATGGGGAGGTGTCATCTAGGTCCTGGATATCTTTACACCGTGTTAAGTTAGCATGGGCTCATTACCGGTTTAAACGCCATTTTTCCTTTTTTGCAACTTCTGCACACGACACTTAGTTGTTGCTTTAGCTTTCAACCTAGTAGTTCATCGTGGTTTACATGAGAATAATATGTTCTTGCTCTACTATCTGCTTTGCTTGTTAAACTATATCTGTACAGCGAGTGCTGAAGTTTCAAGAACAACACGATACAGAATTGTTATGAGGTCTGATCTCCACGACTTCATACTCATAACATAAGTGCAACTTCTGCCAATTCTGGGCATGAGGCGGGTTTTATATTGCTTTGCCGAACACACATACACAACAGTTGATGCGGTTCACATGAAGAGAGAGCTGGTGTATGCTGATGTGATTCCTTCAAATCTAAGACACTAAAGTATGGGCACGCCCTAAACCAACACAAAGAGACCTTCTTAGCAAATAATATAATATGTGTATTAGGGAGGGTGAGATATAAGCAGCCGCGGGCCGTGGAGGGAGTTACGGTGGGGCAGGGAGGCGGGGAGGGGGAGGGGCAGGGTGGAGCCCTCTCCACCCTGCCCCTCCCCCTCCCCGCCTCCCTGCCCCACCGTAACTCCCTCCACGGCCCGCGGCTGCTTATAAGTGTTGCTAACTCTTATTCATTTACAGCATGTTAACATACTGTCACCATTCGCTTTTTATGTACTAGTAACTATGCTGGTAATTTTGCTACTGATAATATGTGTACTTGTATTATCTAACATACTACGCCTGAGAAGACGGCATTAGTAAATAAACATTTCAAATACACATGTGTTCTTCTTAACTCCATGTTCTGGTTTCTAAGAAATATATAACGACCGACTGTTCATGAGTTCCACGTATCCTGAGGTACTATAAGTTCATATTCTGGATTGTCTAAACATTGAGAGTTTGTTATATCCAATGTGACACTGTACCTAGCTTGCTAAGGGGTTTTGATTACTAAGGTGAGTTCTGGGACACTTTAATTCGCCGAGGTTCCAATCCTCTGTCCACAGTTCTGTGTGAGAACAGAAACCCTGCGACAGGGGCACCCCTGAGCCTTGCTGGAGCTTCATCACACTTGCGATACAACTCCAGCAATGCGCCACCTTTACGGCACAGATACGTCACGCATCTGTGCTGTTTTTGCCCCATGATGCGCCGCATTGTAAATGCAGCACACCATAGGTGACGGAACAGCGGCACAGAATGACTAACACATCCCTGGTGATGCGCCAGTCATCATAAATCTATCCCTATGCTTCTTATCTTGTTAGAGATGAACCGCCATATGTATCATCAAAGTTTTTTGCATTTCCTAAATAGCAAACTTTAAGGAATAAATAGCGATTCTTTACCATTCCTAGTTTGCGATGACCTATTTGCTAATTACAAATTACCCATTCATTTCCATGCAGCAGGAGGCCCATAGGAATGAAGGTGCAATTTGCGATTAGCAATTACCTCATCGCAAATTACGTTTTTTTCCGAGGGTGCAGGGGTGTCTCAAGAACACCCTGCTGCACCCCCGAAAAAGAAATTTGGGGGCATATGGCGCACATACATTTTGAAAACATTCCTTTACCTCAAAAACGATTTTCTTTTTTTTTATATATTCATACTTTGAGTTTCAAAACAGTCTCAGAAACACACTAATTTGTCTTCAGCAGAGCAAAAGGTATGCACTCCAGAGTCTGCAGCTATCAAAAGCACAGAAATGCTGTAATTCCTCACACATATCTCTCATGTCACACCAATCAAAACTCTTCCCTCACTTTTTTTCAAAGCAAAACCCTGCCCCCTCTCTGCTTTTTCTGCATAGCAACCACCTCTTGCAAAACCTCTGGTGTTTCCAAGTTCACACAACAATGTTGCAATTGAACTCTGAACTCTCAGTGCACCTGCATATCCAGAGCATTCTTTCATTTAATGATTTTTTCTTCGCCACTCAAAATACATCTTTCAACGAACTCATCCATGCACACTAACTTTCTGTTTTCAGCAATCAAAATCCACCAATCACTCTTACTGCTTCATTAACACAGAAACTCCTCAGTTTTTTTCATTTTACACTCTCATTTTTTCAACTGCCATTTCATTGCCACACTTCATCTGACTGCAGCAGAACCTTCTCTCGCCATGTTTTCTGTCTGGATTGTTGGACATAGTTATATCTATTGGGCTCAAAGGTACGCTGAAAACAGGAATTTACCTAACCTCAATTTACAAGATGTGGAAATTAAGTGGTTTGGCCACAGAGGATTAAAATGTCACCAATTGATACCATTGGTGAAAACCTTTATGCATTTGCCAAAACCTGACCTTTTAATTGTGCACTGTGGAGGTAATGATTTGGGCACTTTGACTGGGGTAGGTCTGGAAATGCTTTTAAAGGACACCTTTGAGCAATTGATGGCACTTTTTCCTCAGACTGCCTTGGTATATTCAAATATATGCCAAAGACAAAAATGGAGGTGGTCGAACCAATTTTGTCCACAAATTGAGAAATCGAGGAAGCATGTAAACAAATGTGTTTCAGCTTACATGAGAGACCATGGAATGGGCTCCCTGTACAACAATAACTTGCGTTACTACATGCAAGATATCTACAGAGGAGATGGAGTTCACTTCTCAGATGAGGGCAACAGAATTTTCACTCTGAATTTAAGACTGTGCATTGGTACCTACTTATAAGTACCTAAATGTACCATAAACCCAAAAGCTCTTCTCAGAGCTACCCTACATCTGATCACTCACAATTATTATTTTACTCTAACTTTTTTCACTAATTTTCAAGAAAGTACGCTCCCCAGAACGCTTCCCGGTTCGCGAACCGGGCGCACTCCACGCAAAAAAACAAAAAAAACTGTATATTTTTTTTTTGCCCTGCGAGACCCTTTCAAAGCCTCCACATCAAACCTAGGGGGTCAGGGACGATCTACTATGCCCCCTTATGGTCATTTGCCCCTTCGCTTTGGCCTCCTCTTGTCTCTCGATCCTACCGAGAGACAAGATGGCGGCCGCTACGGACTGTTTGGAATGTTTACAGACGCCGAAGAACCAATCAGCTTCGCAAACCTCCGTAACGCGAAAAGTACACGAAGCGGAGCGCTATTACAGATATATATCTTTTTTTGAACGTTAATTTCTCAAAATCCACTGGAGCACATATATTGAGACCTAGCAAAGGCACATCGGGCTACCAGTCCCTAATATTTTACCAAGTTTCGTGCAAATCCATTCAGCCGTTCGATTATTATTATTATTTTTTTTTTTTGCCCCGCGGGGCCCTTTTAAAACCTCCACATCAAACCTAGGGGGTCAGCGAGGATCTACTATGCCCCCTTATGGTCATTTGCCCCTTCGCTTTGGCCTCCTCTTCTCTCTCGATCCTACCGAGAGACAAGATGGCGGCCGCTACGGACTGTTTGGAATGTTTACAGACGCCGGAGAACCAATCAGCTTCGCTTCACAAAGCTCCGTTGCGCGAAAAGTACGCGTCCTGGAGCGCTGCCCGGTCCGCTGTTACAGATATATATCTTTTTTTAAACGTTAATTTCTCAAAATCCACTGTAGCACATATATTGAGACCTACAAAAGGCACATCGGGCTACCAGTCCCTACAATTTTGCCAAGTTTCGTGCAAATCCATTCAGCCGTTCGGGCTAAAAGTGAGGCCAACCGCCCTATGGAAAACTCAATGTTAAAAACACGTTTTGGGACCCCCCTTTTTTCTCGGCCCCCCCTTGACGAACCCCCCCCAAATTTTCAAGGGCTGCTCAGAAACAAAATGTGCCATTTTCCTGAAAATTTCAGCCAATTCCGTCCACAAACGCCAAAGTTATTAGACATAGAATTTTCAAAAATCCCATAGAGAAAAAATCCTAACTATATATACCTACTGGCGACCGCCAGTAGGTAATATATATATATATATATATATATATTTTTTTTTTCATTCAAAGGCTCAGCATTTAGAAAATCACTCGACAGCGTTTCAGGTTGCACCTCATTTATTGGCATACCGAGGGTGGCTTCACATCCGTAATTTAACCTTGCTTGCCAACGCGTTTCTGAGCTGTCTGCTCCTTCGTCCTGGGCTACGGCAATTCGGTGTTTGTAATTGTTCACAGTCCTTTGCCTCAGCTGTCTTTAGTAGTGTCAGTTGCAGGCGTGTCAGCTTTGTAGCTGAGAATGTTGGGACATGTAGTTCTGTATATTTAAAACACCCACAGTGGGTTCCGTTTTGTCGCAAAATTTGAGCAAGATCACAGTAGTTGAATCCAGCACCACTGTGATAATTAAAGCACTCCCGTGTGCCCCAGTCTGTGACTCCACCTTCGAATTTTCGCCAAACGCTGCGCCGTATATTTGACTCTTGGATAGTCCTGGTCTGACGGCCCCTTTCTCCAGCGGCTCCCTCCTTCATTACATCAAGGTGGTGCTTTTTCCCACGACGAAGCTGTCGTGTTAAAATTGTTTTCATTCAAAGGCTCAGCATTTAGAAAATCACTCAACAGCGTTTCAGGTTGCACCTCATTTATTGGCATACCGAGGGTGGCTTCACATCCGTAATTATATATAAAACTACATGTCCCAACATTCTCAGCCACAAAAGCTGACACACCTACAACTGATACTACTAAAGACAGCTGAGGCAAAGGACTGTGAATAATTACAAATACCGAATTGCCGTAGCCCAGGACGAAGGAGCAGACAGCTCAGAAACGCGTTGGCAAACAAGTTTAAATTACGGATGTGAAGCCACCCTCGGTATGCCAATAAATGAGGTGCAACCTGAAACGCTGTCGAGTGATTTTCTAAAAGCTGAGCCTTTGAATGAAAACAATTTCAACACGACAGCTTCGTCGTGGGAAAAGCACCACCTTGATGTAAGGAAGGAGGGAGTCGCTGGAGAAAGGGGCCGTCAGACCAGGACTATCCAAGGGTCTAAAAAACGGCACAGCGTTTGGCGAAAATGCGAAGGTGGAGTCACAGACTGGGGCACACTGGAGTGCCTTAACTATCACAGTGGTGCCGGATTCAACTACTGTGATCTTGTTTAAATATTGCGACAAAACGGAACCCACTGCGGGTGTCTCAAATATATAAAACTACATGTCCCAACATTCTCAGCCACAAAAGCTGACATGCCTACAACTGATACTACTAAAGACAGCTGAGGCAAAGGACTGTGAATAATTACAAATACCGAATTGCCGTAGCCCAGGACGAAGGAGCAGACAGCTCAGAAACGCGTTGGCAAACAAGTTTAAATTACGGATGTGAAGCCACCCTCGGTATGCCAATAAATGAGGTGCAACCTGAAACGCTGTCGAGTGATTTTCTAAAAGCTGAGCCTTTGAATAAAAATATATATGTGTATATATATATATATATATATATATATATATATATATATATATATATATATATATATATATATATATATATATATAATTTTTTTTTATCTCAATACTATGAGATTAATACTACACCCACACTGCAATAAGAAGAGTATAAATGTGTTTGACGAAACTCAAGTATGCATGCACTGTAGAGATATTAATTCATTGCTTACCTAATGTTTTTAAGTTGCACTGAGCACTTTATGTACTTATAACGCCATGGAATGTATATATTTCTGCGAATTGTGCATATTATAAGATGGCCGCCACGCTATGTATCTTGAAAATGAGAAACCGTCATTGATTTTCATGACGAGTCGGCTTTAAATGGCGTTTTGCATTTTTATCACTGGTGAACACTGACGAAGCCTTCTGGCGAAACGCGTCTGTTGTGGGGTAGGGGCTTGAATTAAACAAACTTTGGAAACTGATGGTATGGTGTGCTGGTCTTCTGTCTAGCCAGATTGGAGTGGACTGTTTTTGGGATATATATATATATATATATCAATCAATCAATCACAAAGAGTTGCCTCAAATGATGGAGCCCACAAGAGTGAAAATTCCTGTTGACGGACCCTGGTGATGCCGATCCGGTTATCCCCTTTCTGGGACGAGTGCTGTGATTGAAACTACTGATGGCAGCTTCGCAATGTTTACAAAGCACAAACCACCCACTTGGGATAAAATTTGGTGATATAATACAGCGCACACGCCAAACTCACTTGAGAAACATTCTACGAGCCAAGACTACAAATACCATGACGCCGCGGGGCAGCCACGCCCTCTGAGGCAGGTTCTGTTTAAATGACAAGCTCACAATTGGTGTGTTTGCAAAGCTGTTTAGAAGTCAGCCTAAGACAAAGGGCAGGAGCCCGAAACGCGTTGGCGAAAGACTTTGATCAGACGGTGTTGTTTGCTTTGCACCTGTGTAGCTGCAGCCTCAATGAAATTGAAACAGGAATTTTCACTCGTGTGGGCTCCATCATTTGAGGCAACTCTTTGTTAACTATCTATCTATCTACCTACCTACCTACCTACCTACCATCTATCTATCTATATACCCACCCACCCCCCTTGGTGGAGACTGGAGCTATGCAGGAAGCCCAAACATCTGATTTATGGCAGTGATTGGAGTCGGGCACTGCTGTAGGCATTTGCCGCGCAGTGGTTCCCAGGGATCTTTTTAAAGCAGCGCTGAACGCCAGGAATAAGGTTAAAAGGTGAAAGTTTCAGCAGCCCACTAAGCAGGATATAAGGTGAGCGCTGCAACAAAACGAACAACTACGACGTTTCTGTACTGCAGTAATAAGAATCACTTGCGAGACTGGCAGCAAGTTGTTTGTTTGACTGTCGTACTTCCCGGCATATTTTAGAATTGGCATAATCAAGAGTATGCTGCCAGGTTTGTTTTTTTATGTCAAGCCGCAGCGCTCAAGAGCCTACAATGAAAGAGATAATAATGGCTCGTAAGCGGACCGTGTTTTTGCAGATGTATTTCAAGAAAATGTTGAACAATGAATATTTTGGAAGCCAAGGGCTGCACGCTTTGGAAATCTTGGGATTTAAACGACGATAGAAAAAAATATACAGTTTGCAATTAATGGCACCGAACTACTGAAAATAAATTATGATCACTACTGCACTTTAAAAATACAGCGAGAACTACTGAGGAACTTTTAAATGGTTTTATATATTCCGAAATGTACGGGTTTGCAATCAGTGGATACAAACTCATAACGATGTGTTTTACTCAAAGGAGGTAGTATGTTGTCTAATTTTATGTGGTTGCCAGTGCGTGGGGATTATTTAAACTGTGGAAAAACAAGGCTATTTTGTGTTGTCAAAAGCTGCATGTACAGCCGAAACGCGTTCCTATGAACGAGTGCGGAATAAATGAAATATCCCAAGGAATCAAGTGTGGGCCTTCTCTTTATTAAGATATATATACACACACACACACACACACACACATACCCCCCCCCCCCCCCATACCCCCCATATATAAGAACACTTTCCACCTCTTGGTATGCGTAATCAAGCCCAACCATTGTGCTCAGTTCAAAACTCCTTTATTCCGGCAGAAAAGGCAGCAGAACTCGTTTCGACTCTGCTGAATCTTAAACATATGCAAATACCATAGAGTCACTGATTGATCTAATTCATAGCTGGTGTTCACGAGCAGTGACGAGCGACAACATACACATTTTTAAAGCAGCAGTTCAAAAGGCGCAAGGTGTAACTGCAGTTCACAAGCAAGTTTACATTCCATGCTTATAAATGAAAACGGTGGCTGGTTTTTGTCAAATTCGATGCAAGGATAAATCCGCGATAATTTAATATTTGCCATCCTCAATTATTTGCCTACTGTTTTATAGTTCCTTTAGTCGGTTGGTTATCAGACCACAGTTCCCACAATGCCTTGTTTTAGCAAAACAAATACCAGTGTGCCAAACCTCAAGAAAAGTTAACAGTAACTCAAATAATTTGTTTTGGAACATAATTACACAGCCTCTTTCATGCCTTCAAAGGATTAATTCCTTGTGTGGCAGAGATTACGGCACAAGTATTGATTCGATATCTATGAATGTATGTGGCAAGCCTTCTTTCTAAAGGTGATGGGGTACAGTTTACTTGTAATCAGGCCGTGACTAAACCCCTGAGGGGGTGAAATGCGTGTCAGCTTCCCTTGACTGAATCCTCAATCAAGAAACCTTTGGTTGAATCTACTGTCACGTAGGATATAATCAGCGTTCTTTGCCTGAAGATACTTGGTCAAGCTTCCTTGTTTGAATCTTAAGTCAAGGATTTTTACTTGTGTACATTTGGTCTACTGTGCTGATCTCTGAGCTTGGCTGCCAGATGTCTCAGAGATAGCCAGGTTAACAAATATCCATGCTCACATTCGACATTGATATGTGGGGCCAATGGGGCCTTGAGCTGGATACAGTATTTCATAAGCTCCGAATACAAATGAAATGTAAGTGGCTAATTTACCCTGACAGTCAGGCAGAATAAATCTACAACGAATAAGATCTTTCCACACAAGCAGTTGCAAGTTGTACATGTTTGTGAATAAAGTATACATCTTGTTAAAGCGATGTGGTGTGAAGAGATAAGAGCTTGACACAATCCTTTTAGGATTTTACTGTAAGACTCACCTGTTGCACGAGGTAAATGGCAACCACCAGATATGCATGTTTAGTCTTGGGCCCAACAATAATCCTAGACTTGGAAATTGTGTACACCAGTAGTAAATGAATTACTTTGTGGACTTTTAACATTGACCATCTGTTGATATTCACTTAGCAGCTGGTTGCATCACTTGCATATTTTCTAAACCTATCGATTTATGCAATAGGTTGCCGATTTCCAGGCAGGTCTGCTGTCTGTGGATTTCACATCACCATCCTACAACTTTTTACTAGACCTGCCACCAGGTGGAGGAGATACCCTATTGGCTTTTTGACCATTGTGACCTTACCCATATTGTTGCTCCTCCTGAAACCCTTCCTATTTTTGCCTTTCGGAGCTTGCTCTAGCCCTTTAGCTATATGAGTGTGTTATTGATCCACTCACTCTACTACCAGTTTCATTATTGATTAGGTTGTCTATCGAGAACCTTCATTGTTGTCAAAGTTTCACAACTTTCCTGTTTACATGCAGAGTCTCAAGTTGAATGGATCTATTCCAGGCAGTAACATTGCGTTATGAGCTCCTGCTATGTGCTTGTTCCCCAGTGATTAGGCAACAGTTGATAATGGATGTGTTGAGTGAATTTTTAAATGAATGCACTACAGGTCGTCATTCATTTCAACACAAACCCAGTTGGAGAGTGCCAGAACCTCCACGCAGTGCCGAAGCAGCATCGTTTGCAGGTAGCGAGACAGACAGGGCTGAGTGTTGAGGTCTGTTTTATGGAAACAAGCTTCCTGTACGCATGCAGATTTCATGTATAGGAAGCTTGCCTGTCTGCAGAACGCAAGCACTTCACAGGAGAAAAGACAGTGCAAAAAGAGGGAGCCCTTCATGTACAGAGAACAGCTCCTTATAGGGTTAACCTGGCCGCAGTACACAAAGCAATCACTACACATTTATACTGGGACATTTGATTTCTTACTATATCATTTGTGACAGAAGCCACGTGGTCATTTTCTCTGATGAATGACCCATATGATGCAATGTGATTTCCACTGAGTTCATCATTGGAACAAACGTTCCAATGATGTTCTATTTATGATGTTTGATGTTCTATTAATTGATGACATTATTATGTGAATTACTGGTTTCAAAACTTGAAACAACCTACCTCTTTTTGACCACAGATGTTGGCAGGTCTGTATTTTCCTCTAATGCTCATACTTCTTTGGGTTTCACTTCCAGTTTGTGCTTCTCCATCTCTAGGGGGACCTCTCAGTGCTAGTCGGGCTGCCCACTGCCCGTCAGTGAACATAACGTAGGTCTGGCTGTCATCTGTCTATTGATATCACTGTATTCCACAACTGTAGACGCATTTTCTAGTGTGTTCATCATATATAAAAAATAAGACCATAGCATCGCTGATCCTTGAGAAACCGCATTAAAGGCCGGCTCAGGGGATGGCATGTGACACTGCAGGCGGTGGACGGAGATCTAAGTGGTGAGCTTGTGGGAAAGGGAACTCTCAGTGTAGCAGCTGTCCTAGCACCATTCCTTCCCACTTCACTTAGATCTGTAGAGGATGTGGGCACAGTAGATGCCACATCCAGGGACAACCTGTGTTGATGCAGAAGGTAGAGTTTAGATAGATTAGTTAAGACCTTGTATATTCATGCGGTGTTTAAGCCAACCACCGAATCCCCTCTAAGGGGCCCATAAAAGTGGACTCCGAAAGCATCTAAATGTTCCCAGACGTACAAGATCCCAAGTATATAGTATCTTACTTGGCCATTGAACTGAACATAGTGGTTTTACTATAGAAATTTAAGCAGAAGTGCCTGACATTTTCCCCCTGATATATTAGGCAACAATCTGCGATAGGGTATTGAAGTCTGTGTATTTTATCTCAGAATTTTGGAAAGTAATAGCAATATTATTTTGTAGCCAGCACTCATTCCTGGTGGAAAGTTTCTAGTGAGTAACATTTGTAAAATCATTTCTGTACGGGACTCATGCTTTTTTATTGGAGGAAATTTATGTACATTGAAAATAGGTTGTTTTGACACTGAATTCCCTTTTCCGGCCAGGTAGAATTAATAATACTCCTCCACCCTGTAGCAAATCACTGTGTCATTGATCTGGACATTTTACTAGGGCAGTTCGGGAGAATCCGGGGTTAGAATTTCTTTGTGTCCATTAATCCCTCTTTTCTATTTTTGGGGTCCTTGTCTGATAATAGGGCATACAGTTTGCCTGTATACCACTTGTCTGGAGGTCTAATAAATTGTAATCACATTTACCTATTCTTGTTCCCACATGACAATCAAAAGGATGAATATGTATTCTCTATAGTCCACTTAAGTAGCATTTCGCTTTCCCGACCAGTGCCATTTGGAACCATAGGATTAAATATAGTCTTATGGTTCCAAATGGCACCACTTGCATAGCTTTCACTTGAACCTCCTGAGTCTGATTAATCGTGCTGTCAAAGTTGATTTTCTGATTTCCCCTTTGCTAAAGGCAGCGTGGGCCAGCAGTTTTGTACCTGGACAGATGCATAATTCTGGGTTAGTCAGTATCAGCTACAGTGCTTCCCAAATGATTTTTAGAAACACCCTTTTGCAACCCACCTAGCTTTAATGGGCATTAGAGGCAGGCGATTTGTAATGTATCTATAGTATCCTACGGTAGCACGCTGTCATTTACAGGCAGCACGTTTTCCATTGAAATTACCACTACATTTGCACAGACTATCAGTTTTACTGATACAACTATACTGCCACAATTGATAATATGTAGAAATAGGGTTTCAGGGAATATTTATCATTTGTGCAACATTAACTAAGGTGTCTTGATTTGTTTTTATCCTATTAAAATCTTTATTTCTATCCCACATCATAATTACTGAAAATGTGCTTCATTTTTGCTTTCCTAACTACTGAATGTGTTCAGTTCAGTTACAAATATTTACATTTTGCCGCTATATAAATTTACACCCTACAGCCTTTCCTTTCACACTCCCTGTATCCCCAGCAATATTGTCACATTTCTTTCTCTGAATGAAAAGTAAGAGGAGTCTGTAAACACTACTCCCAATGTAAAAAAAAAAAAAGAAATAGCACTTTGTCAGAAGACATAGCCTGCTATTTGACCTCTGTCTATGGAGCTCAGCAAATGTGACAAGATAAATACAGAATTTACAAACCTCTTAATTCACTGCTTGGACTTTAGCGACCCCTTAAAATATGCTTGTGACCCACAGTTTGGGAAGCACTGATCTAGTGGCTCTTACAGAGTTGGATGTGTATTTCATTTGACTCCATGCTCTCCTAATAGGCCATTTGTATACTATTTGTACTATATGTAGACATTACACCCTCTTGTCTCTCTATGACTATATACAAGAGGAACCCCTACCACTGTGGCCCCACCAATACGTAATTTCAATTATTAAGGAGGAAGGCCCCTTTGCAAAAACAAGCGAATTGTAAAATGTACAAAGAGTTATCTTCCTTGGACGGATGAGCACGCTTCAATCACCCACTAGCAGAGGGTTTCCCATTTATAATTGAAAACCTAAATTAGTTCTTCATTGACCTGCCTTTACTTTTCAGAAGGTATTCAAGTCACTAGGGAAGGAGCCGAGATTGTGGCCGTTGCATTTGTTGATTCCATCATTTAAAGAACCTCAAGTGCTGGCACTACAAAACAGGCACTCGTGCTGACAAAGGAGTTCTAATTTGTTCTCTGCGAAGTCTTTGGCATCGCACACCATGGTTTGCCCTATAGAGTAGTATTGGATAACCTGCAGTGAATATGACTGAAATTTGAGAGGCGGACACGGGCTGCTTCATCTGCTTTTCTGTTGCTAAGGTAGGATAATTTAACCCACTTTTACAAATGCTTTCAGAAAAGACATCTTTTTAGGCCCCCAACAGGGAATAAAATTAATAGTGTTGGTGTTTATCCTATGGGAGTAGTAATGGAAAAGAAAGTGTAACCTAGAACTTCTATGTCAGCATTGTTTTAAATAGGAAGTTGACCTGCGACCTTTTGGAGTTGTATGAGTGTAGATGGGTGTTGATGCACCTCATGGAAGTGAGTGTTATTACTACGTTGATTAATGCACTTTATTTAGCATGCTTTACGTTCAACTCATCTTCACTTACAGAAACTGTAGCAAGGGAAATATTAAACCTAAAGATAATACAGTGGATGAGAGAATTGCTAGAAATATACGATTGTATTAGAGAAGACTAAGCGATTAGGGAACATTAGTTTAGGAATTTGTGGAAGAGAGGAGTCTTTGGAGGTGGAGATAAAATGGATGCCCGTCTTCCTAATGTTGATTTATAAGTACGTGCAGGAGCAGGCATATAGGAGCCTTTAAATCGCTATTGGTGGAGCGGATCATTTTTTTACTTTCTATGTATAATTGGACTGGCCATAATTAAAGACACTTGACGAGGAGACACGTACCACATTGAATGCAGTATGGTATTGCTTACCTCGTTAGGAGTATAAAACAATATACTTAGTGCATTCAAAAAGCGATTCTAGCAGATGCTTCTCCACAGATTGCTCACCATATGACTATCCTCCATGTGCCAGACTAGATCCTGTAGCTCTCCAGCACAATAAGCTAGCATCATGAGCCTTCCGCCACAACCTTCTCTCTCCAGGATGTGACATCATCAAGACTTACAAGGTATCATATGGCATGTTGGCCTACGTTCCTATTTGTCTGTGCCTAATTGACACAAGTCCCAACCTCTCTTAGCACATTACTGATGAAATAACTTGGGTTTCAACAGCAACTAGGTGAAATGTCAACTAATGTTCCAGGGTTGAAAGTGTCTTGTAGATTTCTTTAAAAGATTTCCATGTGTGCTGCATGCTGTGTCTTATTTTTGACCATGGCTCTTCAGCCTGTGTCTCCTGCTCCCGGATGGAAGTAAAAGCCAATACAGAATGAAAGACTACTTTTTTTTTTACCAAGGCCTACAGGGACACTCCAATATAGTCGTTGTCCCCGTCAGGTATGTTCCTGACCGGTAATGATCTCCAGAGAAATCTTACAATAAAAAAACAAAAAATGCCATAGAAAGGAGAAGGCTTCTTCATCACACAGATGGTCCAGCTCTCAGGACCGTTCAGAGGCTCAGAGCTGTTCACCAACACAGGACTCTGCCTCATCATTGAAACCACTTATGAAATTAGGTAAAATGACCCGGAGAACACTGGCTCGCCACTGAGTTTGAGGCTTTTTGTCAGGCCGTGATGAAAATGTTCAGGATTGCCACTCCCGCCCTGGCACTTTTTCTGAAGAAGCAAATGTCTTCCAGATCTCCCCACCTTGGACCTCGGATGCCGCTTCTGGTGCTGCCCTTGGATCTGAACTCAACACTGCACCCACCTTCCTAGTTGGCAGACTTTATCTTGAATTTGAAAGACCAGGCTTATGCCTGTTTTCATGACAAACTCTAACAGGGCATCCCCCTACTGCCCAGAGAGTTGCTCGAATATAGGAACTTTCTCGATCAGACTGATGCTGTATATAATGTTTCTAAAGACCATTGTCACATGCAGGATGATAACTCAAACGCTTTGAACCTCTACAATACTGATGCTGGTCTTTTCCTGGATTTGCAAAATGCTAATCATCTCAGTACTTCTCCAGAAGAGGATATCCATTACCCTTCTTGGCTTCCTCCAGAGGAAGTAACTTGGTTCACCCCAGTGGAATGGAAAGGTGCAAAGTGTTGTCATGTGGTTCATTACCACGCGTGTCATTACGATGAGGCCAGTTCATAGGAAGTCACACTTTGGATGTACTTTACAATTCAACTTGACTGGTGGGATTATATTTTTCTTATACATATTTATTGATGTTTATACACACACACACACACACATCACACACACATACTCTCACGTGACCACCACTCATTCATTAGGTCAATAGAAATGGTTGTGAGGGACCTTGAACACTTCGTTGGAAGGCAGTACGGCAGTGGCTTTGGGCTCTGTGATACTGGTTTTCCAGTAGAAATTTTTGTGTGGTGAATGCTCAAAGTCATCTCGCCTTGGAGGGTCATGTGAGGGTGTTACACCCAGATTGAGGTGTCAATGTGTAAATCTTCTTGTGATAGTCCTGAACAGGAATTGTCCACAGCTTTTTTGACTGGCCTGAGGCTGTGCTTTATGCATTCTCGCTATTTCTGCTTCTGCTGAGAGTTCGGTAGAAGGTCTGAAAGTATTGAGCATACCTATTCCTCATCACTTCAGATTTAGCAAGAAATATTTGTAATGCTGATCTGCTGGAACTCAACATTTGACCCCCCTCTACCTCCCGCACAGGCTTGTCCTACTTTTGTAGCAGGGTTACCAGATCCTCAACCCCAATCTTCTAGTGCTGAAGTTGGATGTGTGGAGATTGAGTGTGTGCAACTAAAGACCTTCTGTTTGCTAACGAAGTGTCAGGTATCATGTTGATGACTGGAAACACACCACAAAATCTAGTATGTTGAACAGTGTGAGTTGCAAGGTGTGGGTCCTCGCCTGCTTCACTTTTTAGGGCTTAGAAGTTGCTATTGTCAAAGATTATTCACAGGCCCTATTGGCCTTCCAGGGCCTCCTAGACCAGTTTTCCTTATTTAATTTGCCACTTATGTGTATTGTGAAACATTACCTCCCATTCTGTTCATTGTTCCCCAGTAGGATTTGAATTTGAACTTTAGCCTGTATGGTTAGTGTAAGCCTTGGCATCCTTGGTGTGGTTTTCCCCTAACGTTTTGCATTTAGACCTTTTTTTGCCGGCCTTAGGATTATGCACTTTACCACTGCTAACTAGTGCTAAAGTGCTTGTGCTCCTACCCTGAAATATGGTAACATTGGCTGATACTCAATTGGCATCTTTAATTTACTTGTAAGTCCCTAGTAAAGTGGCACTACTTGTGCCCAGGGTCTGTTAATTCAATGATAAGAGTGGGACTGCAGCACTGATTGTGCCATCCACTTGAGTAGCACTCTAAACATGTCTTAGGCAGGCCATTGCAGCCTGTGTGTGCTGTTTTGAACTGCCATTTCGACCTGGCAAAGTAAACCATTTGCTAGGCCCAAACCTTCCTTTTCAATACATACAAGTCACCCCAAGGGTAGGTACTGGACAGACAGCCCAGAAGGCAGGGTGCAATGTATTTAAAAAGTGGGACATGTACTTCTCAGTTTTACATGTCCTTGTAGTAAAATACTCTTAAATAGGGTTTTTACTACTGCATGGTCTAACTTTCCCATAGGATAACATTGGCTTTACCTTATTGCATTTTATGTGTGTAATGTCCAAATAGGAACAGGTGACCCCTTCATTTTTGGGGTCTCTGGAATCACAATTTAAAATCCTAACTTATGGTGACGTTGCATTTTAAATGGTAGTTCTGAAAATGCCACTTTTAGAAAGTTGGCGTTTTCTTGCCTTAGCCATTTGGTGCCTGCGGCCTGTTTCTGGGTCACATCACTGGCAGGATGGGAGGGAAGAGCTGGGACCAGCCCCACTTACACTTGAATAGGCTGTGTCTGGTCTCCACACAAAGGACTGCAACCACCATGTAGTTAGTCTGTAACAAGGGCCAGGAAAGCAGGGCACCTGTGCACATTAAATGCATGCCTCTAGAAGTTTCTCCCCATTTCAAAGGCACAACTGGGTGTATGTAAACTGGACCTAAGTCACCACCACTTCACTACACTTCTAGACATGTGCATACTCTGCCAGGAAGAAGGACTATTGTGCTGCTATAAGAACTGCCACTCTGCTGGACTGATACTCTGAAGGAATTGCTGTCCTGCTGTGCTGACCTGTTGTTCTCATGCCTGGGTTAGAAGGACTGGACTTGCATCTCTTGAACTCAGAGGGACTCCAAGGACTGTTTGGCTAGCCTCCTGATCTGAAGCCTCAGAGACAGAACAGACTTCCAGCAACCTTACATCTGCACCTGGATTCTACCATCTTAGGGTCTACACTGGCAAGTGGAGCCACCCCCCCACTCCTGGACCCTTAGAAGTGGGTCTATGGTGTTCTGTCGGCCTCTGTGGTTCCAGCAGGACCAACTGTGTTGCATGGTACAACCCCGAACAGAACAGACGCATCTCTGCTGTTGCATGGATTGGACCTGTTACAAAGACCTGCATTGCTGCTGCAGCGCCTTTGGAATCGCCACTACGCAACACATCCTCGGCGAAGGCCCTCACATTGTCAACAGCAGCCTCGAAGACGACAACAGACTCCACATCGCTGCCTTTTAGCTCTTTCGAGCCAACGCATTGCCCTGTCTGGGCGCCACATCTATGATGCCGGACTTCACATCGCAAGCCCAATTGACTGGATCCTCTAATATGACTCAGGCCCTCGCATCGCAGCATCGCCACACCTCGGCTACAAAGCATCACATCAGCTGCGCGACACATTTTCGACGCAGTACCTCATAACGCTCTGCAAACCAGGATTTAAGGTACTTTGTCCATTAAGCCTAACTGTATCCCTTTAGCCGGCCCGCACTCCACGGAGGTCGGCCTGAACTTGTGACTTTATCCTGGTTTGCAGCAACCAGCTATCCAAAGTTAGCGCTTTGTGCTTTTTGGTACTATTTTTACTGAAATCTTTAAAATTTAATATCTCCGGTTCTACTAGTTGATTTTTTGTCATTTTGGTCTTATTTCTATTTTGTTAATGTTTGCTCTCTTTCTAACTTGGTGTGGGATCTTTTTGTGTGGTATTCTCACAGTTTTACTGTTTGAAGTGCTGCACAAATACTTTACACATTGCTTCTAAGTGAATCCTGACTGCTCTGTGCCAAGCTACCAGGGGGTTGTGCACCGTTTCATTTGGGGTTTGCTTGTGCCCTACCCTGACAAGCACTGTGGTTGCTCCTTGACCATGGCTCATACCCCAGTCAACCATCAACCCAATTTCTCACAGTTAGTATTCTATAGACCCTTTTGGGGCGGCCAACCTTTATGGTGCTCTACCTAAACGAACAGGTGCTTCCCACCTGCTTACATTTTTGCAACAAGTTGTGTTTGCATGTCTAATAGGCCAGTCCATCACTCCACTGTCCTTCCTTCTCTTTCACCCCATCAAAGCGTAGGAGTGACAAGATAGACTGCCCCGCAAGAGTGCAGTTTCTATTATTGACAGAACCTAACAAACTAGCAAGAAGGTAACACAATTCACCATCTCATGGTGGATTACCCATTGTATTAGGCTGTGTTAATGCCTTTATCAAGAAAGCCCTTCAACTAGCATTTGTGTGTAATCCACGAGGGCCACTGCAAACTTTACTGCACCCACCAGGAGCATCCCAGTGACTAATCTTTGGTGGGTGGCCACATGGCCATTCTTACAAAATTTCAGGGTTAGACTGTGAATCAAAATCAACCCAGGCAAAAATGTTTGAACCAGCCACATGAAAAGTTGAAACTAGGTACCGTTCCCTGCTGGTCCCTTTGTTTCCAATCCCCATCTCTCTTTCCAGTCTCTCTATTTCTTCTTGCCTGCTGCCATAAACCCTAAAGAGCTGGAAACAGAGTCACTGGCTGGCGACCATCATAAAATGGCCCGTATACGTCAATCTGGCCTCTTCACACTTTTGCTAAGTGTTGTTGCCTAATGGCTCAAGCTTGCAGTGATGGATACTTTGCATGAGCTGTGTTGCTCAATCTGACCTCCCAGGGGTTTGCTTTCTGACTTATCATAATATTTGTGGGAAGAAGTATCCATCAGAAGAAAAGTTACTTACCTTCGCTAGCAATATTTTTGGTGGGAACTATACGTTCCTACAGACTTGTGGGCATCCTCCCTAATATCTTGTAAGTTGGGGCCATTATTGATAATATCTCAAGGTATGCAATATGTGGCCTACCTACTATTAATTTTGCTGTCATTTAGGCACTCTCAGTTCCTCTCCGCACACCTCGATCGATATGGAAAAAGTTCTATGCACTGAGCACGCCATTTGGCAGCTTATCGCCCAATGTTGTCACATGGGGTCAGGTGATGACATAGCAGAATTCACATGGAGCCACCTGACAGCGCTGGAGCGCTTTAATTAGGGAATAAAAGTTTCTATAACCTGTCTAGTGCTTGGAGGATATTCATAATATTGTTACCTGAGGTGAGTCACTTTTTCTTTAGGCCTCATAGGATGCATGGACAGCACTAAATGAATACCAATAGCATACAATATAATAGAATAAACCTAGAGTAATGCTTTCAGGTTGGGTGATGTGAAATAGGAAGAAATGTGAATTTTTTAGCTATGCTAACCTACAATTGTTCCATCGCTTCAAAATGGAGTGGAAACATATGCCTTCAATGGGATGACTCCGTATTATAGTATAAACCTGTTTCCCTGAAGAGCCTTGCAAAATCCTATGCACATGAATTCTTAAAGATCGTGTGAGTGAATCGATTGAAAATTAAGAGTTCTCCTTTCACTAGAAGAGTGAATACAACCGCTCATCCTTCACTGGATTGATGTCTGCTTTGAGCTTGCATTATATAGAAAGATAGAACGTTAGTTAACAGTAACACTGTTTAAGAATACTTTTGTGTGTTTATGATCGATAAGTTTCTGAAAGAAAGGGTAAAAAACACTTGGCACAACATTATATACGGTACTCCTTTCTCTGCGCGTCCCCCATGAAGTCTCCCCTTATTTAAGCTGGCGCCTCAACCCTGCGCATCTTGCCGATTCGGCCTTCAAGTCGGAACTGGAGCAGGACATACAGGACTTCTTTGATCGCAATATTAACTCGGTTGCCAGCCTTACTACCGTGTGGGAGGCCTTCAAGGTCACCGTTAGGGGCTGGTGTATCTCCAAAGGAGGAGGAGTACTCAAATCCCTTCGGGGGGAGCTACGCAAGTTGGAGTCCGAGATACGCACGCTTGAGAGAGAGATTGCGCGTGGCACGAAGGAATACGAAACGCGTGCTCAGCTCAGGGACAAGATCAATGAGTATTCTGAAGCGGCGGAACAAGAAGGTCAATTCCTAGGTAAGCCCTTCATGGCGCGCATATATGGCGAGGGTGACAGGCCGGGTAGAGCTCTTGCCACGGCTGTAAGGCCCCCTAGACATAGCACTTACGTAACTTCTCTGTGCGATGAACAACAGGTGCCACAGAGAGACCTACCTGGACAGCTCCGTGTACTCACGAACCACTACAAGGCGCTGTACACCTCACAGAGGCGGATGCCTCTGGACCTTAATGCATACCTTGATGATACGGCTGTTGCATGGTTGGGCCCGACGCAACAGAAGTCCTTACACCTTGAACTTGAGCTGGATGAAATAAAGGACGCCATTATGTCCATGAAGTCTGGCAAATCTCCAGGGTCGGATGGTCTGCCGATAGATTTCTATAAAACCTACATTCATCTACTTGCCCCCATCCTGAAGCAGGTGTATTACTCAGCTCTCGAGGAAGGAACATTGCCTACCAGTATGAGAGAGGCACTGATAGCGTCACTGCTAAAGCCAGGTAAACCTCCGGAGCTTTGTGACTCCTACCGACCCCTGTCACTATTAAATACTGACGTTAAAATACTGGCAAAAGTACTCGCGACGCGCTTGAATCTTCTGATGGAGAGGCTGGCCCTCCCAGATCAGGCGGGGTTCGTCCCGAATCGTGCGACTTCGCACAATCTTCGTACCTTGCAGGCGGTCATGCAAGATATTGATCCCAAATGTGACGCAGCTGTGGTATTTCTCGATGCTACCAAAGCATTCGATTCCCTGGAATGGGACTACCTCTTGGCGTTACTGGAACGGATGGGAACTCCATTCAGCTTTCTAGATTGGATCAAACTTTTGTACACCAAACCACGAGCCTCGGTACTCCTAAATGGGTCTCGCTCTGCACCCTTCGAGATACATAGAGGAACCCGACAGGGTTGCCCATTATCCCCAGTATTATTTGCGATAGCAATCGAACCCCTTGCAGCCAAGCTTCGCCAACATCATAACCACAGGTCTCTGATTTACCCGGAGCGTCAGCTGCTTATCTCATTATATGCGGACGATATGACTTTATACGTCCATAAACCGCAGGATAATCTCAATCCCCTATTGCGCGAGATTACCAAATTTGGAGCGATAGCGGGGGTACAGATCAACTGGTCCAAATCAGCCTTGTTCCCCTTCACTGACAACACTCCCCAGTTCCCCCTTGACTACCCGCTATTATGGGAACAGGACGAGATAAAGTACTTAGGAGTCAACGTGACCAGGAACCGAGAAGCTCTGATCAGGGCAAACTACGGTACGGTCCTAGACAAATTGGCGGACAGCATAACGAAATGGATTCATCTTCCGTTGTCCATGGCGGGGAGCGTATCCATGATCAAAATGGTCATTCTCCCTAAGTTGCTGTACCTTTTCACCAATATTCCCTATAGTCCAGGCCCGTATTTCTTTAAGGCACTGGAGTCCCAGCTCTCCCGACTTATATGGGGGGGGAAACAGGCTCGGCTAAAACTTGCGACGCTTATGTTACCCTACCATCAAGGCGGATTTGATGTACCGAACTTCCGATTTTACTACGACTGCGCACAGGGCCACTTTGCTTCCTACTGGCTTCACCCTCCGCCCTTCATGGCGCACCTTGCTGTGGAAGATGGGTATATGAGACCAGAAAAACCGTCAGGGTACCTTTACAAGGAAGTTAGCGTAACGGATCGGGACCCATCCACGGTAGATTGTACTGTGCGAGCCTGGCGTAGAATTGCGGAACGTATGGGGGTGACCCTTATGTATTCTCCTCGCATGACTCTTGCTAATGACCCTAGAGTGAGTATTACTCGAGAGGAAATAGGCCGTAAACTGCTCTCCAAACTAGCCCTTTATACATGGGGAGATTTATACGTGAATGGTCAGTTTCGTACAAAGGCTCAATTCTTTGGGGAACACACGCCTTCTATTATGGACACATTCCTATACACGCGGCTCCGACAGAATATCAAATCTGTAACACCGGAGTTCCCGGATGAACCGGAGATCTTTGCGCCCCTACATGCACTGCTTCAACAGGACACCCCGAAACACGTAGTCTCCATGCTCTACAAACACGCGTATGTGTCCTCCGCTTCCCCAGAGCTGCGAGCCAGACGAGACTGGGCCGCGGACCTAGATCCTCCCCTTTCAGACGAACAATGGGAGGACAGCTGCTCCCATACAGTCTCGGTGACGGGAAATGCTCGCCTTAGACTGATCCACTATAAGTTCCTACACCGCCTCTATTACACTCCTGCCAAGCTGTGCCGCTTTGGTCTTCGCGATGATGACCGTTGCACCAGATGCAAACAAGCAGGAGCAGACTTTATGCACTTGGCGTGGTCATGCCCAGCAGTTGCGCTGTACTGGACGCAGGTGCATGAGGCCATATCCACAATGATAGGGATGGAAATAGAAACCTGTCCCAAGATTGCATTACTGGGGCTCCCCACCGCAGCAAATAACAGATTCCGGAAATTCACCGCATTGGGCTTCCTACTTGCAAAACGCCATGTGGCGTGCAGATGGGGCCGGGGCCGCGCCCCCAAATTCAAAATATGGCTGGCAACAATGTCAACCTGGCAAGACCAACTGCACAATTATGCCGACTTGCTACCACACAAATCGCGACCCAAAGATCTATGGGGCCCGCTTTCCGCATATCTGCTCCGGGCCCAATCTACTGCTGAAGCTGGTACTGACGAACGGGAGGAGGCTGGGCTAGCTGAGCAACCCTGTGGAATGCACGGCGCCTCCTCTCAATAGCCGTGACACGACACGGCACGCCTACCACCCCCCTGCTAGAGGACACCTAGCGGGGAATTATTGCCTTTAATGCTCCTACACGCGTTTTCCCTGGAGCCACTATATGAATGTATGGGTTACCCTCAGACCACTCCCGGTTCGCACAAGAGACGGTGTTAAGAACCACTGACGTCGGGGTTTGACCCAGCTACTCTCCTTCCCCTCCCCCCCCCACCTTCCCTCCTCTCTCCCCTCCCCCCCCCTTCTCCCCCCCCTACTTTCCCTTACACATTACGCATGTCTTGGCACATCAGGGTGGAATATCGCCCCCATATCCGGAGGCGGGCACAGACTATACACATAGCCCCTCCCACGCCCCCTCCCCCAGTGAGGTGTACAAGACTGACCTTACACCAAAGGTATGCAAACACACGCACACTCAGTCTACTGCTCAGGGACACACCAAACCGGTATTGGAGTCAGGGGACCCTGGCTACCACACTCCCCAGACCGGGGATTTCGCATGGGAATTGGACCTACCGCCTCAGTTCTGTAATGAGTTGTTGTTAATGTTTAGAGTGCGACAAAAAGTAAAAAAATGAGACCTCAAGGGTATAAGAATTGCTATAGACTGATAAGTTGCCTGCGGTAATACGCTTCATTTTACAGCTGTAAATAACAGACATCGCGGCCGGCCCATATGGGTTGTAGGCGACATGCTGTGTACGCTTCTGGCTCCTTGACCAAGGTCGTGGAGTATGCTTGACCTATACACTACTACTGCCGGCCTGATTCATTAGGTTGTAGGCACAAAGCTGTGATTTACCTCTGTAACATCAATAAAGGTCTTCAAAAAAAAAAAAAAATTATATACGGTAGCACTCAGTGACGGCTGCTATAATTGCTTAGTGGGGGGGATACAACCAAAACGAAACGCTCAATGAAAAATTAGAATTACACTTACCGGCCGCTCCAACAGCCGCCGTCTTGCTTCTCTCCTCTGATTCTGGACTTCGACTGGGCAAGCTACAAACTGCAAAATCTAGGGACTAGAATTGATCTGAGCGGCTTCGTTTGCTGCTCAGATAGTGCATTGGAGCCTGTGGTGTTTTTCCAACTTTCTGTACAACACAGCTGGGTTGGAGAAACTTAAATGCGTATGTCTGTTTGGCCTCCTTAAAATGTCCAGCCAATCCGGCATGCGCACTTCAAAGTGCCCACCACTCCTCCCCCTGCCATGCCAGTCTAACAGGATTGCCTGGCCTGCCACCGTCCCGCTGAAGGATCTCACCGTCAGCTGTTAGGCTAAAAAAATGATAATAAAATGCTTTTAGTATCATTTTATTTTTCCTCTTTTAGCAGTGGGCGGCGTTCCTCTGCCATTACGTAGGAGCCGCCCCAGGTAGCACTGTTGGATGGGTTTTGTTCAATTGTAGACGCAATGGATTTTTTTCTATTTCATAACGTAGTTATGGTTCTCATAGAATGAGTCCCATTAGAAAGACAGTGTAAGTCCATTATGTAGTATTCTTATGTGTGTCATTACTAGAATGTTTGTGTTAGAGTAGAATGTAAGGGGGGATTCATGGTAAGACTGGGGAGTCTTGCTTGGACGGTTGGTCTGCTGCTGACTCCTGTTCGTGGTTGTTAAGCTGTCCTTCTTTCCACAATAAATCTTCGTTTTGAATCCAACAATTCTCCGTCTCATCTCTACACATTACTTACATATACATTCATGCTTACTGCAGTCAATTTATCTGAGCCTTCAATAGGGCAGAATAAAAAAAGGAAATGTAGAGAGATAAACTGGCAATAGACCAAAAATAAAAAAGGATCATATGTACTTCAGTTTACAGGACAGATTGTTTAAAAATCCTGAAGTGTACGTGGAGTATTGAGTCAAGTAATTGCAGACAAAATTCTAGTTCATTTCCGTGTTACCTGTTACTTTCTTATTTATAATTTATCATATGTTTATTAGTATGTTAGAGATATTCCATATCTAGTAATCTCATTGTTTTAGGTGTTTGCATCAGTTTATAAGCACACCTTTAATCGGGGTGTAATTTTTGTGAATTCTATCATTTAAACTGATAATTCAATTGTGTATCAAATCGGGCTGTTGGGTCGTCAGAGCCTGTTATAGTGACTGCCCATTTCATTATCTAACATGAATTTAGGCTATTACAAAATACATTGTTACTTTTTGCAGTATGGCGAAATCGCTATAACATAAAGAAAGTGGCACCGTTTTTGAGGGATGTAACAAAGGGTGTGCATTTGCAGATGCAACAACTTAATGGGAAAAGCGTTTTTTAACCTGAAAGAGTGTTTAGTTGAATTGCAAAACAGTAGCAACTAATAAATCATTTTTAATAGTTCATATTTGCCCTACAGAGCCAACTTAATTTACAGTTGTGAGGGAGGTATGGTCAGAAAAGAAAGCATAGGGGAAATTAAGGTGAAATAAGTTATCTAGACTAGTAAAAAAAAACATCATGAATTGGACCATTTTTAGATCTCGCACCTGCGAACTGATCATGAGGCGATCGTCGCTGCGAGGCTCTATTGCAATCATTTCTGCTTACAACGAGCCAAGGGAGACAGAAGACAAGAGATGTGCACGCGCGCGTAAACGGATCAGGTCACGCGCGCTTCCTGTCTCCCATGGCTCCTTGTAAGCAGACACACACGCACACACATACACACACACACACACAGAACCCCCCTGCCGCGCACACACACATAGAGAACACCCCCAGCCCCCCCGCCGCGCACACGCACGCACACACACACATAGAGAACACCCCCCCCCGCCGCCGCTGGCGCCACGCATACATACATACATACACACACACACACGCACTTAAAGAACACCGCCGCCGCGTGCACACACACCCTTGCCCAGCTGGCGGCCGCGGCACTCGTCGCTCACCACCACCTCCTCGATGCTCCGGAAGGACACCGTGTTCAGGCTCCAGTACAGCAGCAGCAGCCGGGGGTCGAAGAGCATGTCATCCGGCATCATGGCAGGAGGGAGCGGCTACATGTCCAGCCCCGGTCGCCGATACCAGCCCGGCAGGAGCGCGAGGCTCTGACGTAGCACGGTGGGTACGGGCTTCTGGCGCGTGCAGCATTGTCTATGGAGGAGGCGGCTTCCGACGCGCGCCTTCGGATTGGGTCGTGCGCGTGAGCTTGTCTTTAGACAGCCGCTGGTAAGTTTTGTTTTCGCTTTTCGCTTTTCGCTACTGGATTTGTCCTGTCTCTTGTTTTATTTCTCTTCTCTGTTTCTCTACCATTCCATGCCTCTCTCCGTTCCACTTTCCGACGTACTCTCTCTGTTCTGCACTGGTACCTGTCCACCCCTCACTAGTTCTGCGCTACTTTGGTCTTTCGGGGTAGCGGCCCCGCCCCTCAGCTAATTAAGACGAGGCAAGCCGGCTTTTAAATAAGAGAAGCAATTCTGTGTTGGGAAGTCCAGTGAATGCAAGAGTTCGCATGATTCGAAGCCGGTTCATGGCTTTGAAAGGTAAGTTACGAGAGCCTTAGTTACTGTTAGATAACAAGAACAGTTAGAAGGAGATGTAAGGAAGGATGTGTGCCGTACCACTACCAGACACCTTCCTTACGTAGATTCTAATTATAACAGCAACTAGTATCAGATCTTACGGTGACACCACCACACCCTCCCCTAATCCCTTTAATTTGAGCTCGGGGGTCCGGTCCTGTTTAAGATTCCGTCTCAAACTCGATATGCAGATTGATGGGCGATGGTTTCGCCCAACGAACGATGTCGGTTTTTGAGACGCTTCCCTTTTTATGAGAAAATCTGCTTGGACATTGATTAGTTCTACTTTTATTTTTTTAATGCATAACATATAACTTCAACCAGTGAATACTATTTGGTATGTTCTTTCATTCTCTTCAAGTCTTCTTAAAATGTCATCTTTAGTGAATTTGCAACTTGTGTGTGTGTGTGTTTATGAGTAACTTTGACCATTTGTATTTGTAGTAGGTAGACTATGTACTTACTACCATTTGTATGCGGTTTTAGAGTTTATCTGTATGTATCTTTTATGTTGTTCATGTACTCTGATAAAGTCCTTATGTAATGTAACTGGTTCTATCAGACATCTTCATGTAAAGTTCGCGTTAAATAAAAACGCATACATTAATCACCTGTTGTCGAAATGTGAACTTTACTCGAGGATTTTTAGTGGAATGAAAAAATTGAAAGGGGGGGTCTCTAAAAGGGTTACTTACATTTAAGTGTGGGGTAGGGCACTCTTTATGGAGATGTATTGGCTAGGTTGAAATAGCGCATGTCTCTTCCCCCCCCCTCACACTCACCCCGTCACCCTCACACCCCCTCACCCTCACCCTCACACATGCTCACTCACACACCACATCACTCAAGAACACCACCGCAACACTCAGGGACACCACCACATCACTCAGAGACACCACTCACGGGGACCATCATGTCACTCAGGGACACCACCACGTCACTCAGGGACACCACCACGTCACTCAGGGACACCACCACATCACTCTGGGACACCACCACATCACTCTGGGACACCACCACATCACTCGGGGACACCACAACATCAGCTAACCATTCACAAACAATGTTCATATACCAATTGCAAATTTAAAAAAAATTAATGCAAAGCATTGTCATTTACACAATGCCAGTAACTCAAACTTTAATGCTGCTAGACCTATTGCATTGTAAATGCTTGTTAATTTTGTAGTTGCAGTCAAAAATAGTTTGACACGAAAGTATGCAGACAAATTACTTATAACCGCCCACAGGGCCTTCACTCAATCGGAGGATGTTGGCTGGCCTTTGTGGAGAAAGACACTTCAAAACCTAGAATTGGAAGCATGTGGTGGTTTCAAGGAACTGTGTAAATTACAAAGGCAAATGAGTGATAAAGGGAGGAAACCTTTAGAGGACTCAGAAGGAGGACTGCTATTCTGCTTTCCTGAAAGAAGGTCTGCCCTTCTTCTACTGGCCCTACATCTTGAGGCCAAGAGCTCCAGAGTGACTCCAAGGGGTAGTTGGCTGGCCTCCTGATCAGAGCTTCAGTGGCAGAAAAGGCTCCAACCATCTTGAAAGCCACACCTGGACTCCACTTGCTGTGAGTCCTAACCCTCCAAGTGGTGCCCCTACAGTATTGTACCCTCGGAATTGGGGCTCTCTTGGACCCTTGGAATTGGGCCTAAGGTGCTTTGCCAGCCCAGCTGTGGTCTTCAGCGGAACCAACGCAGCACAATACAAGTCCCCACACGCGCACATTGGAACCATCGCTGTGCATCTCCGACGCTGGACTTCACATTACAGCCCCTCATCTCATCCGAACCGCCTCTGCGCGATGTATTTGCTTCCTCACATCGCAGCCCGGCTACCTCGGAACCGCTGCTGCATGACGGATCTCCTATCCGAAACCTTGCATGCTTCCCAGAACCGTCAGTGGGTGGCACAATGTTCGACAACCAGGATTTAAGGTTTACCTTGGTCCCGGTATCCAGCCCACACTGCATCGCTGCTTGCCTGAACTTGTGATTTGTCTCAGTCCGGCATGACCAGATAACCACAGTTGATGCTTTTTGCTTTTAGGTACTATTTACCTAAATCATATCTTTGGTTCTACTGTTTGAATTTGTGTTTTTGGTGTCAAAAAATGTATTAAATTGTACTCTGTTTTTCTAAAGTGGTTTAGTATTTTTTCTTGGGTTGTGTTTTCACTGTATTACTGTTTAAGTGGTTGCCTTTAAGCATGACTATTTTTGTGCAAAGTTACCAGAGGATTAAGCACATGTTAATTTGGAGTTTGCTTTTGATTCGCAGTGACAACAGTTGAGGTGCTGTTTGGGCAGGGTTTCACCCCTCTCAACCAGTAAACCCAATTTCCTACGTAACTACGTAAAGTGTTCTAGCTCCAGACTCCAGTGCAGTTTACCAACTACCACTTTCATGTCAGATCAATAGCTTGGCCACAGTGCGATATTTAATGGCATGGTCAAGGTTGTGATGTTTACAAAAAAATGCTGTTATTACATTTAAAAAATCGCCCCCACCTCATGTCCATTAAACTAGGTCTGTCATAAAAAGCTTGTCTTTCTGAAAATTGGGTTGTGGTTCTAAAAACGTAGGGAGCACTTCACTAGAGAATATAAAGCGCCTGAAGGCTGATGTTGAAGGAAAATATGCCCATTTAGCTGTCTGTGCCACCTTGGTATCTGAGCAACACTTAGGGGGTTCCCTTGGTAAATCCATGTGGTATCACCTTTTGATATGAAGGCGATGCATCTTAGAGCCCAGTGAAAGCAATCGGGGTTGGGAGATGAAGCATGCTTTAGCGAACAACTTTACCACATTTTTGTTATATGGTGTAAGATTCAGACCAGTGCTTCTGCCTTTCAATTTCCAGATTTAAATCAAAATGCAGTTTTTTTAAACCACAATTGCTCAGTCTCAGAAGTCGGGCTCCTGTAGGTATGTTAGAAGGCATCAGTTGGGATGGGAGAGCATCTTGTGGGGCCTAAGCATTAAATTAGAAGTCCTCAACATCTCACAAATGTTGAAAATAGTACTTATGCTGTTGAACCGACCTCCGCCTGACCCAAGATCACCTCTCCTTCAGGAAGAAGCTCAAGACCTGGCTGTTCGAGCAGTAGCGCCACCCCCCCCCCCCCCCCCCCCCCAAGCGCCTTGAGACCCTCTGGGTGAGTAGTGCGCTCTATAAATGCCTTGATTGATTGATTGAAAAAGAATAAAAATAGCTGTATGCCAATTAAATGTTTGAGATCCTGGTTTAAACCATCAGAGTCTCTCCTTCCCCCTAGATTGAGGCTTGCTTATTTTGAGACTATCCTTGCTTTATTCAGCAAATATACATTTCCAGTTTTTTTTTATTTGTATAGTCCTTTCAGTTGTGTATTAGTTGACGTCTTCGCACTTCGAGCATTTGCCAGTGCTAAATTTATACAAGAATGAGTCACGGTGTCCAAAGCTCTGCTCAGAAGCCTGCATCCAACGCTATTAAATGTGGGCACATCAAATGCATAGTCTTGAATCCACCTCATGCCTCTTGAATCTGTTGCCAGATACACCATGCCCCTTTATCTCTCTCTTGCAGGTTTCTGTTTTCTCAGTTTGTGACGATTTTACAGTCTTTCTCTTCCTTTAAGTCTGAGTTCAAATAAGTGCTGGTCCCAAAATGAGTGTTAGTGGGCCTCTCCGGCAACCACCGGCTCAAATTAAGCACTGGAATGTTTGTAGATAAGGGCTTTGTAGCACTGCTCACTCTGCTTTTTGAAGGAGGGCTCAGGGGTGTGGAATTCTATAAAATATCTACTTGTCCATGGGGCAGGTTGCGTCATAAAACTACTTGTCCGGTAACAAAATCCACTTGCCCCTTTGGGTGTCGCGTAGTACAGCGGCAAATTTTGGCAGCAATATCATTATATAAGAGCCATGATATAGCCTCTCTGATTATGTCAGGGCACAAACCATAGTAGTGTTTGAATACTTGCATTCCCCTTATGTTGACACGTTTCCGCAGACCTACATACTGGGGCTGAAAGTAGTGGTAAGCAATAGTTCCAGGGTTAGAATGCCCTTTTGAGTCTGTGCAAACCTACTAACTTGCGCATTTTAATGTTTTTCAACAACTCTTCTCTAATCTTTTCCCATATTGAGAAATGTTGGAAATTTACTCCTGACAATGGCAGACGTAAACCTTCCTCCAGAGTTGGGGGAAAAAGTGGTTGGAGGGAACGTGAACTTGCAAACACTCAGATATTCAAATGAACAAATCTACACATGCATATTTGCTCATGCTAAAATACAGTTCACAAATAATTTCTTGGAGTACTATTTCTTGTCCTACTTCTGTAAATTCTTGGGAATTCACGAAAGCTGTATAGCTGCACTTAATGCAAAGACATATACCATGGGTGCACTTTTGAGACTTTCTTTAATAATTGGGCCCTAATTTGGTCTGGCGTCGACAGTAACCTTTTGTGTTTATTAAACTTCTGCCTCTCTCTTTGTATCAGCTGGATGCACTGCGAGTGACGGCATTCTGCTCTTTCACAAGGAGCATATCTGCACACAAAGTAGTTGTGTACAGTGCGAGTAACTATGTAGCAGTGTGTGCTTTTTGAGACCCCAAAACAATTCTTTGCTTTTGCCAATGTTTGTTATAATGGTGAGGGCCCGGCAGCTCCCACACCAATAAGGGTTTACAAAAACAAGTCACATTGGCAAAACTAATAAGCTGACCACCAATTCCAGACCTACTCGCTCTGCCATTGCTTGTTTATTTTTGTTTCCCATAATCTTATTGAAACTGGTTTCACTGATTTTCCATTATGAATAATTTTGGGAAATACTAGCATGCATCAACACATGTCACTAAGTGATGCTTCAAAGAAATGGCACCTGATATTTTACAGTAGTTTAGCAAAATGTTTTTTCCTGCTTTCATGTTTTTTATGAACATTTTATTTTGAAAGCAAAGAATCATCAATCTTGCTTTCAAGCTTCTGCAAATATTTGCATAAAATCAGGGAGCACTCTGGGAGCATTACACATAGCCTCATATTGCTAAACTTCGAAAATATGTGTACACATTTTTATACTTCAGCCACTGTCAGTAGTGAAGTAACATTTACTTAGAGCGTTCACCTTAATAATAAAGGCTTTCAATAAATGAACCATAAATACAAGTTTGAACAGCATTAACATATGGGCTAAAATATTACCTTAACTGCAGACAGTGCTCTTCCCTGATCCATAATGTGGTCCTGCAAACTGGCAGCCAAGGGGTTTGTGTTGTAGGGGTTTTTGCCTACTTGTCCCAAGAACAAAATGCAAATGAAATCTTGTTGCCCTTGGCCCCAAACGATATGTCCTGGGGTCGGACTATAGGAATACCACATCTCCTACAATGATTAGTTTTATAGTGTGAATCATGAAGAGTAAAGTCATCCAGTTGACCTAGGGAGTCCTTTGCAGGTCACAGAGGCTGAATCCTTGATGCATTTTGAGGAAGAACAATGTGTAAATTATTTCCATTCATATTTATTGTCATAATTTATATGTGAACATCTTGAAAATCTGGCAGTCGTCTGGCACTCCTGGACATTATTTAACCCATACACGAGCCCTGGACCCACATGACCTTCCCATCTTGTGTACTTCGAAAGGTTGTGGGACTTTCTTTTTCTCTGTCCTTTGAAGTTGATCTCCTATTGAATTTTTGTAATCTCCTTTTCTGTCTGCCTGCAAGTTGCAACACAACTTGGGTATCTTCTCAATCCATTATTGGGGCTTTAATTGAACCTTTCCTCTCTGCCTTTTTGAACGAACGCTATTTCTGTTATGTCAAACAAATGGGAACGAGCTAGCTACCATCCCAATTTTCTGTCACAGACGTCTCTCACTCATGTCTCTCACAAACCACTAGGTTTTCTAAAAGAACCCTCACCCACCAACCTAGTTGGTGGCATGCTTCATCATTGGTTCCCACCTAAGATGCATAACGCATCTTAGGTGTGCTACGATGCCTGATGACCGCGGAGCTGGTTTTGTTTGGGAGATGGTGAATTTTTGCATGAGTTAAAACTACCTCAAGGTTATCCGTCCCTTCAGAAATTTTTATTGTGGATTCCCTGGGAAGGGTTAATAACAGTGAGGGTGGATGGGTAGTTTGAAATTAATGATCCCTCACATCCTAGTGTTAGGTCAACATGTTTCAGTCAAATATGATTGTTGTGGGAGTCACCGTGGCTTTCTTCAGGACCAAGCTGCTAAAGAATTTCCTAGTCAATAGACGCAAACACACTAAGGCATGCGTATTTGGGGTGGAATCATTCTTAATGAACTATTTCCACCCAAATTCTTATTGATTCTAGAGTGGATATAATAAGAAAGGCATTATGCATACATTAATGGTAGAACATAATATTGATGAAAATTGTGCAGTGCCAGGTAAGTGCACGTGTGCCATAGGACGTGCTCATAATGCATCGATATTGGTCTTTCCATTATATCTGCATGCGTGTGGAAATCATAATCCATGCCATTTCAAGTGGTTGTTCCTTTCATTGATTTAGTGAAAATAATCTTTTTTGTGACATTCATACCAGTGTGCTCATGCTCGTTCTCCTATATCTGTTATTCAAGTAAAGAGATCAGTATGAGCTGGGTGAGGTCTTGAAAACTATTAGTTATTCTTGTCAATTCTGCGGTAAAATTGCATGTGTAGATTGTATTGTGCATCTGTATTTGTTGTCGAACATATTACTGATTTAAATTAAGTTTATATTCCTGACTTCCAAGCTGTCATAGGACATACCCAGCTATATGCCTGCTTATGAAACTAAAGTAAGATGAAAACTGGAAACTATGAAAAGGCTTTACTGAGAAACATTGTTAGCTCCAAGTTATTCAGCCTGCAGAGCAGTCGGCTTTCATTACTTTTATTACATGTGACAATCACCTTGACAAGTATATACAGTATGAAAACATTAATATATTTTTGCAAGACCTTAAACAGTACAGTCTTGATGAAAAACTAAAATCCATAGTGACATAGTTCTTTGTAACAGCCCAGAAATGCCAGATCTCAATTTAAAGACCCATATTCAAATCGTTTCACTTAATGTTCTATACAGTGGGTCTAAAATCTTACTATGACTAGGGGGATATGACTACTGGTGAGTGTATGAGACTTCCGATTCTCCTGTGCCCTCATCTTTATCCAAGAGTTCAGTAGAAGCAGCAGCAACAATCAGCTGTCCACTAATGAGGGAAGCTGTGTGTTGCGTGTGCCATATAACTTACCCCACCACCATCTTCTGCACGATCATATGCTTTTAATGCAGGCAGAGTGGAGGGCTGAAAGAAGGTTCCCTGGCAAATGCCCTCCTAGAAGATGACACTTTGAGTTTCTTGATAAAACTATCTGAAAGATGTTGTCACAATCCTTGAAGCTTCTTTTCACCTCAATGTAACTCAGTCATAGGAATTTATATAACCCCTTAATCATTATGCCTTGGATAAGGAATTGTATAATCCCTCCTATCTAGTTTTCTCACCCTCAAAGACACTAGCTTCCTTTCGCATCGCCTTAGTGAGAGCATTCCCTTTGCAGATTCCTGTATTTGTCATGGAGCACAGTACAATAATGTCCAACGCTCTATTGATTTTGACTAAAACATGCATGCATTTACAATACTACCGTTGTTATTCTAGATTGCTAAATCTGCTAGCCGGTGATTGCTATCTACTCACTGGCTCTGCTTACTGCTTCTGGCGCTATCCTCTTTGATGTGTGCATGTTGCCTAATTCTGTTACTGGAGAATATTTTTGTTAGCTTCTCGAAGAAAAACACATTGTGACCATAAAAATGGTACTGGACCAGAGACAGAATTTTGAAGGCTATCCTGGATTCAACTCGAGTCAGTCCTAGGCCAATAAAATAATTACAGTGTAACATTTAGTGCATTTAATTTAAGTCTAGCTGCGCCATTTTGGATAGACTGAACAGTTTTCAGTAAAATTTTCAGGTATCCCGGATATAGTGAATTGTCATAGACCGCTATTGATCTTATTATGCAAGAAATGCTGCTTTACTACCTTCAGTGTTTAGAAACAGATGATATGATTTGACTGTAATTATTTGATATGAACGAAGTAGATCAAAGTGACTCCATAGATTTGGGCTCTGATACTCTGTCACCATCAGTTTGAAAACCCTAGGTTCCTGACAGAGTGTACTGGGAATGGTCAACGGCTTATTTCCAGTTGTCAATATTACTTTGTCCAGTCCCCTCTTAAAACCTCGCTATTGCCACCTCTTTGACCCGAAGCGTTTCAGATTCATCCGCTCCTGAATCTTCTTTTTGTACTGCTGAGACAAATTTTCCTGGCCATTTCCTCCTATTCGTATGAAGCATGATCCAGGAACATTGACATACATGAATAAAAATAATGCCACAGGATCGCGTGCGTCTGACCTAGGCCTCGTCATAGACATTAGAGGTACAATGAAAGTGAGGAGCCCTGAGAGACTCTACAAACGAACGGATTTGGGCTCGAGGTAAAAGTTGGCATAAACACTTGTTGGTTGTGACATCACAGAAAAGAGCGACGAAGGTCAGTGCAGACCCACCTATTCCCGATTCTTGTAGCCTACTTTGTCTAAGGAAGCACGGTCCGCTCATACAAATGTTTTACTTGTTCTGTAAGTGAACGTACTTGCATTGTTGCATCTTCTGGCACCTGCCCTGTACATATTGTTTTAGGGAAGCTTACATTGCTTCCACCCCTTCGTTGCGTGTTCGTGAAACTTTGGGAAATAACTCTTTTTTTTGTCAACAAGAGTGAAACAGATTGGCACGACCAATGCTTGTAAAAGGGCTCATGTAATTCATACATTGAGTCACCAACGTGTTGGAATACATGTTGCAGGAAATACATTGGCCGATGAAGCCGCAAAGGTAGCAGTGGAAACCGCTGTGGTAGCTGCAATTACTCGTTCTCATATGAGGGTGGATGGAGACATCATGGTAGCTGTCACTGCTTCACGCACTGGCACTCCATTACCTAAAACGTTTCCATGATACAGCTCAATGAGGCCTCATTAAACAAGGTGGCATTCTGCTACCTAATTTTTGTTGATTTTTAGCGTTGCAGGATTAATTTTATACTGATTATTATTATTTTTTTTACTAATCTAATTTTAGAGAGGTTGCATTAAAGTGATGAAAACTTCTCTGTAAAACTGAAATATCAGAGCCATGCATAAACATCACAAAGTGATCGCGCTTCCGAGTCAAGAGCATGGAGCATGGTATTCATATCTCCTTTGAGGCAGGTGTGCCTACGCCACACTACTTGAAGCCGTTGGAGAGGAGCGCCGATGAAGGCAGACACGCCGAAATGCATTCGCTAAAAGACATTTCTTCAATAAAGTGCTTCCTTGAATTTCCGCATGGGTCACGACTCTTTCTTGCAGGAGTTTTTTGCTACATATCCATGCGATGGCCAGCACGCATTTAAAGTGTACCCACGCAGCACAAGAGGTCGGGATGTCCTGGCAGGCTCGCATGAGCATTTGTACTTTGATTGTGTTCGCAATCCTGTCCCGTACCCACCACGACGCCTGGAAGACACAGCGGTGATGAGGTATTTACTTCCTCGTTGGGTGACCGGGATTCCTGGGCCAACCCCCGTGAAAGGCTGCAGGCGAAAGGGTTGCTGCGGCTATATGCGGAGTATTCGAGGGGGCACTGGATGGTCGAATTGCCTTACCTCCCAACTTGCTTTGACTGTGCCTGCTCTCAATGACCACTCCGAGAGTGTCACCCCGCACAGTTTCTCCTTTCTCGGGATGCACCGCATTGCGGCATCTTGGGACTTGTAGTCCGTGCTCACAGGACTACACAGGAGGGCCCAATTAAATCAGGGGGCGGAGCATGGTATTCATATCTCCTTTGAGGCAGGTGTGCCTACGCCACAGTACTTGAAGCCGTTGGAGAGGAGCGCCGATGAAGGCAGACACGCCGAAATGCATTCGCTAAAAGACATTTCTTCAATAAAGTGCTTCCTTGAATTTCCGCATGGGTCACGACTCTTTCTTGGAGGAGTTTTTATATATATATATATATATATATATATATATATATATATATATATATATATATTTATTACTTTTTTTTTGTTTTTTGTTTTTTTGTTTAGTGTATGTAAAATGGGAAAATATTCAAAGAGTTTGACTTGCCGGACAAACGTGTGGCCTACAAAAAGAATTGAGGTAAATCTGTTTTTTATGGATGTATAATGCCGGCTCTCTCCATACCCAAATGTGTGTGCTTCTGTGCAAATCAAGTCGCCACCTTCTGTTTCGATTCTGCCAAAATGTGGAGCTGTTGGAAGCCGGCTAAGCACGAGTATTAAGGGCTTTACTAAAGACAGACGTGCATTTTCTTTTTCATAGAGTCAGGTGCGCATTTCAATTTTCAGTAGACAGCGTTATTATAAACAACCTATCCAATAGCCCCGCACCAATGCCTTACAAGATAGAAGCGTTTTGATAAGTTATTGCATCAGTCAAAAATCCGAGCTGAGGCAATTAAAATTGTGGCTCCTGAAATACGGTCACCAGTGGCAATAAATCAGTAGGTGTCCTGGGTCCTCACATTTATAACTACAACATTTAAGATAGGCGTTTGCATTTGGGCCTTATTTTGTTTTATGATCATGTTTTTATATTTATTATGCAGTGCTCTGTGGACTCAGCCTTTTCTTGTCCAAATTACGCCTTCTATGTTTTATGGAAATTGGAAATAGCAAGTCATCCTTTTATGGCTTCTCTGTGGCGAGGACCACTCCAGTCACGATTTCCACATAAACAGTTGATGGCAGCTATAGGGCTGGTGCTATTTTGCACTTCAGATAAAGTGCCTATCCATACACTTTGATTATTTTGTTACCATCTAGCCATCTTCAAATTCGAAAATGTGTGAGTGATTGACAGAACAACTACATCAACGTCTCTCAAGCGCTTTTAAATACTTCGGCCCTATGTAGACTACGCTGGACGGGTTACTCAGTGACCAATGTGACGGATATCCTGTCCGCCATATTACAAGTGCATTATATCCCGTGGCACTCCTGACGGATGTCCTGTTCGCCATATTACAAGTGCATTATATCCCATCGCACTCCTGACGGATGTCCTGTCCGCCATAATACAAGTGCAATATATCCTATGGCACTCCTGACAGATATCTTGTCCACCTCATTACAAGTGCACTGTATCCTATAGCACTCCTGACAGATAGCCTGACCCCTTATTATGAGAGCATTATATCCAGTGACACTCCTGATGGATATCCTGACCGCCTTATTACAAGAGCATTATATCCATTAGCACTCCTGATGGATATCCTGTCCGCCATGTTATAAGTGCATTATATCCCATGGCACTTCTGACGGATATTCTGTCCGCCATATTACAAGTGCATTATCTCCTATGGCACTCATTACAGGTATCCCGTCTGCGTTATTATAAGTGCACCATATCCTATGGCACTCCTATCGGATATCCTGACCGCCATATTGCAAGTGTTTTATGTCCAATGGCACTTGTAATTGGGTGGACAGTCTATCTGTCACGTTTATGATGGAGTAACTTGTCTGCTGAACTCTAAATCAGGCCCTTAATCTTTGATTCCTACAATTTAACAAAGAAAGGAAAGACAAAGTATCACTGCTCTACCACACTAGGGAAAGCAGCATAAACAGGCCACATACTCAAGAAAATATAATTGAAATGCACACAACCTGTGACTCTGTGGCCAAAAAGATCAGGAGCATAGTCCTATTAATATTAGACCTTTGCGTAATGATGGCAAAAAGTGTAATCAAACAACTTACTTCCTAGTCACTACCCTTATCAGTGAGAGTATAAAAAACAGTACACAATATCCCTTTAAAACACACAGAGCACATTGAGACAGCTTCATGCTCTACGTCTGTATTCATTCAAAAGGATCTTCATACAAGAGAACACTCAACTGACCATTCTTCTGGCTGATATAATGACAAATGGAAATAAGATCTGGTCTAACGAGTTAACCGGAATTATATAGTTAATTGCTAAATCAGATGGCCATTATTGTTCAAAGAAATGGGATGAGAAGGTATCATAGGTAGATTAAAAACAAAATCACCCTCATGAAATATTTGTATGTACTGTAGAGTATACCCTTACCAGCACTGGATTGACTAGGAAACAGGGGGAAAATATGGTGTAGGCCTCAGACAGTAGCTACTTCCACAAATAGTGGTCTGACAAATGCTTAGCCCATTCCACCCTGTAAAACACAAAGGCAGATAATTTTGGCAAAGGCATATTTATTAATAATTGCCTCAAAATACTTTGTCCTGAAGCATTTCAATATTTAATGAATTCCTCTTAAGAGCTGCCTGAAAAATCTGTAGGTTTTTAGCCAATATTTATCTGCAAATGTTTGCTAAAATTGCTTGACTCCCTTCTTATTGAAAATCTTGAGTATGAGGGGTGCAGTTGGGGGGACCCCACACAGCCTTCCTGGAGAGGATTGAAGTTGCTCACTTGATTCGCGATGGGACTGATATTAACGCCCAGCCGTGAACCAATCAATCAATCAGGGGTTTGTTAAAGCGCGACTACTCACCCGTAAGGGTCTCAAGGCGCTAAGGGGGGGGGGGGGAGGGGTGCAGGTTCCATTCCATCAAGGAGGGGGTCTGTCGAAGAGCCAGGTTTTGAGGTTTCTTGCGAAGATGGGAAGCGATGTTGCCTGTCTGAGGTGGAGCGGAAGGGCTTTGGCAGCGAGGAAGGAGAAGGAGCGGCCTCCCGATCTGGTCTTTCTGGTGCGGGGGACCACGGCGTAGGAGAGCTGGGCTGATCGTAGGGTCCTTTGGGGTGCGTGGAATTTGAGTCGGCTGTTCAGGTATGCTGATCCGGTGCCGTGGAGGGCCTTGTGTGCGTGGGTGAGCATCTTAAAGGTGATTCTCGCCTCGACGGGGAGCCAGTGGAGTGTGCGCAGGTGCTGGGAGATGTGGCAGTGTTTTGGCAGGTTGAGGACCAGTCTTGCGGCGGCGTTCTGGATGTTCTGTAGCTTGCGGATGAGGTTTTTGTTTATTCCGGCGTAGAGAGTGTTGCCGTAGTCGAGTCTGCTGGTGACCAGGGCGTGAGTGACTGTCTTTCGGTGTTCGAGGAGGATCCATTTGAAGGTCTTACGAAGGAGGCGGAGGGTGTGGAAGCAGGAAGATGAGACAGATTTGATCTGGCGGTCCATTTTGAGCTCGGAGTCCAGGATGATTCCCAGGTTGCGTGCGTGGTCTGTGGGGGTTGGCGGGTTTCCGAGGGCGGTGGGCCACCAGGTGTCGCTCCAGGCGTCGGGGTTTGGGCCCATGATGAGTACTTCTGTTTTGTTGGTGTTTAGTTGTAGGCAGCTGTTTTTCATCCATTTGGCGACGGCTTCCATGCCTTCTCGAAAGTTGCGTCTGGCGGTGTTGGGCTCGTTGGATAGGGAGAGGATGAGCTGGGTGTCGTCTGCGTATGACACGATGTTGAGTCCGTAGGTTCTGACGATGGGGGCAAGTGGAGCCATGTAGACGTTGAAGAGCGTCGGGCTGAGGGAGGAGCCCTGGGGGACTCCGCAGGTGGTAGGTGTGGGGTCCGAGAGGAAAGGGGGGAGTCTGACCCGCTGCGTCCTGCCGGAGAGGAAGGAGCAGATCCAGTCGAGGACCTTGTCCTGGATTCATGCGTCATAGTCTGCGTATTAGGGTGCGGTGGGAGACTGTGTCAAACGCCGCTGATAGGTCGAGGAGGATGAGGGCTACTGTTTCTCCTTTGTCCAGTAGGGTGTGGATGCCGTCTGTTGCGGCGCAGAGGGCGGTTTCCGTACTGTGGTTTTTTCTGAAGCCGGATTGGGAGGAGTCGAGGATGTTGTGTTCTTCAATGAATGTGGTGAGTTGGCTGTTGATGGATTTCTCGATTACTTTCGCTCGGAACGGGAGCAGGGAGATGGGTCTGTAGTTTTTGAGGTCGGTGGGGTCCGCTGAGGGTTTCTTTAGGAGGGGGTTCACCTCGGCGTGTTTCCAGTCGTCGGGGAACGAGGCAGTCGCCAGGGAGCGTTTGATGGTGTGGCGGAGCATGGGTGCGGTGGTGTCGGCGGCTCTGTTGAAGATGTGGTGGGGGCAAGGGTCCGTGGGGGCCCCTGAGTGGATTGACTTCATTGTCTTCAGTGTGTCTTCGGTGGTGAGGGCTGTCCAGTCATCAATCGCTGGTTTCCGGGTGTCGGGGGTGGTTGGTGAGGGTTCAGTGTGTTGGTTGTCTTCGTCGAAGTTGTCGTAGATGCTCTTGATTTTGTGGTGGAAAAAGGTGCTGAGTTTGTCGCAGAGGTCTTGTGAGGGAGGGATGTCGGTAGACTCGCTGGTGGGTTGGGCGAACTCCTTGATGATGCTGAAGAGTTCCTTACTGTTGTGTGCGTGGGTGGAGATTCTGTCTTCAATCGCTTTTTTCCTCGTTTCTCTGATGAGTTGATGGTGGGCGTGGGTGGCGGCTCTGAAGTTGTTGTGGGCTTCTGCTGATTTGGTGTTTCTCCAGGCCTTTTCGAGGCGGCGGCATGTGCACCTGGATTCTCGAAGTTCGTTGGTAAACCATCTGGCTTTCTTGACACGGGTATTGTTGTTTTTCTTGAGGGGGGCTATGGTGTTGGTGCTGTCCGAGATCCATCTATTCAGGGTTCGGGCTGCGGTGTTGGGGTCGTCGTTTTCCGCGATGGTTGGGGTGGAGTTGTTGAGTGAGGAGGTGAGCTGGTCGTCGGTGATTTTGGTCCAGTTTCTTTGTGGAAGCAGGTGCTGGTGTCTGTGGATGGTGGGTGTTCTGAAGGTTAAGTGGACGCAACGATGGTCGGTCCATGGGAGTTCGGTGGTGTGGCTGAAGGTGATGGAGTTTTCTGTAGTGAAGAGGGGGTCGAGGGTGTGTCCTGCTGAGTGCGTGGGCTCGGTCCCGATCTGGCGGAGTCCAATGTTGTGGAGGTTGTCCAGGAGGCATGTGGTGTTGGGGTCCAGTTGATTGTCGAGGTGGAAGTTGAGGTCTCCCAGCAGGGTGTAGTTGGTGGATGCGATGGCCTGCGGGGAGATAATGTCCGTGATGGAGTTGGCGAAGGGTCCGCGGGGTGAATCAGTGTTGTGGCGAATCTTAAAACAGGTGAAAGGGAAGAGGATATAGATTGCAGCTGAGATAGCACTGGTCATCTTTTGGGGGATATTCCTGAATAACTGAATGTGATTCATGTGTTTCTGTTAAAGGAAGCCACAGGTTCTCCTTTACAAGCCCGCGATTGATGGTCCCCCTGGCGTGGTGGAGCGACTCTAGTGATGACTGGCACAAGTTGAGTGATTCAGTCTGGAGATTATATGCATGTTTACTGCTAAGAGGCTGGTATGTCCATAACTTATTTGTTTGTTGTAAAGAAAGGACTGAAAAGCCTTGGCTGCAGGCTAACCTAAGATGAATCGTTCCAACTGTTGCTGAAGGCACGCATTAAATCTCTTTGGCCCGAGCCCAAGTGAATTCAGAGGCATTCATTCTGTGCTTTTCATATACAAGTATAATGGGGGGGGGGGGGGGGGAGGGGGGCAGTGGGTAGCTTGAGATGCAATTGCGATTCTCCAAACACAAATGTGTTTTTTCGTAGAGCAGGTGTAATGCTGCCAATGGTAGTTCTAGTTACCCCACTGCACCCTGCCGCATCATTGGACAAGCCAAGTTCACGACCAAAGGCGGAGCTGAGCGCATCTGTCCTGGTGTGTACTGCAACCTCCCCATTTTTAATCTCAATGGACTTGAACCTAGAATGCTGCATACCACATGATATGGCACTTTGGGATGTTTATTTCATACTTCAGCGAGTAAATACATTCTGCAGCTGTAGTTCGTGTTACGTGTCCAATCAATCACTAACCTCTCTGTTGAGATTGCTAAATCTGATGGCCATTATTAGCAGCAATTGTTCTATGGATAGCTATCATGCGATCAATGATTCGTCTGATGCAGGTTACCCTGACTGACAGTGTGGATGCAGAAATTCAATAATGTTTAGTGCTGTACAAACATAAGCTGCACTGGGCATATTATAATTGCTTACACATGGCAGGAATAGGAGTTTCTGTCTGGTTCCAACAGTGTGACACTGCGCCTAGAAACTAGATCTATGTATACTCAAAAAGGAAGTGGAAACCACCAAGAAGAGTTAAAGAGGGACTTAACCAAGGACACAAGCATTTCTTATTTAGAAAGCTGATATTGAAGACAAGTGAAGTGTTCTTCTTTCTACTGTAGCACATCTACGTTTGAGATCTCGGGCACAAGGAAAGCCTCCCAAGGACAGTAAAGGAATTTGGAGGATGTTTCCCTGCGTAAGTCTCTTCCTGCTAGGCTCTTCATTTCGTGTCAATGTCTTAGATGTCTCTCCCTGACTCCTTTTGCTAAGGGTGTTCCCCTCTGACTTGGACAGCAGTAGATACAAACTCAAAACCATTGCTTTCCCTATTTTCCTAATTATGTATTCACGCCTGCGATAAAAAACTTATCTTTAGCAGCTTCCTTAGGTAAAGCTGTGGAAATGGAAGAAATTTCTTGTACAGCTGCCGCTTCCATCCACACAATTCACTCGAAAAAGTCAGTATCATTACCCAAAACATTGTGGGAAAATCTGGCAAATAAAGTCTGTTGCCGTGCTCTGATACAAACATTAAATTATGCACCATCTTCTTTCCAACAAGCCTGAAAGACAACTCTAATGATGGTACTCAAAAACCTTCTAGGACGCTATATACCTACCCACATTGATAATAAACTCACCAGCTGCACGTTGTTCTGGGCATAGTGCTTATGGCCTTGGTCTCTCGGACATCTTACCTAAAACTATAGAGTGTGAAGGCCATACGATCTAACTGATTGTAGATCAGGTTCCAAAAAGCCCTCCTAAAAGACATACTTTGAAAATTGTCTTCCCAGTTAAATTACTTGCTGGAAAAGTATATTTCCGACAGTACAGTCAAACCATTTAACAGTATTGTGGACCGGGTTATGATTACCCCAGTCTAACAAATAGTGGAATTTTCTGAAGTTGTTGAACTGTGGTTGACCCGCTTCAACCTATTAACATATAAGTGACAACTCTCCTACCTTCCTTCCGATTTGAATTGCCCGAAAACCCCTTCTAATATATAAAATTTGAAATCTGAATAAAATTGTAACAAAACGAATCACAATCCTATTGTTTCAGTATTAGGGCATGGGGTGCTATCACGCAGAGATAAGCTTATGACAGCCTACTGGGAAACCAACCATTCCAGCAAGTTAAGCATAGATCAGGACTTGGGGATGTCCATGCGTTCATTGCGCAAGTCCTGTAAGGGTTAGCCATATCACTGGATCAGTTGCCTATTAAGACTGGGACATTTTCCTTGTATAGCTTTGTTGAGGGCTAAGAATACTCAAGGAGGCACCACTCTTACCACTAAGAGCCGGACTTGAATATCGCTATACCAACAGGCTATGACCTGTTTGAAATTGATAGAGAAGGACAACGAGGTGGGGGGTGGCTATTATATATTTCTCAAATTTCAAAGCTACATTCTCAGATATTCCCCAGTTGAAGGAAGAAGCTATCCTATTTACTTTTAAATGTAACAATATGACAACTTTTAACGGGCGTTTGATTTATCGACCAACTGGTCCTAGGAATCCCTTAATTTCTTCCATACTGTCGGTTATAGAGTCTTTAATGGAATATTCCAATTTCTCGATACTGGGGGATCTTAACTTTCACTTAAAGTCCGCCAAAAATCGTGACACCATCAACTTGAACCAAATTGTCACTGAGCCCACCCATACTGGTAAACATACTTTGGACGGTATCTTTACCAATTATGCACAGATTAAATTTACCAGCACGCTACCTATGACATGGACAGATCCTAGTGCTGTTTTAATAATAACAGAATGGGTGCATCGTGCGCTGGTTGCAAATAAACACCCTGGATCTGGAATCTGCCTTGCAGTCCTTTAGCCCGTCTATATCCGGCCCTGATTCCGCAGCACTGAATTGTAGTTGCTGGATCGATTCGGCAGCAAAGAAGCAAGCCCCAGAGATTCCCATACACACTAGCAGAAGATTACCTTCAGCCCCATGGTACACAGTTGAGCTAAAAGAATTAAAGTAAAAGTGTAGAGCTAAAGAACGAGTTTGGAGGAAAGAATACTCAGAAACAGAAGAAAATCACTATAAAGAGGCGTTAATAAAATACTAAGAGACAATAATCTCAGCAAAAATACACTTCTTTACCGAAAAAATTAGTGCTGCAAAAAATACAGCCAAACAACTTTTTAAAACAGTCTCTGCCTTAGCTAAGTTTGGTTTTAGTAATCAGTTTAGTCCTAATACACAGTTTTGCGACAAACTTCAGAGTTCTTTCACGATAAAGTGAAAAAGGTTTCCGACGAATTCTCAAACGGCAAGGCCGGAGTTAATCCAGATGGGCCTATCAATGATGGGGCAACCATGCAGGTCCATCTACAAAAATGTAACTCCTTAACAACAGAACGAGTCGAGAAGCTTATAATGGCATCAAAATCGGTATCCCCATTGGACCCTCGTCCTGTCACGGTCCTTTACACGGTACCCAGCATTATTGCTGCCTATCTAGCACCCCTTCTTAACAATATCTTGGATGCAAGATACTTCCCTACCATCTGGAAAAAAAACCTGGTCAGGCCTATCTTGAAGAAACCATCTTCGATCCTATGGAGGTTAGCAATTATCAGCTTATCTCTTGCCTACCATTTCCATCTAAAATCCTTGAAAAGGCTCTTAAAGAAGAACTGCTTTTATTCCTAGAGGTTAACGACATACTAGACCCAGCGCAACATGGTTTCTGACCTTTGCGCTGCACAGAATCTGCCCTAATCGCTGCCACTGAGGATATATGTGTCCAACTCGACGGGGGAGGGAAAGCAATACTGATTTTGTTGACTTCTTGGCCACGTTCGACATGGTTGATATACAAATACTCATCCAGCGCCTATCCGAAATAGGGATTGTAGGCGAAGCCTCAGACATTCTTAGATCCTACCTAACAGACAGGGAACAAACTATAGCGTTGAAGAGCATAAATCTCACCCCTATGCCCTGCCGTGCGGAGTGCCCCAGGGTTCCTCTCTGTCTCCAACTCTGTTTAATGTTTACGTCACCCCATTGGTGAAACTTATTCACTCTCATGGCTTCACAGCCATTTGTTATGCGGATGACACGCACATATTTGTGTCTTTATTTTCTAAGCCGGAGGAAGTTGCAACAAATTTTAATGACCGCATAGGACACATCATTAGGTGGATGCTAGCTAACTGCCTAAAGTTAAATAGCGATTAAAAACCGAAGTAGTTATGTTTGATAGGGACACCTCCCTTTGTAACTCCTCCTGGTGGCTGGAAGCAGCTGGGCTCTGCCCGTGACCTGTATAAAAAGTCAAAGACCTTGGGGTCATGCTAGATGGCCATTTATCATTATCCGTCCAGGTCAACAGCATCACTTCATCATGTTTCTTTATGTTAAAGACCTTATGGAAAATTTTACCTTTAATTCCTATGGATCTTAGGAAAACTGTCATAGTTGTCTTGGTGATATCCAAAATAGACTATTGTAACGCACTATACTTAGGAGCAAAAAAGAGAACCATATGCAAACTGCAAATACAACAAAAGGCAGCTGCGCATCTGCTGCTCAAGATTCCTGAATTCAGTCCCTTAAGCCAAGGCATCCGTGATCTGCACTGGCTTCCGGTCCAGGCAAGGATCCATTTCAAATCCATGCGCATTCTGCATTAGACACTGTTTGGGGTTGGGCCCGCCTTTCTCAGTGAGTCAGCATATCAGATGTCACATCCCAACGCGAAATCTCAGGTCATCATCTGCTTCCTTACTTCTGGTCCCTAGAGTAGAGACGGTAAAATGGGCTGGTAGAAGTTTTCGCCACCTGGCCCCTAAATTATGGAATACATTGCCTATTAGTCTTAGAAGCCAAATCAATTTACAACTGTTCAGGAAAGTACTAAAAACTTGGTTATTCGCTCTAAAGCTATAGTCGTCTTTTATCCCCCTCTTGCATAGATCAAAGACAGCTAGCGCTAAGACCCCCCTGCAAACATGCGCTTTACAAAACTTTCATTTCATTTCAACTTCAGTTTTGAATTATACACATTTGTGTGGATCGCTAGATCTTTAGACCTTTAGATCTTGTCTTTTAAATACTTGCCAGTGATGTCTAGTTTTTAAAACTACAACTTCATTTAAAGCCTGAAGCATTGTAGCGGTGTGCATGTGCAACGCTGTAAAAACAGCTGTGTAGGAAATTGATCCTAACCTAGGCAAAGGGGATAAATCTGTCAATTCAGTCTCCCTAGTAGAAAGACTTCTACTATGTCATCTTTGTGAACTATCTCACGCCTGACAAGCCTCAGAATAATTAATAGACACAGAATTCTGCTTCATGTGTGCTCCTCCCTCCTTGATAACATCGCATTGGTTTGTAGAGAAATAGATGTGCGTCTTTAGTCTTTCTACATTAACAACTATCACATGTGTGTTGGTTTGAAAGAATGACCTGTTCGAGATCCCCAATGTGCCCTACCACGGTCCCAAGAAGACTTAAACCCTAGGTTTCAGCCCTCAGCTTCAGATTCACTGTTCCCAGTCACATCCTTTTGCATACATCTTTATCGCCAAGCTGCTTTGTTTCAGGTGTGTCGTAGAGTGCCCGCCGCCCATTTGTAAACGGGGGAGATTGGGGGCAGGGAAGCATGCATGGCATAATGACAGACCTGTGGAATAATCCTGCATGAAAATGTATAAGATAGGGTCCTAAAATACTTGGCTTTGGCACTTGCTTTCCAAGTAACAACTCAAAGTGTACGTACTTGGCCTGTGGACAAGAAAGTAGGGTTTAGGATTTTCCTTCTTTTCAAGGGGTGGTTGGGAAAGGTACCGGGCTTTATCTGCCGAAGAATTCAGGTTGAGATATTGTGTACAAAGACGGTCTTCCTTTCAGCTGACTTCCTTTGCAGTAGGCTTTCAAGACTTGCTCTGGAGTCGTCCTGCTGGATGTGTGATTGATGTGGTGAAACCTAGATTGTGGGCACTAAAGTAGAATGACCCTCGGAATTTTTTGTTTTTGATTTGGAAGTAGGGTGGAAGACAGAATGTGGTAGAGCTCAATGTGCTGAACATATGGTTTGAAGTCAGCAGAGCCTAAATCCTCAACAAGACTATGGAATCTGGTGGAGTTTTGAGGGTTGTAGAGCTTGCGAACTATACCAGATTTTAGAATGTTAGAGGACCATGTATTGAGTACACGTTTTTCAGGCAATCGAGTTTGCATACTGTACAAGACTATAGAATATGGTAGAGTACCATGCACCGTGTATACCTTTTGAAGGCAGTAGAGATTGTGTACGGTACGAGTCTTTAGAATGTGAAAGTCTCATGTACTGAGCAGACATTTTAAAAGTAGTAGAGCTTGCGTACTGTACAAAACTTTAGAATGTGGTTGAGTACCATGTACACATTTTGAAGGCAGTAGAGCTTGAAAACTGTGCAAGACTGTAGACTGTTGTAGAGTTCCATGTACTAAGAAAAGATTTTTAAGCTAGTAAAGTTTGCGTATTGAGCACAATCTGAGGGGTAGAGCTCCAGGTAGTGAGCACAGGTTTTGAAAGCAGTTGAGTTTGCATCCTTTGAAAGTGTGCTGTGTTATAGAGTAGGCCATACAAAGAGGAAATGTAGGAACATCACTGAGCCATCTCTATGACACAATGCAGAACAGTGAGGCGGCCAGGCCTTTTAGTGTGGCGGGTTCTGTCAGGCCGCAGACCCAACAGCATATAAGAACTTAATTTGAAAGGGGTCTCTATCAGACCCTGTGTTCATAACCTTAACTTTACATGCAAAAACAATTATTGATTTCTCAACAATGACTATCAAAACCCTTATGGTAATCCCTGATACATGTAACGTTTTCCTTCATCTTCTATTTGCTTTTTCAAGATGTTGTGTTCCGTATTTTTTTTCATGCTGTATGTATATAACTGTTGTACGCTGCATACTCTGAACTGAGTCGCCTAAGAGTCTGAGTCAGGTCAGATCGTCGGTGGGTGCTCACGCCATGGCAATTGAAAGCTCTGGAGTTGAGTATGATGGCATTGTGAGTTTTGCACAGTGTCAGTCAGTTGGTTGTAAAGATATTCAGATCACATGCCCATTCAATCCTTGGCTTCTTTGTAGAGTACACAGAGCAATGGTCACATAAGTGCCAATTTTAAGTTCCATTTTATTTGTCAAGGCAGTCGTAGTTTTTCAAATATTGACAGTACCAAAGGATAAGCAGATGCTGTGTCTACAGATAAGGATAGTGTGTGTGTGTGTGTGTGTGTGTGTGTGTGTGTGTGTGTGGGTGTGTGTGTGTGTGTGTGTGTGTTAGTCACATGCAAAGAAGTACATGCGGTGTGCCAGATTGAAGAGGAGGGACAAGACACGTGTTATATGCATGTAGAGGATTTCACATAAGAGTGTAGATAATAAGGACATGCCTACTAAAGAGAAACCTCAGAGGAAAGTGGAATGAATAGGGTGATTGAGACACTCCAAAGACCACTACCTCCTCCTCCTCAAACCGTAGAAATAGTGAATTTACAGTTTCATATTTTCAGTTATAACTATTCACAACAAAATCATCGTTTTGACTCATTTATAATCTAATGCTAATATACATTGGCAAAGCCAATATATTTGGCTTGTTTTGGGTGCATGTTTGTTGTGTGATATGTCTGGATGCATTAACAGAAACTCACAGAAAGGGACCTGCTTCTGTGGCACGTTGTATGGAGCACAAGATTTTAGATGACGTTATTTCAATCAAGCCACGCACTTAACTAGAAGGACATCATCCCTTGCAAGGGATTCGGTGTTATGGTTCTTTGGCCACTTCCTTTTAAAGACCCACTCCCCACCTATTTCATCTCACTCAAAGCACTAGAGGCGATTGTCCTAAAATTGCAGAAGTTAAAAAACCAGGGGAAACTCTTAGACTTAAGAAAGATTGATGAGCATGGAGACACTAACCCTGACTGAGTATATAGCATGAAGGGCTGTCTCCTCTTTAAAGATGGCATCCAGGGTCAATTTACTCGAATGCAATTGGCTCAATCTCTGTTGTCCAGCATGGAAGGGCTGTGTTTTACAGTCTTGCTGACTGTTTTAACAGAGTTTCATCAAGGCAAGAGATCCCAAAGTGGGTGATGCCTGGGGACAAATAAGATAGTTTTTTTAATGGAATGATGGTACTAGAGAAACAATACTTTATTTGTGTGATTCAGTGTTTACTATTAAGCACTCGCTTATATCGAAGAATGTGATTAACACATATGTGCATATAACATCACTGATGTCCCCATGTGGGTGTTACTTCTGGATTGTGGATACTTTCTGTTGCTAAGCAAAGGGCGTTTGTGGCACACATTCTGCTCTGGGAACAATCTTGGCTCCTCCAAATACAATGCTGTCATCTGCTGAGAAACCAAAGTCTGTGTTGGAACTCGGGGGGGCTATGGTGAGGAGTGGTGAGCAACTTACTGTGGGCTCGGGTTTCAATCAGGCTCTGCAAGCAATAGTTGTCTATGGGAGGCTTCCCAGATGAGATGCTGTGCATGAATATGATGTGGTGAATGCTGGAAGGGGTGTCCGAGAGGTGAGTATGAACTGCACTGCTTGCATTGTACAAGTGCATTCAAGAACGTAGATAGCAGTTTGCAATGTTTTGTGTTGTATTGTAGATGTATATGTAGTGCTTATTACACCTGTCGAGACGTGGGTGGTTAGCACACTATTCCGTGTAGCCCACAGTTAGTTTGTATTGTTAGCTAGAGTGGAGGTAATTGTATAATATGCAAGATTATTCGAGTTCTTGTACTGATCAGTTGCATGCCGTTTTTAGTCTAGAAGAAAGTTGTTCTTATTGTTGCAAATTCTTTGGTTATGTACTGGTTTGTATTCCTAATTGTGTCACTGCGGTTGGCAGGAATAGACGACAAGGAATAGATTGTTTCTTAATCTGATGTTTGACGTCCTAGTGCACTGTTATTTTATGGCAGTAGTGCTGCTCAAAAATATATTCCTATGCATTTTGAGTCCTGATTACACATGCTGGGCAAGTGAGTCTGGGTTGCAAGAACACAGAAGGATTTAGATTGCTAAGGCAAGCCGTATAGGGTAGGAGGTGTCATGGGCTCAGGTAGAACTAAGGTTGGCATGCAAGTCATGCACATTATGCCAAGATGCAGGCTGGAGAGGATGTGCTGTGGAGTGCACACTGAAGGACTAAGCAGCTTCTCCTCTCTAATGAAAGGATTAATAATACTGCGCCTCTGCCCAGACCTATGAAGACCTTCTAATACAGAAACTAAGATCTTGACAAGAGTCCTAAAAGACCAGAAAGAAGAAAATAACTTCCAAAGTTGGAGGGAAAGTGTCCTATTTGATTTAATTTGACTTCATGAGGGGATCCTATAAAAAAACAACTGCTCGGTACTGACAAAAGCCATCCACCCATAGGGCGCCAAGTTGGCTGAAACAGAGATAGATGTGAGAGACACCCAATACCTCTCTTTTCACGTCTCGCATTTTTTGATCATACCACTACCTTTGATCTTCTTAATAAATTGTGTCCTTCCTAAAGGTAGGAGGTATTTTTAAACTGTTTTTCCTCCCATGGTGGATCCCATATGGTCTCAGATTCAAGAGACAATCCCTCCTGGCTAATTACGCCAACAGGAGAATTGCCTTTGGTGGAACAACACTTTTTTCATTTAGTAGGGTTGTTAAATACGCATATTAAGCAAGTCGTGCATTTGGGTGATGGGTTCTCATGTTGGATCATGCAAGCAGTAGAAGACCACGTTTTTATGACCGTTATTTATTGAACTTTTTATTGTGTGTTGTCAAAATTCAGATTTTTAGGGTTTCAAAATGTTCTAGTGTTTACTATTGACAGGACGCCGAGAGCTAGTCAGTACCGAGGTCACAAGAAATGACAGTGTATATTTTGGTTCACTTATACCCTACTGGGTGTCACTTAGTCAATTCTTATCGTCACATAATGCATTGCTGAGTTTGCACAATTGCGGTTGCTGCACAAAGGTGATTTTACGAGCTTCTCATCACTGATTGGGATGTTTCTCTTGGATTGTACACGGTACAGGTCGTTGACTAAATGACACAGCATGTCAAAAGAGCACCATTAGGTGAAACGGATGGCTTCCATCTGATGTACATTTTCTATAGCGCACGCAGGCGTGCTACTCAGAGGTAGCTGGAGAGCCACAGTATCTCACAAACTACTGGTTGGAGACCCCTATACTATTAGGTTTGTTTTAGTCCACCCCTGACGAAGGGTCACCAATTATCCGAAATTCTTTGGGGAATTGAAAACCTTTGTACATTGGAAATATCTAATCTTCAGTTGATGTGATTAAACTATTAACTTATTTTGGAAACCATATGCATGATATATGATAATCATGGAAATGGAAGACTCACGATCAAGTATTAAAAATCTGACTATTGAATTTTGAATGAACTAGAGTTTAATTTTGGGGAAATTGCCATAGCCTTTTGTGCAACCTTGGCATAGTGAGTCCTAGGACTGGTAAGCAGATCTCTGCTATCAGCCATTTTTATGTATATTGTAGGTTAGGTCATTATGCAGTGAGTGCTGCAAACAAAAACTCCACATATTTAGGACCGGACTCTCTAAACCATTTGGGACTGTAAATATACATTTACAAGCAAAAGTGTCTTCATTTGTGCCTTCCTGCCAGGAATTCACAGACTTTTTCTAGCAATGCATAATGGTTTTACCACTACTAATTTCTAGCCCTCCAATCTGGGGAACTGGGTTCGAGTCTCAGCAATGACAGTTGAACATCCTGTGATTCTGGGCAAATCACTTAATCTCCCCGTGCCTAACAAAAATGAATGTGTCCTCATGTAATGCAACTGGTGCTATGTAAAGCGCCCTGAAACCTGATTCGGGTCAAGTTCGCGCTATATATAAAAAAAAAAATAATAATAATAATCCTATGCAAAGGTTAGGGAGTTGACAGATCAAACAGTGGTTTGTCTTGAAAGTTTATGAACACCCACAAAGTTCTCAGTTTGGTGGCATTTACTAACTCCTCCACAACACTTTCCTACCCTGAAACAGTTGGACGCTTACTCCAGAAAGTGACTGGAGTAGCCCCTTTTTCAGGTTGGGAGGAAAATGGTTTACCTCCAAACCTTAAGGGAGGATAGGGGAAGTGATTTTGCACTAGAGACTGTTATTCCTATTGAGGACAGAAAATGAAAACTAAAAAAGTGATTTTGCATATCAGTCTGCATTTCCCCAGTGCGTAATTGCACACCATGAACAATTCCGCATTGAGTAATTGGGAGCCTGTGGTACTTCGCAGTCGACATTTCCAATAGTTTGCCTGAGAATGTCATGTGTACAACTGGGAGTACGGTCCCAATAGTAGCAAGTCTGCACCCGTTCGGACGAGTACTACTACAGGTGTAGACTTTTTTCATGATTAAGGTCCTTTAGTCTCCAACAAATGTTTGAGCTGAAGCATTCAGGCGCTAGGGCTAGGGGTTGTGGTGCTAAATGCGGTCCACGTGCAGATGGGCGTAGGCCGGATTGGCTTTAGCGGTCGCGCAGTGGCCTGCATTAAGTAGGTCCTGGGGTGGGCGGCGGTTTATTGGCGCGAAGCACGGAAAGCGTAAAAACTTTGGCAGTGATGTTGTCACTGGATCAGGCTGAATAAGCAGGATCTGGAGGCCGCAAGCAAATGGCAGTTGAGGCGGTCTGGTGTCTACTGTCCAGGAGTTTATTTTTCTTTCTTTTTTTTCAGATGTATGCTAATCCACTTTTACATGGCAATAGTTTACTTTTAAACTTTTGATTTCTCTTGCATAAGTTTGCAAATGAACAATGCATGCTTCCAAAAGCCAAAACTATGGCAATTGCTAATGCTTTTAAACCGTTTTTTTAAAGGGATTGCGACTTAATGAATTGGAGACGTAAAATATACTGTGCATGCTGTTTTAAACATGGATCTCTGTAGGTCTGGAGTTAGCTAAGACCTTTTTATTTTACTAAAATTATAAATAATATACTTCCTTGTAGGGACTATCAGTTTTTGGGTCATTCACCTTTTTCTTCCACGCACTACAGCTTACAGAATAGGACCGAGGGTCTGCCTGCTACGTCCATTGGCAAACTTCGATGTCAGTGATGGCATACTGCCCTTAGTACAAGGAACACACAGCCTTAAGAGCCAGGGGCTACTTTGGCAATGTGTGACCAAAAATATTTTCGCATTTAGCCAATGCTGTTCTTTAGCTTGATGGGTCAAAAGGGTGGTTCCCAATGCCAGCCCTATTGGCTTTGCTAGTGCAAATTTATTTTTTAATACCCTTTAACTTAAAGTTGATTTATAAACAATTTGCATGTGATAAAAAATTAAGCCTGATTTAGTTCTCTCTGTATTTCTCCCTTCTGACATTCTTCCATGGCCCTCTAGAAAACATTTGCCCGCTTCCTTAAAAACAGGAAGTTTTCAACTGTCTTTTTGAAATCCGCTTGAATACTTTTTAAATTTTTTTTATTATGAATCTGCTTCGTGTCCTCTTTGTTTCTCTGCTGCGGTTCTCTGCCTTATCTTGGTAGACTGGAGTCATCCATGCCAGTCAGGCAGCTGCCTGCAGCAAAGGGCACCTCTTTCCCGTCTGAGATGGACGATCTCTTAAGAGGGGGAGAGTGGCTCAGATCCATCACCTGGTGACAGCTGACTCTACAAAGAATCCCATCTGCATGCATTTAAATTCCAAGGTGCCACGGCAGGAGAAGCCATTCCAAAGAGATGCTCTGAGAGCTGTCAACTAAATCCCGCCTCATTTGAATAAACGAATCCCACATTAACATATGCAGGCAGGTTCAAAAGCAGCATACTAGGTTTGAGAGCTAACTGCTTCAAGAACCGCGTTCAGGCGAACTGGCAGTCTGGATCCGTAGAGTAATGCAATGAACATTGTGTATTAGTTTCATTCAATTTGTAATTGTATTTATATAGTGCTTACTACCAGGGTTGAAGCGCTTTATGCCGGCTGCACTCTGCTCCAGGAACCCTGGGTTAGCAGTTAGTCCAGTGTTTATTGGTTATTGTAATTAATCATGTGCTCTCAAGGAACCAATTCCGTGTATTTACTTAAGTTTATTTGTGGTAGATTAAATTAATAGGATTCAGATGTGATCATTAGTCCGGGTATGATGTGAGTTCATGCAGATGGTAGGTTGGATTAATAAATGAACTAAAGGAGGTTCAGGGGTATAAGCTACTAAGGAGTTTCTTATGATCCTTGAAAAGAGGCGTGGACGATTTGTAGAAATGGAATAATAGAGATTAAGGCAAGCACGTGACCGAGTAGGTTGTCTTCAGAGAATGGAGATGGGCAGGGTGCCGCATGCAGGTTTTGCGAAGGTGAGTTACCCGCTTACATACTTTTTTTACCTTTTTTTTTCTTCATGCTGTCATGCACCTCCACCTGTTCCCTATACATTTGGGTAACAGCATTATGTTCAGCAGCACAGCGTCTTTGGCCTCGTGTTTTTTTTTATTTTGTTACATATTTAAAAATAGATATTTGAGGATTCCCCTCCTATTTACTTACTACTTTATTTTTTTTAAACTATTTTATGCCTCTCTGGAGTACAGGTGTACCTCCGCGCAGCAGGGCTTAGAATGGGATAGCATCACAATGCCTTCGGACAATAAAATACTGTTTCGTTATTATGTTAAAAACATTTATATAGCGCGCAAATACCCCCTTATCTTAGCGCTCGGTTGAGGGTTGAAACACCGGTTACTGCCATGCTTGTTAACATAAGTGAGTTTCCAGGTTTTTTTTCGAAAGGGGAGAAGTTCAGTTTCCTTCCTCAGACTGTCCCGCAACGCGTTCCAAATCTGAGGTACCCGAACTAAAAATGCCCTTTAATATACAGTTCATCAATAAGCCACTGTGTCGGTCACTGAGTCATTTTGATAGAATGTAGGTATCTTAATAGGTGAAAAAGAATTGTAAGCAGCTGTTATCAGTAGAACCCACTTATTTTCTTGAAGGAGTGACAATAGTCTTAGAATCCCAAACAAAGAGCATTGGTGATTTTGTAAAACCATGATACATTCGGTGCATATACATACATGCAGTTCATTTACCAAGGCATCACAAATATGAAAGAATTGAAAAGAGACGGCAAATATACAGTTTTGACGGGCCTTTTCTAGGACCATAGGCGCCCTGAACAATTTTGAGGCTAAAATCGGGGGTAGACCTGTGAGAGAGCTGATCCATATCTATAATGCGAAATGCGTTTCTACAGCTGTATATGGCTCAGGTCTCTGGGGAATGGAAAACGCTCAAAAAATTCAGTGTAGTGAAAACCAGTTCATCCGCCATTTCTTGACTGTACCCAAATCAACATCTACCTATTTTGTACATATTGAACTGGGGCTTCACTACATCCTGGATATTATTAAAACAGCGCCCATTCTATTATGGCATAAAATCTGGGTTGCCCCTGAGACTTCATTAAATCGGGATCTAATTAATGAGTGCCTCAAACTTGAGGGAGTAGGTAACATCAAATGGCTAACTTATGTGAAGAACATGATGACAGAGCTCGGACACTCGGAATTTTATACTAGTCCACTGGCCATGGAATTAATATCTAGGAAATCTTTGAAAAAGATGGTCATGGACCACTTAAACACTAAGAGGTGGGGTATGGATAAAATAAAGCATACTGTTATAAGATACCAACAAATTACTCCTCTGGAAGGGCTTCAAAGGTATCTTGCGTCAAACCCCAGCTGTTATGCCCGAATGTTACTCTCTCGATTTAGGTTTGGAACCTTTCACCGTTTGATTACCTTTCCTCATGTTAATAATTGGACTATGGAAAATGTAATCTGCCCCTGTGATGATATATCCGCCCAGTCTAATATCCATTGTGCCTTTTTTTGTAAATTCTATGAAATTCCACGGAGGACCTTTTTGAAACCAATTTAAAAAAAATGGGATATCCGTATTTGCAAACTTGCTTTTATCAGACTTCATCAACTGGAAAATGATTTTGTAATTTATGCCGTTTCTGGTTTTTTAAAGTCTGTTGTGAAATTCCGGAATACAATGAATTAACCTGTTTTGATGAACCCTATTATTAACTGTGATAACTCTTAAATAATTGTTTTTATCTATTTATTATTGGATTTTAAATAATTGTGTATTACTTTAAAATGTTTAGGGCACTTATTATTGAAATGTTCGCTTTTATGATTTTCTTTTAAAAATCGAATAAAGCTTTTTGAATCTAGAATCGACAGTTTTGTTGTTGTTTTAATTTGGACGACCCTTGTTTTGACTGTGAATTGGGCAAGTTGACCATAATGTCCACCAGAAGTGTTAGTGTGAAAAGGCTTCCTTGCAATGCTTATGAGCGATTATAGTCCTTTTTTTTTTTTTGGTAACAACTCACTTTAATACACCAGTTGTGTAATGTGCCAACCCCTTGAGTCTTCACGACAAGAACACCTTGCCACCACATAAATTTTTTGCAGTTGCCTAAGCTAAGCCCAAAACTTTGAAGGTGCTCGCAGGGTTGGACAGGCTTGTAGGGCAATCTGGCAGTGCCTGACGGTCTGGTCTGATAAGTCAGTGTGCGGACTGTTTTTTTAAATTTTTACTGCTAATTTCACTCATACTAAAACCAACATTACCTGCAGCAAGCAAAAATGCATGCAATATACCAGACCCGAGAGCAGAGGACGGCCCGGGACCAGGGTTCGATTCCCGGCGCGGCAGGTTTCTGGACCAGGGTCAGCGGACTCGATAATTCTCTCGCCTCGGTGCCCACTCTGATCAGCGTTCACACTCGGCAACTCTGGGCATTAGCTTGCCTCATCTTCACTAACGGCCCCACCAGACCGCCGGGGATGCCTGGTCTCACCCTGGAGATACCCATTAAGGGACCATCTCTCAGGGAAGCCAGGAAGGGTTTCGCAGCGGTCGAAGCGCCTTGGGACCCTACGGGTAAGTAGTGCGCTATATAAATGCCTATACATTTACATTTACAATTTACATCTTGCAAAACAACTATACTGATTCTCTTTACAAGTTCTGCCCTGATTTGCAAATGTGAGCCACTCTTTTTTTTGGTCTCTGATCCGCTAATAGCCCCTTTAAATTTGGTGCTCGGGTCTATTTTCTGTCCAGGTCCGATCCTGAGTGCTAGGATCCCTGTGTAGAAGACAGAAAAGTAAAGAAAGCCATGGAAAGTGAAGAAAGATTTACAACAAAGGATACAATTAAACCTGATGCTAAATGTCTGTCTATTCATGTTATGAAAGACAAATTGCAAAATCAGAGGCAGCCTTGAGGCAGAGAAAGATCAACATGTAAAGAGGTCTACCTGAGCTCTGCAGTGTTACCTGCCCCTCAATACCTCTAAGGTGTGTCTGTTACTGAGCTATGGGGCAGCTACCTGTGGTGCTCAACTCTCTGAGCGAACACAGAGTATCATGTCTGTTTTCTTCCCTGTTGAGCACTCGGACCTGCACCGTTGTGTGTTGAAATAAAATGAGTCTCCCCTTTGAATCATCTGACTCAGGAGTCATGGCAGGTGCATACCTTCAGTCTAGTGAATTTCGGCCAGCTGTAAGATCAGGTCACTTATGAATTGGTCAAAGCAACATAATTGTAGTTTGCAAGTACTACCCCATAAACTTTTTTTTTTAACTCTTTGAAAGTATTTATTAGGAGCAAATCTACAGAGACAAGGCAGACTGCGTAATGGTGCATATATGGACAAGCAATCTTTTTGGATGGGTAAATCTCAAGATAAATAATATTTTTAAACCGCGATAATTTCTACTATTCCTGTCAAGCAGCGGGCTTACTTGGCACAGTAGTTAACATTATTATTATTATTTTAAATTTCTTTGCTGACCATTTTAACAAACTATACATGCTACATCAATTATGCATTGCGTCATCACATAAATCCACTGGTTCACGATGAGATAACTAATATGAGCTATTTCCGCTCACTACCCCATAAACATATGGTACTGGTTCTAACTACAGTTATCGATGCTTCTGGAAAATGCACGTGTATGGCCTGGGAAGGATCCCCGGAAGCCGCAACCACAGCAATGCGGCCTAAAAGGTGATGTCCTTCAGGCCATTATGGTAAGGCCATATGCGGAAGAATGACTCATCTGAGTAATGATGTCCAAAATGTACAGTTCGTCCTCAATTTGCAATTCTAAATGTAAAACAAAATATTGTGCCAAGGACTCCGTTAGGTAAAAGTTAATTATTTCTATTCTTCTGCTGCCTTTGTGTCACCCGGGTTAGGGGCGCCAAAGAAGGGCTAGCCCTCGCAGCACCGGTCTGCCCCTCACTTGTGACAATGTCACTTAAGTTATGTTGTATCTTTTTATTCTGCTTCGAACTTTAGTAATCAGTCCTTCCTACACATCTATCCTCTCATTCTCCTGCAGGAAAGGTCACGACTGGTCTCTGTAAGCCTAGCCGGCCCTCTTTAGATGAACTTGAATTATAACCCTCAAAGTAATCCTCCAACCGCCCTCAAACGTGTGAATTATTCTGACCTCAAGGAAAATACAGTGTTTGAACATGGGGTTACCGCACAACTAGCTTCATGCGAGGCAGGGGTGAATGCCATTCACAGTAGTGGCGGGGAACCCAAACGGGGTGACGCAACCTGCTATAACTAACGTGTGCGTCACGCGCGCGCACACACTTCTGTTTACTGCGTCATCTTGGCTCGAGCTAAACTGAGGAGACAAGGAGGCTACGGGGACGCCAAAGGCCTCCTTGAAGCAGCTGGCGAGAAGAGAAAGGCACTAGAAAAGACGTGGGGGGAGGGAAAACAAAGCAGAAACAAGTGTTGGAAGAAGAGTGGGTGAGTGGCAGGCTCTGTACTGAAGCGTCTCTTCCGGGTTCTGACAAGCGTGGCGCATTCCTGAGTCAGCACATGTACGAGGGCTGATGGAGAACTGGCAGGTGAGAGGGATCATTAAAAAAGCAGACCGCAAAGTGGCGCGAAAAGCAAGGCACTGCACCGTTTGTGCCTTGTCATGGACTCGGGCAGCTAGAAACCGTAGGCAAAGGCAGGTCGGCGCTACAGCTGTGCGGACCTAGTGCTTACGGGCGGGAATGTGGTGGCTTCTGGCACTTTCCAGAATGACAGCATCCGTGCAGGAGACTAGGGCGCAGCTTGACATCCCCCTCATTTCTCTCTTGACATTGTTTTGGTTTTATTGTTAAACGGTGATGATAGAAAGTCACGCCTGAATAAATAAATAAATAAATAAACCCTACCACCAGATTGTTTTCAGTGGCTAAAAATGATCATTCCTGTCAGGGTTATTTCGCTGGCATTATTAATACGTGTCGTAAATTGGAGGCTACACATTAAGTTGGTGTAACAGATTGTTTCGTGGGAGCAGACTATACTATGGATAATGGGTGGCCTCGATTTAATTTGGAAACGCTCAACATTCCCTTTCAAATTAAGCGTTTGATTATTTTTTTATATTTATCAATTAAATGAAATATTTTATTTGTGTATTTACTTGATAAATGTTTTTTTGTTGTGGTTGCAAGGAATGTGAACCACCCAGGGCATGCTGTCCAGATGGTGGAGGACACTGGTGGGGATGGGATGGGCATTCTTTTCCTTGGTTTAAAAGTACTTTCACTTGAAGTTGATTCCAATATGCGTAGTTTGTTTCTTGTTTATGTTTCCTAACCTCATGTAGGCTTGTAGGTAGTTCACGCAGGGTTTTTTCTTCCAGATCGTCGCCAGAGTTGTAAGGATGAATTGTAGTCACGAGGTAAGTCAAAGTAGATGTTTCTTGGTAAATTACAGGATGGTAGATATAAGTAGATAAGTTGGTAATGGCCTCACCAGGAGCGGCATCTTTGCTGCTCAGCCCACTCTCTCTAACTCATTCCTCCAGCCCACCTGGCACACCAACATTCTACCCAGTCATCAGGCACTCCAACATTTCACACACACACACACTCTCATGCATACTGGCTGAGCAGCAGGAAATCTAAGTACAACATGTTTGTTTCTATATTATTGTGTACTGTTTTGCAGTTGAAATCATCAAACTTGCTTAGGCCGAAGTCCCTATATCCCAAAAATTATTCCTTGGGGGGTCCTCTGATTCCATGAAAGATAAAGTGAGGGTCCACTGGAGTCAAAAAGTTGGAAGAACCACTCAAGGGATTCTATATACTGCCACAGGGTTACTAAAACTGTTTTATTCAGAACTCATACTAAAGCTGTTGGCTTTGCCACTGCTTGTTGTTTGTTACCAGAATGAACTGGCTGGTACTTTGCTTTTCTGGAGTTCTGTCTTCAGCTTTGAGCTGTTGCATGGAGCACGGAATCATCAGCACCCGCCAAGCCTGGAAGAAAAAATTCTAATAGCAGGTATTATAGATCAGTGAGTTCCGCACCTACTGCTGTGCAATCTGTACAGTTTCAAATCATGGCACGGTTAACTCAGCCAGGCATCCTTCCAAGGTCAATATGTACGTGCTCTATGAACTGGCTTGTAAAAGGTGTATGTGCAATAAATAAAATCACTACACACATTACTTTTTATTTTGTTAATGTGGCATCGAAAGGCATCGACTGTGGCTATTGGAACCCTTCTGCGGTGTCGCAACCATGAAGAAGATGTGAATGGCCTGCCTGCCTGAGAGGCTAGGCTGCCTTTTACGTAGAATTTAGGATAAACAGGACTTTGATTTGTCAAAAGCATGGGAGGCGGTTTCTCCAAAGCAAACCTTTTTTATTATCTGGCACTTTTTTTTTACTGATTTTAAAATAACTGCCCTAGCGGTTAAATGGATGCGAGCTTTTAGAAGATCATGGAATGCTTTGGCCATCACATCACAGCCACTGTACACTTTCTCATCTGAGGCTTCACCATTATGCCACGCCGCATGGCTTCACGATGGAAGTGGTACATCTGCAAATTTCTGAAAGATCTTAAAATCAGTTAGTGGTCACTAATTGTAGGTTTTCCTTGACTTTCAAGTCATAGTCTTGATTTTTCCGATGTGATGAGTAGCATGGGTGTTAAAGGGGGTCCGTTTTTAAACGCAGTGAATCGTTGTAACCCCTTCGCTACAAATATCAATTGAGGAGAAAAGACGTGGGTTTGTGTCTTCAGTAGAGGGTTATAATACACATGACTGACTCCCCATTATTAAAGTAGCTGTAACTGTTCAGGAATTTTGAAACCAGTTCCTTTCTTACATTAGGAAACATGCACAGTAAGTAGTTCTACAAAATTGGACACCAGTTATTTTTGAATTACTATAATTTGTACCATTTCCCAATTTTTGGGGTTCCGGATGTGTTATTTCCATGGATAGGGATCTAATGCACAGCTTCCCTTCAAATGCCTCAATCAGAAAGCCTGGATGCTGCCTTTTCTATTGAGATGCTACTAATAGTTTGTGGTTGTAACCATGAGGATGGCATGCCAGCTCAATTTTAGACCAGACCCGATGCAGAATCCAGAAATAGCGGTTGTGTTATTGTCATATATTAGATACAGTATGCCAAAGTTATCATTTCACTCTTTGTGTGTTTCTTTGAACTTGGTAGGTGTTCAGACCATCTGAGCAATCTGCTAGTCAGTTGCTTGAAAGCCAGCCGGTTTCTCTTGGTTGCGGGTCCTTGTCTTGAGTTAAAGCCTGTTCTTTATGAGAATAATCTCTTCTCCAGTGTGATCTTTCAGTATCCAGAAACTCTTGCAGCAGCTCAACTGCGTCCTCCAGCTCTTTGACACAAGCTTGTTTTATCCATGATCTCCCATCTAGGCCTTAAGAAAAGATACAGGGGCACAGAAGTTGACTATGTTCTGAAATCTATAGCTAATCGGTTGAAAATGTAACTGTCAACCCACCAAATGGTAAAGCCACGTGGCAACACTTATCCAGATAAAATTATACACTCACAGTACAATGTATCGATTACTGTGACTCCACCATCAATCTACGCTGATAATCCTTCTGCAGTTGAACCCAGTGCTTAAACTTTACATCACCAGTTGGACACACCGCAGCCTTATCGATGGACCAGAAAGCGATATCCATTAACTGTGATTATATAAGGATTCAGACCTCTACATAAATCAAACACAATCTGGTAGCATAGCTTAATGCCTTGAGTTCTTGCAGCTTGCCGAGAGAACAGTTACTTGGTTAAAACATTTTTCATTATTGGTTGCTCAGCAGGGAAACAACCCTGTTTTCAAATATGACAAATCTAGGTGATACACTTAGAGCCTTATGTTTAATTGAAACTTGCCCTTTAAAAGCAGATGTGTTGTTTGCTGCCAGACTGAGCCTTGCTGTACTGAAACACATAGTGATATAAATAGCGCACAGCACCAGCCTACTTGGACATTCAAGGAGCTTCAGAGGATGACAGAAGAGTAGAGAAATTTCATTTCTGAACCCTGGCGCTGTATAGCACAGTTCCAAATGGGCACCAGAGATCCAGGTTTAATGTTGGAGATGCATGGACTGAAAATGCCAATAAAATATTTAGAACAGAAAAGAGCTGTGTATACCGGTTCAGATGAAATGTGAGCTGTCAGTTCAATGTAAAGGAGTGCTGGGATTCATTCATGAGCTTCTAATCCCATCTGACTCTAATTCACTGAACCCAACTGTCGGAGGGGACACAGAGGGGACTCCGTGAGTGCAGAGTCCTTACCTACACATGCGGTGGCAATCACATGGGCCAGGGACCCACCAGACAACAACCCGGGTAACTCTTGGTCCGGGACCTCGCTGTTTCCGGAAATAGAAGGCGGAGTGGACCAATCGCGACATGCGGGACAAAGAGAAAAGGAGGATTCAGCCGTAGAACGTGTTGTCACCGAGGCCGGAAGAGAACACCGAGAGGAGTCACGAGGTGCAGAGAAGATCGAGCAGAAGGAGGGACGAGACGCCGCAATGGAGGAACCCGCTGAAGACGTCGGAGACGCGGAGGAGTGGTCTGAAGACTGGTGGATCCCAACTCCCCCCCCCCAGGAGGGTGCAACCGCCACCATAACTCAGGAGATTTACGGCTTGGACGGTGAGTGACTCCGCACACGGGGCACAGCTGAGCAATATCGGGAAGCAGGAGGGACATTGTGGGAGGAGGGAGGATGGGTAAAACAGGGCATTGTAAATCGCGCTCCCCACACCAGTACCCTTTTTATACTTGCCTGAATAGCTCCCTGAGCACTACCTCCCAAACTCCTCACTTGACCTCACTCAAATTAGGTAAATCAGGGTCAAAGGGCCATTTAAGTGATACCGCTGTCGCCACCTTAAAAAGGGAGTTCAGACGTTAAGCGAGCTTTCCTTACGTTTGAGACCCTTGGATACGGCACCGGGTGTGGTGAAGGGTCCCCCCCTTAATCTAAAGAGTCTTAAGCAGAGAACTTACCGTCCTCTCTGTCTCTTTCTTTGAGCGTCTTGGGGGTCAGCAGAAACCGGATAAACTAACATACCAACAGGAAGGAGAAGAGACTGTGTACACCACCCCAAGAACTCTAAACTCTTAAGAAGAAAACGTCAAAGCCATCCTGGTTTTTCTTTAATAAATCTCACAATAGACAGACTATTAAAGCCTCCTAGCTTCTATTTCCGTCCATCCGTCCCACAGGTGGTGTCAGAATTGGGATCGGGGGAAATGGAGGCTGTTCTGAAGAAAATGGCGGATAACCAGGAACAGTTAGGAAAAATCATGGAAAAGTTCCTAGCTGTAGCAGAGGTGGACCGCGAAAAATTACACCGAACCCTCATGGAACAAAGCACAGCCCAGGAAACAGTAATAGGCAAACTAGCAGAGACGCTAGGCCAATCAAGACCCCATACTAGCCTTCCCTCAGTAGTAATGCAGAAGTATGTTGCCGGGGAGGACTCAGACTTCTACTTCGCAAACTTTGAGCGAATGGCCAGGGCGGCAGCATGGCCCCAGGATAAGTGGGGGCAGTACTTAGGCCCATTACTTTCAGGAGACTTACAATCAGCCTACCAAGCAGTCAATCCCCTAGGTCTCACCCCTTATGAAGATGTCAAGCGGAGCATTTTGGAACGTATGGGAATCGACACAGAAACATACAGGATCAGGTTCTGACAAATCAGAGAGGGCCACCAAGAAACTCCAAGGGCATTATACTATAGGGTAAGGGATTTGGCAGACCGGTGGCTACAGCCAATAACTGCTACCAAGGAGGAAATAATGGGGAAGGTCTATTGAGAACAATACCTAAGTTTCCTACACCCTCCCATCCAGAAATCGGTCAGACAACACACCAACCTCATGTTAGAAAATGTGGTAGAGATAGCCAGTGCTTTTAGCCGTGTTCAAGAGTGTCCGAAAGGAAGGTCTCTTGGAGACACCCTGAGAGGGGCAATGCCACCCGGACCGCTGGACCCCCACCCACCAAGAAGCCAGAACCTGTAACTCTCTTGCCAGGTCCCTTACCCGTTATACACAGACCACCGATCCCACAAGGACCCCAGTATTTCCACTGCGGTGGATATGGGCATATAGCTTGACAATGTCCCCAGAAGGAAGAGCCAATGGAGATTGGCTTAACCCGCTCCTATCTCTGAGCAACAGACGGAAGAGCTCTTCCCCACCATAGACCGGTATCTGTTAACGGAGAACCCAGAGAAGCCCTAATAGATACTGGTTGTCTACAGACTGTTATGCAGCCCCAGACCTTCCTGGAGGTGTACCTGATCCCCAAGGGACTGTAAACATTGTATACATGGAGACCAAAAATTGCAGTACAGCATGACCAAGAGATTGAACCCGTGAAACTTGATGTGGGACTTATCCCTAAATTACCCGAACCCTTTATCCTTGGGAGAGACTATCCTTATCTGGAGGACATCTTGAAAGAATCCCAGTCTAATGAAGATGAGTGGAGAGAAACTGCTCCATTTGCATTTCTCACGGATCAAGAGTGGCCACCCTCCAAACAAAAGAAAAGTAAAAACCAGAAGAGGAAGGAAAAACGAGACTGGACTCATATAGCATTAACCCAAACTACTGATAGCTGTCTCTGGGAACACGATCAGCAATACCATACGGCTCAAAGAGAAGATCCCACGCTTAGAGAAGCCTGGAACAAGGCAGTGGAGAACGAAGATCTCCAAAATGTAGGTCCCCAGTTTTTAAGGATAAAAGGGCTGTTGAACCGGAAGTTGGGGAGAGACCAGAAACCACAATTGTTAGTTCCACAAGCATTCAGGGAAAAGGTTTTGTTTTTGGCACATAGTCACCTTTTAGGGGTCCACTTTGGAGGGGATAAAACAGAGTATTATACTAGCTCAGTTTTATTGGCCAGGGATATACCATCAAGTTAGGAAATACTGTCAGGAGTGTCCCATATGCCAGAAAAACAGCAGGTATAAACCACCCCAGCTCCCTTACGGCCTCTTCCCGTTATTGAAGGACCTTTCTCCCGAGTTGGGATGGACTTGATAGGCCCCTTGTTGCCATCTCGCAGCGGGTGTCACTATGTATTGGTCATCGTTGACTATGCCACACGATTCCCAGAAGCCATTGCTTTGCGCCAACCCAATACGACCCAAATAGCCATGGCCTCTTTTTTTTCGAGGGTGGGGTTTCCAAAGGAAATAATTACGGATCAGGGAACCCCTTTCGTCTCTAGGGTAATGAGACCGGTATGCCAACAGCTCAAAATAAATCAGATCCGTACAGCAGCCTACCATACGCAAACGGATGGCCTTGTTGAGAGGTATAATGCCACCCTTAAAACCACCCTAAAAAACTCCTAGAGTTAGAATCCCCCAAATGCGAGGACATGTTGGCTCTAGCTCTTTTCGCCATAAGGTGTCAACTGCAGAAGAATACGGGGTATTCTCCTTTTGAACTGCTCTACGGAAGGCAACCCTGTACTCTCCTGGATATGGCCAGAGAGGAGTGGGAAGAAGAGCGCAACGGAGCCAAACCTCTCCCAGAATACGTATGGAGCTTAAAAACGCATTTAACCTAGATCAGAAGCATAGTGAAAACCCATTTGGAAAAAGCCCAAGAAAATCAGAAAAAGCAGTATGACAAAAAGGCTGCTGAAAGGGTCTTCAAAGTAGATGACATGGTCTTGCTAATGATGCAGAGTTCCGACCACAAACTGTTAAAAGCCATCAATCCTGCTAAAAGCCATCTAGCCAGAAGATCAGTTAAATACCTAGGGTACTTATTAGGAGAAGGTTACATTAGGCCCCACGACGAAAAGGTAACTGCCATAGCCAAATTAGAGTTTCCCCTTTCAAAGAAGGATCTAAGAGCCTTTCTCAGGATTCTGGGGTACTACCGAAGATGTATTCCCTCCTTTTCACAGATAGCAGCACCTCTCACTGATCTCCTTAGGAAAGAGAGGAAAACTGAGGCAGAACTCCACAACCCCACAACTTGTATGCTACAAGCCTTTCATAGCTTAAAACAGGCATTGATAACCAAACCTGTATTACTTAGTCCAGACTACACCAGGCCCTTCATCTTACAAACAGATGCTTCAGAGTATGGACTGGGAGCTGTGTTATCCCAAAAGGACACACAGGGACAAGAAAGACCGGTCATGTATATCAGCCGAAAGTTATATCCCCGAGAAAGGAACTATGCAGTAATTGAAAAAGAAGCATTGGCCATCAAATGGGCTATCGAATCCCTAAAATATTACTTAGAAGGCAGAGAGTTCACTTTGTTTACGGACCATGCACCCTTGGAGTGGCTCGCACGTAACAAAGGGCACAATGATCGGATCTTGAAATGGTTCCTGGCATTACAGCCCTACAGGTTCACAACCTTCCATCGGAAAGGACAGGCACAAACCAATGCTGACTTCCTCTCTAGGTATCCAGTAGGTCGTTTCTTGTGAACAAGAAAATAAAGGAAAGGGGATGTTGGAGGGGACACAGAGGGGACTCCGTGAGTGCAGAGCCCTTACCTACACATGCGGAGGCAATCACAGACAACAACCCTCGTAACTCTTGGTCCGGGACCTCTCTGTTTTAGGAAATAGAAGGCGGAAGCTACAAAGCGGCCCAATCGCGACATGTGGGGCAAAGAGAAAAGGAGGATTCAACCGTAGAACGTGTTGTCGTCACCGAGGCCGGAAGAGGACGCCACGAGGAGTTGCGAGGAGCCGAGAAGATCGAGCAGAAGGAGGGATGAGATGGAGCAACGGAGGAACCCGCTGAAGACATCGGAGATGCGGAGGAGTGGTCCGAAGACTGGTGGATCCCAACCCCCCCCCCCCCAGGAGGGCGCAACCGCCGCCGTAACTTAGGAGAGTTACGGCTTGGACGGTGAGTGACTCTGCACACGGGGCACAGCTGAGCAATATCGGGAAGCGGGAGGGACATTGTGGGAGGAGGGAGGACAGGTAAAACAGGGCACTGTAAATAGTGTTCCCCGCACCATTACCCTTTTTATACTTGCCTGAATTGCTCCCTGAGCACTACCTCCCAAACTCCTCACTTGACCTCACTCAAATTAGGTAAACCAGGGTCACAGGCCAATTAAAGCGATACCGCTGTCGCCACCTTAAAAAGGGAGTTCAGACTTTAAGTGAACCTTCCTTACCTTAGAAACCCTTGGATACCGCACCAGGTGTGGTGCTTTAATCTAAAGAGTCTTAAGCAGAATACTTACTGTCCACTTTGTCTCTTTCTTTGAGCGTCCTGAGGGTCAGCAGACACCGGATAAACCAACATACCAACAGGAAGGAGAAGACTCTGTGTACACCACCCCAAGAACTCTAAACCCTTAAGAAAACGTCACGGCCATCCTGGTTTTTCTTTAATAAATCTCACAATTGACAGACTATTAAAGCCTCCTAGCTTCTATTTCCACCCATGCCTCCCACACCATCATCCTTCAGACTGGCTCAGATGCCACTTTTACATCTGGAATCTGGTCCCATTCTTTCTACCAATCCCAGAGAAATAGTGGCTGCACCACAGACCGCAAAACCCGTCGACATCATCAGGAAAATAGTTTCAAGGTAGCTAGATTAGTTAAGGCACTTGAAAGCCAATATGAGGCCATGAAACAGCATGTAGGAGGTGTTGTAGAAGCTCGAATGTATACTGTGCCCTAATGAGTAGGGCAGGTGTGTGCTATAGGGGCTGAAGGAGGTGGTGTGGGATTTGCTTCTAAAATTAATCTAGCAAATGAGTATCGAAATGACGCTGGAAGAATCATCTTTTAGAACCAGTGGAAGACTGTTCTTTCATGGATAATCCATGGGTCTGATAAAGTATTGCGAATAGGGCTATAGAGTTTAAATATAGAAGAAATAGTACCACTGCTGGAACCCAGTAGTCGTCCAACGGTTGGACTGAGAGTGCAGTTACTGTGGCAACAAACACTACAGTACAGTGGATGACATAGGAAACTTTCTCTCTGTTCCCCCAAGCCAGAACTCCTGACTGGCAGTGGCAGCTTTCAACTAGTTGAGGAATGCGTTTTCTGATTACAAAAACTCCGGATAATGACATGACGAGCCTGGTCATCTGTACCTGTGCCAACACACAGAAAGATGGAGAGTATGGAAACATCTACAGATGTCTGTGTCTGTGCCTGAGCACACCAGCATAAGTAAGTTGACAGACTTTTCATGAGTGGCACCACTGTGATTAGCATCATACGCCGCTCACCCTGTTCAGCTTACCACTTCAGCTTCTCGACTTGATGCAGCACTCTGCTGACTGCAAAAATTATTACTTTCCCTGATCACCCCCACCTTGAAGAACGTTGCTGTTTCAGGAATGAGGCTTAGCTGCTTCAAGTTTTGACTTCATTGCCTTCTGGCAATGCTAGAATGGTTCTAGTAGGGAAAGAGGACGTAGCGAGCAGTGGCCACCATTAAACTTCGACAATTATATTGATTCCAACAGAGCACCCCCTCAAAATACTGTGCTTTTTTTAAATAGTGGCTTACCCTCTTTGAAATGAATACAAAAGATAAAATATCACTAATAAATGCACCTAACACCATAAGTGAAATGTTTGAAAAATAGTTAGAGGCAAGATAGGATACAGTAATCTGCTATGAAGTACAACATCAAATGATAGCGAAATTGTACCCAAAAAGAAGATTTATTGGACTCAACAATAAGGTGTACAGTTCTCATATAATATTTTTCACTGATACCAACATGTCCAACTAAAATATAAAAATGCGTCATATTGCACTCCACTGTTATTTACTAGCAACATTCATTTCAACCTTGTAGTTCACTAGTTTGCTGTAAAATGCATAATTATTTGTAAGATACATTGCATGATATTAGCGGAGTGCATATAGTTAATAATGTGCTAGTCCGGGAATACGGACTTGTGGTCAGTTCTGCCTCAAGCATAGATTGAAACAAAGTAAGTGATTCAGAAGCGTCCTAAGCTGTTCTTTCAGTGAGAACTTGTGCACACTGTCTCGGCACTATGGGCTCAGAATGTTGCGTTATTATTAAATGCTCATAAACTTTTTTTTTTTTGTTTGAATATCTTTTATTGGTTTTCACTGTACCTGTACAATACATATCATAATGTTAAACAGGGGAATTTAACTTGACATCCTGTACTCGTATCAATATGCATAGGTGAAAACAGTAAGTCATCACAGGACATTAGTCATGTATCACATTACATCAAGCTAGAACATTCTCAAGGGCGCTGCCTGTGTTAAAAGAAATCACATATCCCAAAAGCAATGATTATAGTTGATCTAAGGAAGGCGTTACGAGGGCTGGGGAAATACAATAAGGCCCAAGTCGTAATTTGACCGGTTAAAGAGGGTTTGTGTGGTAAAAGTGACTGTAGAGAGGGCGCAGCTGTATGGTTTTAAGAGCTGTACTTCTCGGGTGTCATGAGTGTTCGACAAAAGGGTCTGATTTCCTAGCCGTGCGCCTCTTGTTGCTCATAATGGAAAAACAGATACAGGGCATGTCATCCCAGACAGTTTCATTGATGGATGCTGATACGTGTCAAGCAGGGTTCTGATAATATGATATTCAAAGCATCATATCAACTAGAACAATTGTAAAAGAAACGCAAATACGGTAAGATATAACATCAAAAGAAGAGAAAAAGAACAAGCATTGGCATAGCCAATAGGTCTCGCTTTTGGGACCTTATAAGTATTTAGTTATGCAGCACAATATCCTTGGTGCAACAACATCAACTGTTGCATGGCTAAACACTTATAAGGTCCCAAAGGCGAGACCTATTGGCTATGCCAATGCTTGTGAACATAAGTCATAAGTGTATACATTAAATGGCACACAGTAGTTACAGGAAAAAGATGTAGTCCTTAGATAAGCCAAAATATTATTGCCATATTATTGAGACACAGATGGTCAGAGCCATATCCAAAATGTCAAAAGATCATAATACAGTCATTTAAGATATTAGTCATAAAAGTAAACCTAACACAGTACCTGCAAACACATGAAAAAAAGTGAAAAAGAGCGACAAATTTATAATAAAATCTGCATAAATAAGTATCATATTCATGAGGCACATAGGAATGGAGACACATTGAAGGTGTGGTCAATACTGTCACTGGTAGGTGAAGTTCCATAAACGTCATGTAACGATAATGAGTTCGACAGGACAAAAACAACAGTAGCATCAACGCAGTAGTGAGTGGCCTGTGTAATGTATATACTGTAGAGCACCAGAGAACAGAAGTGTATAGTCTCGCATACGGCAAGGCAGTATTGGACATAGTGATTGCGCAGGTAAGTTTAAATAGTCACAATTAATGATATTGCTATTACACAGTAGTAACACTCAGTGAAGCAGAATTGGACATTGTGATAGCGTGGGTAATTCAAGTGATTGCGCAGGTAAGTTCAAATGGTCATAGTTAACGATATTGCTATTATACAGGAGTAACATTCAGTAACGCAAAATTGGACATTGTGATAGAGTAGGTAATACAAGGGGCATAATTATCGATATTGCTATTACGCAGGAAGTACACTCAGTAAACAATCAAAGTGATAGGGGGTAGTTGTGGACTGCCAACAGAGTTCAACTTCCAGGATAATCATGTTCGGTTGGTGTCGGATATCTGGAAAGTGTAAAAGGAGATTGAGCAAAGGAGGAGTTAGTGGGAGAGGCAGAACCAGTGAGTTACAGGGAGCGGTGCAAAAAACCGGGGTGGTAGTGCGTCGCTACACTAGATAAAGGGGCCCGAGGCCATAGAGGGTCAGGTTTGATCGGGTAAACAAATGGCAGTAGCAGAAAAGGTGTACAAGTTACCAAGGGGTAAAGGCAATCAATTAATTTGCGTAAGGCTGGGAATGAGAACAAGGATCTCAAAACTGTGCACGAGGGGAAACGCTAGTATTCGGAGGTACATATACTTACAGATTCAAATATAGATGCACGAAAGCAAACATCAAGCCTTTTGTCAAGATGCGTTCTGAGTGGGCTGCCCGTGGCTGCTAGCCGGTTCCTTAAGTTACAGGAAAGTGCTGGAAGGCAGACGAGGAATGACAGCACGGGCCGTAAAAGTAATGATTCGTCTCTCATAGTACGGGGGTTGAGAGCTGCAGTTCACAGTCTAGAAAATATCACGCCCTATTAGACAAGCACACGGCCGCCCGGCAGCAAAAGTGAAAGTGATATCGATCGCGATCAAGGGCGCAAACGTCAGTTGTGTGTGAGTGCATTCACGAGCGCTGGATCAAACAAGCAGAAGCAAATGGTGGGGGCCTGAAGGAGGAGGGGGTGCGAGAGATGAGTGAGGATGGGGTAGGAGGGGAGGGAACACGGCCTGGGGGAAGCTGGCTGGGGAGGGGGAGGAGAAATGCAAGAAAGGCTGTGTGCCGGCCGGCCATCCAAGAATAATTAGGGGAGGAGAAGCCGAGAAGCCGCAGAGCGCACGCTGGGCGAAGCCCTTTGATGTGCTGTGCGGCAAATGCAATTAGGAGGGAGGGAGGCTGATGCGCGTTCGTGTTTGATCAGGTGGTTCACGTGAACTTCATGAAAACCGCCAGCAAAAAGCTGGTGGTTTCACGAAGATTTTGGCCACTTGAATTCTCGCTCCGCTCGATGCGCATCGATAGGTCGCGAGACCTAAAAACCAAATAGGTGTGTGGGGAGTCTGTCGATTTGACGCCATGATTGATTGTGTGTCTTTGGTCCTGGGGAAGGTCAGTGCGGGAGCCGGTGGTTTAGGAAGCCCGCCGTAGGTGGAAACTCCCTGGAAGGGAAAAGGTAAGTTTCTATGTTTTAATCAAATGCTCATAAACTTTCTTGACTGCCGCCTTTCCCTTAAAAACTATTTTATACATGATAACTGGACTATTGTTCGTTGAGTTAGCATAGTTTTTATTATCTCCGTTTTGTAAGTTTAGCAAATTTTGTTGGGCGACATTGTTTTTGGCTTTTAAAAAATCTTTTTTTTGCTCTTTTTTGAAAGTGAAGTAGTCCATTGTTCATTCTCACTTTTTACTATTCACACTTTTTACTATTCCTTGCCTGGTCTGTGGGGGGTAGGGGTTTTATTTTTAGTGCAGCATCAGCTATTTTCGTTGTTTGCCAAAGCATGCGCCATCCCAGGACTGGAGTAGTGCTTTGGCAGATGATTCCTCATGACAAGGCCAGTGAATTTTCCCTCCGTGCTCTGACACCCCTGTGCGGTTCATAGGTTGAACGCTGTGTCTGAAGGCATGTTTATGGCATGAGGAAATGTCAAATTGTAATCTTAGTTTAACCGATTACCAAGTCCAAGCATTTATCATCGCAGCCAGGATGGAGTTAATTGATCCCTGTAACTTTTACTACTCAACATTTGACTAGAGACTGGTCAGATTTGTTGTTTCCATCCCAACTTCCAGGCGGGTGTTGGATCTGTGGTATTGAAATTTGTTCTTTTCGCTGAGGGGTAATAATATGAATCCTTCTGCGTCTATTGCTCATTCTACATGGGCACACTGCTGCGCCATAGCGTAATGAGTTTGTGAAATCAAAATGTCCGGTGGAGTCTGGCATACACCACCTTCCAAATTGCCCTCTATTTTGCTATATAGAGTTTTGTCATCCTAGGCCCTAGAATTGCACTTATGCACCAGCGTCAAATATAGTAAGGGGAGGGAAGAGGAGTTGCAGTTGGTGCCAATGGCGCATGGGCTAAGATAGAATCTTAGGGCTGCTAGTAGTACTACAGCCAGCCACCGCAAATTAGATTTGCAGTGGTAGACCGAGCTTCGGCCTTGGGTGTAAGTTCTAAGTCCATAATATTTTCAGAGTGTCTTTCAATGTTCGAGTTGCCCCCCATCAACTAGGGGCAGGATGGAATGCGTCTTCGGCATGGTCTAACTAAAGATTGGGGAAAGCGCACTGTGGGTTCATTCGTATTTATATTACCTATGGGTTCTTACTCTTGACCATTCGCGAAGGGTTATTTTTTCTTAATCCCTTCGATGCGGATGACAAAGCCAGCTCGTCATGGGCGTTACCTGCGCTACGCGGATGACGAGCTGGCTTTGTCACAAACCGCGCATTTTTGAAATTCCAGCGCACAGCGGGAAAACGCGGTAGCGCGGTAGTGGTTAAAGAAAGACTCTATTGAAATTTTTGCACTTGTTTTTCCTTGTTCTTTCTTTGTTGGTTGGACTCAGGGTCTGAGAGCATACTTATTTACGGTGATTTAAATTCTAAATTACTTTTGTATTGGTTATTACTTATTCTGGTGTTGTGCATGCCTCTGGTGCTTGGCCAGAATATACCTTCGGCTGTGACAATTTCGCTTTTCAGACTGAGTTCCTTTTCGCTTAAGCTGCCCTCTCAAAGATGCTGATACTTGACTGTCATTAGGGCATTTATCTTTAAGCCCCTCTGTTTTTCTATTGCGCTACTATGACGCTGGTGAAAAAGTCTATAAGAGAGCTTCCACCGAGTGTAAACTGTTCACATAGCTTGCTTACCGCTTTTATTATTCTTTGGGGGAGTTGAAGCCATATATCAGGCCTCTGCGGTGTTGCAGACATCCTTTGATCACCTTACACAAAGTGTATCCAATTGCCTGATGGGTACCAAATTTAATATGAGTACTTTTAGAGCGCTTTGATATCTTATCAAGCGTGTAGAGAACAATGAGGATAAATCTCTGCCAGGTGCCCCTGCCTTCCCCGGTGCCGGATCTCATTCCACCCTAGCTCACCGCCTGAGTTGGAGGGATTCCTGTGAATCACTCCAGTCACTTTGTAATCGTGGTTCCTCCTTGGAAGTCCGTACTTTAGGCTTTGTGGACTATGTAGGCTTCCTGTAATCAGCGTGAGGTGTGGTGGGGATGAGGACGAAGTGTAGCTGCTGCAGCCGTTGAAAGTCATGCTGTGTAATCCGGTACAATATTAGCAGTAGCTGCAGTTTTGGCTGATGGGTGCTGGCATGGCTGTGGCTATAGTTGATGATGGTCCTCTTGTAGTTTAGATCTGGATGTGAGTGGGAGGGGTTACTGAGACCACAAGCCATACCTGTACTGGCCAGGCTGCCTTCGTAGTGACAGGGCCACCCTATACTGTGGCGTCAAATACCCCAGCTCACGCACTTCTCGCAACTAATCAAGGTTTTTCGCACGATGTGCCGGGTATCTCCCTGGGTCTCCTTGGGCCTAGAGTGGTTAGGATATTGCTGGTAGGTGTGGCGTTTCCAAGTTGTCCCTGGTGCCTGGTCTAGAACACCGGGTCCTGGTTTCAAATGGTTGCTGGGACAATCCCAGCTTCAGGAGACTGGTGGGAGTGGGTAAGCCCTTGTCCAGCTCTTGCTTGACCTTGGTCTATGTCTCTATTGATTTCACTTCGGTAGCTGGTGACCAACAGCTGACCAGTCACAGAAAAGCCAGCGCCTCCGCAGCCCCTCAACCCCCCCAACACCGCCTGTCTGCCCCCCCGACCCCTGTTTCCACAGGCAGCCTGGCATTGCGGAAGCATCAAAGAGTCCCAAAACACATGGGTGGGCAGGGTAGAATTATTCAGCGTATTGTTCACGGGCTCTGCTTTTCGGTATCTGTCGTCAGTTCTGGTCAAAAGACACAGGTAGAGCAGTTCATTAGTAACAAGTTACTGGTTTCTACAAGGAAAAGGTTCCTGTAACCTAGCTCTGCACAGTTATTTTGATAATACTGAAGATATTTCTGTATGTGGTATGTTTTTTAGCACAGCCTTAGCCAAAAGGCAGCAGAGCACTCTACATGGTCAAAGGCAAAGGTACAGTCAATATTTGTCTGGAGCAGTCTGGTCATAAAAGCCAAAATCATAATTATTGTGCTGCAGCTCTAACACACCAAACATTGGAATTTGAGCTAGAACAGTAATTTCAGATTTGAAGAGCATTTAGATCGTTCCTAAATTCCACAAGTAGTCTAGAATTCACACTGCTGTGAAGTACACTGATAACTGAAATTGTATTCTTTACATTGTCCGCAGGCCTCACTGGTTTTTCGTGAGGACCCACAGTATAAACAAGTTTGAAGCCGTAGTGGAAACAGCTAAATGTATTCATACGCATCCTTGGATTAGGAAGGACTGTAAGTGCTTCTCCACTTTCCCCCAATTGTACCAAATCTTTGGACATTGTGATAGTAGCAGAGTTTATGTACGGATCCTTGGGATATGAAGTTCTGAAAATGTGACGTCCCTCAGCCCAGTTTGCACCAAGTGGTAGTAGCCTAACATATGTATGGATCCTTGGATTAGGAAGGACTCAATGTATAGTATTCCTCAGCCAACCAAGTCTTTGCACATAGTATAGTGGTAGTAACAAAATATATGCATGGATCATTAGGTTAGGAGTGATTGAAAGTGGTGTATCTTTCAGCCTACTGGGTCTTTGGACTAAGTGGTAGTTGCAGAATAAATGTACAGATCCTTGGGTTAGATTGGTAAGGTAAGAAATGTAGTATCCCTCATTCCACCGACTCTTCAGACGTGGTCGGAGCTGGTTATATGCATGGGATCCGAAGGTTAGAAATGGCTGAAACAGCAGTATCTGTCAACCCACCAAATGTTTGTACTCGGCTTTGGTTGCTCAATCACACGTGGAATTAATGGAGTAGTTCTGACATTCTTAAAGCAGGTGTTGCTGAGGTGCAGACACTTAGCCAACTCCATAGTTGCAGTTCCCAGTTGAGTAGCCTGTTCTATTTGCCAAATGAAGAAAAAAAATCCCAAAACCGGAAGCTGATCTCTTTGCTGCAGATAATGGGTATAGTGTGTTTTGCCACTTTGTCCTGTGGTTATGACAATCATACGCATTACACTACCAAAAACTCGATATCCAACTGTTTTTATCATAAATATTCCAGCCATGATTCACCATACTTTATTGACGTGTGTCACATGACCTTTTTTGCGTCGCATTTATTTAAGAAATAAATGATGAATCAAGTCAGCAGTGGAATCCTATGTTAAAGGCTCCCCAGAGCCTGCCTTGTAATTATCCCAATTGCTCCGAGAGGAGTAGCATTATTAAGAGCACAGTAGGCGAGGTGCTCTCATTAGAGTCTGGCGTTTTAAGTCGTATGCACCCTAATGATCCGCCATCACCCGTAGGGAGGGGAGGGCACGGCTTCAGCAGGCACGGGGGAGCTTGTAGTACTAATGCGTCTATTAACTGATCGTGGGATTAAAGGAACGAGTTACTTGGAATCAAAATTCTCTTTCCTTGGAATCGAAATTCTCTTTCCTTGGATAAGTATTCTACTTCACAGTTACTCTAACTGGATGACTTGTAAGGAGTGGTGATCAGTGTTATTCATGCATGACAATCATTCTCACATAATTGACATTAATTCCTCTTGGACTCTTTATGCATGTCTTTTGTGTTCAAAATCTTTTTTGCAGTTCAGTTCTTAGTAGCCCTGTGTTGGGCAACAAGGGCCAGTTGCATGCCAGATATTCAGAAAGTCCTCACGTGATAAAAGTGCAGACAATCGTTTCAAATAATTAATTGCACAGTGGTACTTCTGCAAATGTGCAGTGGAACATGCTACCGTTTTATAGTAGAGCAAAGCAATGCATTTCTGTCCTCAACTGCTAAGGAGTTGCCCCTTAGTTGAGCAAAGACAACTCCAAACTCACTGATCCCTGACTGATTGCTTTCATAATTTAGAAATGAGTATCAATTATTTACTTCTTTTGCATTTACATTCAATTGGTATAGCCAATATGATTTACGCCAGTATGAATCAGAGGTCCCTGCTCGAAGGTTGCTGTGTCGAATTTGTATACTTATCTGCCTGCAGGTAGCGAAGAGTTGTAATTGTATTTATAGAGTGCTAACTACCCCTGACGAGGCGTCAAAGCACTTTTCATCTAGTAGCACTCTACTCTGGAGCCGAAAAGGATTAGTGATGAATTTTGTTTCGAGTAAAAGACAACTTTAGAAAGTTGCCCTCTATTGCCCATGTTTTCCAGTGGCCATTCAAAGATGCTTGCAACGAGACAGCCTTCTGTCTTCCTGGAGAAAGGTGTGATCAACTTGCATGAAAGGACACAGTAGATTTTGAGCGGTGGGCATGCAAGTCTGTTAGTTGGATTAAAAAAGGATAATGGAGGAATGAAAGACAGAGGAGTCTAGCAACTGTTTATTGGGAGATCATAGTAGTAGGAGGTTTGGGATGAGTAAAGGAGAGATGGAGGAGGGGGGAGTTTCTAGAAATGGATGATATGTTACAGCACAAAACGAGCTGTGTAAGGTTATAGAATTTTAACAGTGCTCGTTAACCAGTTGGTAAAGACACCCTACTTAGAGTAATGCTAACAGTGTTCGGTTAACCTGTTGCTAAAAATGCCTAACGTATAAAAATGCTAAAGTGCAACATAGAACTTTTGCAGTGCTCATTAACCAGTTAACAACATAGAGTAACACTAACAAGCACACAACAGGTTACCAGTGTTAAGTTAACGAGTTGTTAAATGTGCCCAGTATTTGTCAGTGCTAATCTGTACAAGATATAATGCTTACAGTGCTCTTTATGGAGTTGTTAAACATGCCGAAAATACAACAATTCTAACGCGCACATAACATATTTACGATGGTAGGTTAAGCAGTAAAACTGATTTGTAAAAGTTGAAAAGGTGTGGATGCACATGAGCCCTACACAAAAATCTGCATTTTAAATAGTGCCCAGGATTTGAGTGGATCGGGAATAGTGTAATTCAGAAAGAAACAAAACTACATCATGTTTGAATACAATTATAAACAGGAAGTATGATACTATGAAATTCATTTTGGACAAGATGGCTTTGAGGCCTAGTTAGCATACGCCAGAAAAAGACACTTTAACTGGTCATCATAAGTTCGTTTTAAATGCATTCGTTTCATGTCAGTATGCGCACATGAATTAAAGTTTAGATTAATAGCTCTGAATACTATTATTGATGCTCATTTTGCATTAGATGCAAAAACGCATCATCAAAGGATTACTGTGCTAGTTGAAGTGGTTGTCGGAGACTTCCAACAAACCCAGTAATGCTAACATGATAAAAGGTGCCCACACAAATATTAATGTAGTGCTATGTTGTATGTTGTCAAGGTGTCCAACATATGTTATAATGGTAGCGCCTGCATGTTAACATGTCTACAGTGCAAGGTTATTCAATTTTCAAGTATTCCCAGCATATATTGATGCTGATCCATACTTTATTTAATGTTACCAGTGCACAGTTAAGTAGTTGTCAAAGGCATCTAACAGTTACTGTAGTGCTAATGTATACATTATGGAATTATTGCAGAGCTACATACAGTGCTTGTCAAAAATGTCCAACACATACACTAATGCAGTGCCAGATGTAATGATTTACCATTTAGAACAATGTTTTTTTGGTCTGGTGACCCCTGGCGGTCTCCAAAGTTTATTGGGGGGGATGGGGGAGGGGGGGAGGCGGATGGTCCATGAATGCTTTGAACATAATATTGACAGATTAATAAAGTGTATATAAATAAAGGAGCACAATGTAAAATGGAAAATTTATGACATTCTGTGAATGTGATGGAGTTTGAAATTGGAGACTAAATATTAACTTGGTTTCCTGAGAAACGACTCATTAGAGCAGTGTCAGTGCATCAAACAGAATATAGTATGGACAGTGGGTGGCCTCAATTGAATTTAGGAAAGCTCCAACTTTCCCATTAACATTTTTAATTGTTTTAAATTTGTTTCTGAATGAAATAAAAAATGTCTTCATTTGTGTATGTGTTTGATCAGTGTTTTTTCTGTATATGTTGTGTAATGGTTTGCAGTTCAAATCATCGACAATGCTTAAGCCAGGAACCCCGAATCCCATTAATGACTCATCAGGGGGGTCCTCGGATTCCAATAATAGTTGACCGGAAGTCCCCGGATTCCAGTAATAATTAAGTGGTAGTCCACAGAAGTTAAAAGGTTAAGAACCACTGATTTAGAGTAACTCCAAGGTTTATCTAGAGCATGGGTACTCACAAACATTTTCCTGGGGCCCGCAAAGTTTGGTCTGTGTGAGACAGAGGGCCGCACTGATGTCAGCGGGGGTGTAAAGTGGGTGTAGGGGAAGCAAAGCATGTACATCTAGTGGCTGATCTCAATTGCGCAATGGGAAGCCAGAAAACCTGGGATGAATCCCAGCCTCTCCACTTGACCAAATTGTGTGACCCCAGTCAATTGTTTTAGTTCAAATTCCTTCCTTTTTCTTCATTATCACATAGAAGAGGAACTCAAAATCAGTATGTGTGTTGTACAAAACCATCTCCTGTGAATGGGTGTAATCAAGAATGGCATTGTTGTAGGGGGGGCATGAACGTTTCTAAATTAATGTTTGTAAACCATCACTTAAAAAAAAATACTTCTGAATGCACGGTCTATTAAAATGAAGGTGTTTCTAAAGTTATGGGCCTAGTTACTGCCTTTCCCTAACTGCACTTAACCTTAAAATAAGTGCTTGCTTTATATTTAAAAAAATGTTTTCATGTTAGGGCTGAATCGAGGAAACAGTAGCCCAGTGCTCCTGCTGATCAGGGGCCGCATGTAAAGGTCAGGAGGGCCGCAGTCGGCCCCCCGGGCCGTACTTTGAGTATCACTAATCTAGAGTGCCTGTTTACGTAACTGCAGTAGAACCTAAGGACCTAACTTAGTCTCTATTACTACATTTGCTGTCCTACACCTCTTCCTTTTAAGCTCTTTCTTGGCCATCCTTCATATTTACAGTGCATTTTCATTGTATATAGCATATAGATTTCTCCGACTGCATATTTCATAGAGGGACTGCTTCAGAATGGGGATCTCTGTCTTATTCTGCCAAGGAATTCTGGAAAACTGAAAGCCTGGTTAAACCCTCACCGGATTAGAGACCTGTTGTAGGCCTCTTAATATAGTTAGATGACGATCAGCCAGAGTCTGGCCAGCCCTGGGTCACATTCTAAGCCTCATCCCAACAGTGTTCATTGCTTTCAAACAGTAAATGCTTTCAGCTTGCATGCAACCTGCCTGTTTTTTAGGTCTTGCCTTTCAGACCGCTTTATTGACGTGTCAGACTATTATTTTTCCAGGGCACTTCATCAGAGGGCTTCATTAATAGGTCTGTTTTATTGTCATTAACATTTTGCATACCCCTACCACAGTATTAAGCATTGGCCAATGGATCACTCATCTGGTTCCGTGCATTTTGCGTGCCTACACAAAGCCTGTGCACATTTTCTTGGTCCACTTGAAAATAGTTGCTTTCTCTTTAGTGACAAATTTGCTTTAAATTGTGTTTTATTTTGTTACCTCAAATACCATCTATTTATTTTTCTGCTTTGGGTGCCTAGTTAGGAGGTTGATTTATGCTCTGTATCCTTTTTACAGTTGGTGTTATAATGTATTTTAGTGATATTGTATTGTATTGCAACTTTTAAATAAGCACGTACTACCCCAATGTGGGGCACAGCAGCTCTTGCAGACAGACGCAGCCCACTACAGTGTGTAGGGTGAGTGGATGGGTGTGCTGTCTTTGTTTTGAGCTTATGTGTTGTGCAAGATGACCACCGAGGTGTAGTTATCACGTTCTGCAACGCAGGTATTTAGCAGAGTGATGGATGAGAGAGAAGCACACTGTTTATGATTTTCAGCTAGGTGGTACCTTAGAGCTGCTCTGCAGGTCATTGTATGGTCTTTCTTATGATCACTGTCCACCTAGCTGGTTACTTGACTGGGTTGTCCATTCTGAGATTATTAAGAAATGTGGTTTATTATATGGTCTGGTTGTGCTACCTCATGGAGTAATAGACTCACAAACCCGTCTTGGATCTAGTCAGGTTTAACCTTAGCTCAACCCTGGGTAGCTGTGGCTTTCAGCAGTCAGGCTTTAACACAGAAGCCTGTACAAAGCATTTAGAAATACGAAAACAATTTAATAAGAAAGGAAACACCAAACAAGAAAATCGGCAACCAATTTCTACAAATAGATCTTATTTGTAATGATTTTTAGACCCCAGAATAAACAAAATCCGCCAGAGAGCTCCGATGTACATTAGTAAGTAAATTGTAAACTGCTACTTTTCACTCCAAATGCAAACAAGCTTTGGTAACTACAGTGGTTAGCGATTACTTAATTTTTTTTTTATAAAGTTGTGTTCGGGTACTCCGTCCAGCTTTGGGAGACCAACTCCAGCACAGAGCGTGTCAGAGGGGCCAATAAGGCTTAGCAGGGCAGTAACCGTGCAGTCGCCAGTCCAGTTCCAGGCTCTGTGGATGAACCACCATAGATATTGATAGAGTGGTCCTGATGCAAGGGATTCAGGATGCTGATCCAGTTGACAGGGGTCTTAGTGACCGCTCCTTGGTCCACGAACACTGTGGGGGTGCCTTTGTCCACAAAGGTTGATACCGCTTAAAGTCCAGTTAATGTGGAGCCAAAAAAGTGTTGCCATTGGTCTACTAGTCTCCGATTACAGCAAAACCAGTGGTTCCCCTTTAACTGTGGGTATTGTCCATATTGGGTGACCATACTGCATTTTGACATTTCTCCTGGGTCCAGCAGACTCTGGTGCAACTTTTGAGTGTCAGGGCTTGGCCTACCGGGCTGTGCTTCGGCAGTCAGCAAGACTAAGCGATTTTGGCTACCAACTCACCAAGACAGCTTCTTCAGCCTTTTTGGTGCGGTAATTGTAACAGGAAGTCAGCCAACTGACTCTTGGAGTTCACCTCTTCTGTTTGGGCCTTAGGGGGGTGACTTTTCCTCAAGCAGGGCACGACAGGCACAGTCCGCTCTTCCCTAACCCATTGGCAACAGGTGGTGTCCAGTCTTTGGTGCAGCTTCTTTTTGGCAAGTCCAGAAAATAGTAGGGCAGTCCTTCTTCGGTCATCTCTCCAGTACTTCTGTGATCTCGGGTTTGGGTGCTAAGGTTGCCACTTTTATGCCGACAGCTTGCCCTCAGGGGTTGCGATGACCACTAGGTAATAAGCTACCAGGTCCTCTCCTGTTTGTCAACTTCCTGCAATATGTGGCATCTTACTATCCCACAGTGCAATATTCTGCCTACTTCTAAAATGACAGATCCCTTTTGTCGGTGTACCTTAGAGGTGCGGCTACCTGAGGACTACATACCCAGGAAAAAAACTGTTTTCCCTTTTCTGTCGCCAACACCCACCTGTCTACCAGAACAAAAAACTATGGTTATGCGTGATTTATTCTTGTCTCCTTCCCAAATAAAAATATTAACAAAAATCAAGGCACAATAGAAAGAGTTGTAATTTAAAAAAATCCCTGGTAAAATGGCCAGATTATTGAATGTTTTTTTCATTTTTAAACCTGTGTTGCAAGCATATGGGAGTTATGTTTAGATGACAGTATGTTTTTCTTTAATGTGTTTTTATGGCTTAAGCGTGAAATAAAAAAGTTTTAAAAACAAAAAAATCGTAAGAATACTTAGCCAAGGGAGGTTACGTCCGACCGTGGCTACGGTGGAGTTCCACGCCTCCACGTAGCACCTGGGCTTCCTGTTCCCCTGCTCCTCCCCCTCACTTCCTCACTTCTCCACGAGGGTGATGGCGCTGGCGGCGCTCTCGGCGTTTGTCATTTTTGGAGTTCGTTGTGTAAAGAGGATGCTGACGTGCTTCTAGGTAGAAATGTATCCACTTTAGCTCCCTTCGGGGGTTATGGCTTGGCGGTATGCGCTGGTGAAAAGACTGGGAGAAACATGCGAGGCGCTAGAGACGAGCTGTGGAGCTTAGATGCCATTTACCCGAGGCTGTGGTGAAATGACGGCTGACCTGATTGTGGACTGGGTTGTAGAGTATCGCCGCCGTCTCTCTGAAGTGTATCGTTTGGTGTTTTGTTACAGCTGAAGGGACTCCGTGTGACTGGGGGTCCAGTCCTGCCAGTGATTGGAACTGTCCTGCCCCGCCGCTTCTGCCTTATAGTTTAGGGCTGAAGCCGCTGTGTGGGTAAGACTACAAGTCCCAGCATTCCTGACGACCTGGCTCTACTTGGCATTTACTGAGATCAATTCAGCGTGTGGTTGAGGTTTGAAGGGTCGGAGATCCAGAGGTGAGAAGATAGTACCCTCCTATACTTATTTTGGAGCAGACTGCATTGGCTCTGATAATGGGCAAGCAACTGACGGCCAGGGCCAAGGCGATAGTACGACGCCAACAACTAAAGGAGAATTTAGAAAAGGCTAAGCGGGCAGGATCCGCTACGGAGAGAGAACATTCTTCTGCTGAAAATTTGGAAAGCTCTAGGGAGGACGATCTGCCGGACGACAGCATGACACAGGTTCACCAACAAAATCCTGGCAACTCTGTCACTAGTGAGGGGCAGGAAGTTTTGGAGCTGCCCGTGGGGGGAATGGATATGGTTTTGTCGGGGTCAGTAGTTAAATCGTCGGAATTAGCCGAATATGCGAATTCAGCGGCCTCCCTTGGTTTACAGGCGTCTAAAGAACCCATGACAGTTTGCGCTTCTAAGGCTTCTAAGCAATTTCCGTTATTTGAGCGAAAGGGCGCAATACATGCCTCTGCTAATACAGCTGGGATTCGGGCAGTGTTACCAGGGGTTTCAACCTCTTTAATTACTTAAACAGTTACCCCTCCCTTGAAAGATTCTGAGAACTTAGACTCAGTGCCGCCAATTGGCGACTTAGTCAATTTAATAGACCTCCCACCTTTAAGTATGAGCTCCTTCTCTTAGTGATAAAGAAATTTCTACTTTTTCTACCAGCACTTCTATGACCGCCTCTTCAGTCGCTTCTAATGTATTGCCACAATCTAACCTCGACTCTATTGACGTTACTATGGCACAGAGTCCGATTATGGGGATGGATACTGAGACTACTGGGGATTTTCAGATTTCAGTGAAGGATATGTTAAATCTGATTTTGGGGGAAATAAGAGAGATGAAGCAATTTCAAAAAGCGGAATTGGCAGTGATTGGTAAGCGCCTGGATAAAATTGAAGATTCAATGGCTTCTTTTGCAATTCGATTTCAAGAATCAGAGACTAGAATTTCGGGGTTGGAGGACAATATGACTATGGTGCAGAAAGAGATGTCTAGTGTCTCTAAATTTTCGAAGGCCATTGAATTTAAATTGGATGAATTAGAAGATTACAATAGAAGGTCAAACCTTCGAATAGTGGGCGTACCAGAGAACATTGAGGGCTCTGACATGATGCAATGGATTACTTCCTTTTTTTCTCGAGAGGTTGTCCCTGAGTTCAAGGGAGACTTAACAATCACACGGGCGCATCGAGTCCCAGCTCGGCCATTTCTCAATTCCCCGTTTCCTCGGACTATTATTGTTAATTTCGCTGATGTTCGTGTTAAGGAAACAATCCTATCACAGGCTTTTAAGCAAAGACAATTCTATGCCAATCCAACCACCAAATGTCGGATTTTTTCCGATATGTCGGCTGCTGCTGCCAGACGGAGAAAAGAATTCGTAAAGATTTTGCAATTATTTAAGGACAAGGGTGTGCAAGCCTCGATTGCACAGCAAGCAAAACTAAAAGTTTTGATTAAAGGCAAATTCTATTTGTTTACTGATGTTGATGAGGCACGTGAGATGCTCAGCCAGCTGGCGTAGGGTTAGGCTAAAATTGGATATGATTGGGGGGGGGCAGGTGAGGAACAGGGGTGTCATGGGATCAGGGGCGCAACAACAAGGCGCCTCTATGAGAGGGGTTAGTGCCATGTGGCCAGTGTGGAGGGGAGGTGAAGGTGTAGTACAGGGCCACGGGGCTAGGTGCAGGAGGGAAGCACCTGGGTTGGGGAGTGGGGTGGGTGGGGGAAAAAATGAAAAATTGAAGTTCTTGTTGGGTTGTGATGAAAAAATATGTTGGCAAGAAGTTGTTTTCAATGATTTATATATATGTCTATTGGGGGGGCTTAAGGTGATTCCCTTTAACGTTAATGGGCTGAACAATCGGAAAAAAATGCGCGCTATTGAGCTATGGATTAAATCTGAGCGCCCAGCAGTTGTAATGTTGCAAGAAACTCATATTTCTGTGGCTAAAATTAATTCCTTTTCTATCTTTAAAACCTGGTCTTTATATCGCGGGTTTTCATGCGCTCAGGAATCTCAAAGCGGGGTCGCTCTTTTTTTAAATCGGAACATAGATGCGGAAATTATCCAGTTTTAAGATGAAGGGGCAGGGCGGTGGTGTTTAATAAAAGACAGGAATAGACCAATCACTTTCGTGCCCCAATTTATGAGGAGTTATTTCAATCATTGTTGATGGTTAGGGGGGATATAGTTATAGGTGGGGATTTTAACATTCTTATGGATATAAAATTAGATTCCACTGGTGCCTCGAAGAAACAATTTAAACCAAAGTCAATGAGGTCTATTATGCAGAATATATCTTTATTGGATCTTTGTGACCCATGGCGATCAAAATTTCCACAGAAAAAAGAATTTACTTGTTGGTCGGGAAGACATAGATCCTCTTCTCGCTTAGATTTTTTCTTGGCTTCTAGGTTATTAAAATTTTCTTATTTAAAATTTTTACACGGCGGATTCTCTGTCCACGCAATGTTGTTAATCGAATTTGAAGTAGGGGAAGAAATTAGGCCCCCTAAGAGATGGATATTTAATAAAACGTATTTACAAGATGGTAACTGGGTCTCTTTTTTAAAACTCGAGATTGCTGAGTTTATTGCTCGTAATTCAGACACGGCCCCGCTGCATAATATTTGGCACTCATTAAAAGCTTTTATTCATGGCATCATAATCAGTAAAAACGCAGAAGAATGGCGTGCTATTAAACAAGCTAGGACTTTACTTTATTAAAAAATCCATTCGCTCACTCTGCTTCGACAAACTAACTTTTCTACTTAGTACGTTTTTTTTTTACACTGAGTGAACAGCAATTTCTGACAAAATCTCAGAGGATTTACGAGGAGAGTAATTTCTCTGGTAAACTCCTCGCTTGGCAGGCAAAAGGGCAAGCCGCCGCAAATTTGATCCATTCTCTAAAGTGTCCTGCAACTCAGATAGAAGTATCGCAGTCGGATGTTATTGGCGCTATTATGTTGTCCCACTATAAACAGATATATAGCCAACAGCAAAAAATAGATCATTACAGGCTCACAAATTTTTTAATCAGATATGATATGCCCTCTCTATCTCAGGTAGATAGCGATGCAATGATGCGCTTATTTTCTAAGTCAGAATTAGAATTAGTGGTTAACAACTTACCAATTGGCAAGGCTTGTGATCCGGACTGCCTCCCAGCTGAATTTTTTAAGATTTTCTTTAGTGCCTTCTCTGATTTATTACTACAATTATTTAATTATATGTCAGTGGGTGGGCAAGTTCCAGACTCCTTTGGTAAGGGGACAGTTGTTAGTTTTCCAAAGAAAGGTAAAGATCCTAAAGACCCTAATTCATATAGGCCTATTACATTACTGAATACTGATTATAAGATCCTTGCTAAATTACTATCAATACGTTTCAATTCTATTGCAATGGATCTTATTCATCAAGATCAGAACGGTTTTGTGGCAGGCCGGCAGTTAGCTACTAATACACATTTTCTCACTGAGGCTTTAGATTATTTTCAGACAAAAAAAATCTCGGCTTTAATATTATTATTAGATGCAGAAAAGGCTTTTGATTTGGTGGTATGGACAACTTTATTTGTTATTTTAAAGCACTTTGGAATCCCTCCACAAATTATTAGTTTAATCCAAAATTTGTACACCGGTGCCAGAGCCAATATAATTATTAATTCTGTTATGGTGGGTACAGTATCGGTCCAACGTGGCACCAGGCAGGGTTGCCCCTTATCTCCTATTCTTTTTGCTTTTTTTATTGAACCGTTAGCTACAGCAATTCGTGAATCTGTGAATATTCCTCCTCCGATCGTTTCTATGGCAAAAATTTAACTTTATGCCGATCATATTATGCTGTTAATCAAGACGGATATTCAATCTCAGACTGCTGCTTTACAGCTTTTTGAAGAATTCGAAGCCTTGGGAGGTTATAGAATTAATTAAAAAAAACGGAAATATTAGTTTGTGGTGGGGGTGAGGTGGATTTACATGATGATTTAGTTGGCTGCACTAATTCAAGACCTAAGAGGTATTTGGGAGTTATGTTTTCTACTCTGGTTTCCGATTTAGTTAAGCTGAATTTTGATCCTCTTCTACGGAAGGTACAATCCTTGTTTACTAGATGGGATTCGTTGCCATTTACTATTTTGGGGCGGGTGGCACTTATAAAAATGTCTATTCTTCCACTATTCAATTTTTTATTTTCTGCCATTCCGTGCTTTTTGCCTAGCGGCTTTTTTTCAAAAGTGGAGTCCTTATTCTGAGGGTTTATATGGGCAAAAAAAAGCCCCAGGATAGCAATGAGGACACTTTATGTGGAAACCGAATTGGGAGGCCTATCCGTACCTAATCTCAGAGATTATTATAGCGCATATTTTGCTCAATATTTAGAGCGATTTAAATCTGGAATGCAGAGTCCAAATGTATTTATCAATTTCTTTTTTGACCTAATTTGTCAAGAGGCTCAGACGCCATTTCCATTGCAGATCCCTAAATCACCGAAACTTAATCGATATAAGATGATGTATTGGTTTTTTAAACGTCGTGAAGTTTTTCTTAAAAGGTATTCTCTCCCGCAGTTTAATTCTAGAACTCCCTTAAGGAATGATCTCATTTTTATGGGAATGAAAATTGGAGCGGATACTGTTTCGCAATGGGAACGTGCTGGGTTTTATACCCTATCAGATTTTATAAGGGAGGGGGTTTGGTTGTTACCGGGAGAGATGCAGCTAATAATTTCAGGGAATTTTATGTTATTAGGTTCCTATGTTTCGATCTTTAAAATCCTGGAACAAGTGGAGCCAAGAATTATTGGTTCCTTTAGTCAGTTATGGGACGATTTGTTTTTGATTCCTCAGATGAGGAAGCCAGGGGCATGGAAACGTTTTCTAGCTCAACATATTGAGGTAGATTTAAGTACGAAAGCCATCAAAAAATGGCAAAAACAGGAGAATCATGTTCTTACTATTAATACCTGGAAAAGCATAAATAAACGGAATTTTAGTGTTCTTCGAGGATCTAATTGGAGAAGGATGTTATTTTTCAGTAAATGGCTCCTGTATCGCACTCCTGCTGCCATCGCTAAAATGTATGCTAATACTAGTGCCATCTGTTTTAGATGTCAGCAATATACTCCTGCTAATTGGTCTCACATTATAGCTCACTATTTTAAAATTGTGCCTTTTTGGAATGAGATTTTCGAATATTTGCTAAAGTATTGTGGGATCCAGATTACTTATAATGTTAAATTAATACTGTATGGGTATGATTCTGATCTCGGTTTGTTAGAACAGATGGTTAAACTACTATTTATTGCAATGGCAGTGGCAAGGTCTCTGGTGCTTCAGAATTGGAAGTTAATACAAGCTCCTTCGTTTAACACCTGGCTTCAAAAAATGAGAAATGTTAGAAAGAGTGAATTGCGATATGCACAGCGAATTGGCGGGACGAGGAAATTTGATAAAATTTGGAGATTGTATTTTGAGTAATATTGGACTGATGTATTCAGCAATTATGTTTCTTTCTTTTGTATATTTACTTTGTGGTTGCCAATGTATGCTATTTTCATATTGAAATTATGATAGAAGAACTTCAATAAAAAACTTTAAAAAAAGAAAAGAATGCTTGGCCAAACTTGCTGGCTTTTCTAATTCTTATTCAGAGAAATGAGACGGACGAATATTTGAGTGCCCCTTCTCTGCCCCCTTTCTCTTTTTAGGTCTCGCCTGGCAATGCAGCGCGAAAGGGCTGTCGCCAGCGAGATCTATTGTTATGGACTTGCCTCCCAAGTGGTACAGACCGGGGCACGAGCCGATTGTGGTCTGTGGACGCACTTCTGAGACGCGCTTGCCACAAAGTGTGTTCAGCTGGTGCGCGTTAATTAGGGTTGAGTCAACAGTGTGAATGCGCTCTGGAAGACGTGCTAGAATTCAGCAGCATGTGGGGCGCCTGGTGGCATGCCGAGATAATTACTTTCTATTTTTCCGGCTTTGTTGTGAGGGCATGAGTGGCCGTGAGCGGCCGTCTCACTGGCACCATGTGGTAGAAGCTCCATTTGACATTCATTTGTACATGATCTTACAAATCTTGCTTACTCTGATGCTGCTCGTACGCTATACGTTTGTTGGTTTCCAACAAATCACTCATTTCAGTATGCGCATAAAACCTTATCTCATTGTTTTTTTCCCACAAACAACTACCAATAACACCGTATGTCATTGTCTTTTACCCACAAACGACTTCCAATACCACCGATCTGTTTTATGCTCCAATATGCCTTTTGCACACAAACAACTTCCAGTCCCACCGGACCTAATTGCTATTTCTTTTGCTCCTAGACATCCTTTGCTCACAGCTAACCTTCAGTACTACGTTGCTTACCGATTATGGTGCGCAAGGACATTAACTTGTGCAGAAACAGTGTGGAACAAATAAATACTTTTTCGGATTGCGTAGAAATAGTATATACTATTTAAAAAGTATACGCATGCTTTAGAGAAATTATGTTAGCTGGCACCAGGCGTAGCTGCAGTGTGTTGTGCTAAAAAAACAAAAGGCACTAAAAATGTTTTAACAGCGTTACTCGTGCTTGCTTCTAAAGTGTGTTCGTCTGGTGTTTCGCTGCACGGCGTGGCACCACGCATTTATTAGGCCTGAGGCTAGAGGCTGCAGTGCGAACACGCTCCGGAAGATGCGCTAGCATTTAACATGTGTTTAGATAGCGCTTGGCAGTGACTACTCACCCGCTCTGCGGGGAGATCCTCCTGAACAGCGGCTGGCTGCGGTGCGCTTCCGGAGCACTCCTGCTCCTCTATATTTCTGGCAGCACTAGGCGGGGCTCTCTCCTCAGTCACAGGAGCCCCGCACTACCATCTGCTGCTCTTCACCCGGGCCCCCTCCTGGGACCCGGGACTTCAGCTCCCACACTTCCTTTCTGGCGCCAGGGCTCCCTCTTCACCACGGGAGCCCCGGAAGGGGACAGGCACTGCCTGCACCGTCCACACGCGCCGCAACTGGGCACGAGCCGCAGAGCGCGCAAAAGCTGTACTGCGCATGCGCGAGCAGCTCTTATTTTTGGGGGAAGAGTCAGCAATACTGTTTTTCTATAGGAAACCCCGCTTTCCCTTCTTCCTTATTGCGCCAGTCAATACTAGGCAACCCGATGCATTTCAAGAGGCAACAGCCCGCCCTCGAGAAGTCTGTTTGTCTACGTGCTCCTCCCGTGGCGGTCCCCGCACTGCCTATTGCTCCCTCGCACTCTGCTGAATGGGTATGTTGTGATACTGCGTGCTGGGTGTTTGGCTTGTTTTTCCTAGCCAATGGCAAGATTTGCTGGGAAGCGAACTGCTGCAACCCTCATGGTGACACATGCTCGCCCTGTCAATCACCATGAAGCCAGCAACCCCATTATCTCCCGTTGCCTCTGTCCATTGAAGTTGGTGACAGTTGGGAGTGGACCAGAGGCCGGCGGCTTTGGAAAATCTTCTGCCAGGAGGAGGGAGGTAAGGGTCACGCTCGGGAGCCTCTTGCAAGCATTGGGATATGTCTATGCGCCCACTCCGGTCTCTCCCGTCCGCCCCCTCTCCCCCCGTGGTGTCCTGTCTCTCCTACCCCAATCGTAGTTCTAGTAAATGTCAACAGCTGACAGGGTGACACAAAATACCTACAGGATAGGGAACCCCCACGTGGCTTCATATTCATCGGATTCACTCACAAACAATACAAATCCTTTCTCACACTGGTCCTCGGTTGTTTACTTACACCTCCATGGTACAAGCATTAGGGCTGCAGCATTATTCTCTCTTTTTGCCAGCAGTGTGAGTAATGAAACGATGTTTCTTGGAAACGCATTCTCGGTCCCTTTGCATGCAGATACTCGGTATGTTGTCGATGCACCCATGTAAGGTTAGGAAATACGGGAATATGCTAGAAAAGTTGCCGAAAAGCATGCATTTAGGTATGTAAGCTACAAACCTGATAAAGGGGCAGGCACATACGCCTAAGAGCTCTATTTCTCGGGTACGCAGTTGTAAGTATCGTCAATGAAGAGTCACACGCCCTCTTGAGATTTACAGCTTCTTTGAGAGTAGGGCCTATATTCCCTCCCTCACCACCTTAACACCACTCCTGGTATCAGGAGCAAAGTGTCTGATTTACTAGTATTCCAAAGTTTAAGATTATTTTAACCAGAGAAGCAAATTAGTGGGCAGGTGCACTTATAGTCTGCCTTTCCTTGCCTGCTCTTTATAATACTCACAGAAGCCATCAGTGCACACATCAATTGTTAACGCATCCACAATTAACTATTGTGGCAATCGCAGTATAGCGCACTTTAGTTTTAAACATATTCACCTAAAGCGCAGCATGCCTCCATTGCTAAAAAAATGAATACACATTTTTTGGCCTACAATTTATAGACTTTTTTTGCAACTGGTGGTGCAATATTTAGCAATGCCAATGCTCAAACTTAATTAATGCGAGACCTATTGCATTGCAAATGCTTGTTTTTGTACTTTCGTCTTCTGACCTGATTGCTATTTCACATGGTAATTCCAAGTACTGTTTGTTTGAAATGTTGTGTGGCATTGGCATGTTACCCTGTTGGAGTGAGATGTCAAGCGGCAACTAATTTATAGAGCTGGATGATAAAAGCGAGTTCTCTCTGTCATATACCATGTTTCACAGTTACTACTTTTTGTTTAGTCTTTCACTGTTTCAAAGGTTTTCTGCATCCAGGCAATGCCTTGTGTTTTTAAGAAAAGTAAAAGCTAAAAGTAAAATCGTCAACAATGTTTTTTTTGTGAATGGGAAATATGGTACATTCTTGTTACCCTTAAACGGCCACCTCTAAGGCTGGCAGATCCTTTGCAGCAGCAATAAGAAATGCATGTGTTCGACTCCATCTCTGAGGCACTGAAAACGAACTATGTCAGAAGCAACCAAAATATCCCGTATGTTTATGTGGCACTAATTGAATCCCTTTTCCAGGTTCGTAGAGTAGTAAGGTATAGATGTAACTATTACCCAATTTAATGGTACCCGTTTTTTCAATCCAAAAAACACGAATACCCGAGTTGGTTCTGGGGGATTCCTTCCTGGGTCTTGCAGGCTGCTTGCAGACTGCAGCAGCAAACAACTTATTCTCTCTAATTACATAATCTTTCATTCTAAGTCGCGCTCTAGATTTTAGTTTTCATCTTCTTCCCCCTTCACTTTAACAGTCCTCTGAGCAGTTATGCTTTAAACATTTTTTTTCTAGGTCTGACTAGACCACTTTGCTGTCGGTTTCGTATTGCTACAAATTCTTCATAATATGTATAGAGTGGTCTTTGGTTGCACACCGATGAGTATTACATTCCCACTTCACGTTGTTGACTATTTGGTGTACCTGGCCGTAAAACAAACGCAGACTTGATGGAGCTGGTTGCTCGGTTACCAGGATTTTAATGGTAAAGGTAGCACCACACGTGCATTATATATGTATTTTTAGGACGGTGCTCCCTTTGTATATGAATCATGTATCCGTTCTTGAAATAAGAGATGCTTGGTAATGATTGTTGCCACGTTGGATTTGATCCATGGCATAGTTAATTGCTTCCGAGCTATGAACATTAATGCAAACAGTGTAGTTATGTGCTTCCGGCAATCTACCGTGTTGTTCAACCTCAAAAGTATTAGTAACGTTACCAGTAAGTAGCCTGGCATACAAGAGTCTTGCCAGCATAACAAAACATCCACAGCTAATTCAACTGGTTGTCTGTACCAACCAAGCGAGTATTGTCTTCAGGGCTCTTTTTACCCCAGGATGGTGGCTATGTATAGTGGCCCATACAGTAATGAGGCCTTTTGTATTTAGAAATAAAGTGGGTTCAGTCCAGCTGCTGAAAATATGATGACCAGGTTATCTCGGCAACTCTTTGAGCACGTTTCATTTTAGTTTTATTTACCAGTCCATCGGTTTCTGTATCAAATGTAGTAACAATGTAATAGTTTTGTTGGTTTTCAAACACACTCATCCACATTTTATGTGCATTGTATTTAACAGTTATCTTGAAACTGAATGTGAGTTTAAGTGATATTACTCAATGGATGACAATCCCCACTAGTTATAGACTGGTGGTGATGTACATTGCTTCTGACCTGTTCCCCACCTCTGCTCAATAATTTCCATGAAGTGTATAATAGTGCTACTGTGCAGCTGACTCTTGGAAATTTGAGTATAAGCCACAGCTTTTGAACGTGTTGTTTTACATACTACTGTTCTAGATACAAGGTTACATGAAGGGATACAGGGGTTAGATAGCCACAGTTTGCTCCCCGGTATGAGTGTTGTCTATAAGGCTCAATCTTTTCAGTCAATGTATTGTTTTGGTTGCCTCTGATTGGACTCCTCTTAACTTTTAGCACTGGTTGTCCCTGGTAAAGATTGACTGGCTCGAAACCAAACAAAATACCACATTCTAGTAACACACATCTGCTTTTTTGACAGTTTGAAGTATTTATTAAGAATGACATCAATAACTTGTTACTGAGAGTTCATTTAACATTTTCAGTCTCCTAAAACAATTATCCTGATGGTGAAAATATGTGATATAAGTGTGTGTTTGCAGATGAGATGGAGGCGTCGAGAGAAAGAAAGAATGGCCTACATTGAAGGAAAATCGAATTGAAGTGTACTTAACACTCCCTTTAAGATGTGGGTGTACAAACATCTGATGATAGCTTTTTGTTTATTCTGGTGCCAACAGGGAAACGTTTTTGGACCTTTTACGTTGTGTGCTTTGAATACAAAAAACAACATTAAGGTCCCAAGCCTGGCAGTCCACTTCCTCCTGCATTCCTGACCTTTCAATGAGAGCAGTCATTTGTAATAGTTCTGCATGAACCGAACAAAGGTTTATTTGTATAAACCTACAAACTATTACACTCAATTTATGATTCTAATAAATTATCAAGTATCCATTTCTCCAACTTAGGAATTATTTGATTATTTTTTTCTAAGAAATCTTCAGTGGTCCGTTTCAAAGCATGATGTGTGTGGGACAGTAATGAATTTAGCCCCAAATGGCAGCAGTGCAGTCATAAAGGTGATTGAATTTTTTTCTTTTTTAAGGCAAAAGCTGAATGAAAGCAATCAGAGTCTTTTTATTCTTCAAGTGACAGGTACTGTTGTTTTCGGAGAGCAACTTTTAGCCTGCGTAGCTGACTCGGGCACCTTCTGATGTAGGGCACCTCTGAGTTGGTACTTCACTGTATAAAGGTCTTATAGGCTCCTTAAATGGCGATATTTTGCTAATATAAGGAACCTAAAGGCAGCATTTTCTAATAATATACTGAGTACAATGTATGTAAAGTTGATGGCAGTTTTGCATATTACAATACATTTTTTACCTGTTTTTTCAGAGTTTAAGATTATCATATTTATTTATTCTACTAAAGACTGAATCATCTGGGTAAATGTTTTACTGCACTGGGTTACTGATCTTGTCAATTTTTATACGTCTGCACCAAAGTCTTTATTTGTGTTTTGGGTGGCTTGTCATTTGTCTGTGATAGTATTGGCGCTCTACACCACAGTGATCAGCACACAATTCTTGAAAGACATAATCATGCATTACAGCATAGTTCATCAATTTAAAAAATCATGCGATGCAGTACAATTGTGTGCCAAGTACTGCATTGCCAACCCCAAAGGGACCTGTAGGTTTCATCTATGTGGGACTGCTGCTATAAGAAAGTTTATAAATAGACTAAATAGGCAGCCAGACCCTTCAAATTCAGTTGATTCTGTTGAATGCCAACAGTAGTAGCCACATGCCACCCCATGGAACAGCCTCATGCTGTTGCAGGAGATGTGAGAAAGCAGAGAGTAATCCCATAAAATGCCTCAGGAGAGGTGAACTGGATATTACTTTGAACGTTAATTGTGCTTTATGGAGTATAATTAACAAAAAAAAAGTGTTTCCAAAACTTTGAGGGAGTGCTTCCTGGACCAGTGCCAGATCTCTAGGATATCCCCTAACTATGTAAATGAGTAGGGAACATTCACAGCATGTTAATATATCTTATTTGGAGATAGTCAAAATATGGCACAGATCTAGCCCCTCCAGGAATCACCTATGCCCTATTAGTATTAAGGAATGTTGCACACTTTGGAGGGTTCATCTCTACCCTCAGCATTTGGTCTTAATAGGTGAATAGCAACCAAGAAGGACATTAGAATTGATCTCAAAGAAATGCAAGAACAGTCCTGGTGTGAATTCTGAGTCTTAAGGATGAACATATAAAAAAGAAGAGAGGCAAATATCAAGAGAATTTCAAAGACAATAAGCACAATCAGTGTTGCGATTGATAAATACAATGCGAGAGGTCTTTGTTCTATATTGTCAACAGACATGAACACTGCAAAGCCAATGCATTTCGCCCACAATTCGGGATTCTTCAGGGCTGTAAAAATGACAAACAGGCCTATCAATATATTTAACAATAGACATAAAATTGACAGATCCTCATTAACAAAATTTACAGTCTCAAAACTACATGAGTGTGTTTGTGATAGTTATTATAGGTGAGGGATGCAAGTCAATTCAAACAATCTATTAAATATCATCAATTAATACATGTATTGGTATAATGCGCAGAGAAAATATTAATACTCTCACATGGATAGTCCCATGTGTGTTTTAATAAAAAAGCACCATATTTGACCAAGGTCGAAGTACAATGGATAGGCAGACAGAGACATTGATCATAACAAAATTCAAGAGTGTCTCAAACATCATAATGAGTAATCAAGCTCCTTTCGCCTTATAGTTTACTTATTTAATTGAGGCATTGACTTCAACTTTCATGCATAACTACCACTGTAAGAAAGTGAATTCTTCACAGTCTGAAAAGCAGCATGCATGTTAGCCTTTATAAGGTGTTTAAATATAGTTTTAGTTTAGAATTACTGTAAGCATTATATTGAAGATTGTAGGTAAAAGGTATCGGGCGGTTTCTGTTATTAAGTCATCAGGCACATTTGGCATAGATGCAGAAAGCTATCCCAAAAAAGCTTGGTCATTGTGCAAGCTGGGTTCAGGACAGTCACACTTTACTTTATTTTGACTCCTGTTAATTGTGATTCAGAAGGTTAATTAAGATATTGCTTGCCCATTTCCTGTTCCTCCCACCATCACACCTGGTCCCTTCTCCAATCCAACTTGTGCTGAGTAATCTTGCACCGTGTAACAATTTGGGTTACCCACAAATCTGTTGTACGAATAACTAAGTTGAGGTTTCAGTCGCAAGCAACAGCTATGTGGCATGTCTGTTTTTATTTCTCTCAATCAGGCGAGCTGCTCACTCATACTTCATCAGCGTTGTTTTGTGTTTCCGAGGTAAAGGGCTGGTTGATTAAACAGATCCATTGCACTTGGTAAGCATGGCCCATTCAGACATGAGTTGTTTAATTCCTGTTGTACTGAGGAGAATTCATGTCGGTACACTTGGTTCAACAGTTAAAGGATGTAACACCATACCACTGCACCTAAGCCTTGTAGAACACTGAGCCAACCAGATCCCTCTTTGATGACATTAAGGATACATGTGTAAAATGGCTCCGTGGATGTTCTGAGGTGATGGTGGTTTGTGTGGTGCCCTGACCGACCTTAGATCCAGAGTTGTCACTCCATGAGTTATTGCAATTGTTCCATGTACTTTTGTGCATGATGAGATGATCTGTGGCCATCACTCCCTATAACCACGTCATCCTAGGTGAAAAGACTGCTACTCATTGTGACCACATGCCATGGTGGCAGAAAAGGCAGCCATCCATTGAGGCGAAATGCCAGATGGGAGAACAGGCCACTGCCATTGTAGTGACATGTTATGCCCGGCAATCATTGTGGCTACATACCATGCTGGGAGAATAGATCCCCTCCCAATGTAGCCACTTTCTATGATAGAATAGAATGCCACCCACTGTAGCCACATGCCATGGTGGGAGAAACACACCACCCTCAGTAGCCACGTCATGTTGCTGTGAGAATAGAGAGTAATTGTCCGTAGCACAGTCAATGCTGGTACAGTAGACCATCGGCCTTTGCCAAAACTCCATGCAGGTGAAGAAGCTTCCGTCCTCTGTAGACACATGACATGCTGAAGGACTAGACTGCCTCTCTTTGTAGCTACATAACATGCTAAGCGAGTAGCCTACCACTCTTTGCAGCTACATGCCAATGCTGAGAGAGTAGACTGCCTCTCATTGTAGCCACAGGCCATGCTATGAGAGTTCACCTCCACCCTCTGTAACCACATACCTTGCTGCGGGGTGGGTAGACCATCACTTGTTGCCACACTCCATGCTATGAGAATAGATGGCCACCCTCTGGCCACGTGCCATGGTAGGAGAATAGACTGCCTCACATAGCTGCCACATGCCATGCTGAGAAAAAACACATTTTGCTATTGTAGAAAGCAAGTGCTTCTTTCACTATGTGTGACTGTCTCTGTAGCGTTACAAAAAGACTCGGAACATCAGACCATATTCCACCTTTTGTAACATCTGCCGGAAACAGGAAAACCTGCAGCCCTGTACCTTCTCTAGGTGTGTGGGTGTTCTTCCCTCCAAGTTTCACATATTATCTGCGCCACCCAATGTGGACTTGCAGTCGAGGATGTGAAGCCTCAGTAGGCGAAACAGAGCACTAAGTGAATTCAGTGCTCCAGAATAAAATTTGATGTATTGTCTTTTAACCTCCTGCATTGCATAGGAAGCTTGTGTTATTTATAGTGCAGCACTTTAAGTCGAGCTCCTGGAGACATCCAGGGAATTGTTCCCAATCAGGCGAGCTGCTCACTCATACTTCATCAGCGTTGTTTTGTGTTTCCGAGGTAAAGGGCTGGTTGATTAAACAGATCCATAGCACTTGGTAAGCATGGCATTCTCTGTTCTTCCGTAATGTTAATTGTGGCAATTGCATTTTCATCCTTGATTAGAAAACTACTTGAAAGTTGTTAAAATTGTTGTTACAAGACAAGATAGAAGTAAGGAAATGGAAGCAAAAACGTGGATTGTTTTTACTTCCGTTTCCACACTTCCTTCTTTAAATAAAACAATGTTGCAATTTTATATTGGGTACTCTGATGGCTCAGTGGACTCCTGCATTGGTGTGATCCCATGGTCACACGTGTGAGTCCGACGGGTCCACTCACCAGGGCCGGACTGGAAACCAAAACCGGCCCTGGCAAAGTGCTCGGCCGCCCCCCCACCCCCCTCCCCACTCAGGGGGTTGGAGGTGCCGCCGAGCGCTTTGCTAGGGCCGGTTTTCGGCCGATTTTGCTGCAGGGCCGATTTTGCAGCTATGCTGCAAAAATGGCCCTGTAACAAAATCGGCCCCCAGGGCCTCAAAACCAGCCCCCACACTTGCGGCACACCGGGGGATTGCCCGGTGCCCGCTATGGCCAGTCCGGGCCTGCCACTCACCTTCTTACCTCTCCTCTGGTGCGCGCAATCTTCACAAGCACGTGTTTTTGTTATGTTGTGCAACATTTTTGTGCACCTGCAAGTATCTTCGTTTCTATCACCCAGCCCAGCCTGGTGGTACTCAAGCCATCATCCCTCAGCGTATCACCACGTCCGTCCTCGCAGCTAGATTCAACACAGTAACAAGGAGGCTGTACACACCTCTGGATGGGTGTATTACCCACTAAGGGAAATCGTTCTGAGCACCTGTAGGGAGTACATCGCAGAGACATTTACAGAGTTTACTAGTCAATACATATACAGAGACAATGTTTTTATGTTTTGTATACAGACGTTGTCTAAACAATTGGCAAGGGACATATGAGAAAAAATGGTGCCTATTGATGGAACTGCATGATTTCTAGAGTAACTCGGTGGTAATTACCATAGGGTGAGGATTGATGTTTGCAACGATGAAGGACTACTCCAGACTTAATTTACTGTGCCCTATCCTAGATTGGTGCAGCATTCCCGGGCCAAATACCCATAACGAGTATCATGCCAGAGTTTGGAATTGATGTGGGCCATTAATTTCATTGAAGAAAGTAAAAAGATACCTTATTTGCGGAGTTAATATTTAGTAGCTTAAGACTTTGAATATGGGAAGGTTGGGGCCCAGGAGTCCTCTATATACACCTTCTGCAGTGTACCTTTTTTAGGTCTCGCCTCTGAATGCCCATGCGCATTGAGCAGAGCGAGACTATAGGGGCTTAAATAAGCTTTACCTAGACTGGCGATTGACTGGCGATTTGATGCTGTGCCCGTGTGCTTTTAGGTCAATGCGCAAGCGCATTGACCTAAAATGCGCATGTACATCATCAAATCGCCATCTGTTCCCCAGCAGCACTCCTCCCACACCTTTGAAGTGAAGCTTAGCTTCACTTCAAAGGCCCCTGCTGCTTCCCACCCTCATCGCCGCTCTCCCCGCTCCGCCCCCTCCCCTGCCCGCCGTGTCGCCTTTCTCCTCCCCCCTCCCCTTCTCTGCCTTCCCTCCGTTTTGTTTTCCTAGCACCCTCCCACCCTCCACCCCCACCCCCCTGTCCCCTACCAGCCTCCACTGAATGTTCCGATTTTTCTGTGAAAGTAACTGGGCTCGTGAGAAGTTACGCTTTTCTCCTTCCAGTCCTAATGTGCATTGAGTGCGGCTCCGGCAGCTTCCAGTTCTGCAGCACTTCGTCTATTGCTTTTGGAAAGCTGCATTTCTGTAATTTTGTCTCTCCCCGCTCCGCCCCCTCCCCTGCCCGCCGTGTCGCTTTTCTCCTCCCCCCCCTTCTCTTCCTTCCCTCCGTCTTGTTTTCCTAGCACCCTGTCCCCTACCAGCCTCCACTGAATGCTCCGATTTTTTTATACCAGTCTCAGTTTTCATAACATACGTGATGGCGGGGAAGAGGGAATGGCAAGCTGGCTTATATTTTTACATATTCTAAAATTTCCAAGTACCGGAAAATGTGTAGTATTGAAGCCCAACTTCACTCAGTTTTGCTCCTTTTTTGTATGTAAACAACTGAGAATTAAGCACAGATGTTGTGATTTTTTTAAAAAATATATACGCATCGAGTCCTAAATACATTTTACACACCGAGCACGATTTATTGAGCGCGAACAGCTACCTCACAAGGAGGTGTCCCGGCGCTGTGAAAGCAACGGAGCCCCGAAGCGCAAGCCACCTACAGGAAGTTAGTGTATTTTGTGGAAGAGCCAGGTCTTAAGTCTTTGTTTGAAGACGGCTTCAGAGGGAGCCTGTTGTAGCTCTGGGGGAAGAGAGTTCCATAACATGGCTACGTTAGCCGTGAAGGTTCTTCCTCCTAGGCGTGCTCTTTTTACCCGAGGGACCACAAGCTGCACCCGCCCGTTGGAACGGAGAGTTCTAGATTGGTGGTATCGGGGTAGCCTAGATCTCAGGTAATTAGGGCAAGTACCATATAGGGCTCTATATGCCAGAGTCAAGGTTTTGAACTTTATCCTGCTGGCCACTGGGAGCCAGTGCAGGGCTTGCAGGTGCGGAGAGACTGAGTGGTTGAAGGGAATTTGCCTTAGCAGTCTCGCAGCCGCATTCTGGACTATCTGAAGCCGTTGAATCAGATAGGCAGGAAGGCCCAGGTATAAGCCATTGGCGTAGTCCAGCCTAGAAGTTACAGTTGCATGAACAACTGTCTTGCGACACTCCTCCGGCAGTAGCCGCAATATCTTGTTCAGGTTCCTCAGTTTAGAGAAACAGCAGCCTGCAGTTTGCTGTATATGTGAGGCAAAGTATAGGCTGCTATCCCATCTGATCCCCAAGTTTTTGGCACTATGGCTAGGCGAGGGGGGGAACCCATTTCCACCGGCCACCACAGCTCTGCAGGAGGAGGCGAGCCTTTGCCGAAGAAGATCACCTCTGTCTACCCGGCATTCAATTTTAATTTATTTGTGTTCATCCATCTAGCGACATCTTGGAGGCAACCCTTGAAACTCACAAAGGCACTTTCAGATACCTCCGAGTATGGAAACACCAACTGGGTATCATCCCCCAGTTGGCGATAAGCGTAAAAAGGGGGGCCAGGTAAACATTAAATAGAAGCGGGCTCAAAGCCGAGCCCTGGGGGACGCCGTATTTTATCTTGGTGGATTTAGAGACAAACTCCCCCAGAGCCACCTTCGGTGTTCTCTGCGATAAGTACGCGCGAACCCAGCCCAATGCCTGATCTTTTAGCCCTATCTCCGCCAGCCGTTGTAGCAATTTAAGATGGTCCATCGTATAAAAAGCGGCCGATAGAACCAGGAGAACCAGCATAGCTGACTCCCCTGAATCCAACGACCACCTTACGGAGTCAGCTACCTCAATAAGAGCCGTCTCCATGCTGAAGCCCGGTCTAAAGCCTGATTGGGTCTCATGTAATATATCATGCAACTCAATATAATTGTTGAGTTGCCTTTGTATAATTTTCTCAAGCATTTTCCCAGGGGCTGCCAGCAATGATATGGGGCGCAGGTTATTGAGGTCCATTGGGTCACCATTAGCTTTTTTCTTTAGTGGGAGTAGTATAGCATGCTTCCAGGCATCAGGGAAAACTCCTTCAACAATGGACCTGTTCCAAATTGCCTGTAAGGTAGGTTCAACAAACTCACTGAAGGATTTCCAGAGCCTGGATGGGCAAGGGTCCATAGGAGACCCAGATTTACATTTTAAAAGTTCTTTGATGACAGTGATATCATCTACTTGATCAAACTGCTCAAGTATCGCGGTTGGCTTTCTTATTATGTCAGGGGCATCAAGTTTTGTCGTCTCTACCTCCGGGGAGAAAGAGTCATAGACTTTTTGGATCTTGCCTTCGAAGTATTCCGATATCTTATTGCAGAGTGACAATGAAGGAGTAACCTCCCTCTCCAAACAGCCAGGCTTGAAGAAAGATTGAACCACCTTAAAAACTTCCTTACTAGAGCACTCCGCATTTTGTATGGAGGTCGCAAGAAAGGATTTTTTTGCCCTCTGTACCGCCTTCTGAAATGTTTTTAGCGCTGTTCTATACCGATTTCTTTCCGTATCACCGTAACTGACCCTCCAGGCTCTCTCAAGTTTTTTGCACTTCTTCTTGCCCTCTTTAAGGTCACTCGAGAACCAGGGGGCTGAAGGGGACTCTCTTTGGGAGACAGCTCGTTTTGCCGGTGCAACCGAGTCTACCATGTTCTTAATCCAGGTATTAAGAGCCTGGGCATTCAGGTTACTGTCATGCGTCAGCACCGGTCTATTTTGGCACAATACTGGCCCCATTGCTTCCGGGACTAGCTTTTTCCAGGGCCTTTTAAGATAGACATGTTTCCTCAGAACTTGTCTTGGGGACTTTATTTCCACCGTGAATGGGATCAGAAAATGATCTGACCAAATTACTGGCATAGCCATATCTACATTAACATTCAGATCATTCTCAAAAATAAGGTCGAGCGTGTGGCCCGCACTATGCGTAAGGCCTGCATTACACAATGTCAAGTTTGCTGACCTAAGAGTCGACCCAAAAGTGTTCGCAACGGTACAGTTCTCGTTGTCCACGTGTAAATTAAAATCCCCAACTAAAAGAAAATTAGAGTGGCGAAGGGAACTTTGTAGAATCTCTTCTGTGAGTGTGCTCAGACTAGAGGTAGAGCCTCCAGGGGGACGGTAAATTAATAGTCCTGCCAAGGACACCTTAGGTCCTAGCTGAATACTAAAGTGCAAGCCTTCCACCCCCGACATCAAGATAGGCGACGATGAAGTGAGTGTGAAGGTCTCCTTAATTATTACCGCAACCCCCCCCCCTATCTTGCTCTCCCCTCGGTTTGCCACACACATTTTATACCCCTGAGGTATGGCTAACGCTATAGATGTAATATTGTCATCGTTCAGCCATGTTTCGGTCAGAAACAGGGCGTCCCAGTCACCATCCTCTAAGAGCGACCATATGTCTCCTGCATGTTTTGATAGTGATCTGCAATTTAAAAGAGCTGCTTTAAAGCTCCAAGGCCGTGCTACAAGCGGTTTCACCAGCCTCTCTGCGCTCACCTTCCCTCCCTCCCTCAGCATAAACCCACAATGATCACATACCATGGCCATAGAATTAGCCCCCGGTGCCATCCTGTGATCTCTGCAGACCTTATCCGTATTTAGTGCCAGGAGATCTTTCGATGACCAGACCGCCCTACCTTCATGCCCCATCGTCAACCGGCCAGCAGGACCGGCCGAGGCCGCAGTCCGGTCGCAGACGGGCGCAGACGGGCTTTCCTTAGGCGCGCCCGCTGCGCTCGTCCGCTGCGCGGCCGGATACACATGGCCTAAAGTAGGTGTATCCCAGGATGTGACGCGGTGGTTGGGAGGAGTCTCGTCCCTCCGCTCTAACGGCCCATAGCAGCCGTGTCGGAGCGGGGACGAAGCGAGGCAACAGTCGTGTTCAAAGTGCCCGTGACCCCCCCCTTTGTGCAAAATAAGCAGCAGGTCTGTACACAGTTTAAAATTCAAGCTTAAAAATACACAGAGCAAATTACACGCAATTCATTAAAAATAACCAGCGCCTAAGGTCGCGCTGCTATCACTGAATGCGGGCTGCTCCCCTGACGCCTTTTGTAGGCGGCGGCTGGGAGGAGTCTCGTCCCTCCGCTCCAACGGCCCGTAGCAGCCGTGTCGGAGCGGGGACGAAGCGAGGCAACAGTCGTGTTCAAAGTGCCCGTGACCCCCCCCTTTGTGCAAAATAAGCAGCAGGTCTGTACACAGTTTAAAATTCAAGCTTAAAAATACACAGAGCAAATTACACGCAATTCATTAAAAATAACCAGCGCCTAAGGTCGCGCTGCTATCACTGAATGCGGGCTGCTCCCCTGACGCCTTTTGTAGGCAGCGGCTGGGAGGAGTCTCGTCCCTCCGCTCTAACGGCCCGTAGCAGCCGTGTCGGAGCGGGGACGAAGCGAGGCAACAGTCGTGTTCAAAGTGCCCGTGACCCCCCCCTTTGTGCAAAATAAGCAGCAGGTCTGTACACAGTTTAAAATTCAAGCTTAAAAATACACAGAGCAAATTACACGCAATTCATTAAAAATAACCAGCGCCTAAGGTTGCGCTGCTATCACTGAATGCGGGCTGCTCCCCTGACGCCTTTTGTAGGCGGCGGCTGGGAGGAGTCTCGTCCCTCCGCTCTAACGGCCCGTAGCAGCCGTGTCGGAGCGGGGACGAAGCGAGGCAAAAGTTGTGTTCAAAGTGCCCGTGACCCCCCCTTTGTGCAAAATAAGCAGCAGGTCTGTACACAGTTTAAAATTCAAGCTTAAAAATACACAGAGCAAATTACACGCAATTCATTAAAAATAACCAGCGCCTAAGGTCGCGCTGCTATCACTGTTTATACTGTTTCCCCCTTTAGCGTGCTTCTGATTTCAAGAGAAACTGGAGTTCTTTTACTTCTGCTTGTCACACCACTTAATGTAGTAGTACTCTGTGCTGCAGGTAAACCGCAGATGTGGCCTAACGACCAGAGCTGCCATCTAAGTCGCGTAAATACAAAACATGTTGCATTACAAATGCTATAGGTGTCACATTCGCGAAAGTTATAACTATTGGCATTGTAAATGACAAAGCTATCAATTTAGCTATTTTAAAAACCAACACATAAATAAAAATTTTCATTTACAAGACCAATAGCTACAACTTTTCTAATGCGAGACCTATTGCATTTCCAATGCTTGTTTGTATTTATTGTTACGCTTGTCACCTCAGCCCGTTGGGCTAGTTAAAGCGTACATACTATTTTGTTTTGATGTAAAGGTAGGACCCCATCGCACCAGCTCCTGCTCAATGTGCCTTCTGTAAAAAGGTCCTGTCGAGTGGGCATCTGATGTCAGTCTTATTCTGGTAACTGGCACGTTTTAGTCTCTTTCATTTGTTAGTACCAGGAACTCCAAGTGTTTTGGTGCACTTTAGAAATGAAAATAAATAGTAACAATAATAATTATAATCTACAGCTTGTGTTTTCCTTCGAAGAATTACATACTTGGTAAAATATCACAAGTAGACAGGGTGGTTTACACTGAAGAGTTCTGCCCAAACATCTAACATCTGTTTCTGTCTGTTTATGCCATTTTACACATGTAGGAACTCCTGAACCCCACCTAAGCGTTGCCATTTACTTATATTTTTCGACAGGACTCCGAATTCTCTCCCATATTGTCACACTTCTCGCTTTCTGCAGTTTGTTCGAGGTGTTTCCCTGTTCTTGTGACCTTTTAGTACGTTCTTTTTCTAAAATGCAGGACGTTTTTTTTTTTTTTGCTGACCAGTTTTTTTCCAATTGCAGGCAGTCAGCATTTTCTACTGCTGCACTAAGGTATTTACTCTATCTTTTGGGCGTTTTTTTAGCTTTTGACCTTTTATTTTTTTGCAACATCGTCTACTTTTCCTTTTTTTGCAAGAAATAAAGTTATATGAAACTTCTATTTGTTTTAGATTAGCTGACAGAGATTATGTGGCTGCTTTGTTATGTACTACTTCAAAGCACCGCTGGGCCAAACCCTTCTGTAGGATAAAACCATCGGACTATAAAATTGTGCGATGCACCTTTTCCACCATATTTGATGCAAATATTCTGTTTTCAGGCGACGTGGCGGACAGTACATGGTCAGAACATGTAATTTACAAAAATACACCAAATGGCATGGTGCAACTCTGTAGCATGCAGAAAACAAAAGGGCAAGCACACAGATCAATCTGTTGTTTTCTCTTCCCCTAGTTCTCAGACATCTATTTTCCTTACCTGACGTCCCACTACTTTTCCCCACCCACACTCTTCCCCCCGTGTATGCCCCTCTCCCTCTCATCCACGTCACTCAACCTTCTCTTCCTCACCCCTCTGCCTTTCCCTTTTTTCAGTCTCCATCTTTTCATTTATATTTTAATGATGTGGTCTTGGGGCCCTTGAACTTAAAGGTGGTCGCCTAATATTTCTGGTTTCTTGGAAATGATCAGTGTTAGCGTATTTGGTTGTCCTTAGAATTTTACCTCACAATGTCTCCCCTTCAATCCTATGAACATTTGACCTTATTGGTCTCCACTCCACAATTTCTTGGTTTAGTTGCTGTAATGTAGAGGTATTATGGGCTGCGAGGATCAGGCATGTTCTTCCATTACAAGAAACTCCTGTTGTAGTGTTTGTGAATTTCTAGCCCTTACCTTCCTTGGGAGTTTGGAGAGATTTATCAATTTACTTACGGAGTGCCACTCAGAGGTTTAAAGCCAAGATGGAAACCATTACACAGTTATTAACTTCACCATAATATTGAGACTGCTGGGATATGGTAAAGTAACGCCATTTACGACTATCGATGCCAAGGAACTCCCATTCATTACATGATAGAGGGAGGGAGAGAATACAAGGCAAGGAGGGATACATTAACACCTGACGTGTTATCTCATTAAGCATCATTGCATAATATGTTGACTCCATTTGGATGAAGTGAGAAGGGGCATTGGGCGGGATGAGGGTAGTATATGGACTTAACTAATAACCTTGTCCAGTATCATCTGGTAGCTACCTCCCTCATTGCAGTCCGTTTTAGAGACATGAAGAAGAAATAGGGAGGGCTAGTCATGGTAATATATGGTCAGAGGCTGAATACTCCTTTCAAGCTACATATTAGCTGAAGGTGGTACTGAAGATTGCGTACCTTTTACAGTATTAGCCCATAATGCGGTCCCACAATAGCATTCAGCAGAAACCTAAATGTAGTGAAAACGAATGGTTGTATGACTGCTGATTGAGCGCACACCATTATCATAGGATGATCCGTTACTGGATTAATGTTTAAGCCTGTCAATTTACATATGCAAAACATGTGAAACTTGGACACACCATCTGGAAGTCATAAGAAATCCATGCAGACAATCTAGGCAGACTGCTAGAGCACAATATTAAGTGGGGCACCAATTTGACGAAAATAAATCTATTAAAAAAAAATATGAAAAATTTGTGAGTGTGATGATTGTCTGGTTTGCCTAGAATGTCCATTTTAGGCAGATATTCTAGGGCTGCTAATGCCCCAAATACCTAACATTTTGTTTGCTTCCCTTTCGCCATCTTCTATTGAATCCGGTGCAATAAAGCAACGATATAAAGGAATCATAGATTTGGCACCACTGAATGAAGGTAAATGTCATATGAGCAAGGGAGAGCTGCACCAGGGACTTGACCAAAATAAAGCATCTATCCCCTGTTTTGGCACTGTAAATAAATAATGCTTAGTTCAAGCAGTGCAGGCGGGAACAACCAGGAGCAAGAACCAATGAACTGAGAACATTGAGTAGGAGTACAGGCGGTGGACAATTGGCGGAAGAGGGCATTGGTTGAGGCAGTTGTGATGCGCAGCGCATGAAAAGATGTGGACAGGATGCAGCTGCTTGCACCTTGATCCTAGTATCAATCAGCATTAGAATTGTCATCCTATATTCTCTAACTTTTTGGAGACTATTTGTGGCTTGTATCCCACTTTAATCTTCTCAATTTTAAATGTTGGTAGCGTGGATAAGTTATTGCGCTTTATCAAGGAGCCTTAATTTCCTGGAAGGTATTGGTTTTGATCAATACTGATAAAGAAGCACTTTGCACTTAACCCCTTCGACGCTCATGACGAGCTGGGCTCGTCATGAGGTAGCCTCCTGCTACGCTCATGACGAGCCCAGCTCGTCATGAATAATGGGTTTTTGTAAAGAAGAGCACAGGAGGGGAATTTCGCTAGCGCTCATGTGGTTAAGGTGCTTTTTCTACACTTGTGTGTTGTGAGGTAGAATCTTTTGCCCTGTGAGCTGGTCCTTAGCCGCCACTTTTCCAAGGTGTTAGCAGTGGGGTTTTTTAGTCATTGTCTGTGAAGGAGACCATCTGTGCTCTCCTGCACACTTCCTGTTCCTTTTAATACAGCAGTCTGCTGTTCGGTACGGTGATCACTGAGCCTCTCTAGTGGCATGCTCCTGATCAGAAACCAATGACATCACTTCCGCTCCGTTTTGGTCAAGCCTTGGAGAACGTTGCCCTTCTTGCCGAACGCATATGTGTTTTATGTTATTTATGTGAAACGTAAAGTGGATGCCTTTGACTGCGGGAATGATCCCTCAAGAAATGTGTACTTTTTCATTTGTTTTATCCCTGATTCCAATCTTTTCACTTGACTAAGAACAAAGGGGATCACATGCAACACATTTTACTATCTGAAATAGATGAAAATACTACCAGAGAATGAGCCATTATTCTAAATGATTTAACATATAATTTAGATGACATAGCTGCATTTTAGAGATAACCTTGCTGCATAATTCTAGTAGTCTTGACTGGTTTGGAGGCTGTCGCCATGATGATGAAACTCATATTTCACATGGAAACATGAAATAATTTCTGTTCTGGTTCTCAATAAAGGCACTCATACATGTAACATATATTTAGAGTGTGATGCACTGTCAACATTGCTGAGTTTCGGGCGAGGCATTATTCACGAAAGGTGACCCTGGAATGGTCATGATGCCCTTCCTATTCTTCAATGATAAATAAAATATTGCATCTGCACGTATGGTTTATGTTTGCTAGTTATTAACACTGGTGTTCAGCTGTAACCAGAATAAAGAGATTCAAATGTTGTAGTGAAATTAAATTGAAAAGTAGATCTTTTGATTCTAGAGTGGATCTGCGAGGCATTAAACAGATTTTACCCAAGTCATACACTGTCTACGGCAGTAACACCTTTGCTCTTAGCACTGTAAGAGTAACTGTACGATTTTTTTTTAATAGTACACTTTTTCAAAGTTACATGTGTCATTGGGTCACATTTATTATCAACGACCTGGCATACGTATGTCTAAAGCATATATTTACGTTTGGGATTCATGGTGTGCAAACCTATTTACTAAGCAGGGAAGTGTTCTACAAAACGTGGTTGTTGGTTCCAAGATAGAAGGCCTAAACAAGTACAGGAAGATACATGGGAGAAGGGGCTAGTTGAAGGTTTGGAAGTTTGATGGAGTTGAGGTGCTCAATAGGGACATGTTGGTGTGCATCAAGAAGTTTAGAAAGAGAAGCATTTTCACATCATTTCATAAGATAAAGAGGGAGAGTACTTGTCTGATGAGGACTGGGATCTTGTTCCCAATGCTCAGGGTGTGTAGAAAAGTTGCTGTTTGGTTTTCTCCTCTTTCATCTCTTTGTTTCTAGTCTTTTGATGTTGCTGCTCCAGGACTTGTGGGTAAAGACCTGGCAAGTCAGGGTCTTCATAGAAGTGTTTTGTCAATCGTATAGCAGATCTTGAAGGTAGTGTTGGTTGACAGGAGCCAGGAGCACTCTTTGAGGGCCGATACTCTGTTGTTGAGCTTTCAAGGAACCATGATCAGGTGGCCTGCTGCTTCAAGGACACTTTTGGGAAAGCGGTGGTCCCGGCTTCCCTGCCATCAGTGCATTGTGTCCTTGAAAGTGAAAGATGACCAAAGCTTGTACAACAGTGATGGCGAAAGCCTAGAAAGATGGCTGCATTTAGTCCAGATGTTTCACTGATAGAAATAATTTCCAAGTGCCTTAATTTCATCGTAATTAGGTGCTAAGGGCTTTAGAAGAGTAACATTGTGTTGATAGATCTGTATAAATGCACACATTTGTTGTTGCTGTAAGTTGTAGCAAAACAGATCGAACTATGGGAATGTATTTGCGTTATTCATGCAGTTAGGTGTTTTAATACATTGCAGAATATGGAATAATGCAGAATATGGAATAATGTGATTTTAGAATTGTAAATTATCAAAATCATCTTTTCAATGCATTTGATGAAATGCTGTATCCCGAAGTAAATTAATTTAGGTAATTTACAAACTGGAGTAGGGTCTTGCTAGAACATGCAAAGCAATGCTAGAGAAACGGGTAGTTAGAGGTCAGAACAGTTATAGTACAGAACAGTTATAGTACATATAACATAACCAGTGCTGGACCCAGCAGAGAGAGGGTTGGATAGTAAATTCACCCAGAGTGATGTCGAGGGAAAATGTGCAACAGATGATACAGCATTTAATAATGTACATATCGGATGTTGTGTGGTGGGAAGTACTGGGTGCTGTTCCTGTCAGCCACCCTTGAAGAGCCAGCCGTACAGAGGATTCTATGTGAATTCGACTTCCGATTGTTTCTTCTCAGTCTGCAACCTTTCACTTTCATCTGTTCTAAAATTAGATCGGATTGGGACACTACTCGTATTTCAAAGATTCACTTAACATCTCCTCTCCTCCATACTCTTGTAAATTCCTTGAGTGTCTGGTTCATCCTAGATTTTCCAATTTCTTGATTAGTTTTTTTTCTCTTCAGATTCTCTGATTTCCTTGCATTCTGTGGAGTTTGTTGGGCAGGTCTAGGGTGTTTCAGTTGTGAACTCTTACAATTGATTAGCCAATGACTTTTCACCAAAGCCTTGATGGGCTTCCTTATTCTGAACACTCCCTGTTCTGTTACGAGCCTTCAATTTGCTGCCAGCAATAGCACATAACGTGAGGGTAAGAAGAGGATCGAAGCGCCAGAGGGGGGACACAGAGCCTGCTTTTATACCTTGTAAATAGTTTGTATTAGCCCATTCAGGAGGCTTGCAGATGACTAATAAGAACATCACACTATTTCGCCCTTGCTTGCTAAGACTTATCGTGCCTTGGATACAGAGCCCAAGCAGTCAGACGGAGTTGAAGGGTGCCAGGGGGCTAGAGCATCCTGTATTGTTAGGTCCTAGAGCATGTGTTTCCATCAAGGGACAAGCGTACATTGAGGTGACTTGACTCCCCTACATATCTGCACACCGGTCTTTATTTGAAAGTACTCCTCATGATGCTAGTGTATGGAACAAATTATTTTCTAATAGAGTAATCGGTCAAAAAGAATAAGTGGTTGGATGGCATTGCATCTATTTTATCTAAGGCTTTCTGTGCCCTATGTAATGTCAACTCCACAAAGGCCATCCAGTCACTTTTTTCTATGTGTATTAACTAGTCAGATGATATATTTTTTATATATATAAATGTATTTTTATTAGCATTTTCAGACACATAACAAACAGTGCGAGTCATAAACAGTGTTTATACAGTCATGTCAGAACACCATAGGACACACGAGTAACAATAGGACAAGAGGCCCAGGGAGCCAGTCCCAGCCCCTCCGGACTTCCCAATAAGGCCAAACAAGGGGGATAGACCTCCTCCACCTGGTGCAACCAGAGCAGAGACTACCCTCCCTACATTATCCCAGTCGACCCTCATCTGGGGGGAGTGGGGGGGCTTAGTCGTTATTAGGATTCCCCCTTAACGGAGCCTGAAGGGTACTCACTGTAAGGCCATGATCATTCCTCCACAGAACCCATACCCGATCACACTTACGTGAACACCCCCTAGCTTCATAAACAACCCTCTCTGCTCCTATACAGACGTACATTCCAGCAATCCATTAGTCTCTAATGTATGGTGCAGAAGGCCCCCAGCCCCACCCAATGTCTCTTTTTGCCATAGTCCAATTATATCTTAACTCTAAGAAAGAGAATGCTGTCCGATTTGTTTACTAACATCTCTTTGTCGAACCCTTTAGCTCCAATTTCACACAGCACAATCAAGAGAGATTGTGAAAATGTCTTTGTTTTCAACTACCAGTATCTTCCCCTCAGGCTTCATATGTGTGTCTTAAGGCACAGAAACATTTGAATTTTTCTATGTGCAGTAATACCCCTGAAAAACAAGACGAGTGCAGTAGTCAAGCTATTTGGGTACACACGATTTTTATTACTCAGTGGAACTGAATAAACCCCTGATTTGTCCTTCAGTGCCCACATAAAGTCACTCTCAAAGTCTTGAGAGTACATTGGGAACAGATAATATTCAAAGCAATAAAAGTTATCCTGTCTGGTTTCTTCAGATTTGATTTGTAATTAATATAAGACACCCTTATACCAAAGATTGTATGGTGTAAGACCGAAAACCTAACCAAGGAGAAGCTTGAATGACGTGTTGTACAAAAGGGATGGAAACATTATGTTTAGTAGATTTTGAGAATGAACAGCATAGAGTATTTTCATGGTTATATTGTTGGTGGGGATGAATCGAGTAGTTGGTGGAAACCTGCCCTATCAGAGCCCTGCCACTTGCTCTTAGCTGCTGCTCATCATTCAGTGTGTTGTATTGCGCTCTTGCTTTTACGATGATTGTTATTTCCAGAGTATATTTCGAATAAAGAAATGGCTTGGTTGAGTGACTCTGCCTTGACCAGGTCTTCATGTATCCCCACCCCAGATATAGCGAATGCCGGGAGCCTATGCGTCTTTAGCAGTGCTTTTGAAACGTGGCTCCAAAAGCACAAAAGAGGCAAGAGTTCCCTCTTGAGAAATATGGCTGGAATTAATTGACCCCAGTGATTCAACTGCACGTGATCTGTTCAATATCACAGAAAAGTCGAGCACAGCAGGATCTTTGGGTGCCTCTCAGGGAAGTAAGTGTTTGGGAGAAACATGACCTGCATGATTGAGCTGATGGCCGAGCTATAGTTTTATATAAATGGCAGCAGAAACAGTGCAAAATTCACCTGCCTATATAGCAGCATGCCATTACTCTTTGTTTCGATCTTTAGCACGCCCTTCAATGTTTTTCGTAATTTCCAAGAGGCCTTGGTGTTTCGTGGAGGTCCAAGCTGTGCAAGGAGAGCAAGTAATATCTGCCTTGGTAAGAGCTTGGAAGACCCTGGTGTGAGACTGTGAAAGCAGGCCAGCAGTTTCTGATTGCTTTATATCCGTACTCTCCTTGTTTTTTAGGTCTCGCGCCTGCGATGCATATGGCGAAGCCATATGCGCATCGCGCAGGCGCGATACTATAGTTGCCGGGTCTGCTTCCCAGGAGACAGGAGACTGGCAGGCGCACGCTCAGGAAAGCGATCGGAGCCGGCCGCGCGCGCGCGCGTTCCCAATCTCCTGTCTCTCTGGGAAGCACACAAGCAAGCCCAGCAAGCCCCGCCAAGGCATCACGAGCACGTCCCACGTGGGCGCCTACCACAAGGACAACCGCAGCAGCAGGGCAGCCCCGCCGGAGAGCGCGCGGCCCCGCAGAGTCAACAGCAGCAGCCTTATAAGTCAATACTGTACAGTCCGAGGGGACAACGCGGCTAAAGGGGCTTGCAGGCTTCCGCTGCTGTGGCAGGTTAGGTCATATTATGTATGGGCGATTTTATATAGAACATAAAATTGTAAGTGGGCAAAAGTGAAAAAAGCAAATGTTTTTCACTGCAGGATCTAGAGTGCCAATATACACCATTTGAGCTTTGCGCTCTCATTGGCTGTTTGATGTAAGTCTGAACCTCTGTGGAAAACATCTACGTCCTTCACTGTTAATCCTTTGTAATTCTATATGTTAGCGATAATCGGTGTGTGCACTCCCACTGCCCTGATACGTGTCTTTTAGTGGAGCACTAAGTTCCAGATGTGCAGTCCGTACGCCACACCTAAGAACTGCTTGTACTCCAGGTTCATCATTTACTCCAACATTCTTTCCCCTTCCAATCCCGATCAAGAAGTGGTTGCATCGAAAAGGCAGTCTGATGCATTAGCGTCTCCCTTCTCACTGCCCGTGGCTTCTTATCGTGCTTGCTGTTAAATGGCTTGACATGCTCTCATTGCTGATGTTTTGTATCTCCTAGTTTATTTTTGATATGTGCATACAGCTCTCCACCTCTTTTCTGCGTTCCCCGCCTCTCTCCAGCCTCTTGGCGTTTCCCTGCTCACCACTTTCTTGAATGCTGAGGGTTGAACTTTCTCCCTCGTAGGCTGGTGGTCAGCGAGGATGTCTGTGTGCGCGCATTCCGTGCTTAATGAATCGATTTGAGCCGGGCCTTTTACAGACAGAGACACTCTTGTGTTGGGCGGCTTGTTTCAGCCACCTTCCTGTTGAGGACTCCTGCATCAGTGGAAGCCAGCGGCAGCGCTTAAGTTAGCTGTATGCCCATATGCTTTTAGGTAAGAGCCGCGAGCCTGTTTTTTATTTTTTTTTTTTAATTTAATTTGCACCTGTTATGCCGCTGACGGGACTGCTGCAGGGTGCGCGAGCGATGTCACACGGGGTTGCGTGCTAACTTCAGCTAACAACCGGAGCTTTTAGTGGGTGAGTTAGTTTGTGAAGCGGTTAACTTGAAGCGAAGCAGAGACCATGTCGGGTTTTGTTGTAGGTTCTTCGCCCTTCTCAGTGAGAACCGCGATTGGCCGAGGCGGCTGGTCCTGTGAGGTTGTAGGTCACTAATGTCCCTCCACCTAGCCGGGACACTGGGCATGTGAGGAGTTCAGATCAGACTACTTTCCATTCACCTACGCGCCCCCGCCCCATTTGAAGGAATGCGGACTAGTTTTTGAGTCCAAGTTATCACAGACACCTTTAATCTAGTAGCGCCTCCAAAGAGAGTTCGCCCAAATCGTGCAACACCATCAGCTCCTTGGTTCTCCGAACTGTTAAGATTGGAAAGACAGAAATGCCGCAATCTAGAAAGGTGCTGGCGAGTTAAGTACGACAACAATGATAAAGAAAGATACAAACAAGTGCTATCAGGCTATAGGAAGATGTTAAGACTGGAAAAAAGCAAATATTTTTGTGAACAGATAGAAAAAGCCCAGAACTCCACTAAGCAACTATATCAGGTAGTGGCAACACTAACAACTATACCAGCAGCCAATACTACTGAGATACCCAAGATTTCTGTGATCAAATGGCCGACTTTTTCAGGACCAAGGTCACAGAAATCTTCGACAAATTCAATAACATCACGACAGAGGAACCATCAGATAGCCTTAAGAACTCACAACTCATATCCTCCTCTCTGAATGAATTTCTCCCTCCATCACTGTCAGAAATAAAAGATCTCATTAAAACAACAATGTCGGGTTCCCCTCTGGATCCCTGCCCACCGACCATCATTAAATTAACATCTGATGTGGTAGCTCCAATCCTGGAGAACATCTGCAGTACCGTCTGTGAATCAGGAATATATCCTCAAAGATGGAAAACTGCTATAATAAAGCCACTTCTAAAGAAACCCACCCTTAACACCTTGGAATAAAAAAGTTATCGCCCTATAGCAGCCCTTCCTTTTCCATCTAAAATACTTGAAAAAGTTATAAACAAACAGGTGGCTAGCTACATTGATCATAACAACCTGTTAGATAATACTCAGTTTGGGTTTAGGAGAGGACATGGAACGGAGACGGCGCTCATTAAGGCTTCTGAAGAGATCAGACAGATCATGGACCAGGGTGGTACGGCTGTTCTGATCTTGCTGGATCTCTCAGCGGCCTTTGACACGGTCGATCATAACATCTTGATCGACCGTGTCACAGGGCAAAGCTGCGGAGCTCCTGGCTTCTTTCCTGACTAACAGAGAACAGTCGGTCAAGATGGGGAACTTCTATTCACCCACGTTTGTGCTGCCTTGCGGAGTCCCCCAGGGATCCTCGCTAAGTCCGACACTTTTAACATCTATGTGTCGGACTTGGCGAGGGTCATTAAAACCCATGGAATGGGAGTGACTTCGTACGCCGACGACACTCAGTTGGTGTTAGCAGTGCATAAAAATGGGATCGAAGTGGCAGCCAACTTTCAGACGGGAATGAGAGCCATCAGTCATTGGATGGATAGTAATTGTCTAAAACTAAACACCGATAAGACCGAGGTAATGGTGTTTGGAGACCTAAAACCATCTTGGTCCCCAATCTGGTGGCCACCTGAAATGGGTAATCCACCCACCCCAGTTTCAAAGGTTAGAAACCTAGGAGTGTTGTTTGACAACAAACTAAGTTTCACCAATCATGCCAATGCAGTAGTCTCCTCTTCCTTTTTCACGCTACGAAAAGTGAAAAAGTTGCTACCTTACCTTCCCCTGTCGGCAGGGAAAACCCTTATGTCCTCCTTGGTACTATCCAAGGTGGACTATTGTAACGGGCTTCTGCTGAATGCTCAGGAGCAGGTCTTTAAAAAGCTACAAATGGTGCAGAATGCTGCTGCACGAATTTTGACCAAAACTCCCAAGTTCGCACCTATTTCCACTATCGTTTACCAACTACATTGGCTCCCAGTAAAAAAGAGAACCAAATTCAAGGCTTTGTGTATTATATACAAAGCACTGAATAGCCAGGGACCTGACTTTTTTAGGGAATCATTGCAGGTCTATGTCCCTAAGAGAGCGTTAAGATCTGCCTCATCCGCATCCCTATACATTCAACGGGTGAGAACAGCTACATGGGGAGACAGACGCTTTTTGGTGGCCGCCTCGAAGCTCTGGAATACCTTGCCCCACCATATAAAAAGCAGCTCTTCACTGATGATTTTTAGAAGGCAAGTGAAGACCTGGCTATTCATTCAATAATGCACAGGAGGTGCCTCTCTGTCTGCGTAGCGCCGAGACACCACTCGTGGTATTTGTTTGCGCTTTATAAATTGAGAAAATAAATAAATAAATAAATAAATCCCTCAGTGAGAGGGGTGAGTGTGAGTGAGTGCGTTCAGTAGGAGTAGCGAGTGTGCAGTGTTGCAGTTGGTCACGTCTCTATCATTTGGGTCACCCCTCGGTTGGCTACAGTGTAAAGCAGCCCGTAAGAAGCGCTGGTTGCCCTCATGGGCAACCTTCATGAGCAGGAAGGGGCCTTGTATTATAGCTCTTCGTCTCTCTCTTGAGACTTCTAAGCTCCTCCAGTTGGCGTTGGTACCCGGGGCAGTCCGGAGTGCATGATTGAAACGTTTTTTAGTGAAGTATTGTTGTGGAAACTTGACAGTTTTTAATTCTGTGGACAATTGTGTGAGTGGACCTTACAGTGACACTGTTAAACAAGCATTTGCAAGGCAATCGGTCTCGTCTTTGGGACCTTATAAGTATATAGCAATGCAGCACATTCTCGCATATTAAAAGGTATCTTATAGGAGTTGGCACATGAACGGTGTCCTCATAACATATATAACAGGGTGGAAATGCATCTTTCATTGTAATACCGATGGGGTGGGTGCAGAGAAGTGAGTGCAGAGAAGTGAGTGCAGAGAAGTGAGTGCAGAGAAGTGAGTGCAGAGAAGTGAGTGCAGAGAAGTGAGTGCAGAGAAGTGAGTGCAGAGTAGTGAGTGCAGGGTAGTGAGTGCAGGGTAGTGAGTGCAGGGTAGTGAGTGCAGGGTAGTGAGTGCAGGGTAGTGAGTGCAGGGTAGTGAGTGCAGGGTAGTGAGTGCAGGGTAGTGAGTGCCGAGTAGTGAGTGCCGAGTAGTGAGTGCCGAGTAGTGAGTGCCGAGTAGTGAGTGCCGAGTAGTGAGTGCCGAGTAGTGAGTGCCGAGTAGTGAGTGCCGAGTAGTGAGTGCCGAGTAGTGAGTGCCGAGTAGTGAGTGCCGAGTAGTGAGTGCCGAGTAGTGAGTGCCGAGTAGTGAGTGCCGAGTAGTGAGTGCCGAGTGGTGAGTGCCGAGTGGTGAGTGCCGAGTAGTGAGTGCCGAGTGGTGAGTGCCGAGTAGTGAGTGCCGAGTAGTGAGTAGTGAGTGCAGAGTAGTGAGAAGTGAGTGCAGAGTAGTGAGAAGTGAGTGCAGAGTAGTGAGAAGTGAGTGCAGAGTAGTGAGAAGTGAGTGCAGAGTAGTGAGAAGTGAGTGCAGAGTAGTGAGTGCAGAGTAGTGAGTGCCGAGTAGTGAGTGCCGAGTAGTGAGTGCCGAGTAGTGAGTGCCGAGTAGTGAGTGCCGAGTAGTGAGTGCCGAGTAGTGAGTGCCGAGTAGTGAGTGCCGAGTAGTGAGTGCCGAGTAGTGAGTGCCGAGTAGTGAGTGCCGAGTAGTGAGTGCCGAGTAGTGAGTGCCGAGTAGTGAGTGCCGAGTAGTGAGTGCCGAGTAGTGAGTGCCGAGTAGTGAGTGCCGAGTAGTGAGTGCCGAGTAGTGAGAAGTGAGTGTCGAGTAGTGAGAAGTGAGTGTCGAGTAGTGAGAAGTGAGTGCCGAGTAGTGAGAAGTGAGTGCAGAGTAGTGAGAAGTGAGTGCAGAGTAGTGAGAAGTGAGTGCCGAGTAGTGAGAAGTGAGTGCCGAGTAGTGAGAAGTGAGTGCCGAGTAGTGAGTAGTGAGTGCCGAGTAGTGAGTGCCGAGTAGTGAGTGCCGAGTAGTGAGTAGTGAGTGCCGAGTAGTGAGTGCCGAGTAGTGAGTGGTGAGTGCCGAGTAGTGAGTGGTGAGTGCCGAGTAGTGAGTGGTGAGTGCCGAGTAGTGAGTGGTGAGTGCCGAGTAGTGAGTGGTGAGTGCCGAGTAGTGAGTGGTGAGTGCCGAGTAGTGAGTAGTGAGTGCCGAGTAGTGAGTAGTGAGTGCAGAGTAGTGAGTAGTGAGTGCAGAGTAGTGAGTAGTGAGTGCAGAGTAGTGAGTGCAGAGTAGTGAGAAGTGAGTGCAGAGTAGTGAGAAGTGAGTGCAGAGTAGTGAGAAGTGAGTGCAGAGTAGTGAGAAGTGAGTGCAGAGAAGTGAGTCCAGAGAAGTGAGTGCAGAGAAGTGAGTGCAGAGAAGTGAGCTGCCTCAAGTGAAGTACTCTGGTACCCAAGGATGACTAGCAAACAATATTATTCACAACGTTGCTTACTATTCAGCAACATTTGACAGTTTGCAAATCATCTTTATACAACAATTCAGAGTTTGATAACAAATTAATGTAACACATTGTAATATACAATGCCAATAGCTCAAACTTTTATGCTGCGAGACCTATTGCATTGTAAATGCTTGTTTTCTTTGTGGTCATTCCTGCATGAAGGGATTTTAACAGGGTAAAGAAGAACCACGTCTACACTCGTAAGACTGCTTTTCTCCACTAAGCCAAAAAGTCGCTCCCTCCTCGATCCAGAAAGTCCAATCTTGTATTTGAGACCTGCCCTCTCAGAGACCCGCTACTAGTCTTAAAGTATACTGGTTGCTCATTGATGTATATTGTTTTGCAACTCTCCTACTGGAAATGTTGATTAGGGTGCTGAGGCCATGATAAGTCTCATTTTGCATGTTTTGTCCTGACCACAGACCGCTTCAGCTGTTTGTTGGGAGACCTATTGTTTCTAATGCATATGATTTACTTAGACTTGTAAATCTACTCAACCTGATTTTAATGCTCTTGACCCATAAACTGGTTTCAAATTATGTGACCCTGGGCAAATATTTTTATTCACTGAGCCACCATTTTCTTCTTTATCACATATGAGAGCACCTTCAAATACGCAAGTTCAGCATGTCTACTGTACAAAAAACACTTTTGTTTGATTTAATAGACTAGACCTTTCCTCCATATATAATACAAATCTAGCAACATATACGATACACATGACCTTTGACGTGCCTCTTAGTTCATTAACCGCTTTGTCATCAGGACGGGGGCAGGAGGAACGTTGCTCAAATCATGTTTAAAAACCATCACGTTTAATAAATACATACCTGAAACAAAGAGATAACACACTTATTTGCATTCAGCCGATTGAAATGGCCACAAAATGTCACACTGACATGGGTTTACTGATAAGATTATATAATGTACAATGTTTGGAAATAGTGTCTTCAAATATTTGTCATTTGCACATCACAAAGTAAAGTGTACCGATTTCTTTTGCTCCTATTTGAATCTTTGTGTGCATCACTTTCTGAATTACAAAAAGAAATGTTCTTTCGTAATTCCTGATGCGTTTTCTGATGCTTGACATTTTCATTTACAAGCAGTTTAAATGTTGTGTGTTCTAAAAATCCCTGACATCTTACACCCTTTTGCTTCACAATGATTTTCAGACCACTCACTTGATAAAAACCTCTAACTGTAATAAAAGAAAGTAAACACCGGTAAGATAAGCAACAATTAGTAAAAAGACAACCTGACATTTGACCTCTGTCCTTGAGCAGACAGCAAATATATCAAGATAAAAAAAGATTTAAAGATCCCTTTATGGGGGCGTGGCCAAGATGGCGGAGTGAACGGACGTGTTCTCCCCGAGCTCCTGCGCCCGCCTAGGCCCTGAGCCCTGACTTTACGCTTTTCTCCCCCCCAATCGGCCCGGAGGACCGGGTGTGGTTAGGAGAGCATAGGGACGCAGCAGAGTTGCGCTCCGGTTCCCCCGCTGATCGCAGTGTCGGGCGTGGTGAGCCTGGCGGCAGGAACCCCGAGCGGTGGGGTGGAGCTCAGCCGACCGGAGGCCCGGCTGTCGATAGCGCAGACTCCGGGGGGTGCGAGGGAAGATCCATTGAGCAGCAACCGCCAGTAGCTGAACCTGCGGTGCCGACGGTCGCGGACCAGAGGGAGCTGATCGGACCGTGACCATAGCGGTGAGCCCGGGTCCGCCCCCGAGACTGATCGAGGCCACGGCTGCGGCCGGGCCGGGAGAAGACGCGGGCCGGGACCGCGGACGAGGCTGCCCTGGTGCAGTTCCGGGCAATAGCGGAAGGTCCAGAGAGGTGCGGAGGCGCGTTGGAGGCCCGCCGGCACAGTGAGCCTGGCCCGGAGGACCGTGGGCCGGTTCCCGGTGGAGAGGGGAGCTCAGCCCCGGCCCGGGGACTACGCGAGGCCGCGGCTGCGGCCTACCTGTACAGTGCCGAAGGCTGAGAGCGCCAGAGTGGCGGCGCCAGTGGGGTGGCGAGTCCTGCCGGGTTGAGAGCACCCAGGAGCTGAAGCGGCACTGGTCAAGACCGGAGTGTGGAGGGTCCGGGCCCCGGGCACACATCCCCCCCGCGACCCGGCAGAGGCGGTGAGGAGCGCCTTGGGGTGACGAAGAAAGAGCGGGGCGCCCTTGGGCATTGCGGACTGCCCTCGTGAAGGGTAGGAGTTTACGGAGCACAACACCAGAGTGGGACTGGCACAGCGGCGGCGCTGGGCCTTCGAAGCGGAGTCAGGTGGGGGACACAGCCCCGAAGAGCGGGGGAGGGACCGGGAAGGACTCCCCTTGAGAGGCCAGTCGCACAAGTGAGGATCCTTGGCGCCCTGCGGATCGCACTTGGGGGTCGGAGTGGTGTCGGCCGGAACGTTGGGGACGGACGGCCTGGGCTGGGCCCCGGACAGCGCCTTTCCCCATCCCCCACGACTTCAGCAGAGGAGGTGAGGTGCGGGCTGGGTGTGTGGATTTGGCTGCGGAGCCCCCGGAGGGGTTCCGACTTGCCCGGAGCGGAGAGAGGCTTGCGATATATTACACCGGGGTGGATTGAGCAACGCAGCAGCACCGGGTACATTGACCGGGAAGGGAAGCAGATTGGGAGCAGTGACTGAGTGGCGCAGAGCTCCCCCTGGGTGAGCAGACATTGGAGGTGAGGGGGGGTCCCCTCGAATGGTGTTACGCATATTGAGACTGTGGTGTGCTGGTCCTGATCGATTGAGGCCTTGAGGCGCCTGCGACAGGGGTGTCCCGCATGCTCTGAGTGGCGACGAAGAGCGCGCGGTTGAGATCGACTTCCACCTGACACGTGGCCGGCCTGGGCCATTTGTGGGTTTGGCCTTGTGTCGTGGTGACCATCTGGGACAGGGCCACACACCGGAGACTCCCGAAGACTCGCGCCGGAGGTCCGGGCCTGGAAGAGTGGCGCATTGGCCAGGGCAGGCTGTGGATAACACACGACCGGCGGTGCTGTAAGCAAGATGGCCGGGCAGAGGGGCGGCAAAGGAAATAACCGCACGCTCCCCGAAATGCTCAACAAACCGCCTGGTAAAGGAGACAAGGCCTCACCGCAGTCAGGTGGCGCAAGCGGGTCTCACGAGGGAGGCAGCGGAGAGCCCCCGGTCACCAGATCCTTTTTGGAATCACTTTTCGGGACACTGCGGGAAGACTTTCAAGAGTTAAAAAAGGAAGTGGCCGGTGAAATACGGGAACTACGCAGAGAGGTGGATGGAATCGGGGAGAGGGTGGAAGCAGTTGAGAGCTCCACGCAAAGACAGGACGAAGAGATTACGCACTTACAGCAAGAGGTGCTTCGCCTCAGGGACCAACACATAGATCTTCAACAGCATAATGAGGATCTGGAAAACAGGTCAAGGCGGAACAACATTAGGGTCCGGGGAGTGCCGTCCACAGAAGAGACCTCCGGCATAGTGGCTTATCTGCAGGAGCTGTTCCGCACCGTCATTAGCGAACCTGCGGATTTCCCCATTAAGATAGATAGGGCTCACAGAGTGGGCCCGCAACGGCGTGCGACAGGGCCTCCACCGGATGTATTGGCTTTCCTTCCCGATTTTTCGCTGAAGGAGCGGATAATGTACGAGGCGCGGAAGACACAGACAATAACATTTAAAGGTCACCAAGTGGCGCTGTATCAGGACCTGGCTGCGACCACGCTCCAAAAGCGCAGAGCATTCAAGATTGCAACAGACTTCCTGAGACAACACGACACCCCCTACTCATGGGGGCATCCTTTTCGCCTCATATTCCGATGGAATGGAGTACAGCACCAACTGCGGTCTCTTCAAGACGTCTGTGAAGTGTTAGGAATCACAGCAGAGGAGGAAGAATCGTCCACGCCGCGGAGAAGGAACTCGACTAATGGAGGTTGGCGGAGGATCTCGAGACACAGGACACAGAGTTCCTCACAGAGACCGAGTTCGCCCACGGTCAGAGCTGGGATGGCGGACGCACTCAGAACAGCGACCGAGACTTCGGTGGTTGGGGAAGACGTTGCTTTAACCGCATAATGTGGCTCCGGGGGGAGAATGACAATGCATTACTGATGGAGCTGGCTTTTGAGGGGAGGGGCGGGCGCGGGTGGGCGAGGGAGGAGTACTTGTGGTAAGTCGCCCACGAAGGTATTTCACCACAGACTTGTCCGGTGAGGGCAGGCCTGGGACTTGTTGGACTACGAGAGAGGGAGAGGAATGGGTTGGGAGGGTCCGTTTGGGATTCGAGTTGGGGTGAGGGGGGAGGGAGGGGGGGGGTTGGGGAGTTGGGGGTTGGAGTTCTGGGGATCCGGGAGGGGGGAGTTCGGGGAGGCTCTGTCCGGTGTTTCTGTCATGCTCACTCAGATTGGCCAGAGCTCGCAGATAGATCCGGGGGTAGGCTTGCCACTTACTGCTTTTGATCGACAGTTGCTGGAGGGTCACGTTAATCTGGTATGGCGGGTTTGAAAGTAGTAACTTTGAATGTGAAAGGGCTAAACAATCCCACGAAACGTAGGGCTATTCTTTCCTTGTTGGAGGCCACACAGGCGGACATCTGCCTGCTGCAAGAAACGCACTTGCTGGCTGGTGACTGTCATAGGTTACGGTCCCGCTCCTTCCCTACACAGTTCTTCTCATCCAATACCACTAAAACAGCAAGAGTGGCGATCTTGGTCTCTAAATCCTTTAAAGGTGAAGTGATACACAAATTGGCAGAGCAAAAAGGGCGGATGCTGGCATACAGATTTAAGTTGGGGCCTCTGTTATTCACGGTGGGGTCGGTTTACTGCCCAAATGAGCGTCAGGACCACTTCCTCCATGCCACACTGATAGATGTCACAGCATCTCCTGACAGGCATCTCATTCTGGGAGGGGACCTGAACCTGGTGTTTGATTCCTCGTTAGACAGATCAGCGCTGCGCTTTCCACAGACCGGGGAACTGTCACAGGCTATGAAAACACAATTAGCTGAATTAGATCTGCACGATCTTTGGAGGGGATTACACCCCACAGATAGGGACTACTCCTATTTCTCGCACGCACACAAAACATATGCTCGACTGGACTACCTGTTGGTCTCTGGCCCGGTGCGGGACATGGCCACTGCCTCTGAGGTAGGGGTCATCTCCCTATCAGATCACGCACCGGTCTCGGGGACCTTCTTGCCCCCGTTGACCTCAGTTCGGCGTGGGGTTTGGCGTCTTCGAGACACTCTTTTACACAAAAAAGTTGTGGTGCAACGTATCACCGAGGCGGTAGCTGATTTTCAATTGCATAACTCTAACCCCGACACTACGTTGGCGACTCAATGGGGGGCGCTTAAGGCGGTTCTACGGGGAGAATTCATAAAGATATCGGCGACCGAAAATAGAGAGAGGAAGGTTAAACGGGAAGAACTCACACAAAAGGTCAGGGAATTAGAACAGGTACATCGGCGGACGGGGGCTCCTAGAATTTGGAAACAACTGAAGGCTGCAAGAAAACTCTTGTCGTCTCTGGACCTAGACAGAGCTGAATATGTGACTCTCCGTTTGAAGCACGCGTATTATACGGGAGGGGATCGTTGTGGCCGGTTACTAGCGGCTAAGCTCAGAATCGCACATCAATGCCGTCGAGTCAAGGAACTCACGGTACTAGGAGGGCGCACGGTTACAGAAGATGTCGACATAGCTGAGGCTTTTCGACAGTTCTACTCTGAGCTCTATGCGGAGGACGGCACGACGACTGGGGGCCCTGATGAATATCTTGATTCAGTGACTCTCCCATCCCTAGCTCAAATACAAACCGATCACTTGGACCGAGAGATTAGGATAGAAGAGGTTATTGCAGGGATAGCTAGGCTAAAACTCGGGAAAGCCCCGGGACCAGATGGCTACACCACCCTTTTCTATAGGACCTTTTGCACTACTCTGGCTCCTATTTTGACCAAGCTGTTTAACTCTTTCGACTGCCCGGGTGCTATCCCACCGGATCTCTTGCAAGCCACTGTGTCGGTGATACCTAAACCAGGGAAGGACAGGGCCCAGTGTGGCTCGTATAGACCGATTTCCCTCCTAAACGTGGATCTTAAAATCTACACGGGGATCCTTGCGGCGAGATTGGTGCAATATCTCCCCGGACTGATTGACCCAGACCAGTCCGGCTTTGTCCCTGGCAGGCAAACGGTGGATAATACCAAGCGGTTGGTACACATACTGGAAAAGGCTTCGCGAATCCCCGGGGTAAGGATGCTCCTTTCGGTCGACGCCGAAAAAGCGTTTGACCGGGTGCACTGGCCGTACCTTGAACGGGTGATGACTCGAATGGGCGTAGGGGAGAAATTCAGATGCATGGTCTTTAATTGTTATAAGTTCCCGTCGGCTACGGTGCGTGTCAATGGCTGTGGATCAGAGCGCTTCTACATTGAGCGCGGCACGCGACAGGGATGCCCACTATCCCCTCTCCTTTTTGCCCTCTACATGGAGCCTTTTGCCCAGAGAGTGAGACAAAACCCAGATGCCCTTGGGGTGCGGATGGGGGGATATACCCATACGGTCAGCCTATACGCGGACGATGTTATTTTTACACTGGAGGATCCGCAGCGGGCTTTACCCGCGTGTATGGCGGAGCTCGAGGCTTTTGCGGGAGCGGCTGGGTTTAAGATGAACATGGGGAAATCCACGGCGTTGGATGTTTCCCTGACGCCTGGGACGAGAAGTGAGTTGCAGAGGCGGTTCCCGCTCAAGTGGTCGAGGAACCATGTGCCGTATTTAGGTATCCTGCTGGCTCCCACGCTATCGGCGATGGTGGCGGTCAATTACGAGACGCTGGGCGGGAAGGTGAAGGAGGAGCTGGGGAGGTGGAGCAAGGGGACGATATCGTGGCTAGGCAGGATAGCGGCGCTGAAGATGACGGTGCTTCCACAGATTCTGTATCTCTTCCGGGCACTTCCGCTGCAGCCCCCCAAAGGCTGGATCCGGATGATGCAGACTGCACTGTCCCAATTCGTCTGGCAGGGCCGTAAACCCCGAATGAAGAGAGCATTGACGACTTTAGCGCCGGAGGCGGGGGGACTGGGTGTCCCTGACCTTCACAAATATTTCCAGGCGTCGCAGTTGAGGTACCTGGTGGAATGGAGCAGGTGGGAGTCGGATAAGCATTGGCTCTTCCAGGACCAGGCAGTGGCGGGTCGGCCCTTGCAGGAAATACCGTTCCTGCGTAGACAACACAGGCCCCCGAATCTCTACGCTTCCTGTGTTACGAGGGTGCCGCTGAGGGTATGGGATGCTACTAGTGTCCGCTTCGAACTCACCTCGTTCCCCTCTCCTTTCACGCCTATCGTGGACAACCCAGACTTCACACCTGGGACAGAACCGGGAGCCTTTCCGCACTGGCGAGAGAATGGGTGCAGGGCACTTTTTCATGTGTACGGTGGGGATGGGGTCCTCTCCTTTGAGGACCTTAAAGGGAGCTACCACCTGGCCGAGGCGGATAGGATGAGATACTGGCAAGTCAGACATTGGGCGCTACAACCACAGGTGCGGGAGGCTGCGGACAGGAACCTGCTCCCTTTTGAAAGATGGATGGCGACGCGTACTTCGGACGCGAAACTCATATCTGATTTGTATAAAATGCTTCAGCCGCCACCCACACATATCTATAATCCTGGTAGGGAAAGATGGAACAGGGAACTGGGGAGAACACTTAGCCACAAGGAATGGGAGCACATCTCATACCGAGCGCGACATTCGGCCTATCATGCGGGGCTGACTGAAACCTTCACCAAGGTGTCAACGTACTGGTACCACACTCCCGAGCGCCTGCACGAGATGAATAGACTCATAGACACTGCATGTTGGCGCGCTTGCGGGCACACTGGGTCGCTGACGCACATCTTATGGGACTGCCCGCTGATACGGGATTACTGGAAGGAGGTGATCGATGAAATAGATAAATGTTTTGACATAGAGTTGCCCCGCTTCCCGGCCTATACCCTGCTGGGCCTCCCTAACGCCTTAATGTACCCGTTGAAATCCCGGAGAGGGAGACACATCGCCATCGCTTTGGGCTCGGCTGTGCAGAACATTCTAATACACTGGCGCACCTCCACTATTCCCTCAATCACAGGTTGGCTACACCGGCTGTGGCATGTACTGGGTATGGAAAAAATTTCGCTTACACTGGCTGGGGAGGTCGATCAATTCACGGAGCGGTGGCAACCATTCCATGCATTACTGGCTACTGAATTCAGGGAGCTTACGTGCCCCAGATACCTGAGGCTCCTTAGGCTTACACCACCGATCACTTGAATGTCCTTCAGGAAGAAGGAGGCACCCTATACGCATTAGGGGTAGAGTGAGCAGGATGGGATTTGAGCGTTTCTGAGATAATCTTCGCGCAACACCGGACAGGGGGCGGGGGGGTGGGATGGGGGGCGGGCGTGGGTGGCTGTTGGGGTAGTTTGTTAAGTTGAATGTGCAGTACAGCGGGGTTGTTATTTGCTTTCTGATCCACGTTCAGACTCAATGCTCGAGGAAACCGCCTACGGCGGTTCTCGCCTGGCCGGGACTGTTGAACTTTATAGGTGGCGGGGTGCTTAGGGGACAGCATTCAATTCTCACGCTATACACTGCCTTTTAATGCCTGGTTTCTTTTCTATTTTTTCACTGCTGTACCGCTGTGCTTCATTCATAAACTGCTTTAATAAAAATACTTTAAACCTAAAGATCCCTTTATTGCTTATTCACTTTCTTGAGTTGCCAGAACTTATGAGTAGGTGCTAAAAATAGCGCCATCTGATAAAATCCTACTTGCCATAGCGAGTGGACGAGTACATTTTTGGAGGTCTGCTGTTTGTACTGCCATGGAGCATTTTTGTCTCACAGTTTTCTGATTAGATGAGTTGAATCCTTCCACTTCATATTTGAAGGGACCCTTTTTTTTTCTTTTCTCCTTTTAATTTTGCCTTCATCCCATAAATGAATGTTGTTTCTTGCTCTCCCTCCTGCTTTTTTTTCTGCTCCCTTATGTTCGCTTAACTTAATTGCTCCCCGAAACTCCACAATCTGTTTCCTAGCCCAATCCCTGTGCTAATTGTTTAAAACAGCCCAGCAGCTATAAAGTGCTACCGAGCCACATGCTTTTCTTTTTTTGTTGCACTTTTTGCTCCCTTTTTAAAATTTTATTTTTTACACTTTTATTTACAATTCAATCATAGGCATCGGCCATGTTACATTGTTAAATTAAAACTATCCGTCCTGCTTCTTGATGCATGCATACATATATTACACTTGTGGACATTTAGGTGTGTCTGGTGGCTCAGTGGATTAGTGCATCCACTGCAGGGGCCTGTGTTTGACCTCATGGTCACAGATTCAAATCCCGGCGGGTCCACTCAGCCTCTCATCCTTTCTGAGGTCGATAAAAGGAGTACCATTGAGTTGGGTAACAATAAACATCTGTTATTCAGCGCCAAGATGCCGGCAAATTAACAGCCCTTTTGGAATGGATTTTCTCTAATAGAAAACCCATTGCAAGAGTGCCGGCCATGTGGGTGCACATGCATCTTGATGCATGCATTCATATGTTATTTTATTCTCACACACAGACGGGGAGAGGGTCTATATGTAGTTCAACGAGGGGTGGAGAAGACAAAAATACACAAACTCAATAGACTTGTACAAACAATGGCACACTCATGAGTGGTGAAAAACTGCCCTCACTCACACACAATGTGTGTGACATGCTTCATCATCGGGTCTGCTACAACGCCCGGGCGTAGCCACACTCAGGGCGGAGCATAGGAAAGGGGGAACAAAGAAATACAAAGACATCGTGCAACACAAGGCTGAAAGTGTCAACAGTGTTCACAGACAAAAATCAACAAATCAAGACTGAGTACAGTGATAGACAAACGATGTGCAGTATGGAATAGTTAAAACTGGCTCCTGGATACCAAATTAAGCTTTATTAGTAGGTTCCAAGGTCAGGGTTAAAAAGTGAATGGATGGTGGCGACATCGTAGGGTATTAGGACCCACTAGCGCCCCTCGTTTACTGCTCTAGTCAACATGTTTTGACCTCTATTCGCCCTTAAACAATGGGTCACCTCGGTCTTCTTCAGGACGTATTACTGTCCCAGTCTTACACAATCTCCCCCTCACCTTCTTGGGTGTTAAAAGGGGTATAGGTCACTCTTGCCCATCAGCATTAGGCTATGTGGAGGGAATTCCGCCAACACGGTGACATAACTGTGAAACAAATAATAAATATATAATGTTCATCATCATGGACAACAAACCTTGCTACCCACTCCCCACTCATGGTCAGGAAAGAAATGCTCTTTACCTTGCAACAAGTTCCTCTATATCATACAGCGGTCAATGCCCAGATTGGACTGACAATTAGCCACATTAGTAGAAATGGTAATTCCATATATTAAAAACAATCAGTGTGAAGACATCTATCCCAAAGTATCAATTAAATTCTCCAGTGTATAATTTGCTAGAAGGTTGCCCGTCACAACTTAAGCCTCCAGGATCATTAGGTCATGATCTCAACAGTGCACCAGGAACATAGTCATTTGCATTCGTGATCATAGTTCCTTTCATAGTGATATAACATACAATGTAACTCACCAAGTCTATTGAAACCAATCACTTGACCTGGCGCATGGAGGGAGGAGTCCCAAAGAACAAAACCTATGTTCCAATACAGTAGAGACAAAATATATACATTTGTGGCTTGACCCAATTTGAAGGGGAATACATCCCCCCCATCAACGTCATAGTTGACGTAGAAGACCCCACGTTACTGCTGGTGAAAGCCGAGTGTGATCCCTGTGCATCACCTCTCATAGATAGAGAGATTGAACCCCGGCCTATTTTCTCACCTCTGTAACTGTTGCCTATTTGCAAATTGTCCCTATAGTATTCGTTAGATATTATAGGTCAATTTTAATCTTATCCAATCACCCCATTAGTTGACACGGCCACGCTGTCACACACTCAGGAGGCAAGGCCAAATAAGTCTCCCATAGCTCTGGATCGTAATAACGGTATCAGAACCACCCAATCCCGACGATGGTATATTATCACAGAAATACCGTTTCATAAACACCCTCGACTACTAAAGTAACGGCCCATAGGGCCTCTTACAGTTCAGTCGAGAAGCTCCTACACCAGTCGTGCCCCTCTCTCGGGCGCCGCAGCGATGCCGGCACCCGATATGTTCCGAGTGTAAATGGAGGTCGGGTGTGTACCATGCGTCGCGAGCGTCGTGACGCAATCTCACGCATGCGTGAGCCCCTCCACTATGTGGGCATGCTGGGAAGTGTAGTTTCTAGGCGGCAGTGGCAAGAATGAATCAATAGTGAGTTCGAGCCACCTATCCCACATTATTTAAATCGATTGCCAAATCTTGCGGGGCACATTTGAGAAGGACTTTTACTCCCAGTCATCCAAAATGATGCATTGCTCTATTTGTTGGATTCTTTATACATTTTGTAAAGGATATGTGGATAGTTGTAAAATCCAGAGAGGACGTTATTTCAAACAAACATTATTTGAAAGAGATGCCTAACACTGGGATACGGAGTTAGAAAAACATTTCCTCCCCTTCTTGCTAGGTCGTGCATCATTCTGTTTAAAGATGTTTTGATACAGTTAGAAACGAATATATAGGCTGATCTTCCTTATGTGCAATATACTGCTCCAAGGGGTATAAACTATAAACCGAGGTGTGTTAGATTCCGGTTTATGAGTCCACAATATGCGAACGTCCATTGTTAGTGAGACTGGTATACACCCCATTGCGTATGATGCATGTACATATAAAGGGACCTCACAATAGTTTGTGAATGTTCAAAACCCGTCTAATCACAGTCTAGTAGGTAAAGTCATCTACTCCGTGAGTACCACGGGATGTCATCATTAAGGCCATATAGGTGGCTTTTGAGGCGAAACACCCACTTCTGCTCGTGTGGTTTCTCAATGATCGTCCACCTAAGATCCTCTTCCGAGTGACCCGCATCCTTGAAATGAGTTGTTAGCTGCGTATTAGATCTGCCACATCTAATAGTACTGAGGTGTTCAGTGATGCGGGTCTTGACTTTCCTGTTGGTCATCCCCACGTACTGTTTCCTGCATGGGCAAGTGATTAGGTAAATCACGCCCTGTGAGTTGCAACTCGTATGTTTCCTTTGTTCCCATGGGGTCAGTAGTCCAATGTCAATACTTTTGGTGTTGGAAGTTAAGTGACAAACACTACATGATCCGCACCTAAAATGTCCAACAACAGGTGGTAGCCCTGTAGTAGTAGTAGGCATCCCTGTTCTTCGTGGTGTTTGTAGTTTCGTGTGTACCAGGAGGTCTTTTAGGTTTTGACTTCTCCTAAAGGAAAACAGCGGTTTCTCCATATTGAGGTTGCCAGAGTTAAGACTCTTCCAATTCTTCAAGACTGTACACCTTATCTGCTGTGACAAGGTGCTAAAGGTAAAAACAAAAAACGTTTTTTGCACTCCCGCTCTAGCGGTTTTAGTTAGAAGAGCCTCTCGATTGGCATTAAATACCCTTTTCCTTGCCCTTTTGATGACCCGGGCCGGATAGCCTCTGTCGCTGAGTTTCTGGGTTAGGATTTTAGCCTCAGAAGTGAACGCCTCTCGCTCTGAACAGTTTCTTCGCAACCGAAAAAACTGGCCTACGGGTAAATTCTCCCGCAGAGAACGGGGATGGAAACTATTGTAAGCCAGTAGTGCGTTTTTGTCGTTAAGTTTATGGTGTACCTTCGTGTGGATCACCCCATCCCTGGGTTTAATATCCAAATCCAGAAATGGGAGGCAGGTTTTTGTGACCGTATGTTATTTCCCATAACTTTAGCAAAGCCTTTGCAGCCAAAACTTATTGAATTAGACAGTACTTGTTTAAGCCTTTTGCATAGACTGATGGTAATTAAGGGCACTGTCAAAAACAGGAGAAGGCACAATTTTTGCGGCATTACAACTATGCATTAGTATTTAATTGGCCAGAAACGTTAGCCTTTGAAGAACTGATTTGAGACAAGAGACTGTGACCATCAAATTGTAGACTTTCCTGATTTACTTATGTGAAGCAGACAGTGATATATGCATTGGGTGTGATCATAGGTAGCCCCTTGATGATTTGAGGTTGCTGTGGAAGATCTTCTTTAATGCCCTACAGAGGGCAGTACAGGGTATTGTAGGCCTTGCAGACGCATAGACTGGGCAAGTGGTAAGGGCAGTGCCCTGACTGGGTGGGATGCTAAAGTATTACTCCATCAGTTTGTTTGTTTATCCTTGAATATTTGTCTGGTGTGATACGGAAATAGGAAAATTACATTGGCCTCAACAGTAAATATATAACATTTTGGAATCGTACAGTTGCAGAATTTGAAGAAAGTATAGGCTGATCACGCCTTTCATGCCCTTTGGCACGGCTGTGTTGGTAGTCGTACCCATGAAGAAACGTTGATTTTACATATTTATGCCTTAACTTGGGCAACCCAACTGTTCTTTCCTCCTGTTTTGTGCGTGAGTCACTGTCAGCAGGCTTAAGAGATAGCATGGCAGTGAAACGTCAGAAGTCGGTTCACTCGAAGATTAACGAAATTGCTAGGATGCTTCATCGTCGACACACACTTAGTGAAGAAAATGTAGCTTTCCTGCATGCTATAACGTGTTTTCCAGAGAAGATTACTTTTAAATTGGCGAATAATCTGCCCAAATTGTTGCCTAACGCTGTGCAGAACTTATTAAGCTTCAAATGGGCACCAACTCTTCACAGTCCAACAGCCCCCAGCTATTTGTTCTCCGATTTATAACGTATTCGAAGAGGCCCAACACAAGCTTTTTTCTGTGTGTTTTTTAAGTTGTTCCGGAAATCTACAAAGTGCAAGACATCAAATGTCTAGAGGTCGAGGGGGTATGAAATAGTCTCTCCCTGTTATCTAAAGAGATATTTGAGTTTTAAAACTGAATTTAGCAATCCAGGTAAAAAACTGGATGCAGTCACTGTGTAGTCAGCCTCTACCTAAACACACCAAATGGGTTGAAGTCCTGCAGACTTAGGAAGGGCTCAGGTTTTGCCCTACGGTTTTAATTCTTTAGCGGTAAAAAAAATTGAGTAAAATTATTGCACAAGATTAAAGGAATAAGCATATAAGTATACTTCATCGAGCGATACAAAAATTGATCAGAAAGTATCATATCTCAGTGATAAAGTTTAAAGGTTAAATAAGTAGGAATTCCTATTTTGCGCTCCTGTATAAGGCCAAACAGATGACCAAAATAATCGAATGTAGACGTGTCGTCGTGCTGTGTTCTCTGGCCGGAAACACGGAGAAAATGTGAAAACCGTTATTCTATGAGTGCAAAATAGTCCCTAGGCTAACAAGCCACTCTTGGGGCCCCAGTGGCGTTTGCAGAGTTTAAAAGTGGTAACAAAAGATTTCTTTCCTCTTTATTTGTTCTGTGTTTTTTGATACCACATTTGTCTGATAAGTTGAGCAACCTCATAGATTTGATTTGTTTCAAAATGAATGTGAACATCCTACCGGTTGAAGGATCTGGCAGATCCGAAATACATTGAGGCCATTAATCTGTGTTTGAAACATGGTGGATTTTTGATGATACAGTTCTGGTCCATGAACTGTAACGGGATGTTACTTGTGCACCCAGGGACTAATTTCGCACTTAAGAATAGCAGTTTAAAGGTTCCAAGGAGGATACTCCTTTCTGAGCTGTCTGCACCCATTGGAGACTGGAGTGGGAGGCACCTCATAGGCTAGGAGACTCCACTCCCCCAGCACCTCCCATCCCCACTTGCATGTGAACTGAAAAAAAAGGTTCTCGGAGATCCAAATAATCAGAAATAACATTCTTACTGGTCTTGCTGCTACAGAAGCATAGTATGTCACCGGCACCCCCTTAATGTCATGAACACAGAATGAGCAGTCTGAGTGGAGGCTTAGATTGCCTCATAGCCCGTCAAGAGTGGATAGGAGGGAATTGATGGTGAGCACTGGTCAGTAAACTGGCTGGTTAAAGACCGCCTCCTGCAGGAAGCCATAAGAAAGGAAAGTCTCCACAAATGTTATACTCCGAATGAGCCGACACTGGCGTGTCACAGTTGGCATCAGAGGTGGAAGCGCAGGCGGTTCATGGTCTGGTATGTGGGATGACTGAGTCCACAGAAAATTATTGAAACGTTGGGATACCCCTCTTTGGATGTTCAGTGAATCATCCTACCCGCATCCCAATGCAGTGTGCCACACCAATACAAGTGCAGTGAATGTGTGTTAGATGTGCTCCACCATTAGGAGAGCCTTCTGAAAGCGAGTGCATAGAGTTCTTATTTTCAGTTTCCCGTGCTCATGGTAATGCTTCTTGCTTCATTAACAGACTTATTGTGTTTGTGCAATTTGTGTTCCGGTTGGAACCATTGAAAGTCAGATGAGGCACATCTGGCTTCAACACCTACGACCCCATTTCGAAAATCAAAGGCATACCCTTCTCTGTAACTTCACAACTTGCTAACAAATAAATGGAGATGTGAGTTTGTAACTTTCTCAACCAGTGGATCGCTACAGGAAGGTCTATATATGTTCTATAGCAGGGTCGTAACAGATGCCTTGCAGTCCCCACTTTTTATTGTTTTGGAGGGGGTCCTTTACCCTCCAAGCTATGCCACTGCATGCCTTGCAGAATGTGTGCTATGGCATGGACTAAGAAATAGTTAAACACTCTGTAAAGCCACTGTGCTTTCCTGAGCAGGCCCCTGCAACTTGAGGGTGGGGGGGCTGGGTAAACATTCACGGGGCCTCCCATTGAGCCCAAGACCAGTGAATGAATGTGCGATATGGGAGGCGCTGGGGTCCCTCATCACATTCTGCAGGGATGGGCCCATCAATTCGTGTTACACCACTGCTTTGTGGGAATACCAAATATGCCTTTTTATGTGTGTAAGTACACTTATCATGATAAAAAAAATTCACAGCAAATTCTATTGGGTATTTGCCAACATTGTGACCCCCGTCAGGCTAAGTACATATATTTAGTGCCGCATGATGAAACATATAGCTTTAATCCCAACAAGGAGACCAGAAAAAAACATAGAACACATAAACACTTACACAGTAAACCCCCGGCACCCCTCACATCCCCAATGCAGCGACTAAAGACTTAAACGATTGTGGTCTATGTATTCTCGGCAACCTCATGAACTTCCTGGCCATGATGTCTAATATCAGCATCCAATTGCTGCTCAGCAGTGTGCACGGGCTCTAGAAACAATCCCTGGTAACCTGCCCACCTCTCCCAGATTTTAGGATGTTTTTGGGGGCCAAATTGCAATCCCACCAGACAGCTGGGACATGTGACAGATACCACAAGAAACTGACACTCATCAACCACCAGAGATAACCCAGTAGCCCAATCAATGTCCTCCAGCGACCCTCTCTAATCATAATAATTGCAAAGCACCAAATGCATACTGATTTTGTGGGTTAATAGTTGTTTATTACCTACTCATCAGAGCCTGTTTTATCAACCTTAGAATAATGAAAGATAGATTTAAAATCAGAAATGTTTCAACGTTGTTACATGGAGCTGGTAAGTTGGTACATTCATAACTATTATATCAGGATTTAAATTTGCGACCTGTAGGTAACACAAGGATCTCTGAAACTAGGGCATTACCTAGTCAACTTTCATACATAGAATATTTTTCTTTGACTGGCATTAAAACATTATACTCAGCAGGAGGCACATTAATCCTGTGCGCTATTTTACGATGCATCAGACGTCACCAAAGATTGCACATAGATCTCTCTATTAACTGCATTAGTCACGGAGTGATCTTGCCTGTATAATACCCTGAAAGTTGCTGGATACTCAATCTCTGAATCTCTTCAAATAAATAATGACCCTCTCCTGCCCCCCCTACGCCCACCACTCCAAAAGCTTGCCTAAAATGCAGTTTTTTGTGAACAGATTGAGGCAGAAAAAAATACATATTTTCCCATTGCCAATGACGTTGTTTAACACCTTTACTCACCTTAAGCCTTGTTGCAGGGTTACTAAGCTTAAGCATCTTCAAAACTCTCTAGACAGTCGACAACGTGACAAAAACTATCCCCCTGCCTCTAAACAATCGACACTTGCACACACGTAAACTCTCCAACTACATAATGGACCAGGAAATACAAACCCTACTACTGCTATGCGAAACTCCTTCCGGCCCTATCATAGACAAAGTGGCATATGCTATCCTCCCAGTCTCCATCAACCCATGCAGAACATCCAGCCAATCCATAGAGGAATAAACCAGAATAATCTTCACTCTATAACCACGAACCACGATAATCAGGAGCCTACTTTAAAGAATTCCTCAAACTAGATCTCTTGCCTTCTACTAAACTGCCGTTCAGCCCCTAAACACGCCTCTGACATTGCCGACCTCGTCCTTAGCATGAAAATGGATATAATCATCCTCACAGAAACTTGGCTCAAGAAATTATCCTCCCCATGCCTAGACCTTCTTGACCCGCCAGACTACAACATCATTAGATTAGACAGACCACACAAAATAGGCAGAGGCTTAGCCTGCATACATCGATCTGACATCACCATTGCAGAATTTCACTCTGAACCCCTGGACTCCTGTGAATACCTTGGGATTTCTGTGAAATCATTAAGTAACCACTCCCTCAAACTACATATACTCTACCATCCTCCAGGACAAAACACAATTTTCACAGAACAACTTATGGAAATCATCACTGCAAACTCTTCCCCTCATTCCAATTACATATTCCTTGGCGATTTCAATCTTCACTGGGAGAACCCACTGGATAAGCAGGTCAACGCCCTCAAAACCTTCCTTGCAGACCATTCCCTGATCGAAGCTATCTCAAAGCCTACTCACACAAAGGGTGCTACTCTCGACTGGCTCATTTCTAAACATAATAGAATTGAATCGATCTCGATTACCCCCTGTGACTGGTCAGACCATCACATTATCACCTTCCAAATCCCATCCGCTAACAAGAAAGTTTTCTTGCAACAAATTAAGTCGAAACAATGGATAAGAGACACAAAGAACATCAACTGGAACAACCTTGCCTCCCAATGTGAGTAGGCTCTTACACCCCAATAATATGGCAGACGTCAATGCCCTCACTGCTCACTAGAACTCCACGATGACCAAAGTATTCGAACAGGCCGCTCCGCCAAAACTCAAATGAATCCGAACAAAGATAAAAACCCATGGTTCAGCGGAGCCCTGAATGATGAGACACGCAAACTCAGATCAACGGAACAGAAATGGAGGCAACGTCCCGCCCCCCCTCCATCTTAAACTACTCCGGAAAGCAAGAAAAACATACAATAAAAGTATTCTAAAATCAAAAAAAGACTTCTTCAAATCAGAACTAGAGAATGCCAAAAATAGACCAAAAGAACTCTTCGAAATTCTGAAACAACAATCAAACAAATTGGCCAAATCCTCACTCTTAACATCGACTTCAAAGCTAAGTAGTGAAGAATTTTCCTTATTCTTCACAGCAAAAAAAATAAATTCCCTCCAACTTTAACTTAGTACGGCAGCAATCAACTTAGCCACACCAAAGATCATTCAAGCCACTAACCTGGTACAACATAAGCTAACTCTGCCCCAAAATAACTCTCACTGGTCTACTTTCAAACTTTATGATCTCAATGACATCACCAAAATTCCAGCGACTACCAAACTCAATAACCACTTCAATAACCCCGTCCCAGCAAAACTACAGCAAACACCTCCGACCCCAACAACTTCCGACCAATAACCAACATTCCCATGCTAGCAAAGGTCTTGGGAAAATGTGTTCAGCAGCAACTGAATCAACACATCACAAACTTCAATTTATTGAACATCCACCAATCGGGTTTCAGGCCTGGCCACAGCACAGAAACGGCCATCCTACACATAGTAGACTACACCATCTTAGCTCTTGACTGCAATGAAATGGTCAATCACGACAAACTTCTAAGAAGACTAGAAGACAGGATGGGCTTTTCTGGCACAGTCCTTCTATGGTTCAAATCCTGGAAAACAGAACGCAATCATTCATGACCGACAAGATTCTTTCTCTCTCCTCACCTAACCTACTAGGAGTACCACAGGCTCTACCCTATCCCCCACACTATACAACTTATATGTCGAACCACTTACCGATCTACTACAGCAGGTGAACATCTCCTACCACATGTACGCGGACGACATCCAACTTTACATTAAGATTACCTCCATTGAAGAGATAAAGTCAATGAATCTAGCTCTCGAAAAAAACGTCCAATGGTTAACGACCAACTTCCTCAAGCTAAACTCACAAAAAACTGAATTTCTTTTATTCCCCCCCAATAACTCACAGGAAATAAAGGAATGGACCAAAATGATCACTTCTCTGAACTGCATGCCAACGCTGGTGGACTCCACAATATCGCTTGGAATCACTCTGGATAAGAACCTTAACATGCAAGCTCACATCAACTTGATGGCTAAAAATGCCCGCTTGCCCCTCGGCTATCTCAGAAAAAGGAAGCCATTCATCGAGAACCCAGACCTCAAAACTGCAGTTCAGTCCTTAGTCATATCGAGTCTGGAGTACAGATGCTGTACCCTCTCAGGGCTTCCCAAAATCTCTACCACCCCTCTAAAAGCCTGTCTTAACGCTGCAGCAAGATTCATAACAGGATCTAGTAAATTTGACCACATATCGCCACACCTGAAGGCACTTAATTGGCTACCCTATGAAGCTCGTATTCACCTAAAGATGGCTTGCATCACTCACAAGGCGTTACACCACAACACCCCCTAGTACTTAACCCAAAAACTTACACTATCTGGAGGAAACAGACATTCTAGAAGCACAGACAATCTACTCCTGAAACCCTCACGGTTCAACTAGGCTAAAACCTCCAACAGAGCATTTTCTGGAGCGACGCCAAGAATTTGGAACTCTCTTCCGCCATTCATCAGAAAAATCGCCTCGACACCCCTCTTCAAAAAGGAAGCAAAATCATTCTTGATAAGCAGATTCCTCCCTTAAAATCCGCACAAACACCACGCCAGTTTACAACCTCAAACTTGTCTATACTCTCCGTCCATTGATATTTCGAAGCTGAGACATGCACAATCTCGAATTGATTCCTTTTGCTCAGAACAGTTCTCTACTCTGCTTTTATCCCCAGAACTCTGTTATGCTTTGTTGTTACTTTGTATGTGTTGTTTTTGTATGCTGCTATTTTGGTACCAAATGTGCTATTCATACCTTGCTCACTATGTAAAGCGCTCTGTCACCGTACCTTGGGTCTGGTTCGCGGTATAGAAAACTCTAAACATAAAATAAAGGGAGAATGTCTACGAGTGGAAGCTACAGTAGAAATGTCTCCTGAAGCCATGAGTTCTTGTTCTTCCTGTTGCTGTCTACAGGTAGGCAGGGCAGGGCCTAAAGGACGTCAGTGGTATTCACTGCTAGCCCTGGCTTCCCTTCCTGAAGCCATGAGCACATTCTCTTCCTTCTGCTGTCTACAGGTAGGAAGGGCAGTGCCACGAGGGCGGAGTCAGCGGTACGCAATGCTAGCCCTGGCTTCTCTTCCTAAAGCCATGTGTACAATCTCTTCCTTCTGCTGCCTCCTAGGTAGGAAGGGCAGTGCCACGAGTGCGGCGTCAGCTGTATGCATTGTTAGCCCTGGCTTCCCTTCCTGAAGCCATGTGTACGTTCTCTTCCTTCTGCTGTCTACAGGTTGGAAGGGCCACACCACGAGGGCGGTGTCAGCAGTATGCACTGCTAGCCCTGGCTTCCCTTCCTGAAGCCATGTATACCTTCTCTTCCTTCAGCTGTCTACAGGTATGAAGGGCCTTGCCAAGCGGGCGGTTTCAGCATTACGCAGTGCTAGCCCTGGCTTCCACCCCTGAAGCCATGTATACGTTCTCTTCCTTCTGCTGTCTACAGGTAGGAAGGACCGTGCCAAGAGGGCGGTGTCAGCTGTACACACTGCTAGTCCTGGCTTCCCTTCCTGAAGCCATGTGTACGTTCTCTTCCTTCTGCTGTTAACAGGTAGGAAGGGCCGTGCCGAAAGGGCCGAGTCATCGGTATGCACTGCTAGCCCTGGCTTCCCTCTTTGAAGCCATGTATACATTCTCCTCCTTCTGCTGTATACAGGTAGGAAGGGCCGTACACCGGGGGCGGTGTCAGCGGTACGCACTGCTAGCCCTGGCTTCCCTTCCTGAAGCCATGTGCACATTCTCTTCCTTCTGCTGTCTACTGGCAGGAAGGGCATTGCCAAGAAGGTGGAGTCTGCGGTACGCACTGCTAGCCCTGGCTTCCCTTTCTGAAGCCATGAGTACAATCAATTCCTTCTGCTGTCTGCAGGTAGGATGGGCAGTGTCACGAGGGCGATGTCGCGGTACACACTGTTAGCCCTGGTTTCCCTTCCTGAAGCCATGTATACAATCAATTGCTTCTGCTGTCTGCAGGTAGGAAGGGCAGTGCCACGAGGGTTGCGTCAGCAGAACACACTGCTAGCCCTGGCTTCCCTTCCTGAAGCCATGAGCACATTCTCGTCCTTCTGCTGTCTACAGGTAGGAAGGGCAGTGCCACGAGGGCGGTGTCAGTAGTACGCACTGCTAGCCCTGGCTTCCCTTCCTGAAGCTATGTATACGTTCTCTTCCTTTTGTCGATTTTAGGTAGGAAGGTTCGTGCCGCGAGGGCGGCGTCAGCGGTACGCAGTGCTAGTCCTGGCTTCCCTTCCTGAAGCCATGTGTACGTTGTCTTTCTTCTGCTGTCTGCAGGTAGGAAGGGCCGTGCCAAGAGGGCGCTGTCAGCGGTACGCACTGCTAGCCCTGGCTTCCCTTACTGAAGCCATGAGTACAATCAATTCCTTCTGCTGTCTACTGGCAGGAAGGGCATTCCCAAGAAGGTGGAGTCTGTGGTACGCACTACTAGTCTTGGCTTCCCTTCCCGAAGCCACGTGTACGTTCTCTTCCTTCTGCTGTCTACTGGTAGGAAAGGCAGTGCCACGAGGGCGGCGTCAGCAGTACGCAGTGCTAGCCCTGGCTTCCCTTCCTGAAGCCATGTATACGTTATCTTCCTTCTGCCGTATACAGGTAGGAAGGACCGTGTCAGGGGCGGTGTCAGCGGTACGCACTGCTAGCCCTGGCTTCCCTTCCTGAAGCCATGAGCAGAGCACACTCTCTTCCTTCTGCTGTTTGCAGGTAGGAAGGGCAGGGCCGAGAGCCCATCAGGGTAAAGCATTACTAGCCCGGACTTCCCTCAAATTAAGACCGTTAAAATGTGGCTGGGTGGATAAAGTTAAGTGTTTCAGGTAAAAGCTTCTTTGCAATGCTGAGTTTGGTTAAATATTTATCTGCAATGGTATACAAGCTTTAAATATGTAAAGTAGAGAGCAAGTGTTGCAGTCATTTTCGTGTCTATATATAACCTTACCCCGCTCATTAATGCTGGTGCCCGGCAAGGCACTGTGGTAGGCATAGAGCTTGCAATATGAGTTTTAATTATTACACCGTCGCGGGCTGGAAGATTAAAATCGAGAGGCTGTAGATCACGGCGTGCCCAAATTACTCATTAAAGCTGTGGCCTTGGGCACCTGAGCATCATCACGAAAATAGCCAAGGGGATCACACGAGGACAGGTAATATTGGGAGCGAGGCCACTCAACACTTTGTGATTGCGCGCCCTCAGCGTGCCTTTCGTTTATTAAACTACAGCATAATCCCCTTAAGACGCAAGCCAAAATAATATATTTGACAATGTCGCTTTTAGTTTTGGCTTAATGAAAGTTACATGTCACATCTTTTGGACACACAAGAACAAGGCATTCGTTATTCTGTGGGCTGTACAAGCTGTGCAGTTTGAGCAGCAAGAGATGTCGCGCCTGTCGTGCAGGTATTGGCTGCTGCACTGTGCCAACGTGGCATGAGTGCCCTCACTGAAAGCTTTTGTGCAGCTGCTCACATGTTACTCTTGACAGTGCCTGGCTTTGGTACGTTACAGATACATGTCTGATATGGCATCACTGCAGTGCTGGCTGTCTTCTTTTTAAAATCCTTCTCATTTACGTTCCAATGGAGGATCAGGTGGGGCAAAAGGGAACAGTGCAGAAAAATGCAGTCTCCGGCAGGACTGCACGACATGAGCTACAGGCTTTCATTATGACACTGCACAGAGAATGCATTCCTTTCTATGCATAACCCTGTGCTCTCCTACATCATCACATGACCCCTAATGCATATCTCGAAGTGCACCTGAACTGCACGTCACCCACGTCTCACCTCATGCACATCAGCTGGTGCTGCCCGGAGCAAAAAGACAAGTCCTGCCGTGCCAGGCTCTCTTAATGTATATTTGTTGCTTTGAGTGAGTATGTGTCTGTATGGCCCGTGCTTTGTGTGCATGGACATGTGCTGTCTGCTTCTTGTGCTGTGTGCCTCTAATGCACTTTATAGGTATCAGATCCATTGGATTTGCCAATGCTTGTTTAAATTAAGGCACTTTGGCTATAACTTGGACAGCTTTAGTGGTTTTCTAATGGCTTCCAGGTTTAGTGCTTTCGTCCTGAGATCTAAAGACTGGAACACTTAAAGGTACTCATGTGCCTCAGAAACTAGGTGAAACCTGTACGCCCAATGGTATGGGTCGCTTTTGGAATGGAAGGACTCTTATAAAGTGCATTATGCCAAGGCGTCAAAGTGCCAATATTGCAAAGGAAAGAAAAGAGCGTCCTCTAGATCCAAAAGAGCTGCCATCACGGAAGGGATGAGAGCCAAGTTTTCAATTGCTTCTGGAAGGCTGCAAAAGAGTCCAGACTCTCAAAATGAGTGGGACTAGTGTTTCATAGCTTGACTGCCACTATTGAAAAGGAGCAGCCGCCCCATCTAGCTTTCTGAAATGTTGGTATGATCACCTTCCTTCCTAAGAGAAAAGATCAAAGATCTCTGGGTTTTTAAACCATATTTTATTGGCATTTGAATATTGTCAATACATACAGTCGTTTGCACGTTCTGAGCTGGATTCTGGTGTACATACCTTGTCAGTAACATTCTCTGGTATGTCATCATCAATAACCCCATAACAACAAAAATATCCCCCCCTCCTCCCTTGAGTTGTATGCTAATAGGTCAATTGTGGTAATTACATGGTACCGGGTGGTCGAGTGCGAGGTCCCTAAGAATCATGTGCTGTCATTGGATACCGTCTAGCTGTGTGAAGCCAGTTGTCCCTCTTGCCCACCGTCTGGGTCTGGTCCAGCTGCTCTCGGAGTCCTCGCCCCACTAAGAGCGTCTTGGTCAGTCGCCACTAGTTCACCCACAAGGTCTTCCCAGGCCCTGGCCCTCTCCATCTTGCCTATTCCCCGGCTGGCCTCTCAAAGTAGCAATCTTCCTTCTGCTCCTGCCCACCTTTCAAGCTCTCTTCTCCAGGTGGTGAGTCTCGGCCTGCCCAGCGCTTTCCAGTTCCTGGCTATCTCCCTCTTGGCTAAGATATAGGCAAGGTCTTGAGATTTTCCTGTCACCTTATTTGTGGCTGTGTGAGGAAACCACCCTAATAGGAAGTGTTCTGGAGTCTGTGGGAGCTCTTTGTCAATCAGGTCACCTATTACTTGTCGAATTTCCCCGCCAGAAAGTTTGCAATAGTGGGCATCTCCAGAACATATGAAGTATGTGCACCTCTCTTTCTCCCCACCTCGGGCAGGCCGCGGATTCCACACCAAAGTACCTCCTGATGCAACTGGCGTTAGATATGCCCTACGCAGTACATAGTAGTTAATTCATTTGAATCGCGCATTCCTAGATGCTTTCGGGGTACGTTCTAGGATTTTGTCCCATTCCTTCTCTGGTATCTGTTTACATAGGTCCTCCTCCCACTGTGTTCGCAAGAGCTCCAGCGGTTTTTGCATATCCCTCTGTATTGCCTTGTAGAAGCAGGATACTGTCTTAATTCTTCCTGCTGACAGTGCAAAGTACTGGCATCCCGCTAGTCCTCGTGGCTCTGCGCCCCCTCCCGTGCTTCCTAATCCTACGCGTTAGAGCCCTATGCTTCAGGAAGTGACCCCCAGGTAAATCATACGCAGTCTGCAAGTCTTCAAAGGGGAGTAGCGTGGAGTCTCGGTATAGGTCCCCCATTTCTCTTAGTCCTGCCTCAACCCAATTCTCCAGTCCTGCCCAATATTCCCCCGGCGGGAGATAGCGAAGCATCGTGAGTGGTATGTCTGGAGATTAGGGAGTCGCAGCACCCACCTTCCTCAAGTACCTAGTCCAGCAGCGCACTATTATTATTATTATTAAGCGTTCTTATATAGCGCTCGATTACCCGTAGGCATCTCGGCGCTTGCCTTGGGAACCCGTCCTGGTTTTTCCCTGTGAGATACCCGTACTGGGCATACCCAAGGTGAGAGCCAGGCATCCCGCCGCGCGGGGGCCGTAGTGGAGATTAAGCAAGCTAATGCCCAGAGCTGCAGAGTGTGAACCTGTGACTCGAGTAGGCAGCGAAACGAAAATTATCAAGTCCGTGGATATTTGGGCTCAAGACCCTGCCGCGTCGGGAATTTAACCTCTGCTTCAGGGTCTGCCGCCTCTAACCAGTGAGCCACACTTCTCCTATCACCCTAGTCGCTGTTGTATCCCCGGGCGTGGTGCGACGCACTCGCAGGAGAATTCTCGCCAGTGTTGCAGTGTCTGGAGCAGTTCAACATTGCTCTCTGTCCGGGTTTCGATCCGCTGCCAACCATTGTATCAGCCAGTATAGCCGTACTGCTAAATAGTAAGCCTCGAGGTCAGGCACTGCTACCCCGCCCTCTGCTGTGGGGCGTTGCAGCGCTATCAGCGCCACTCTCCTTCTGCCTGTTCCCCAAATATATGACGTGATCTTTGAGTCAAACAACTTAAACATCGCTTGCGGTATTCTCACCGGCAGAGCTCCGAAATAATATAGTAAGCGTGGTAATGTTACCATTTTCAGGACTGCCACCCTCCCAGCTACGGACAGCAGGAGCGTTCCCCAAAAATCCATCGCCGTTTTCGCCGACCTCATTGCCCTCCCTACATTTCCGTCCAATAAATCCGCCACTCCATGATGTATTTTAACTCCAAGGTATTGCAAGCAGTTTGGCTCCCATTTTTTTTTTGTAAAACAATTTTTATTGCAGAGATTTTGTCGAATATACTGTACCACCATCATCAAGAATTCCAGTACAATTGCGGGCACTGCCCGAGTATCGTTTGCATACACAGCCTTTTGACCCACATCCCGGAGGCTGGGTGGCGGTTAATCTTGTAGTGTGGTGCAGGTGGTACTCATAGAAACAGCTCATCTGTACAGTGTTCTCCGCTTTTATTTCGACATCGCCTATCTTGCCCCCCTGCTCTACGGTTATGCGTAATCTCTCTTCATCCAAATAAACAGGTCAACTTTACTCCCCTCTCCCCTCCCCTACCTCCCCGTCCCCCTGGTGTCTAAGCCTACTTGTCCAGTGTAAAATCTCGGGCAAAGCTGTGTGTGTAGGATTGTGGAAACAATACTTTAGGTGCTTGTGTCAGGTGTCAGTGCCGGGTCCGATACCCTGTCCCTCGGGTCTCCCTGTGGCGCCACTCCCTCCTCCTCGTCACTCAACTCCATACTATCTCTGAGCGCCTGGAATAGGGCCTCCCATGCCAGCGCAGCCTCTTGAGCCTTATCATTTGCTGTCCGCCGGGCCAGTTGGTATCTGAGTGTGCTTTCCGCCGCCGCCCATTTCAGAAATTCGTTCAGCCATTTTTTAAGCGTCGGAGCTGACTTTGACTTCCAACCCCTAGTGAGCTCCCTCTTTGCGATCAGAAGGCCCATGTCAATAAATTTACTCGTCAATTTCGTTTTGCGCGTGTGTGGGAACCAATGTAGGAGGACGACCGCGCTATCATAGTGCAGTGCTCTATCCGTGACCTCATTTAGGGCGTCCCCAACTCCCTCCCAGTACTCTTGGATGCGCGGGCAGGTCCTAAGCATGTGTTGCAAGTCAGCGCCAACTAGCGTGCATCTGGGGCATGCAGCATCAACTGCGCCAAAATATCTCGCTATCTTATTTGGAGTGAGGTAGGCTCTGTGTAGGATATAGAGGTGTATTAATTGGAAACGGGCGTTTCTGGTGCTCTTCCTTGCTCGCTGAAGCAGTTGGGACCATGTTGTGTCTGGGATTTCCCTCTGCAAGTCTTCTTCCCATTGTGTTTTGAGACGTGTTAGTGGTGGAATGTTTTCTGTATGCATTCTGGAGTAAAGACATGTAACCGCCTTCCTCGTTCCTGCTGACATCATTGTGTATTGACATGCCAACGATGTCTCTGGTTCCATCAGTCCCTCTCCCCAATGTGCCTGAAGCGCCCGCACTATTGCTGCATGCACCAAGTAGTCACCCCGTGGAAGATCATAGCGTTCCTGCAGGGTACGGAACTCCATCAGCACCCCGTCGGAGTACAAGTCCCCCACCATCTGAAGTCCCGCCTCTTCCCACAGTTGGAGGTTCGACCGATCCCCCCCATGTGGAAGTGCCGTCAACATCCCCAACGGTATCTCTGGGGCATAAGGGTGACCAGGGCCTGCACGCTTTTGCATGCGAGTCCAACATAACCTCAGTGTCTTTTCTTCCTGGGTCAGGCCACTCAGTAATAATTTCTGCTGGAGGGCTATATAGGCCAGCACATGGCGGGGGGTACCCGCGTCCCTCTCATGTTTCGGCCCCCGGTACACTCTCGCCACTTCTTGCGTAAAGAATTGAAGCTGCGCTGCCAGGTAATAGAGCTCAAAGTCCGGGACTGCTAACCCGCCCTGATCCTTGGGGCGCATGAGAGTCGTCAGTGCTATACGCCGCCTGCCGCTTCCCCATAGAAAAGCTACTATGCTGGACTTCAGGCGCCTGAACACTTCTCCCGGTATCCACACCGGCAAGGTCCTAAAAAAGTACAATAGCCGCGGTAGGGCGATCATTTTGAGGAGGGACACTCGCCCCGTCATAGACAGGGGGAGGGTAGCCCAGAAAGTCATATTGCCCTTCAATCCTCGGATACATCTCCCGATGTTCCCATCCAACAAGTTGGCAGGATCGTGGTATATGTAGGTCCCAAGATAGTGCAGGCAATCAGGTTCCCAGCGCACTCGGTTGGTGGTCGTCGGGCATTCCGGAGCGGGAATAAGCACGTCTTCTCCCAATTCACCCTTAAGCCTGAGAGCGCCCCGAATCTCTGCAGAAGATCCTCCGCACCCCTGACCGCCTCATCAGCGTTATCCAAAAACAGCAAAAGGTCGTCCGCATACAACGATATATGGTGGCAGGTCCCGCGCACTTCCAGTCCGGGGTACGCATCTCCCCTTCTGGCCAGCATTGCAAACGGTTCCATGGCCAGCGCAAACAACAGCGGAGAAAGCGCGCAGCCCTGCCTCGTCCCTTGGTTCACATCGTAGCGGTCCGATATCAAAGCTCCCACTCTCACCCTCGCACCCGCCTGTGCATAGAGCACTGTGGTCCAGTTTATATAACCCTCCCCGAGACCGAATCTCCGCATCACTGCATAGAGGTAGTCCCATTCCAGGCTATCAAAGGCTTTTTCGATGTCGACTGACAACACCATTGGGGCCAACGCCGTTTGTGGGGAGTCCGCCAGCAGCCTGAGCAGCCGCCGAATGTTGTGGGTCGTGTTCCTGGTTGGGATAAAGCCCGACTGGTCCCTATGAATCAAACCCGTCATATGAGTGATCAATCTCCCGGCCAGAATCGTGCTAAAAATTTTGTAGTCCGTCGTCAGCATCGACAACGGTCGGTATGACGTCGGGTTCGCGCTATCTCTGCGCGATTTAAGCAAAGGGATCATGATCGCCTCGCGCATCGAGTGGGGCAGCTCACCTTTCTCCCTGGCTTCATTATACACCATTCGGAGTCTCGGGGACAGGAGCTCCATATATTTCACATAAAACTCAATAGGGAGACCATCCATTCCCGGCGTCTTGTTTCGCGCCATCCTCTTGATGGCCCCTCTAATTTCCTCAAGGCCAATCGGCCCCCCGAGAGCCGTAGCGTCTTCCGGGTCTAACTGGGGCAATTGGGTCTCTGCCAACAGGGCTTCCGTCGCCTCGGGTCGGTTCTCCAACCCCTTCCTGTACAAGGCACCGTAGTAATCCTGGAAGCACCGCACTATGTCCGGTTGCGTGTGATAGGTTTCCCCGTTTGCTCCCGCCAGGGATAGTATTGGGGTGGACCCTCTGTGAGGGTTGGCCAGCCAGGCTAGGAGCGTCCCCGTCTTATCCCCCTCAGCGAGTGTCCTGGTCACATAAGCTTTATAATCGAAGCAGCGCAGGCGCTCTACTTCAACCGCCACTGCCTCCCTCGCCTCACTAACTCTACTCTGCAATTCGGGATGGCCGGGCCTCGATCGCTCGGCCGCTCGCAGCGTCCGTTCTGCCCTGTCCACGTCCTCTACCAACGTCCGTCTCGTCCCCGCAAATTTCCCTATACAGTGCCCCCTTACCACCACCTTGAATGCGTTCCATTCAGCGGCTCTGGAGGAGGCGGTCCCCTCGTTCTCAGTGAAATATTGGGTAATTCTGAGTTCCAAGTCTGTCCTAAAGGGCGGGTCATCCAACGCGTCCGGCCGGAGCCGCCACGTTGGAATCGGAGCAGTCCCGTTCATCCAGGCCAGGGTGAGCAGCAGGGGATTATGATCCGATATTGTACGTGTGAGGTATTCTGTGTGCGCAACTGCCGGGAGAACCTGATGAGAGCAAAGGAATGCGTCGATGCGGACATGTAGGTCGTGCATGCTAGAATAGAAGGAATAGTCCCGCTCAGCCGGGTGTTGTGCGCGCCATGCGTCAGTGAGATCCCACTGCCCTTGCCAATGTACCCTATGTTTCGCTAGCCTGTGCACCGGGGAAGCATGGAGCGGTGGGTGTGACCTATCCAATGTAGTGACTGCTATAGAGTTAAAGTCTCCCCCCAGCAATATCGGACCCGCGAAGTAGGTTGCCAAGCGCATGGAGAGTTTAGTGAAGTATGGTGCCTGCTCAGTGTTGCGCGCATAAATGCTGCAGAGCGCTATGGCACGGCTCCTGAGTAAACCCTCAACTGCTACAAAACGACCCTCTGGGTCCTCAGTATGCCTAGTGACCTGGAAGGGGATCCCAGCCCGAATCCATAGCAGCACCCCCCTGGCAAACGCTGAATATGTGGTGTAAAACAGGTGACCCCGCCATCTCCTTTGGAGTGCTACCCCCTCCTGTTTGGTCAGATGTGTTTCCTGTAGGAAGGCGATGTGAACCCCTCTGCGGACTAGGTATGAGTGAACTTTGTGCCTTTTAGTCATCGAGTTCAGACCCCGCACGTTCCATGACACACATTTTAACGATCCCACACTATCCATAGTCTTGGCATTGAAGGCCAAGAGCCCTGTTCCACAGTGGCCAGACACCAGTAAAGGCCCTCCCGTCTCCCTTCCCCAACTTGTTCGTTCCCCACCTCCTTTGTCCTACATCCCTCCCCAGCTCTGTTCCCCGTCCCCTACCCCCCTCCCTGTCCTGAGTAACCCCAACATCTCCAGACATCCACCCCCCCTAGAACAGGACCTAACTGCAGAAGAGTTACCCCCGTCCAAACAATTGAGCAAAGTGCTCTCAACACTTTCTAGCCCGCAGTCTGTACTGCGGCGGCCTTAGGGGCCTCTGGGTGCGAGTACTAGATACCGCAGCAAACATAGCGTCCCGTTTCCCATTCGCCCCCCTCAGTACATCCAAACTCACGATAGATCAGTCTCACTGCAGCCTGCTCTATCGGTCGGTTTCGCCTTTCCCTCCAGATCGACGCTGCCAGCCCCCACATCCCCTAGTTCAATACTCAGCTGCCGAAGATCTCCTCAGCCGTTTGTGGCTTTACCGTCGGGCCCTTCACGCTGTCCACCTCCGACAGTTCAGTTTCCGACCCTGTCTGCTTGTCCTCCGAGATCGATTTCGAGTCCTCCTCCTGCTGTGGTACCTCCGATCCCGAGACCTCTTTCACCGCTAGCAGTGCCGCCTTCCTTTCCATCGTTGTCTGTGATTCCGTCAGTCGCTTCTGGTGTTGGCCCCTCTTCCGAATCCGTCTTGATCTCCTCACCGCGCCCCTTTGGAATTCCTCTGCGGCCGCCCTTTGGTGGGCCCCATCCGTTCCAGCCTTGTAGGAGTCCCACCAGTCCCAGGCATCTGCTGATGAATTGAAGAACAGTGCCTTCCCATCCACCGAGATTCGGAGTCTCGCCGGGAATAACAGTGAATATTGCAGTCCCTCCGTCCGCAGTTCCTTTTTAATGGAGAGGAATGAAGCTCGTTGCTTTTGGGTTTCAAAGGTGTAGTCCGGAAACAACGTGACTGCGCTATTGTCAACTTGGAACGGGCCCGCTTCCCTTGCTCGTTGCAGAAGCCAGTCCCTGTCCCTGTAGTGGAGGACTTTGATCACCACCGGTCTCGGGGGGAGCCCCGGTTTGGCCAGTTTCCCATGGTCTGCCCGCAGGAGTCCCAGGCCCGTCGACACCTGAGCAATGTCTTGTTGCAAGGCGGTTCTCGTGGCCGCTATAGCTTCCAGGATTCTGTCCTGCATCGTGAGCAAGTCCGACTGGGTATGCGGCATGGCGTCCGGGGCCTCCGTGGTCGCCCCTGCGTCACCTTTTGGCCCTTTCGGTTTCCCCATGCCTCCTCCGGGCCAACCGCCAGGCGAACGTGGAGGCGGCCGAGACTGACAGGTCACGTAGCCGGTTGGCCGGTCACTCCGTCGATGCAGAGCCGTCGCCGACCAGTCTGTTGTAGTCCGCGGCCTGTGAGGCCAGGGGCGCCCACTCGAAGTCGGCCTGCCGTTATCAGCTTCCCGCCACTGGCCAGCTTAAGCCCCCGCGCCGCTCACCGGCGTCGTCTCCTCGCTTCTCCCCCACCACTTCGGGCCGCCGAGGCCTCTGCTATTGCGCAGGGTGTTTGCGTGTAAGGGATCCTCACTGCCGCCGGTGCAGGCCTCCCAGCGGTGGGCCCGGACGTCGCTCCAGAAGCGGGGCCGCCAGTCTCTATGTTCACCCAGCAAGTGAGCCACCCGCCGGCTGAATGCACGGCCGCCAGGCAGTCGCCGCTTTGCAGCTGTCGGTGTGTCGCCCAGCTCCTTGCCGGGCCCCAACCAACCCACCGCTCCAACGTTCACACCCAGGAGCTCACCTCGCGGTGGTCAGGTTGTCCGGCCGGTCAGCGCCACTCCGAACGCCCCGCCAGGTCGTCGCAGGGTGTCGCACACACCCGCAGGCTCCTCCCGGGTGGTAGGCAACGAAGCGGGGCAGCTGTGTGCGGGGGCGGGGGGTGGGCCACGACCCCCGGGATTGGACGCCCTGCTCGGAGACTCAGTTCAGCGTTGGAGCCCGCCGGGCCCCCACCCGGGCTCTACAAAGTGGGGATGCTGGGTCCTCAGTCCGGGCTCGTTCACCGCCTCTCTGGTGGCAAGTCACCTCTCACTCAGCCTCCAGACTCCCCGGTCCGAGCTCACTCAGGTGCCTCCGTTTGTCTGTGGGGGTGCCCCGCTGGCGCTTTGGGCTTGGCGGCGTCCTCTCTGACCGCCCCGTGGTCTGCACACGCCAGCGCAGGATCGGGCGCCGCAGCGCCGCCGCCAGAGCCGCCCAGGCCCAGAAGCCGGTACCTCGAGTTTGGAGCCCCTCAGAGGTACGGAACTCTCCCTCCTCCACAGCGCCGCTGCTGGGCGCCTCCCAGTCCGCTGCCGGCTCCGCTCCGATCTCCGCACTCCAGCAGCCGCTCTGGGACCGCTCTCACCTCGCGCAGTCGGCAGTATCAGGTTCCCGGGTGCCAGGTTGCTCAGGGCTCAGTCCGGCGGTTCTCGGAGTTCCACGCCGCCATTTTAGGTGTCCGTCCCGTCCGGGACCGGCGGGGGCCGCAGCACCGGTTGTAGGTGAAGTACACGCTCGGCGCGCTTCCCGGGCAGGCTCTGATATCAGGGGCAGACTCGACCCGGTTTTCACGGGGAGTCCGCGCTGTTTGGGGGATAAAAGGAGGATTTATCGGGGCTAGGGACGGGAGCCTCGTTAGGCTGCGTCTGCTGGCATCGGCTTCTAGCCACGCCCCCCAGTTTGGCTCCCATTGTAAGTGTTCCAGTGTAAGCGGTGGTGGAGTGTCTGGTGCTAGTGGATATAGGCTGGATTTTTGCCAGTTGACCTGGAGGCCAGACACAGCGCCATATCGTGCCAACATGCTGCGCGCACCATACAGTTCGTCTGCCGTGTTACTTAAAAATAACAAGAGTTCGTCCGCATATAATGCGATGAAATGCTGCCCCGCTACCATCTCCAGGCCCCTGTAGTCCTGGCCGCTCCTGGCCCTGCACGCCAGTGGTTCCATAGCCAGGGCAAACAGGAGCTGGGAGAGGGGCATCCCTGCCTTGTGCCTCTTTCTACCCTCTGTCTAGGTGAGATAATCCTCCCAGTGCACATGCCGGCTGTGGGGGACGTGTACAGGAGCCGCACCCTTGTCCGGAATCCCTCTCCCAGCCCCATCCTGGTCAAGACCTCCTATAAATACTGCCATTCCAAGCTGTCAAATGCCTTCTCTATATCTACCGCAAACACCGCCGCTTCTTGTTTATCATACCCTTCAGAATCCATTACTGCCAGGATCCGCCTGATGTTTATGGCCATATTCCACCCGAAATAAATCCCGCCTGGTCAGCGTGCACCAGAAGGGGCATGTGCAGTAGTAGGCGTGTCGCGAGGATTTTACTTAGGATTTTATAGTCCATGTTTAACATGGACAGTGGCCTGTAGGCCGCAAAGTCATGAGGTTCCTTCCCTGGCCTGGGAATGGTGATAATAAGGGCCTCTTTGGCACTTTCGGGCAGCTCTCCTAGCGCCCGGGCCCCTTGGTACATTGCAACCTAATTGGGGGAGGGAGGGGTCAGCTCGTCCATGTATGTTGCATACGATTCGGCCGGTAAGCCATCTGTGCCCGGGGTCTTGTTTCGTGCCATGCCCTTGATAGCAACCCGTATCTCCCGCTGTGTGATATCAGTCCCTAGTACTTCCGCCAATTCAGGATTCATGACTCTCTGCGGCAAATCAGCCAGGTACTCCCTGATTTCTGCTGGTTCGCTTGTGCATGTATTCGTGTAGAGTATGGTATAGTAGTGTGCAAAGACCTCGTTGATCTTGTCTGGTGTGAAGTGTCTGGCCCCCCCATGTGATCTAAGATATCTGTTAGGGGTGTACTATTGAAAAACTGTTCTAAAGGGTCCTGACCATTGATGATGGAGGGCCAGGAAAACCATGCTGAGCGCCTTAAATGTCACAATCTTTCTAACAGGAAGCCAGCGAAGGGAGTGCATGCCTTCCCTCACTGTAAATTGTTTAGGAACATTCAGAACCAGGCTAGCAGCCACATTCTGGTTAAACTGTAGTCTGTTAAATGAGGATACATTGATGTTTAAGTATAAGGTGTTGCAATAATCAAGGCGCAAAGTTATTAAAACAAAGACCACTTCTAATCTGAGCTATGCCATAATGAGTGGGAAATCTTTTTCAGGATTTTAGTGATGTAAAAGCAGGAGCTTACAATTCTATTGACCCGAGTTTCAAAATGAGAGAGGTGTCAAAGATGACACCCACGTTTTTCGCCAAGGTCACTGGAGTAGGTAATGGGCAACATGTTTCCAGCCACCAGATTTCTGACCACACCGATTACTGTGCTCCAAAGACCAGGATCTCTGTCTTATCGGCATTAAGTTTCAGATAATTCTGCTTCATCCAAGTAGTAACACCGAGCATGCAGAGTTTAAACTTGTCACCAATACTGGGTAAATCATCAGTTAAAGAGACCATGATTTGAGTGTTGTCCGCATAGGACAACATCTGAAAGCCAAAAGACCTCACCAGTCTAGCTGGGGGGGGAGCAGCATACTTGTTAAAAAGGTAGGACTGAGGGAGAAACTCTGTGGAACCCACAGGGAATCTGGAATGTTCTTCCCTGATCTTTCCACAGCTGACTATGTGAGTCCTATTGGTCAAAAGGACTCTAAAAGGTCCAGAGCCATATCCCTGACCCCTGCCTGATGCAGTCTTTTCACCAGACGGGATGGGAACATTGTGTCGAACGCCGCAGGCAAATCCAACATAACCAAAATCGTGGCACTTTCGTGATCCACTTGGCAGCGTACAGAATCTGCAGCGGCAACCAATGTCGACTCAGTGCTAGGACCACTGCGAAATCCATTTTTTGAGTGGTTCAATAGATCATGAGCGGTATTTTGCTAAGATTTTTGCTTGTGCAGGGAGATAAGGTGCAGATTTTTAAGATCCTCTGCATCCCCATTAGGTAGAGGAAATACTCTTGTTGTCAGTATCTGGTTGAAGACCTTTACCAGGAAGGTCACAATCAAATGTGGAGCAAGTTGGAGAATTCTAGGAGCACAGGGATCGTCAGGTAAACCTGATTTCAGGCTCATAAGGTTTTCAACTTTAAGCATTTTCCTTCAATTTGATTCTGCAGAGTTCAGAAACACTTTGTGTCCCACAAACGGCTTTGTCTGCATTTAGATGTTTCCTAGCATTTTCTAGTGTACACGTAGCTCACGGCCATGACTGTGTGTGACCCTCTCTTCCTTCCATGACAACAGCAGCAGGTGATAGTACTCCTGTTATAGTTCTAGATCCCGTGGTGTCTATTCTCTGCTCTGAGATTGCTGGACACACTTCACCTCAAGATAAATGTCATGCAGTCCTATGTTGCTGACTTGAGTTACAAGATGAATGCAATGCATTCATAGTTTGCTTCCTTATGGTACAAGATGAACGCCATGCTGCCATAGGCTGTTGCCTTGAGTTACAAGATAAATGCAATGCAGTGATAGTTTGCTGCCTTGACTTACTGAAGAGGATGTACTGAGTCAACTTTGGGGTGGAGGGGTAGACATGCTAGTATTATTCCAGCAGGGCTTTTGACAGTCTAGGCATAGGGTGAGTAAAAGGGTAGTGGTGTTGTGGGAGTAGAGAGAGGACTGAGAAATATAGGCTCTAAGATGAATGCCATGCAGTCATGGGTTGCTCCCTTGAGTTACAAGATAGATGAATGTCATTCAGTCATAAGTTCTTGTTCTTTCTGCTAGTCCATGCAAGCAAAAAAAAGAGCCGACGAAAGAAAAACCATGTTTAATTTTCGTTGCTTTAAACAGCTGCTACGTGACCTGATCTGCCTTTGACCTCTGCTTCTGGCAGCAGGCACTGTGACATTAGAACTAGACTGTAATAACGTATTACAGTTGAGTTCTGACTTCCTTATAATCAGCGACTGGGTGCGTCACAAGTCGCTGAATATAAAGAAATTAAAGACTGGTATTTATTTTTACAGGGATTGCAGAGTTCCATGTGTTATGATACAATATTATGCCTTAGTAGTATTATGATATGGCATTTATCTGGTAGGACTGTGGTGACATCATCATATGCCTATCGCCGTTGCAGCAAGTATTAAACCAGCGCTTGTGTCCCTGCTGCCTTGAATGGGGCATTCCAGAAGGTCTCGGTCCTAATGTGTTTTCTTAATCCATCACTGCTTTTCTTGACTGGGTCTACTGCTGAGCTAGGGGTGCTGATCCTCTAATAGGGAAACATATTTAGAATTCTGTTTGCAGCTCATCTAAAATTACTATGCTATCCCTGACCCTTTTTGTGTTGGCAAGAATGTTACAAATTAAATCATGCAGTTTGCAATCCTATTGGGCCCTGCTGCTTAGTGAATGATATCACACGCGCCATCCTTGGCTGCTGAACACAGTCGGCTCCATTTCATTCCGTGTAATGCAATTTCTGTACAGTGACTAATTCTGCTGTTCATTCGCCCTAGAGTTTTTTAAAGTCCTATGTACTAGAATTCGAGAAATTCTTAATAGGCCACCTTGGTGGCAGAGTAGATTGTAATGCACAACTCCTACAGTAGCAGCAGCAGAACGCCTTTGTACATCATAGGGAAGGCCCATAAGCTGTGCGCATGTTCACTAGTGCAAAGACTGCGCAGTGTTACTCACAACAGGCATCTCATCATGAGTGTTCGCCATTGAAATGTTGGCAGTGAAAAGAACAGATAAAATATGAATTCAGTTTACTAATGTGCAAGTTTGATGGGTTTGTTATTATTCATACTCTATGGTGCCTACTTGCTGGTTTTCTACTGTCTGTTGGAATTGAGCGACTTAAATTCCAACTGTCCAGAATAAGACATGACAGATGAACAATTTTGCAAATGAATACGTTTTATAAACCTCTTTTGAAGGAAATATAATTGAAGAGAAAAGGTGCTGAATTTATATTCATGCTCCTTACTAATTAGAGTGATAATACCTGTCTCGAATGTTCAGAATTAATCTTCACATTATACAACCTGGAACATTCTGTACCAGTATCATAGGGAATGATCGAATATTTGTGCAGAAATACAGGCTTTTACCGCCTCTGTCGTTCTCCTCCACTTTTGAGTCCTATCCTCTGCTCTTGAACGCAAGGCATGGCATATTGACGTTTTGTGTGTAATCCTTCCAGTGATGAACACCATATTTTTATTTGCTTTTTTCATGAATCCCTTATGTTAATGAGAAATTCTGTAAGCACACAGATGTTGTACAGAAGTGTGGTCTTTTTGATGATAAAAAAAATCAAAAAGAGATGGCCTCTATGTGACTTATGCCCATGGTGGTAGCAGTGGCCGTGCACACTCTTCCAAGCCGCAATGTGTGGTGCGATGCATCTTGTTTCCAGGTACTGTCGCACAGCAGGGTCAGGGAACAGCAACTGTGACCGCAGCCCCACCAGCTGCCATTACCACCTGGAGGAGTGAGCTTCCTCAATGTCAGGAGGAGATGTACTGGAGGTCTAGAGCCCAGCTCTTCCTTATTATCCAGTATTTGGGTGTCTTTCATAGATTCACATGCCTGAATCATTCCCCGTCGTCGAGACGGGAGCCTCCGGTATATAAAAAAGTAATGTCCTAGAGACATACATAGAAAAAAATAGGCCTAAGGATCCCACCTTAGTGTCCTATCCACGTCCTTTTGTAAAAAGGACCTAAATAGAGTAGGCCCAAGGGTCCCACCTTAGTGGCCTATCTGTGTCCTTTTGTGAAAAGGACCAAAGTCAAGAAGCCAACCAATCAGCTACCAACTCCTTCTAGAACCTTCCTGTCAGGAGCCCAAGTCTCTCAGATTTTCTACCGCACGTTGTGCTAAGGGAGTCTCCTCTGAGCTCTGCTCAGATTCTGTGTTTATTTTCACTTCATTAAATAACTTTGCTTTTCTACTATGGATTATCTTCAAATACATTCTTTAAAGAAGGTCTGGTAAGGTTAGAGCCTGTGCTTCTTGTTCCAAGAAGTTGCTCTGCTCTGTTTCTCACACTGAAGTTATGTCGCACTATCTCAAGTAAGTCTTTGAGAGGTCGTGAAGGGCGACTTTTAATATGGTTAAGACCAGAAAGGAGGTTGTTTTTTATTTATTCTCCAGTTACTGTGATGAGGCGTTGCCCTCAACGTCTAGGAGACCTCAGAAGAGAATCTCCTCAGACTGATTCCTCAGGGGGACGTCCTGAGAAGGCCCTCAAAAAGACCGCTCAAAGGTCTTCTGGGCGCAGTCCTTCAAAATCTCCTCACTCTGTGGTAAAGGAGAGTAAAGGACTTGCTTTTGGAGAAAAAATCACATAAAAAAAGACGACTTCTGAGCCGTCAAAATCACCTCCTCTGATCATGGGATACAGCCTCTTCGTCTACGATGGCCTCATCTACGACGGCTCATCTACGACGGCTCATCTACGACGGCTCATCTACGACGGCTCATCTACGACGGCTCATCTACGACGGCTCATCTACGACGGCTCATCTACGACGGCTCATCTACGACTGCTCGTCGACGATGGCCTCGTCGACGATGGCCTCGTCTACGATGGCCTCGTCTACGATGGCCTCGTCTACGATGGCCTCCTCTACGATGGCCTCCTCTACGATGGCCTCCTCTACGATGGCTTCGTCTACGACGAGAGCGTCCACGACGACGAGAGCGTCCACGACGACGAGAGCGTCCACGACGACGAGAGCGTCCACGACGACGAGAGCGTCGACGAGAGTCGACGACGACGGACAGCGCCGACGACGAGAGCGTCGACGACGACGAGAGCGTCGACGACGACGAGAGCGTCTACGACGCTATGTCTGCTCGTCTACGACTGCTCGTCTACGACGGCCCGTCTACGACGGCCTGTCTACGGAATCGATGAGGGCCTCGTCTACGATAGCCTCGTCTATGATGGCCTCGTCTACGATGGCCTCGCCTACGACGGCCTCGCCTACGACGGCCTCGTCTACGATGGCCTCGTCTACGATGGCCTCGTCTATGATGGCCTCGTCTATGATGGCCTCGTCTATGATGGCCTCGCCTATGATGGCCTCGCCTACGATGGCCTCGCCTACGATGGCCTCGTCTACGATGGCCTCGTCTACGATGGCCTCGTCTACGATGGCCTCGTCTACGATGGCCTCGTCTACGATGGCCTCGTCTATGATGGCCTCGTCTACGACGGCCTCGTCTACAAAGGCTGGTCTACGACGGCGTCGGCCACCTTGTCGACGACGGATCGTCTATGGCGTCGTCTATGACGGCCTCATCTAGGACTGCTCGTCTTCGACGGCATAGTCTATGACGGCGATCTACGAAGGAAAAATCCGCCAATTCTGGAATTTTTTATACTGTGGTAGAGAGGGCTGCTCAACGTTTTAAGATCTTAATGACCTCTCAAGAACAGGCCGGATTCTTGTATGACTTTAAAGAACCTCTCAAGAAGGCTGTAAGGTCAATACAGATTATCAATTACCTATAGTCAGAAGGGGTAAGGATCATGCAGAACACCCCCTCTGTATCACCAGTTGGATAAGAAGTATAGGGCAAAGAGTGGACAACATTGGGAACAGGTTTTCCTCAATGTCGGCAATCACGGTAAAGGCCGTGAACGCTCTAGCGCTCTTGGGACGCTATCATGGACAATTGTGGGCACACATAGCCCCGTACCTGTCGGAATTGCCAAATTCATCCAAAGAGGAAGTAAAAAGGATTCTGCTAGATGGTGAAGCATCGGCGTCAGACACTATAGTCTGCGCGATGGATATAGCTATGACAGGATTCCTCAAGTTGGCTGGAGCAGCAGTCTTGCGGCTCCAAGGATGGCTAAAGGCAACCTCTTTCAGTCCTGAGGTGCAAACATAGGTTTTGCACATGCCATATGTCAGCCAGGTACTAATGGGCACAAAAAATTGACGAAGCAGACACTGTGAGTGCTTTGGGCACTCTTCAGTATAAGAACCAGTCCTTTAGTAGAAATAGAGGAAGTGGACAGTCTTCCCACAGAGGGAATTATCAATACAAGTCTTCCTACTCTTCAAGCCAGAGTAGACCGCAATACCAACAGCACCAACAACAGCAAAACAAGCAATCCTCTTTTTTGGGGAGGTCGTCCTTTCAAGGTAAAGGACAGCGGAAATGACAAAAATCTACGGCTGCTTCTATGACAGATCTCGATTATGCTGCAGATAGGAGCTATAGGGAGAGTACCTCCATCTCGGAAGGGATAAGGGTTTTATTCCCACTTCTTTTGATCCAGAAAAAAGACAAGAAGTGGAGACCAATCTTGGACCTCAGGGCCCTCAACAAATTCCTAAGAAGCAGTCATTTTGCATGGTAACGGTCCAGGAGGTCTTGCGACTACTGTATAAGCAGGATTTTAGAGCGTCCGTCGACATACAGGACGCTTACTTCCATATTCCAATTCACGGGAATCACAAAACGGTACTTGAGATTTGCAGTAGCGGGCAGACACTTGCAGTTTTGCGTTTTGCCCTTCGTGCCCAAGTCTGCACCGCACATATTCATGAAATGTCGTGCCACGGTGGCGGCATATCTCAGACACTGCCATCACCAAGTCTTTCTGTATCTAAATGACTGGCTGGTCAAGGCTTCATCCTTAAAAGATGCGTCCAGGTCATCCAACGCCTGTTTAAAGCTTTTCGATTGCTTGGGTCTCACCCTCAATCAGGAAAAATCGGTCCTACAACCTTCTCAGTACATCAGTTTCCTAGGTGCAACCCTGGACACATGGTCGGCAAAAGCTTTCCCATCCAGAGAGAGGATGAACAAGCCTTTTGCACTTGCTGCTATAGTAGCCTCGAAGAAAGCCTTGACAGTCCGCCTCTTCAAATCCCTCCTGGGGATGATGTCAGCGTGTATCCTCCTGATTCCTCACTGTCAACTACGATTGAGGAATCTTCAGGAGGCGCTCTCAAAGCAGTGGGTCCAATGCACAGGGTCATTCGAAGGCCACATAAAAGTGAATCCTCAGATGGTCGGAGCCCTTCGATGGTGGATGTCATCTCAAAACCTGTCTCAAGGCTTGTCATTCCTGCTTCGGCTACTCCTCATATTTCCACAACAGGCGCCTCCTTGGAAGGCTGGGGAGCTTTTCTGCAAGAGCTACAGATAAGCGGATAGTGGTCTCCTACGGAGAAGATACTACATATCAATCTGTTCGAATTGCGGGCGATCTTCCTCGCCCTTCATGTTTTCCTGCCAAGAATCAAATATTCCCTGGTGCTCGTCCGGACAGACAACACCACGACTATGCACTACCTCAACAAACAGGGAGGGACACGCTCGCTGAAACTCTCTCGCGAGTCGCAAAAAAGTCTGGTATTGGCTCATACTCCACAATGTAACCCTAAGGGCGGAATATGTCCCAGGCGCGGACAATGTGCTCGCCGACGCGTTGAGCATGCAGAAAACATTGTCACACAAGGGGGAGCTAGATCAACAACTTATCGACCAGATCTTCTCCAGATGGGACACGCCGCAAATCGATCTATTTGCGATGAGAATGGACGCCAAATGCCCACACTTCGCAGTTTGGCATCCCCAGTCAGGGTCTCTCGGGAATGCATTTTCCATCGCATGGCACAAGCGTCTTTGCGTACGCCTCTCCGCCATTCCCGAGGCTTCCTAGAGTCCTCAGGAATATTTCGATGGAGCCATATTCTCTACTTTTAATAGCCCCAACTTGGCCGAGGCAACATTAGTTCAGAGCGCCACCGTCTATCCCTGGAGCCGCCGATCCACCTTCGGCAGTGTCCATCGCTCCTCATAATGTACAACATCCGGATCTGAAGTCTCTCAGGTTAGCTACCGGGCTCCTGAGTTCCAAGAGTTCCACAATCTGAATATTCCACAAGACTGTAGGGACATTCTTGCCAGAGCAAGGGCAGATGGAACGACCAAAACGTATTCCCTGAAATAGAAGCGCTTTTGTGTTTGGTGTGCAGATCAAAACTTTCGGCTTTTCTCCTCCTCGCCGGAGCAAATCTACCTTATCTATTACATCTGGCACAGTAGGGCCTGGCCCACTCCTCCATTAAGCTACACTTAGCAGCAATATCTCGTTATAAAAGAACTTCAACGAGTCTATCTCTCTGGTCAAGCAGGTTGATTCAGCAATTTCTAAAGGATTATACAGATCTTTCCCGCCAGTAAGTGTGTTGCCACCTGCCTGGCATCTCAATGCGGTTCTTGACCAGCTCATGGAACATCCGTTTGACCCAGTACACAGAGCTGTCCTGAAGTATGTCTCGTGGAAAACAGCGCTCCTCCTGGCACTCACATCTGCAGGGAGGGTCCGTGAGCTACAGCAGTTTTTTTAATCCAGGATCCTTTTCTACGGTTTTAAAAAACGACAAAGTAATCCTGAGAACCAATCCTAGGTTTATCCCAAAAGTCCCGTCGGACTTCCGCCTAAATAAACCTGTGGTTCTGCGTTCCTTCTTTCCAAACCCAAGCATGGCAACTGAAAGATCGCTGCATGCTAGGGATCTCAACAATGCTTGAAGTTTTACATTGGCAAAACGAAAACATTCAGGAAATCTAACCAGCTCTTAGTAGCTTACAGTAGACCTAGGAGAGGCCTACCACTTACCAAGCAGAGAATCTCCAGATGGATTTCTGCAGCCATTACTTTCTGTCATGACCAAGCTGGACAGCCATTGCATTCCAAAGTGAGAGCGCACTCCACGAGAGCTATGTCCACTTCTATGGCCCTCTTCGCAGGTGCGCCAGTCATTGGCATTTACAGGGCGGCAACATGGAAGTCGCCGCATACATTCACTAGGCACTACTGCCTGGATACGGAGCTGAGGAAGGATGCAGTAGTGGGACAAGAAGTGTTCAGCTATATATATATATATATATATATTTCAGTAAGGTGAGCCTTCCTCCGTCCCTCCATCCTTCTCTGGTATGCACATTTCTCTACTAATACTTATTGTGGATGTCTAATTATGGTTCATGCTCGCATGATGTGTATTATCTAAGGAATAGTATATGCTGTGCCATCAGAAATGTGCAAATATATTGCTCGCTACTCTGATTCAGGCATGTGAATCTATGAAAGACACCCAAATACTGGATAAGAAATGCGTTACTTACCTGTAACTGCAGTTATCCAGTATTAGTGTCTTTCATAGATTCACATGCACCCTCCCGCCTCCCCTGGAAGGACTCACCTATCTCTCTAACAAGTTTACACCTACCTAGCTTGGTGCGTACGAAAATCTGAGAGACTTGGGCTCCTGACAGGAAGGTTCTAGAAGGAGGTGGTAGCTGATTGGTTGGCTTCTTGACTTTGGTCCTTTTCACAAAAGGACACAGATAGGCCACTAAGGTGGGACCCTTGGGCCTACTCTATTTAGGTCCTTTTTACAAAAGGACGTGGATAGGACACTAAGGTGGGATCCTTAGGCCTATTTTTTTCTATGTATGTCTCTAGGACATTACTTTTTTATATACCGGAGGCTCCCGTCTCGACGACGGGGAATGATTCAGGCATGTGAATCTATGAAAGACACTAATACTGGATAACTGCAGTTACAGGTAAGTAACGCATTTCTTCCTCCCTATTTGTCATTTTAAGTATGCTGCTACACTGCACTGCAAAATTCACTCACTCACACTCCCACACTCACTCGCTCCCCCCAGGCAGACAAGCACCAGAAGGGCACACCTGTTGTAAGCAAACACAAGCAGCAACAATACAAGCAATGGTGAGTGGAGACCGCCGAACAGAGAAATTTTCCTTATTGAAATAAAAATGTGTTGATGTCTAGTGTATACATAGTAGACAGATTGCTGAAATCCTCAGCAGGAACAAATTGTGTGTAAAGTTCAGGTAGTAACCCCATTGATCCTTTTCTAAAACCAGTCAGCAAATTCAGTGTGATGAGATTACATGAGATTACATGAACAGAGTTAGTCATAAGCTTTTTGGGCTAAGCAGACACTAAGGTACCACTGCTAAGCCTACTCCTGGATTCAAAAAAATTCAATCTGAGAGTCTTTTTCTCTATGGGGAGATCCCAATTTAAGAATATTAAAACATCCATTACATCTGTTTACGTGAGACAGAAAAAAATATGGCAGAAAAAACCATGAACATCACACCGGTTTTGAGACAGAAATACCAATTTTATTTTTACATAAATAGATGCAAACTTGGATCAAGGTACAAAAGATCGTAGACTACGGAGAACTTGAGTACCCTAAAATTAACCTGAACAACTAGGAAAAAATTAGTGAACTTAAAAATGTATTTGTTATAAATCTTTCTGAGTGTGCTTTAGGCACCATTGACCGGTTTTGAGAAACAAGATCAAAAAGGTTCACAATGTCAGTGTCCCAAAGAAGCCTCAGGTAAGTTCAAACTGATCATGTATATGATATATCCCTCCGAAATCCAGGAAAGTATTATCTTGCATTAAAAAGAGACAGGAAGAACTAAACCTGAAAGGGAAGATAGGAAACAGAAAACATGGAGGCCCTCATAGGTCACAGGATGAAATCCCAACAATTAAGGAGTTTTACCAGCACAAGCGGTGTAGTATATTTGACTGCAGCTAGGGAAATCTACTGCTGTTCCTGAACATGAACATAGATCAGGTCCAGAAGCATGCAGCAGGACGTTGTTCTGATTAGATCCTGACACCAAAGCTTGATGTGATCCCTGTTTAATCTGCTTAAACCAGGAGGTACCATTACGAAACAATGGGGGAACCCAGAATAGGCCTCTTCCATATGAGTTTGTTTATATTGATTTTATGTATAATCTTTGTCTTTTACGTGATCTCTATCACGAGCACTTTCTTCCATCACTTTCCTTCTCACTTTTGAGCAACTTATTATAACATGCGTAAAAGTAAAAAATATATTTATGATCAACTTATGATAAAATACAACAGTTTCGCACTTTCTTGAGTGTCTGTTTTCTATATTTTGGGTGCTATCAATGTTGAAATAATCCTGTTTAAACCAGGAGGCCAGTCTGCTGTTGAATTACCTACCAAACATCTGCAAGGCTTTGACTTATGATTACCCTCTCCCAATATGCACTATTATGGTTTTTGCAGCCAGGGTCCTCATGAAAAGCTGTTAAACTGTGAATTATCCATTTGGCTTTTACTTGTCACATATAGGTGTTACTGTGTCAATTTTACATCGTTGCCTCAGACACTTGTTACGTGATCAACTATCTCTTGTTCAAGCCTGTCCTTAATGTGAAGTGAAATAAATAACTCAGAGTATTATTTAAATGATTTGAAGCAGTAGTTGACCGCAAAACTGGTGTCCGCCTAGAACCTGTAACATTGATTTTAGTAACAAATTCATGTTAGGAACATATGTGGATTCGGTGAAAATTTGCTGAAACTTAATTTTTGTAGTAAAGTGGAATGAAAGTACATGATCCAGAAACTAGTACTTCAGCATCTAAATGTGGTCAATGACTATAAACATTTAAAAAAAATGGAGAATGTGGTACAAAACGCCACGACTTGTTGAATTAACCATGCTTATGAAAGCAATTATTGAAAAACAAAAACTCTCTATGACCTTTATGAATGAAACATAAACGTCTGCTTAATCATTTGCATCATTTAATGATGTACTTCACATTTTTTCTTTTTTGTAAATTTTTGAAAGGAATATTCTTTGTGCAAGAAAACTTTACAAGACAAACTCCTAATTATCTATACACATATGTACAATATACAAGACATTTACAGTTGAAAATTTGTCGCTTAAACCCCATACACACCTCTCAAACTTCAGACATACATACTATACAGTGGTCCCTAAGTGCACAATAGTAATATCAATGATTCAACTGGAAGAATAAAGCAAATTGTCAAAAAAAACCTTTTACAACAGTTTTTCTATTTTTAACTGTGAATGAAACTACATAAACAGTAATGAATCCGCAGTCTGTGTGACCTGGGACCAGGTCGACGCGTTTCGAACCCCTCAAGCTGGTGGGGTTCTCATCAGGACCAAAAAGACACTACAAGACAAAACCAAAACCCATTTGTAGCTGGCTAATCAAATCACATCATCGTGAAAGCATCACCAAAAGCCACAACCCCTACCTTAAGTCTTCTCGGAAACTGCTTTCATATGTGGTTGAGCTGTCTCTCAATCTGAAAATCATACAGACCAAAGCTGTGACCAAATCAGAACTTCCATCATACTCTCATCAAACTGACAAACGGTTAGTGACAATCGATATCAAAGGAGACATCAAAAAAGGCAGAATAAGTCGCCGAGGGACCTTACCCCCATTTAATTTGCGGAAGATGTAATTGGAGACTCCACGCTGCCTGTTTAGACAGAAGGGGAAAGCTGCAATAAGCCTCTATATTATTCAGGCATAAACTGGAAGGAACAAAACTTGTCGTGACGTCTCACTTACCAATTGTGGCCCCAGTGATTCTAGGGGCTGTGTTTGTATAAACGCCGAGTGAATCCGTGTCTGCGTTCTCTTGGCGGGATGACCTACAAAAAATGTACGTGCATTTAGAGGGTTGAAAGGCCAAAGGGCGCTTAGTGTTAATGGCGGCAAGTCTTAAGAAAAGAGTGGAACCTCCGGGGAGAGAGGGAGAGGGAGCGGCACTGCAACCCTCTGTGCCCAGTTCTAAGAAAGATACCGGCTCTCAGCTGCAGGGGGGTTCCTTACCTAAATTTGTAGTTCACTTTCGTGTCTTGATTCATATACCGGCGGGACCGTATCTCATGCCTATGCAGGTGGGTGCGCAGATGACCCGATTTTACTGATCGCGGTTGCGCGATGACGATCTAAAAATGATCACGCTCGTAGTTGACAGGCTTAGATGCTATATGGTGGAGTTGGACTTTCTATGTTTTAAAAATTTACGAAACTTCATTCAGGCCATTAATCGCTGTATTGAATTTCATGATTAAAAAAAGCTTCTTGTTGGCTAAGTCTGGCTTCTAGGTTGTTGCCCCGTCTGTCAACTTCAATTTTGGATAATACCGTCCATTTGAGGTCAGATTCCGTATGTTTTTTCATCACCCAGTGGTTCACCAATGGTGCATTTGCCACTGAGTATTTTGACTTAGCTTGACTGAGTTCGAGTCAAGGCCCATTACTCCTTTCTGTTATGAAAGCAATTAGGCAGTTGTTTGTCTACACCCAAGCAAAGCTATCTCATAGTCGTTCATTGCTATTCATTGATGTGCGCTGTATTTTTAAAGTGTTGTCCTTTTTATAAATGTATTCAGAATGTTTCTGATGCACTGAAATACAGATGTGAAAAGTTTTCAAACAGTCTCCCACCTTCATATTACATTAGTTTCCTGAAGACTTTTGGTGCAAATTAATTTTCCACCAGTGTAACTTAATACAGCTCGATATCACACACTGCTTCATGATACAATAACAAACAGCATATGACAACGCAACATTGTGCCAGACAGAATTTGAAGCAGTATAACACTTTTTTTAAAATCTTAGATTGCCTTCAGATTTTATTCATGTTGGTCCTTATACCAAATGTCTGCGCCCTAAAATTCTAGGCCGGCTATAAGGTGAGCAAATTTTGTTGTGGGTGTGGTGCAATCACTAAGTGCATACTCCGTTGCAGACTTGAATTTGATTTAAGGTAAATATCTTCTTCTACAGGTAAAGATGGAAGTATTATGATGGACCCTGGCAAATTGTATCAACGCGCTTCCCTCAGACACACTGGACACTTCTTAGTTTTCCTCTTGTACACATAATGTATCTTTCTCTCTCGTCTTGTCTACTGTTTCGCACCATTTCTCCACCTGTCTTCCCCATCATGCTTCAGTAATTTTGACCATATCTAAGCCATGGTCCACGAGCCCCTGGTGGTCGGCAGTCAAAATGTTTCAGAGCTTGTGGGGGAGAAACCTAAACAAATCAATTTTAAAAATTAAGATTTAGGTAACATTGACCAGGCAAGCTAATGAAAAGCCTATGAAAAGAAATGTGATGACAGCCAACCCAAATTAAGTCAGACCAGTAACGCAGTTTTGCAAACAAATGTAAGCCTTGTCAGTTTGTAACAAGTATGCTTACATTTGTGTAAGGCTACTTAGAGTTTCGACTCTAAAATATTACTTCCAAGTTTGGGCCAGTCTGAACCACATGAAAAATTGCATGCCTACTTTAGTTCTCTACTCAAATAGCTGATGCATTGTAAATAGAGCGCATGCCTCTCAAAAGTGGAGCGCATTTCCAATGATGGCATAACCAGATTTACTTTAAACCTACAGGTCAGTTTGAGAGTCTCAAGAGCACTCGCCATTTTTAAAATCTCCACGCATTTTCAAGAATAATCCGTGGTATGGACTGTTAGTGAACAGCTGTTGTGTTCCTAAAGGGCTCCAACTTTCGGCCCAGTAAGTTAGTAGCCCACTCATCTAAACTTTTCCCTGGTGGATCTTCTGCAGCTGATGTCCGCAGACCAGGTTCTTTGGGAAATTTAGTTTTAATATGGTGTTACCCTGAAGAGCTTGCCCCCTTATTGAGATGCTAATGGTATTAAAATGCTGCACCTTTGCAGCTTTTCTATTTCTTGATTTGTCTTTTAGTCGTAAAATACAAGCAAAGTGCTTCTCCTTGCAGTAGTGTAAAGAACTCTCGATTTCGCAGTTTGCTTAAAAAGCAGAAGGAGGGGATAGGTATGTAACTTCACCGGTGCTGGAGTGACATTAGGGTATTGAGGTGTGACGTCTACCATATGAATGGTTTACTTTGGCTTAAGGGGGCTGTGAGTGTTTCCTTTTATTATATTTCGATATTCTTATTCAACGATACAGAGTAGACATCTTCTACCCCAGAGATTCCTCAGTATAGATTCCACTTTGCCAGCTTCCTAACACAGCACAGCAGAAGAAGGCAGTGAAAACGTGGTCTTTACAGACATATCATTCTTCTGCCCACCACACCCATAAAAAACAGCTTGAGGTTAAACCTTGGTGTGTTCAATCAGAAGCTGTGAATTAATGTGTATAGTTTTTTGTACTGGGTTAATTATTCACCGACTGGGAAGTAAAAGAGCTGAGGGGTCTTTAAAGCAGTGGAGGCTTCTGCTCATAATAGATGGTGTGGCACGATGGTACCAAACTCACCGTAAATGCCACACTTCTCCTTCTCCCTGGCATGGCACCTCTCTTCCCCAAGGCCACGAGCAGGAATGGAAGGACTTCCTTCCTGCTCACTGGAACGCGAATCAAACCAATCCTGGAGCTCGCTCTTCAGCGTGAGAGCATCTCCAGGATTGGTGGAAGCAGGCAAACCCAGTGCTCATTTTGAGGCTGGGGGCCGTTCATAGCAATCCCCCAGCAGTTTCTCAGCCCAGGGATTGCTGGGTGTGCATGTCGGGCTGTTCGCAGGTAGCCAGCCGGCCAACCTGACATGCATACTAAAAGGGGCAGCAGTAATCTTGCAGTAGCAGGATTCAGCCCCTCCTCCTAGCCTGCGATGTATACACGCAAGCTGGTGACTAAATAAAATGGCCTTATTAGGCCATTTTATTTGGTTTTTTGCCTGCTGCACTCGGAGCAGGTGGGGTGATGCTCTTTTGCTATTGTGGAGGAGCCGCTGCTGCTCTAAAAGACTGCATAGGCAGGTGTCAGAAAGGCTCACTGACTTCTTGGGGTCTTCACCAATTACTGGGGGTCACAGATGTTGCTCCATCATCTGATGGCAAATCTTGCAGACAGTGTATTCATGTTCACCAAAAGCTCTCTCCACCTTTAAGTAGAACCGGATAGATGATTGATGGACCCTATTTTATTATTTATTTCATTGTGTTTATTTAAAGCTTTTGCTTAGCCCTTCAGTTGAGCACAATACATAGCAATAGTGCAGGTAGCCAACAACTGAGGATGCAGAGGCATACTTTTATGTTTACACTGTAAACTGAGGACAGTACATGTGTACAAGTACTGAAAAGATCAGACGCTCAACAGAAGAGTGGGGAAAGCCGCTGGAGAGAGGCATTAAAGTCCAGGAAGGAAAGAACATTGTGAAAAGGTCCGTTGTTGGGTCCTTGTTTGACTTTCACTTGCAAATAGGCAAATTTAAGCTATAATGAGAGGTTGTTCCAGCTTATTGATCCATATGCAAAGAAAGCCTGTTGCATTTTGTGTTTTTGTGAGCTTTTGGATCTCCAGCCTGACCAGGGATGTGATATTACCCGTGTGTGCACCACCGTAAATGGGGAGCATAGGTGCAAAGTAGGCAGGTTCACTGAAATGTAGGGCCTTGTAGACCACAGAGTAAACTCACAGAGCCCCACCCAACAATATGCAGACATAACTCTAAGTGGGGTCTCTTTCTAATCTACACATGTCCCCACTGACGGCCAGGGGTGAAACCTTTAAGTGAATTGCACACACTTGGCTGAGAATGTGGATTCGCTCCTAAGAGAGATTGTGAAGCACCAGAGGGCCGTACTGGGGTAGGGAGAGACTGCAGAGGCCCAGCGTGATGTACAGACTTCCACCAGTGACAAACATGTCCTAATCCTTTTCCACCGCACTAAGCGAGCCAAGTGATTTTACCTTGTCCAGTGTGGATCAATTTTTCAAAAAGTCATGGCAGAACCATTGTACAGTGCTCGAGAAGGGCCAGCCGGGCTCAGTCATGTTGTAAGGAAGACTGATGATGATTACAGATCTGAAAACTGGCAGCCTGTGATAAATAAAGCACAAGTCCACTTAATGAGACTGTAGAGCGGGGACACGGGGGACGTCATGTTATTAGGAGTTCCTGCCTCACTCCCCTCCCGGCTTCAGAGCTCCTGTTTTATAACTAAACAACTCTGAGTGAGATCCCAGTAGTCACACCTCTGATTTGCTTACATATTTACAATTATTAAATTATTCATGCATCAGTTAACATTTGCAGGAGGATAAAGCTCGCAGGAAGCAAAATATGATGCGCGCACCTTGTGCGACATGTTGGAATTTTGCAGCATTTGCACAATTTTGTGCAACTGCGCAAGCTGGTATATGAAATTCCGAATTCGGTGGACCATAAAGAAATAATAATGCAGCAAAAAACCCACTTGAGCAGCTCAGACCTAATTTTCACATATTAAACTCCTTTGAGCGTTTTGCAGAAGGGGGGTATGATGTATGAGCAGTCGCTGACGTCTCACATTTGTGCTGAGACGATGGGATATTTGGAGAGCAGTGAAGAGATTATTGTATACTACATTTCAGGGATTCGGGTTCAACCCTTGGCTAGTTAAATAAGTTCATTCTGTACTCAAGGCCTGAAGGGTTGCTGCATCACAGGCAGGCATTATTGAGTCACAACGAGCTCTTTAAATGGTAGAACAATATACGAACAAGGCAATTAAAAAAAAGTGTTTTGTACAATTGATGGAACAGACAACGTGTAGAGGCGAAAGGAAGTGAAATATTTGCACTTATCGGATTTTAACTGAAAAAGTGGTTACTTCCTCTGTAACCAGATAGAGGCTGGTGTCTCAAGAGTAGAAAGTGGACTTAAACAAGATATGTGGTCCGAAGTCTCCTCCAACCCAGGGCTCATAACCAGGAAGCTGGGGTTTCATTTTGTTTTTGCAATTTTTAATATAGCGCGAACTTGAAACGAACATATTCAAGCTCTTTACATGAGCACATTATTTTTTGTTTTTATGGTCTGGTTTGACAGGAAGCCAGAAGCACGTTTTTATCGGCAGAAGTTATGTGCTTTCACAATATGGTCAGGGACTACCGACCATCCCCCTCCCCTGCCTTGTGCTCCCCCACAATTATTAAAAATTGGACATGAGAGAGGATTTTCTTTGGAAGGCGGGGTGTCTTACAACCCCCGGCCGTATTTATTATAACATAAAAACAAATAAAAATGTTGAAATAAACAATATTTAAACAATAATTTATGCAGAAAACGTAATTGACATTGGATTACAATTCATGTAGACAGGTATCAAAGGGCTAACCTTAACATACTCCTAATACAAAATATTTCCTATCCAAAACTAATATTTTGAATCATAATCACACATTATTAATTTTCTGCATATCCTATTTTTGGGCCTACGGCAAGGTCGCTAACCGGTGTCAGATCCTTATCAATCAGCCACGCCCTCACGCATGAGTGAGCATGCGCAGAGAGCCCATTTACCGAGAGGGTACAGCCCACCCTCACCCCCGCCCCCCCGGTTACCCCCGTAAGCTCCATGAACTCCATTAACAATTTTATTGTTGACCCTCTCTACCAAGTGATTCAACGCCTTGACAGAATCCCCCCCCCCCTCTCCATCTGAGTCTAGGAATCATCTGGGACCAAACTATGGTGCAGCTCTGACATGTTTTAGCTAACCAGCCTACCTCAGAGATTATCTCCTCCATCAGGACCCTTCTCCCCAATTTCACCAGATCGTTTCCGCCCAAATGCAAGATAACAACTGTGGGCGGCGGTGTGTGTCTGTTGAGCAAGTCTGTAACAAACTCCCTAAACTGACTGAGGCAGAGCCCCCCCCCCCTACCATAAAAAGAAACCTTGAAAACTCCTTGTTCAGCCCTCTGTCTATAATTATTTGTAAGGAAAACAGATTTGACATGCTTTACATAAGAATGACCAATAACCCATACAACATGTGCCTCCTTGTCCTGTGCATGGGCCCGCCGTGATGAAGATACTTGCTGGTGATGTGCTGACGGCAGTTTCCGCCCTGCGTGACAGGTTCGAGAAACTGAAATACAAGCAAACAAACAAGACAGGCATCAGTCTAATTGTTCTGCCACCCTCACAACATGTGCAGCCGCACATAACGCTTGTAACAGTTGGAAGACCATCTCCCAATTCTTTTCACCCTGCTATCGTGTTACCCTCTAGCAGTTGCCTCAGTGGCAGCCCCTATTCGGAACGAATGTGTCCCAAAATCTTTTGGACTTAAACCAGCACTGTCAATTGTCTTAGCCAACACCCTTTTGAATTGGAACCTGGTAAGTGGGGTACCATCTGCATGCATTAATAAAGCCCCCCCACTGCCCCTACTCTCTGATGGAGGAAGGCCTCCACGTGCATCACTGAGCAGCATAGATTAGTTCATGCCCGATGACGTACCAGCCCCTCACCACGGGCTTCCTGATCAGTTTTATGTTTCCTAATGGTAATTAACAGCGCATCACCTAGTGTCCTTGTGTGTTCAAGCTGAAGTCCACCTAGCAGGTCCTGCTTATTGCTAGCCACCTGTTCCCCTACCTTGAATGCCCCATAAAAGGCTAGTGTAAAGGCAGCTTTAAACAATAGCACCTCCCCTGATGAACTGCAGGTGATTACCAGGGCATTTAATAGTAATGCCAGCCGATCTAAACCTATTGGTTGTCTCGTGTCCCTGGCGGTTGCTTGGAGGCGCCGCCACCCCTTTTGAGCCTTCTTCACAATGAAACTATTTGTGGGATCTTTTGTACCCCTGATCTGTGCAAAGAAGGAAACAACTGCCACATGCCGGCTGGCAGTCGCCACAGAGCGCCCCTCCCTGTGCAATGCTTCTAGGTACTGGGTGAAGTTCCCTGCCTGATCCCATCTCTCTGCCCAATCCTGCCCCAAATAAGTACAGTAAGACAAAAACGTCCCTTCGTAAGGCGTTCTGGTCCTGGGCGCTAGGCTAGCTGCCACGAGGTTCTGTAGCTGGGGGCACCAATCTGCCAGAGTGTTGCTGGGAAGTGTGTAGGCGTTGCCTCTGCGGGTGATAGGTGTTCCCTGAATACCTGCATCTTAAAGCGAGAGAGTGCGTCAGCTGCATTATTTAGCACCCCTGGAAAATGTTTGGCCCTAAACTGAATGTTAAGTTTCATGCACACCAGCACTATCTCCTTCAGTAAGCGGAGTATCATTTTACACCTGGCCGCCTGCTGGTTGATACATTCAACTACTGTCATGTTATCAGACCAGAAAATTACAGATTGAGTACACAACTGCTGAGGCCAAACTGTCAGTGCAACCCAAATTGGAAATAGTTCCCGGAAACCTATATTAGTTGTCAGACCACTCTCCTCCCACCATGCCGGCCACTGCTGTGCCACCCACTTGTTTCCAAGTATGGCGTCAAATCCCACACTGCCCTCAGCGTCAGTCCATAAACCTAACTCTGTAGACGTAGTGGGGGGACCGAGCCACACTACCTTGCCGTTGAAGCCCTCCAGAAATGCGATCCAAATCCGCATGTCCTGGAAAACCTCGGCCGGCAGTCTCGTGTGATGGTGCTTCTCCCGCAGACCTGTCATGGTCTGCGAGATTGAGCGGGAGAATGGTTGTGCCATGGGTATCACTCTCAGTGCGAAGTTCAACTGGCCCACAGTCTGCTGTAGCTGATGTAGTGTCACTTTGTCTTTGTCCTTGTCCAAACATTGCTGGAGTGCTGCTCTAAATTTCATGATTTTGTCTTTAGGTAACCTAAAACAACCCTCTACCGAGTCCAGTTCAATGCCCAAGAATTCTAATGTTGTTGCTCTACCCACCGTCTTTCCCGGCGCTAGCGGGACCCCAAAAGCCCGCATGAGCACGCAAAATTCCTGCAATGCCCACGCACACTCCTGAAAGCCCGCCGACCCGAGAAAGAGAAAGTCATACAGATAATGCATGACGTGTTGGTGCCCAGTTGTCTGTATAAAAACTCACTTAAAAAAAAAATGAATTTCTCAAAGTAGGCGCAGGAAACAGAACAACCCATGGGCATACACTTCTCCATATAGAATTTGCCTTGAAATGAAAAACCTAGCAGATGCTGATCTAGAGGGTGAACTGGCAGTAGCCGGAAAGCGGATTCAATATCTGACTTTGCCAACAAGGCCCCTGGTCCCAAAGTTCTCAGCATATTCACCGCCTGGTCAAAGGAGGCATATTTAACGCTACAGATGTCTTCATTGATGGCGTCATTTAGCGATGCGCCCCAAGACGCTGACAGATTATGAATCAGCCTGAACTCGCCCTCATCTTTCTTTGGCACCACGCCCAGGGGTGAGCAAACAAAATTGTGCACAGGGATGTGATAAAAATTACCCGCTATCCTGCCTAGGCGCAGTTATTTTGCAATTTTGGTCGCTGCCACAGCTGGGTTGTTCCTAACAGACAGTTGATTTCTACACTGTGACGTTCCTGTTGAGTCCATCGCTGGGATCCTAAAGCCTTGCAAAAAACCTTCTTATAACATCCTAGCAGAGGCATGGACTGGGTACCTGTTCAGCCAAGGAGTCATAGCCAGAGCGTCAATGGGTGAATGCGACACCAGCCGTACTCCCTCCCTATTCCTGTTTCGTTCTTCCCCTGTTTCCAGAGGAGGCGCTACCTTTTTTGCAGCATGTTGTTTCTGGGTAGTAAGGTTGGTTACAAATGGAACATGCGTGTCTATACTTGCATGGGCCCTGTGCCCTGGTGCATGATCGTTTATTGAAATCTCAGCAAACCCCTTTTCACCCCCCACTGTTCCCTGCACTAGGGGCTGTGCCCCGCCCTGAGCGGCCGAAAGGGCTGAGGGGATTTGGGGGGGTAGCTTCTGTTCCAACTCGGCCCGCACTACCAGGCTGTCCTGCTGTAAACTGACCATACCATGATATTGAGTCAACCTGATCCTAGGTAAGTGATGAGTCAAACTCTTTAGCTTTCCTAAAACTCATGTCATAAACCTTCCATCCTACCCCCCCATATTTATCATGGTATATTGTGATCCTACTCTGGTAACACGCCATCTCTGCTTGCAAGTTAGGGAAACGTTCAGATGTAATCGCCATAAACACAGAAAAGGCTCTAATCCAGTTGTTCAATGTTTCCTCCACCCTGAATCTCGCCTTTCCACCCCCATTCACTAGGCAACATCCAATCCTTCTGCTTCCTAGCATATTCCATTTCCCTATTATCCACAAGCAAAGAAAACATATTGACATAAGGGCCAGCCCAAATTAATTCCTTCACTTCTCGTGTTACATGTCAAGCCAAATGCTCCCTCCTAGAGGGTACATTTACCCTTGCCCAGCAATGGTAATGCCACCTCCTTATCAATTTCCCCGGCACCCGTTGGTTCTACTATCTTGTCTTTTCCGGGGTTGCTGCCTGGATACGCTGTTTGTGGAGGACTAGGAATACTCGGCCCCCGCTACTTGATCTTCCCCACCATCTTATGTGTCTCCGCTAAAGGATCCTCCCCGACCTCCTTCGCGCCAACTGAAGACGGTGACATCCCCCCTATTCCTAGCCAAGGGAGCACTGCCGCTATCTACGCCGCTAGCTCAGGTGGGACCTGACCAACCCCTGCTGGTGCTGAAACAGGGATGGGGGCTCCTGCACTTGGAACAGGAATCCCCGGGACTGGCGCGGGGTTAGACGTGGGTACCACCGGGACTACACCTGGGACCACCAGAGGCACTGAGCTTGGTGTTGGCCCGGTCGTGGAAGGTGCCGGGGTTGCAGGTATAATTGCCGGAATCTGCGGAGTAGGTATAGGGATTACTGGTGGCAACAACCACCCTACAGGACCCCCCCAGAGGACCCTCTTCGCCTTGTTGCTTCGGGCCTCACACATTCCCCTTCTTGGCTCTAGCCGGCTTGGGGAGTGGATCCAATTCCTCCCTGGGTTGTGGGAGTACTATCGTTCGCTTGGGCCTGCCTGATGGCCCAGCCTGGTCATCCAACTTCTGCCTAAGCTCCGCCATGCTCTTTCCTATCTGTTCTACTTTACCCCATCTCCTGTTCATCGTTGCCATACTATGCATCATACCTTGCAGCATATGTTCCATGGGGGAACGCTTTGCGCCACGTTTACTAGCCATCCTCTTTCACCCCCACAAATGCTAGATCACCTACACCTGCGTTAACACCGCGAGCACAATGCTATCTTGCTAACACCAGGACCTAACCCGGCTTTTACCTGCAGAAGTTGGGGGTACACAGACTGGCCGTAAGCACCACGCAACTGGGACCCCGCAACACCAGCTAGCCTGGGTGTTGGGCGAGCGCACTCTAGCCCAGCGGCCCTCAGAAGCAGTGAAATGCAGGCCTGCCTGTGTCCCCTTTCAGTGATGTCCACCAGCCGCACTCCTTGTCGTTGAGTATGCAGCGCACTCCCTAAGTACTCCTGCGATGCAAAAACAATATTAGTACATGTATGAGGACACTGAAGCGACAAATGTATTGAAACCGCAGTTGCGGTATCCACCGATTGAATTCAGTTTAAACCCATGAAGTGTGTTGGTTTATTTTGGGCCCAGAGAGAACTACGTCCCCCAGGTATCAGAGCACTTCACATGAGCACCAGCAACCTTATATAAGCCTTCAAGGCACAGTGAATTTAAATGATCTGCTTTATCCCTAAAAAATCCCCCCAGACCGCGTGCTCTCCTGCCCCTGGATTAGCCCAAAACTCAGAGCAATCCCCGGAGTGTCCAACACTCAGCATTCCAGGCACCGTGAATTTAACTGTTCTGTCTCAATCACAACATTCAACTCCTCCTGTCTACCAAGTTAAGTAGCGTATTGCTGCTGCTTTATCCTCCAAAAAGTCCCCCCCCCAGACTTCGTGCCCCTCTCCTAGATTAGCACACAATTTAAGTACCAAACCCCAAGTGCTCCCGGCCCCAACAAAGGAGCCTGCACCACAGCAAATATCTCGCTCCTCCTGCTCAAAACCGGCTGCTCCGACCGGATCTTATTAAGGGCTTACACCCGACATGCAGTGAGATGACAATTGGCCCTAGATCTGGCCGCGCTCAGCTACACAACTCCCCCCGGTACCTGCAGCGCCAAACACCGCAATGCTCAGCAAACCGCGCCGGCTCTCCGACTGTGCGCTGGCTCCAAAGACGTTCCCCGGGCACTCCTGATCCCCGCTCCGCTGCAACAATTCCCAGCAAACCACGCTGGCTCTCCGACTGCGCGCTGGCTAAAAGACTTTCGCCGGGCACTCCTGATCGCCGCTCCGCTGCCGCCGACGCTCCACCGCTACCTGCAGTGAAAAGGAAACAAAGGGGGCGTCGCTCACCTAATCCGTATCTGTAACGAAAAAGGAGAAAAATATAACAGCCTACAAGAGGCTGGGGGGCAAAGGGCAGGCCTGGGGAGCGCGGTAACAAGAGAATGCCTCCCGCGATCCCCAGCCTTTTAAACCCTCCACAGCAAACCAGTCCCAACTGACATGACCTTAGCTCCCCCCTTTGAACCGGAAGCGATTCCATCGCTTCTTGGTCAACTGGGGAGCGGTGCACCAATCAATAGTGGCGCACGCTTACCGCGTCATAATGACGCGGCGGGTCCGCGCCCCACCATGGGTTGTCAACATGAAGAAGGGAGGGCCGGCGACCTGCCATACCTTTGGGGGGGCCGATGCGGCCCCCCCTTTCCTAAAGTACTTGCACCTCCCCACAGCTGTGATGAATTTGTTTATTTATCCAACTGCCTGAGTTTGAACTTTCAACGGAACAGGCATGACAGTGTAAAGCTATGAAAGTGTCTTAGATGACTAGATAGTTTATGGCGTTTTTCACTAGCAGCAGCACAGATGGGAGGAGGAAAATCATTAATCTACATGGGTTTGCCAGTGAAGCGGTAAGTTAACCTTTTACCCTACATCAATATTATTCTACAATTGTTTGCTTCCACACTAATACATACCCATTCCCATGCTATCCACTTGTAAAGCTTCATACTACCATACAACATTCCTATACAGACAGACCTATTGGCATTACCAGTGCTTGTTAGACTTGTGGATATTAAGTGATTTGGCCAGAATTTAGGATGTTGACCTACGCCGATACTCGAACTTATTTGCCAATTCCAAAGTCACCTACTTAGGCCCATATGCCACATTCTCTCCTCTCCTTGTGCAAAGCAAGAGGTAAAATTGACAAATCTTTAACAAGGAAGTACAACTTGTTATTAACTGAGATACTCGGGGTACTCCAAGGTCAATGGTGAGCACAGATACCCAGAAAAGTGTGAAGCCAGGTAACCCAATGGCTGTCGCTCATCTGGCACCTCTCTAATAACTTCACAAAATGTTCTTAAATTCCTCTGCCGCTACCTAATAAATGGCTGCACTCATCAGTTAGGGAGGTCTGGTATCACTAGCATCTGTTCAGATCAGCCAGCGGTAACAGCTACTACCCTTGTGGTCCTGCCCATTGGTGTCACTGGCATTGCCCTTGCTACCCTTGGTCTCAGAGGTTAAGGAGAGACTGGCAGAAGCTGACTCTAAAATCCAGATCTACTGGATTAAGTTTCCACTCTGCCTTTTCGTAGGTAGGAGTGCTGCTGAGGGGCTAAGATGGAAACCCTGTGGTGGCACTTAGTGAGCGGGGCAGTCAGAGGGGGCCAATGCCACATATGCTATCTCTAGGGTTTTGAAAAATGTCACATCCATGGCAGACAGTGTCTTATAAAGAGAGAAAGCCACATTGTGGTTCTTATGAGAGTTTAGAGTGAGCCCAGATATGATGGGTTACAGGATAGTGCTTGATTGAATCTGGCAAGCTGCTCGACGTCCACCCTATGAGCTTTAAATGAGGGCAAAGTGCTGGCAAGGTCAAAACACTTAGCTCATACATGCCATGTAAGCATCTGGCTCTGGCCTCCCCTACAGTGCCCTTTCATTCCAGAAAACTAGTCATAATTTTATCTGTAGCATGTTTTATTTTGTTCATCCTAAACTTGAAATTGAAATCTGTTGAGGAACTATACTGACTTTGCAGCCATGTTTAACGCTATACAATTCCTCTCCTCCTATTACTTATTCATTGCCTTTTCCCTTTAAAATACATGCCCCTAAAGAATATTTTGTGTCTTGCTCAGCACTAATGAGTATAAGACTTGAACAAACCCACTTTACAGCAGGTTGTTTTTTTAGCATAATGTGAAATGGAACAAACTTTGTTTGCTCCAAATCATAGGATCTAAATATTTACTACGGGACAAAATGCAGTACTGAAACTGAGCAAAGTGATTTTCTTTTTAAATGGCAAAGATAGGACTAAGTTTCTGGCAAAATAATTTTCTTATTGCAGAATCAGCAGAAATAGCATCAATCGTTTGCTCAGTTATAATATGGGCATTGATTGGGCAAGAAACGTCAGTGTCGTGCCTGAAAGCTGTATGTCATCTGTATGTCATCTGTATGGCATCTTTAATTCATAGCTTTCAAATCCGGCATAGGGAACTCAGCCTTTCATGATTCCGACCTTAACGAAGTTAGTATCACTGTGAACATATTGGTTTACACAATGTTCTATTTCAAGTACTTTGGATGAAATTGCTATATAATGTACATATTTAAATTTTGTCAAAATATAATCATGTTAGCATGCTTTTAGACTGCCAAAATGCATCAGATAACACCTCACACTTAAACTAACTTGTATACACTCTGTAGCATTGTCTTCATGTTCCACATACAGTTTTAAGCAACTAGCACGCTTAAAGCTCTTTCCATCTACTTTCTGGTTGAGTGTTCTAGACCGCTATTGAGGCACACAGGAGGAATATCCTGCTCATGGCCTTTCCTATTTGCATAAGCATCTCTTGACTGTGTCATGTTCCTGTGGGGTGAGGTTGGGGTAGGGAAGAGGTGGAGGTTTACCGTCTGTACTTGAATTATTAACAAACTAGCAGCCCGTCCCGACGTTGTCCGGGAGCAATCAGGCTTCAGGGCCCCCGCCTGCCCCGACGTTGTCCGTGGGTCCCCCGGAGCGCACCCGCGGCTGCTTCACCTACCTCAGCCGCCGCTCCTCCCCACGCTCCTGAGTTCACCGCTCCTCCCCGCCTGTCCACCGCTCCTCGCCGCTCCTCACCGCTCCTCCCCGCCGCTCCTCACCGCTCCTCCCCGCCTGTCCGCCGCTCCTCCCCGCCTGTCCGCCGCTCCTCCCCACCTGTCTGCCGCTGCTCCCCGAGCTCATGTCGGCCGCTCCTCCTCGCGTTCCTGTACGCCGCTCCTCCCCGTGCTCCTGATGTCAGCACGCACGTCGCGGCCGGCGCTACTTCCAAGGGACTACTTTGTTTATCGTAAATTTTTTAAAGAACGTATATATTTTTTTTTATATAGCCTATGTCCATCTGCAGACCCTGACAATTACAATGATGTATCGGGTGTTTGGATTGGCGCTGTGGTTCCCGAGTTTACCCGCCTCAAAGGTTCCCAGTTCTCTCTTTATAATAGTAGTATAGATAGATAATAAAAATAAAATGTTCAATAAAGTCTGCTAGACCGCGCATGCCTTGTCTGTTGTGAGGCATATTGGACTTACCATGAACATAGGGGGAGTTAAAGTTTACCCATTGTTTACCATTGGTTGGCTTTCATTGTCATTCTCATTTGCCTGCTTCTTATTAGTGTCCCAGCCTCTCAACTTGTGTTGGTGCCTGCCATGAAGCACTACCTAACAAGTGTGTGCTTGCCTGGTGTTTGTGCTTGATGTTAGGGAACTACTTTTTTTCTTTTTCTGTAAGCATTCACAGAGCGTGCATGTGTTTTCGAGTAGTATCACTTGTGTACTTCTCTACCCCTATTGTGCTTCCTGTCCGTGTGTGCGTCTTCCACACACCTCCCCTTTTGCTATCACGCTTGTCTTCTCGATGTTGCATAGGTCGCCTGCTCTACCCTATGTGACTTTCGTGTCTCTGTACCCTTCCCCTGTGTTGCTTCCGTGTTCCCTAACTCTGGTCATTTTGCTTCCGTGTCCCGTGCTCTCTCCCTTATTACTTCTGTGTCCCCTGTTCTCCCTGTGTTGCTTCCAACCCCCCCACCCCGTTTTTTACCCCTTTGCATCTGTACCCCTATGCTAAAAAAAATGTAAAAACTGCTTTTGCTGGGTACGTTTTGTTTTTAGTTACCAATCCGACTCGGATCTGTAACTAAAAACAATAACAAGCATTGGCAAAGTAAATAGGTCTCACCTTTGGGACTTATTGGCTTTGGCAATTGTTTTTGGCGGAGAAGAGACACTGGGCATCATCTTTGAAATGAAAAAGACACTGACAAATGCAATAGGTCAAGTTAAGTTTCCAAGCGCAAAGCATTTTAAACACTTTTCTGGTGCTGTCAGCCAATGTTATGGGAGATAATAAAGTATGTACAAACATGTGATTGTTATTACCGGGGCAAGTGCGGTGTGGCCAGACGTTGATGTGACATCATGTTTATAATAGTGGAGAAAATGTTACTAAGTTAAAGCGTCCAGGTCGTAGCAGTTTAATTAATCTGTTTGACATAACCCTATAATAATTTGTAAAGCACAAAGAGAGAGCCTTTGTCTGGAAACGAAATCAAAGTCCCATGTATGGTAACAAAAGCACATTTTATCTTGGTACTAAATGTAACGCTATTCATTACTCACAAAAAACATTGACAAGCTTACATATCACACTTTCTCTCAACCTCTAACCCACAAATCCAGCCTGTCATTAAGACTGTCCCATCCCCCAAAACATTTCCCCTAGGTATTTCCCCTAATTAAGCAAATCATTCATGAAAGCGCATCCATAAACCTGTTCCTCACACGTTGACAGAACAAACACCGCAGCCTTGCTAGCTGTCCCTTAGCAGTTCATCAAAACTGCACAACCAAAGCCTAGTCCTGACATTGCTAAATACACAGACATGCAACGCATTTCGGTCAGACCACTCCATAACTGCTTGCATCAAGGTGGGTATCTTTCTAACACTGTGTCCCGATAACGAAGGTACTACTATTCAGCTATCTCCACCGCCGTACTTCACAACTGAACAGCCCCCACATTGTGGAAACGCCACCTTGAACAAGCCAAATATTCGAAAGCAAATCTTAACCCCTTCCCCCCGCCCATACATTCCCTGATCCCAAGGGGTTAAACATGGCTTCACGGTACTCAGTACAAGAGCTTACATTGGTCAGCCCCTCTTCTGCTCTGGCTGCTCACGTTCCGTTAACATATGGGCTTGTGGAGATGGCAGAAGATCTTCCCTAGTAGTCTGCACCATTTCTGTCCCTCCTGCAGGAGATGACAGTGGATAGCACAGCGCAGGTCAACGTTTTCCTTACCTCTTTTAGATATTTTGGTTTCTGGAAAGAGAAACCAAAGCACAAAGGACACTGCGATATGGAAGAGGTAATGTTGCAGACCTGCAGCAGGTGCATGTTGGAAGCCCAGTTCGTAATGATTCTACCAGCCTTTTGGACGGAGGAGTGTTTATCACAGTGACAATGGCTATTGAAAGAAGGAGTTTGAACATAATATATATATTTTTTTTAATTTTAAAGAGTTTTATACAGCGCTGGCTAGACTCGAAGGTATCAGAGCGCTTTACAAGAGAATCAACAATGTAGCAGAAAAAGATCAACAATTACACAATGCATCAAAAAATAGGCAATACAATTAGGAGATGAGAGAAAGGAGAGAGGAACGTAGTGGAGGCGACAGGGGAAGTGAGAAAGGGAGGATAAGGGAAGAGACAACAAGGAGAGACGAAAGGAAGTCTGTCTAAAGACCGACTGGTAGGTGACGACCAAGGAGGGAATCCAAGGCCCATCTCCCCTATAGCTAAACCAGGTAGCTCCATGGGGCATCAGACAAAATAGCTAGATCGCAATACATTGAGAGAGGAGAGTAGGAGAGACATAAATAGAGGGAGGATGCGGGAAGAGACGACAGGAGAGACAAAAGGAAGTCTGTCTAAAGACCGACTGGGTAGGTGACGTCCAAGGAGGGAATCCCCGGCCTGTCTCCCCTATTGCTAAACCAGGTGGCTCCATCGGGCATCAGACAAAATAGCTAGATCTCAATTGACGAGGGAAAATTCAAAGATAAACAGTGTGGGGACTAAGGGCCAGGACAGGTGAGGGCAAAGGTCAGTAGCAGGAAGGTGGAGAAGAGTAGAGCGGAGAGAAACATTTTAAATAGCGCTGGCAGACCCGGAGGTATCAGAGCGCTATACATAACGAGGTGCAGTTGCTTCAAGAACGTATTTACATAATTACAACATTTTCAGGAACAAAAATTAAGGAGAAATAGGAGTTATTTAAAGGCATGGGTTAGGTGTGGGGAGAGGAAATGGAGGCAGGGGAGAGAGAAATTAGGGGACGTGAGGAGTGAGGGAGGAAAGAGGAGAGGGAGGGGTTGGGAAACGCAAGGGCGACTAGAGAAGAGACAGAGTCAAAAGAATGGATGGGTAGGAGACGGTCCAGGAGGGGGACCAGAGCCAAGCTCCTCAAAAGCTACATAAGGTAACTCCATCGACCAGAGGTTGCTCGGTCGACCGAAGTACACCAAAGGGTAGAGATAACAGCCTAGATGGATCGTCAAAATTACAGGGAGGGGGCCTATCACGATGCAAGGTGAATGGGTTCCCAGCGATAATGGGAACATTCCTAAACCTCCAATTATGTGAGATTCCCTAAACACTGTAGACTCTCTCAGAGGGCTACCTGAGACTCCAGGGCAGAAATGCAGATCCCTCCCCAACAAGGGGAGAAGGAGTACTTTGGCAAGGGGTACATTTAAAGGAGGCCGGTTAAGGCCTTTACCAATTTTATGTGAATCCCAAGCACTGTGGACTCTCTCAGAGGGGAATCTGAGATTCCGGGGCAAGAATGCTGGATCCCTCCCCAACAAGCAGAGAGGGAGCGCTTTGGCAAGGGGCACAATTAAAGGAGGACACAAGGCGCCTATATCCCTAAAGCAGCTAACCTTGAAGGAACAGGGGAAATAGATCAAAAACCGTACACCGACAAGGCCTAAAATGAAGGGGCTAGCAGAGAAAGAGCGTGGGCAGAGAAGGAAAGACGTGGATACATTGGGAAAAATGAATGCGGAGGGAAAGGGAGGATGTGGACCTGTGGGGAGAGATTCATCTGCCATAGAAAGGGCAGGTAGGTATAAGCAGGCTCAACAGGGAACAGTCAACAGAGCTCGCAAAAACCCGGAGGAGTCGGTGTGCAAGCAAGGGTAATGGTAAGAGACAAAATTAACAGAGAGAGTAAAGAAAAGAAGTAGTGCAGTACAATACCAACCATAGTATTAGAACATTAAGTCATGCAAATAATCGGTGGGGGGACATAACATGAGGGAACAGAGGTATCAATAACAATTTTAAAACAATGTGAGCATCCATCTGGAGGAGAGAAGAACACCAATAATAGTTTGTGAGGGGGTCAGTGGGACTGGCAGTAGGGACCAAGTTGCAAGATGGTGGAGCTCGACCGGAGTGACCATTAGAGGCGACCCAAAATGGTGGGGGGCAGTGTCGCTCAAAAGTCCCGAGGGATAGCTTCTTCATACCTCCGGATAAAATCTCCATGTTGATCCACGCGTTAGAGGGAGGCAAACCAAGAAGGATGGCAGTGGGAAACGCATCAGTGGCGAACTCCGGAGGCAGTAGAGAGGGCTTGGGGGAGGGGGGATAAAGAGTCTCGTACTCCGTGCCAAGGGGAGGGGGAGAAGGACGGTCGAGCAGAGCGGAGTCACGTCCCAAGCCCTGGGGCACCGGCGTCCGACCGACTGCATGGAAAGAACCTCTCTGTAAAACCGGAACTGGAAAGGATTCAATGTGCTTTCGCGGTGCGCCGACGGGTGCCATCTTGGGGTCAGGCAGGCTCCAGGCAGAATGTCCCGAAGGAGAGCAGCCACCAGGTGAAGCTGGTTATTAAGCCCCCGGGTCAGGAAGGGGCAGCGGAAGTATCTGCAGGGCAAAAACGCTTGTACATAGGGTGTCCAACTGGCATTGGTGGAAATTCAGGATGGTGAGGGTAAAAATTCAGGACAAAGGGTAAAAATTCAGGACACAAATTCAGGACAGGAGGTCAAAATTCAGGACAAAACTTCAGGACACGTGGATAAGTTTTACAGACACACCAGAGGTCGCGCAATTGTATATAAGTAAGCCCAGCCATATCGAGACCTATTCAGCAATTTGCAAATCTATCCATCATGTATCCTTCCATCTATCATTTCACTCATCCACCCTTTCATTCATCCTTTCACTCATCCATCCATTTTCCATCCATCCGCCCTTTCACCCTATCCATCTGTACACTCATCCATCCACTCTTCTAATCATCCATCCATTCACTCATCCATCCAGCCATTTACCCTTTCACCCATCCAGCCATCCTTTCACTTACTCATCCATTCACCCAGTCACTCATCCTTCCACCCATCCACCCTTTCAGTCATCCATCATCCTCCCTTTCTCTCTCCATTGACTCTTTCACTTAGCAATCCTTCCTTCCATCCATCCACCCACCCATCCATCTACTCATCCGCTAATGAATCCATCATTGACCCTATCACTCATCCATCCTTTCTCTCATCCATTTATCATTTCACTCCTTCACTCATCTATTCATCATTGTGTCCATCTACCTTCCCCTCACTCATCCATCCTTACATCCACCCTTTCACTCATCCGTCCATCTATTCACCCTTGCACTTATCAATTCATCAATCCATCCATCATTTCACTCATCCATCCACCCACTCACTCATCATCCACCTTTTCACTCATCCATCCTTTCACTCACCCATCCACCCTTTTACCCATCCAGCTACCCTTCCACCCATACATACAGCTATTTCCCTTTTCTCTCTTACATCCTTCCACTCACTCATCAATCCATTCATCCTCTCCCATTATCCATCTATTCAATCTTTCATTCATCCATTCACCCTTTCACTAATTCATCCAGCCACCCCTTCACTTACTCACTCACCCACCTTTTCATATTAATTTTGAGCTGAGCCTTTTTGACAAGAGGCCCATCAAGAACTTCACCCTCGCTGCAGGAGCCATTCCAGGACTGGGACAGAAGCCACCAAGGGCAGAGACAGGATCCACCACAGGGGGGGACAGGAGCCACCACAGGTGGGGGGAGGGGGACAGGAGCCACCACAGGCGGGGGACGGGGCAGGAGCCACCACAGGGGGTGACAGGAGCCATCACAGGTCGGGGGGGCAGGAGCCACCACATGGGGGGAACAGGATCCACCAGGGTGGGCACAGGGTTGGGCATGCGGTATTCTAGAATCATCTGGGTCTCTTCCAAGGTGGGGGAGGGCTCCTTATCCCCTCCTGGACAAGACAAGGAGAAGACCGGCTCTGTTTCCAAAATGCTAGTTTTGCTCCCCTCCCCCCACACTGATGTACAGTACTGAAAGGAGATACTCCAAGAGAACCGATTTAACTGATTGTCCTCCATACTTTGTTAATCAGTGTGGCTGGGATTGTGCCATTTCTTTATTTTATTACAATATAGACTGCATGTTTGTAAACAAACCTCGATTCTTCAATTTAGTGACAATAATTAAGCCCTGTGAAAAGAACCACGTGCTGCCTCGGTGTAATCCGGGCCGGTTCTAGGATGTTTGGGGCCCTTGGCAGAAAGGGAATGTGTCACACCAATTGCAGATTCATGACGCATTGAGGGCTGTTTGCATCTGAACAGATGCCCCTGCTCCTGAAGCCGCAGCCCCTCCCTCTCAGTCACCTTCAAGCACCTCTTAACAGCTCGTCAAGGGCTGGAGGTGTGAGGGTTGCCATCCCGGTGTGCCTCTCCAATGCTGCTGGGTATCTGAGCTTTCATACAGCATCAGAGTTAACACCCGACCTTAACAGCATTGGAGTCAAGCAGGGAGGCGGGGCCAGCTGTGCAGGTTGTGTGAACAGTTAAAATTCCGGACAAATGGCGTCCGTTAAAGAACCCTTCATGGACAACGGACAGAGGGCCGAAATTACGGACTGTCCGTGAAATTTACGGACGGTTGGTCACCCTACAGTTGTACACCTTATCGCTTACTCTCAGTTCTGCTCGCCTAGGTCGTCAATGCAGTTTGTTGCAGTTCTGTCGCAGCCGCTATTATTGGTGGACTGTTCCGAGCACGGCTCCAGTTTCAGTTTCGGTTTTTCCGAGAGGTGCCCGCACTTTGTCCACATTCGTTAATGTATCCCCTTATTCCCTTATTGTCTCTCAAAGGGGCCATGAGACGCCCGCTTCTGCCCTTGATATTCCGGTCCTCAGCTCGAGGTCTCACAACGCCGGGTTTCATGTGAGCGCCTTGCTATCCTCTGCTGTTGCGGTTATTCTTGCCCTCGCGCCCCCGTTGTGCCTTCTCACTATGAGTGCTTTCTCACTATGAGTGCTTTTATCTCCTGCGCATTGCTGGCACCTGCTGCCGGCGGGGATGGTAGGAGCACCGTTTGCGTCTCACATCTGTGCCTCTCTTGCTTCCGTGGTTGGTTTCAGTTTTGAAAACATGAAGGCATTTTTTTCTTCAAATGCACACAAACCTAACTTTTGGTAAAGTATGTACAGCAAATATCACCTGCAGGGGTCAAAGTGAATATAAAGGAAATGCATGATGTCTCACCACTCCGTCTCTGAACGTGTCAGCACAGAGACTCTGAACGGACCGTGGGGGCCAGCCTGTTCGAAATACTGATGACAAATGGTTCATGGGACATCAAAGGCCAAAGAATGTTTAAAGCAGAGACAGGGAGGGAGTGACTTGTGGACGGAGAAAGCATAGACAGGAGGGAGGAGTGGGGGGGGGGGGGGGGGGGAAGCTTTTAAACGTACACACAAGCTATTTTGCCCATTCCAACGTAATGAAATATTTAAATATAAAAGAGAAGCGCAGTGTCTTTTATTTGCCTCAAAAGCATAGGGAGAAACACGCCGCCGTACAAATACCACAAAAGCACGAGCAATAAAAAAAAAAGCACAGCCTGCACAAACAGTCGCAGGAAAGAAAAAAAATAGGTCCCAAAAACAAACATCTAAGCCCCAAAGTGTAAATATACCAGTAATTAGGTGGTGCTCCATGGGAGGAAATAAAGCATGAAAAGGAGGGACAAAGAGCAAAGATTAACCACTGGCAAGCAAGCCTTTTTAAAAGACAATTAAAATAATAAATAAAAAGGCAATGGGCAGGCTGTAAGCCCACAAAGTGTATTCAACATGTCTTGGAGAAACAGCGCAGGTGCTGCCTAGACTCGACCTAAAAAGCAGCGTTGTTATTTTGTAGGTATGCAGTTAGGTGGTGCATGTGCCTACAAAATGATACAATTAGCCATATAAAGGATTTTTATTGGTTTATCTTAGCTATGCTGCACAGCATCGATGATGCTGTGTAGCATGGCTAAAACATTAGCATAGCCAATAGGTCACAAAAGCTAAACGTATTGGTTTTGTTAATAATTGATACTACCTTGCAAAGGTGAAAACAAAGGTTGTAACTCTTAAAATTGCTTCCACCTCAAAATGTATCTGGAGGAGTGATTAGTATTTTCACCTCACAATCTATCTGGGGCAACGAAAAATATATTCACTTACAAATCTATCTGGAGCAGTGGCACCTAGATTCACCATGGAATCTACAAGGATCAGTGAGATGTTGAGTCCCCTCAGAATACATCTGGAGCAGGGGGGAGTAAATATACCTCACAATCTATCTTGAGCAGTGAGGAGTTGATAAACAGTGCAATCTATCTGGAGCAGGAAGGAATAGATTGAAGTCAGAATATACCTGGAATAGTGAGGAGCATATTCTCCTCAGAAAACATCTTAAGCAGTGGGAAGTCGATTTAGTTTGCAGTCTGTCTGGAGCCATCTAAAGGAGTAGATTCACCACAGGATTCACGTAAGAATTCATCCGGAGCAGTGTGGAGTAGATTCAACTCTGAAAATATCTAGAACTGTGAAGCTGTCTGGAGCGGTGGTGAGTAAATTGGTTTCAGAATTTTTCCGGAGCAGTAGTGAGTACTTTCACCTCTGAATGTGTCTGGAGCAGTAGGGTTTGCCTCAGAATCTGCCTGGAACAATGCTGAGCAGATTCACCTCAGAACTTGTCTGGAGCAGAGGGGAGTAGATTCAGCTCAGAATATATTGGAGCCAGGGGGAACTGATTCTTAGTTTGCAAACCTGTGCTTTTTGAATCCGGCCCTTGTGTTTAGAGTCAACCCAGATGATGGCCCTCCTGCTTGACCCGAGCATGAATGTTATGTTAATTTATTTTATAAAACGCTATGTTTACCCGGATGTATATTGGCGCTAGTCGTGCCCCTCTTCCCTTGGGTTAGAAAATGTACCTTTGATTTCGTACAGCTTTAAGTAAAGAGTGTAATTAAAAAGTGTTTGACATGGGGCTTTTTATCGAATAGAGAGGTTTCCACTGCTGTAATCTATCAATAAAGACACTCAAATGTAACCTGGCGAAGTGCTTGCCCGTTAGTAGCTTCAAAAGTAAATTACTCCCCGAGACGGACATGTGAGAATGGTTATTGTTTTAGTCCTGTTGTTTACTGACACATCAGATTTACATGTACTATCAACTTCTCAAAGGTGGCTTTACATATAATGCTCGATTCTGTCTCCAATTCTCTTTCCTCTGTTAGATTCCAGGGAGAGTGAATATAAAGTTGAATTCATTTATGACAAAATATTTCTATTTTAATTTTTAAGAAAGAAAGTTAATGATATAGCAAATAAAAATACAACTATCCCACCACTGCATTGTGTTTAAGGAAGAATCTCTCCTAATGACAGTCTTCAAACTAGAACCCTTGATGGCAGGATGTTACCTCCAGAGTAAACGCAGACGATGTAGGACTACACATTTTCACTCAGGGGTGGCTTCTTTTTGGCTTTTAGAGTCAGGGGCATGTGAAGATTGACATCCTCATTGAAGATCAGCGTCACTTTGAGTGGGATTTTGACAACCAGTCACCAGCACACCCTGTTTGATGGCATCTCTGTGTGATGTCGTTGGCATACCTTGAGACAGAACAGCAACAACCCCAAAAGTATGGCGAACTAAAAACCTATAGAAAAACGTCCACCTTTAATATACACTGTGAAATCTTGGTTTCCTAATACTGCTATGAACGACCCATACCCAATGCTGCGCTTCACCATGTGAGTTCTCACTAAAATTGTGGTCTAATTAGAAGCTATGTTTAGACAGATTTTGGCCAAGGCACAAACAGTTTTTACTTTCAGCGATTCTAAGCTAAAGCTTTATACAGAGTTTTATCTAAGAATCATTGATGTTAAAATGTCTAGAGCAGTTTTGGAGGATTTCACCTGTTTGAGTGCCCTGTATCCCAGATTGATTTTCGGCGCTTGCAGTCAGCATCCGCAAGCTTGGCTGTAGCTGGAATGGCAGACTCCTGTCAGCGGTTTGAGATTGCTAACGCAGCAACCACATTGGCTGTCACAGAGGTTCCATAAACTAATTAGGTCATGTAACATCGCTTTCAGCAAATCAGCTTTCAGCAGCTGAGGTCAATAATTGGCAGTAACTGCATGCTGCTGCTGAGCGCTGATCACATTTGGCAGCTCTAGCCGGATACTTAATTTCTCATAAAAAATTCAAACAATTATTAGACTCCACTGTGGCTCACGTCATGCATATAAAACTGCAAACATTATTTTTTGTAGTGCGAAAAAACCTAAATCTATGTAAACTCGTTCCTCTGCTCCCATTCCTTTTGCTATTGCGGTGTTGCCCGTCCAGAAGTGTTACTTTTGAGTCTACTCCACTGTTCTTCATTGCGCACAGTTTTTATTCAGGAGTGCTTCTTTTTGTGCCTTTCCATTTGCTCGATCAGTATGTTTCAAAGTAACTTTTTTCTAACCCAGTTATAGAAGTCTTCTCACCGATTTGGACTTCTGTGGACACATGTTATGCTGTAACTTGTTCGTAAAGGTGAGAACTCTTAAATGTAAACCTAGAGCAGATTTTCGTTAGTCATGATGTTGCCTGTAACTTGAATTGATGGGAATCAACTCCCAGAAAACCAGCATTGTTTGAGGCAACAGAGTGTCTCTAATTAATGTGAACAGGGATTGTGGCCATGCAAGCTATAGAATTGCTGCTTTCTTCTGAGCTTTTTATAGCATGCAACCTTGACCCATGATATCCCTGAATTTATGTAGTGTACGCAGGCTGAGAAGTACAAAAAAAAATGGTGTCCAAATCAAGGGGCATCTATTCTAAATAGATGTGGGAAAAGTGAATACAAGTTCAGCTTGGAGTGATCTCTTGAAGAAACTGTGACGCTCCCTTTGTGTCAAGTGGAAACAAGTTGGGACGCCCACGTCTAATAATCAGAGTGGTGTGGCCTGAAGTGGTGAAAGTCTGCCGTGTACTAGTGATGGCTACGATGGGGTAACAGGAAAGTTTTATATATGACCTGCATCAAAGTAGGTGACTGTGAGAGCAGGGATTCACCTTTGAAAGCATGAGTCGGTGATGAAGGGGATGGGACTCTCCATCCAGCCCCTCCCTACAAAGTGTAAAGATATCCCTGGAGCTTTTAGTGGAAGTGATGAGGAGCAACGGAAGAGTTACCTAGGGATATTGTTGTTGAGGCTGTGCAACAAATTAATACACAGTGGCATTCTGGTCATGACTTTGCTCCTCCACAGGCAGAGACTGGAGTAGCATTGACTTCTAAGAAAGCGCTCCTGGTGCTGCACTTGTTTAAAAGCAGGCGGGGAAACATCAGAAAGACCATCTTTTCAATAGTGAGTTATCCATGAAATCACTTTGGAACCTGAGACCCGGAAGGGACACTCCAAGCTGTACACTCATCATAAAGATGGTACCAGGGGTCGAGCGCCCACACAGAAAATCAGCAGAACTGTAGCACTGCATCAAATCTGCAGCGAGAGGACGAGCCGGAGAGCCCCTAGGATGTGACCATGGCCAACTGGACTGCACTGGTAGAGGTCTGAATGAATAGATTACTTTCATATCAAAGTGGTAAATGTGGATAATGGATAACTAACAGTAAAGGTAAAGATAATGAGATTACCTATTAGAAAAATATGAATTTTACCATATGGGCCTGAAATTGGGCAAATAAATTGAAAGAACTAGAAGGACATATAAGAGCCTTTGAAGCATATTCTCTATGACCGTATTTGCCTGCTCAAGCAGGAAATGAGCGAGAGGGACAATATATTTAAGTTTCTAAGATTCTGAGCCTGAGCCTTGCTGTGCCCCGACAGCGCTGTGTCAGCTGAGTGAGCTGTATTTAGCCCTTCGTCTGTTTTTCAACTGTTCTGTGGGTAAGTAGCAAATATTCATGGCCATTATTTTATTATTATTAGGGCATTTACTTTCAGGAATTTCGTGGCCATCTGCTCCTCAGTCTCCTCCAGGCAAATCTTGGTGTTGGAAGTCACTAATTAAGCAAATCTTTATTCAAAATAGATCATGTACAAATGTATCCTGTTTGGGTGTTCATGCTGAAGAAAAGAGTTAATTAACATTCTTCATCCTACTTTGCCACCTTTAAAAAACATTCACTTTTCCGGTCCAAGTCAACCACCTCATCTACGGTTTTACATTTCTAGAACTACCACAAACCTGATATGCTACAGGGCCATTAATATATTGAATTTTAAAAGTACTGTCCTAATATGTATGCGCTGTTATTGAGCTCTACCACTACAGTGTATCATATGATTTTTATTTCCTTTCCTGGTCATAAAGAACCTCACGTTTTGACGGCATCATTCTTTCTGTCCTAGAGATGCTGGCCACAATACAATATGCCAAAGTCAGACTCTGAGGGTGATTGATGTGGGGCGGGGGCATCTGTAAGCAGAGGACTCCTTAGAAACGGTGGCAGCAGTTTTTTAAGGATGCATGTTTATTGCAGTAGTCAAGGAAACCATGAATCCGTGTGCGTGAGAGGCTTCCAGCGCTGCCTGCTTTCGGTTCCCGAGCCCTACATGCCACTGCCTTCGGCCCCTGCATCAGGGATTGCTGGTTTCCATGGCATCTGTGCCACTGTTAGAGGGGGCGGAGAGTCTCTCGCTTTTTGTTGGGCACCATTTGGCTTACAGTAGAAACCCTGCCTGTCAAGAATGCAGCACAACAGTACACATCTTCTAGTTGTGTCAGATGGTGACAGCCCCATAATGGAAGCAGTCACCTGGTGACACATTTCATTTATCTAGTCCTCGAAGATCCATGTATTAAACAACAATTATTGCAGGCCTTTGTCTGCGTGCTTGAGACTCTAGTTTCCCGTTTTTGTCCTTTTTAGGTCGTGCATTCGAGACCTCTTGTATATACTTTAGTATATACTTATATACTTTGTCTGCTCTGGAAATTAGTCTTTAGACTTGTCTGCTTCCGCTAGGGACTTTTTTTTAATGTTTAACAGCCTCTATTAACCGCATGCGTGCGGGCAGAATTCCGCCCGTACGCGGAGTTTTGCGAAAGCGCATGTTACGTGACGAGCTGGGCTCGTCATCAGCGTAGCAGGAGGCTACCTCATGACGAGCCCAGCTCGTCAGCAGCGTGGAAGGGGTTAAACTGTCTTGATAGAAGAGGTCAGTAAAATACCAGAAATGCTTTCTACTGAGAGACTTTTTGTTTTCTGTTTTTCTGGCTACTGCCTCTATTTAACGTTCTTGATAGAAAACGACCAGTAGAGGTCGGTAAAATACCAGAATCACTTTAGCATTCTCTAGATTCCAATTTCATAGAAATTCTCTTCCACGAGCACCCGTAGACAGTAATATTTTTTTCAAATCTTGTATTTTCAGTGATATGACAACCGAAGGCCATGATTTTATATTAAAAACATAGCTTTGTACAATACCATTTTCCTCTGAAAGGCAATATTTTTCTCCATGTGTTCCTATACCTGGTGTGTCATGCAGTTTGGTGCTTACTTTCCCTCCATGTTAAAGAACAGTAGATGTTTCAGCACCCAGGCATAGCTAAATACATATAAGGTCCCAAAGGCGAGACCGATTGCATTGCAAATGCTTGTTTGTTGTGTGATCACTGAAAAATATAGAACCATCCCCAAAGCATCTGAGAGACCAGCCTAGCCTTGCTTTGCTTGATCAGCACTCTTTCCATCAGATGTTTTGTTTTTCTGCCGGAAGTGGATCTTACTTAGAAAGTTTGATTGAACTCACAGTTTATCTCTGCATGCTCCACACCCAGACGGTGAAGGATCCTGTTGTACTCGGCTATAGCACAGTCTCTCTGATGTGCTCACCAACTAGTACTGTATTGCAAAATTAACATACTGCTTACCACCACTGCAGGGCGCAGAAAGGCTTGCCTGTATGGTCAGTATAGTACACATTGTAGGATGTGTGGCCGTAGGAGTATCGTGTTTGCTTTTGATCCTGTATGGGAAGTGTTTCCATGTTGTGCATGAGGACCACTGAGGTGCGTTTAATATTTTATGGGACTCAGCGCTTATCAGTGTGAACATAGGCGCACAGTTTAGGGTTTTCTGTAAGCTGTCAGTTTCTAGCAGCTCTGCAGGCCCCTTTATTGTATTTAATATGGTTGTAATCCAGTTTACTGGATTCTCCATTCGAAGATATTTTGTTTAAAGTTTATTGTCTTGAGAAGTCCTAGGTTTGAGGGCTATGTGGTCGAGAGATATGTTGGGAAAGACTTTGTTACTATCATTTCATATCAGATTGTCATTGTGAGATGTTAACAAGTGGTCGTAGTTTGTAGCTTACTGAGACCTGAAGTGGTGGATTACTTTAAAGTCCTCTTGTCCAGCAGCATGTGGCAGATCTCTTCAGTTATTCCACTCCTGTTCAGTTAGTGATGGGTGGTTTATTGCTTTGAGACTGGTAAGTAGAGGTTTCTGAAAATTAGGGTAGTGCCTTGAGGGTACAATGTCATTAGAATAATTAATAAGGACAGAATGATTCTAAACACCACAATGGTATTCCATAGCAACTCATGACTTCATTCCGGCTCGGAATGCCTGGGCATGTGCAGCATTGTAGGGAAGAGATTTTGTGTTTTGCCTCCAGGAGGAAACCAAAACCAGCGGCGGCTGGCACAGATCTGGTGTAGGGGGCAGAGGGCAGGGGTGGTGTAAAGAATACAAAAACGTACCTCCTTGTCATGTCTCGCCGCCCTTTCTATCGTCGTCTCCGGAACAGGGCACCCAGGCTCCCCTGAGCCAATCACAATGCTGCAGTGCACCCAGGCAGGTGTTTTACGGAGCCACTTTCCATGCCTGGTGTCATCTAATATGCTCAAACTGTATGATTTTTCTCTTTCCTTAATGGGAACTACTAGAGGTGCTGTAGGTGCTCAAAAAGGAGCGTGAGCTGTGGCAGTGGGAGTGTTATGATGAGGCAAACTGGCATAGCAACGTAACTTTATGGGGCTATCTGCTATGTCTACAGTAAGAGCACCCCTGATTTTGCACCTGAAAGAAATGTTTGGGAAAGTGCACACAGCACTTCTCTACTTTTCACCAATTTATGTATACATACACAAACCTTATGTGTCAACAAAAAAATACATTTAATATTTTTTTAGCATAATATTTTTTTTTTTTATGTGGGGACCTCTAGAAAAATAAAGGTAGGGGAAACAGAATGGTTATCCAAATCTCATATTCATCCATCTATGCATGGTTTTATGAAATGCGTACTTGACTGTAGTTGCTTGCATTGAGAAACTGTATGGATTCACACACAAATAGTGTGTTTCTCGTGCAAGAAGTTGAGTTTTGCAACCTGCACATAAAAGCTTTAAAATACTTGATACAGGATGGAAGTGGCAATTGCATTAGCAGGATTCTCATCTTAAGAATAATTAAAAACAGTTGGGAATTATTCGATGCAAATGTATAAAATAATTCCTAGCTAGATAAATACTCCAAGTATTAAACTGACATTACCTTTATATTTAGTTTTGTTTTAAATAGTTCTTCTATACTCTTTATAAACTTTGTTTCAGTCCTTTCGTGTATACAGCAAAATGTTCTTAAATCAGTAATTTTTCACGAAGGCAATTATTTTTTATACATTTTCTTTTAATCATGTTACATTAACCCCTTAAGTGCTGCGCACGTTCACCGGCCGACGGCACCACTACCTCCGTAGTGCTGCCGTCGGCCGTTGAACGTTCGAACTGCACCTGCGCAATGGAACGTCCAGCACTGGAGCTGGACGTTCCATAGCAGCTATGAGGTTAAGGAAGATTCTTTACTGTATATGGTTATTTAAAACCTTCACAACAATGCTAAATAAATATCCTTATTGTACGTCTACAGTACAAAAATATAATAAAACTATTTATTTAAGTTATAAAAAAATTGTGTCGAATTATATCGAAATATCACTATTCATTAGATACGGGCTGGCTGCAACAAAATTCTAAGTTCAAAATTCTAAGTGCCATTTGCTGGTTTTCTAAAGCTAAATGGTCATTATGTGCACTATTTACTTTTTCTTTATTTACAATCACAAATTTAATGTAAACTCTAAAAACAAAATATTTTAAAACCATTGGTAATTCAGATCTCCAATAGGTAGCCACCATAATCTTGTTTTTCCGTCATGTCTTACGAGTATAAAATCATAAGATAGCGGCTATTTCTGTCTTCTTCTTAAAATGACATGGTATAGTGAGCCATAGCCTTTATATCCTCTATCCTACTAAGCGTGTAAGAGACTGCTTTCAGGGCCAACTCATACATAAAACAAGGATTAAGTTAATATTATGATGCATATATATGATACCACTAATAAGCACAGTTCTTAGTCCTTTGTCCCTTTATTAGAAATTTCCTTGAATAACGCCATTATGAACTTTACTCCCCTACAAGCAAGGGGAATTGAGCTTCCACTTAGCCAGGTGATGACAGCTTGCCTACATGAGTGTATGCCCATGTTCCTAAATAGTGATTTCAAGAGAATTTTCTTCTATGCCAAGGGTACAGTACAGATACACAAACAATGAATTCATGTTACTTTTTTGTATCCACAAAGTCTACAGGATAGATTAATTTTTCAGGATTGGATAAAATATTTAGAGTCCATAATACCAAACCGGAATAACATAAATTGGATTTTAATCCTAAAGAAAAATCTTCTGTCAAATACCCCCGAGGGCCTATATTAGAATAGGAATGTATTACTGTCCAGCGGTGACTCCTTATTGCAAATGTATTTTTATCTGTTAGGTTTGATGCAGTTCACGTTGCAGTTCTTAGCACTTGTGTGTTACAAATCTTTTGATAATTTGTATGGTCTCAAGACAAAATGTATTGTCTTGAGTATTACTGTGCCTTTTAGTGAGACTCCAGAAAACTGTAAGGAGCATGCTGTTGTAGAGCTTTTGTGTGTTAGAGTGACAATACCAGCAGCCCCATGCTAACCACATAATAAATCCCTCATTGACTTTCAAGAGACAGGAGTATAAGCAGCTTTAGCTCTCTGCTGATCTTTTGTTACCAATTCTTAAAATATTTCATTCAGTGGGGTTTGACTCTGCCCAAAGGGTTACTCCATGCTTATCTAATAGTTTTGGCTTTTGGTATATCATTCCTCCTGCTATGTAGTTCTTTCATAGCAATGCATGAGGAACTACATTTGCCCTATTCTGTATGTACCAGTGGTTAAGACATCTCTCTCTTGCTGTGGAAGAACAGGAGAGAGTGTGTGCTGAGCATTAAACTAGCTGTACCCACCTCCAAGGCTATACTTCAAATCCCTTGTAATTGAGGCTAACAATATTTTTAAAAACTGCCTTGTGATTTGTGACTTACAGAAAAGAGAGCCTCTAGACCCAACTGTGGGTCGCTAGCGGATTTTTAGTGGGTCACAAAAGACCAAGCAAAAAAGTTGCCTTTAGAATTTTTATTTATCTTGCCACAATTGCTATGCGTCAAAGGCACAGGTCAAATGTCAGGCTCAGTCTTCTGACAAATTGCTGCTTTTTTAACATGGGGATTTGTGTTTACAAAACCCTCTCACTTTACAAGCAGGAAAAAAAAGTAAAGTAAATTAGGTGACAGGCTTGCTGGGGTACTGGTGTGTGAAAAGAAAGATGTAATTTTGTTTGTAACACAGCAACATGTAAATATGTGCAAATGAACTGTACATATTCTGCAGTTAGGCAAAACTCAAGCACATTTTTTGTAATTCTGAAGTGGCCTGGAAGCAAATATCTCAGTAGGATTTTCACACATTATCATTTATGTGCACATAGTTTTATCAGTAAACGTGTGTGTGCAAATTTCCTAGCCATTTAACCCCTTCGTTGTGGGGCCGATTCCCAGCAGGGGAATTATCCCCGCGTGCGAGCGTTCTAACGGCCATGACAAGCTTAGCTCGTCATGAGCACACGAGAACCGTGGCTCATGACGAGCTGAGCTCGTCATGAGCCTGGGAGGGGTTAAATGGAAACAATAGACAATCTCATGTCCATTGAAGCTAGGTGGGTTGTGACAGTTTGTCATTCCACACATTGGGTATTGGTTCCAGTGGCAGCCAGCACGGACTGGGTGGGGAAGGGGGTGTTAAAAAAAACTAAAACTTACCTTGTTGCCTTGTCTCTCTGCCACGTTGCACTTGGACCAGAACAGGAAGCACCCAGGCTCCCCTGACCGATCACAATGCTGCAGTGCAACGTTTTGATTTGTCTGAACACCGTGGTTCGGCGCTCAGCCAGGAAATGGGAGCCTGGACATGTGCTCCACCCAGGCTGTCATGCAGCCTAGGTGGAGAACATGCAAAGTGCGCATGACTGTTTGGCATGCCCAAGATGGCCAGCCAAACATTCATATGCACTTAGAATGCCCTCCACTCCTCCTCCTGCTCGAGCAGCCCTGCCCTGCAAAGACGCACCAGCAGGAGAAAATAAAATGATGATAACATCAAGTTATTATTATTTTATTTTTCCTTTATTTCACTGCTGCAAAGAAGTGGGGTGACGATTCTCCCCCTTAGTGGAGGAGACGGCACTGATTGGTTCTATAAAGTTTGGGAACCACTGCTCTTGGCCATGGTTTCCTCACACAAAAATGCTTGGGGTTTACGTCTTCCTATGGTGCGCTGCCCCACACTTCCCCATAGGGGTTGTGACCCCATAGCGTCCTGTACCCCATCTGTTAATTCTTCCCCCAAGCAAGATGTTCAGAGGTTAACTCCTTCGACTCGTCATGATCCACGGTGCTCGTGTGCTCATGACGAGCTGAGATCGTCATGACCGTTAGAACGCTCGTACGCTGGGCTAATTTCTCTGCTGTGCGAGCGTTCTAAAGAAACAGTTGTGGTCATGACGAGCTCAGCTCGTCATGAGCACCGGGGCATTGTGCGCACCCCCCAGCACAGCGGGGGAATGTGCCCTGCAGGGAAGGGGTTAACTCTCCTCATTGCACCCTGTCCCCAATTGTGCCTCATATGTGATGTTAATATTTCCCAGTCCTGCCACGTGCCCCTGGCTCATCCCAGAATCGCTCACACACAAATGTGTGGTGTTCAAGAATCCTCAGCTCACCACCTTTCTCGAACTACCTGTTCCATTGCCAGACTTTATTTTGCACTGTTCTTCTTAGTGTGAAGCATATGCGTGTTTGAGGTACAAAAACGGCAAGTTTACACTAGGATTCTAAAATGGGACAAGGCCAACCTGAAACTGAAAAAAACATCATTAAAGTCAAGAAATAGAATGTTTCTCTCACTTGCTAGATGCTTTCAATGTGTTGGAAAAATCCTGTATCTCTGCCTCACGCTTCATCACAGCTTCTGTCAAATACTTTGGTAAAATCTTCGAAATATTGGTGAAATTTTCAGCGGGAAGACAAATTGCAGTCGTTTCACACTTCAGGCGTCAAACGCACATACGGCAGCACTGTCTTATTTTTAATTCATTCTGACGTTTTTTCGACTGTATGCTAAAACTGGATGCGAGAACGGTAACGCTTGTCCCTAAAATAAAAAGTAAAAAACTTGGCACGCATACTTTTCATGATTTACTGCTCTTCTAATTTTAAACCTTTTAAAATTGGGAACAGTGAATTTAGAGCTCCCTTAAGTGAAAGCAAATCACAAATTTATCATGGGGATTTGGTGAACGTGTAATTGCTTTGCTTTCAGATTTCACTGGCACTGCGTCTTGCTCTCATTGTCACTTGTTTTGCGTTGTGATGTAAGTGCAAAGCAACAATTTGACTCCAGGTCACTATTGGTTGAATCCAGGGGCGGCTCCTCTAAGGCGGAGGAGCGCCACCCCACTGCTCAATGAGCAGTTGAACAAGGAAAAATAAATTGATAATAACGCTACTTTATTATCATTTTATTATTCCGCTGTGGATCTGCTGGTTAGGGGCGGGGCTGGCTGTCACAGGAACGGGGGGAGGAGTAGTGAACACTCTCCAGTGCGCATGACAGTTTGGCTGGCCGTCATTGGCCGACCAAACAGTAATGCACACTTTGTATGTTCCCCAGTCTGGGTGAAGAACATGCACAGCCTCCCAGTCCCTCTCTGAGCGCCGGACCACGGCGCTCAGACCAATCACAACGCTACTGTAACACAGCATTGTAAGTGCAAAAAATCTACTCCTGAAACCTCGTAGATTCCGGAAAGAGAAAACATACAAGCGCTCCTTCTCAGGAATGGCACCCAGGATCTGGAATGCGCTCCCTCCTGAAACCAGGCTTATCTCCTCCACTGCACTCTTCAAGAAAGAGGTGAAAGCCATCCTTCTGGCCAAGATCTCCTGAACCTTTTAGGGGCCGGATCAGAGACTCTGCATTGCTTTGTATCACTGCTCACCCTGTCCTTTGACACTATACTTCTACCTGGTGGGAACACTACCGACCAATATATGATACACTTTGGCTTACTCAGTCACTCTCCCGATGCCCTCACTCAGTGTTCTCTCTATACTAGGACATTGGTATCAGCCATCCACACACCCAAGGTGTACCTGAACACCTCTGTAGTGGGATCAATGACTTGTGCCGTCTTATATTACTTGTTTACCTGATTGTATATTGATATGTCTTATGTATGTTATTATTATCCTACCATGCTAGTGACTATTATACTGCTCCCACTATCTCTGTTCACTCCTACTGCCCCTGCCCTGTCTTTGTGAAGCGCTATGATATCTGTAAGGATCTTGTTCGCGCTATATAAAACTTTGAATACATACATTGTGATTGGCTAGGGGAGTCGGTAGCCTGTGTGCTTCCTGATATTGCTTCGTGCTCCTGGAGTCTACCAAGGAGCCAAAAAGAACCGAGAGGCAGTGGCCGGCCTACAGGGAAGTGTTTTTATTTTTTAGTTTCTTTCATTCTCATAAACCTCCCGCGCCCGATCTTGCCGTCCCCTCACTGCGCCAACTCTGTTAATTTTCGGCCGCCACTGGTTGTATCCCTTTACTTACAGAGAGACTTGATCAAGGTTGATAAACTGATGATAGCGCTGTTCAAGGGTACACATTAACTCCTAAATGTTGTATGACCGCTAAAAGAAGTTAGAGGAAAAAACAGCTACTGAGTCGGCTTGCCACCTGTGATCTTACCCGAGAGGCCAAACTTAGAATGTGAATGAGGCTTACCCTGATCTTTTTAGAGAGCCCAGTAGTTCAATGGCAGGGAGAAGGACCAGCAGTGTTTCCTGCATGTGATCGTTCCAGGGACTAGCGATTGAGGTGGTTGTCCAGGCTGATCTGCAGTGTTACCCACAGGTGAATATTCCTTTAGCCAGTAAACAGAGTGCCATGTGGCCTGCACTGCAGTGTTACCCAAAGATGATTACACAGAGGCTAAAGGAAGTGTGTGGAATCTACAGTCTCTGTTTGTCTCCACCAGGTGATTCCTCCAATCAGAGTCTAAAGATTTCATGAAGTTTGACACACTGCTCCTCTCCACCTATCAAGGCAAGGATGTCATAAGTGAGAAAAATGGTTCATTGGCTGTGTCTTGGGTTTGTCTTGCCAGAAGAAGTAATCTTTATAGTACTTCCGAAGCTGTTGAGTAGTATGCTGTATAGTCCACTATCCATGTTCGGTGTATATACTAAGCTAATCTACAGGAATTTAGCAACAGCAATTTCTGGTGCACATAGTAATAGAAGTGGGTTTTTTCCCGCGAAGGACTGCAGTGGTAAACATTAGGAAGTTTTTAATGCATTATTGGGGTCAGTCAGGCAGGGAAGAGTAGAGAGTGACATCTCTAGAGATTGTGAAAAACTGTGGTCCAGTGGGAAACGTTTTAGGAATGGATAACAGGAACTTGAGGCGTTGAAAATGTGCCTTAACTGAAGCCTCTATACGCTGATAATCCAGACAGACTAAGGATGAGTCTGGTAATATTAGATAACTGGGAGATTAGTGAACAAAAAGTTAGAATTGGTCGTTGTCCATCCGTCTGCATGGTTAGGAAAGGCAAAAGGGATAACACAACTTGATTGGATGGAGAAAATGAAATATGTTTTGCAGTATGTGGACAGCATGAGTTGGAGAACTTGCTGACATCTTGCTTAAATTAAATATCGTAATTGAAAATGAATTTGTCTTGCTTCTTTCCTCATAAGAACTGAGGCACAGGGTGTCAAAGAGCTTCCTTCCCTTGGCACAATTTATAAGGGCATTTTTATACCTGCGCCGTTTGGGTGATCAGTTAAAACATGGCAGAGAGATCTCGTCTTGTGTGTGCACCGGATATATGCTTACAATACAATACAACAGTCATGTAGCTAGCAAATGTGGGCAGAGGTCATTGTGAGGAGCACACGTGGACCAACCTTTTATGCAAGAATATCTTGTTGGGAACAAAAACAGTTTTCTAAATTTACAAATGACCTTGGCATATGCCTGTGGAGGATCTACAGATGCAGGGAAATGTGTGACTTAATTTGGGATTAGAAACCCACTATTTGTTAAATCAATATCAGTACTTGGTTAGAATAGAACATGGCGAGAACCTGTGAGTGAGCGAGAATGGGGAAGGGCTATGTAAAATAAATATGGAAGTGCAGTAAGGAGACAGAGACCATTATTCCATTCACATTTTCATTCATCCATCCACATCTACACATCCATCCAGTGATCGTGATTATATATTAATCCGGCCCTCATTCCACACCCATGCAGTAATTAATCCACACTTATTTATTTATTAGTAAACCCATCAGAAACACAAATTTTATTATACATCACCATCCACTCACACCCAAAGATTTGCATTCTCCCATGACTTCATTAATCCATCGTATATGTATTCATCTACCAGGCCCTATCCATCCACAGCCTTACATTTATACATCTGCTCCCACCCAGGAATGTATTCATTATCCCAGACGTATGCATTAAATGATTCGTCCAGCTTTGTATTCACGTACAGGAACCCTTCCATCATCATCATCTCTCCTTAGACTCTCACCTTCACCCACCTCACTGATTCATTCATCCACACAACTGTTTATGGATCCAGGCGTCATCCATCTACCGCCATATAAACATTCCTCTATTCATGTGTACATCCATTCACTTGCCATTACCCATGCATCTGCCTGAATCAAGGGTGTAAAGACTCTCTTGAGTGATAAGGAAAGCACAAGATCGGAAAAGAGAAATCATGGATGGAGTCAGGCAACTCTCTCTCACACTCACACACTCACACACTAATCCCTCAATCCATCCACTCATCACTCTGTATTTCCTTATGCTTATACCTATTCTTTAATCTTACTATCCACCTACACCCATTCATGTTCCGTGGATCCCCCTACACACATGCATTCCTCCATCCATTCACAACCTATTACACATCCATCGATCGACAAAACCAACCCATAGAGCCACTCCTTGCCTTTGGCAACTCACCCATCCACAACCGTGACTAAATCCATCAACCTTTCACATATCCCTCCACCCACACCAGTGAATTCATGCACATTTTCATTGAAACCCATGCATCCATCCACTCCCATGAGTTAACGATCCTTACTCATGCAACACACACACATTTATCCAAGTTGCTGCATTCATGTTACCCAGGCTCGGACTTTCCTCCACAAATGTGATCTTAATTTGGATCCACCTGAAGGCAAGATGACCTTTTGATCTTGTGGAAATGTATCATCATAGTGTTATGTTAGGGATTTGTTCAGCATCACATGCAGCACTGGGCTTGGTGTGTGAGCCTAAAGTAATGTTAGGATATAGAGAGCGCACAGTTTTCAATAGAGAATAACTTTGGGGAGATGTAGGTCCTATGGGCTTGCTGGACTTAGCTGCCTTTGTCAGTGCTTTGTAATAAAACATTTAAATATTTTTTTTATTAACGCGCCATGAAACCCAAGATTATCTTTTGAAGAGCTACTTTCTAAATATTTGTTCGGAGATCTCACTTTTTGCAGGCAGACTGAGGACTCGGTTTTCTTTGAAAGATGGTAAACTGTGATAGAGGTATGTCTGCATTTCTTTAATGTTTCTAATTGTTAAAGGAGCTGGCATATATAAACACAGATAAGAGGTGGATTCTGATATTTGAAGTGTCTGTCTATACAGTTTGCTGTTAGATATACACTCGTAAACTGTGCATTCTAGAAAAAGCTGCCGTTATTGAATTACCAGTTGGTTAGAAGTCCTTTGACTTAGCGGTATTCCTTATCTAAACCACAAAATGCGTGTATCATTTCCTGGCTAGGGTTGCAATATGTTTTGCTAATCCAGTGCTTAGTGTGCCAGAATACTAGCATTTCAGCCAGCAAAATGGAGTGTCACCAGGTGAATTGATGTGTTTTACTTGGAATGCCATTCGGACTACCCAGAATGTATTGTTTATGGTCGTAAGTTATCGAACTCAAAGCACATGTGTTTCGTCATGTATTGTGTTACTGAGGAGTTGCCGGTCTTCACAGGGACCATTTATCTTGCCAGCAACTAATTTGTTAAGCTTGCACATTTTTCATTTAGCACACACTTTAAATAAGTGCCAACCTATTGTAATGCTTCTCTTTGTTGTCAAGGGAGAAAAGCAGAATGTACAAAATTCTAGTGTTTTTGAAGACGTTTAGTTTGAGGATACAGAACGAAATTTTATGAAATATTCTATTATTTGGTTTCACTTACAGGCAGTTTAGCGGTATGTTGGTCACAGAACTATTGGACCTAATACTTTGGTTGGGCTTTGGGCCAGCCCACTCCAGTTCATTGGTTTTTTGCATGCCACCTTATGTCACTATTGGCTTGAAATATTGTCAATCACATGTGAGCCCACCAGCGATTGTCTTCCACACCTCATTCTATCTGCTTTTTGTGTGTCCTACTTCTTATGTAGTCACTGCATTTCACGTGGGACTATTTTCTGTTCTGCCACTCCCTCCTTATTGCTGCACTCCTGCCTTTTACTGATCCTTGCCCTCTCTCCCTTCCACCACTTCCTAGAGAGATGCTCTTCCACATCTACCTTTCCCTCTCTAGCCCCCTAAAACAAAATGTGTAGGGTGGACGTGCAGATTCAGATTGCTACTTGACTGCTCTCTTTAATTAATGTACGTAGCATCCTGTGTGCATTTTATTATTAATTTGCAGTTTGAAGAAAGGTTTTCACCATCTTTGAACAGGAAATTAATAAAAATGTATAACAAAAAAAGGTTTTTAAATGCCAAGGCATATAAATGCAGGTCCGTTATCTTGGAATGGTTGTTGCCACAAATAATGACAAAACAAATAAGCAGTAGCAAAGCCAATAGTTCTGCACCCTGGTGTCACATGTGAGACCAATTGGCTTTGCCAGTGCTTGTCCTTCAGTTTCATAGCCACCTGTTCCACTTTTTTTTTGCTTGATAGCGGATATTTCAGATGATCACATCCATCAATGAGTGAGAGCACAATCGATGTAGAATGAATCAGGTTTATAGTATACTAGTGAATTAAATACTTCCCTCTAATTCTGTTTAAGTCTGTAGATCATGTTTGAATCTAGACCAGGTCAACTGCATGAAAGATGCATTGACCAGGTATCCCATGTGAGTATGTATGCATAGGTTTACTTCACACGCAGTTTGCATGTGGTGTGCAATTCATGTAATACAAGTAACTTTCTCAAAGTCACATGTATGTTTGCCTCAGTCTCTATGATTGTATTTCTGAAAACTGCCCTCAATTCATATCAAAGACTATTGACTCTTTTCTTTGCCTGCAACCTAACAATACCTAATAGCCTCAGCCTCATCTACTAACCCATCAACTGATGCGTTTTTGAGTTTATATTATTGTGCACTAATGTGCACTAATAATAGCATATAATGTGCAATTCTACACATGATCCTATCTATATATCTATCAATCTATCTATCTCACACGCACACACAAACCTAACATATTTGCTATTACAATGAATTTCCTATGGTGCATGGAAGTGACGTTATTAATGTGTTTTAGTTGGCCGCATGCCTGTATAAATCTCCATTCTGAGCAAGATGGATGCCATCCTTGTCACTCACTCCTGTTTCTTCCCATCACCCCCTGTACACATAGTCTCCCCACAGAGCACACAGGCTGATTACATAATGGTTTATTTCCACTGCAGTAGTTACCTTGCCAGTGTTGAAGTTGCCATGGTGCATATATAAGATTGCAACAAGTATTTAACTCATTTGTTTTGTTTGTTTTACTGGGACTATTCACTGGGATAGTCTTATTGGTAATGTTTCATATTTATTCAAACATCTCTGAGGACATTAGCATAGAGGGTGTTGAAAATGATTTTTGGAACACATATGGGGTTTATGTGTAAAGGTAATGACGTGCATTTTTCTTGAGTTCTGGTTTGCTAAAGAAATTATAGTTTTACTCGCACCACAATGAGTTTTCGGAATTTCAAATGATTGTATGCAAGAGTTGTGTATAAAAAAACCTTTGAGGCCAGAAGGCTTTCCTATTTTACTAGGGATGCTGCCCGATTGAAGCTTAAAATATTTTCTCTTTTCACATACCCTGTGTAACTTTGCATCTGGGGGCCTTCATGGCATTGACTTTGTCCCACTTATTTAGAATTCTTATAATAAATTAATTTAAACTTTTCATTGCACTAGAACTCAGTTATTGAGTGGATCTCATTATTTAATTAACTGTTTTACTTTACTGTTATTGTTTGGGGAGATGCCTTAATGCAGGGACACATTATCTCATGAAATCGAGGTTGAGCACCTTCTCCGATCCAGTAAACTTTGTGAGAACCAAATCAGGTGCATTTTGGAGTGTTAGGATTTTGGGGTACAGTTATATTCCTGCAACATAACAATAACTATTTGCAACAAGCTTGTCTACTAACCTCACCAACCGTCTGCATGAACTCACATACCCCTGCATCCCCTACCCCTCCTCCCCACCCCCAAGTGATCACACCTAACTCCTATTAATTTAATCCACAACAAAGACAATATGAACATCGGGGAAAAAGTGGACGCCATGCATGACTTATAAAGGGTGCAAAATGTTTAAGTGCCATGCCTACAAAATGAACTTGGAGGATAGACTCCTGTGTGTACAGTAGTCATGAAGAAATCAACAAGCTTACATTTCAACCCAAAAACATCATATGAGTTGATCCTAATGTGCATTGCAGTACACGTGACCGATGCACAATGTAAATAAAATACAGCGTAATGAAAAGTGAAAACCTGGTAAATTTACAACTGGTCATAATACACACATGTGGACAAAAAAGTTAAGTACAGAGAGGCAATTAAACTGTACAAAAAAGAACTTAAGACCGCTCAGCCGAGGTATTACCATGAGACGATTGTTTCTGCAGCTAATTCCCCACGTGAAATTTTCAAGATAACAAAATCTCTTCTAGCACTATCTCCCCCCTCGACAATCCTCAGCTTCGTTGTAGGGAAATCGCAGAGTATTTTTCCTCTAAAGTACAACATATTTATAATCTCTTTTCCCATCCTAATCTCACTAAGGACAGTGTTGCTTTGAAACAGCCAAGGAAGAGTTTCCCTCTCTTTCTGTATCATCTACACAGGAACTCCTTAGGCAATTGAAATCGGGCTCGCCCACGGACCCTGCCCCTCCGTCCATTCTGAATCTAATTCCTGAAATAGTCTCTCCGGTTATACGAGATGTGATAAATTCCTCCCTCCTTAGTCGAGTGGTGCCCCCTCTCTGGAAACAGGCGATGGGTCAAGGCCCTCTTAAAGAAGGTCAATCTTGACCCTGAGGACTGGGCCAATTATCGGCCCATTTCCTTGCTGCCTGGAATTAGTAAGTTGTCCGAATAACATGTTAATTTGGTTTTGTCTTCCTTTTTGGAAGACAATAAGTGCCTTCACCCTTCTCAGACAGGCTTTAGATGCCAACAGGGCATTGAGACAGCCCTTATAGTAGTAATAGAAGAGACCAGGAAGATTATGGATGACAGAGGCTGCGCTGCTCTGATATTGTTGGATCTCAGCGCAGCCTTCGATACATACTGTCAACCATCAACTTAGAGACTTAGAGATGTTGGTGTAACAGGAACAGCACTGCAATGGTTTCAGTCCTTTCTTGATAACCGCCGCTTCTGCGTTTTTGAAGGAGTTGCTGCTTCAGACTATATCTCTCTGCAGTGTGGAGTCCCCCAAGGTTTATCACTAAGCCCTACCTTGTTTAATATTTACATGAGTTCATTAGCTGAATTGGTGTGTCCTTGGGGGATCCAAATCGTCACGTACGCTGACGATACGCAGCTAGTGGTCTCCCTGAGTCAGAAGGATAAGTCAGAGCCTGGTCTTATCTCATGCCTAGGGAAGATCTCGGAATGGATGGATGAGTCATTCTTGAAGCTAAAAGGGGCTAAAACAGAACTAATGCTTCTTGGGCATTCTATCCCTGTTAGCATTGACTCTTCATGGCCCAGTTGCCTGGGCCCTCCACCTGCCCCAAAGAGTAAGATCAAGAGTTTGGGAATCTGGCTCGATTGTAAACTTGATCTAAAAGAACAGGTGCATAAAGTTGCAGCTAGTTACTATGGACTAATAAGGATGATAAGGAAGATCCTTCCTCTTCTGCCAGACGGTTGCTGGTCCAGGCGTTGATACTCTCGCGGCTGGTCTATGCAAACGCAGTGTATCTTGGGGCTCCCCAGGAAACTAGCAACAGATTACAAATTGTTCAGAACTGTGCTGCCCGCCTACTATTTAACATCCCAAAAGGCAGCTCGGCCAGACCAACTCTTATAGGTCTGCATTGGCTTCCCATTTAGGCCAGAATTAGTTTTAAGGCGATATGCTTGTTACATAAAGCCATCTCTGGAAAAGGTTCCCCTCTGATCAGGCGATGGTTCAACTCTATCATCCTAACAGCACAAACACCTCCTCGTAGTGCCTATGATTAAGCGCGCTCGATCAGGAGGTCGGCGGTTTTCATTTACTGCAGCCAAACTATGGAACCGGATTCCTGAGCATATTCGCTTGGAACCTAATTACCTCAGTTTCAGGAAACAGCTGAAAACGTTCCTTTTCTCTTGAGATGTGCTTGCTGAGAGAGGCGTCACACCAAAGCGCTGGGATGCCCTTGGGTAGCCATGCGCTATACAAGTGCGTATTCATTCATTCAATCGGTCATTCATTCATTCATTAGGTCATTCATTCATTCATTCATATGCAGCTATTTTGAAAGTAACAAACAGTTTTGAAACCTGATCAGAAACACAAAAAAGCTACCAGGTGGTATAATGATTCTCTCCGTGCCTAACAAATAAATCAGTTTTACATTTGTGACGATCCTTAACTAATAAATACATAGCCAATCAGTCCGTTTTCATGAGGAGGCATTTAGAAAGAAAACAATCAGTTTTTGGAGGGAGGATGTGGTGTAACAACTTTGGATTTGGGGAACCGGGTTTAAGTCTCAGCATTGGTGCGCCCCGTGCCTACCAAAAAAATCAATTTAAATTCATGTTGATCCATTTTTATATACACGTTGACTTGTTAACAAATACAACAATGGAAAAACAGAAACAAATTGCAGAATGCCCTACAAGTAATTATCAGTACCAAAAAACTCCTGTCGGATGAAAGGACAGAAACAAATAAAAACAAGCAACGACCTCGGAGGGGTGGTGGGGGCAAGCAAGTAGTGTTGCGTGAGGGATGGACGGCACAGGGAGATTAAGTGATGGACGAAGATGAAACACAGAAGACGGGCAAACATCACGGCAGATGAAGTGCCCACGAATGTGAAGTAAACAAGAGAGAACATTTAACACGAGCAGAGGCAGGCAAACATAAAAAAGTGGTCTCAAAGTATCCTAAATAACCCAAAGAATAAGAGCACACGTAACAGGGGCAGTCCTCATGGAAGGATACAAAAGTTCAAAAGGAGGGACTATCAGCGTATTCACCAAACAAAAGCCAGCATTTACAAAGGACAGTAAGAAGAACCAACGAAAAAGATGGGTGTTGCTTGAAGCCCATGTTATAGATACAGCAGGTCTCGAAGAGCAAGCGCGCATGTACTGCCTAGGCGAGACCTAAAAAAAAGCTAAACATTGGTGTTCTTAGTACCTCTGAGATTTGCTGGTGAAATGATAGATTTACATTGCACCATATTGCTAAGTTACATACGGTATGAGGATCATTGGAAACATGAGGTGCTGGCCAAAGAACATGGTGTGTGGAGTGCCTTTGAGAACATCTTAAAGATACCAGAGTGTTATGGTGAAGAGGCAGTTAGAACTTGTGTTTGGCATAGTTCCATACAGCTCACTGAATAGTTTTTCTTTTAAAACTGCACATTACCTGACATAATGTGTATTTGTAAAGCACATGTTCACCTAGAATGGTATCTTCGTGCCGAACACTATATGTTTATTGTTACCCACCTTGTTGGTTCTCATTTTATTGAACATGGAAGGATGAAAGGCTCAATGGAACCATCAGGATTTCAACCTGTAACCATTAGGTGAGAAACACAGGTCCCTGCATTCTCCCGCTGAGCTACCAGACTGGGCTTACACATATGATGGTTGAAATGCTTGATTTAATATCAGCCATTGGTAATTACTCTGAGCCGCATCCTAATCCATCATTATTTTACCCACCAGGTCACCTCAGATTAGTCCTAGCAATATGCAAATCAGTCTTGGTCCTGCTGAACCGGAACACAAGCAGCCCAAAACTGGTTTTGGCCTAGTTGGGCTTCTTCAGTAAAGTACAGCTTTGTTCCAGTGGCACAGTGAGCACGGGACACATGTCTGGGTATACCGGATGCACTTAAGGGATTAAACTGAAGTAAACAAAAAACAAGTGGGTGGAATGCTTGAATTAATATCAGCCAGTGGTAATTACTCAGGGTTGCATCCCGATCTATAATTATGCTGCCCACCATGCCTCATCAGACTAGACACACCCATATGCAAATCAGTCTTGGTTCTGCTCCAATAGGAAAGTTCCAGTCCAAACTGCAAAGCCAGTTCCTCTCTGAATCGGCACACAAGCAACCCAAGACTGGTTTTAAACTACTTGGACCTCTTCAGTCATGTGCAGTTTGGTTCTAGTGGCACAGTGAGCACGGGACCCATCCCTGGGCATACCCGCTACTTGCCACTGGAACCAAGCTGTACCCGAATGAAGAGGCCCAAATAGGCTGAAACTGGCGAGTGCTGATTTCTACAAGTTTTTAAGCTCATCATCCTCTAGCAATATTTTTTCAATTCGCTCTCCTTTACTTATATTATGTTGTGTATTTGTAAAGAGTGCACTATCGCCTTTGAGGTGCTAAGCAGGTGTGTGCCTAGCCCTGTCTATAGTAGGTTATTTAATTAAAAAGCAAGGTCTTCAGCTTTTTATGGAATTCAAGAAGAGGTGATGTGGAGTGGGAGCTTGATCTACGCTTTAGGAGTGATATGAGAGACTCACGTCCTCCATATCTGGTTCTATGCTTGAGTGGGATGTGTGTGATTAGCAGTCCTGTGAAGCGGAGGTGTCTGGGTGGTTGGTGGAAGAATAAGCGACTGTTCATGTAGGCGAGGTCTGAGTTATGTAGTGTAGTGCCTTGAATAGGTGTTTGAGAAGTTTGAATTGAGCTTGTTTGTGTATCAGGAGCCAGTGTAGTTCCCTGAGGTGTGGTATGACGTGGGTTCTGTGTGCGAGTTGAGGATGAGACTGGCTGGGGCGTTCTGGATAGTTTGTAGTCCTCTAGTGAGTTGCTTCGTGGTCTCGGTGTAGTCCTTATTATTTCCATAGTCCAATTTGGGGATGACTAGTGCACTGTTGGACTTGGCTCTTTTTGAAAGGTCATCCCAGAACTTTTTGCCTTACTCCTGTATTTTTTCTGACCTGTTGTTGGTGGTTTTAGGCCTCTGGGCACTTTATCACTGCTGATCAGTGCTAAAGTGCATGTGCTCTCTATGGTAAACTAGGTATGATTGGTCTACACCTGTTTGGCATATTTAATCTACAGATCAGTCCCTTGTACAGTGGTATCTCATATACCCAGGGCCAGTAAATTAAATGCTACTGGTGGGCTTGCAGCGCTGCTTGCGCCACCCACCAAGGTAGCCTTTCAAGCCTGTCACAGGCCTCTGCCACTGCAGGGCCTGCGCGCTTAGTTTACTGCCTCTGTGACATGGTGCATAAAGTGGTTGCCACGTCTGTGACTCCCCTTTTACTCAATATCAGTCACCCCTAAGGTAGACTTTAGCTAGCCCTATGTGCAGGGTGCGGTGTAGGTAAAAGGTAGGACATGTGCCTTAACTGTGTGGTATGTCCTGGCAGTAACAAACCGCCTATTTGGTTTCTCAATGCTGTGAGGCTGCCCTCTCATTAGAATGCATTGGTACACGTATATTCAGCACAATTGCCGATCATAGGAACCACGACTATGCAGTAATGATACTGAAGACACTCTAGAAATTCGGGGAGTGGTCTACACGTAACGTGAAAAAACGTCTCAATGCCCAATACTACTAGCAAGTAACTTGTGAACTAAACAATAAACGTAAGCAAAGGTAGTGAAAACTGGGCAAATACAGTCAGATTAAATTGCTCAATTATCTTACAAGTGGTGAAATCTCTTAAAGCACCGGTCACGGGAGGGGGGTGAAAGCCACTTGGCACACCCTAGGGAGAGAATAAATGTGTACAAACAATAAGGTCAAAGGTGGCAGGAAAGAAGGTTGAAAATAGTACTTAGCTGAGAAGATGGTCAACTCACGCCCACAACGCTAAGCACCCGTTTGGAGCCTACGTCGATCCTTTCAATACCGGACCCCGTGGATGTACTGGTCTGCGGTGCCTGCGTTAATAAAGCTTGTCCTGAAGACGTTGTTTGCTCACATGAGGCAGGACTCAGAAGTGAAGTGTTTAAGGGTTGTTGTCTAGTTTTAGCCAATCGAATGTCTGTGTCCGCCCCGCAAACGCGGAAGAACCTAGCTAGGCGGGCTCACGTCGGTATAGCGAACCAATCAGAGGTTCACTTGGATGGGTATGAGGAAACTCAGCCCGTAAGAAGTGCAGAGACACAGTTAGGCATGTAGTCAAGGGAACCGATAGAGGCTAGATCAACAGAGATGTTGTTTACATCGAGTATGAAGATACAGGACCATTTTACAATCAAAGAAAAGGTGGGGACACTATCAAATTTAAATCAGGATACTTAAATTAAGACAAACGTAAAATACACGTTAAATACATGCTACATTTTAAGGGTGCAATTTGTAGAGCCACCAAGCAACATAGCCACACAATCATATGGAAGGTGAGCGCGGTATCATGGCAGTTATCCTTCTCATCACCTGAGATGAGGGTAGGGGGTTGATAGATTTTATAATTGCAGGTATACATATCGTCTAATGTTAGACTGTGTATAAATATTCAGGTTTTAATAAATTCACGTTTTTAATACAGTGGACCATGGAATGTTGTCGTTCAATCCGTCTTTGTGTGTCCCTAGACGCTATATCCATCTTTGCTCGTTTTCAAATAGGATTTTGTTGGTATTCCTCTTTGTGATGACCTGTTCAATCACAGTCCATCTCAGGTCGTTGGTCATGTGATTTTTCTGCAGGCAGTGTTCACTCAATTTGGTCGTTACGCGTCCACATCTGATGTTGCTGCTATGTTCGCATATCCGTAATTTAACTTTGCGAGTGGTCATGCCAATGTATCTTAACCCGCATGGGAAGGTTATTAGGTAAACTACATTCATCGAATTACAATTCGTATGAGTTCTCTGTGTCCATACTCAGTTGGCTTCAAGGTTGAGAGTTTTGGTATGTGTTGTTAGATGTCAAATGCTACAGTTGGAGCAGGGGTAATGCCCCGTAACTTTTGGTAGACCCCAGGTGTCAGTGACTGATGCGGGGCCTTAAGGGTATTATCTCTCTTGGTCGGGTGTTAACCAAGGTGTCCCGCAGACTGCGACCCTTCTTGAAGGAGAAAAGAGGTTTTTCCCACTGTCTTTGATTACTATTTATGATGCGCCAATGTTTGTTAATTATTTTCTTTACGGCATCAGATATTGTACTAAAGGTGGTTTGTTCTTTGTGGGTATCTTCCAATAGCGCATCTCTAGGTTGATTTCTACTTCTTATATCCCTTGTGTAAAATGGGGGTAGGGTAACCACGATTTTGTAGTTTCAATGTTAAGTCAGATGACTGCTTCCTGAAATCTTCCAAATTGCTACAGTTTCTCCTTATTCGCAAAAATTGCCCATAGGGCAAGTTCTCCCACAGAGCCCTGGGGTGAAAGCTGGTGAATTCAAGGAGATTGTTTTTAGCAGTCGGTTTGTAATGCGTTTTTGTTAGGAACTGCCCGTCTTGTTTGGATATTATTAAATCCAAGAACACTACCTCATGTTTGTCGGCAGTGTGGGTAAACAATAGATTGGGGTCTAATGTATTGATCCAGCGGAAATAATCTTGCAGTAATTCTTCTGAACCCTGCCAAATCAAGAGAATGTCATCAATATATCTCTTCCAAAAAGTAATCGAATAGATAAAAGGATTACTGGTATCTAGGTTGTATTTATGTTCGAAATCATGGACATATAATCCAGCCACACTTGGGGCGAAAGTGCTGCCCATGGAAGTACCAGTGGACTGAAGGTACAGATCCCCCTTAAATTCAAAAAAATTCCTTTTGAGTGCTAAGGTTGCACATTTCACAATGAATTCCTTTGGAGTATTATATTACCAGTTGATGGTATTCAGGGCTTCTCGCAGGACTCGGATGGTATCGTTCTTTGGAATGCTTGTATAGAGACTCTCTACATCTAATGTTATGAGAATGGTATGTTCCATATCGCATTGTAGGGTCTGCAGCAGATTCAGGAGACTTTTTGTATCTCTGAGATAGGTTGGTGTCTTTTGGATGAGAGGTTTTAAGAACTCATCACAGAATTTTGACAAAGGCTCAAGTAATGAGCCAATGCCTGAGACAATCAGACGGCCAGGAGGAGGGATTTTGCCCTTATGAATTTTGGGTAATGTATAAAAATATGGTATTGCCCCTTCTCCCTCAAAAAAGCTGCTTCTTTTTTAGAGATTTGATCGTTCTCTACAGCTCTATTGACCAAGTATTTGATGTTCTCCTTCAGATCCGCAGAAGGATCTGTGGTCAGGGGTTGGTAGTTTTTCAGTGTCCGACAGCAGCCGTTGGCATTCTTGATCATAGTCACAGGTGTTCTGGATTACCACTTCGCCACCTTTATATGCAGGCTTAATTGTTATTGCAGTGTTAGTTCTCAGCCTGTCCAGTGCCTGGAATTCTAAGGCACTCATATTTTTATATGCAGTTGGTTCCTCCAATTGTTCAATGTCATTAAAAACTGTCTGTTCAAAGGCCGCTATTTCTGCAGGTACAACGTGTGGAGGTGGAGTAAACGTAGATTTTACTCTCAGACTAGTATCGCCATTTCTCTGCTCGTCATTCTCAGTCTCTTTCCCTTCAAAGAAAGCTTTAAGTTTCAGCTTCCTAAAGAAGCCTGAAAGTTCGCAATGTAAGCGAAACTTGTCCAGGCGGGCCGTTGGCACAAAGCCAAGGTCCTTTTCAAGGACTTTGATTTCCATATCAGATAGAGAGTGGTTAGAAAGATTAACTATTAGACTTCCTGTAGGCTTGTTCCGGCTTGTTGCGGTTTGCTTCGGGTATGATTCCCCACTGGGTCGTCTTGTTCCCAGTGGACTTGTGTGTTGCCTCTCCTCTTGCCTCTTCCCCTTTGGCCCCTCTCTAAAAAAAGGCGGGCCATAGGGATTTGGTTGATACATGGGGTTAGGTGCAAAAGCTGGGTTCCAGCTCATTGGTGGCATCTGAGGATGTTGGAAATGCATTGGTTGTATGCCACCCCCTCCTTGCATGGGAAACGGAGACCATGCAGTGTGTTGGAAGAAGGGTCGGGGTCTCCCCCCCTGCCACCACCTCTCTGTCTCTGTTTGTAACTGCCATTACTGGAACCACTATTATTGGAGAAGTTGTCATCCGAATGGTCCAAAGACGGGTTTGGTTTAGTCATTGGAGTATACGCCTGGTATGCATATGGATATACCTTATTAAAAGCAAATGTTTTGACATCTTTTTGAAATTGCGTAACTTTCGATTGGGTCAGGTTGTGTTTGTATTCTGTGATGTCGTTACGTTATGTTACGTTAAAAGCATTTGTACCGTGCACGTTCACCAACGGTTTCATGGCGCTCTTGACAAAGCAATAACGGTGACCAGGAAGGAGGAGTTACTCGAATGCTAACTGGAATAGCAAGGTTTTTAACAGTTTGCGGAAGCAGTTATAGCTAGGGCAGAGACGGAGAGTGGTTGGAAAAGAATTCCAGGTGGAGGGAGCCAAGGCAGAGAAACTCAGCCCTCCATGCTTTTTCCGTCTGTATTTGGGAACCATAAGGTAGTTAAGAGATGTTGAGCGGAGATCTCTGGGGGGAACGTAACGAGACAGGCAAGATGAAATAAACACAGGGGCAGAGTCAGAAAGGGCTTTGAAGATGGTACATCCCAACTTAAAGGTACAGCGTTTGGAGACAGGGAGCCAGTGAAGGTTGCGCAGGAGGGGGGTAACGTGCTGATGTTTCGGCTGATGGAAAATCAGACGGGCAGCCTGATTCTGCACCAGTTGCAGCCGATGGAGGTGAAATGCAGGGATCCCCACATAAAGGGTATTAGCATAGTCGAGTCTGGAGGTGATTAAAGCAAGAATGACTAGGATCAAGGCATCTCTGGTAAGGAACCTGCTGATTTTACGAATCCGCCTTAGATGGAAAAAACAGGATGAGGTAACTGAGTTGATTTGCGGTCTCATAGAGAGGTCTTCAGAGATAATCAGCCCCAGACTCTTCACAGTACGCACAGGAGAAGGTGCCGTCCCCAAGGATGAAGGCCAGAAAGTGGGATTCCAAGGATTAGAGGAGCCTCCCACAAGCTCTGTTTTAGTGGGGTTCAATTTCAGTTGGCTGTGGGACATCCATTCAGCAATGGTCAACATGGACTGGAAATTAAGACAGGAGGAAGGAAAAGAATCAATAGGGAAGATTAACTGAAGATCATCTGCATAATTAAAAATTGTGATCGGGGAATTACGGAGAGAGACTAAGAGGGGTTGTAGGTACAAATTAAATAATAAAGGTGATAGCGCAGAGCCCTGAGGGACCCCGCAAGTTAGAGATGAGTAGGGGGCAGAGAAGGTGGACATGTGAACAGCCTGCGATCGGTGGTCAAGGAAAGATCTAAGCCAATCGAGGGCCACCCCCTGGATGCCAGCGTTGTTGACACGGTCGATCAAAATAGTATGATCGACCGTGTCAAAAGCTGCCGATAGATCCAAAAGGACAAGGGCCTGTGTGATGTCCTTATTGATATCATCCAATCTTTTCTTGTATCCAGTCAAGGTCACTTTAAAGGTTGCCATATACTGTGTAATAAGCGCGCAGGTGTGCTCATGGTGCGGTAAAGTATTCCTGCCCCACTCTAATCGCAGAAGTGGCGTTCTAGGTGTTGCTCCCTGATATAAGGACTTTACCATACTGTGTGCTCTTTACAAAGTGTTTTTCTGTGGAGCAGTGTATTTATGGTTATGCATAATGCGTTATGCTAAGTAAGGTTCCTACCAGTAGTTACTGGTCACCCTGATGATGATATGATAATGGCCCGATTGGCCTGGTGATTTATGTACACTTGTGAAGTCATACCAAGTATCTGGTGGCACAGTATATAAATGTGATGTGTTCTAATGTGTTTTTATGGATGATACAAAGGCTATTTTTATATAACCTTGTGTGGAGTGTCTTTTGTGGTGTGCCTAGTGTGTTGCTGCTGTGTGAGTGTGTTGCGTAAACATTTTACACATTGCCTCTGGGGTAAGCCCGACTTCTCTGCCAAGCAACCAAGGGGGTTGTCTTGCTTTCGCCTCTCAGATAATACAGCTCCCACATGATGGCTCAACACTCGGCGAAGCAAAATACTTTAACACAAAACAAACAACACCTTTAGAAAAGGGTTTTACTTTACAAAATGCAAGGACACTCTCTTTTAGAATAAGGCTTGGGGTTTTATTTTACATTTTACACAATGCTCTCTAACAGAAAGGTTTTCCCAGGTGCCAAATGCAGAACAACCCAATACACAAAGATATATATATATATATATATATATATATATATATATATATATGTATATGTGTGTGTGTTTATATGCAAGCAATAATAACACACTTGGTAAATATAATGCATGAATAATAATGATGAATAAACAAGTAGCAAATAATATGAAATAAGACTCAAGCAAATATACTGGACGTCCTGCAAGAGATCAGAAAGATATAAACACTGAATACACCAAATGAGTACTTTGGAGGTGCACCTTGACTCACTCACACATCACAAAGAAAACACATCAAATGATCAAAGCCACTGGCCAAACATCTCAATGGCGATAACCAAAACTCAACATTTCAAATGACCACAGCCACTGGAACCACGCATCACAATGGCACTAGTCAAAACTCAAAACTTAACCTGGTGCAAACACTGCATCTCAGCCCACTCCTGACTGGGGAAGTTAAACAACCGTGGTTGAGAGCCTCAGCAACCAGGGTTCCACGCTCCGATGTAGACGCGTATGTTCCCGTTTGGATTCCAAACTCCCGGTTTCTAAGTCAACAACCCTCAGCTTTAAAATCTCAAAACACACTAGAAGGTTTGGGAGAGACCTCCCCCCGCGCCAGAGGAATCGTACCAGAACTGGCCAGCTCCCAAGCAAGCATTCCCATGGCAGGAAGGAGTTCCCACATCCCCTTCTCCAAATCTTGCATGTTCCAGCCTTTATCTTGACAAAGCTCACAAAGCCTTCCGTGTACATTAACCCGTTCCATGCTGAGGACGACCCCCGGCCGTCCCACGTTACGGTGGACATGTGCAGGGGACTGCCAGGGGCCATCTAAACCCCGCCCACTGATTAAAATGCCTGCACCGCGGCGGAATTCGCGCAGTGGTCAACGGGTTAAACAATCTCTCACAAAAACAATTCTTGAACGTGATTAACCCAAACAACTTGCAAGCGCTGCTGTGCACGCAGAAAAAGCTCAAGCAAGGCAGAGTCAGGAAAAAGGATGACATGAGGTCATGTCAAAGCCAATAGTAAGAACTTCATAATTCTCCTCAATGTACAACACACTGCACAATTGTGCACAACCGCTTATAGATTCACATACTTCACTCTCAATGTTCAACACCGAGCACATGAGTGCAACAATGCCCACAACACTGCATTTGGAGACTAAAAAGTACATTCCACAATTCTCTCTCCCTCTCATGCTTTCAAATGCACATCCCACACCTGTTGTCCTACTCCGTGACAATTCCCATTGAAAGACTGCAAGATTACAAGAAATAAACTTTTAAGAGAAACAGGCATATGCAGGACCGTCGTACATTCAGGCTCAGACACAATAACACCCCAAAGTCAATTAAAATAATGGTAGTCAAAGGTCATCACAGGGTGTCAGACCACAAGAGTGCCTATAGCGCTACAGGGGTGAGCAGGGGTTATCTTCAGCGTGTAACTCCCTTGCCCTGACTAGAGTGGTGGTTTCTGGTTTAGGTGCATGCCCTAGCCAACCAGAAATCCCATTTCTAACAGGCATGAATGATAGTTTTTCTAATGTTGCTTGGGAGCCCTTTAAAGATATTCTTCAGTATCTTTAAGGTATGGAAGCAGGATACAGTGACAACATTGACTGACTTGTGCGATCATGTCCAGTTCACTGTCGATTATTTTGAGGTTCTTGGCGTGGGTTTTGGGTGTGGGCTAGGGTCCGAGTTCAGCCATCCACCAGTTGGATTCCCATGGTGAGGTGTTCTTACAGAAGTTCACTACTTCTGTCTTGTCGGTCTGTGTTGAGCTTGATGCTGTTGGCTTTCATCCAATTAGAGACTTTTGTCATGCAGGCACTGAACTTGTTTCTTGTGTTGAGGGCCTTGTCAGAGATGGAGAGTATGAGTTGTGTGTCGTTTGCATGGAGAGTATATTGATGTTGTGTGCGCGGGTAATTTTGGCCATAGGGATCACGTATGCGTTGAAAAGGGTGAAGCTTAGCAATGAACCTTGACACACTCTCCAGATTAGTTTGTGGGCTTCCGAGGAGTAAGGTGGCAGGCTGACTGCTTGCGTTTTGATTGTTAAGAAGGAGGTGATCCAGCGAAGAGGGGTTCCTTGCATACCGAGCTCGTGCAGGTGCCTGGTGAGGATGGGGTGTGAGACTCTATCAAATGCTGCAGAGTGGTTCGGGAGAATGAAGGCTGCCATATCTGTTCTGTCATTGATCATGCAGATGTCATCTGTGGCAGCTTTGAGCGCTATTTATGTAATGTGGTTATGCCTAAATCAGGACAGTGTGGCGTCAAGGAGCTGGTGGTTGCTGAGGTGGCCGCTGAGGCGTTGGTTGATTAGTTTGCATGGAGGTTATGTTTTGTTTTACAGAAGAATTCCAGGAGTTCATTGCAAAAGTCTTGAAAGAAGGTTGATGTTGCTGAAGGCATGGTGAAATCTTTGATGATGGCTCAGATTTCCGTGCTGGCTTTGATGAAATTTGCAAGAGCTGTGTGCTTGGTGTTCCGTATCTGGTGGTGGTAACGTCACAGGGCAGACTAGAAGATGTCTTTATCTGTGGTGTCTTGGCTTGTTCTCTATTTGCGCTCCGGCTGCTTGTAGTGGTATTTCATCAGCCTGAGTTCCTCTGTGTACCAGCTGTCCTATGGTCAGGTTGTTGCTGTTCATTTGAGTTTGAAGGGAGTCAGGGTGTCTGTGCATGCGGTGATCCAGCTGTTTAGGGTTTTGATGACTTTCAGCAAGTCGCTGACCTGCTTGGAACGGAAGCCCACTTCTCTTCTGAGATGCTTTTCAATCTGCAGTGGGCGATTCCAGTGGTGGTAGGTCTGTGATGATTTGGGAGGAATATGCTAAAACTGACAAGGGCGTGGTCTGTCCAGGTAATAGTTGCTGGTCTGCCAACTAGTGTGTTGCTGTTGAGGAGAAAATGAATGAAATGAAATCCAGTATTTGTAAAGCGCAAACAATTACCCGAGGGTGTCGAGGCCCTGGGGGCCCGTCAGGAAGATAAAGCGAGCTATTGCCTAGAGTCACATGGTGCTGTGCTAACCTGTGCCAGAGCTGAGTATTGAACCGTGAGCAGCTGTGTTCCAGAGTCAGGAGCCCTGGCCATTGCGCCACACCTCTTCCCAATCAGGTCCAAAAAGTGCCTGGCAGTGTGGGTGGGTTCGGTAACGTGCAGGGTGACGTCAAGGTTTCCGAGGTTTTCTAGAAGAGCTGTAGTTTGGATTGCTGCAGTCTTCTAGGTAAAACTTAAGGTCTCTGAGGAGGATGAAGGTGCTGTCGTTGATGATAAGGGAGTGACTAAGTCTGTGATGTCGCTGACGAAATTGGTGTGGTGTCTTGGTGGTCTGCCCAGGGAGAAGTTTACTGTGCCAGGGAGAAGTTTACTGTGATGTGTACCTTGAATGTGAGGTGTCTCATATATCTAGTAGAGGTTTCTGTAGATGGTGCAGCTGATGTTCTATTTGAATATAATGATGCCTCCACACCTGGGCTTGTGCTCACGGTCTTGCCTAATGATCTTGAGGCTGGCAGGGATGGCTGTAGCGATGTTTTGTCCTGAGCTTGGGGTTAGCCATTTTCCACAAGAGAAACAGATCTAGAGCGTGGGTGTGCAGTAGGTCCCATTATCTTTGTGGCGTGTTTGGTGAGCGAGCAGGTTTTGAGGAGCATGCATATGAGTTTGGTGTGCTACAAGACTTGTTGTTGTTTGTTTTGTGTGAGCATGAGTTGGTGGCTAGTTTGTGAGAGTGAGAGGTGCGCTGGATGTTTGTGCGTGAGTGGTGGTGGAGGCCATGACAGTGCATGACAACTTGCAGGAGACTCATGTATACGCACCTACCATGGTGCGATGTGGTAGCAGTGGGGTGAGCAGCGGCGAGGATTAAGAGCAAGGAGGAACACAGCAGAGTATCAGTGGATAGGGGGAGAATTGGAGTACCTGGCGCTGGGTGCGGTCCAGGCGCAGACAGGTTTGCCTTTGGCACGCCGGTGGTGTCAGCACTGCTTCAGCATTCAATAGGTCCGGGGTCTAGTTTGCAATGGGCTGCAAACTAGTGATATCACTTCCTATGCAGATGGATGATGGAAAATACAGTGATGTAATTTACTGTGCATATGGGTGATGGGAAATTAATACCTCAATCTTGGCTTCTACTTTTAAAGGCGGTTTTGCCAGGAAAACTGTGATGTCACTTTCTGTGTAGATGGATGAAGGAAAATCTAGTAATGTCACTTCCTGTGCTTATACTCCTATTTTCCTCCTAAATTATCAATGTTTATTGTTTCATACTACTTAATACATGGTTTTCTATTTTTAAGCACGCTACATAACTGATGTTGCTTCCAGGCAATTTAAGGGTACTCAGTTTGTCAGTCTTGGAAAGCTTAAAGCCGGAGTGTGGGTGGTTGGCCAAAGACTTTGTCTCACAGATACTTAATAGTTTGCAATTACTAGATCGAGAATGTGAACCCAGAGCAGTACTTCATTTGAGCCAGTGGTTTCTGGTCCTCTGCACTGGCACTTAATTGTCAACAGTGGGCGCTTGTGACAGTCTCCCACAAGGTGGTGATGTCTGGCTAATTTTTTGAGATGTCCACAACAACAACTAATTATGAATTAAATATACATTAAAAATGACTATTAACTGCCACCCAAGTCATTCTAGCATTGGGGGCCTGAACTAGTCTAAATTGTCACACTTGTAGGAGTGAAATGTTTAGTAGTTGTGTTGTTACTATCATTGGCAGTGTAGCAGGGGCAGTGTGTGGTGCAACCTGCAGTGGCCTCCTAACGAGAACTCTGAGATTTTTTAGGTCTCGCCTGTCGATGCGCATGCGCATCGAGCAAGGCGAGAGTATTGCGAGTTATCCACTCTTTATCCACACTGCAAGGAATCGTGGCGATTCCTTGCAGTGCCCGTGACTTTTAAGGTCAATGCGCATGCGCATTAAGCTTATGCGCATGCGCATTGACCTTAAAAGTCACGGGCGCGTGCATGTCCGTCTTTGTTTACCCGCTCCGCCCCCTCCCGCCGTGTCGCCTTGCCTACTCTCTTCCACAGCCTCCCCCAGCTCCGCCCCCTCACTACTTGATTGCACGGCCGCTAGGCCGGGCCTCCCCTACTCTCCTCCCCCCTCCTCCTCTCCTCCCCTGCCTGCCTGCCGCTAGAAAGCAAACAAAATGTTAGCGGTAGCAAGCAGCAGTATTGCTCGATACCCCGACCTCTTCCGGTGAGAATATTAATGGTGTTATGCTTTGGCGACTTTAAGAACGGACACATCTTTCTTGTCGGATAATGATTTTGTCCCTTTGTTTATTATATATGTCGGAGTGTTCCCGGCTTCGAGTAAACAGCTGACACCTATCCTGAGCAGGCCCAGCTGTCCCGTCGGTGACCAGCCGTTACCATTCCTCAGTTTAGATTTCAAGTTTATTAAATAGAAGGCGCTCCCGTACTTTCCACCTCTCGAGTCCCAGCGCCGCCGCTGTCGCCGCGCAGCTCGTGTGCTGCCAGGTTCATTATCCCTTCGGCTCGATGCTTCCCACGTTTGATTGCAGCTCCCATGGAACGCGTTGGGCCCACTGGTGAAACCCGATCTCCCGCCTTCTCAGGAGCTTGTGTTCCAGCCGCGTCGTTTGTATGGCCTTTCTCACTTTCACCGGCTAATGCTTTATTTATGTAGCGTGCTGTCAGCACTGGAGGCTGCAGCAGCCGGTTCCACGCGTTCTTGCAGCTTTTGTTAATGCAGGAGAGGTGATCGAGGCGCTGCGCATGTTCACCCTCTCACGTCCCCCTCGCCCCACAGACCCCAGCCAAGGGAGCTCCCAGTATAGAGCGGAGGGGCCCCTCAAATTCATCCTCTCCCCTCCCCCTCGCCTCACAGACCCCGGCCAAGGGAGCTCACATTGTAGAGCGGAGGGGCCCCTCATGTTTATCCTCTCACGTCACCCTCAACCCCTCACCCTCACTCACCCTCAACCCCTCACCCTAACTCACCCTCACCCTCACTCACCCTCAACCCCTCACTCACCCTCTCACCCTCAACCCCTCAACATCAACCCCTCACCCTCACTCACCCTCACCCTCACTCACCCTCACCCACCCTCACTCACCCTCACCCTCACTCACCCTCACCCACCCTCACTCACCCTCACCCTCACTCACCCTCACCCTCACTCACCCTCACCCACCCTCACCCTCACCCTCACTCACCCTCACCCTCACTCACCCTCACCCTCACTCACCCTCACCCTCACTCACTCTCACCCTCACTCACCCTCACTCACCCTCACTCACCCTCACTCACCCTCGCTCTCACTCACCCTCAACCCCTCACCCTCACTCACCCTCAACCCCTCACTCACCCTCACTCACCCTCACCCACCCTCACCCTCACTCACCCTCAACCCCTCACCCTCACACAGTGCAATAGGTCTCGGAGCATTTGAGTTAGAGCTTTTAGAAATGTTTATGGCTTTTTTTTTTAATTCTTTAGCATTGGCTACAGGAAACAAAAATGCTAAAGATTTACACAAAAACCCATAAACAATTCTAAAAGCACTAACTCTAATGCTGCGAGACCTATTGCATTTCCAATGCTTGTTTTAATACAAATTAAGTACGGACCCAGAGCCAGTGTTCCCTTGGCAAGGCAAAACTTGCTGCCCGGGCACATAGTGTATGTAACCTGTGGAACCTGATTAGTTGGTGTGTTTGCCCACCCTCACCACTGTGACTGAACCCCTGCTTTGCTTACAGTATCCTCAGACCACTTTCCTCTTTTGGCCGCTTTTCGTCGTGCTTCCTCCTTTCCCGACAAGACACGTTCTGCATCCTAAACCAAAGCCAGCGGATAAGATTTTGATGAAAAGTAACCGTGCCTTTCCGTGTGGAGACCTTCATGTCGCATGCTGTTTATTTGTTTTTCATTACATGAAGAGGCGCAGGAGTTGATATATTTATTGTTGGCATCTGCTGCTGCTGTTAAATCAGATTTCTGCACCTGCCTCTTCTTTTCATTGGGATGTTCACCCACTGCTACAGCTGCATCAGTGCTGCGAGCCTGAAGTGCTGACATGGTAGCCTGTATGTGTGCCAAAAATACTCCACAAAGATCATAGTGGTCACATGCATGAAACGTGTCTGTCGTCAAACGTACACTTATGTGCTGACGTGTGGATTCTCTGTTTGAAGTGATGAGCTGTTTTGTTTCGGTCTCCATCCATGTCTTGAAGCTGAGGCAGTAGTGTAACAATTGACGCATTTCTTGTTATTTTGCTCACTCATTTTGATACTGCGGAATGGGTGGCCACATCGCTCCATGTCATCATGGCCACTGTTTCCGGTCTTGGGCGTTTAACTCAAATCCCGGCTATCGGATTGTGTTGATCTAACCTGTTCGAAGCAAACAATGTAAACAAACACAAGCCCCAGAATGCATTCGGTCGCCACTTAAAAGGCCAGCACTGAAATCAGTGCCCAGTTGACATGGAATGCTCAGGAGTTATGCTGGTGGGCAGCCAGTGAGCCCCCACACATGCCCCTTCCTTTACAATCCCAACTACTCAAACTCACTTCAATGGCGTACACCACTCCTTTTCAACGTCCAGGCAAGAGACCAGTTTGGTGGTAAAATGTGCTACTATTTTTAAAATGTAGTGCGACCTAATATTAAATCGTTATTTAAAAATGACGGAAGAATATAGGCAAAGTTTGGTACACTTTTGTCTTAACCACTTCGACGCTAATGACAAAGCCAGCTCGTCATGGGCGTTACCTGCCCTGCGCTCATGACGAGCTGGCTTTGTCACAAACAAGCCATTTGCTCCTTTTTCAGCGCACAGCAGGTAAACGCGGTAGCGCTGAAGCAGGTGTCCACGGTAGCATACTAGAGGCCAGGGGTCACACTTGAGGATGGGCAGAACAAGCAGCTGAAGTGCTAAAAAGAGAAGGAGGTTTTAGAAAAACCAATGCCATATGGTGAATAATGTGAGGAAGAAAGTGCAGACTTTTCTTGGTGTAGCTCACCATACTAGGTGGAATGACGTAGTAAAATAATTGTTGGGTATCTCCATGGCATTACTTCAGTAACACCCTACATCTCTGCCATTTCATCAGTGTATATGTCCACCCTACATCTCTGCCATTTCATCAGTATATATGGACATCGAAGGATTAGAATGGCCTTGGAAAAATATTATAAGCAAAAGCAGTGTTTCTTCTCGCACTACTAAGTAAAACTTGTTAGATGATCATTTGAATAGGAGTACAACAGTTTCATGTATGCACATTCTCAATACAGTTTGTCACAAACATAAAAATTATATTGAAGACAAAAAGAACAGTTGCCACAAACTAAAGTGCAGGCGGCATAGACAAATAATGTAGAAACAATAATATTTCAGGCCGCAGTCGAAATCTTACATAAATGGCAGATATATTTATCCAAGCCAAGCACCTTAACCATTTCAAAGTGGTCCAAAGATATATACCACTTAAAGGTCATTGTAGTTTTGAGCCATGAGAACAAATCAGCAGGTCATCATCAGGACAGGCACAAGATTTGGAGGCATCTGAAGCAGAGGATGGAGGCCCAAGTATTTAAGCAATGGTAGATGAATTTAATCCGGGGTGCATTTAAGGGTCATTCCTTGGTATGGTCATTTAAGATTAAACACTAGTAAGAGTCAAAAGAGCACATCAATATGGAATTATGGGCTATGCCAGGTTCAAATATTAGTTATTAATAAGTACTGGTGCGTCCCTAATGGAAGGCCTGCTGGCGTAGTGGGAAGACCTCGCTAGAGGAGACCTACACTGGCTGGAACGTGGAGCAGCCTCGCAGCAGGAACTGCCACTGTCTGCCGCTGCAACCTTAGTGATGTGGAAGCAGCAGCAGCCTCGCAGCAGCAACTGTCACTGTCTGCCGCTGCGACCTTAGTGATGTGGAAGGAGCAGCAGCCTCGCAGCTGCAACTGCCATTGTCTGCCGCTGAGACCTTATTGATGTGGAAGCAGCAGCAGCTTTGCAGCAGCAACCGCCACTATCTGCCACTGTGACCTTAGTGACATGGAAGCAGCCGCAGCCTCGCAGCAGCATCTGCCGCTGCGACCTTAGTGATGTGGAAGCAGCAGCAGCAACTGCCACTGTCTGCCGCTGCGAACTTAGTGATGTGGAAGCTGCAACAGACTCGCAGCAGCAACTGCCACTGTTTGCCGCTGTGACCTTAGTGATGTGGAAGCTGCAGCAGCCTTGCGGCAGCAACTGCCGCTGTCTGCCTCTGTGACCTTAGTGATGTGGATATGTAACACATATTGCCCGAACCACAAAATCTCCACAGGCTTATTAAGAGGGAAAAGATCAATTTATTATGATCACCCTCAAGACCTTACTTAGTGTCAATGTTTTTTTTTATCTTTTTCAAGTTATGACAAGCTATATGACAGAAAACAACAATACATTAAATATTTACACAGCTATAAATACTTTGTACATACATGAAAAACAAATTCTTTACACATTACCAAAAAGAAAATTTCTTGCATCAAACATTACAAAAAACTAAAAAGTGATGTGGAAGCAGCAGCAGCCACTGCCAGTGTCTGCCGCTGCAACCTTAGTGATGTGGAAGCAGCAGCAGCCTCGCAGCAGCAACTGCTACTGTTTGCCGCTGTGACCTTAGTGATGTGGAAGCAGCAGCAACCACCACTATCTTCTGCTAGAGCATAAGTTATGTCGTACTTGTTAAATTATGACGTGTGCAGCCCAAATGTCCTGACACCTATCCGTAGTCGGACTTAACCAGCAAGATTTTAGTACTTTTTATAAAGCTAATATGTTCTCAGTACCCCGAATGGCATGCCATGCGGCATTCTGAAGTATGGACCTTGGACAGTTGGGTTGCCCTGCCAGAGCTAGCTTTGCAAAGTCATGATAAGATTAGCTTCACTGGCCCTAGGAGTCTCAACGCCTCAAAGGATGGGGTCTTCGAAAGATCTCCCTGGTATAGTTTACTCTTTGCCCCGGAATAATAACTGCTGCACGGGAAACAGGGGAAGAAGCTGGTGAGGAGGAGTGATATTGGTGTCTTTCTGTAGTTCACAGATCATCCACACAGCCCTATTTTGTATTCTTTGAAGACTGCATATTTGTGTTCGGGGTGCTGCTATGTACAATTCATTTTTAATAATTCTGATAATATAAAAAAAAAAAAGCCGAAATGTGAACAGATCTCTGACATGTTCAAGAATGTTTAGATTTTTTGGCTAACTTAAGCTTTAGATTGCAACTTTTCACAGCGGAAGTCTTTTTGGGGCACAGTGGTAGTTGGTGATCGGAGGGGCTGTCCAAGTGCTTGTCTAAAGAAGGAGCAAACGTGGTAGCCACTAGTACATAAAACTCTAGGACAGAAGAAAGAGGCCTTACAGATGTAATATCTCAATTATGTTGCCTTTCAGATCCAGTGATAAACCTTAGTAAGGCAAGTGTGGATTGACTTTTTGTCTACCACATACCAGGTACTTCAGTATCTGCACAAATTAGCGGCTTCCTCCTTTCGTGCTCGCTGGTAGGTGCCTCGTCCCTCGTCCTAATAACTCTGGTTGCTCAAGTGATGTCCTGTCACATTCAGGAGCCCACACGGTGCCCAGGGGCTAGCGGATCACCCACAGCATGCTTTCTTTTACAAAATGAAAAAAGACCGGAATAAACAGGCCACGTGGAAACACCATGAAGGAACATTTTGTCGAGACCCATGCCTAACATTTGGCCAGACATGCAAGAAATGGAACGGGGGAACTGAATATGCCAGTGCACGCCGAGGGGTGCAGCTCAGGAACGACAGAGGAAGACTATGGCGATCGCAAGTGTCAACAAATAGACATGTTGAAACAGGAACAAGGAGCTCATCACTAGAATCGGAAGAAGAAGAAGAAGAAAGGACTGAACGACTGTATCTCATGACTGATGTTACCACAGAGTCAACGGATGAAGGTGAAAAAGGAAAAAGAGGGTGCCTGGTGGACAAAAGCAAAATGAAAAAGACAGAGCGCGTGACTATAGGAGTAGGATCACACAAAACAAAGTTTGTTTTGGACAGCGGTGAAACACATAACATCATGTGCATATCGGAATACGAAGAGATGAAGGGAGAGCAGACGTCGAGACTGTCCCGAGTTGAGGTTCTCACTTGGGGGTCATGGAAACAAGTGACAAACATGGGGAAATTAACAGAAGAGCCGACACACGAAGACCAAAAGATCAAAGAGGACATTCATGTGCTGAAGGGCGACATCGCGGCGCCATGTTTGCTGAGCATCATCACAGCTCAAACAATGGGTCTCATGGCCATGCCAGAGAAAAGAAGCATCCTCAAAGAATACCCCAAGCAGCACACTGAACTGACTGTAAATGCCAGCCCAGTGGGACCGGGAGCAATATTGGCACAACACAAACCAGGAAAAGATTCCCCAAGACACATGGTGGCATATGGGAGCAAAAGCCTATCAAAAGTAGAAGAAGGATACTGCCAGCCGAGATACTCCCAGCCGAAAAAAGAGAGCTTGGCGGCATGGTGGGCGTGTGAACGCTACCACATGGTCATCCACAGAAAGCTGTTCACAATCATAACAGATCACCAAGCACTGATGACAACATACGGACACCCAAACGGAAAGAGACCGCCCAGGATAGAGAAGTGGGGGACAAGGCTGATGGATTATAACTTCAAAATGATACACAAGCTGGGGAAGGAACACAACACAGCAGATGATATGTCAAAGCGAACACTACCACAAGTGTCCCAAGCGACAACAATGGCGGAGGAACATCTAAACTTTGCACTGAAGCATAACACACCGGCAGCGATAACAATAAAGGAACTAGAACAAGAGACCAAACAAGACATCACCATGCAGACCATAATGAAGGTGACCAAACAGCAAAGGTGGAAGCACGACAACAACAACAGCAGCTGGGGGAAAAAAGTATTGAAGGAAGAGCTGCTGTTGGCGTTCAAAAAGATCAGCGAAGAACCATCAGAAAGCGAGAACGGAATAGTGATGAGAGGCACCCGGATAATAATACCACGGACGCTGAGAAGAAGGACAGCAGAATTGGCGCATGAGTCACATAGAGGGACTGTGGCAACAAAACAAATGGTGCGGGGGAAAAAGTATGGTTCCCGGGACTTGACAACATGGGAGAAGAAAGTGTGATGTACTGTCACATCTGCCAAATAACGGGGCCCACATCAAAGCAGGAGCCACTGCAAATGTCCGCATTTCCAAAAGCAGCATGGACAGAGCTGGCAGCTGATTTCTACGGGCATTTGAAAGCAGGAAATTACCTACTGGTAGTAATAGATGAATTATCCAGATTACCCATAGTGAGACAAGTGGCATCAATATCAGCTAACGCAACTTTGCCAGCTCTGGATGACATATTGGCAGCATGGGTGTCACCGCAGACACAACAAACAGACAAAGGAACACCACACTCTAGTGACGAATGCAAAAGGTTCGTGGAGTACCTTGGGATCAACGATCGACGAATAGCGTCTCTGTGGCCGCAAGCAAACAGAATGGCCGAACGATCAATGGGAACGATCAAAAAGGCAATACAGAGCAACAAGCTAACACAGATCTCAATTGGACAAGCACTATGTCAGGTGCTGAGAGACCGTCGAAACACCGCTCACAGCCCCACAAGAAGGTGCCCTGCGGAGCTGGTGTTGGGGCGATCAAGTAGAACGAGGTTGCCCCAAGTGAAAGAAGTGGAAAGGGTAGAACAAAAAGACATAGCTGAAAGAGACAAAGTAGCGAAAGCAAGAATGAAGGCGTATGCTGATCGGAAGAGACCTGCAACAGATGCGAAAGCGAAAGAAGGAGACACTGCGCTAGTCCGACAAAGACAACAACGGAAGTCAGACAGCACTTTCGCAAAAGACCCACTGACGGTAACGGAAGTGAAAGGGCAAATGATAACGGTGTCAGCAGGACAATACCACATCACCAGGAATGGGTCATACTATAGAGAATTGAAGACAAAAGAAGAGGAGCGGCCGAACAATGGATTGAAGAAAGACGCCAAAGGGGAAACAGCACAAGAGGATTTAATAGAACAAAGACCAAAAAGAGAAGGCAAGAAGCCCAAGAGACTGAGTGAGGAGATGCAAGGAAACGGAGACCTGTGGACACACTTTTTCCGTATATCAATGTCTATCTCTCTCTCTCTCTCTCTCTCTCTCTCTCTCTCTCTCTCTCTCTCTCTCCATACCTCTCCAGTAGCATCAGCAAATACTGTCAACACAAAAGGGGGTGGCAATGTCTAGTGGAATGTACCAAAGATTTGTTGTATGTACCAAAGATTTGTTTGCGACAAGGGGGGAGGTGTAGTGACCTGACAGATGGGCGACTGGACAGGAGGGGACACTAGGACCCTGTGGGTCATGAGGGAGGTGACCAGGTCACCGGACACCACATCCTGTTAGGGGACAGGAAGGACACACACACCAGAGGACTGACCAAGGGGACAGGACGTGCTGAGGCTTGCTGCTGCAAATGTAATAAAGAAGATTGCGTGTACTCACCTGTGTCCTGTGTGTGATGTATCGGCAGCCCGGCTACCAGGACATGACACTGTGCCTAGTTATGGCAGCAACCAGGCACGAGAGGAAGCTGTGTTCTCACCAGGAGCAGCACCTGGTTGTCGCCATCTTTGGAGGTATTCTTTACTTCCTGGACCCTAAGCACTCTAATATAAAATACTTTGTCCTGGAGGAGTAGGAACGAGGAAAAACCAGATGGTTGTTCTTTATAATTTATTTCTTTGGTTTCTCCTTAAAAATTCACCGACTTTTGTTGTTAACTTATTCAGTATGAATTAAGATGTGCTTGAAATGCACGGTCTATTGCATTATTTCTAAGATGGCGTGTTGTTGCCAATAAAGAAACTGATTTCAAATAACATAGGAGTTGGCAGGAAATGTTTTCAGGTGTAAGGTGGCCTCCGCTCCATCCATGCCGTGTAGTAGCGGTATCTTTTTTTAATATCACTTTATCTTCCATCACACATAAACCTTGAGAAGAAATACATCTCATCAACTGCAGTGAAGATGACATGATTGCTTTCACAAGGTTAAATAATTCATTACAACTTAACATCTTCTGCGCCCTAAGTAGGGTTGTCTATTTTTGCAGCTTCTCCTGCAACAGTAGTGTGTCTTCATAATTTGAAAGTAACAGAGGCCCACTGCCCTGTGGGTAATTTTCCAACATGGCAAAAAATTCAAATGTGCAACAAGCAGAGCCAAAAGGCACTGATGAGAATTGAAGTTGTGTACATGACGGGGCATGCTGCGGATCTGCACTGTTTTTCTTTTTGCTCAGCAGCTTAGTGAACAGATAAATGCAGAATAATTGATGGGACCCACCTTGATATTCAGCTTTATAACGCTCAAGAATATGCTATGCATCTCCTCTGTATTTTACAGGATCTGGCCATATGTTCTTCGCGGCACTCGCTGAAATCAGCCTGGAACGATTGGTGCTAATACTGGATGTTTTATGCTCTCTGTAATTTACAAAGCATGGAAAGACTATACAAAGGGTTAACAGTTGGTTTTCAATACTTCATACATTGAGCATTCCTAGGAGAAATCTTCCCTTTTTCTTTCCCATACAGGTCTGCCATTCAACTGGCCGCTGAAGATCCTACTCAAGATTGAGACTCCTATTGTGTATAGATTGCGAGGTTGCCTCACATTTTCATGGTCAAATTTGTATGTACCATTAGCCATGAAGATCTGATAAATTCATTATCACGTAGAGTGAAATATGGCCATGGTGCCTGGCCTGCCGCAACATAGCCTTGATGGACATTTACTGTGTTGAGCCTGTTTCGAATAGACACCGGGAACATTTTTCTGAGGTCTTGTGATGTATGAAGACCCAGGCAGAGAAACATCACTACTTGCTTTAAGGACTTTAACTTTCCCGCTGCATCATAGTCGATGTGTTCACTTGCAGGGTGCAGTTTCCCAAAGGATACTCTTCACTCGGTTCCAGTTTTGTTGTGCTAACAGTTTGCATGCAGCTTTTAGCCTACGTGTGAGTTCTTTCAAGCTTGGCAAAAAAAAAACAGACTACCCAAGATTACACTGTTTGAAACATGGGGATGCCTGGATTTAAATCTCTCTCTCCATTTTCCATGGATTCAAAAGTTCCTTCTGAATCAGAACTTAAAAAGAGGCGTCGACCTAACATAGATCCAACTCCGCCCATTAAGGCCTAGCATGCGAGAAGAACATCCAGAGCAGTGTGCCAGAGTATGTGCGCTGTGTCATAGGTAATATGCAGAGTGCAGTGTACACACACATTAAGGCTTGGTGGCGCTATAGAAGAGGTAGATAAAGGGATGTGGCTTAGTGAGGTCGGGATGGGTAGAGCAGAGTCAGCATTAACCCTTAGGTGTGATGTTTCCGATAATGTGCCTTAGCCGCTCAACAAGCGCGCTGTCTCAGTAAATCGAAAGTGCCTCGGTGTGCGGAGCTGATGTATATGCGCAATAACACCAAGAGCAATGGGCTGGTATGGGGGCAATAACTCTCAGAGAAATGTGACCTCATCTGTGCTGTAACTCAGGAGCAGTCCCACGAATTGTGTGTGTGTAGTGTATATACAGCCCGTTCAATGCATTGTTGAAGTATGACTTCATAGTAAGCAGTGTATCTGCCCTTGGTACTCTCTGAAGTCAAGTAAATACTTCAAAAATGATATGAAATGCACTGCAACAGAGGTCGACATACACTACTGACATGGAACTTGGGGTTGTGGGCGGCCTGATCCAGAAAAAGATCTGTAGGCTACAAAAAATATTTAGTTTTTAAGTTACCCGCATGAATTATTACTACAAATAAAGTATGGATGACATCCAAATTTCTAAATTAAAAAGATTGAGATTGGAACTACATTTTCATAAACTCACAACAAACATCTAAGTTTATAATAATAAACATCATAAATTCTGTATAAAGGTTAGCATAGTACCTGTGAAGCACACAGCTTATAGTTTACATGAAACAATCTATAAATTACTATTTAGCTAAAACTATACAAATGACAAGAAAAGTGATTTATACAATCTAACCAGCATTAGCAAAGCATCAAAGTCTGAGTTTAATGTGCCAAAGCATGCAAATGCAGAAATGGGTTTCTTTATGCCATTCTGTGCAACTTGGCTTTTTCTGTTCCTCCCATGTCTGTGTCCTGTTTAGGTCTCGGCTAGGCAGCGCATGCTCTGTCTCGAAGAGACGTTTTGTGTTCTATCTGTGAGCTTACAGGCTGCCCATCTCCTCCTTTTGGTAAACTTCAGAGTCGCTCTCTTTTTCTTTGATGCCATTGTTTGTGGCATGCGAGCATAATTCCCTCTTCTTGTGTTTGGCCTTCCATAGAGCATGGACCAAGTACATGTCTCCTTACACTGCTCCCAGTTTGCGGAGCTACTTCTTTCCTTGGTTTTAATCACTCCATTGGAGTACTTGTGTTTTCAGGCCATCTCCCTTGTACACATACAGACATACCATTAAAATGCATGTACGTGTATATAAACAAACACATTTCTTAAAAAACTGTTAAAACTCGATCTTTACAACAAAGCTCAATGGGTATGATCCAATCAGGCTTAGCATGTGGGAAGGGTTAAATAAAAACAAACCAAAATACCTAAACCCCACGAGGCCATATATCAAAAGTACTTTAAAAAACACAGCATGCGCATGAATCCAGTGTTTTTTAGAATTAATCACTTTCTTATTAAAAGCTTTTAATCATGACCCTTAATTTCTAACCATCCCATCTTTCCAAGTACAAAAATCTTTTTTTTACATGTATGCACAATAATATACAAAAATTTACATGTTAGATCCGGCAGCCTTGGCGTGGGTTTCCCCTGCAATGTTTTCCTTTGTCTCCTGTGTTTTTGCTGTTTGTTGAAATTCGTTTTGCTGTTCTAGAGGCTCTGGGCACTTTGCCACTGCTGATCAGTGCCAAAGTGCAAGTGCTCCCTGTAAATTGTTGTTATGGATTGGTGATTCCATGATTGCCATATTTGATTCACTAGTCAGTCCCTAGTATCGTGCACTGTGTGTGCCCAGGGCCTTTAAATCAAATGCTGCTAGTGTGCCTGCAGCACTGATTGTGCCACCCACATAAGCAGCCTGTAAAAGTAAATCAGACCGGCCTCTGCAGTGTCTGTGCGCAGTTTGGTACTGCCATGTCAACCTGGCAAGTGCACCCACTTGCCAGACCCTAACCTTCCCTTTTCTTACATGTTAGTCACCCCTAAGGTAGGTTTAAGTTACCCCTGTGGGCAGGGGGCAGTGTATGTAAAAGGTTGGACATGTCTTGATAGCGAAATAATGTCAATTTGTTTTTTCACTATTGTAAGGCTATCTGTCCCATATTTTAGAATGGGTAGTTTACTCATAACCTCTTATTAGTATTACTACCCATGGGAACAAGATAGGAAAATAAAGTTTGATATGCCTGAACTCAGAATTTTAAGATGTATCTTTTAGTGAAGGTAATTTTTCCATTCTGGGTTTGAAAATAACACTTTTAGAAAGTAGATATTGTCTTGCCTAGCCATCTAGTGTGCCTCTGCTAGGTTGTATATTGACTGTCTGGCTTTGGAGTGACAGGGGCTTTGGATGTGCATTCTGTTCAGACAGCCACTTGGGGGGGGGGGGGTTAGGCGTGTCCTGCCTTTCCAGGGTGAGTCAGGGCTGGGATGAATGGACCTGGTCTTCATTCAGAGTAGGGGGGAGGAGATTTCTTTCACACCTGAATGGGCCTGGTCTGCCTTAGACAATGCTGTTTCCACCTCCTGCTTGGTAGAGAGGACAGAACTGGTTTTTGCTGGGCAAAGAGCTTCTCTGCCACAGAGAACAAAGGATTTTGTATTGTAAAAGCGGGGCCAGACCCCAGTCTTTTAGATTCCTTCTGGGAATCAAGAGGAACCTTTACCAAGGAGAAGAGCTGGAGAAACTGAGGAAGAGTACTGCCCCTCTGTCTGTGGTTGGCCTGCAGTGGCTGTTTCTGCCAAGGAAAGGACAAGGACTTTGCTGTATATTGTGTCCTGTGCTTGAGGAAGATCTCCAAGGGCTTGAAATAGAGCTTGCTTCCTTTTTTGAAGTCTCCGGGAAACAAAGACTTCACCACAACTTGCTTAGAGTTTTGACCTGCTAAGAGGTGCTTGCTGCTGTTTTGGCCCTCTGGAGGCTGTTTGCCCACCGGGAGCTGGAAAAGTAATGCAACTTCGAGGAGCGCGACGCATCCATACCTGTTTCCCGACGCATCGTAGAAGAAACCGGCGCAACGCCTGCCCGCGGCTCGAGAAATCACCACACTCTGTATCAATTGCATCGATCTACGAAGGCCGAGAACACCGCACCGATTCCGACACATATCCTGCTGTGCGGCTGCAAGAACCAACGCACCGTGGGACCGCGGCTGAAGAAACCAACGTGGGCGTCATTCCTGCCGCCGCAACGATAACCGCTGCATCCCTGATCGTCACTCATCGTCACCATGCCGGCGAGAACACAGGGGTCGCAGTAAAAAAACGAACGCTTCCCCTCCCCGCACAGTAAGAAACCAACGCATCACTACCTCTGCGTGGCAGTAAGGCACCAACGCATCACCTCCCCTGAAGTAAGGAACTGACGCATCACCTGCCCTGAGACAGTTTTTGTTTGTGTGCGTGATGCATCCAAGGTACTTTGTGTGAAAAGTGTTGCATCGGCAATTTGCTTTGAACAGAACTATTTTAACCTTTTGAAAGTCACATTTTTTTTAGCCCTTTCCGTGCTGATGACAGAACCGCTCCGTCATCAGCCGCGGTGGCGCTGTGCTGATGACGGAGTGGTTCCGTCATGGACCGCCCGACGCGCCTGCGCGGTGCTGATTTCGCGCCTGTGCGGCGCGTTCTATTAAGCGTGCGGGCCATGACGGAACCGCTCCGTCATGAGCACATCTCAACCGCCGCTGGTGACGGAGCGGTTCCGTCACCAGCATGGGCGTGCCGCGTGGCCCCCCCGCCCCCTTAGCGCTGCGGCGGCATAGCCGCCGCAGCTATGAGGTTAACTGTATTTTGGATTTTTGTCGCTTTGGTCTTGTTTGGTTGAGATAAAGATTACTTATTTTTCTTAACTGGTGTGTGCACATTTGTAGTGTTTTCACTGTATTACTGTATGTGTTCACAAATGCTTTACACTTGTCTGCTCGTGCCATGCTACCAAGGGGGTTAGCAGGGGTTATTTTAGCAGTGTATCTCCCTTACCCTGACTAGGAAGAAGGGTCCCTACTTGGACAAAGGTGCACACCATTGCCAACTAGAGACCCCCATTTCTAACAGTACATAACATAAATCAAAAACAAAAAAACCTACGATCTAGAACAAGATTTTGATATATGCTAGTTATATGTTTCCAAATAGTAAAACAGTAACTGTCCACCCTTTCTTGAATATGAATCTCAAGAAACAGTTATTACATGGTTTCATGTCCACTTGTTCTTGAGTTATGAGTTTCCAAGGTCATTATAACAGCACTATAGATGGAAGAGATTCCCCTTCATTCCTCAAATCACTGCCAACGTTTCGTCCTCAAATAATCATGGTGATATGAGGTCCTCATTAGGGCACAGTACCAATTGTTAGGTTTGGATACTGGAAAAACTAAATTGCACATCTTTAAAATCGAATTAACTTCAGTTTTATGTAAAGAGTGGGCATGCCAATATATGTTTATCCATCACAGCCAGTCGAAAAATGGCGTAAAGGACCAATTAAATGGGTAATACGGAACACTAAATTGGTGTGCCCACCCTTTATATAATGTTTAAGTTAATTTGATTTTGATACTTTGAAAGATAGGATGGCCGGATATTAAGTATCATGACTGTGATTAAAAGCTTCTAATGAGAAAGTAATTAAGTCTAAAACGCACTGGATTCATGTTGTGGTTTTTTAAAAGTACTTTTGATTTATGGCCAAGTGGGGTTTCGTTATATTGGTTAAAACACAAACCGCTTTTGTTTATTTATTCATTTTTGCACGATCCGATGGTATGGGAGCCCTCATGCCGTCTTCCATCTTGCCATAGTGCTCACACAAGCCGATGGTATTGAAGTGCTTTAAGTGCTCACCAGTTGCATTACAGTGACACATTCCTTTTTGTGGGTGATCCTTCTTAAATTAGGGTATTTTACCCCTTCATTGTTGCTTCCTACCGCCCTCTCCCATTGTTGCTCGCTTATACTCCCCATCCCCTCATGCTTCCCTGCTTGACCCTTCCGCCCTCTACCTCCCTCGTCGCTGCTGCTTTTATTTCTATTTTATTTTTTGCAAGGTCTGATGGTATTGGAATCGCTTGTTTCAAGTACATTTTAAGGATTTTGGGGGCCTGGGCCAAATGTATTTTGGGGGCCCCTATTCAGAATAGCTTTGAACTTATGATCTAATTTCAGCTTTTACATACCCTCTTTGGCCAGGTCATCGACAGTGCACAGGCACACTTGTTCAAATTCTAAATGTGCGTAAATCTAATGTATAGGAATAGTGACATGTATTTTCATTATTATAACACAACAGCAGCTCATTAACCTCACTGTACATCTCTGTTACAAATTCCCATTTCTGCTATGTAAGGTCCCGGTTTGATTAAAAAAAACGTTTTTTATGGATATTGCATGAAACATAAACACAACATTTCTCTGCAAAATGTCTGTAATAAAACCTCACACATCTTCCATGATCATGTTAAAAATATACAAAAGTAAAATGGTATTTAAAACAATCTGTTTAAGAATTATTCAAGGTCATTCGGGCAAGACTTTCTGCTGAACGGAGATGGCTCTATCAGGGGGTCCTATGAAAGACTGGGGCCCTGAGCCAGAGCCCACTTTGCCCATGCCTTAAAACATCTCTGGCTTGTATCGACCACCATCTTGCTATAGTGCTAACACCAACCCATGGCCCATGGTATTGGAGTGCTTTAAGAGCTCACCAGTTACATTACACACTGATGCACTCCTTATTTTGCGCAGGGGGAAGCAAAAGTGATTTACCCAGAATCGCAAATTGTTCAACCGACCCTGAGATTCAAACCTGGTTCCTCAGTTCCCCTGTCAGCAGCACAGGCCAATACGCCACATTCTCGCTTCACTTCAAAGCTCTTCAACTGTTTCTCACTATCACTTCCACATTTGTTCAGCAAGACACTGTCAACACATAACAAGCACTGGTAAAGCCAATAGATCTTGGCATTGTCAATGTAAATGTCAATTAGCCATGTTGTCTAGCAGCACATTTGCTGTTTAGCATGGCTGAAAGCTACTGAAATAATTGCTGTAATGCAGCCAGCGCAGTCCACATCATAGCGCTTTTTAGTTTTAGTGGGGCAGGACCATAAACTCAACATGGGGGAAACCGACTCGGCGTCGGCTCAACATCCTGTGATTCTGGACTTTCAGTAACTTTCAACCATGCTGAACAGTAGATGTGCTGCTAGACAACATGGCTTAAAGATATTCACATTGATAAGGCCAATAGCTCGGGCATTACCGAGACCTGTTGTCTTTGCCAGTGCTTGTTTATATTCCCCAAGCTTACACTCATAAGGCAGCAGTGCCATAAGTTAGGGAATACAAAACCACAGTACCGCAAGTCTCCATGTCACAATTTGATTCAAGTTACACCACTTAACTGTGTGATCCAGTGATGTAGCTAGAGGGAGGGTGTCTGCATCCCAACTAGCAAAGATGTGGGATATTCTCCCACACACTCCTATTTACACATAGTGACACCCATGCTCAGTCTCAAAAACATATTCACACTCTGTTACAAGCACGGTCATGTTCACACATACAGACTCATACAATGACACCCACACAGTACATTTGTAGTCAGTCTCACACACACGTTCTTTTATCTGCCCACATAGTCACATAGACAGCTGCATGCACACTAAGTCACACAGACACGCACACAATCAGGCTCTTACACATACATACACACATTACCTCACACACACACAGCACAGATGCTCTCACATTCACACACACATCAACACTCTTTATTGATGCAATATACAGTAGGATTTTGCTAGCTGCAGGCAGTTCTGCAGTTTTCAGGAAAAAAGTCCTTACAAATTTAAAACAAATGTTCGGAAAACAACCCAAACTCTTTGCCTTCTGTCAGAGCTCTTCCAACTTTTTTGCACTGAGCTCCTCTTAGCAAATTGTTTTAAATGTTGGCCCCCATCCAATACTTTATGGCAAGGATTGGGGGAGTGGAGGATGCAGGGCTGAGCACAGGGGGTGGGCCAAACAAGATAATTCCAGGGACACTTTTTCTATAGCTCATATTCCATATTAAATGTGAGACTTATAAAAGAACAAATGCATCAAATAAAATCACTGCTTCCCGTCACTGGGGTGATAGGAACTCCTAACACTTCTTCTGTCCCAATGCAACTGCACTTAGTGCACTAATGGTAGCTGTGACCCTAAGCAGTAGGCTTTCTCTTGTGCCTCTTACACTCCTTCCCCACCATGCTTGGTTATCACTCAAATCTTGAAACCGGCCCCCTGCCGCTTTCAGAAAAGAAAATCAGCTCCCATGTATTGCCCCCCTCCATTGCCCACGCTCCCACCCTGAGCAGCACGGGTGCCCTCAGCCCTAATGTTAGCAAGGAAAATGACTCCTTATGTAGTTTCTGTAAAGTAAGACAGTCACACCTGTGATGTAGTGGGCCCCTTGTGCCCTAGTGCCACTGGCCCTGCGTCTCTAATGATAGCTACTACCCTGCTCAACGGACTCTCTCTGTCCTTCATTAAAACGTAGGCCCCCATCTTGCCCTATTGGCCTTCCACTGAGTACAAGCTAAGGTGCCTCCTCTATTTAAATATCCACTCCCTTGGGTCATTGCTCTGAAACCAAAAGCAACACCGGTACTGCAAGAGTACACTGCTCCTTAATGCAAGCAAGAAAGGATAGTAATACTGCCATAATTAGAGTTTAGTTAGCTTCACACACCTCTTTGTCGTGTTTAGTTGACCCAGTAGTGTAATGGGCCAACTAAACCCCACTACACCTTCAACATAAATGATAACTACAGCCCTGTCTCCTCTGCCCATTCCACTGGCCCAGAAAAGTCAGCCTGCCCCTTCGTGGTAAAAGAAAAGGATGAAAGCCCCACATTTCTCCCCTGTTGCTTAAACCCTGTCCACAGCAGTGGTGACCCAAGTCCTAATGCTAGCAGAAAATGGGCCACCATTTTCCTCTTTGTTAGTAAAACAGCCATGCATGTGGTGCAGTGCCCCTTCACACTCTAGGCCCCAGTACCACTGCACCTACTGCACTAATAGTGATTGAAAGAATGAGCTCCAACATTGTGTCCTCCTCATCTTTTCCAACTCTTACATGGTATCCATTGATCTCATCTATTTTCTCTTTCCCCTTGACCATTACTTTGAGATCCCAGTGATCTACTGTCCCACTCCCTGGCACCCCGCCGGTCAGCTGAAAGGGCATCTTCATATAATTAGATGTCAAAGTGAGTGGTAGCTTTGGAAACTGGCCAGTTTATATACTTTAAAAAACAGTTTTCATTGTTTTTGTTAAAAACAACCACATCTGGATGGTTAATGTAGACCTTGAGGAGCCCGTGGGCAAGAATGAAGAGAGTGCCATGTCTCCGCTGAGAGAGGGGCAGAGAGGTAAAGGAGCAATGTCTCACCTGAAAGAAATATAAATATGTGCTGTTGGTTAATCACCTTTGCAAACACTGCTTGGGAGCCTGTGTAAGACTTGGACTTATGGAGTCACTGAAGCTTCAGGGTGACAAAGATTTCTTCTTCTTGAGAGGTTAAGTGAGGGGTTATCAGCTGAGTTCTGTTAGTAGGATATTAGTGGCATTGCCTGGTCAATCTTCCTTGTTTGGATCTTAAGTCAAGGATTCTTTCGGCGTGGGTCCCTTGCTCACTTTGCCACTGGATTCAAGCTAGCCTGGCTGATGAGGGGTGTTACCCCGAAACCGGGCCCCAGGATGCTTGTTTCCGGTCCAAGGAAGACCTGAATTGGCAGTTCGGGCTGGACTATTCCCATGAGGCACAGGGTCAAGACGGATTTGCATATAGCTGGGTCTGAACTGCGTGGCGAAGTGAGCTAAAGAATGAAGATGGATTCAACCCAGATCCTTGTGTTTGCGGAGTTCTGTAATTTATCATTTTAATGGACACATAAAAATGCACTAAGTACACTCTGATTACATATAGCTGAAGTATATATTTTAAAAACAGTTGTTTTACTTTAAAGACTAAATCATGGTGCAACACCCTGGCTTATACTGTGGGTAATACAGTTGATGACGACTCACATGCACCCAGTGCTTTCTGTCAGAGGCTGGGACTTTGTAATACAATACATACATGCTACTTTTCCTCATTGCATCAATCAGGATTCAGTTATTTCTTGTCACACACACAGACCAGTGCAGTAATTGCAGTAACCACCTGAAGTTTGATTAGTTTAACTTGTATTCATTATTTCATTTAAAGTGTGTGTTATTTTAGATGCAGCAGCCTGAAAGTACAACAAAATAGTTACAGAATATTTTGTTGTTTTTAGCCATGTCTTTGAATCGGAAACCACACAAGGTCAGATTGGCCGTTTACTCCATGGCCAGTTTTAAAAGCTCAGTGCCACTGGAGTGCTTCTTCACTTTCCCCAGATTCCTCGAGGGTTAATTGCAGCAGAGGAGGGGCTTCAAGAGAAAGAGAAACGGAGAGCAGAAGAGATGGAGGTGAATGGAAAGAGAGAGATGAGAGGGTAGGAAGAGAAAACACAGATAGAAAGAGAGCAAAGAGAGAGCAAAGAGAGGAAGGGAGTGAGGGCTGGGTTGAGTTGCTTTGCCTGGGCTGCATTTATTTCCCCAGTCCACCCTGAATTACCCCTGCTCCCACAGCACTCAGGATCACAGTTCCTATTCTTGTATATGCACTTCAACCTCTGTAAAGGAAGACAGACTGGAAACACAACAAAAATAAAAAAGGTTGAGTATCCTGGCCATCTTCATTTACATGTGCTTCTATGGCCATTTGCTCCCCATTGAAAAAACAGCCATGGACCCCTAGGGAATATTATTTTTTGGGAGCGTGCCTGGGTTATTTTTCTGCCAATCGTACATGTGCAGCTTTTCTGATGGTCCAGTTGGATGGTCATTATTGCTAATCCTGCATTATTATGTATATCAATAAATGTGCCTGAAGGTCCTTGTTGATAATCTTGCTTAATAGTCATTATCTTGCCTGATTGTCACTATTTTTATCTTGTCTATTATGGTATGTATTCCTTATCCTGCCTTCTAGTAATAATCCTGCTTGATATCAGTAGCAGCTGCCTTCAATGCCAAGTGGTGCGGCAGCATGGGGCATGGATGAAATAATGAAAAAATATATATAAAACAGTACTTACCTGCTGCTGCTTTGCTGCTGCCGCCTTGCTCCTCTGCTCCAGTTGCGATTCCCGACTGCAGTCCTCGGCCTGGTGTTCTCTGCGCAAGCTCCCAGATGCCAATCGAGAAGCTCCTGTCATGCTGGGAATAATAATACCTAGTATGAGAGAAGCACCAGGATTGGTCTTAGTGGCCTGGTTTGGTGCTCAGACAGGGCCTGGGAGCCACTGTCCGTTCTCCACCTGGCTGTGCAACACAGCCAGGGTTGGAGAAATGCTAAGTGCGCATGTCCGATTAGCCGTCCTTAGACAGCCAGCCAAACCCACATGCGCAATTATGGTGCCCACCACTTCTCCTCCCTGCTGCTCACTCTCAGTTATGATGGCCCCGCACCTACTTAAGTCCCGGCTGGCTCTAGCTCACTGAAAAATAAAATGAAGGTAAAATTATGTTATCATAATTTTATTTCTCACGTTTGCCTCGGCTGGCTATCAGCAGAAGGGCAACACTCCTCCGCCATAACGGAGGAACCACTGGTGCTTGATTTAATTATTACTGTTCCTGTTCTAAAAACTGATTATTTCTAATGTGGGTTAATGGTATAGTATTTAAATCAAATCCAAGTCTGAAATAAGTATTGTGTGTGCTACATCTCACTCCAAAGGATGAAGCCAAAGAACAAAAAACTTGCTTTCTGTATGCAATGCAACTACGAGTAAAACAGTTAATGTATGACGATTCACTGTACTTTGGCGATATAAGATAGATGTGCATGCATTGCAATTGAGGCATTCCATGATTGGGAATGATGAATCTAGCAACTTGAGTTAAGAAGTTAATACTCCTGGGAAGTGGAGCCAAAACATTGTCTGTATGTCTGTCTATCTATCAATCATAATCTGTTGCAGTCAGCTGCTCTGTCAGGCATACCTAAACATTTGTCTCAGTCTTATATATCCAGAGAGCAGTACCAGAAGCAATGTTGCAGTACAGCATACCAGCAGAGCACAACTGAGCTAGGTCTACCATGTTTCTCTGAGATATGTGCTAGCAAATGACCCCTTTTTCAGAGGGAGGCCTGCAATGTATGTGGGCCTTTGTCTGGACACAACGCTGCCCAGCAAGACTGTTAGACATGTCAGCCTTAAAATGGTCTTCTCCCAATATTTTTGCCGTCCTCCCTTTATTTTTGCTGGTCTCGTTTTTGCTCGCCTTAGGACTCTGCACTCTTTACCATTGCTAACCATTTCTAAAATACTTGTGCTCGCCCTACTAAACATGGTAACATTAGCTAATACCCACTTGCCATATTTTATTTACTTATAAGTCCCTAGTAAAGTGGAATTACATGTACCCAGGGCTTGTAAATTAAATGCTACTAGTGGGCCTGTAGCACTGATTCTGCCACCAACGTAAGTAGCACTTTAAATATGTCTCGGACCTGTATTTTCAGTTTGAAACTGCCGTTTTGACCTGGAAAATAAACATTTTTGTCAGGCCCAAACCTTGCTTTTTTAATACATATATGTCTCCACCACCCTCCCCCCACGGGTAGTCCCTGAGCAACACAGATGTCCGGGTGCAATGTATTAAAAAAGTAGGGCATGTTCTTTTAAGTTCTATATGTCCTGTTTGTGAAAAACTCTTACATTCATTTCTCACTACTGCAAGGCATACCTTTCCCATACGTTAACACTGGAGTCTCCCGATTAAATTTTATAGGTGTAATTTCCAAATGGAAACTGGTAACCAATTCATGTTTGGTGTCTCTTGAACTGGAATTTAAAATCCTAACTTATGGTGAAGTTGGATTTTTAATTACCATTTTGAAAATGCCACTTTTAGAAAGTTGGCATTTTCTTGCCTTAGCTGTTTGGTGCCTGTACTGGGTCACATGTCTGGGTTTAGCTGACAGTTGAGCTTTGTGTATTCCTCCTAGGTAGCCGCACATAATAGGGAGCTTAGGTGTCCCAGGATGGGCCATCACAGGCAGGTAGGGGGGAGCCCCACTTACTCTTCGATAGGCTGTGTCCTGCCTCCACACAAAGGGCTGCATACCCCCTGTAGTTCGTCTGGAGCCATATCAGGGGAGGCAAGATACCTTGGGACTTCAAAGGAAAACCTCTAGAATCTTCTCCCCCGCTTCAAAGGCACAACTTGGTATAAATACTGGACCACATACACCACCACTTAAGTACACTTTTGGACCGGTGGATTCCTTGCCAGGAAGGATAACTGCTGTACTGCTGAAGGACTGCCACTCTGCTGAACTGCACTCTGCTGGGCTACTTTCCTGCTGTGCTGACCTGCTGCCGTCCTGCCTGGGTCAGAAGGACAGGACCTACATCTCTTGAACCCAGAACTCAGAGCGACTCCAGGGGCTAGTTGGCTGCCCTTTTGGTTTGAGCCTCCAGGATGGAAGACTCCAACAACTTTGCACATGCATTTGGGTTCTGCCATCTGTGAGCCTAACCTGCCAAGAGGTGTCACAACAGTCCTTGGAAGTGGGCCTAAGGTGCTCTACCATCCTCTGCGGACCCAGCTGAACCAATGCATCTTCTGTTGTGCTGCGCAGCCCCGAGCAGAACCATTGCATCTCTGCTGCTGCATGGATTGGTCCCGTCGCGAAGACCCCATCGCCGCTGCAGTCCGCATTGCCGTCAGAACTGGTGCTGCACAACGCAGCCACAATGCTGGACCTCGCATCGCGAGCCCTCGACGGCGGGATATTCAACACAACAGCCTCCCCGCATCTCGGAACCAACACATTACTTCTGCTGCGCAACGCTTCTTCGGCACGGATCCTCTCAATGCTCAGCACACCTGGATTTAAGGTACTTTGTTAGCGGGCATAACGGTCCTAGTAGCCGGCCCGCAGTTGGCTTGAATTTGTGACTTTGTCCTGGTCCAGCGTGATCGGCTGGCGGATGTTATAGCCCCTTTTGGGATTCATATGCTGACATACGCCGACGACACACAGCTGGTCGTAGCGCTGAGCAATCCCAACCAGCAGACCAATGACCTCCATTCCTGCCTTGAGGAAGTCGGCAAGTGGATGAGCCTTTCTCACTTGAAACTCAATGGGGAAAAGACCAAGCTCATGATCCTCTGTAATTCTCAAAGTCTGCCTCCAAGCAACATATGGCCTCCCTCTATAGGTCCTGTGCCGGTACCCCAGAAGAGATTAAAAGTCTGGGAATTTGGCTAGATCAGGACTTTACAGTGCAGGCCAGGAAGACTTGGCAAATGTTATGGCCTGCTGGGAATGATCCGCAAAATCCTCCCTCTTCTACCTTTCCAAGCAAAAAAAATATTGATTCAGGCTCTAATCTTGTCAAGGATAGATTACGGAAATGCCCTTTATCGGGGCGCCCCGAACTCAGTGACCGTAAAACTGCAGGACTTACAAAATTGTGCAGCGCGGCTACTTACCGAGACCCCCTATTGATGCTCAGCAAGGCCCGCACTTCGCTCTCTCCACTGGCTCCCGGTTCAAGAGAGTATCAACTTTAAGACTCTCTGCATAGCCCATAAGTCTCTGGACAGGCGAAGGACCCCCCATTAACAAAGCCATGATTCGACCCTACAGGGAAAACAGGAAACTTTGCTCAGATGATCTTCACCTTGCTGTGGTCCCTAAGATCAAGAAAGCGAGAAGTGGCAGATGGCTTTTTTCACACAAACCCCCCAGACTCTGGAATGCCCTTCTGTTGAATCTCCGTAGGGACCAAATCACCTGAAGTTCCGAAAACAACTAAAGACCTGGCTTTTCCCCTAGGGTATTGGTCCTCCAGTTACTGTTTCAGCGCTGGGATGCTTCCGGGTAGCCATGCGCTATACAAATGCCAATTCATTCATTCATTCATTCATTTAATCATTCATTAGATATCCACAGTGAGAGCTTTATGCCTTTTGGTGCTATTGTTACTAACATCTTTAAAAACAGAATTTCCCCGGTTCTACTGATTGCATCTTTAGCGTTTTGGTCTTGATTTATTTATCAAAATAAATGCTACATTTAAAAAAATCTGTTGTAGCCTGCATTTGTGGTGTGTTTTTGCTGTTAATATTTGAAGTGTTGCACAGATACTTTGCATATTGCGTCAGAGTTAAGCCTGACTGCTCTGTGCCAAGCTACCCGATGGTTGAGCACAGATTAATTTAGGGTTTGCTTTTGACTTCACCCTGAGAAGAAATGCAGTTGCTGCTTGAGACGAGTTTCACCCCCTCCCCCAACCAATAACCTATTTTCTTACAAAGATTATGTGTGAATAAGGTGATACGTGAAGCCATTTCTGTTGAATTGTTTTGCATCTGCACAATAGTGACCACAGCATTATCTCAGCATGGTGGTCCCATGAAATCAAAATAATAAGTATGTGTGCAATCTTCCCCCACTTGCTTGTTTCTTATTCCATTTTGGGAGCTTTATTCACTCTAGGTCAGGGAACTTCAAGTTAGTCATGAGGCTGAATATCACGTCTTTTATATATTCATTATTAAGAAATATGGTGATAAGTAGACAGGAAGTACTATTATATCTTAGATTCTCTCAAAGCCTAAGCAGGCGAACTCCTGATATAAAATAGTTCTGTCCACAGCCCATAAATGGTTTATTTTACTTTTTTGGGGAAACAAAGTTAAAGGCATAATCAACAAAACCTCTAATCTTTTTGGTTGTTCTATACTGCACGCTTAAATTCGTGTACTGCATATTCTCAGTTTTCTCAAAAATGTATTCTCTTCATCATGAAAGGGGTATGACACTAAACAAATTGTATAAGAAATATCTTGCCAGAGTCCTGAAAACGTTAGAGGTGTAATGAGCTTCAGAAGCCAGTTAGGAAGTTCTCTGACATCTGCAAGGTTCCAGCCACTATACATTCTAATATTGAAAGTAAGGACTATAGAGATGATCCGATCTGTCGCTCCGTGGGTTACCTTTCAGTATCCTCTCACCGACACTGTGAGTTGACGCACAATGAGCCTTTAACATCCTCCGTCTCAGCAGGCTGCCACTCATCCTGATCGAGGGATGCCACATTGTACAAAAGATGCTCAGGAAGCCAGCCGGGGCTGCGGCCAGCTCTTGTTGCAGGGCAGCATTGAGAGCAGTTTGTCTTGCAGTGTACCACTATTGTCAATCTCAGAATCCTGCTATTTGCCCTACGAAGGGGATGCTGAGAATGGCAAACATCAGATATTTGTATTGCATCAAAGGGATTTTCAGCCCATGGTCTGACCGATTCACCAGGTAATATAAAGAGCACTTTTATTTTGTAGCTTAGACGATGTACCCTTATTCCTATGTGGACTTCCATGTACAGTCACGCCATGAGCATGCCAGATCAATAGGTGATTAATTCTAAGAAGGCATCTGCAGTTATAATGAATAGGCCTTTGATTTAAATTTGGTTAGAAATTTAAGTATTGAAAGTGAAATCTCTACATCTGGAATATGTTCAACTTAATCTAGGATTACAAACATTTTTTTGTTCCGAAATTAGCATTTTAAAAATTGTTGTCAAACTTACTTGCTTACATTTTCATATTTGTATGTATGCAAATGTATTTATTGAAGCTACACCTCTTCATCTTGGTGCAGGTCATTTGAAGCACTCGCATCTGACACGAGGGGGATCTCTATTAACAATTGGCACTTCAACTTTATGAAAATATTTCCATGCTTTTGCATTTTACTCGAGAGGGACACCTGGTAACGACTAGTAGAACTACAGCTTTATGAAAGAATTTCAATGCTTTTACATTTGACTTGAGGGTATCGACTAGTGGAACTTCAGCTTTGTGAAAGAATTTCAATGCTTTTGCATCTGAATGAACTCAAGTAGCACTTCGAATAACTGTAGCCCTAGAAAAGAGAAAGAATAAAAGGACCCATCACCAGATATCTTAATCTATTGACTTGCGTTTTACTTGTTCCTTCCACAGCCCATGGTAGAAGGATGTGCATTTTCCTGGGACATAAATATAGTGCAACTAAAAAAAAGATTTTCCCAACAATACAGTTGAAGACACTTTACTTAACCAGTGGATGCTAGCAACTATGTACACTGGCTGTAAAGAGTTCCATAGAAATCAAGACATTTATCCAAAATTGCGATATTGATTCATCAGCACATATCAGTGGCATATTTATATATCCTATTGAAATCAAGTACAATGTATTAGAGTAGCAAAAGTACATTTGTAAATTTTTATGTTGAAGCTACACCTCCTCAACTTTGAGAAGGGCAATTGAAACAGTTGCATCTTACTCAAGAGTGACATTTAGTAACAGAGTGAGTTTTGTAGCTTTATTACAGACCTGCTAAGCAGTTGCTTCTGACTTGAGAGGAACAACTGTTACAGTTATGAAGGACTGCAGTCTTGTTAAAGACCTCACACTGTTTTCCAGAAGGACATTTTATAATTACTTGAAGTATTGAAGCTGTGTGAAAGGCCAGATAAATTGGCTTTGCCAGTGTTTGTTTGGGTCTGTAACTATTGTCATGAAAAATATGGATTTCGTGGCATAGTTGACCAACTGTTTGCCTGAATACTGAAATGTATGCGTTAGTACACCGTTAGTAATTCTTTATGTATGACCTGATTCATGGTGATGTTTGTCGGCAAAGGCTCTCCTCACTGGCTGAAAATGTTAATAATCTCCTGTTTATCTATTTATCTCCTTGCAGCCCCTGATTAAGTCCTTACATTGTACAGCGCTGGGCACATTTTAGTCTGGTCCGCGCTATACAAAACTGCATGCATAAAGAAATAAATGATCGTGGGAGTGCAAACAATACCCTCCGTGGGCACAAGAAAGTAGTTCATACTGAGATTCAAAATGCCTTCACGTTATGCCTGCTGATAGTATTTACCTTCAGAAATCTGCCATTAATGGCAGAACGTCTGCAGTATTAAGTTTAGGGGGTGAGGCAGGACCATGAATGTTCCCATGCAAGTGGAAAGAAGTGGCCACTGTTGTAACTTTGCAGGTGGTTACAGGCCTTCACTGCTGTATTTTAACACTCATTCAGTCACATTAAACTTAGTCCACAAAATGTTTTTTTAAGTTGCAAATTAGATGTAAAAGAACACCTAACCAATACCATACTTAAAAAACAGTGGGGGCTGGCAAAGTAATTTCTTTCTCCTGGCGAGGAAATAAACAAAAGGTTGATGCGATAATACACATTTTTTACACACTTACTACAGGGGGGGTCATGAAAATCTTGCATTCCTGGTGATTTTTGAGGATTCAGTTTTGGAAATCTACTCAACTCGTACGAGGAAACATGTGCGGAGCAGGTTTGCAGGTTTTAAAAATACGTTTTTGAAACGATCCTAATTTTTAAAAATGCAAATGGATCCCTTGTAAGACTTGCCACATTAGCTGTTGTCACAATGTAATGGTTCGCTCTGGCAAACGTACGAGTGCAGCGGACAAGACTTTTAAATTTGGACAGCTTTGAGACACACATCATCGTTGATGCTCGTCATTATTATAAGCTTGATTAGTTTTACACATAAATCTCTGCATTTGGTATCCTGCCCACCAACACTCCATCCTGCACTAGAGTTCTAACACTTAAACCTCTTCCTTTTGGCAAGCAGGGAGTATGAGTGGAAAGTAGGACTTTTCAGTGACCGTATGATTGGGCCAACTAGAGGATTTGAAACCTGAAAATGTTCCTGCAGGATCATAGGTCAGGTGATCACATCGCCTGGATTCCCTATTATATGCATCTTCTCTAACAAACAAACCAATGAATTCAGTTCCTAGAGTCAATCAGTCAATCAGCACTGATGCCCCTAGGGGTGTCAGGGTGCTGTGGTTGCGACCTCTCCATCGAAAAACCAGGTCTTGAGTATCTTTCTGAAGTCCGCTAGGGAGGGTGCCTTCGAAGATGAAGTTTAAGGTAGCTGCTGTATGTCCACATTTCTAGGTAGCATGAAGCTTTCTGATCTGTTGAAGATTTTCCTACCCAGGGAGCTCACTTTGGCCTCTTAATGTGTTCAAACCAGAGCTTCTCCACAAACAGTAGGATAACTCCATTAAATCTGCAGCCGGATTTTTTCCTGACATAAGTAGTAACCCACCCTCTAAACCAGGAGGGTTGGCAATTATGGGAACACTGGCCTTGCATATTCCCTAGTTATTAGGCCTGAGTGTCTACTCTGCTGCAGAAACATCTTAAAATGTGCTGGCCTCATTAGTTTTAATACTAAGTCATTAGTGTAAATAGTAGCTTCATAATCGATTCATTCCCATTTGTTCTATCCTGCACCATGATTACTGCAAGCCTCTGTTAAAAATGGCGTCTCTGGGTTCAGTGTGTGTATTCAGTGCCCCTTCATTGCTCATAAATGTGTTTTCCTGAAAGGCTGGGCTTTACGCTGAGCCTAATAATCAGTGCGCTTGAGGTCAGCACCCAGATGCCAGCATTCAGATGGGTTCCCTTGACTCCTGAGTGTTTCTGATTTAATGCTGCATAATGAAGTCACGCAGTTTCTCCATTGTGTTCCCAGACTGTTTCCCCGCAATGACACTCTATTTTTAGCTCCACATTACCAAGACTGCTCGACTTTCTCCAGTAGCCTGGATTTTCTTGCTCAGAAGTACAGAAGTCGCACTAATTATACGTTAATTCAGTTCGTGTTTTACCTTTCATTTCAGAGTAGAAATAAATGCATTTGAAAATATTGTTGTGTTGTCATAAATCTGTGAACTGTTGCTGCAGTGCGGTTTTTGTTGTGGCAGGAGGGAAAGGAGGACACGGCTGCATTCATCTTGTTCGCTTGTTGATTCCTGCCATATTGTTTTGTTTGTATCGCACCCTATCTGCACTACACTCTATCTTTGCCAGGCAAAGGAAGCCTCACAACAGCATCAGTGAACTTGTTAACACAATGTTATTCATTCATTTGGGGGGATTTGTAAAGGGTTGCTAAACACTGAAAAGTGACTCACTGCACTTTGAAGCAGGGATCATATGAGTACAGGCAGGAGTGCTGGAACGGAGTATGGTACCTGTAGTGTCCTAGCATGGACACGTTCTAGTGTTCACGAGTGATGTATCATACTTTACATACACCCACCACAGACGTCATGGTGTCACATGACGCTGCCAATAAAAGGGGCCGAGCGCACGTGCTCGTGGCCATTCCCACTACCCCTATCTGGTGTCTGCGTGTCCATCATTGCTGCTCTCTAACATGCGGGCCTAGGGCCTTCGCAATTTTACACTGGCGACGAGGCCGGTAGTGCAGCCCATGCGTGCCACTACCCACAACAAGAAGAAAAAAAAAGGGGAAGAGAGCTGCCCGCCTGAAGGGCATCCCCTGCAGCAAGGCGCAGCGCGCCGAGAATCCTGTGGGCACGTCGGAGCCCCGCAGCGACCAGGAGGCCCACAGCAAGCCGACCGGAGCCCACCCGCGTCGGCCGCCACCAACAAGTGCCACCAGGAAAGAGCGGACCGCCCAGTGCCCACCTGAGACGGCCGCAAAGCAGTGACCCCATGGAGAGGTGTACCGGCCGGGCGGAGCCCACCCGCCACGTCCGCGACAGAGCATCAGGCCCGCAGGCCGAAGGTGAGCTCCAGGGGCGAAGTGCCCGCCATGAACTATGCCAAAGTATAAGCAGGACCAGCGGAGCCCACCCGCGGCCTGCCCGAGTCGTCCCCTGCCCCCGCCGCGTGTGTGACTGGAAGCGGTGGGGCCCAGAGACAAGCGACGGCGTGGGGGAAAGTGCGGCAGGACCCGCAACTAACATAAACAACGAGGGGGAGGGAGCGGAGTAGCTAACCGCCTCCCGACCCCCCTCGCAACGTGGACCGACTGAGCAGCGCCAGCGGAGCCCACCCGCGGCCTGCGACAAGCATGGCAGGTCTCCGCCGCGCAGCGTGTGCAAGGTGAAGCTGCTGCGGCGGGAGACCGGGGAAAGTGAAGCCTGCCGCACCGGACAATCACCAGCGTCTAAATAGGCAGAGCCGGCGGAGCCCACCCGTGGCCTGCCTCGAGCGCCCCCGCCCAGGGAGGAGTGACGGGAGCGACGCGCTCCCCCGCCGGAGGAAAGCTCCAAACCACCCCCCTCCCTCCCTCCCCCCTCCCCGCATGAGGACTGCCGAGGCCGCCGCGGGCTGGGAGGGGAAAGAATGAAGCGCCTGCATGCGGCCAGCGCCGCCGAGATCTAATGTGCCTCCACCTCGTGTGCTCCATGTGAGGAACAAAGTGCCTATGAGCGGCCAGCGCCGCCGAAAGTACACGTAACTGTGCCCCTCCCGCCGAGGCAATAAATGAAAGTGCCGGTGCACCCGGCAAGTATGTGAGCATTTGCCCCGTGATCTAAAATAACAGTGCCTCCCACAGCATGTGCCCGAACAATGAGCCTGTGCCTATGCAACACTGGGAGCAATCGGGTGCCTGTGCCTCTCTGCCCCAATAGAAAAACATGCAGAAGGAGAGAGACTCACCAGGTCACAGCAGCAACTCCAGCCCCCTGTGTGCACTGAGGGACAGACAATAGAGTGCTCAACCAGGGAAGAAAGTATTAAGCAAGGCAGGATGCTGCCAAAGTGAAGTTTACTGCCACCCAGTGGCCAAAAGGAAAAGCGCACCTGCCACCAGGAGAAATAAAACAAGCATTGCACAATACAAGATAAATCAGCAGCAGCGCAGGGCAACAGACTGAGTAACGCCCCAAGGAAAGCATCCACTCTCACGCAGCAAGTAAGTGCGCAACAGCGCAGAAGACTGTTGAAAGTTAGGCTGAAACCGTCAACATTATCGGCGCCCTCTTGCTCTCCTTAACCTTTTTGTGCGCGTAAAACAGCCGCCATTTTGAACACCATGGCTTCCCTGCTCCCGCCGAGAGCCAGCGCGCCTCTCTCCCATTCCTAACTTCGCCGGCATCCCCCGCATACTGACAACCCCCTGCCTGCACCTGCCGCGAATCATAAAACCCCTCTTCAGCGCTGCTCTGCCCCAGACCCTTGTCCTGTTCCCAGCGCGACACCTCCCTTCTTCCCATTTATGATCCCCGGCCCTTTGATGCAAACCCCATTTCCCCGTGTGCCCGTTTGTCTTCCCCGTTCCCAGGCCGACACCCAGCTCTGCCGATACCAATCCCTTACCCCTCCCCGTACAATAGAAAGCTTCCCTCCTCAAAGGACCCCCGAGATGATCAAAGCCCCCCCCATCCCACAAGATCCGATCGAAACCCACACACTCCGTGGATCGGCGGAATACCCAGCTGCGCGATGATCATCACCTGTTGTGAACGGGGCGGGGACTTCCACTGTAACCTTGCGTGGGAACGGGCTGGGAAAGGGGGAATTCTGAGGATGTCTTTCCGTACATCAAAGTATCAACGAGAATGTGTTACATGTAATAAAGAGATAAACTTGTGTATAAGAGGCCAGGCCTCAGGGATGCCGTTAGAGCACCTCAGAACGATACCTTCTGTCCGTTTCGTTGTGTTCTCCTCCGGAGAAAATAAAAACCTTGTTTCCTGCCTTCCAGTCTCCAGCGCCTGCCTCTTCAACAGTTTAACTTCTTTGTGGGTTCAAGAGGCGACACCGCCGGGCAAATACTTAAGGATCTTATATTCTGGTTGGTAGTGCCCCCCAGTTGTATTTTTCCACAATTGGCGTCCCAAGCGTGGGGCCCATCAGCGACCCATGGATCCAGTGGGAGAGGTCCTGACGACAAAGTGAACGACTGCAACGATCGGGAACGCGTCTGTCCGATAGACCCTCGTCTGACAGCCGATCATCCGAACTTCACTGGTTCCGAACAGACCTCTCTCGAGTGATCTACGGTCCTGACTGGGAACCATCAGGAGTGCCGCGAGGATAACGAAGAAGAGAGGACGATCGGGCGCTGGATTCGGAAGTCAGGAAACTGTCCATGCGGTCCGGGTAAGGTCGTGTTACCACGACAAGTTGCGAAAAAATTGCTTGATTGCTTGTTTGTTAAATACTAGTATTGCTCTTTTTGTTTATTTGGAGATTCACTGTCTGCAAACGGAGAAACAACAGGCTCTCTCTTTGCAAGCAGTGGAGGATAGGTAGGGCAGACAACCGTGCTTATTTTTCTCCCCCACTCAATAATCACCTGAAACTGAACTGTTGTTCACAAACTATTGTTTCCTGGAGATTCCCTGTCTGCAAACAGGGAAGAGACCACCCTTTTTGCAGATAGTGAAAAGGGTAGGTAACGCAGATCTTTGCGGACCTACTCATTCTCCCCATTGTTATTTATCGGTCTTTTGTTATCTTGATCTATGAGGGATTCACTGTCTGCAAACGGAGAAACAACGGGCTCTCTCTTTGCAAGCAGTGGAGGATAGGTAGGGTAGCAGCCGTGCTTATTTTTTTTCTCCCCCACCCAATAATTGCTTGAAACTGAACTGTTGTTCGCAAAACTATTGTTTCCTGGAGATTCCCTGTCTGCAAACAGGGAAGAGACCACCCTTTTTGCAGATAGTGAAAAAGGTAGGTAACGCAGATCTTTGCGGACCTACTCATTCTCCCCATTGTTATTTATTGGTCTTTGGTTATTGTGATCCATGAGGTATTCACTGCCTGCAAACAACGTAGAATAGAAATATTCTGTCTAGTCTTTGCACCTAGTGATAAGATAGGCAGTGCTGACTTTTTAGTCCCTCATTACGAGCCGTCATGTCTGTCTTCTCCCCACTGATGAGTAGCCTGTTTAGCCCGGACCGCCTATTAGAGATGGACCATCCAGCCCCGCTGGAAGGCACCCCTAATAAGGACATGTTCATGAAGCATGGATTGACCGCTATAGCCTATAGTAAACTATGGCATAAATATACAAAAAAGGGTCAAGAAAGTCAATGGCCCCTGATAGGATCCTTCGATGATGATAAAATAAAAACGCTAGAAACCGCCCTGGGTAAAAACAAGACAACACCTACTATGCTTGACAGCTTCGGCATGTGGCGAAAAGAAACTGAACAACGTAAAAAGAAAACTGAGAGTAGGTTGGAAAAAGAGCTGCAAAAAGCAGCCCACCTAGCTGCTCAGAAACTAAAAAAGGAGATAGAGGAAAGAGAGAAAGCTAAACAGAAACTAGAAAGGGAAATGCCAAGCCAGTGTCCGGTTAGAACCCCCTCCATGCTCTACCCTGACTTACCCTCGAAACGACAAGCCAATGAGGACCTGCTGTTAGGTCCTCCTATCATCTACATGCCCCCTCCATATGCCCCTTCTCAACCCTTGGCGCAGCACGCGCCACCCCCAGGTACAAGCGAAGGTACCGCCACAGCGTCGGCCCCAATAGCCTCTGTGCCAGCCGAACCCCATGTATTAAAACCCGCATCAACAACAACGTTAGATGACCATGAGACTCGAGGGGCTGGCCCTGCAAGAACAAACAGACTAGACAAGGATGAGCGAGCGGGGATCGACAAAATAGCGAGGACACTGGTAGAAAGGAAGGATGATGAAGAGTACATCACAGATATGTTCAGCTCGTATACAGGGAGTCACAGACGACATTTTACCGTACGACTGTGTTATCATGTCTTGAATGCATACGAGGACCGATATCGAGACAAAGGTCCCGAGAGCCTAAGGACTCTGTACCGGAAGGTCGATATCGGGGATGAGGGCGAGTGTGATGTGTCGGACCTCCTTACGCGTACGCTTGAGGTTTTCCGCCACCTCACTGAACGAAAGCCAGGAGCTAAATCCGCAGCCCCCGTAGTGACCGAACCACCAACCGAGCAATCTAACACCATGATGCCGATACGTGAGGCTGCCCCTTACTGGGTTCCCCCTCGAGGTACAGGGACTCACGATGATGCAAACAACCAAGATGCAAAGGGAAGGGTAGTATACAACTGGGTCTACCAGCCATGGGACCGGCAAGAGATACTGACATTCCGGAAATCTCTACCCGACCTACGTAAAAACCCCACTGCCTTCTATACTGAATTAGGTACAGCCCTGGGTTCAACGATCATGACCCTGGCTGACATCGACTTGTTCTTCGGGTTATGTCTGCCAGCTGATGTGTGGAAGCAAATCCGGAAAGTCGACCACCTTGAGCTGTTCGGACACACCTGGTCACAACTCGATGACTTGGACAAACAACGGGGACCAGGACAAAAGCCGTTGAAATCCATTCTAGACCTCCCAGATAAAATCGTAGAGAAATTAAAAACCCTAATCCCAGAAAAGAAAGTGGACTGGTCGATAGTAACAGCCTGTCGCCAAAAACCCCAGGAGGATGTATCGGAATACTTCTCCCGGTTTGAAACGGTGTTCTCCGATTACAGCGGCCAGGACATGACCACTGCAACCGGACACCATCTGTTTGTCCAGAATTATGTTAAGGGCCTATCATTGGACATCTCCCAGAAACTACAGGCCAGCGAGAGTAGTTGGGCAGCCTCCAAACCTACGGCGATTCTCCAAATGGCCCAATATTATGAGCATCAGAAAAATGAAAACGATAGGGCGACAGAGAAAAAGAAGAAAGACTTGAAAGAGAGGGTGATGATTGCCAAACTGCAAGGGGTGACTATAGGACGAGACCAATACCGGGGAAACTACCAGACAAACGTCCCTAAGACTGCATTTCCCCAGGACCGCACTCTGACTCCCTACAGTGGACGCACAGACCTTAGAGATGACCAGTGCGCTTTCTGCAAAGGGACTGGCCATTGGAAATCCCAGTGCCCAGTTCTCCTGGAAATGATCAGGAACAGAGACCCCAGGGATGTAGCAAACGGACCGAGACCTAAGGGACCACAACGAGGGCCCCCAAATGACGCGACTAATGACAGATCAAGCAGACCAAATACGTTCGATCGACCCAGACAGAACCAATATCAACAATCTGACTATGACGACACTCACACCTTTGCATAGGACAGCCAAGGGCGAGGGAGGGATCCAGTCGAGCTCTATGTTGACCAGCAGGGCCCTTATGTCACTGCTAAGGTCCTGGGTACCAAGTCTCCATTTCTGGTAGACACTGGCGCAACACGTAGTGCGTTATCTAAACGACTGATTCCAAGGGCACCCTTGTCTGGCTCACTCATAACATCGACAGGTTTCGATGGAACGCCCTCCACCAACCCTTTGTCTGCCCCGATTCTCTTTGACGTAGAAAACAACACCGCCGACACCACGTTCTTGCTTTCCTCCAATAGCCCTGACGCCATTATGGGACTTGACTTACTGAAACACTTCCGAGCGACGATTAGGTGTTCTCAAGATGGAGTTCGAGTGTTTCTTTACGACAACCCCGTTCTGCTTAGACATTGTTCCCCCCGACACATGTTTTCCATCACCGACGTCGACGCGTCCCTGCTTGACACTCTACCTCCGTATCTGTGGGCCAAAGCGGATTCAGACGTAAGGCGTATGTTAATTGACCCAGTGCACATTACTGTCCGACCAGACGCAACACTCCCAAAACTCCCACAATATCGGATATCGCCAGAGGGCGAGAAGGCATTGGTAATGATTATCCAGTCACTGATAGACGCAGGAGTGGTAGAGGAAGTGGTTAGCAACGTTTGCAACAGCCCTATCTTGCCCATTATCAAGAAGCAGGGAGAGGGAGATGAGAAAGCATACCGTTTCATCATCGACCTCCGAGAGATCAACAAAGTGGTGGTACCCCAGTACCCTGTGGTCTCAGACATCACCACCATCCTGACCTTGATTCCATCCACTGCCACCACCTTTTCCGTCATCGACCTCAAGAACGCATTCTTCTCCATCCCCATCCACCCAGACAGCCGATATCTCTTCGGCTTTACCCTAAAATCCCGCTCATATAGGTTTTGCCGAGCCCCTCAAGGCTACACGGAGAGCCCTAGCATCTACAGCCAGGCCCTCAAAAGGCAACTAGACCAAGTCCGGTTACCCGACGGGGTGGTGTTGGTACAATATGTCGATGACATCCTTTTGGCAGCCGACACCACCCCTCTAGCGGTTACCGCCACCATTCAACTCTTGCACTTCCTTGCGGAAAATGGCCACAAGGTCTCCAAGAAGAAGTTGCAATTCTGCCTACCCCAGGTCACTTACCTGGGCCACCTTCTGTCCAAAGATGGAAGGAAACTCACCCCTGATCGAATCCAGACCATTCTAGACACCCCTGTCCCTAAAACCCAGAAGCAGGTTCGCTCCCTATTAGGCCTCACCTCCTTCTGCCGACAATGGTTGCCAAACTTCAGCCTCGTTGTAAAACCACTGCTCTCTCTCCTAAACAAAGACGTCCCTTTCCCACTCCCTTGGACTCCTGAGTGTCAAACTTCCTTCACGGAACTACGAGATGCCCTTTGCTCAGCCCCTGTCCTGGGTACCCCTGATTACAGAAAGCCCTTCTCCCTTTACACTCACGAAAGGGAGGGGTGCGCTTTATCTGTCCTGACCCAGGCCATCGGTCCTAAGCAACGACCGTGCGCTTACTTCTCTGCCACTCTTGACCCTGTCGCCAGAGCCTTGCCTGCCTGCCTTCGAGCTGTAGCTGCTGCTGCAGTCTCTATCCGACAGAGTGAGGGGATTGTACTCTCGAATTCCCTCACGGTATTGGTACCCCATGCAGTCGACACCCTCCTGAACCAAACCAAGACGCAACACCTGACGAGTGCACGACTGACTGGATACGAACTGACCTTGCTTGCCCCCCATATCACCCTGAAAAGATGCACCACACTGAACCCAGCAACTCTGTTACCCTTGCCAGAGAACGATCCCAATGTGCACCCCGTACATGACTGCGTGACTCTTACTGACGAACAGACCAGGAGTAGGGTCGATCTCAGAGACACAGCTTTCCCTGACCCCGACGGGGAGTTGTGGGTGGACGGTTCTTGCATCAAACTCTCCGATGGTACCACTTCCGCTGCCTATGCAGTCACCACGGCTCGAACTGTAGTAGAAACAGCCCGCATCACCCAGCGATCTGCCCAGGCAGCGGAACTGATTGCTTTGACGAGAGCCTGCATCCTGGCAACAGGAACCACGGCGAACATTTACACCGACAGCCAGTATGCCTTCGGGGTGGTTCACCATTTTGGGCTCCTCTGGAGGGAGAGAGGATACTTGACCTCACACGGCACACCCATTTTGCACGGGGATTTAGTCTCCGCCTTAATCGAAGCTGTCCTCCTCCCCAACAAACTTGCTGTTATCAAATGCCAGGCACACAAGAAGGTGACAGACATTATTGGACGGGGAAATGCACTAGCCGACATCACCGCCCGAACGACAGCTGAAAATAGAACGACAACACATATGTACGTGACCAGGTCACAAGCAGAAAACTGGACTGACGCCAAGGACACAATTAGAGACATACAAACGGCTAGCACACAACACGAATTGACTGAATGGGCACGGGTGGGATTGAAAGACGATGAAGGCTGCTGGCGGACAAAAGACACGAACAGATGGTTGCTACCTGATTCATACTTGATTCCCATATTAACCATGGCACACTCCCCTGCCCACATAGGATCAGCCCCCATGATCGAACTTGTCTCCAGGGTTTGGCACAATGACAAGATCCCAGATTCCGCCAAACGCCTGGTCCAACAATGCTTAATATGCCTGCAACACAACCCCGGGAAGGGAACTGTAGTACCCCGGGGGGGATTTGGGGTCCCAAACCACCCATTTGAAGTCCTGCAGATGGACTACATCCAGCTAGACAGGTGCCAAGGCCTGAAATATGTACTCGTCGTGGTGTGCGCATTTAGCAAATGGGTGGAAGCATATCCAACCCGTGACAACACCGCTATGGCCACTGCAAAGGTCCTGTTAAAGGAGTTTTTCCCCCGTTATGGCCTCTGTCGTGTTTTATGGAGTGATAATGGCCCCCACTTTGTAGCCAACGTTATCCAGCTCATCCTAAATGGGCTGGGTATCAAACAGAAATTCCACGCAGTCTTCCACCCTCAATCTGCTGGGCTTGTCGAACGACACAATGCCACACTAAAGCTTAAACTGGCCAAAATAGTGGCTACGACGGGCCTGAAATGGCCAGACGCCCTCCCATTGGCATTGCTATCGATGCGCTCTACCCCCACCCGACATCACTTAACCCCTTATGAAGTTGTCTTCGGTCGACCCATGAGCGTCTGGTCTGCCCCGAAACCAACTTCCATTCATGACGTTCCGGATGTCCTAATGTCTGATTATCTGTACAAATTGACTGAAACTTTGTCTGTCCTTCATCAGCAGGTGCAGCAGGCCATCCCCGATGCTTCCAGGGGTCCGGGTCACGCCATCCAGCCGGGGGACTTCGTGCTGATCCGAAACTTTCAGCGATCAAAGAGTTTGGAACCCCGGTGGACGGGCCCCTGGCAAGTGCTGATCACCACTCGGACCGCACTTCGAGTGGAGGGGAAGAAACACTGGCTGCACGCTCATCACTGCAAGAAGGTCTCTCCAGCCCTGGCCACGACAGACACCGTCAACACCCAAGAAGAGCTCCTGAACCAGGACCGACCATCGTTGAACTGCTACCCTGATACAGAGACACTTGAACTTTCAAAACATCCTGACCCCACTGTGCCATCTCGAGAAGGGTATTTCCTGCGTCGAAAGGAGGGAGCTTCGGCTAAGTAGGCCACGGACTAGGTTAAAGGATCTCAGAACGGTGACCCAAACTACCAAGGGTTACCTGGAGAGAAGCTAAAACTAAGTCTGTGGTCCTGCCCACTACCGAGCACCTTGAAGATGAAGATGATGGAAGCGCCAGATAAGAAGATGATGGAAGCGCCAAATAAGAAGCCGACTGGAACGACAGGAAATACCCACTACAGAAATCCGAGAATAGACAGGCTCCATAGCTCAAAGACAATCGCACTCTTCATCGTAATTCTCCTCTGTTTTCTCCTCATGACTACGCTCTGGATTATGGAAGAACATGCACCTGCTCACGAAACATTCCTAACCACTGCTCAGCCTACCACCATGAAGGAACATTATCTAATTTCGCTCTCTCCTCAACTAAGAGAGAGACGAAAGGAGTTTTGGAACAACTCTTTCGTGCAACTACTTCACCAGCACAATCTTGCCACCAACGCCACCAACTGCTGGATCTGTGGGTTGCTACCCCATGCCACTGGACATTCAATACCATTCATCCCTTCACCCTTCTCCGTCCACGGCTCCTGCCTTGCCTGGCTGATCCTCTTGCAAGAGAGCTATACGAACAATGCCACCTCCAGCAGAACTGCAGCACATTCTCCTCATGGGGCCGGGCGAAACAAGACAAAGACACACTTCTGCCCGCTGACCCCCAGCGACTCGACCCAAATGGACATCCCGGCCAAAGAACGAATCGAAATGCAGGTGTTCAACAATCCAACCAGACCCACCTTCTCCTATCTGCGGAAACGAACGGCTGCCACTCTGACTGTGGCCCTGACGGTCATCAACGTCACAGGCCACATGTGTGTAGAAGGACTTGGGACACAGCTGGTGGGTCGCAGCGCTTGCCGCTTTACCAGAACTTTGGACTCCACGGATCCACCTTCCTTTGTGTCATCCCCAAACATGTATTTCATCTGTGGCACGAAGGCCTACACCTGGCTCCCCAAAGGCTGGGGGGGCACTTGCTACATCTCCTTCGTCCTTCCTCCAACTTATGTGGCCCCAGCGAATCACCACAGACAAAGACGAGCCAAAGACGTTGAGCAAGCCGACTCAACAGGGGCACAGTTCCTCGATGCTATGAAAGGACTCGTCCCCCTCTGGGGCCCGATGGCAAACAGCCGTGCCATCCGACATTTGACTCAGGCAGTCGAGACAACCATGAACATCACAGCGGGCATCTTTGCCAACAACACTGCCGAGCTCCAAGCGGTCCGTTTGGTGGCTCTGCAGAACCGCCTCGTTCTAGATGTGGTTCTGGCGGACCGTGGAGGAGCATGTCGCATTATTGGGGCCAGCTGTTGTACATACATACCGGACAACTCACCCTCAGTGTACAAAGCCATCGAACATCTTCACAGACTCTCTTCGGAAGTTCACCAAGAGCAAGAAGAATGGTCGCTTGGTGGTTGGTTCTGGGACACCGTCAAAAGCTGGGGCTGGAGACTGCTCACCATTATCCTGATTCCCGTAGTTGTAATATGTGGCCTATGCTTAGGAATTCAATGTTTGCCACCTATGTGTTCCTTATGTGCGAGTTGTATTTTTCCCAAAACTGTGGACATTGGAAGCGAACATATGAGAGCATTGTATGATACCGAAGTTAGGAATTTGATGAAAATTGACATTGAGTAAGCAAGTTGGCTAGATATGTTGAAAAGGGAGGACTGTTGAAAGTTAGGCTGAAACCGTCAACATTATCGGCGCCCTCTTGCTCTCCTTAACCTTTTTGTGCGCGTAAAACAGCCGCCATTTTGAACACCATGGCTTCCCTGCTCCCGCCGAGAGCCAGCGCGCCTCTCTCCCATTCCTAACTTCGCCGGCATCCCCCCCATACTGACAACCCCCTGCCTGCACCTGCCGCGAATCATAAAACCCCTCTTCAGCGCTGCTCTGCCCCAGACCCTTGTCCTGTTCCCAGCGCGACACCTCCCTTCTTCCCATTTATGATCCCCGGCCCTTTGATGCAAACCCCATTTCCCCGTGTGCCCGTTTGTCTTCCCCGTTCCCAGGCCGACACCCAGCTCTGCCGATACCAATCCCTTACCCCTCCCCGTACAATAGAAAGCTTCCCTCCTCAAAGGACCCCCGAGATGATCAAAGCCCCCCCCATCCCACAAGATCCGATCGAAACCCACACACTCCGTGGATCGGCGGAATACCCAGCTGCGCGATGATCATCACCTGTTGTGAACGGGGCGGGGACTTCCACTGTAACCTTGCGTGGGAACGGGCTGGGAAAGGGGGGATTCTGAGGATGTCTTTCCGTACATCAAAGTATCAACGAGAATGTGTTACATGTAATAAAGAGATAAACTTGTGTATAAGAGGCCAGGCCTCAGGGATGCCGTTAGAGCACCTCAGAACGATACCTTCTGTCCGTTTCGTTGTGTTCTCCTCTGGAGAAAATAAAAACCTTGTTTCCTGCCTTCCAGTCTCCAGCGCCTGCCTCTTCAACAGTTTAACTTCTTTGTGGGTTCAAGAGGCGACACCGCCGGGCAAATACTTAAGGATCTTATATTCTGGTTGGTAGTGCCCCCCAGTTGTATTTTTCCACAAGACACCCACACACACCAGCAAGGAGTCGGCAGATGCCACTTCCAGCGCGACGTGGGAAGAGGCACGAACGCCTCACTAAGCATCCAAGCGCTGACAGAACGTCTGGAGGAAACGACTGCCAAGCACTGGAAGAACGTCCAGGGAAAAGACTGCCGCGATCAAAGGACGGAGAGAGCAGCGACGCCTTGTGGCCACAGGCGCTCACCGCAGCATCACCCACTCCCGCCAACGGTCCAAAGCAGCAAGTACCTGACGACTGCCAAAGCAGCAAGTACCCAACGTCACGCAACAGGCGTCCAAGAACCCTGAACAGTAAGTGCGCAGAAACGCGCCACGTGGCAACGCAACAGCCACCGCAAGGAGAAAGAAGAGCGCAGGCAGCGCCATCGCGCAGAACAATTATCGCGGACTACCCCACGACGTGCCGCCTCCCAGGAGCCGATCCGCAGAATGATCGCCCATCAAGTGCTGACCCACGACGGGTCCCCAAAAAGATTGTTGAAGCGCAAAGTCCGACAGGACGACCGAAGGCAACCTGCCAGACATCGGCAGAAGTGGACCGCCAAACGGTCCAGGACGTTCAACCACGAAAAGGTCTACGGACGTGGACCCCCGAACGTCACCAACCAGAATCATGAAAAGAAGGTTCGCGACACCAACTCTGGCTGCTGAGGAAGAAGGAGAAAGTGTCCCCGACGGGGATAAGACCAGGGGTACACATGCAGAGTGCGCGCACTGCATGGAGGAGCCAGGTCCGGAGAGAAGACACAAGATCGGTCCAAGTGATGTCGCGAAGCAGGAGGAAGAAAAGGAGAGATCCGAGTGGCACGTCTGCCACCGCGAAAAGGAAGGAAGGAAGAAAAGGAGAGATCTGAGTGGCACGTCTGCCACCGTGAAAAGGAAGGAAGTATATCCATGTGGCCTGTTGCCACAGTTAAGAGTGGAAGGAGAAGTCAGTGCGAAGCAACGTCCCCACAGTGAACCAACTAAGGAAAGAGGGAGGAGTGCAGGAAGACTACTCACACTCCCGAAGAAAAGGAAGGCGACAAGTGCCAGGACAATGGTGCGCGGAACACGAGGCCGGAAGAACACCAGTGGCAAAGAAGACCAGCTGATAGACGATGTTTCCGCACACCCAGGATCTGCGGAGAGGAGCAAGCGAGACCGTTTGTGACATCCACCTTTGGGGTCACACGGACACTGGACAAATGCCAGCCGTGGTGACTCAGGGGCAGAGGCCTCCGGGACGCAGGTCCCCGCGACGAGAGATGGTCCTCCAATGCCCATCCGAAAGGTCAGGGGAGGGCGAAGACATCGCAAGCAAAGACAGAAACCAACAGCTACCTCGGGACGAGGCTGCAGAATCTGAGGTGAGGCACATCGTCTCCTCCATACCCCCACTGACGGCGGCATAGGAGCAACCTGATGTGGCACATCCAGCCCAGCGCAAATCCGAGAAAGAGGACCTCAAGGATATCCCGTGGCAGGGGAACACCGACGAGAGGGGTCATCCTGGTGAGAGGGATGCCTTGCAACAGATCTGCCTTTTGCCAAGTAGGACACAGACTACAAGTGAAGCCAAGGCTAAGACCGGAAATCGTGCATCATTCCCCGGCGAACGACAAGAACTCTAACTGCACCCGCCGCCATGGACGTTAGCAAAAGAAGGACTGTGAGGACAATTTTGTCGCAGAGTCGTCACTAGACTGGTTCCATCGAGCACCCCCAAACCGGTGCCACTGTGAACTGATGTTCCCCGCAGCAGATTGAACATCATCTGTGATTCCAAGCAGCGGCGGATAGAAGGACTCAGCGGAAGTTGAACACTGTACTACATCCAAGTAATATGTGGTTTTTCCCCACAGGTTGAACTTTGGCGTTGGGTTTTTGCGATTAAAAAATGGGAGGGATGTAGTGTCCTAGCATGGACACGTTCTAGTGTTCACGAGTGATGTATCATACTTCACACACACCCACCACAGACGTCATGGTGTCACATGACGCTGCCAATAAAAGGGGCCGAGCGCACGTGCTCGTGGCCATTCCCACTACCCCTATCTGGTGTCTGCGTGTCCATCATTGCTGTTCTCTAACATGCGGGCCTAGGGCCCTTCGCAATTTTACAGTACCCAGGGCCGGCTTTTGGGAAGTTCGACCGGAGCGGCTGCACTAGGCACTGACCTGTGGCTGGGGGCGCGGACCTTTTGTTTTTTATAGCGAGACTCGACCCAAAGGTATTGGAGCGCTTTACAAGAGCAGCTATTAGATTACACAAGGACCTGTTCATTTTTTGTGTGTGTGTGGTTTTTTTAAGGCACAGGGAGGTTAAGTGATTTGGCCAGAATATGTTCAAACCTTGAAGGAGGGAAATCCAAGGGCCCAGTCTTGGTCGTCTGACCTGCCATCTTCTAAGGGTCTTCGAGATGCCTATAATGAAGTTCCTACCTTGTCAGTGGCAGCTTGTTCCCTAGTCTTCAACCCAAAGCTGAGAACTTCCTGCCCCGCGATATATTGCATAGCGTTCACATGCTCTGCCTGTACATTCATTAGCTTGCGCCTTGTAGCAAAAAGTAAAATAAGGCAGTAAATCATTAGGAGTTTTTAATCTTATCAAAACTTATTATTTTGAGGTGCTGGATTATCCATGGTCCAAGATGGCTGCTTCTGGCCAAGACTAATGAACCAAAAGGAAACTTTTTGAAAAGCGCAGGCTCTGGTGGAATCATTGGTGCACTTGATCTGCTAATATATATGCCATAATTAAACTGCAAACCGTGGAGAAGCTGACCCCCCCCCCACATTGCCAGAAGCTCGATGAGATATTACATTCAGGGGATGCCCTATCTCCTCTTACAACTGCTTCACTGCAACTGGATGTTTTCAGCATCAGAGTGTTGTTTCCTTCCACTGTGGCCTGGTTTGGACTTTCCAATGATACATCCCCATAGGAAGAAGACCATTGGGTCAGATGCCCGTGAGGCATTCCACCTAGCAGGACGCTTGGTTCTATTGGTCATGAAATTCAGAGCGTGTTGTATTCATAGAAGATTAAAAGTCCGAAACTGCTTTCCCAGGCTGCGGTACAGGTCAACCTTGAAACCAGGGGTCATACTGTGTGAGCAGTGGGGGTTCCTTCTACCCTTTTGGGTTTATTGAAGCTGGCCCTCTGAGACTCTTTGCCTAATTTGAACCTGGCATTGATGAAGATTTCTGAATGCTTCCCATTGCGAAGGCAAAGGGGTGGCTCAATAGATGATTTGGGGCGGTCATAGTGGGCCCCTTTGATATGCTTCATTATCAAGACCCTAAATTGCCCAATCCCTTACTTTCCCTCCGCTGGAACTCACACACTTTTGGCCACCCAACATATTTTGTTTTGTGGTATCTCATCTATCATGCATCACTTCCCCCTAAAACATTCAGAATGCTTCTAAATCAACTGCCTGTGAATTTCCTATCGTGTCTGGTTTAACTCAAAGGCACCCAACACCTTAAATTGGGATTCTCCTACTGTGCTGGTGGCACCAAGCGGAGTCTTTCTCTAACAGAACATCTATATGCAGATCATTCACTTACCACCAAAACAACTTTCATGAGGTAGGTAACTACTGTGGGGGGTTTGAAGAAGGATAGATTCAGCCTTTGTGGCGACTCAGGTGCACTTACAAGTTTGTTTACTGCAGTGATAAAAAAAATATGTAAATTTCAGCCTCTTAAAATTAAACCGTGAAGATTTCATCACGGTCTGAAATATTTGTTTTATTCTGAACTGCTACCTTCGAGGTATTTGAGTTTCTGTGCTTTAGAGATTTGAGCACTCTTGCTGAAATGTTATTCTTTGGTACATACATATTCTTATAGTGACACTGGAAAAAAGTTGAATCACATTTTCGTTGTCAATTTAATTGTTGTGCTGGACCTGGTGGCCAAAAGCTCAGATGATGATTGCAATTCAATTTACCATCACAGCTGTGACCCTGATTTCATAGAATTCGCTATTGCCCACAATTTCCATAATAGGACAAAAACAATAATGCCTTGTGTGCTCCTCCTGCTTGCTTCACAATCCTGTCTCGTAGGTTTATGGCCACTTCCTCGGCTGGGGTTTTTGCTAGGGCTTCTGCTCTTTTGCACTCAATTTGGTAGTTCTTCCACTTCAAAAGGCAACTATGGTTGGATGAGGCATGCTCAGAATGTGATGGGATCCACAACCCTGTGGTCCCCCGGAAGTCCATACCCCGAAGTAAAGTCAGGCTTCTTCTGGAATGCAGGAACGGGGCACAAAGTGATGGACAACATGAGATTGATACACAATCGTATGCTGCTGGCCACTATATATGATTTGCGTTTCAGTAACAACTTCTTTAAGTTGGCCACTAACCTAATAATTTAACATTTAGTTGTTCTGCCGCATGTGGATTTTAAATTTCATTCATACGTTACGAAGTATAAGCTCTTTCTTGTACGTGTGGTAGCTCTAAACAGCTTCAGCTCTGTAATCTGTACACCGCGAGGCAGGATAAGAGCATACATTCAACCTGAGTATGCATTAGGGATGCCAGGCCAAGGTAAACGCCATCTTCTGCATGCTGTGAATAGACCACTTTCTGGTCCAGTTCTGCATTATCTCGTGAATACATTGTAGTAAAATCACATCCAACGCCTTAAAGAGTGTCTGCTCAACACCCAGACCTAACTGGCGCCTTAAGACATGCGAGACATTGGTGTAGTCCTTAATTTGTAAAATAACTGGTTCTGGTGCGCAAAGTTTTTCTCATTGTGGCCGCACTGCCTAGTGTCATGGTGGCCAAACACCAAGGGTGCTTAATATTGATTCCATGTCGTGCCTCTTTCATCTACCACCATACATTCCCTTCCCTTTATCTCACTCCGCATTTTTATAGTTTTAGGCATTCTCTCTTTTGTTCTCGAGCAAAGTCTGATGATGAAAATAAGTCCCAGTCCCCAAAATGAGTGCTCTTGGGCCCCACCTGCAACCATCTGCTCATATTAAGCATAGTAGTGGGGGATGCACAATGCTTCTTTTCGTCTTTGCTGTTGTTATAAATTGCTAAAGGTTATGATATTTGTTTTTATATAATGGCGTGTCTTCAATATTACAGTTTATTGTATGCACTCTGAATTTCTATACCAGGTGGCAATTTTCCCAATTTCTAATGATTCTTAAATACCACTGGTAGTCGCCAGTAGCTAGAGTTAGGACCTCATTTCCATTGGAAAAGCTTTTTTTGATTTGCTAATAACTTTGACAGAGCTCCACCAAATTTTCAAAACTAGTCTGCTATTACTTCAGCTGAAAAGTTTCAGGGTGATTTGTCAAGCGGCCTCGATATGCACTAGTAATTCCCCCACATATTACATCACTTATTACATCTTCTGTGACCTTATTGATATCACTGCTAGATTCACATTGAAATTTGTTTTTTTAGTGAATAAAAATATAGGTAGAAGTCCATCTGTTTCTCTGTATATATGAATTTTTAATTATGCTTAAAAAAGGAAACTAGGTCTTTTTGAGTGGTTCTCAGTACTGTCAATCATGACTGCCAGGCTAACAGCTGTGCAAATTGACAGTGTAGTTAAAAAAAAAAAAGAGATGGGGAGATTTCCTAATGAAGCATAAATAGATGCAGGTGTGCATGTGTTTTTATTACAATGCTCTTGTTATATGAGTGTATTAATGCATTTTATATAGATACTTTTAGCATTAATCCCCATCAGCTTTTCAAATACGAGTGCACCGTCATCTGGTAACAAATAGAGATGTATGCTAACTGCAGCTAAATACATAAGGATAAACACAGAAGGTACAAATAAATGTGGACATATTCAGACAGAAATATATATAAAAAAAGCAAGTGGCATAAAACCTTGAGCCTTTTTTATATAGCAAAAAGTCTGCCTTAAGCATAGGGACTGAAACTGGCAGGCCCAAAATCCAAGCAGCTGAGTTAGTTTTTTGACAGGGGTTATGTCAACGCAGAGTTATTTGGTTGCACTCTGTCTTGGGTCTACTGAGAGAAATCACTAGCCATGTTGTATTGCTGTCTTTTAAAATACAGTTTCATTATTTTCAGCTCCATAAAGTAAACAATAACGTGAAAGGTTGTCAAATGTGTCTTGCATAGACAATTAGCATCTTTGACCACTAGCCACATGTACATTATCAACAATATTATGTTATGGTTATAAGCTCAGTCCAGCTGGATCAGTAATTGTCAACAGACTATGACCATAGTTTCCAACTTACCCAGTTTCTTTCCGTAACTGTGCCAGTGCTCAATTTGTAACTAAATAAGTGCCCGGGCTCAAGGTACTGCACAGGAGGCCACTTCAGCTTGCACTACCGGTGGAACCTGCCATTGTTGCTACATGCCAATGTAAACGGGTCCTACTAAATATCACACTCCTACAGATCTGGCAGTTTGGACAATTCTTAGTTACCCAGATCAATAAGAATGGTCTGGACGAGTTAGAATTATTCAGGAATTCCACACGACCATGTGGTGGACTAGTGTTAACAATTGAATGCTGACGTTGAGCACCATTAAACACAGGCACAAATTAAGCACTGTCAGATTCCTGTATACATTCGGTCTCTCATTGCTGGCTAAGAAATTACATTTATCAGCCCCTTATTTGTGTACATTTCTGATAGCATTCTCTTCTTTTAGAGATCTCCCTTATATCTGCCTTGCACTCATCTGTATGAGCATATAAATCTTAAAATGTCAATGATATCATATTATCTCAAATTCTAATAGTATCCCTCCTAACCAAAAAGAACTGCCCATTATCAGAAAGCATTATTGGCAAGTGAACCCCTCCCAAATGCCCAGCAGCAGGGTCTTCGTGTTCATTGCCCCCCTGAATACATAGCATCTACGCAAACATTCGTCCACCTTAAGCTAACACTTTTATATCACTGGATATTCCCACCATGTGGAAAGTCCATACCCATCAGGCAGCATTCAGTCTGTCCTACCAAATCAGTTCAGTTGGGTAAATGTGTAATGTATTTGATGCAATACTTGTGGCATGTTTTTTGGCTTCAACATGCTCTAATGGCTATCTTCTTAGGATCACATGTTGCCTCTTCCTACTCAAGAGTTATCTAATGGTTCGGGGGCATTCCCAGTTTGTTTTCACCTTACTTAAAGTGCCTGGAGAGGTGTCAATGTGTTATATATTTGTAAAATCTCCTTCTTCTGTAAATGAGCCAGCACTATATTTCTCACCAAGGGAGGACAGTTTCAAACATCTTGAAATAATGTTTTTGGGCGCTCTGGTCTGCTTCAGCTACAGATATCTAAAGGGCTGAAACTGTTCACAGCATGTTCATTGTTCAATTGCTGTAATGCTTTCATACCGCCCCATTTATTGCCAATTTCGGAGATACCTATAGTGTCTCATACTTAAGATCCCTATAGCGTTGTCAGCTCGAAGTATGCTACTGTCCCACTCAAGTGTTTCCCTCTGCATGATGCCCTTTCATCTTCTCAGATATTTGGCCGGCTCCCATGCATATATCTGTTAATATTAATGTATGCAATAATATGTTATGTCCAAAAATGAAATTGAATCACTGTTATCAAAATCCCTGATATGACCTCTCCATCAACCCCCAGTCAGAAATAAGTGGTCAGGCAGGCCCTGCACTCTTGGCCTGAGGCTACTGGTTGACAGATCACATGTGGGGTGGCAAAACCAGCAGGGCAAACGCACGAACAGGAAAAACCCAGATTAATCCCACAGATAGGCAGCAACACCACAGGTTCTGGGAGATTGGCCCTAATAAAACGCACATGGACGGAGGGGTGTGCATTCCCAAAACGCCATAAAGTTAGATATCACATGAAGTTAGGAACACTCAGCCAATCAGGGCACAGCACACACTACACAAACAGTGATCGCACTCTCCCCTTGCGGGACAGCTGGACAAGTTAACCGCTGGCTCTCCTTGTCTTCGAGTCCCACCTGCCTTTGTTATCAGGTGGGAGTAATTTATGGCTTCATGACAAGACCCATATTCCACTCCAGAAACAGGATCTATGAGTTGTTTTATGATTCTTCAAGAAATGTATAAAAAGACATTAAAAACAATTCTACTTTTAGTCAGTACTCACTCTTTTCTGGGTGCTGCATTCCTGGCCATAGTGTTGATTAAACCTACTGTTCCTGTGTTGCCAAACGTCTTTTCTCTTTGTTTTTCAACATAAATTCATATTCGAGCAACATATCACCACCACCTCCTTCATACACCCCTCTGTGCAACTTTTGCCAAAGCAAAAGCTGGATCAGTTTATCCTTTCATTAGAAAAGGGAAGTTTTTGTAATGTATTTACATATATTTTCATCATCATCATTTTATACAGTGGTGACTGCAGGAATTCTTGGCTGTGTGGAACATCCATTCTAAACATCTCCTGGAGTCTTTATTGGTTATATCTTTAACTTTCAACCCATCCTTGGATATTTACATACCAAACTATCTGAAGTGCTACCCTGTCCTCGCCTGATAAGTGAAGTGGACATCTATAATTGCAAGGGGTGCTCCGGTTCATTTTGAGCGATTAATTCTGAAATCAGAGTAGTTCCGGTTTTCCTGAGCTAGCATGTTAGCCCTTCTGATAAAATCCTCCAGGTCCACCAGCATGATGAGTATGTAGAGAGATCCTACTCTTTCACTTACAAATTCAAGGACACCCATCTAGAGACTAGCATTTGCAATGCAATAGGTCTCACATTTATGCGAGTACAAGCTATTAATATTGCAAAGGACAATGCCTTTTAGTTTAGTTTTTGTTTTTAAAATATAAATAAAAGGCATTGTCATTTACAATGCCAATAGCTGAAATTCGGGTAAATGCGAGACCTATTACATTGCAAATGCTTGTTGGCTTCTTATGATAGGATCACTGGTGGTTTCACAACTTAGGGTCTGTATTCCAAACTCTTATCTAGTCTCCTGAGACTGCGCCTAGTTCATGAATAAAAGACTGAATTGACACGTATGAGCCCCCAAACATCATCTGCTCACATGCAAGAATCTTCGGATCACAAGGCAAAATAACATTTGCCCTTTTGTGTAATCCCATTGCACCAGCGACTAGTCAAGTACTTTGACCCCGTGCCCTCACGCTGCAGCAGGGCGAGCCTGGGTCACATTTTAATAAAATGATACAAATTACCATTTCATTATTAATGTGTGTGCCTGCTGCGCTCGCAGAGGAGCCGCCGGCGAAGGTAAACTTTTGTTGTAACTTTAATGATGCAGCTGTATCCAATAATTCTCAGGAGGCAATGGTGAGTAAGTAGGTGTATTTATTCAGATACAGCAGGAGAGCGCCGGGCGTCCGGTGCTCTCCGATATTTCTCTCTCTCTCTCACTCGCGCCTAATACCTAAAATGGCTGCTGCACGCGCTACGCCATCACGTAGCGCGGAACGACTAGAACGCAACTCTACATATCTCCCCCTTTTTCATCACAAACAGAAAACATACAGTCTTTTATTGAAGCAGTTTTATCTTCCTTCTTCTAGTTCAAAGTCTCGGAATCTGGTGGGCCTGACCACCGCTCTGCCTGCCCGGGTGCGTCTTACCGGAGTGGTGGAAACATCTCTGGGACCGTTCTCTGCCGGGCTCACCACCTTGTCCTCAATTGCACGCGGACTTTCTCTCGTCGGGGTTTCACTCTCCACTCCTAGCTGTTCTCTTGTCATGGGAATATCATAGTCTCCGATCTCCCCACTGCTCACTCCTGCTCCTGGATTCACTTCTCTTTCTTGGTGTGTCTCCTCGCCCTCAGGTGGCGCCTGGTCTTGGGATGTCCTTCCACCATCTTCAGTAGACCCTTGTAAAATCTTGTTACATTTGGGCATGCGGTCTTGGGAACATACATTTCCATCGCTGAGCAACGCTGCTCTGTCATATACCTCTTTTACCTGCAGAGGTTGGCTGTATTTGCTGTCCCCTTTTCTCCGCAGCACGGCTAGTTTGACTCTAACCCATTCCCCTCTCTCAAGGGTTGTTTCTTTCACATTCCTTCTCCGGTTATAGTGCTCTGTGTATATCCTTTGGGCTTTCTCTAAATTGTGCTGCACCACCGCTGGGGACCATTTGCTAGTTACTGTTTTTTCCTTCCACGCTCGGTTGTCTTTTGTGAAGGGATCACGCCTCCTTAGGATTTGGAAGGGGCTATACCCGGTACTCGTAGGCCCACAACATACTTTTCCCAATCCTTCCCCCATCATGATGGCTGCTTGAACGGATCCCATTATGACCCTATTAAACAGTTCCACTAGTCCATTACCAGCTGGGTGGTATATGGAGGTGTGTTTTGTTTTGATACCATTCTTCTCCATATACTTGTACCATCTCTCTGAGGTGAACTGTGGCCCGTTGTCACTCAAGATGGATCTGGGAATACCTTCCCGGAGGAAGATGTCAGTAAGGAACCTGAGAACTGTTTCAGTGTCCATCTCTTCCTGTATGTGCACCTCCGGCCACTTCGAATACTTATCGATGAGGACACATATGTATTTAGGCGTGCCCTGGGTGTCCAATATAGGTCTGAGAATGTCTATAGACACTTCCTCCCAGGGATTTATCGGACTGGTGAAATTCCCTAAGGCAGGTCTTAGCGGCGTCATGGTCTTGTCCGCTCTTTGACACTGATCACACTCCTTCACATGTCTCCCCACTTGGATGTCCATTCCAGGCCACCAGTACATTTGTTTTGTTCTCATCTTCGTCATTATTATTCCCAGATGCCCCTCGTGTAGTACTGCTAAAAGGTGGGGTATCGCCGTCGTCGGGGGGACTACTTTGTCTCCTCTGTACAAAAATATCCCTTTGTCTCCTATTGATAGCTCCTCCTGCACCTCGTAGAATTTCCTGAGTGCTGTCCATAGAGGTTTCTTTTCCGGCCATCCCTGTATGTATTTCTTGACTTCTCCTATGTCTGGGTCTTCTCCATACGCTTTTGACCATTCTTGGCTGCTTATCACTCTCTCTGGATCCTCCGTAAACGCTACCATGACCTCACTCTGTTCCGCACTACTGGAGGCTTCTTCCATCCCTGCAGCTCTACTGAGGTAGTCGGCTATTTTGTTTCTTGTTCCTGGGATGTATTCCATGTCGTACCTGCAGTCCAATAGTTTTAACGTCATCTTGGCGATGCGGGGAGTGGCACTTGCATGCCCGCTCGATGTGAGAACTCTGACTAGAGGTTTGTGATCAGTCTTGAGCTGGAACCTCGTGCCCCATAGGAATTGGCGGAACTTCCCCATGGCCCAGACTACCGCTTGCATCTCCTTCTCTATTACGCTGAACTTTTGTTCAGTAGGCGATAGGGACCTCGATATAAAGCTGAGCGTCTCCATTGTTCCATCTTTCCTTTCCTGCATGAGGACTGCTCCCAGTCCCTTTTCACTGGCATCTGTCGTCAGCACTGATCGCCCCCTGGTGGTCATATCCTTGCAGAGGTATCGCCTTGTTGATATAATCTTTTATGGTGTCAAACTCCTTTTGTGTTTCCTCTGTCCATGTGAACACTGTTTTGTCCCTTATGAGTTGCCTCAGGTGGTGCGTCTTTGTGGCAAAGTGTTGCACGAATTTGCTGTAGTATTCAGCCATCCCTAAGAAGGATCTCACCTCTTCTTTGTTGTGCGGCGCTGGGGCATCACAAATCGCCTTCACATTGGCCCGTTTGGGCCTGATGCCTTGTTCCCTAATTTTGTGCCCCAGGTATGTGACAGAGGTCAGTCCGAACATGCACTTCTCCCATTCTGCTGTAAGGCCACTGGTTTCCAGAACTTGAAGTACCGTGTCTAGTTTCCTGTCATGATCTTTTAGGTCTTTTCCCATCACTAATATGTCGTTCTGGAAGTACTGTACTCATTCAAGGTCTTTAAACAACCGGTGCATAAGTTTCTGGAACACTGCTGCTGCTGACGCTAGACCAAAGGGCATGCAGCGGAACTGGTAGCACCCGAATGGTGTTATAAATGATGTCAGTTTCCGGCTCGCTGGATGCAAAGCTATCTGGTGATAGGCTGAAGTGAGGTCGATGGTAGAGAACCACTTTACTCCCTTTGTCTTTGCCAGCAGCTCTTCAATTCGTGGTAGTGGGAATGTTTCCACAATTATGCTTTTATTCAACTCGCGCAGATCCACACAGAGACGAACCTTGCCATTGGGTTTCATGGCTACCACCAGAGGCGCCAGCCACTCGGCACTATTTATAGGTTTGATGATTCCGTTCTCTTCTAGTCTGTGCAACTCCTGTTGTACCGCTTCTCTTACTGCTATAGGTATGTTCCTTACTTTGTGGGACACCGGTGTGGTGTTCTCTTTGAGGTCTATCCGATGCACACATTTTTCCAATTTGCCAACCTTCCCACTGAATACTTTGGGAAATTCTCTCTTCATCCTCTCACCGTCCGGCCCGCGACCCGGGCCTGTCATTAGCACTTGTGTGTCTCCTCCTGGATCCAATTGTATTCCCAGGTCACCTTGGTCCATCCACCCTAGGACCGACGGGCCCTTCTCCGCCACACACAACTTGCATTCAGCACTCCGGCCTTTGAACTCAAAGGTTAAGACTCTGTATCCTACCATCGGAATGGGTTCTCCTGTGTACGTGACTGGCCTCATGTCCGGAGGTTCTAGTCGTGGTCCTAGGCTGGGTCTGAACTTCTCATTCCATACTGTCCTTTGGACGATGGTGTACGGGGAGCCAGAGTCTGCTACTATCTTGATCTGTACTCCCCTATCACCATGTCTCATTGTGGTTTACTGGAGCGTCTGCAATCAATGCCCAGTACCTGGCCTTCCACACACAGGACGCTGTCTTCTTCCTCTTGTTCTCTGTCCTCTTCCTCCTCTGTTTCCTGCGCCACGAACTTCACCGTGGGCCTTCTCATCTTGCGGCGGCATACCTTTTCATAATGTCCTACAAGGCCGCAGAACATGCATTTCGCTCGGAACGCCGGACAGCGTTTGTCTCGGGCCGCATGAGATTGGCTTCCACACCGGTAGCACACGTTCGTGCTTTCTCTGCTCTGTCTTCTCTGCTGTGTTGGCTTCCCAGTCCATCTGTTGGGCGCTTTACCTTTCACTGCCGTGGCTTTGTTCCTTCCTGTTGGTTCCGCATCGCCTATTTTGTTGACCATGGGCCTCAGGGTGGGTTCTCTTTTTGCTGCATCTGCACATCTTTTGGACAGCTCTGCCTTTTTCACCATGGCGATCACCTCCTTAAGCGTGGCCTCTCCATTCACCCATAGCTTGTCCTGGACCGTCTTATTTGTGGTGTGTATAACTATCTGGTCCTTTATGAACTCATCATGCAGAACCCCAAATTTGCACGTTATCGCCAATTTTCTGAGTGCGGCTACATAGTCGTCTATTGTTTTGCCCGCCTCCTGTTTCCTCTGCTGGAAATTGTATCTATCAATGGACGTGCACACTGCCGGTCGATAGTGATTGTTCAGATCTTCTATTGCGTGTCTGAACACGTTGTTGTCTGCGGCTAGTCTGGGGGTGGGCACAAGATTCTGGAATACTCTTATCCCTTCTGGTCCTATATTGTGCAGGAGTATCCTCCTCTTCCTCGTGCTGGGGAAAGCTTCCATTTTCATCTTCCAGAGCCTCGATGTAATTCATGAAGTACTCTCTCCAGTCCTCCCACTTCATTAGAGGCTCTCCTGGTTTGGGCAAGAACGTAATCGGCGTCGTGATTGAGGACGCCTGCGCACTCATTTCGGCGCGTCTTTCTGGTTCTGTCTCCTGACTTTTCGGGCTGCCTGGCGCGCTTGCGCACTCACCGTGCACCTGGTCCAGTTGGGGTCCCTCTGCGCCCCCTTCTCCACTTCTCTGTGACTCCGCCAGGGCCTCGATCGTGTGCTGGCGCTATCTCATGGACTAGACACCCCTTGCGGTGTCCCTTCTCTATCTCCTTAGTCCATATGCTGTGGGGTCACTTATGGGGCCCGTCCCTGGTTCCCCGCTCTTGTCGCTCTCTGCCCTTGTACCTGGTACTCTTTTGTTCACTCCTTTTTGCTTGCTTTATGTGGCTCTGTGCCTCTACCTCGCTCTCCTGCTGTTTATTTTGGTTTTTTTTTCTGCTTGCCTATCCTCTCCTGTTGCTCCTCGTTGTGGCTCCCTTGGCTCCACGTGCTCCGCTTCTTTTCCTATGTTGGGCTGTCACTATGTCTTTTCCTGCATTTATTTTCTTCTTTGTTTTTTTTTTCATGATCCCGGCCTCGTCGCCACTGTAATGATGCAGGTGTACCCAATAATTCTCAGGAGGCAATAGTGAGTAAGTAGGTGTATTTATTCAGATACAGAAGGAGAGCGCCGGGCGTCCGGTGCTCTTCGATATTTCTCTCCTCTCTCACTCACGCCTAATCCCTAAAATGGCTGCTGCACGCGCTATGTCATCACGTAGCGCGGAACAACTAGAACGCAACTCTACAGTAACTCTACAGTAACTACGTATGGATGTGGTAGTCTAGTAAACTCACGATTTAGTCCTCAGATTTTATTTTTGTGTTTCTGAACGTGTGCATGTGACATATGTGAGGTCAGAGCTCATGAAAAGACTCCTGCGTTACAGGATGCTCATGACCTTACTGATGAGGAGGACAAAAGACTCTACTACCCACCTGTCCCAAAAGCTTGCCTGAAGTACCTCTACCTGAAGCATTTTCGGAAACAAACCCACGCGGCACGTTTTAAGGCACAGTGAAATTGACAAACACATTGAATACAAAGTTTTAACTGGCACATCTGAAGAGGCAGTCTTCATTTATTTCGGTGCATGTGCAGTCGTGAAATAATTGTCGTAGCAGCCAGGAAATTACTCCAAAACACCAGCAGGAAATGTCTCCTAACCAACGTACATTATCATTCAACTATCCGCTTGAAATCGTGTGGAAAAATAGTATTTTTGTCCCTAAACATAAGATTGCCATTTTCTGAAAATACCCCCTTGTGCTTTCTTTAATACTCCAACTGTGCTTGCAATTGTCTGACTGCACATTGTCTGACTGCACATGCATTTACTACCTAAATTCCCGCTTTTAAGTGTTAGTAAATACATACATGTTGCTAACAAATATCAATATCAGGGCGGAGCGGCGGGAGACCTGGACCTGAGGCGACCGCGCTCATCCGGAACAACTATGGTCAGTTACATATCTGCTCAACTCCGGTCCCTACGTAGGGTATTGTGTGGTTGTGTCAAGGTCTTCCCTGGTCGTTATAGGGGCAAGAGCAAATGCCCTGGTTGTGGCTGGTCGAAAGGCGCTGTCCCACGGCCACCCCCTTACCGGGAGGTGGTTCCGGTGAAGCATCTTTGTATGCTATTAAATACCAGGTCAGTGCGCAGTCACGCTCAGGAGCTCTTTGACCTCCTAACTCTGGAAAAACCGGTCTGCCTGATGCTCACAGAGACTTGGTTGGGAGTTTCCTCCAACCCGGATATCGCTTCGGCGATTCCGTTAGATTATAGCATCTATAGGCAGGATAGACCGGAAGGAAGGGGTGGCGGTGTAGCTATCGTTGTGAAGAACTCTGTCGGATGATCTATCATTCCTACTGAGGCTATCAAAGGGTCCGAGTCCCTTGCCTTTTCTTTATCTCTGGCGCCGCATCAGTCAGTGAAAGGATTGTTAGTATATAGACCCCCGGGTGCAGCTGGCACTTTTTTTGAAGAACTCCAGTCTGTTATACTGTCGCTGGCCCTGAGAGCCGACCATTGCATTTTGGCCGGTGACTTTAACTTTCACATGGACGATGCGCTGGACCCAGACGTGATTAAATTATCTGATATCACGACTCCCTTGGGCTTAGCCCCCTTTCTCTTCGAACCAACTCATGATAAAGGCCATACCTTGGATCAGGTCTTCTCTTCCTCCCCCATAGAGGTGACGGCACTTATGCCGGTTCTTTGGACTGATCATTGCCTGGTTCAGTTCTATATTCTGGGCAATGTGAAACCCCGGAGTAGTACCCCTAGGCAGTTTGAACCAGCGACAAGGGCATTTCACCGGGTGACTCCCGAATTGCTGTCCAAAGCACTGCGTGAACATCCTTGCCCTCTTATGGGGATTCTGGATAGGGACCTGGAATCCTTACAGACCTGGTTTGAGGATAGGTTAAACGATCTGGCCCCTTTGAGGCCTCCTCGATCATTACCTAAACGGGTCTCTGCCCCGTGGTTCACCGGTGCGCTGCTTGCCTCTCGCAGGCAGTGCAAGGTGGCGGAAAGGATCTGGAGAGCCCAGTACAACCCAGAGGCTCGACTCGAATATAGAACCAGGGTCAAAGCCTACCACCGGGCTATTCTTCTTGAGAAGAAAAGCTATTTTGCCAGGAGGATCGAGGATGCCTCGTACTCCTGTAAAGAGATTTTTACGATCGTTAGGGAATATATCGCCCCGCGGTCGAATATGACCCAGTCGGTCCCCACCCAGAAGTGGGTTCTGGATCTGGCATGCTTTTTTACGGCTAAGATCAAGCTGATACAGGAGTCCTTTCCATCACGGCCGGCGGCTGCCTTGCCTGGCTCCGAGGCTGGTCCTGTTCCATCGGTCCCCTCGGGCCTGTCCTGTCAGACTTTCCGCCTATTCCTACTGTTTCGTCCTTGACACTTCTGGCCAATCTCAAATCTGGTTCGCCGCTTGACCCATGCCCGGCCAAATTTTTGGTAAAGATGGCGGAGGTAGTTAACCCGCTGGTCAACCCTCTCCTGAACCTTTCTCTGAGCCAGGGCGAGGTCCCTTTGGCATGGAAACAAGCCATGGTCATCCCCCTTATTAAGAAGCCCGGTCTGGCTCCTGAGGTCTTGGCCAATTACAGGCCTATTTCTCTTTTGCCGGCTCTGGCCAAGACTCTCGAGAAGCACGTACACAACGTGCTCTCCAACTTTTTGGAGTCGAATGAGCTGCTTCATTCCACTCAATTGGGCTTTCGCCCTAATCTGAGTACGGAGACTGCGCTGTTGGAGGTGTCTGAGGCCATCAAGGAGACGCTAGACTTGGGTGGGAGAGCTATGTTGATAATGCTCGATCTGTCGGCGGCCTTTGACACCGTTCCCCATGAGGGTTTGCTCATCAGACTTCATGAGATCGGTCTGAGGGGGACGGTGTTTAACTGGTTTACATCTTTTTTAGGTGGTCGCCGACAGACGGTCTGGGCCTCTGCAGCCTCCGCTGAGATGCCGCCATTGGGAGTCGGAGTCCCGCAGGGCTCTGTATTGAGCCCGACTCTGTTTAACATCTTTATGACCCCTCTGGCGGCTCTGGCTGAGTCCTTCGGGGCCCAGATCGTATCCTACGCGGATGACACCCAGTTGCTCTTCACCTGCCGGAAAGGGGAGGACTTTGATGGAGAGAGTATCCGTGAGTGCCTTGGGGCTGTTTTCAAATGGCTCCAACTGAACAGTCTCAAGTGCAACTCAGATAAATCTGAGGTACTCTTCTTCGGTTGTCAATCCGACCCGGACTGGCAGGTGTGGTGGCCTGCGGATATGTCCCCTCCAAGGCAGTCATCTCAGTTAGCGAAGAATCTGGGGGTTAAAATTGACAATGGTCTGACCTTAAGATCTCAGATCCTAGCCCTCACGGGCACTTGCTTTGGTCTTCTGCGTATGCTTCGGAAGTTTTTTCCGCTGCTTTCCGAGGATCACAGGAGGATTACGGTGCAGGCCTTGATCGGTTCAAGATTGGACTACTGTAACATCTTATATCTTGGCCTGCCCGAATACCTCCTGCAACGGATGCAGGTGGTCCAGAATGCGGCGGCTCGTGCCATTTTTGGTCTGCACAGGCGAGCTCATGTCTCTGGCCTGCTGCAGTCGCTGCACTGGCTGCCTATCCGACAGCGGATAGCTTTCAAAGCTTTGACCCTTGCACATAAGGCCTTCTACTCCACGGGGGCCAAATACCTGCAGAGGAGGTTTTTGCCATATCGTCCTTCTCGATCTCTGAGATCAGAGTCGAAGTTTCTTGCCATTATTCCTCGTGTGAGGAGGGCCCGTCTGGGAGGCCGTTCTTTTATGCTCCAGGCCCCTCAGCTCTGGAACTCTCTCCCCCTCTCGTTACGTAGCAATTCAAATTTGCTATCTTTTAGGAAGGGCTTGAAAACCTGGCTTTTTGCCTCTTAGATTTCATTTTCTTCGATCCCTTCTTTCTTTTATTGTGTTGTGTTTGTTTTCCAGGATGTCAATAAAGCGCCGGGACACTCTTTTGAGTAGCCGTGCGCTATAAAAGTTACAAATAACATAACATAACATAACAAGTGTGACAGGTCTATCAAGTGCTCTCCTTTACTACTGTCCAACCTGGTCAGATTCGGACCCACGTTTCCTTTTAAAGTCACTTATGTCAGTGTGACATGGGTATATGCTTGGAGCAGTTTCACACCCCTAGGTTCAGCCCCACATGCCCATGTGCTGGAACAAAAAAGAACTTTCTTTGTGTAGAAGATACTAGGCCTGGCTGTTAAACTCCGCCCGCTGAGTTTGCAGAGTTTTTGCCACTCTTCATAGAGTTCTGAGTTCCGAAATACTTGGCATAGCAGTGCTGAGCAGAGTTTTTCCTCTCTCGTGGCTCACCAATGTTAAGTTGGCGCGAGCGAGAAAAATCCTATAATAGACCACCTCCCAGCAAGATTGCTCAATGCAGGAGGTCGCGGTAGGTCGCTACCGCTCGTGTTGGGAAACCTGCTGCTTGTGCTGAGAAAGCTGCTGCTCAGGTAGAACATCCATTTGAGCAGCAGAAAGAAGTTGCGCCCTCTTGCACTGCATGTGGTTGCTGCCCACACTGATTTTAACTGCGCATGAGAAACACCCGGCGCTAAAAAATCAGCGCGACTTACCTCACCCTGCCATTTGTGGAACTCATCGGAGAGCGGCAACGTTTTTTTGTCACTTCGCAGAGTGCCATCTAGCGGATCTCTCTTGAACTCCGCCCAGGCCTAGACGATACCCTTATTCTCGTCACTCGAGTTTTAGCCACTAGATTTCATCATAGGCAGAACTACACTGTTCTTCATGCTTACAGAATCCATTCTGCATGAGGTTTGTCAATACTTGTTGGTGAGTTAGCAGAGCACTTGTTAAAGCAACCTTACAGCAGTTCACAGTTAATCTGCCTTTCTGGCCAAGAAGAACATTGTATTGGATCTGGCACACAATCGCACCTACTACAAATAAGTACTGTAAGCCATACCTTGTCCCCAGATGGCTTGATCGACTGTCCCTCTGCCCACAGGGACTACAAAAGCAACCAAACTCGATAACCTTAGTTACACCCCGGGCTATCATACAGAGTTCCACTTTGGTCTAGTTAGGTCACTAGTCTGTCACTTAGCAATGCATAACACACTAGATGATGGATGGAATGTTCCACAATGGCAAAACATTCACCCCCAGTCACAGATCTGGGTTTAATCCATCGTTATTTTGCTCACCACGCCAGTTCAGACATGGCCATATGCAAATCAGTCTTGACCCTGTGCCTCGGTCCCAGGATTCTTGTTTCCGGTCCAGGGAAGACATGGCTTGGCAGTTCGGGCTGGACTGTTCCCATGAGGCTCAGGGTCAAGACTGATTTGCATATGGCCATGTCTGAACTGGGGTGGTGTGTTGAGCAAAATAACAATGGATTAAACCCAGATCTGTGACTGGGGGTGAATGTTTTGCCATTGTGCAACATTCCGTCCATCAATTGTTGTTTTTGCACTTAGCAATGCATGGCTAAAGGAAACTGTACCCCTAGGGCTTGCAGTTTCAGAAGTCAGTAGGTGGGAAAGGATACTATGGGTTAGCCTGGTATCTGCGTTTGATTGATGTTTACTTAACCCTGAGGAGATGTTGGCAATGATGACACTTTGTTTAATCTAGTCTAGAGTAGGCTTACTACCCCTGACAAGGTGTCAAAGTGCTTTTAGGTGAGTAGCACGCTACTTCGGAACCCAAAAAGGATTAGTGGTGAGGCAGTATGAAATTATTTTGAGTGGTGGACATGCGAGTCTGTTATTTGGGTTGAAAAAGGTACTGCAGGGATAGAAGAGGAAGGGGTTTGCATTTATATAGCGCTTGGCACCTCTGACGAGGCATCAAAGCATTTCTTGACGTTACTCTGGAACCCAAACAGGATTAGTGGTGAATTAGTATAGAGAAATATGAAATTAGTGCAGGGATAGAACAGGGAAGAGTCTAGAAAGTGTTTATTTGGAGATCGTAGCAGCAGCAGGAGGTTTGGGCCTAGCATGGGGGTAAGAGTCAGAAGGAAGGGTTTAGAAAGGCTTCTTTGGGAGATCTGTATTGAAAGAGGGTTGAGATAATGCAAGGGAGGGGTGGAGGATGGAAGAGTCTAGAATGGGTTATTTTGGGGATCATAGTAAATGTAGAGTAGGAAGGAGTTCAGAAAAAGTTATTTTGGGGATCATAGTAGTCAGAGGGTGGAGGTAGAGGATATATTTAGAGATGCATAGGATGAGAAATTGGGTAGAATTGAAGAGAGTAGTAGATTGAGGTTTGGGATGAGTTAGAGTTGAGTTTTGAGAGAGGTATGGGGTGAGATATAGGGTAGTGCATTGGAAATGCTAAATTAGGAGTAAAGTAATAAATCTAAAGATACATAAGCACACAGAAAAGATGTAACCTGTCCGAACACGTGGTTAGAACAAAGGTTTAAGGTATCAGCGACATGGTAAGCTCACAATGTGACTGCAGTTCCATTAATAAATTTGAGTAGGCACTGGATCTGTGGATGTGTATTGATTACCGATGTAGCATGTAACGGGACCTGCTTTGGTATAGATTGATGACGATCCTGGGGTACATGACTTGTTGAATCACTCTCACTTCCCATATTTTTCACAGTTCGGTTTCATGAAGAGTCTTTGCATTTATTCCTAGAGTCCTTCAGTGTCGGTCATCATCTTGATCATTTGTCTTGACAACGGCTTCCAGATAGTTGTAAAAAAAAACGTTGTACTTATATAGCGCGCAACTACCCCCAGAGGTTTCTCTGCGCTGTACTCATACCGCTGTAGGAACCCTTCCTGGTTTTTCCCTGTGAAGTGTCCACTCCTGGGCACCCCCATGGTGAAACCAGGCATCCCAGCGCTGTTGGGGCCATTGTGGAGACTAAGCAAGCTATTGCCCAGAGTTGCAGCGTGGGACTCATGATTAGAATAGGCACTGAGGCGAGAATATCGGGTCCGAGGAATTTTTGAGCACGAGACCCGCTGAGGCGGGAATCGAACCCTGGTCCCAGGCCAGAGGTCTGCATCAAGGTCTGCCACTCTAACCATTGAGCCACACTTCTCTCTTGCACTGTGTGACATAAAAAAAAAGGCAGCAAATGTTAGATGTTGCAACGTCGTCATTTCAGTGCCTGTAACTTGCTCCCACAGACTCACCCTGGAATGATCGCAGACTCTCCTCCACCCTACCCCAGGCACTCATGGTACCTTACTCTATTTTGTTTCAATTTAACTTCTGGCTTGATGTTTGTCTTCGTTATGGCTTGCAATGAGCTTTGCATACTGTAACCACAGTGCTCCTAGACAAGGTCAGTAAGCAATGTGCTGAGGGTCCCAGGCCACCATAACTAACCCTAAAAAGAGGTGCATGTCCCCTCTATTCTTCCTTAAAGTTCTTTGTCTAGGAGGACTACAGTTACAAACTTTGGCTCCCCTTGACCACCAGCGACAAAGCTAAACATCTTATCCGACTTCAGAAAGTTGTGGCACAGAATTGGCAACTAGAAGAAGGGGTTAAGCACGGAAGAGGGGGTTGGGCAGAGAAGAGGGGGGTCTTCCTGGGTTGTTATTAGTTTTTTGTCAGTTCTGGAAATAGATGACAGTTTGATTCTTAGCTCAGGAAAGAGAATTTTAAGTAGAATAGTGAAATAGCATATGAAGGGGTATGCTTTGTTCAGCTACTTTGCTCTCCTAGTCTGATGTCACTCGGAGCGCCTCAGTGGGAAACGTCGCTATTGTCAAAATCAGTACTTATCCATTTGTCATTCCACTCATCAGAACTGATGGTAGGTGTAATTATTCTTTTGATTTAATTTGGAATGATGAAAGTTTTTGGGTGATTCAGAGCTGTGTCGCGCACAAGACCTGTGAATCCAGTGGATGTCTCTTGCACGGTAGATTAAAGAGGCAACATCCTGAAGCCTGATATGGTCACAGAAAGACAGATTTCGGCACCTGTGGATGGTAGTCCCATGGCTTGCATGCCTCGATGCAAGTTCCATCTCAGTGTTTGATGCCACTCCCACTGTGTGATGCCGCGTACGGCCACCGCCTCCAGTGCTGCTGGTTCCACTCTGTACTCCTGAGAGATGGGACAAAGGTAGCCAGCCTCTGGATCTTCACAGCCTGCTAGATGAGGCCCATCCATCTCAATCCGCAAAAAACAAATACAGAAGGAAAACCCGCTGACAGCTTCCTAGAGCAGAACATTCAGCGCCATCAGCCGCTCTACTGCACAGGAATTATGAAGAGAGATCTACGTGGAAGACCAGAAGGAGCAAACCTCTTTAGTGCTGGAGTTTGCTGTCACTGTGCCGTGATCTGAAATGAAGCATAGCAGCACGGTGTAGTCACAACTAGCCTGCAGTTTTGTTTTGTTTTGGAGCAAGAAAAATCCTTTGTATTTGTAATGCATGCCTAAAAATGTTGATGTCTTTTTTTTCTTCTGCGGTCTGTAATTTATTTTTCCGTATTTAAGCTTGGTGTGGCTTCTGATAACTGGTTGACTGCAAGTGAGTGGCCGAGATTTTGCCTGGACTGCTTCAGTGTCCGCCAATTCTCTGTTTCTGTTCTGGTAGCAGGTACCGACTTCCATTGTGAGGGTCACTGAACAACGAAACCTCAGCCCCTTACACAAAAAACCTTGGGTCCATAGGCGCAAACCTCAGACCCTAAAAAAGCATATTGCTGACATGGGAACATGCATGACAGTGTCCATTGAGCCTGTTTCATAGATTAATTTCTTCCTGGCATCCAGAAAATGTTTTGGATCAATGCTAAACCCAAAGTCTGACCTCTTTTGAGCGAGGAGGCCACATTGGGCGTGAAGCACTGAAGTATTCCGACTTTCTTTTTCCAGGACTGCCTTTCTACTTACACAAATGAGTACAGGAAGACAGGAATTGCGCAGGACAAGCCATTCTGAAGCATAGAAAAGGGACACCGCTTCCAAGCTCTCCCCATCAGTTAGTCCAACAATTGTGTGAGATCAACCTCTGCCTTTCATTATAGGACATCTAGAACTAAGTAGGAGAAACGGGCTGGGTAGCAGCAATTTAAACCTGCCTGTCTTTGGTGGAGATTACTCTGGGTTAGTACTCCCCACCATGTAAGGCAGTAGCAGCTACCGTGTAACTTACAGAAGCATGGTTACAATGGATTGCCTCTACTCGTGTTTGGACACTTTCTGGAGATCTTTCCTCCACAGGCTATCATAGCTGCCAAGTTTGATGCTTGTGTGTGACTTTCCCATGTGTGTAGTGCGTTTGTGTGACATTTCAAGCTTTATGAGCGACACTTTGACAGTTTTTAGAAATGACGCCCTTTTCTCGTATGTGAAGGCTTTAATGCATGAATTGATCCAGGGCACTTGACGTGAGAATCAGCTCAGTCTTTATTTAGCACACGTAAGTTTTTGGCTTTGTTCAGAAGCACAAAATGTTAAGCTGAGGACAGGATTCGAGACCTTTGCTACGGTTCTAAAATAGACAGTTCTGGTCGCTAGGCTACATCTTATCCTGCCGCCTCCTTTTGACTCCCTGTATAGTTCTCCAATTAGGCCCCTTTTTCACTGGAGTTTAGACTAACCTAACCTATATTTAGAAGCTTTGTTTTACTGCTGGACATCCCCATCTGTTTAATCTTATTGCTTGAGCTGGGGAGCGTTTTTATATTAACTAACCAGGTGTGTTGTTTTTTCTTTCGGTCTTCAAATCTCTGAAGTAAGTTTGGCTTGGATATGAATTTCTGCAATAGTAGGATATTTCCATATATTGAGACTCCTATACCTCCCGTTGTACACTAACAACATCTTGTGGACTTTAAAATACAGTCCTGGGAGCTCAGCTTTTATGCGTCTGTCCCAGCAAAGCGAGAAACTGGAACTACATGATTTTATCGCACTTCAGGACTCTGTTCTTTTGCGTAATAATCGCAGGCATTGCGGGGAAATTACTGGAAATGCGTTGTTCTAACGCGAAATACATGGCACTTGGCAGGGCTGGGTCATTGACTTGTCAGCCTTTTATTTCCATTGGTGTGGTAAGCTGCAGTGATCAGCTCTGTCATACTGCGTTGCTAGTCCATGCATGGCAGCCTTAAAGGAACCAGACTAACACATGGTCACAGGACGTAGCACAGTGTTGGGTTCTATTTGGTACTTTTATCAGTAGCTCTGATTTCTAACATCTGCTTCTAATTATTATTCCGGAGCCCAGTTTTTTTATGGTGATTTATTTTTTTAACATTTCCGTCTGTATTGATCCATATTTATTTCTGGCCATCTTATTGGTATTTACCCATATTTATTTTGTGTTTTGAGGATAAATGGAGTCGTAAAATGGTATATTTCCTCATTTATTTAACGGGAATACATGCACTCATACTATGATGCGTGTTGCATTTTAGCAGATTAAGTAGTCAAATATAACAAAACACTATAGTCACAGGTCAAAATTGGCATTATATACAAATTTATGTTAACATATGCCTGTATTTAGGAATATCTCATCCTACATTTTAACTCCCCATACTGCCTTAATCTGTTCAGCGGTTGACCTGGAATTCATGTAGGACAGCATGGAGAGTTACTAAAAAAAGGCACAATTTTCTGTATTTTTTCACTTTTAAAAATAAGTACAGACAGGAAATACATTGGTTTCTGTCTGTGTTTATCTCTAAAAATCAGCAAAAAACAGAAAACGGGGAGCCTTAATTATTTTGATGCTTTATTGCAATTTCTGTTTATTGGAAGTGACATTTCTTGATAAGGGGGTCATGAGCCTCTGGTAGGTGCTGACTGTTGCGGGGGAGGTTTTGTACCCACTGGTTATTAACCACTTACTAAATATATGTTGGAGCTGAGTCTTAATAACGAGGTATCTGTAACAACACCAGTGTAATAAAATGTTCTTGAAAGTTTTCTTTTGTGATATTTACTCATAAGCGTCAAGAAGCTTTTCAAAGATTATTTTCCCTGATGAATAACTTATTGTGATACACAATTTTATTGGATTTTAGCAATAAACAAAACAGAGCATCACTGCAACATAGAAGACCGTTCGAATCATTCCCGTGAGAGCCCCCCGACTGATCCTCCAGTGCCCTGATGATTTATTCTTTGAAGTATTTTGCTGACTACTAGCATGGTTTGAGCAGCCACCTCAGTAGCATCACCTGGTCAAATTTCTAGTGGGCGCCGAGACCTCATGTGGCTACCTTGCAGGCTCCCGTTGACAGCAGCCTGGGACGGACTGAGGGGTGCATCATGCGGACGGGGTAGACCCTGGGATAGTGCTCAAGTTGTGAACTGGCATTCAAAAGCAGATACCAGTCGCTGCTTACCGCCGTCAGCCACAGCCTTTCCGTCATGCACAGTTTACAGACCCTTCATGAACCCCTGGCATCTCTTTTGAGCTTTCAGAGTGAGGTCCAGAGTTAGCCAGAAATATTGGCATTGTAATATGATGGTCTTGCCTCCATATTTAATCCTTCAATTGGGTGTGTGCTGTGTACCAGCAATGGCTAGTGTAAGGTTGCTCGTTATGGTGTTGTTTCGAAGTACTTTCGTCTTTTTCCCCAGTATCCTCTGTGTACGAAGCAGTGCAACTTGAAGTCATCCAGTCTTCAGCTGGGGGCCAGCATTAAGGACTTTAAAATGGGTTTTATGTGACTTTATTCATTAACGCCTCCCATGCTCGTGACGGAACCGCTCCGTCACGAGCCTCGGTCGCGCTCTGCTGGTGACGGAGCAGTTCCGTCACGGCCCGCTCGGCGTGCCTGCGCAGCGTAGATTTCGCGCCTGCGCGGCGCGTTCTGTTGAGCAGGCGGGGCCGTGATGGAACCGCTCCGTCACAAGCACAGCGCGCCTGAGGCTTGTGACGGAGCGGTTCCCTCATGAGCATGGGAGCGCCGCGCGGCCCCCCTCCCCCCTAGCGTTGCGGCGGAATTGCCGCCGCAGCAAAGCGGTTAAACGCCGGCCATACTCTAGATGTTTAGTTGTGGATTCTCTTTGGTGCTTTTGCATTGGTGTCTTGGGGATTCCTGCAATAGTCAAACGTGATAATATCCATGATGTGGTCATTTTAGCTGTGTCCCTTAGGCACTCACAGGATAGTGCCATTCATCTGGTAGCTTTTAGTTCTGTGTCTCCTATGCAGTATAAATTAACAACAAAGGAGTGACTATGAAAAAAAGGAGGTGCTATCAAACTTAGATAGTGAGGTGTGATATATTTCACTCTGTACTGCAAATGTGATCAATACTCACACACGTGCATGTACAAAGTTAAATCTCTCTATCTCCCTAAGAATGCCCAAAGGTCTTCAACTAAGGGTGAAACCTAACGTGTATCATGATCACCCAGTGTTAGAAGGGGGAAAAACCTTGCTTTTTAGAAGGACCCTCACTCACCACTAGTTGGTGACATGCTTCATCATTGGGTCCCCGCTGGGGTGACCGAATGTCCCCCCAGCGTGCTACAACGCCTGATTACAGCGGAGCAGGATGTGGTGAGTGTCACAGTGCCCAAATTAGGAGGTGACTATAAGTGAGTGTTCAAGTGTATTAAAAAATGCAAAAGTTGTGCCTTTACAAAAATCTTTAATAATGGCCAACCTGCATTGGATAAAAACAAAGTGAGCGGACTACCCAAGGTTCTGAGTTAAGGAACCGGAGTCCTAGTAAGTATCAAAAGTTGGTCAACATGTTTCTGCTGCTTATGTTGCAATTTGCTCAGCATTCGTCAGGACCTACACAAAAGTCCTCCGGTGGTGTGCGCGCGCTAAGGCGTACCCTCCCGGGAGGCTCCCCGCTGTGTACCTGCTCTCTCGGCTGCTGTCTTCCGGGTACACAGCGGGGAGTCGCGGGTGCCGAAATAGACACCGCATGAAGGAGTCCCGCGCTGTCTTAACCGAAGTGGCGTGATCATGCCTCTAGTGAAGTTTTTGGTGTATCCCTACAAATTGTAGTGGGTAACTACGGACACTATCCGGTATTCTATTCCATATATATATTTTTCACATTTTGAGCCTCCCGGGAGGGTACGCCTTAGCGCGCGCACACCACCGGAGGACTTTTGTGTAGGTCCTGACGAATGCTGAGCAAATTGCAACATAAGCAGCAGAAACATGTTGACCAACTTTTGATACTTATTAGGACTCCGGTTCCTTAACTCGGAACCTTGGGTAGTCCGCTCACTTTGTTTTTATCCAATGCAGGTTGGCCATTATTAAAGATTTTTGTAAAGGCACAACTTTTGCATTTTTTAATACACTTGAACACTCACTTATAGTCACCTCCTAATTTGGGCACTGTTACACTCACCACATCCTGCTCCGCTGTAATCAGGCGTCGTAGCACGCTGGGGGGACATTCGGTCACCCCAGCGGGGACCCAATGATGAAGCATGTCACCAACTAGTGGTGAGTGAGGGTCCTTCTAAAAAGCAAGGTTTTCCCCCCCTTCTAACACTGGGTGATCACGATACACGTTAGGTTTCACCCTTAGTTGAAGACCTTTGGGCATTCTTAGGGAGATAGAGAGATTTCACTTTGTACATGCACGTGTGTGAGTATTGATCACATTTGCAGTACAGAGTGAAATATATCACACCTCACTATCTAAGTTTGATAGCACCTCTTTTTTTTCATAGTCACTCCTTTGTTGTTAATTTATATTTGATTGGGGTATAGGAGTGTCGACTCATGCCCTCCCTCTCTTGTTGGTATTTACTCTCCTATGCAGTAGCAATTTTGTGGGTATGCGAGGAGCACTCCTGTCAACTTATTTATCACTTTTAGTGGTGGTGCTGCGTCTAATAAGGGTAGTCAAGCCTTGTATTAAAAGTGAATTATTGCGAGTTTGGGAACCCCCCTAGGCGCGCACTGTACACTTGGTGTGTCTACACCTTCACCAATTTCAAAGGAAAATTTCAATGATATTGAACCAAAATTCATTTGTCAATTTTATATATTGCATATAATTCATTTGCTGTATATACTTTTCATGATGCTTGTTTTCATCATAACTACACGTACAAGGCAAATTAAATGCACATTAAATCAAACATTTACATGATTTACAATCCTTCATGCTTTCAAATTGTACAATTGTCTTGTTCTGCCCTATGCATTTCGGTACTCTAAGTACCTTCGTCAGGGGCCAGTCTGTGGAAAAACCAAAAAAATAGAGAAATGTGTAAGTGTTTCAGTTTACTACAACGCCCATGGGGAAGATCTATTGGAAGTGTCAGTGCATACCTCTATATGAAGATTGATGGACTTGCGAACTGGAATTGATAAGAAACTAATAAAAATTGTTGTTAGCTCAAAACGTCTGTCTACTGCCTTCTAATGATGGTTGGCTATCTCATGAAACAAGTGAAGAATAGAATCTTAACGTTTCTGTAACCCTGTGTATTTCAGATAAGCTGAAAAAGTGGAATAATAATGGTGATATACTCTGTGTTAACTGCACATGATGCAAAATGTACCACTTTCAATATAAATATGCTGTAGGACTGTAAATAGCATTCATTGAACATACCTGAAGCGTGTTCAATTCGATAGTGGTCCTGTTTGAATAAGGAATTTATGTTAATATAACTCGTAATTGAGTTAACGCGATGTTATGTATGAACCGTCTGCACATACCTCAATTTATTTAGAGATGCTCTGTAAAATAAACAAAAAGATCGAGAAGCGCTCTGTTAATGTTGGCCGTTGGTTTCGAATCGGAATACTTCGTTCAGCCAATAATGTCTTATAAGTGCGGTTGTTACCTGAATGCTTTTCTCTGCCCAACCTCAAAGATCTGAAACGTGCTGTTTCGCGTTCTGTCTCGCCGCCATTCTCAAACCGGTGTTACAAAAAGGTTCCCGACGCTGCTCCGCCATAATCATAGAAAGCGGACTAACAAATCTAGTCGACCCGATCTAATGGTCACAATCGGTGCCATGATGAAACGGAAGATGATGTCGTTGTCAACGCAATAGTAACACGTGTATGTTCTATAATCAGACCGTGAATAAAGAATACTAAAAGGGGAATGGAATATACGGATTCCTGAATTTTGTACTCGTATTATAATGGATAAACAACTTGTTTGATTTGATACATCTGTGTGTCAAACCGCGTACGCGAATATTACAATAAAATAAAATACAAATCCAATGAGATGCTTCTGTGTATCAATCTACTTATAAGAAGGTTACGATGTTGCCAGTTGTCTGCTCAAATGATAAAACATATTTGAATTGACAATCGTGTCCCCCCTGGAATCCCCATGCTATCGGACCCGGCTGTATATGTGTTCAAAACCATCTTAAGTGTACTCTGATATCATTGCTTGTCATGTTCAACTATTCTGCGGCCAAACTGTAACAAATGATCTGTATGGTATTATTAGAAATGAGGCTGTTTCTCATGAGTACAAAAGCAAATATCATGGTGGGTTTAAATGCTTATCCACATATATCTAATATCGTCAAACTATTTAGTACATTTTGCAACAACTGTTATGCAGTTCCTGTTAAAGGATTGCAAAAAACAAGGACCCCCTGGACACTGGTACCAGTGAACTCCTAGGGCAGGGACAATAGTGTGTGAGTAAACACCCTAGGTAGTCAATAACAGTGGCAAAACAAGTAGTATCAAATGACAGTAAAAACTAAGGAAAAGGAGGGGAATTAAAAAATAATCAAAGCTTTAATATAAACAATTAAAAATCATACCAATACATGACACAATCATAACCAAAAAATGTAAACATAAGACTTGAAACACATACGTTTCATTAATATTTATACATTTAAATAAAAATCACTCAAATTATAAAATCACACTGTGGCAAGTGCAACTCGACGCGCGTTTCGGCGTAAAGACGCCTTCTTCAGGAGCCACCCAAAACGTGTTAATATTGTTGTCAGAAAATTATCCAAAACCATGTACACTGAGGAGACGATCAGTTAATTGGGTAATCAACAGATGCACAGGTCACCAAACCGAAAATGTTCCTGTCGAATATGTCTTCTGAGGGCTACAGGACGCTTTATAGATAGAGATTCCCGCAGAAATGGTAGGTATAGGAACCGATAAAACCTTGGGTTAAAAGCGATCTTGCCAAACGATATTGAGGGCCGCGGAAGAGTGAGGATATCTCTTCAGGTGAGCCGTCTGTCGATCGGCAACTTAGAAAATCAAATGAAGTTATTAAATAACGCGGAAGGATGAAGATATCCCTTCATGCGAGCCGTCTGTCGATCGGCAACTTAGAAAATAAAATAAGAGCAGGGTAATGCCCTTAAAAGTACGACGTGGTAGCGTCCTTGTCCGCCGCACCGTCCATGTGCCGGGAAAATGATCCAACTTAGACTTGGAATACAATTCAGTCTCAAATCCCGTTGTTGTCTTGTTTATCCTGACATCCCAAAAATCCATCACTTTGTTATCTATTTTATAAGTAAATTGTATCCTCGGATTCATTTGATTGAGTCTCAAAATCAATGCTTTCAGTGCACCTAATGTGTCATCCCATATTAAAAAGATGTCATCAATAAACCGACAATACATTTTAATGTTGCTCCAAGCTTCTGTATTCATCAGATTGTCTGCCTCGAATTGAGCCATGAAGATATTGGCGTAAGCAGGAGCCCCTGCAAAGCCCATAGAAGTGCCAGAAAATTGTGCAAAGTATCTATCTTGCCACTGAAAATAACTGTTGTTTAAACTGAACTGTAGAAGTTGCAATAAAAATACTTTGTCGGTAATTCTTCCATCTTAAGTAGTGCCCATTCAATAGATTCTAGTCCTAATGAATGTGGGATCGAAGTATAAAGTGCTACAACGTCAATTGTGCACAAAATCCAATGTTCCTGAAAATCCTGTTGCCTTATAGATAGTTTATTCAAAAAATCTGTGGTGTCCCTGATGTAGGAACACCAACGCTGTACACATTTTTGTAAAAAGTAATCCAAATAGCGTCCGAGAGGGTCGAATATCGACCCACACCCCGAGACTATTGGTCTGAACGGAGGGTTAGTCAAATGTTTATGAACCTTCGGGATCATGAATAGTTTAGGACATCTTGGATGCGAAGTTGTCAAAAAAGCTTGTGTGTTGGTGTCAATCCAACCCTGGTCAATTGCATTTTCTAATAATTCATCGACCATCATGCTCCGGGGTCACACGCTGATGGGACGAGCAGTGTGCGACCTCATTCGGACTTATCTTTTTAATATGGGATGACACATTAGATGCACTGAAAGCATTGATTTTGAGACTCAATCAGGTGAATCCGAGGATACAATTTACTTATAATACAACACAGTCTAAGGCGATTCGGGACATAATTAACAAGAGATGGGAATTACTGTCTTCAGACACTGAGTTTAATGACATATTCAGAGATCGTCCAATGCATGCCTATACAAGAGGACAAAATCTAAGGCAAATATTGAATAAAGAACGGAAACACGCAACCCAACAAATACCAACGTATAAAGGCACAGTACGTTGCCAAAACTGCACGCATTGCAATAACGTAATAACAGGTAATGCATTTACACACCCTACTACAGGAGCACAGATTAAACTCAAACATTCAAGTGATTGTAACATGTTGAACGTGGTCTATGCAATAAAATGACCGTGCGGTAAGATGTACGTCGGGAAGTCCAAACGTAAAATGAAAATCAGGCTCACAGAACACAAGAGCAGAATACGCAACTTAAATTTGTCCTCCCCACTGGTCACGCACTGGAGAGATGCGAAACACACCATTTCACAAATCAGGTATTTAATCATTGAAAAGGTGGACATCCGACCTGGCATAGACAATGAACAAAGATTGCTACAACGAGAACTGTATTGGATTAAACGACTCAATACCATGACTCCAATTGGATTAAATGATAGGTACGACCTATTGTGTTACCTGTAATTTCAATGAGATATTACAACAGAGCTTATCGGGAGCTTCTCACTTAAATTATCTAATAGTGATAGAAAATAAGAAGCAATAAATACCTTTAGCACTTAATTACATATGAAATTCCTCGAGGAAAATACATAAGTTATTTAAGATCAACAGCAGTTTAACTACACATGAGAGTAGCAAGTATCCTAAATTAATTCTGAAATAATAGCAAAGGAGGTTGATAAACCTGTTCATATGTTTTAGAAAGACCATAGAATGTGAAATGTTTATTTAACAGGAACTGCATAACAGTTGTTGCAAAATGTACTAAATAGTTTGACGATATTAGTTATATGTGGATAAGCATTTAAACCCACCATGATATTTGCTTTTGTACTCATGAGGACCAGCCTCATTTCTAATAATACCATACAGATCATTTGTTACAGTTTGGCCGCAGAATAGTTGAACATGACAAGCAATGATATCTGAGTACACTTAAGATGGTTTTGAACACATATACAGCCAGGTCCGATAGCATGGTGATTCCATGGGGGACACAATTGTCAATTCAAATATGTTTTATCATTTGAGCAGACAACTGGCAACATCGTAACCTTCTTATAAGTAGATTGATACACAGAAGCATCTCATTGGATTCGTATTTTATTTTATTGTAATATTCGCGTACGCGGTTTGACACGCAGCCTATCAAATCAAATAAGTTGTTTATCCATTATAATACGAGTACAAAATTCGGGAATCCGTATATTCCATTCCCCTTTTAGTATTCTTTATTCACGGTCTGATTATAGAACATACACGTGTTACTATTGCGTTGACAAAAACATCATCTTCCGTTTCATCATGGCACCGATTGTGACCATTAGATCGGGTCGACTAGATTTGTTAGTCCGCTTTCTATGATTATGGCGGAGCAGCGTCGGGAACCTTTTTGTAACACCGGTTTGAGAATGGCGGCGAGACAGAACGCAAAACAGCACGTTTCAGATCTTTGAGGTTGGGCAGAGAAAACATTCAGGTAACAACCGCACTTATAGGACATTATTGGCTGAACGTAGTATTCCGATTTTAAACCAACGGCCAACATTAACAGAGCGCTTCTCGATCTTTTTGTTTATTTTACAGAGCATCTCTAAATAAATTGAGGTATGTGCAGACGGTTCATACATTATACATAACATCGTGTTAACTCAATTACGAGTTATATTAACATAAATTCCTTATTCAAACAGGACCACTATCGAATTGAACACGCTTCAGGTATGTTCAATGAATGCTATTTACAGTCCTACAGCATATTTATTGAAAGTGGTACATGTTGCATCATGTGGAGTTAACACAGGGTATATCACTGTTATTATTCCACTTTTTCAGCTTATCTGAAATACACAGGGTTACAGATACGGTAAGATTCTATTCTTCACTTGTTTCAGGAGATAGCCAACCATCATTGGAAGGCAGTAGACAGACATTTTGAGCTAGCAACAATTTTTATTTGTTTCTTATCAATTCCAGTTCGCAAGTCCATCAATCCTCATATAGAGGTATGCACTGACACTTCCAATAGATCTTCCCCATGGGCGTTTTAGTAAACTGAAACACTTACACATTTCTCTATTGTTTCGGTTTTTCCACAGACTGGCCCCTGACGAAGGTACTTGGAGTACCGAAATGCATAGGGCAGAACAAGACAATTGTACAATTTGAAAGCATGAAGGATTGTAAATCATGTAAATGTAAACGTTTGATTTAATGTGCATTTAATTTGCCTTATACGTGTAGTTATGATGAAAACAAGCATCATGAAAAGAAGTATGTACAGCAAATGAATTATATGCAATATATAAAATTGACAAATGAATTTTGGTTCAATATCATTGAAATTTTCCTTTGAAATTGGTGAAGGTGTAGACGCACCAAGTGTACAGTGCGCGCCTAGGGGGGTTCACAAACCTGCCATAATTCACTCCTATGCAGTAGCAGCATATTACCAGTCATCTGGTGATTTCAGTTCCGTGTCCTGTTGGCAGAAGTAGGGTAGTATCGGTCATTTGGTGATTTTATTTCAGCTCTGCGTCTTATACTCAATAGTGGGCCAGTGCCAGTCATTTGGTGGTTTTAGCTCTATGCCCCATGTGTAGAAGCAGGATAGTGCCAGTCATCTCATGGTTTCATCTCCAAGTCCCATTGGCAGTAGCAGGATATTGACAGTCAACTGGTGGTCTCATCTCGGTGTCCTGTACTGGAATAATACCAGTCATCCCATAGCAAAATGTTGCCAGTCATCTGGTGGTCTCAGATCTGTTTCCCGTAGCGGAATATAACCAGCCATCTAGTGGTCTCAGATCTGTGTCCAGTAGCGGAATATAACCAGCCTTCTAGTGGTCTCAGATCTGTGTCCAGTAGCAGAATATAACCAGCCATCTGGTGGTCTCAGATCTGTGTCCCATAGCGGAATATTACCAGTCTTCTGGTTGTCTCAATTCTGCGTCCCATAGCGGCACATTACCAGTTATCTGGTAGTCTCAGCTCTGCTTCCCATAGCGGAATATTACCAGTCATCTGGTGGTCTCAGCTCTGCTTCCCATAGCGGAATATTACCAGTCATCTGGTGGTCTCACCTCTGATTCCCATAGCGGAATATTACCAGTCATCTGGTGGCCTCAGCTCTGCATCCCATAGGCAGTAGCGGGATTCTATCCGCATCTGGTAGTTTCAGCTGTGCGTTTCACTTTTTGCATGGGTAGAAGTTATTGAAAGTGAGTACAGCATATGCAATTATGATGGGTCCCTGAGTGAGTTAGCACAGGTACTTGTTTACGTTTAGTGCTTTTTAATCTGGCTTTGCAGTTTTTAATAGGATTGTGAACACTTACTTACATTACTCTTTTCGAACTGTAGGTAATCTGTTAACTCTCCAGCCTGGTATTTTCCAAACATTGCATGCCTGAAGCAGAGCTCCTTCTTTACTGACCCAATGTTTTTATTGAACCAATTTACAGCTAACTTAGTCGTGCAAAGCAGTAATCTCCCTTTCACAGTAGTGCAATTTCTAAGCGTCTCTAAGCAGGTTCTTCATTTCAGCTGCCATATTTAACTGCATCTTGATCAGCCCTCGTTTCGCTGCCTCTTGATCAGCTCTCTTGTTTCACTGCCTCTTGATCAGCTGCCTTCTTCCACTGCCTCCTGACCAGCCACCTTGTTTCACTGTCCCTTGATCAGCTGCCTGGTTTCACTGCCTCTTGATCAACTGCCTTGTTTCCAGTGGCGGTTCGTCCATTGGGGGCGTTGTGGCGTTGCCCCACTAGCCATGGACGACCGTCACTGCATACATACAATTACGAGTCGCATAATGCATGCATATATTTCCTTGAGGTCGGTCGGAGTCACTAACTATAGCGACGTCGCTCATCGCGGAGGTGTGGGGGGCGGGCCTGCGCCGGCAGTGAGTGGCAGGCGCTGGGCTGGCAGATAGCAGCAGCGTAGCAGGGAGGGCAGGGGGCAGCAGCAGTGTGTGCGCATTTAGGACAAGTCATTTTTATGACTTGCCCACGCATGCGCACACACGCAGTAGCCCCTTCCCTCCTCCTCCTCTCCTTGCACTTACACAGGCAGAGACCCGGGGGAGCCGGGTCTCATTATGGGCAATATTAGCCCTGCTCCATATAGTCAGTGATTGGCCGGCGCTGTGGAGACGTCACCACGCCCTGGCGTGGACAGGAGGACTGCTTCAAGAAGAACACCAGAGTCCCGAGGAGAGTGATGGCACGCGCTCCCCCTTCTTCTAGAAAGTTTAGAAACAGAGCTGTTAGTGATTTTACTGATGGCGCTTGCCCTGAACTGAGCATTTTGCTGCCCGGGCCTTTCAAGCTCTATGTCTGCCAGCCTCGGTCTGTAGTGCCGGCCTGAGCTGCTCTGCCCACCACGGGAGCTACAACAGATTAGAGATTAACGGTCCGGGCCTTCCGAATTCTACAAGAGAGGAGCCTGTGCAGCTAAAACGCGCCTCTAGCAGACCCTTCCAAATCATCTTGCAAATGAAAGGTTAAGGTAGGTTTTATTACAGTTTCGTTTAGTCAATTTATAGGACTACGTGTTGTTTTTTTTTACATAAAGGAGTGTGCGCTTTAAATGAAAGTTAATATGTTCATCTTCGCGCGAGTGTGAAAACTGAAGAGCGTCAATCCTGTGAATAAATGGAATGGGGGATTGGAGTTCTAAAATATGTAACCAATTAAAAGAGAAATTGCGATTAAAGGGGCAGGGGTACTAGTAACGCCAGCAATGGTTGGTTTAACCGTAGTGAATTTACCACGGCACCTGGTGCAGTTTGGCAATAATTATTTTCCCTTTGCCAGGCTTCGATGTCATGTAATCCAATTAATACATCTCTGCAAAGGCCAGCAATGTAACATGACTAATCACCGTATGGCTTTATCATAGCCATACTGTGATTGGCCATTTCTGCTCTTGCCTCTCTTCTCTTCACTTCGTGCACATTGCCGGTTTTGCACATCACCTCGTGAGTCCCCTCGCCTCTGGACTTGTCCTGGGCCGGCCGAAATTAGAAACACATTCCAAGTCACAGAAGCGGCGGGCCACAGAGTAAAACAAAAGGTAAACTCTGTTTTGTTGATTTTCTAAGTTTAAGTGTTTCATGGCATGCCAGTGCCACCGTCGCCAGTGTTCAAATATGCGGCTGTAGGCTAGTGGAGTTTATTTTTAAGGGTGCTGCTAATAATATATTGTGTTTGTAACTATTTATAAATCACAAGCAGCGGAACCAGGCTTGTGTCTCGGCGTCCGCTCAACCTCCTGTGATCCTGAGCAAATCACAATCTAAATCTCCTCGTGCCTAAATATAAATGAATGTGTCTTTGTGTAAAGTAACTGGTGGTCATGTAAAGCACTCTACTACCATCTTAAACCCTGCTATGAAAAGTGACTTTTGTTTTTCTTGCTACTAGGCAGTAGGGCACGAATTGCTGGCTGTGACTCAGACACACTGCATAAACTATTTAGATTTCAATGAATGTCTGGCCTGTCCTATGGATGAAGTGTGACTGAATTTATTTTAATTTTTTCAATGGAGCGAACAGTAAAAAAGTGTGCTTTGTTCGCCCTTGTGAAGAGCAGGGAATCTCGCCTCGCTATAAATCAAAGGGTACTGTAAACTCCAGTGTTTTCAAGCTTCTGCGGTTATGAGGCCTGATCAACTCTCTTTTGTCTTTATTGTCACTTTACATATGCTCTATAATTGGGGTAAGTGCAGGCCCTTATGGTAGCGTGCTGATGTGTCAAAAGTCTCAGACTTTCACGGATTTTGACTTTATTTATGGTAACGGCAAGGGAGTCTCCTCTTTAAACACTACAGATGCAGACTTGCCTGCATGTGGCTCTTTTTTGCTAGGCCTATGAAGGATCCAGCGTTGATCTCCCCCATTCACAAAATATATATTGTAAACAGTGCACTTTGCTGTTAAAATGAAAATAACTTTGCCTGGCCCCCACATGTTTAACTCCGTTCTGTCAATCAGCCTGAGAACTAATATAACCCCATAAAAAAATGCACAGTAAATCGTCACGGACTTCCATAAAAATGTTGTGCCCCCCTCTCAGCTCACTACTGTCAGACTTCACCAACCACCGCTGACACATAGTCGCAGCATCAGATGTAAGATGCTTCACTAGCATATTCAGAGGTGTTATCGCAAGGTCTGTTATGAAGTTCTGTAGATATACTGGATAAGCAGCTACTATTTCATTATCATATGAAATCTTTTTATTGATTTATTTACCAACTTACTTTCTCAAATTTGCTTGAAAATGCACCATTTGGCCACTCTTTTTAGGTTTCGCTGGAGGGCGGAGCTCTTAGCTCCGCCTCCAGAGAAATCTCTTGATTTCCAGTAAGGAGAATGGAATACGCCCCCCTGTCCCATTGGCTAGCTCCATAAATGGAGGCTAGCCATTGGAACAGAGATCTGTCCGTCAAGGCCGGACCAGATTCGGGGGCGTTCCCGAGATTTTTTCCCAGGGCGGAGTTACGTTTTTTCCCGTTCCCTCCCCTTTCACTGATGCGCTGTCCCCTCGCTGTCCTGTGCACGTTTCCCGCCGTCCGTGTCCTCTCCCGCCCCCTCCCGCCGTCCGTGTCCTCTCCCGCCCCCTCCCGCCGTCCGTGTCCACTCCCGCCCCCTCCCGCCGTCCGTGTCCACTCCCGCCCCCTCCCGCCGTCCGTGTCCACTCCCGCCCCGATTGATGGTGATCTAGAGCCGGTGCCCACCCGGCATTTGCCCGTAAAAATCAGCCCCCGCCTGCCTACCTAAGGAGAAGGGCCGCTGCGCTGCCCGCAGCGACCCGGAAGTGGTTGGCCGGCCGGCCAATCCCAGCGCGGCCGGCCGGAAGTGCCCGCCCCCGCAGCCCGGGGGGAAGAAAGTCACACCTCAGACGTGAGGGACGGAGCTCTTGACCTGGGAGAGGCTGGTGAGTGTTCGCATTAGTTTATCTGAATGACTCCTCTCTACCCCTTTTAAGCGGGATTGTTGTGTGTTGTGCACATGTGTTTGGTATATCGGGTAGTTTGGCGTAATTTCAGTTCCATCAAGCTGAGACAGCAGCGACGGCGGCTCCTCTAAGGGCTCCAGGCGGAAGTGATGAACGTTGCAAGGGTCTGTGGGGGTCCTGATGAGATGCTGTACACCGCTGGCAGACGCAGGAAGCGACCGCGGGACACCACTCCCCACCGGGGACCGTCGCAGGTCGCCGTGACGTGGCTGTAGGACTAGGCCCCCTCCGGACCCCTGGCGGGGCAGGATGTAAATATCGGCAGTCCCCCAGCGGACAAGATGAGGTGACAGAGGCGCCGGGGCAGAATGGGGTATATATGTTGGCACCTTCTGCCACCCAGACCCTCAACAGGGCAGTGTGGAGTAGGCATAGGTCCCCCCACCAACTCTGATCCTCGGCAGGGCAGACTGTGGTAGAGAAGGCTTATTCTGCCACCCAATTCTCGACAGGGTAGAGCGGAGTAACTGTAACTACTTTCTGCCACCCTCATGGCAGAGGGGATTAGATATGGGCACTTCCTGCTCCCACGGCCCTCAAGCAGGGCCGAATGATGTATGTATTAGTATATACATATAGGCACTGCTTCCCACTCCAGGCCCTCTGCAGGGCAAACTGGCAGATAAAGACACTCTCTTCCACCCCAGATCCTTTGCAGGGTAGAGTGGGGCAGACGCAGGCACCACCTCTCATCCCAGGCCCTCCGCAGGGCAGAGTGGGACAGACGAAGGCACCACCTCTCATCTCAGGCTCTCTGCAGGGCAGAGTGGGGCAGACGAAGGCACCACCTCTCATCCCAGGCTCTCTGCAGGGCAGAGTGGGACAGACGAAGGCACCACCTCTCATCTCAGGCTCTCTGCAGGGCAGAGTGGGGTAGACGCAGGCACCACCTCTCATCCTAGGCTCTCTGCAGGGCAGAGTGGGGCAGACGAAGGCACCACCTCTCATCCCAGGCTCTCTGCAGGGCAGAGTGGGGCAGACGCAGGCACCACCTCTCATCCCAGGCTCTCTGCAGGGCAGAGTGGGGTAGATACAGACATGCCTCCCACCCAGACCATCGGCAGCACAGACTGGAGTAACTACTGCACTACAGACATCCCTTCCCTGCCAGTGTCGGAATGGGAGAGAAAGTAGGCCCAGGCATCAAAATACAAGTGGCTCCATTAGCGATTTAGATATATGAAAAGCGGCCCATGTTTACACATTGGTCAGTTTTGAGCATTTAAAGACACTTGTAAACGTGTTTTGCAAGGTATGAGCGTGAGCTTGCTGCAGGGAATGCTTGTTTTCATATTAGATCAATGAACAGTGAGCTGACCCAGCAGAGCATTAACAGGTCTACAAACTGCCAGAATACAGGCCCACACTCGGATCAGTCAGGTCAGCTCACCCGGCGTTGCCTGGTTGCCCTATGGGCCAGCCCGAGCCTGCCCCTCCCTCCCCTCCCCTCCAGGGCAGAGTGGAGCAGCTCCATAGACTGCGGGGATGAATGTGGTTGCTTCTGGGTGTGTGTGGGAGGGGTCTGAAAGGTCCCAGCTGAGTAGCAGGGTAAGAGGGGCTCAGAGAGGGTTTTTAGATTTCCTTCCCTACAAGACCAGTCGGTGAAGCTGGAGCAGCTCAGAACCCAGGAAGAAAGGGTGAGCTCCCAAGCCGTGCTCGCGAGAGACGTCTCTCCCGAAGGGTGGACTCCGCCTGCTCATAAATCCGCGCTTCACCCTGCGAGGCAGGCAGCGTTATCACCCTGCGGTCAGTATCCGGGTATTCACCCCGGGATAGGCGCACTGCGCCCTTCAGTGAGAGGTACTGGGGCACCCCGAACCCAGCTACCCAGGTCTGCGTGGATGTGGGTCACTGGAGGGGGGCTGGGGCGCGATAGGTGCCCCATGCAATGTGTGAGGTGAGATACAGAGTGTGAGGTACTCGGAATACACCCAGATGGGCATCTTCAACCGGAGAAACCAAACTTCTGCACTGTGGAATCCTCGGCTGTGGGCACCCCTGCAACCCACAGGCGCGTACACCCAGTCACTACACACAAGCACCCACTCCACTGATATCACCCATTACAAATAAAACACCACTCATGCACTGACCTGCTAGAATCCCAGTCGTGGCCGCGCACGACCCTCGACCTGTTACAGGCGCGCGAAGCACCCTCTCCACTAGCCTAGACTGTATCCTCATGTGCACGCTGTGGCAGAGGTACCTCGGGCTGCAGCCAGAGACCGATCCAAGGGACGCCGGAGACCGCCACCCCCGAGCGGGGTGTTACAGTAACCGAACACTCGGAGCAAAAGCAGTTTGCACCAATTTCTACTGCTTGTATAGATCGGAATTGGGCAACCGCTATTTGCGCCGCAGTCATTATTACAGAAGGATTTTTGCACCAGGCCTATATTAAGTTGTGGAGCCAGTGCTGAATATACAACACCCATTTTTGCTAAAAAATCATTTGCTCGAGTCAGAGAGATTTTAATAAACCCTTGTCCACAATGCCCCCTTAAATAGAGAGGACAGATTATATATTTCAATACTAAATTAAAAAGATAAAACACAATAACTTTGAGCGCAATCCCATCTTTCACAAATTAAACTGCAGAAAATAGCTTGAATTTAATATTATTATTATCCCAGTTTCCCTGAGGTAAATACAATTTCTTTAATTCCGCGAGTTACACTGAATTGGGTGCTAGTACCAACAATTAATAACAAGCATTTACAATGCAACGGTTTCGCCTTTGGAAAAGTTTGAGTTATTGGCATTGTAAATGACAACATTTGTATTTATGTGTTGGTTTTGAAAACAGATAAATAATTGCCATTGTCATTTACATTGCAAATAGCTTTAACATTTCCAAAGGCGAAACCGTTGCATTGTAAATGCTTGTTTTCAAAATGTTCTTAGGGGGAAATTCCCTGAACCACTCTTTTGGCGGCAGTCTCTCTTGCCGCCGGTAACTCACGCACAACCTTTACACCTCACCTCTTTCAAAAGTCACCAGCCGCCACTGTCATCTTCGCGCGAGTGTGAAAACTGAAGAGCGTCAATCCTGTGAATAAATGGAATGGGGGATTGGAGTTCTAAAATATGTAACCAATTAAAAGAGAAATTGCGATTAAAGGGGCAGGGGTACTAGTAACGCCAGCAATGGTTGGTTTAACCGTAGTGAATTTACCACGGCACCTGGTGCAGTTTGGCAATAATTATTTTCCCTTTGCCAGGCTTCGATGTCATGTAATCCAATTAATACATCTCTGCAAAGGCCAGCAATGTAACATGACTAATCACCGTATGGCTTTATCATAGCCATACTGTGATTGGCCATTTCTGCTCTTGCCTCTCTTCTCTTCACTTCGTGCACATTGCCGGTTTTGCACATCACCTCCTGAGTCCCCTCGCCTCTGGACTTGTCCTGGGCCGGCCGAAATTACAAACACATTCCAAGTCACAGAAGCGGCGGGCCACAGAGTAAAACAAAAGGTAAACTCTGTTTTGTTGATTTTCTAAGTTTAAGTGTTTCTATGGTATGCCAATGCCACCGTCGCCAGTGTTCAAATATGCGGCTGTAGGCTAGTGGAGTTTATTTTTAAGGGTGCTGCTAATAATATATTGTGTTTGTAACTATTTATAAATTACAAGCAGCGGAACCAGGCTTGTGTCTCGGCGTCCGCTCAACCTCCTGTGATCCTGAGCAAATCACAATCTAAATCTCCTCGTGCCTAAATATAAATGAATGTGTCTTTGTGTAAAGTAACTGGTGGTCATGTAAAGCACTCTACTACCATCTTAAACCCTGCTATGAAAAGTGACTTTTGTTTTTCTTGCTACTAGGCAGTAGGGCACGAATTGCTGGCTGTGACTCAGACACACTGCATAAACTATTTAGATTTCAATGAATGTCTGGCCTGTCCTATGGATGAAGTGTGACTGAATTTGTTTTAATTTTTTCAATGGAGCGAACAGTAAAAAAGTGTGCTTTGTTCGCCCTTGTGAAGAGCAGGGAATCTTGCCTCGCTATAAATCAAAGGGTACTGTAAACTCCAGTGTTTTCAAGCTTCTGCGGTTATGAGGCCTGATCAACTCTCTTTTGTCTTTATTGTCACTTTACATATGCTCTATAATTGGGGTAAGTGCAGGCCCTTATGGTAGCGTGCTGATGTGTCAAAAGTCTCAGACTTTCACGGATTTTGACTTTATTTATGGTAACGGCAAGGGAGTCTCCTCTTTAAACACTACAGATGCAGACTTGCCTGCATGTGGCTCTTTTTTGCTAGGCCTATGAAGGATCCAGCGTTGATCTCCCCCATTCACAAAATATATATTGTAAACAGTGCACTTTGCTGTTAAAATGAAAATAACTTTGCCTGGCCCCCACATGTTTAACTCCGTTCTGTCAATCAGCCTGAGAACTAATATAACCCCATAAAAAAATGCACAGTAAATCGTCACGGACTTCCATAAAAATGTTGTGCCCCCCTCTCAGCTCACTACTGTCAGACTTCACCAACCACCGCTGACACATAGTCGCAGCATCAGATGTAAGATGCTTCACTAGCATATTCAGAGGTGTTATCGCAAAGTCTGTTATGAAGTTCTGTAGATATACTGGATAAGCAGCTACTATGTCATTATCATATGAAATCTTTTTATTGATTTATTTACCAACTTACTTTCTCAAATTTGCTTGAAAATGCACCATTTGGCCACTCTTTTTTTCAAAATGTTCTTAGGGGGAAATTCCCTGAACCACTCTTTTGGCGGCAGTCTCTCTTGCCGCCGGTAACTCACGCACAACCTTTACGCACCACCTCTTTCAAAAGTCACCAGCCGCCACTGCTTGTTTCACTGCCATTTGATCGGCTGCTTTGTTGCACTGCCTCCTGACCAGCTGCATTGTTTCACTGCCCAATGATCTTCTGTCTTGTGTCACGGTCGCTTGATCAGTTGCCTTGTTTCACTCTCTCTTGAGCAGCTTTTATTGTGTCTTAATCAGCTGCCTTGTTTTTCGGTCTTATGATCAGCTGCCTTGTTTTTTCTGTCTCTTGATCAGCTGCCTTGTTTTTCTGTATTATGATCAGCTGCCTTGTTTCGCAATCCTTGATCAGTTGCCTTATTTTGTTGTCTCATGATCAGCTGCCTTGTTTCCCTTCCTCTTGATCGGCTGACTTGTTTTGCTGTCTCATGATTAGCTGCGTTGTTTCGCTGTCTGTGATCAGCTGCCTTGTTTTGTTGTCTCATGATCAGCTGCCTTCTTTTACTGCCTGTAGATCAGCTGCCTTGTTTTACTGCCTGTTGATCAGCTAACTTGTTTCCCTTCCGTTTGATCAGCTGCCCTGTTTCCCTTCCGCTTCATCAGCTACCTTCTTCCACTGCCTTCTGACCAGCCGTCTTGTTTCACGGTCCCTTGATCAACTGCCTGGTTTTACTGCCTCTTGATCAACTGCCTTGTTTCACTGCCATTTGATCGGCTGCTTTGTTCCACTGCCTCCTGACCAGCTGCCTTGTTTCACTGCCCAATGATCTTCTGTCTTGTGTCACGGTCGCTTGATCAGTTGCCTTGTTTCAGTCTCTCCTGAGCAGCTGCCTTGTTTTATTGTGTCTTAATCAGCTGCCTTGTTTTTCGGTCTTATGATCAGCTGCCTTGTTTTTTCTGTCTCTTGATCAGCTGCCTTGTTTTTCTGTATTATGATCAGCTGCCTTGTTGTTTTGTCTCTTGATCAGCTGCCTTGTTTCGCAATCCTTGATCAGTTGCCTTATTTTGTTGTCTCATGATCAGCTGCCTTGTTTCCCTTCCTCTTGATCGGCTGACTTGTTTTGCTGTCTCATGATTAGCTGCGTTGTTTCGTTGTCTGTGATCAGCTGCCTTGTTTTGTTGTCTCATGATCAGCTGCCTTGTTTTGTTGTCTCATGATCAGCTGCCTTCTTTTACTGCCTGTAGATCAGCTGCCTTGTTTTACTGCCTGTTGATCAGCTAACTTGCTTCCCTTCCGTTTGATCAGCTGCCCTGTTTCCCTTCCGCTTCATCAGCTACCTTCTTCCACTGCCTTCTGACCAGCCGTCTTGTTTCACGGTCCCTTGATCAACTGCCTGGTTTTACTGCCTCTTGATCAACTGCCTTGTTTCACTGCCATTTGATCGGCTGCTTTGTTCCACTGCCTCCTGACCAGCTGACTTGTTTCACTGCCCAATGATCTTCTGTCTTGTGTCACGGTCGCTTGATCAGTTGCCTTGTTTCACTCTCTCTTGAGCAGCTGCCTTGTTTTATTGTGTCTTAATCAGCTGCCTTGTTTTTCGGTCTTATGATCAGCTGCCTTGTTTTTTCTGTCTCTTGATAAGCTGCCTTTTTTTCCGTATTATGATCAGCTGCCTTGTTTTTCTGTCTCTTGATCAGCTGCCTTGTTTCGCTATCCTTGATCAGTTGCCTTATTTTGTTGTCTCATGATCAGCTGCCTTGTTTCCCTTCCTCTTGATCGGCTGCCTTGTTTTGCTGTCTCATGATTAGCTGCCTTGTTTCGCTGTCTGTGATCAGCTGCCTTGTTTTGTTGTCTCATGATCAGCTGCCTTGTTTTACTGCCTGTAGATCAGCTGCCTTGTTTTACTGCCTGTTGATCAGCTAACTTGTTTCCCTTCCGTTTGATCAGCTGCCCTGTTTCCCTTCCGCTTCATCAGCTGCCTTCTTCCACTGCCTCCTGACCAGCCGTCTTGATTCATGGTCCCTTGATCAGCTGCCTTGTTTCACTGCTTCTTGATTAGCTGCCTTGTTTCACTGTCCCTCGAACAGCAGCCTTGCTTCACTGCCTCTTGATCAGCTGCCTTGTTTCACTGTCCCTCGATCAGCTGCCTTGTTTCACTGTCCCTCGATCAGCGGCCTTGTTTCACTGCCTGTTGATCAGCTGCCTTGTTTCACTGCCATTTGATCGGCTGCTTTGTTCCACTGCCTTCTGACCAGAAACCTTGTTTCACTGCTCCTTGATCTTCTGTCTTGTCACTGTCGCTTGATCAGTTGCCTTTTTTCGCTGTCTCTTGTGCAACTGCCTTGTTTTATTGTGTCTTGATCAGCTGCCTTGTTTTGCTGTCTCATGATCAGCTGCCTTGTTTTACTGCCTGTTGATCAGATGCCTTGTTTCCCTTCCGCTTGATCAGCTGCCTTGGTTCCCTTCCTCTTGATCAGCTGCCTCGTTTCACTGCTTCTTGATCTGTTCTCTGTCATGTATTCGCATAAATATATCTAGTCTCTCACTAAGCCACTGTAAAGGGTTACAAACTACTTAAATCCATCAACTCTTTACCACGACACGTGAAATAATGCTGGCTTTTGTCTGTAAAGGTACTTCACTACCATTGTGCCAGTGACTAATTTGTAAATACATACAGTTTGCCAGCAGGCTTGTTACTACTGATCCTGACAACATCAGCTGTCAGATATAATCCTCTCTGTTGCATATTGCCCAACTACATACTTCATTTAATTTAATTTCTTAATTGATGCCCTCTTTACACTGTTTACATATGTTCATTCACTAATTTGAATATTGTTTGCTGTTCTTCTTCATTGAGCTGCCTATGTAAATAATTGTAAATATCCCTATAATGTATTTTTAATTGCAGTATTGACAGCATAAATTATGCCAATTGAGAGGAAATGACAGTATGTTATTAAGACATTAAAAACATTGTACAAGTGCCACATCATTGGGGAATGGAGTGTAGCTGGCTGACTATTACAAGTGTCATTAATACAAAATCCCAAAAGGTATTAATGCATTAAATATCTTTGAATTATCCTTTGCAGCATCAGCGTGCCCATTATCAGGGGGACAGCTCTATGTTGAGTCTCTGCCCAACTATGAGTTATGCATGAAATTAATGTAAGATTTAAAGCACCAAATGGGTTCGCTAACCCTGGGCTATGGAAATGTTTCAAGGTTTTAGGCTGCAGTTCTTGAAACCGGCTGTAATCTACTGGGTCACAGGATAAAAAGGAGAAATGTCTCATCCAATTAATGGGAAAGATGATGTGAAGCCCACGAGGCCTTCCTAAAATTTACATATTTTCTAAAATATGAAAGGATAGACCAATTTACCTTCATTAAGGTGTATTGAGCATTTAGGAATGGTTTTCCTTTCATTTTAGAATAATTTAATGTTCAAACTGTATTAAAAACATTTCTGATGTATATCTGGACAGGACTGTCTTTGCATGGAAAAACGAAACACAATCTGCGAAATACAGCCACTTCCACTCTAAAAAGTTACTGAAACATAACCCAAAATTAAGAATCATGGAGTCCGATTTAGGGAAACAAGCCCAAAGCTGCATGAAGATATATAAGTTAATTAAGGTAATCTTTAGTTCTATAGAAAGATAGTCCAAGTCTTCGTAAATTAACCCACTTGTTAGAATTATTAGAGTCAGCCATGAAGGGGATAACTTAAAAATGGAATCCAGTGTCAATAAATTGCTTGTTTTTAATTAATCCAGTTCAGGGACACCACTCTGCATCATACCTGGCTGCCTAACGGACCTGCGGACTTCCTTGCCGGAGCTACAGACCCACGACTCGCGGAACCCGCTGCGCGGGTCCCGCATCGGCCAGAGGCACAGACGAGCATTGCTGGGGCAGCACTCTTACCTTCCATCTGGGGCTGCTGGCTGTGAGGGCTGCGAGCAGGAGGGGCTGGACTCAGTTTCCCAAGAGTCCCAGCCTACCTCGCGCCCGCATCACCTGGGCCGCTCTCCCTCATCGCCCCGCCCCCCAACAGGCAGTAGAAAGCGGACGGACTTTCTGCTCTTCGTGGGACACCACTCTGCATCATACCTGGCTGCCTAACGGACCTGCGGACTTCCTTGCCGGAGCTACAGACCCACGACTCGCGGAACCCGCTGCGCGGGTCCCGCATCGGCCAGAGGCACAGACGAGCATTGCTGGGGCAGCGCTCTCACCTTCCATCTGGGGCTGCTGGCTGTGAGGGCTGCGAGCAGGAGGGGCTGGACTCAGTTTCCCAAGAGTCCCAGCCTACCTCGCGCCCGCATCACCTGGGCCGCTCTCCCTCATCGCCCCGCCCCCCAACAGGCAGTAGAAAGCGGACGGACTTTCTGCTCTTCGTGGGACACCACTCTGCATCATACCTGGCTGCCTAACGGACCTGCGGACTTCCTTGCCGGAGCTACAGACCCACGACTCGCGGAACCCGCTGCGCGGGTCCCGCATCGGCCAGAGGCACAGACGAGCATTGCTGGGGCAGCGCTCTCACCTTCCATCTGGGGCTGCTGGCTGTGAGGGCTGCGAGCAGGAGGGGCTGGACTCAGTTTCCCAAGAGTCCCAGCCTACCTCGCGCCCGCATCACCTGGGCCGCTCTCCCTCATCGCCCCGCCCCCTAATAGCCATCCAATTGCTAGGGAAGACTTAAGTTGGACCATAAACACCGCTGCGCGGGAGCGCGCGGGAGCGTCCCGGGAGAAGCCCGGGACAAGGGCGGGACCGTCCAAGGCCGGAGTAGGCCGGGCTGGGCCCACTCTCTTGGTTTCCCTTTTTGTGCAGGTATTTACCGGATTTTTTATATATTTTTTGCACCCGCCCTGGGAGGCATATCTGACTGACCCTCCCGGAGCTTAATCATGCCCTCACCGACAATGGAGAGTACCCCCCAGAAGCCGGGAGGAGTGAAAAGTGGGACTCTTGAAAACTATTTTTCACGGGCTGTGGGGGAGGTGGATAAAGAGGGAAATTTGTCAAGGTTAAGGGCGGAACGTAGACGCTCAGTGGACAACTTGAAAAACACCCCTATGGGAGATCAATCTATTACATTAAGGGAGGAGATAACTCGAATTGAGGATATTCCATTTCTGCTAAGGGAGGGTACGAACAACTCCCCAGTTGAAATAACGAGCACAGCTCTACCTATTAGTTCCAGTCCCGTTAGGGGGATTACGGATTTAACTTCACAACCGCCCATAGCACATAAAGATAGACATCCCAAACTGAAAGTAGTCACCACACAAGTAATCCTGGGACCACCCCCAAAAAAACGCAGGAGAATGGCAAAGGGAGTGCAGGGTGGTAGTAAATCCAAGACTCTACACCTAGATTTTGGCAAATCTCAAAAACATTCTATACCCACAGTAAAACCACTGGTAGCGTCACACCCTAAATCTAATGTTCAGGAAGCTACAGTTCCCGCCTTGAGCACAGATCCGGGAATTAGTAGTGTTAATGTCCCCCTCTCTGTTGTGCCGCTGGGAAACTTGGAATTTCTCTTAAGGTCACTGTTACTCCCGATCAGTGAAAGCGTAAAGAAGATCGAGATCAGACTAACCATACTGGAGGCCACATTGGGAAGTCTGAAATCTCGCGGTGGTCGACAGGAAAGCGATTTAGCACCTATCACCACCCCTGTTGCCTCGCAAGGGTCAAAACCCAGGGTAGATAACCCAGTGCCAGTTCCATCTCAGGCTGTAAAAGGGGTAGTCCCCCAAAAATCCCTAAAATCAAATCCTGTAGCTACCAATTTACTTTATATTAATACGCTTAACCCCCCCCTTGTATCAGCACCTCAGGCACATATGATAGACAATAACACTCCGGACTACCAAAAAATGCCCTCTGCAAGACCCCGTCGTCCTAATCTACCCCCCGAGACTAATGATCTCACAGTAGTTATGGCAGGGGTCCCGCCACTTGATGAAGGAGAAGTAGAGGATTTTTGTGCCCTAAAAACCAGGGTTATTAAGTGGCTAAATAAAAATAGACCCCTCCCGAGACACCTTAACAATGAGATTATAATGGTAAGAAGGGTTCCATGGGTGGGGAGAACCAGGAAATCCATTACAGGGGACTGCATTCTGGTGAGCTTCAGGGACAGGGGCACGGTGTCGCATATATGCCAAGGGGAGAATATATCAAGGGAATCTACCATCCATACCCTCCGTGTGTCTTTTTTCTTCCCTATTACGCCAGGCCCACATCACCCACCCCCAAACCATGATAGATGGGAGAAAGTCAGAAGTAGTGGGCGTCACCAGTCTTCTCATCCCTGGCCACTTTTGGGTAGACCGGCACCTTTTCTCCCAATTTATAATCGGTTTAACTGTTTAAATGGCCTAGAGGGGGTGGATTGACAAATAGGTAAGGCCTCTAAGGTGATCTCAGAAAAGGGCGCCCAAGCAGAAACACCAGAGGGGCTAAGACATTCGGCCCTGCAATCCCAAATAGATAGGGCGGAGGATCCTATGCTTGTAGCTAATAATCAACCAACACATACTCAGACACCGCCTTTAACTTCCTTAGGGGAGGTGGAACTCATTCCATGTCGGTTCCTTAGTTGGAATGTGGCGGGCACTAGAGCCAAAAGAACAGATCCCACATGGTTAGACTTCATAGCCAGCAACCACGTAATTGCTCTCCAAGAAACATGGGACACCTCACCTACTTTCTGGTTGGACGGGTTCACAAGTTTTACTATACCTGCAACCCCAAGTAGTGCAGGAAGAGCTAAGGGTGGACTAGTTCTTCTCTTTTCACTTAAACTGGCAGGGACGTTTAAACAACTAGAGTCTGGCTCCCCAAACATTTTAATGGTAGAGTGGACTATCTCACCAGGGCGGGTCCTAGTGGTCTCAAATTTTTATAATTCTTGGGTTAGACAGACAGACACAGCCCATGTGGATCACTTGGAAAATGTTCTTACCGACTACAGTCAAAAATCTTGCACTAATTTCGATCTCATAATTTTAGGTGATTTTAATATTCAAAAATGTGTTTTAAAATGTAACTTAGGCAACCTGGAGGGTCAGACTGAAAGTGGTAATCTGCACTTTGCTCACACCAAAGCGGGGGAGGCGCTTGAATTTTTTCTTGCTAGCCTTAATATGTTTGAACCCCTTAGCACTGGTAGTGACGAATCTTTGCCCACTTACAAAGGGTCTGAAAGTGGGTCGGTGATAGACTTCATTTTCGTTTCTCATGGTTTAACCTCTAAGATGGGGATATATGAGGTAACTGCCTCCCCACACAGTGACCATAATCCAGTCTCTGCTCAGGTTCACTGGAGTGACTTATGGAGCAAACACCTGGGTTCTCCTAGGGCTTGCACATCGACGGTGCCCAGTGACCAGGGCAGACGGCTTAAGTGGGGTAAGGTGGTTCAGGAAACCTTTATGGCTTCCCTGTGCCCAAAGATAGAGGAAGCCATGTGTATTTGTCTAGACCAAAATGTCACTAGTAAAGAGACTGTTTTAGCTTTTAATTCTATTTGCTCACAAATAGCTAAGGAACTCACAGTTCCCAAATCCAATTTGCCGCCCAAGCCTTATAAGTGGTTTGACAGAAATTGTTCTAAAGCCCATAAAGACCTGAAAAATGCACTCAAAGCAAAACCGAGGGATAAAACCTTAATCTCTAAATTAAGATGGGAGTACAAATTGGCTATTAAAAATAGGAAAAACACAATTAAAAAAAATGCCTGGAATGACTTGCTTGATGTGGATATACTACGCAATAGTAAGAGATTCTGGGACATTATAAATAACCAATTCTTCTCTGGGGAGATTAACACAATCTCGGATTGCATTATCAGTGATGAGAAATGGGTTGATCATTTTAATAACATATACGGCGGTAATGACTCTGTGAATGAAAACGATATAGGACTGACCAGTGGGCTAGCGGCAGTAGAATTCTGCGAGGAGGAGGTATATAAAGCTATAATGGACTCCACGAAGAATAAGGCTCCGGGACCAGATGGAGTCCCGGTAGACTTTTTTATATATGCCCCAACAACCTGGTCTAAAGTCCTCACAAATGTTTTTAGGGCAACAAATGATGGATGTTTCCCAGAAACTTGGAATACATCTGTCATAGTACCCATTTTTAAAAAAGGAGATAGGGAGAATCCGGGATGCTACCGCCCAATTTCTTTAATAGACTCTGCCTTTAAGATTCTGGGCAGAGTACTATTGACTAAATTGAGATCAAACCTGGAGCTCTGTGGGGGCCTCGCAGAGATTCAATATGGCTTTAGGGAAAAACGGGGAACCTTAGAGCAATGCTCAAATTTACATCTCCTGATATCTAAGTACACGGTGGCCGGGGAGGGTTCACTATATTTAGCTTTTATGGACCTCTCCTCGGCCTTCGACTTGGTTAATAGGGCCAAGCTCTGGGTTATACTCCGTGAGCTTGGTATCGAGGATTCCTTGGTGGCCCTCATAGCAAGCTTGCACCAAGGACTTACTGCGAAGGTCCGGGTAACTAGGGAAGGGCGATGTTCTGACAGCTTTAGGTCAAATAAGGGTGTCCGACAAGGCTGCATTTTGGCCCCACTTTTATTCACTATTTATATTAATGATCTAGGAAAGTCCTTGTTAGCAGGCAACGCTGATGTCCCGCGGGTAGGTGGGAAGCAGATTCCGGCTCTGCTATATGCGGATGACGCTGTTCTCATCGCCCGCACGGGCATTGGTCTACAGACCCTTTTGGAGCTTTTTGGTTCCTTTATGGCTAAATTAGATTTAAAAATTAATGTGACCAAATCGCACACAATGATCGTGGGTCCGCAGAAAAATAAATCACACACAAAAACCTTTTTCTGTAAAGGCGAGGTTCTCTCCAGGGTCCCTGTTTTTCCATATTTAGGGGTCCTGTTTGACGAGAAGGGCTCCTGGGTCCCGCAAATTAAGGCCAAGCATATTTCTTTAGCCCGGTCCACAGCAGCCCTGATGGATTTCACTAAAAGACTAGGGGCTAAACCAATGGAAGCCGTGTTAAAAGTTTACAAAAGTAAATGCATTTCGATAGCCTCATATGGTGCAGCATTGTGGGGTTATACCAACCTGGATAGTATGCAGAGGGTAGAGAATAAGATTATTAGAAGAATCCTGTCGGTTCCAAACTCCACACCTACTTACTCCATACATGAGGAAGTTGGCCTACCCTATATCATAGATGGATTGAAATTGGCCCCTTTACTTTTTTGGGCCAATACCTGGTTAAATACTGAGTTGTCTTTAAACCATACAATTCTTAAAGATGTGACTGCAAGGGAGGGGGCAATGAACATACCCTGGTTGAGATACATAAAGTCATCATTCACTGCCCTCGGGAGACCTGACCTATATTCAACACCGTCAATAATCAGGAAAGCAGATATTGCATGGATTAAGAAGGAATTCCAGGGGAGGACACGCTTAATGAGAGAGGAGTCTGAAGTTAACAAACCATCAGTAAGAGCACATTTGGTTTTGTCCTCTTCCTCCTCGATGGAACCATACCTGCAATATGTTTCTAAACCCTTGCACAGATTTTTGCTAACCAGATTTAGAATGAACTTGATCCACTATTTACTAGGCACCTTCCCTATGTGGGGTAAACCGGAGCATGCACCACCGTGTGAGTGTGACCAGTTTTCTAATCAGGACACTCTCCATTTTCTGTTTTTTTGTGCATTTCATGACACGGAGAGGAGAAAATATCTAATTCCCCTCTTGAAAATTCTTGGCTTCATACAAGTGAGACCAGCCTTGCTTTATCTCCAAAGATTACCGGATGCACACGTCACTTTTTGTGTAGCAAGTTTTCTAACAGCCGCTTACAGAGGAAGAAACAAAAGAATTCCTAGAACTGTATTGCTTTAACCCAAATATTAACATATTAACTGTAACTTTATTTCATATTTCATGGAGATTAATTAAGTGACTCTTTCACGGACACTGTGTAAAAACAAAATGAATTGTGGGTACTTTTGATATGTTTTTAATGTATGTTTTTCTCTTGCCTTTTATGATTTTAACAAAAATCGAATAAAGTGTATTGTGACTGACTGACTGACTGACTGCTTGTTTTTAATTAATCCAGTTCAGTAGAAGACAGCTGAGAGTCTTTGGCAGCCCACTGTGAGGCACTTCATTCTTACACTTTGTAGTTGTGCACTGGGCAAAGGTAACCAATTAAGACAGGAAAATGATTTCTTGAAGACCGTGAGGGGCAGGGATTGTCGGGTAAACCTAACCTAATGTGGCGATTGCAAATTTTGGGGCCTGTTGTATGAAGGCTTTGTGTGGTAGCAAACGACCCAATTCATAGAATTGAGCCATTGGCAACTGCAAAAATACCGTTTGTTATGTAGAAACCTCAAATTGCGATTCAGTAGAACATTACCAAATTGTATTTTGGGGTTGCGATCGAATACCGTTTTGGCATTGGGAAGGGGCGAATTTAGAGCATCCTTTTCAAATACCAAATCTGAATGGTATGTATTAATGTTTTGCGATGGAAATCTGATGGCAAAATATTAATACTTTATGGACTACATCATTAGAATGATTTCTGTGCAAATGGGAAGGGGTCAAAGGGACCCCTTCCGATTTGAGAATGATGAAAAATATATATTTTATGAATGGGCAGTGGTCCTACTCTTAAAACAATTTAGTTACATGTTTTTCTTCATTTAAACACATCTTAGGGTCATAGAAAGATAAAGGCCTGTTGCCTTGGCTATTTTTTAATACCTAGTCTGCTGTCTGATGGTGTTCTGGCTGCGGGTGTGCCTAGAACCATCACAGATGTCTAGATTGTCTGCTAGATAATCAGGGAGTCTTGTAATGATGGTTTTGTGAATGATACTTTTGGTTTCAAAGATGGTGTAGGCTGGCAGGTAGAGCCAGTGGAGTTCCATCAGGATGGGGGTGATGTGATCATGTTTCTTCAGGCCCTGGATGAGCTGTGCTGTGCCGTGTAGGATGCCCTTAGAGGGTATAATTGTTGAGTCTCAGAGTCCATGGAGCAAGGCATTATCACCATCTTCATGTGAGAGTCCTAGGGCATGAGCAGTAGTTCTGTAGTTGCCTTGTGGAAGAAACGGTTTCACTTTCTTTAGAAGAGAGCTGGTACCAGTCACCTTTTCTTTGGCAGTAAATTCTTTGAGTCTGAGGGTGTATCTGAGTGACTTTGCAATTGACGCAAGTTGGATGTGAAGCCATCAAGGTTCATGTCCTGTCTTGTTTGTTTTTTCTTGGCAAATAACAAGAATTTTGTCTTGGTCCATTTGTTCTTCATGTAGGTAATGCCTTAGTTCCTAATCAAAACTATAATTTAGTGCTCAATTTTCAGGTTCATATATATTGGGTTGTAAAGGTAAGTTGTAACATGTACAAGGAAACCATCCAGAATTGTGCAGGGGCACATGCATACAACACAGGCAAACTTTAATTGTGGGTGTTTATTGTATGTTTCAGGCAGTGTCAGTGGCTGCTCAAGCCCTCCATTTTTTCAATAGCCCTCAACGAGTGCAATCTTCTTTGAGCTGAATTTGTGAATATGCATTTGGCTAATTATATAATTCAAACCTTGAAGGTGGAGGCATGAAGGAAGGAAGGAAGCAAATCAGGGCCCGTTTTACAAACTATGTATGCCCTGAGAGCACAATGGTTGTGTGCACCCCTTTTTTAGCACCCATGGGGAACTATAGTATTACAGAAGAAGGCACAGATGCTTGTGTGCTCTCATTGGTAATACAGTTAGTGTCCGTGCTCATAGAGTGTTGGCAGTATTTTAAGGGGGCGTTCCCTCAGTTGCATGAGGCATGGCTCACGGCTAATGAGGGGAACACTTTGCCTGTGTGCCTGTACCCTATTACGGATACTGTCGCAGAGGCAAAGAGGCTGTCAAAAGATGCACTGACTGTGCTCCACGATAAGGATCCCTGCAAGGAGGGAAGGCGGATCCCCCTGCAGACAGGTACAATCACTCAAAGCATCCACCTGGAGGGGGATCTCTGCCCTCTCTTTGAAGTGCATGTGAGTGCCGCCTGAACAGGGTAAGACGGTCTGTCTTTCACTAATACGCTGCCGCCAGGGCAGTGCAAGTTTACTGCCACCGCGGTGTCAGTGCATCACTCGTAATGTGGCGCACTGTCCCTATTTTCACCCGGCGCAACTGCTTAAAGGTGCGCTTTGGCACAAACAGTGATAGTGAGCCTGTTCAGTAATATGAGTCCAGATCGCTCTTGGAGCGCAGAAGAGCTTAAAAACTGTTTATAAGATGCAAACAGCCTTAGTTGCTTGTGGCCTGGCAGGAGGAGCACAGATGAGTGAGACATACGAAGTTCGAAAAATACAAATATCCTTATGCAGATGGCATGGGGTTTGTTTGGCTTTTGTGAGTGATCTACCTGTGCTCCTCATCATATGAAAACATATTCATTGGCCTCAATGTTGCATTGCTTGGTTCATTTATCCTATTATCCTATAAAAACAGACGTATTTCTGCCTCCATGTCATATGCGTGAGGGTGAGTATGTTGGCACTACGTAGTGACAAACTCTACTGCACTCAACTAAGTGCACAGTTTTCAGCAAAGAGGCGAGCAATTGTGGTTATAAACTTCACATGCTGTTCAGAGAAGACCCATATTTTCAGCTTCTTCCTAAAACTCAGCTTGGTAGGCTTGGAATGGATGACCACTTGAACCCAGGTAGCCCTAAAGGCTCTTTACCCCAGCTTTTTGTAACTACGTTTTAGAACAGAGTGATAAGATCTCAGTATATTAGTGTAGAAACTCCTCACTGCAGCAGCAATGGTCAATTTCATATCCTTGTCCGGGGCACAGGATTCAGAATTTTATTTAAATCAAGAGACTCCTGTAGATAAGTCGATTCCAAGACCGTCATGCTATCAGTTCCCATGTCACTGTGCAATACAAATAACTTGTTTTGTTCTATCTCACTTCATACAACACTTCTGCCGTTTCGAAGTACTGTAAGTTGCAGATGTTACTCTTACCAAATTTCTGTTATTTAAATTACTGACCTTTGAGAGGATTGAAGGCTGAGTTGAATTAATTAATCAACTATGGGCATTTAATATAGTGCACAGCTACTCAAGAAGAGTGACCTGGCGCTGAGAGAACAAGTGGTAGGATTTTTGATGTGCGACTAGATTTTAAAAAAGCCAAGTTTTAAGATGCTTCTTGAAAATAGATCGATCTGAAATGGCTCTCAGTGCGGCAGGTAGTTTGTTCCATGCATGTGCGCCCAGGAACACAAATGACCTGCCCCCCCCCCCATACGGGCCAAGTGAACTTTGGGGGTGCGGATGAAGTCAGAGGAAGATCATCTTAAGGTCCGTACTGGAATATAACGGTTAGTGCGTTTGCTAAGATGGCTTGCCCCTTTTCCATGAAGGGCCTTGAAAAAACTCAATAGGGCTTTGCATTTGATCCTTTCTTTCACTCGCAACCAATGAAGGTATTTAAGAAGGGGGTCATATAAGACCTGGGTTTTGGTCTAAGAATCGCCCTGTCTGCAGAGTTTTGCATCACTTGCAGGCACTGGATAAGATAGCAGGGTAGGCCCAGGTACAGTATTTTAGCATAGTCCAGTCTTGACGTCACCAATGCTTGGACCACTATTTTCCTAGGTTCCGTTGTCAATAGTAGGAGCAATTTATTTTAACATAAGAAGTATGCCAAAGCATGAGCCTCCGGGAGCTTGAACCTGGGTCCTCATGGAGAGGGCACTATCCATAGAGATGTCTAGATTTGTAACCGTTGTTTGAACTGCATGTGGCGGCAACAGCTCCTCACCTACCATACATTCCAATTGCTCACTGCAGGTTGACCAAAAAAAAAACAATCTCTGATTTATCCGGATTGCATTTCAACTGATTCACTTTGAGCCAATTAAACACCTTTGTAAGACACTATCTGATGTTTTCACCATCGAAGTCAGTTCCCTTTTCGCAGGTGAAAATCATTTGAGTATTGTCTGCGTAGGATAGAATGTTAGCACCATTAGCTTCTGTCAAGGGTGCCTAGGGGACATATATAAATTAAAAAGAGTAGGGCTAAGGATAGATCCCTGGGGTACTCCCACATTTATGCTAGGCATGGGGGATGAGAAAGGACGTATCCATATTTCCTGAGATCTGTCTTGCAGAAAAGAGGTTATCCTTGCCAGTGCTGTCCCACCAAAAGCCAGTATCGAATGCACCTGAAAGGTCAAGCAAAATAAAAGCAACCCTCCCCCACCCGTGATCCAGTTTTTCTCTGATGTGCTCAGTCACCTCCATTAGGGCAGATTCTGTGCTATAGTTAGACCTGAAACCAGATTGGCATCGATGAAGCAGATTAAAGCTTTCTGCATGATCAGAAATAGCTTTATGCGCATGTTTTTCTAAAACTTTAGAGAGGGCTGGGAGGAGAGAAATAAACCTTTATTTGGCCGGATCGTAATGATTAGCAGTTGTTTTTTTTTAGAAGTGGTAAAGTTTTTGCCTACTTCCAAATACGTAGCACTTTGCCAGTAGAAAGAGATAAATAGGTTAAGTACCTTATTTACTGTAAAATTGTTAGTGGGAGCAAGATATGCTAATAGTTTAGCTGGACAAGCATCTATTGCATGCCCAGACTTGAGGCATTTAAGGTAAGTGAGTGACTTGGCCAGTTGTATTTCAGGAAGCTCTAATAATGTAGGAGTCAGGGCAGGGCAGCAGACTTTCTGATCAGAGGTTGTTCTATGACTTGCTCCTCCAGTATTTTTTGGGAAAGATTGTTGGATTATAGCAATCTTATTATGGAGGAATGGTGCCACCTGCTTAGTCCACTCAGCTGAGTGAGGGGATTCTTTCTTAATTGCCGAAGGGGAGGTGAAAGATTTTACAATGTTGAAAATGTCCTTTCCCTTATTGTGGGCAGTTTCAATCTTCACCTGCAGATAATTCTTTCTGGCTTCTTTCACCTGAAGTTAATAGGATTTTAAGGCAGCTGAACTTGCAACGACTGCATTGATTGAACGGCAGGCATTGAATTCCTAGAACTGTGCACCCATATTCATTCTGTCAGAATAAGTCATTCCAATGCATTAGAAGGATTGCTGCGCCACTCCTTCCTGTTGCTAAAAGTAGGGGATTGACTGTATGGTAGAAGCCAGAGGCATCTTTGTTTCAGGTGTACTCTGAAGTTGGTCCTTCAGACTGCCTGCAATACCGGTTTGTCTGAGCTGGCAAGAGTCAGTGGCACTGCAGCATCAGACTCAGGCAGAGCTTCTCAGGCCTGCTGAGGACCAATCCCTGCAGTGCTCCCAAGTTCATATTGGTATGTAGAAGAGGAAGCCTGTAACTTCGAAGAACATTTCTCGACATGTATTACCTTTATATTGTTAAGGTGTTAATGTTACTGCAGTGCTTGTCTTCACAAGAGAAAGCTGTGTTTTGTCCAAGACAATTTAATTTTGAACAGACTCTATTGTACAGCTGTATTGAAAGATCAGTGTTTTATTCTAAGGTGTGTTAATTGGGATCGGCCACATTAAGTTATGGAACTGTTAGACTTTTCAGAGACAGTTTAGCTGTCCTACAAAATGAACAGCATAAGATCAACCTATTATTAAATATTCTACAATTCCAGGATTCGATGATACAAGTCAGATCCATTCATTGGTTCAGGGTTCGTATTTTCCATTGCATACATTGATACACTGTAATGAGTTTTACGTAAATAGCAGTGTGACTTTCTAAAGCACCACTGTTTACAGAGGCTGGCAAACCTGTTGGCTACATTTTTCTTTTTCTGAAGGCCACATCACTCTCTCCAGTGAGTGCCTTCCTTGTTTGCTTTTCTGAAAGTATCAGAGACCTTATCCTTTGAGTAGCACCTTGACAGCTTTTCCATTGTTCTAGCTCTCTTCAGGTAGTAGTATCCGCTTGATAGTGGTCCCTACTTCTTACTTTGTATACAAGTTATGGCACACAGTTGTTCTCAAGTTGCATATAGAGACCTGGCTCATAAATGAAACCCAACCAAGCTCCATCGAGTGCAAGTATTGGACTAAGGATTGGCTACAGATGGCACTAAGGTAGGCTTGTCTACTCTATCAGGATCGTTTAGCCCATGAGGTGATAACATGTGCAAAAAGACCCTGATGCGAATAATTCAAGAGCCCAGCTATGGGTACGTTTGAGCCTGACTTTCATAGAAGACATTTTTTGCTTTTAATTGTGGTGCGTGGAAGCGTACTTTGTCTATCGGTAGGCAGTGGTTAAAGTACAGGAACCGGTCAATAGCCTTGTCTCACTCTGTACCACACTAAACTGCCTCGTCCTGTGGCCTGGCAATGCACTTCTCCCTGCTGTAATAAGGATATCAATCAACAATAAGGGGCTATTGTGCAAAGATTTCAATAGTAAACTCAGTATTCTTTTGTGAAACTAGGTAAAGCTGTGACCTAGTTGATCCAACTTTTCTCTGTTACATCTTTATTCAAACTGTTATTTGTTTACATGTTTGTGTGGCAAGGCAGGGTAATTAACTGTGACCAGTCTTCCCGTCTCTTCGCAAGAATCTTTTCAAATATGCCCTTTGATTAAAAAAAACAACAACAAAAAACACCCAGAATCCTACCTGAATCAACAATAACATTTGCAAGCTATCGGCTCATGATCTCTCGGCAGTATGCTTAGTTTCATAACTTTAGTGCTGTGGGTGTCAGAAACACATATGCATGGACAGAAGATAGAAACTTGAAGCCTCATTTTTCGGCGTGGCACCTTGTTACCCATGGGGTTACAGGCAGGGTGGTGAAATTAGATGTGAAAATGGGGAATGTGGGTAGATTTCCACACAGGTTCTGGTTCTGGTTTGTTTTTCTTGTTAATCGCTAGTGCTTTTACACTGAGGCACCAAAACACAGAGAAATGGAGGAAAGTGTTGATGTGTTTTCATCGACCTTGTTATAATCATCATTTCTCTTTCTCTTTTTTCCAGTGAGCGACAGCTGTTTTAGGAACCTTGCTGAGGATCGCAGTGGCATTAATCTCAAGGACCTAGTTCAAGATCCGTCTTTGTAAGTATTTTACTTCCGTTATTACAGTTCTGTAAATTTGCAGCAGGTTCTCATGTGGAGGAAAGTGCTGAGTTGGTGTGGATTAATTTCAGTACATTTAGGCTGAATCTTCAGAAGTGGTGGTGCACTGTCACTACTCATGTTCTTTATTGAATCTATAAAAAGTGGCTAAGTCCATACCGTGCCACACATCATGGGCAGATTGGATCTGGATAGGTTTATCATCAATGGCTCTGCATTTGAGAACCAGCAATATTAAATGTAAGTGCTAGTCCCAGCATCACAAGAGCATGAGGGATGCCTTGTGTGATGTTATCAGTGCTTTATTCCATGTTTGTCTTGCTCTTCCATCCACATTCTTCTGATTAGGGAAGACAGTGGCAATCTCAGGTGTGCAGCTTAAATTGTTAGATTACTTTTTATCAGGCAAATTTATAGAAATACATATTTGCTCTAGTGCCTTTCAACTACCGTGGTTCTTGTTCTGTCAAGCAGAAACAGTGTAGTTCATATTTTGATGTTGTCAATGTCTTATAATGCTGATTTGGTTAATAGATCTTGAATGTGCTACCAATTTATAGGCGAGCTTCCAGGCACCACTGCTCAACTTTTCCAGTTCTACAATAGTTGTGGGAATTGAATTGTACTGTTCATACTAGTATGTGTGGGGGAAACACAGGTCTGTACCTTATGGTGAAACTTTAACCACATAGTCAGTCATGCACAGTTAGCTTTTGAGTTAAAACCTCACATTTGACATGCTTTCAATGAAAATGTGACTCTCCGGTAACACCTACTAAACCTCTATGCACACATGCATCCCTTTGATGGTTTTTGTTGTACAGTGGAGCTATGTTAACAGCCCTCAATAACGAAGTGACCCAAATCACATCAGTATGTAGCAAAGGCTGTAAAATGAGCCAATGACAACATGATTCCGCAGCAGGAGTGCTGGAGATCATAGACACCTTTTGAATGTCCCTTGTGTTGTGTATAACAAACCCTCTGCCCCCCATCCAAACTTCAAGTTATAATTTCCAAATCACCCATGTGTCCCTTACTTCTTTATCGTTTGGTTTTATATGTAAATAAGCGAACTCATAATTTGACCATTGTCCTTTTCAAGTTTGTAGCAATTAAAACACTTCTGAACCCACTTGGCATCAATCTAATGAAAACATTTCAATTATTAATGCAATAGATTTTTCTGATTCGTATTTTCATATTAGCATAATAATGTAGCAGTGATGTCAGCTTAGTGGCTTATGTCAGCGTAAAGCCAGTTGCAAATGTATTTAATAACTCATTCACGCTGGCGTTTATCTGATTTAGCATGGAATGTTGAGTTGACTTTCATACAAACACTTGAGGTTACAACCCTAAGGTGTAACCCTAGAAGCCAGATGTACAATGTGCAGATATTACAGATCAGAAGCAATTGATCGTTCTCCGACCTACAGTGGTTTTATGTGATTTTGATGTGCACTGTTTTAACTCCGACTCAACATTCCTATCATATGCCGATTTCATTAAGTGAGATTGAGTGGGATTGCCCTATTTTCCTACATATGTATCTACTTTAATCTCGTACCTTTAAAAATATTTTTCTGCTTTGCTTAATCCTACTCCTATAATTGTGGACACACAGCATGGCAGACAAGCAGATCACAATCAAAGTAGAGGTCAGGCATCAGTTTGGATTTCTCCAGTCAACTCTTCAGGTGTTGGAATTATTTGATAGAGGATAATTTTGAGTGCTCGTATCATACGTTCTTGACAGCTGGCTTCTGCCATTCCGATATTGTTCTCCCTTGGTTTTGCGCTGCCGGATACAGTGGCCCTGATTCATAAAGCTTGATATACTAGTCAGTGGGACTTACTCTTCTTGTAGTACGACTAAATTGCAGGAGAAAGCCAGAAGTACTTGTGGCTTACCCTTGGAATTCAAGAATACTACATGAGGAAGTCAAGACAAACTCTTTGTGAATTGCTCCCAAACATAGTGTGTATTCAGGTGTTTGCACTACAGTTCCACATGTTGTTATGAAACCTACCCGATGCAGGCAAAACACACAATGATATGTTCTATTCAACACACTACTTGTTTTTTCAATGTACCCTCAGTCGAGCAAATGCTGCTCTGTAAAGTAGAGCATCATAAATGAAAGATCAGTATATATCTTCATTCTTCTACACTATTCAGACAGCAAAAAGTCTGAAATGTGTGCTCTCCAGCTTTCATCCTAGGGTTTGCACTGATTCCTAAATCCAAACAATTGTACATTTCAGTCTATAGCCCGTATCTTCATGTCCTCCTCTGGATTATCAGAAGCACCCACAATCCTTAATAGTACGAACTCAGGGAAGGCACACAGGACATTGATATTCTTGTGACCACAGGGAAACCTCTTCTCTCAGTGGAGAAAGCCCTTCGCTTACACCTGACCAACCAGATCCATGGCATGCTTGCTTCTTTTACTCCCTATGGCATTGCATCTGATCCCAACATAAAATACAAAGGCTAAGGATTATGGAAGGAGAAAGAGGAATGAGGGTTTCACTTTCTAATCTGTCCTCATTGCCCCTTTTGTATGTAATCGGATGAGCAGCCTCAGCCTGGAACACTAAGGTGCTCTTGTATTGTTTATCTGGAGAGAGACTTTCTGTGAAAAATGCATCGTTCTATGCATTTGGACTTCGAGCTAAAAAGAATGCAATGCTTATTTAAAATAAATATCCATGATTTAATATGGAAACGCATTTTTGTTATTATCAACCTCCTTAAATGTGCTCTCATCAAGAATGCACATTACTCCCTATTAAATACTTCTGCTCTCAGCTTCTAAAAGAATGGAATACAATACTCCCTTTAAAACCGGTTTTGGAGTAGTAGTGTGTAGGTCTGTCAGAATGTCTGTGTAGTTTAAATTTGTGCACCCCAATGTTGACTTGATATGGGGTGACAGAGGCAGCTAGTTTTGGTTTAATGTGGGCTCAGCGCCAATTAGCGCCGCTGGACTATTGTTACTTTAAGTAACTAGAGTACTCTGGCTAAAATCCACGGTTAGTTTGTGATTGGTCCATAATGCCATACCTTGGAAACCAAAGTACTTTTAAAGCCTTGGTGTTACCTCTTGTTCCTTCTTTATTGAACATTCTTTTTTTAAGTTCAAGTTTATTGAAACCAAAACATAGCATAGAATACAGAATGTAATACACTCAATCAATGAAAGGTATATGAGATACAAAAATAAAATTGAGAAGGCATAATAAAACGGAATCAATAAACACCTATATCTAAGTCATGGAAAAGGAAAACAAGGGGGGAAAAGGAAACAAAACAAAAAGGGAAGTGAAGTATGAACATTTCATAAAATATAACATTGTATGCAGATATTAAAACTTAAATAAAATGTATACAATTGACAGCGAGTAATAAATAAGCATAAAACTTCATAAATCGAAGGAAAAAGATAAATAAGCAAAATCATGGCGGCTTATGAACATCATCAGATGGATTTTGGTGGGTAACAATAGTATTTTGAGGAGAGGGAGAGGTTTCGGAGAGGTAGGTAGTAAGAGGAATCCATACTAGGTCTCGTTTAACAGCTAAGGAAACGGGGGTATCATAATTGGTATCAAGCCTATGGTGAAAACAAATAGCATTCCACCAAGCTGAATAACTGACTTTGGTAGAATCTTTCCAATTGGAGGTAATCAGATGAAAGGCTATGGCCAAAATAAGTCAAGCAACATATAGTGAGAAGGGGAGAGTGGTAAATCAGGAGACAAAGAACCCAAAAGGACGTTGGAAAGGGAGAAAGGGAGTGTGAAACCAAAAATTTTGTGCAAGCGGGACCAAATCAATTGCCAAAAGGAAGCAATGCTGGGGCAGTGGAACAACATATGAAGTAAATCAGCAGATTGGCGAGGACAGGACCAACACTTAGGCGAAATGTCCTGGGAGAATGTGGCCAATTTCTGTGGAGTTAATAGTAAACGGTGATATAAAAAGTAAAGAGTTTGGGTAGTATTAGAAGCTCTGGATGTTTTGTGTATTTTTAACCACAGCTTACCCCATAGAGAGACAGGCCAGGATAATGACAAATCCCGTTCCCAGGCCAATTCAGTCTTCGATTTGAGTCGGTCAGGTGAAGTTATAAGACATTTGTAAATGTGAGAAGCGGACGGAGAGGAATTCAAAAGCGGGCTAATGATAGAGTAAGAGGAGGTTGTCTCAGAGGAAGAAGGAAGAGATCTTTATTGAACATTCTAGTTGGTTAAACTGGCTACTTGTTTGAATTTTTAGGGATTAAAAGACTTCCCGCAGCCCCCAAGAGAGTCTTTTTTTAAGATTTATAAACTCTTCCCCTTCAGACCTTTCATTTGGCGTTTATTATATATTCACACTTCTGACAATTCAGGACGATTTACTGACAGTTTCCCCAAAGGAAATTAGCCAGAATGATTTAGTGACAATTAGATCTGTAATGAGCAATGCTAAAATGACTAAATAAAAAAGACATGTAACATGTTGGCTTGTCCTGAAAGCTGAAATATGTATTTTAGAAAAAAAGGTCGCATTCAAATGTGAGTATCCTGATATTTTCTTACTACCTCTTTGCCCTTTTTGCAGATTTTGTTGAGGGTCAGCTGAAAAGTATAAATTTGCATTTAAAGGAAAAACATCTTTCTGCGCTTTCAAGAGCCACCATAAATCCATGTTTATGAGAAAACCATGCTGGTTTATAGCCACACTCTCAATCTTTTCTCTTGTTCTGAATTTTATTTTAATTTTTTTTGTGTGAAATTGTTTGTCTTGGAAATATCAATTTGGCCTGCCTTAATCACTCACCAATTATATCTTTATATATTTGAGGTATTGATGATCTAAAAACAGCTCACACAGTCATTGCAGCCTGTATTTGTTTTTTTGGAATTGGAGCCTTTATTTATGTATTACATTAGGCCAAAGCATAAAAGCTTTCAAGGTATTACCTCATGAGTCTTGTAGGTAGACACAGATTGAAAACAGGTGAACATCCATGTTTAGCTTTGGGGAAAGGCACAACAACAGTTTAGTTGTCTTAGAAACGTCAAATTCAACCACTTCTCTTAATGTATTATCTCTAGTTGGATATAGCAGTGTTTTTAAGCACTAATTAGTCATTGTTTTCTTTTATTACCAGTTACAGGAGTGTCTTGGTTGCCAAGGAACATCTTCATTGGCTAGAGTATGTCAGAGCACACAAGTTTGTCCCATAGGCCTAAATTCTGCTAACTTCGTATGCGTGTCCACCTCCACATTTATCTTCGGGTGACTATCCGAACATTGCAGCACTCACCCCGTCACTCATAAACCTTTAGGGACATCTTTGTTCTGCCATCACGGCTACGCCCATAATCGTAGCAGACTGTCAACTAACTCTTGCATCGCCCTCTTATAGGGCTACCTTCCAACCTTATCGTTAGACGCTAATGGCCACCGTAAGTTTCACCACGTATGTCTTTCGGTGCCCAGGTTCTTCTACATTGCTTGGAATTTTTAACGTAAATTACCATCTGTTTGATTGACTGCTTGAAAATTTAACATTATATTCAAAGAAGCAAAGGTAATTTTACCCTGTTTGTGGTTTATCCACAAGTTCCTATTAACATTGGAAAAAAATGCAGGCACTAAAATCACTGTACTTTCAATTGTAAAATGTTCGTTAATGATTTGGCAATGTACAATTTAAAACCTTAGTACCAATGAGTGTGAAAACTATCCTTTTTTAAAACATTTATTGTTGATACATTTTAAGACATTTAATATTTTAAATATTAATAGAACAATATTGAAAGTACTTCTTATTGACCCAATGTCCCTTTAAATTGGTTTTAGAGATTCCCTATGTAAGAATATCCAGGACTGCATTTACACAGCTCTCCATTTGCCACAAGCACCTTTTGTATTAGAATTTCGAGAAATATGATTTATGTTACATTGTCGTCATAGGGATGCTGCGGGGATATCCATTCTGCAAGCTCTGTGACCTGGATGTGCAGAAGCTAAGATGTTGGGACATTATGCTTAAGGCTTAAATTCATGCACAGAATAAGGATCCTTTAAAGCAGAAAGAAGACCTGAGTCAGCCTCTTTAATTGGCTGATTCAGGGTTTCTTCTGCTTAAGCAGTTCACCGACGCTTGGATGATTCGAAGCCTTAAATAAATTATGCCAATAGTATTGTTAAACTTGCTTGTACTGTATATTGGTAGGGCCTCAAAGAACTCACATTGTGGCAGAGCTACCATTTGGGCAAAAAGCTTTTATTGGGGCATATGACAAGAACCCCCTCAGACCCCGCAAGTGAAGTGTGTAATGAATCACTGTATGTTGATTGGCCATCAGATTTAAAGAGAGCTATTTTGAATTCAGTTTATATGCTTGTTTTATAGCCACATACATAGTGAGTATGGGAAAGCCTATATAAACTATTTCACAACATTTTACGCACATAGCCTATGTGATTTTGGTTGCAGTCTTCATTTCAGCTAAGAGTGCAACCAGTTGCTTGCTCCTTCACCTTTACACATAATTTAGGGGGTGTCAATCTCTGGACCGGGGAAGGGGCGGTCCTCACACAACTCCTTTTTATGTGGGCCCAGCAATCGGTCAACTGGTAGACTCTTAGGATTTTCTGTTGGTAGCCTTAGTGACTGCTTTTTTTTAATGTAATGTTTGTATTTCAAGAATTTGATGGCCACATTTAGGCGGCAGTCGGTTTTCTTTCTATTTTTGTGGCATAGGTGTGCAATAAATATTGGTAAAAAATAACCATTGCACCAGCATACCAAAGCAAGACCTATTTGCTTTGCCAATGCTTCTTGAAATTGTAAGCCATGGTAGAACATGACAGTTGCTTTGCTAGGCCCCTATAAAGACACTGATTGAATACTGAGAATGCATAACCAGCACTTCCAATGTACTGACATATAAAGTATGTCTTCTCCATCACATATACCATACACTTCTCTTAGCAATTACTGTATTGTATTTAATGATAGCAGGTGATAGACTCATCCCCAATCAATTTTTCTTTATCAGTTTATGGCCACTGCATGTTTTCTTTTTACAAATATGTCTTCAAGGGATCTGTCCAAGTTCAGGTAATGGTATGAATTAGCATTTTTTAGGTGAAAACATTTCATCCTGTTATTCACCTCTTGACAGCGGCTAGACTGGCTTTAGCTCAGTTGTGAAAACTACCCATTGCACTGCCACTCCATGTTTGATGGGGACAAGTATGGTCCATTTACACCCGGAGCGCCTAACCCTGATCATGCAATACAGAATGGATACATGTGGCTCCACTTTTAGACATTCATTAACGCAAGAGGGATGACCACTGCGAACCGGGAAGGGTCCCGGAACTTGGGTGCAAAGTTGGCTATAACGACTGACCTCAGGCTCAGACCATACATAACTCTGTATAAGAGAAGTGTCTGGGTCGCATCATAGCAAAATGTGACCCTCTTATTATTAAATGTGTGATGATTGTGTACTTTGCTTACTTATTTTATATCTTTGTTTTATAAAAACGAAATGACAACACAGTTGTTCAAATAATAAAAAACTGAATATTTCAGCCTTTACTGGGTTTTGACAACCTTCAACCAGCCACTGTCAAGAGAGTTTAGGATTGAGCTGCACCAGTAAACTAAGATATTTACAAGCAATATTGATTGAGCAGGTCTCCAGTCTGAGCTCATCTGGCAGTGGATCCTAAAAAGATATTGTTTGGGCAAGATACATTTTTGGAAACATCACTGTTAGCGCACAACAAAGCTCTATACTGTTATTCAATTTAAATTTCAAACACAGCAGTCGCGGTAGAATGTCATCAAATCTTTGCCCTCCATCAAGAAAGAAGATGCTTTTCTTTGGAATATACTTTTTTGCTGAATTGAAGAAAATTAAGTCCCTGGGTATATGTATCAATTTACTTAGGCTGGCTGTTTGTCAGATACCATCAAAACAGTATGGCCTTTGCGAACATTTTAGTTTTATAAACATCAACAGTTTTTCACTCTCTAAGGCATTAAGGAGTTTGATATCCGTGTTTATATTAGAAGGTATGTATATAGAAAACCCTTGACCCTTATAGTACCTGAATTTGCGAAGGCTAAGTTAAAAAGAAAACGAGCTCAGCAATTCCATGTTGCATCCCAAGTAAGTTGACATGCTTTTCCATGATTCACTGCCCACATTAGCATGCATTCAAATAAATAACTACAACCCTCTTAAGCAGAACTCAATAGTTGGTAGTTTTCTCAGTTGATTCAGAGAATGCCTCGATGTAAATCATATATAGCATTCTAATATCTGAAACAGCCACACAGACAACACCTTTTTTATACTTTTTAATGTTATTGGAGTACCCATAACTAAGTAAATGGCGCCCAAGTTTGCTTTACTGTGCTGACCTCTAGAGAGATTTTCCCTCTACATTTTTGTTTATTTTTCGTCCTTTCTTGTTCTTTGGCCTCCTGATCACAGCTGTTTCCAAATTGTCATGTTGTATATAATTATATATAATAGAATAATTATTTTGTATGGCTATCGACCACCAATGCCAATCTGTACCTCCTTCCATGTAAGTGAAAAATGCTGAAGGTTAGAACAGAAGTGGGGCAAAATGAGACGTGCCTCTTGCGCCTTTAACATGATGTCTACCTATTTTCTATGAGAGTTTGCATAAGGCCAGTGTAGGATATGGCAGTAGCGCTCCAATTCCTCGCTTACAATGAACACTCCTATCCTTGATGCTTCTCTATGGCTATATTCATTTCACCAGGGTTTTTAAGTAACAATTTTGTATTACAGTCATTTGAATGATAAAAATGATCTTGCCAGTTTTAAAACAAACTGTGAGAAATTGTGATTTCCTTTGTGGTACCTGGTATTTAACCACTACCTCCAAGGTGTGTTATAGTCGCAGCCCAGGGAAGATGTATTGGCCTCCTGGCGTTAGGTGCAGAGGAAGGACCAGGCGATCTTTGTAGAAAGCAACCAGGCTAAATATAGTTTGTACGTGTCTGTGTTACGGCAGGTTGCTATGGCAAAAAACAGAAGTTATTGAAGTCAGCACAGGACAAAGATTTGCCAAAGCACCTCCCGCTTGCAGTACTGGCCGGTGATCCATGCACATTTCTTACATGCAGCCTTCGCAGTGCGTCAAATAAACAAAACATTTCAAATATTGATACTGTGCAGGAGTTTGTAGAGCTTGATAGTGAAGATATTTACAGCCAAACCACAGTTTGTATATTGTCTGCTGCTGGTATGTATATTCTAGAGTTGGTACCACAGGCATATTGCATTGCGGTTGGGAGCCACTGTAAGGTCCACAGTGCATGTATTTATCAGAATCCCACAGTAGGAAACTATCATCCCCTTAGTCCAGTTAGCAGGATTTACGCAAGCAACTGTGCTTCTAGAAAATTCATGGTCCGCATCTGCTCTTCAGTCTTCACAAGAGGCTTCTGGCCACAGTTCTAGACCACCGGGTAACTTACTTTGCTTTTACGGGGAGAGCATCCGTACAGTGGCCCCGGTGTCGGTCATTTCTTCATGGCCATCATTACCTGCGGTTATCTAATCTTGGATCGCTTCCTTACCTTACTTTAAGTAATCACTGTTTTTTTGTAAGCACTAGACCAACATCATTCACATGTTGCAGGATATTCCAGCGTAGTTGCTTCTAGTCTACCTTCACCTTTTCCAACTCCCCCCTCCCACTCCCCTCTGCAGGTCGCAACTGGGTTCTAAAAATGTGTGTGTGGCCAATGACCTGCCCTCCCTTCGGCCATCCTCTGTCTCGTTTCGTTTCAACCCTTGGATACTATAGGTCGTCCCTTTATTCAGCTGAGTTTCCTCACCCCCCTCCCCAGAATCCTGAAATGTTGTGTCCCCAGTTGGGGGACTATATCAGCGTTGAAGATTTGGCTTTAAGTATGTACTGTTGGAGAGACTGATTTCACCGCAGAGTCCTTACTCACCTCTGCACAGCTATGTTCAGTGACTTCAAGACCACATAGGGTCCAAGAGTGTCAGTTTATGCTACTCTTTAGGATAGCCACCAGGAGCGGCTTGTGTCGGGTAAAAGAGGCGGGCGGGGAGGTGGGAGACGAAGGAGACAAAAACAAAAAAAAATAACTTACCTGCCGACCTTCAGCATCGCATCCCGCTCTTCTACTTCTTTCCACTGCAGGCAGGCATAGGCTCCCAGCCTGCCCTATGGCCACTCCTGAAGTTGCTCTCATGAATGAGAGCAGCTTTAGGATTAGCCTGAGCGCTGACGATTTGCGCTCCAGGACAGACTTCAAAACCTGTGCCTACTCTCTTGAACCACTGCAAAGCAGCTGGGGTTGGAGAGAGCTTCACTGCGCATGTGTGTTTGGCTGGCCTGAGACGGTCGGCCAAACCCACATAAGCAGTGAAGGCAGTGCCCAACACTCCCCCTCCAGCCTGTCACCACCCTGGCCCCGCCCAAAAACTCGGCACAAGAAAAATAAAACTGGATTTAAACCTGTTTTATTATCGTTTTTTTTTTCACATTTTTAAAAGTGCTGGCGCCACTATGTAAATGTCTCTATTAGAATATTTGTATACAAATTAACCTTGTGTGGTTAGCAGGAATTCTCCAGTATTAGGGGTGTCTTTCGTAGATTCACATGCCTGAATCATTCCCCGTCGTCTGAGTGGGAGTCCCACAGTATATAAAAAAGCAATAATATGCTATAATAACATTGGAAAAACCAGAAATTCCCAACCAGGAAGTAAAGTAGCCCAAGCCACAGTAGAAAAAACATCCACACTCATGACTATCCTAGTCATTTTGTATAGTCCAAACTACAGCCAATCAGGCGACAGCACCCACCAGAATGTTCTCCCCAGAGGCTCAGGCTGTCAGATTTTCTACCGCACGTCGTGTGAAGGGAGTCTCCCTGAGCTCTGCTCAGTTCTTCTCTATTTTCCTTCTGGAATCTAGTTTTCTTCATTATGTCTTCCAAGAAATCTTTATTCAGACCTTGCGAATCTTGTGGGAAGCTCCGCCTTTTTAAAGAAGATCCCCACAAAAAGTGCATTTATTGCCTTTATCCTGAACATCAAATAAAGGACTGCAAGATCTGTAGAACCTTCCCTCAGAAGACCCTCAGAGACAGAGAGGGCCGCCTGCTTTTGTGGCTACAAAAGCTTAAGGATTCGGATTATCCTGCGTCTGAGGTAGGCAGTTTTGCTTCTAGTTCTACTACAGCCTCTAGGAAGAGAGCTGCTACTGAGGTGTTAACTTCTCCTGGGGCAAAAGCTAAAAAACAACTTCCATCTAAGGGGTCTGAGAGGCCTTCCCCTTCCAAGACTACTCCCCCTGTTAAGGAAAAAGGTGGTCCATCTACTCCCCCGAGAAGATCCACCAAGAAGTTACCTCAGACATCTGAGAAGATTTTACCTCCGATTCAGCCCCTGTCGTCGACTCCTTTGTCGTCGACTCCTTCGTCGTCTTCGAAGATTTCCGTTGGCCCTACATCTACATCAACGGTAACTTTTTCACCTACGATGGTCTGTCACTGTTGGACCTCTTTCGTCGACGGCAGAATCTTCATCTTCTGCCATCGTCGGCGCCTCGTCGACGGCTTCTCTGAAGAAATTTCCGTCTACGACATCGTCGACGATGGCTCTACCGTCGACGAGGAAGCTACCTTCGACGGGCTCGTCGACAAGTTCCGCTCCGTCGACGACGAAGGCTCCATCGTCGACGAAGGCGTCGACGAAGATAGTACAGTCGACTAAGTCAATTCCGTCGACGAAGCCAATTCCGTAGACGAAGCCAATTCCGTCTACGAAGTCAATTCCGTCGACGAAGTCCATACCGTCGATGAAGCCGGCATTGTCGACGACGACAACAACGTCGACGGCATCATCACTGTCGACGATGATAACCGCACCGTCGACGACTAGTTCGTCGTCTAAGGCCAAATCCAGTGCCACGAGTTCTGCAGCGGACCCACCGTCGACTCCACAACTATCCTCTTGTACTCCCTTGCAGGTGTGGTCACCGTCTACGGTTTAAACAAAACTAGAACAGGAGCTCGCACAGCTAAAGGAGATCAAGGTAATGTCTTTTAAACGATGAGTGTGCAGCAAGAGGGAACACTGTCTGCACTGGCAGTGTGGAAACCAAGGTACTCATACAAAGCTCACTCCATAGAGAGAGCACCTCTGCGCACAACAATGAAGACCAAGTGGTCTAGTTCTTTATAAACATAAATGTAAAGTCGTTGATTCAGTGTAAAGTATTCATCAGCTATCACATTTTATTCATGTTTTGCAGATGAGAATCAAAGGGTTTATCCAAAACGTGAATTTCATCCCAAATATAAGTCTATTCCAAACACATAGTCACGTATCCCAATGCATTTCGGGCCGAGCCCTTCTTCAGGGGAATACTCTATGAAAACAATCCAAATGAAAACGATTCAGTCTAATGTTCAAATAAACCATACTCAATTACATGCGTCGCGAAAAGGTAAATAAAAATGTATGGTCATGCCACAAAACTTAACAAACCTAAAAATTTGTGTGCCCCCGTGATTAATGATAACAAAGAACGCGCTAGTGGTGTTGCAAGAAGTCGTAACGATGAACTATCGGTAATCTTTAGTCTCGAGGTGAGGAAAAGCAAGTAGTGAAAGCCCTCGGATAGCCCGCTGTGATAATGGTCTGCCTTAGCCCAAGAAACGTGATAGAAACCGATAACCTGTGAGCGTTAAAAAGCCTCGTGCTCCTAAGTCAAATTGAACCCAAGTAACGTGCAGCTTAATGTGTCCGGGCGCCGGTACTTACATCATGCGAGTGTTAGACCAGCTCTACGTGGAGCCGCCAAGTCAGTGAACAGTCAAAGGAGCCGTGGTGGAAGCATTCAATAAATCAAAAAGTGATCCGGAAACGAATCCGGGAAATAGACAAGGGACTATCAGAATTAACTAAGAGAGAGATAAAAAACCAAAGTGGGGGCCATCTTGGAACGACAAAACGCTTTGACCATGAATTTTGATGCGGTCTCTGGCATGACCGATCTGAAGGCGAGCACATTTGCCTTTACAACAGCTGATGCAGATAAAATTTATGGTCTCATCCAAGATGATATCTCTTCCACTGGCAACACTCGAAGTGCGGAGAGCAACATCAGACAGTTACTCTATTTGTTAAGAAAACAATCCAATCAGAAATTGCATGCAAGCACCTTGATTCGGTACCATCGGGCACAACGGATCCCCCGGGGCTTGAGAGTCCCGTTAAAACCTTTACTCTGCAAGAACAACGTTAAATTTGTTGAGCGTTGGTATTCCATTCTCAATAAATGTTCCCTCGACTTGATCCTCTTGATCGTCGAGGAGTTATCTAAGACTTTGGAAGAACTAGCACAAGAGATTACGAGCGAAAAAAGGAGCTGGACGAAGCCATGCCAATTGAAGAATTCACCAAAATGTTGGAAGATTTACAGATCCAAATTGAAAAACACACTAGGGAGACACAAGAAAGAAAACTCCGTAAGTTCAAAAGAGACACTATAGACTACAAGCTCGGCGAGGTGTACACCTGGGCAGAGGTGTACGCCCGCCGACGCCCTAATAAAGCCTATAATCCTTTTTCGGGCAATGAGACCTCATCATCTGAGGATGAAAACAGACAACGACCCACACGTGAGACACCAGATGCCGATCCTCAAACACCAAGTACCTCCACTGACCCTGCGGTTCATTTTTTAGAATCAGGCCAAGCACAACAAAAAGAACCCGGGGGGGGAAAAACCCACCGAGGTAATCGGAAAAAACCAAACAACAACGAAACCGAAGAGGAACAACCGACGGAAATAAAACCGGATGATAATCTGGTCATCAATATCTCTTCTATTGCTTTGTCGACCCAAGAAATTAAAACTCTACAAAAAGGTCAATCATTTGTGCCCACTACCCGGTCTAACACTTTGGAGCTAGAAGTCAGTGTCTTTAAACTTGTACGGAACATCCGCTTGAGACATTACTTTGAAAATATATGTCACACACCCACTCTGGAAGACGATATGTTGAGAGGACTTCGCCCACACAGCACCTTCCTGGCTCCTCAAAGCCACAAGATCATTGATTCCTTTGAGAACTTAGTTAGACAAGAAATTGCACACCTACCCTTCCAATCTAATGTGAAACATGGGAATTGGTCCAAAAAGGAGAGAGACATTCTAAAGAAACTTGCAGATAACCCGATGATTACCTGTATGAATGCGGACAAAGGTGGAGCATTGGTGGTCATGGATACCACCTTTTACCAACAACGGATTGAGGCTCATATTAACGATTCTAATATCTATGACTTTTTACCGGGAGATCCAACCCTGGAATTTTCCAAAAAATTGATTGAAATCATCAATACAGCCTTTGATAATGGTACCATTGATGATAGAACTAGAAGATATCTCACTCCCATCAAGCCCAGACCCCCCGTCATGTATATGCTCCCCAAGATGCATAAACACCCGACCCAACCTCCGTTTCGGCCTATTGTGTCTACTAGAGGAAGCATACATGAGAACACTGGTAAATTCTTGGACAGGTATTTGCAACCGTTTGTGCTCAAGTCTCAGTCACATGTACGTGACACTACAGATTTTCTAGCTAAGCTTGAACCCATCATGAACAATCTCAAAAACATTGAGTTGATCATGTGTACGGTGGACGTATGTTCACTTTATACCTCCATCCCTCATGATGGCGGTATGGAAGCCATAGAACAAACTCTCATCACATCAGACTTGGACCCAGACCTGAAAGTCTTCTTGATGCAATTGACTATGTACACTTTGTATCATAGCTATTTCACGACACAAGACAAATGGATACTTCAATTGAATGGGACTGCCATGGGAAATTCGGCAGCTCCTTGCTACGCTAACATCTATATGAAAGTATTTGAAGAGTCACACATTCTTTGCCAAAATGATTGGTTACACCATGGAAAATTGTACCTACGGTACATTGATGACGTTTTTTTGTTATGGGCAGGTTCTACTGAAACCCTCACCAACTTTTTGGAATCATGGAACAATGTTAATGAACGCATTCAGTTCACCTGGGAGTACAGCGATAAATGCGTCCATTACTTGGATGTTGAAATACACCCAGACCCCACAGACTGGTTTACAACGATATATCGAAAACCCACGGACAGGAACTCCATACTACATTATAGTAGTTTTCATCGACTCAGCCTTAAGAACAATTTACCTTTTGCTCAGTTTTTAAGAGTAAAACGTATAGTGTCCAAAGATCAAGAATGCAAACAGGTCCTCAGAAACACTCTGGAGAGACTCAAAGCACGTGGGTACCCCACACCCATCCTGGATCTAGCTATGGAGAGAACCGATAAATGTGCGAGATCACAATTACTTAAACCAAAACCAAAAAAAAACACTGATCGCATAGTGGTAGTTTCTAAACATTCCAAGTTGTCTAATCAGTTTCAACACATTATTCGGAAACATTGGCCTATACTTGCTATGGAACCTGACTTCAATGGCTTATTCAACCAACCCCCATGTTCGCATTCACCAGAGGTCGTAATGTTAAAGAGTTATTGAGTCATCCCACGTCCATTACCACCCCCATGGTTTACAATGGCTTAAAACCTTGCTACAATTGAAGTAATTGTGGGAACTGCATCCCTGGAAACAGAACTACTCACCCCATGAAAGGACATGCTATAAAACTGAAAGTGAACCCTACATGCAATAGTAGTAACGTCATCTACATGCTTAAGTGTCCTTGTGGCAAGTGTTACATTGGGCACACGGAGAGAAAGATACGTGCACGTATTTTAGAACACAAAAGCAATATACGTACACAGAATTTGAAGTCTAGCGTGGCCACTCATTTTATGGAACATAGACACAGTGTGGCTCAATTGAAGTTTCAAGTACTTGAACAAGTCAAGATCAACTGCAATAACAAGAACACTTTGTTGAAAAGAGAAAACTTCTGGATCCGTCTTATGTCCACCATGGCACCGAATGGTCTTAATGACCGTATGGAATTTTTGTGCTATTTGTAACCCTTTCATGCATATTTGTTTAGCTCAGTAGCTGTGTTCTCTTTACATGTCTTGTTTGTTATCTTACTGTACACACTGTCTTCTATGTTGTATGTTTTTCCGGCTTTTTTCACTTTTTTTTCCACTTCATTTGTCGTTCCAAGATGGCCCCCACTTTGGTTTTCTATCTCTCTCTTAGTTAATTCTGATAGTCCCTTGTCTATTTCCCGGATTCGTTTCCGGATCACTTTTTGATTTATTGAATGCTTCCACCACGGCTCCTTTGACTGTTCACTGACTTGGCGGCTCCACGTAGAGCTGGTCTAACACTCGCATGATGTAAGTACCGGCGCCCGGACACATTAAGCTGCACGTTACTTGGGTTCAATTTGACTTAGGAGCACGAGGCTTTTTAACGCTCACAGGTTATCGGTTTCTATCACGTTTCTTGGGCTAAGGCAGACCATTATCACAGCGGGCTATCCGAGGGCTTTCACTACTTGCTTTTCCTCACCTCGAGACTAAAGATTACCGATAGTTCATCGTTACGACTTCTTGCAACACCACTAGCGCGTTCTTTGTTATCATTAATCACGGGGGCACACAAATTTTTAGGTTTGTTAAGTTTTGTGGCATGACCATACATTTTTATTTACCTTTTCGCGACGCATGTAATTGAGTATGGTTTATTTGAAAATTAGACTGAATCGTTTTCATTTGGATTGTTTTCATAGAGTATTCCCCTGAAGAAGGGCTCGGCCCGAAATGCATTGGGATACGTGACTATGTGTTTGGAATAGACTTATATTTGGGATGAAATTCACGTTTTGGATAAACCCTTTGATTCTCATCTGCAAAACATGAATAAAATGTGATAGCTGATGAATACTTTACACTGAATCAACGACTTTACATTTATGTTTATAAAGAACTAGACCACTTGGTCTTCATTGTTGTGCGCAGAGGTGCTCTCTCTATGGAGTGAGCTTTGTATGAGTACCGTCTACGGTTTTTCAGACGCAAAAATCATCTTTGCTTCAGAGGCGTAGTTCAGCATTGACGTTATCACCACTGCATATTTCACCTCAAAGGGTACCCCTGCAGCTCCCAGACAAGCTTCTTGACTCTGAAGACAGTGAGGAGGATTCTGTAATTGGGGAAACATTTGGTGCGGCTACAAATCCTTCCGAACTAAATATTAAGCTTCAGGAATGCGACCTAGAGGAACAATAGTCGTCTGAGCGGTTGACGTCCCCTGTAGCAAATGTTCCTGCCACTCAGGTGCCAATTGCATTGCTCACCAACCTCCAATGCATGCTTGACGATTATTACAGGCGGTTTCCGCCATTTGAATCTACAGGCTCTCAGCCTCCTACTCCAGCGGTGGAAGCGCCTTTACCGGACTTTAGACCTCCAAGGTCTCCTCCACCGGCACCGTCTAATCAGCCTGAGGGACAACAGACTTCTGACGAAGAAGAACAAAGAGAAGAAGGAGAGGTTGGTGACATGTCGGAGTTGGATGAATATCAGGTGCAGACTCCTTCTCCGTCACCTCCGGCTGCTTCGGACTCACCACCAGTAGACGTTGGTGGTTTTCACCTTTTAATGGAACGGGCTACTAAGCGATTTCATATAGATATGGAACATACGGAGCAGGAATGTTTCCTTTATGATTTTAAGGATCAACCTGGAAAACAAGTCAAATTTATACCTATTATAGGCTTTATATGGCAGGAGGATATTAAGGGGATGTCTACTCCAGCTTCCATACCCCCGTTCCTGCCACGGATTGACAAGAAATATAAGGCACCGGCGAAGTCACCTGCGTGCCTTATAGGGCAACCAAAACTGGATTCAGTTATTGTTCAAGCTGCTCAGAAGAGGTCTCGGAACCCCTCATCTCCAATTGCAGCCCCACCGGACAGAGATGGTAGGCGCCTTGACGCCATTGGAAAACGTGTTTCAACGATGGCAGCTACCACGGTCCGGGCTGCTAATTCATTGGCCATCTTGGGCAGATATGACCGGCAGATGTGGTCGAATATTGCGCCATACATAGACCAGCTTCCGGAGCCCACTTGATCTGAAGCGCAAAAGATCGCACAGGAAGGAGAAAAAAATCTCGTCTGAGATTATCGATTCGGCGGTGGACGTTGCCTCCACTGGTTTCAGGCAATTAGCAGGTGCTGCTGTTTTACGTAGACAGGGGTGGCTACGATCTACGTCATTCCGTCATTAAATTAAAACGAGGGTGTTGGATATGCCTTATGACAGAGATTTTCTGTTTGGCCCGCAAGTAGAAGAAGCCTTGCAGACAATTAAAAAGGACACAAACAGCGAAATCCTTGGGCACCCTCCAATTTCGTAAACCGCCCTTTCGAGGAGCGAGAGGACGTGGATCGTCCTCTAACCGAGGTGGATACACACAGCAATCCTCCTACAGACAATTAAATCAGCGCTATCAAACACAGCGCTATCAATCTTACGGCCTACGGAGAAATAATTATTCCCAGAACAGGGGGAAACCGGCCTACCGCGGAAAAGATAAACGTCAATGAGACTTGTCACCTGCCACCGCTACTGCCCCACTCTCAGGTAAAAGTTGGAGGACAAATATCAAAATTTTACTTAAAATGGTCATCGATAACATCGGACAGGTGGGTCCTGGACATTGTGGACAAGGGCCATGCCCTAGAATTCGAACAATTTCCTCCGAATGTTCCTCCAAAGGGCCCCCCTCCAGCTCACTTGAAAGAGCTCTTTGCCCAGATAAATCTGATGCTAAAGAAGGGAGCAATCGAGAAAGTGCCTCAAAATATGAGGGGAACAGGATTCTACTCCAGATTTTTCCTAATAAAGAAGAAATCCGGAGAATGGCGTCCGATTCTGGATCTCCGTGCCCTAAACAAATATCTGAAGAAACTAACATTCAGAATGTTATCACTACAGGAAATATTGCATCTTTTAGCAGCAGGGGACTACATGGCCACCTTGGATCTCCAAGATGCGTATTTCCACATCCCCATCTTACCTCGTCACAGAAAGTATCTGCGATTCAGAGTGGCTGGCAGGGATTATCAATTCAGAGTACTTCCCTTTGGGCTGCGCTCGGCACCCAGAGTGTTTTACAAAAGTCCTGGCCCCAGTAGCGGCTCACCTCCGGCTGGAGGGGATACAAATATTCCCATATTTAGACGACTGCCTTATCAAGGCCAGTTCGTACGAAGACACAAACTACCATCTTCAACAGTGTCTAAACCTCTTTCGGTCTCTGGGCCTATCCATCAACATCAGCAAATCCCAGTTAATACCATCACAGAGACGGGCTTTCCTGGGAGCAACTTTAGACACCCAGCTACTCCAAGCCTTCGTCTCGGACGAAAGCCAAGACAAGATACAGAATATGGCCTGGTCTCTGCTTTCAAAACAGTCAGGTTCAGTCTGACTGTTCAAGTCTTTTCTGGGGATGGTATCGTCGTGCATTCCGCTAATACCAAATTGCCGACTCAGAATGAGGCCTCTTCAGGAGGAGCTCAGCCTACAATGGCTACAGTTCTCCGGCACCTTTGAGGATCTCATTCAGATTACACCTCGCATGCGGGATTCCCTCCGCTGGTGGACACAAAGAACAAATCTACGACAGGGTTGTGCATTCCTTCAGGATACGCCGAACTTTACACTCACCACGGACGCATCCCTCGAAGGCTGGGGAGCTCATCTTCAGGGCCTGACAATCAGCGGCAAGTGGAGCCCTCAGCAAAGGTGTTGGCACATCAACATGTTAGAACTGAGAGCCATCTTCCTTGCACTCCAAGCATTTCGTGCAATCATCCAGGGGGCCAATCTGTTGGTGCGCACAGACAACACTACAAGCATGCACTATGTCAACAAACAAGGAGGGACAAGATCAGCTCTCTTGTCGCAGGAAGCCCAGGAGCTGTGGACATGTTCAATACGACACAAGATCAATCTCCAGGCGGATCATGTTCCTGGAACGGAGAATGTACTGGCAGACATGCTCAGCAGGACAACAGTGTCCACTCACGAGTGGGAACTTCATCAGCAGACTGTGGATCGGATCTTCCATCTATGGGGTCATCCAGACCTAGACCTCTTTGCAACCAAGACCAACAGCAAATGCCGATTCTTTGCAAGTTGGCATCCCCACAAAGACTCTCAGGGGAATGCATTTTCGATCGACTGGTCTCTGATATATGCGTACGCTTTTCCACCAATACCGCTAGTTCCCAGAGTCCTGCGGAAGATGAAGAAGGAACCATGTCGGTTGATTCTCATTGCTCCCAGGTGGCCTCGCCAGTACTGGTTCACCGAGCTCCTTCTCATGTCAGAGTGCAAACCGATTCAGTTGACCCCAATTCCGGACTTGCTCTCCATTCAAGATAGCCGGATTTACCATCCAGATCCAATGTCACTGAGATTAGCGGCCTGGCGCCTAAGTACCGTGAGTTCGCCCATCTGAACATCCCTGCGGACTGCAAGGACGTTCTAGCCAAGGCACGAGCACCTGCTACCATAAAGACGTACAGTCTTAAATGGAAACGCTTTTGTGTTTGGTGTCGCTCAGTTGGCATTCATCCTTTTTCAGCTAAACCAGAAGAAATCCTGCCTTTTTTCCTCCATCTAGCGAGATCAGGATTGTCTCATGCAACCCTTAAGGTATTCATAACAGCGATTTTGAGATACCGACAAGATGGCACAAATTCTCTTTATTCTACGAGAATTATACAACAATTCTTTAAAGGCCTTTTTAGAATGTTCCCTCCGGTACGTCGTTCACCTCCAGCGTGGCATCAACGTTGTGTTGGCGCAACTCATGCGCCACCCATTCGAACCTATCCATCGAGCAGATCTGAAATTTCTAACATGGAAGGTTTCACTTTTATTGGCCCTGACTTCTTCTAGGAGAGTCAGTGATATCCAAGCGTTCACTGTTCACCATCCTTTCTTACAATTCACAAATGACTCTGTAGTGCTCCGCACTAATCCCAAATTCATTCCTAAGATTCCTTCGGACTTTCATTTAAACGAACCTGTGATCTTAAAGACATTTTTTTTCTAACCCACAAACACCTGCGGAAAGGGCATTGCATACTCTGGACATTAAGAGATGTCTGAAGTTTTATTTACAAAGAACATCTACATTGCGCAGATCTGATCAACTATTCATCACTTATGGTGTAATTCGTAAAGGACAGGCAGTTTCCAAGCAAACAATCGCAAGATAGATATCTGCAGCTATTGCCTTTTGCCACGCACAAGCAGGAAGACCTTTACAAGCAGCTCCTAGAGCGCATTCTACGAGGGCAGTGTCTTCCTCTACGGCCTTATTCGCTGGAGTCCCTCTTCAGCACATCTGCAGAGCGGCAACCTGGGCCACTCGCCATACTTTCACCATCAAGCAGGTCTACGAAATCTTTTCAACTAAGGTGAGCCCCTGTTTCCCATCTCCTATTACTGCTGTCAGACGCTTATTATGTCTCTATGTTGCGTATGCTTTTAATGATATATTTATTTACATATTGAATTGCTATGTGCTGTTAATGTTGACAATCTTAAGCTACCTTTAGCGTCTGCCAAGCACAAATATGTACTGCTATCTACTCTGATTCAGGCATGTGAATCTATGAAAGACATCCCTAATACTGGAGAAGAACAATAGTTACTTACCTGTAATCTGTGGTTCTCCAGTATTGGTGACTTTCATAGATTCACATGCAATCCGCCCACCTCCCCTCAGAGGCTCTCAGGCTACTTTGGTTTACCATCACTCCTTGTGAGAAAATCTGACAGCCTGAGCCTCTGGGGAGAACATGATGGTGGGTGCTGTCGCCTTATTGGCTGTAGTTTGGACTATACAAAATGACTAGGATAGTCATGAGTGTGGAAGTTTTTTCTACTGTAGCTTGGGCTACTTTACTTCCTGGTTGGGAATTTCTGGGGTTTCCAATGTTATTATAGCATATTATTGCTTTTTTATATACCGTGGGACTCCCACTCCGACTACGGGGAATGATTCCGGCATGTGAATCTATGAAAGACACCAAGACTGGAGAACCACAGATTACAGGTAAGTAACTATTGTTCATCTGCTTTATTCTGTTTTAAGGACTGATCGCATTCGCCTTTGCTCTGATAAAAATCCACAAACTACACAAAAATTGATTTTACTGTGAAAACGATACACAAAGAAAAGAAATCAGCTTTTTACACATTTCACTCACTTAACTCCACCTTTCTAGGTTGTTTTACTTGGCACGCGCTCCCTCCCAAAAATAAATGTGCCCTCTATTTTTTTTTTCCTTGTTAAGATGTTTGCCGAAGGGGTCAGTGGTGTAACACAAAATGCTGCTCCCTACTGCCGACACAATTGGTGCAGGGCAACCAGAATTTCACATAGGCCGGCCACGCCACAGGCACATAAATACGTGGAACGGTGCAGACATAAGATTGTAAGTAATACTTTATTTGAGTGATTAATAAAAATCAATTCAAAAAGGGCAATCAATGTAAAAGAACAATCAGTATAAAAAGATTTAAAAATTGAAAGTTAAAAAAACAGGGTGTGTAGAAAACATGTGCTACATAGGGCCTTCCACCAGTTAAAAGTCAAGTTATAACGACAGACATAAGATTGCCAGACCGGGCTTAGCACAAAAAAAACATACACAAGAGAAAAGTTTCTCCTTCCACGATTCCAATTTAAGCTGCCAAACCTTTCAATCAGCCAGAAATATTAAGGCATTGGCGGCACATGCACGTTTAAATGCAGCAATCCAGGCTAACAGCTGAGGACTGTGACAACTAAAGCAAAGATGACTTGAAGTAAAAGCGCCTGATGAGCTCATATCCCCCAGGCCACTCTGACTCTTGCCTCTCCGCTTCAATATCAGCCTGGCGTGGTGCTCCAGCACTGCTGCGGGTGGCGGCAACAATCCCAAATTGTAAATGAGGCTTCACTTTGAAGTTCATTTCTACTGATGCTTTGCCCGATAAATTGAAATTGCCTCAACCTTTCTCCCTCTCAAGTTTTAAAGAATTCTATTACCTTCTCTTGCAATCTGGCATCAGATGGAGCTATATTTGACATGAAGCAGTGAAGAGCTTGAATGAGAGTCAGATCAAGGGGAGCCCCTGCACAGAGACTTCAAGTTGTTGGTATTGAGCCTTTGTTGACGTTTTTCCTTTTTATGTTAAATATATCTAAGATATTTGGTAACTGAAGGAGGGCCTGCTCAGCCTGATGCGCCGGGTTGTATTTCATTTGTGGTGATCTGTAACAGTAATTGCAGTAATTTGAGGATTGTGGCCAATGATCAGCGCATTCCGTCTGATATTGACCAGTACCAAGACATGCTAATAATCTTTCTTCTCCTTAGATACCTTGACCATGTCCTAGCTGTTTGCTGCATTTTGGCCTAACCCATGAAATATTAAATACTGCTAAGATATTACTATGCAAATACGGATTTCACCAGGTGGTACCAATTAAAGACAAGTGCAGGGATCCAGCATCCTGCTACCTTAGCCCTTAATGTGCTCAACCATACCTACTCCAGAACTCGCACCCCACCCACCAATGTGTTGCCTGTTGTTTATTCAGTTGAAAAATGTTTTAAAAACGGAAGTGTATGATTCTATGTCGCCTGCTGCAGCATGTTCCACTGCTGGAGTTTAATTTTGCAAGTCATTTTTTCTGGTATTTACGTGCAATTTGTGGAATTTGAGTGAACCAGAACTACAGCTCCCAGAATGTGTGCTATGTTGAATGAACTAAGGCGCAGCAGCAGTGGACCTTAGAGGGCTGTGTGGCTTTGGTCACCCAAAAGTAACATTTTTACCTGGGAATCAGGAACCCGTAGTTCAACATCTGTAACTTGATTCTCATCTCCACATTGAATGCAGTCGTATCAATAATAACTGTTATACTTACAATATAATATTTATATTGATAGCTGTTACCACTGCAGGACGGGAGTCTCAGAGCCCTGAAGATGGTTCTTGTGACCCCAGATAATGATTTTAGTGTGCTGAAACCCTGGGGGGGTGGACTTGGTGGGGTTTGAATGTGTGACTTGGATGACCTTTAACTGGCCAGGCTACTTTACCATTTGTCATGCCATCACTTGTCTCCTCCCCCAAGATTTAATTCGATGCAGTATGGGGGAGTTTATGCTTTGGATAGTGTTTTGTGCTGATAGTTGCCGTAACTAAAGGTGCTCTACATCCTAAGACAACAAAAAGCAATTTAAATCCCCAGGCACTGAAACGCAAGCCATAACTAAAGCCACAGAAAGGCACAGTAAACCTGCAGGCACAGAAAGACACATTGCAGCTGCAGACACTTAAAGGCGCTCTTTGAGACTGGCACCTAAAGAAACACTTTAACTGTAGGCAATAAGCAAACAAAGTTCACGGCACTGAAAGACCAACAATATCCATAGCCACTGAAAGACACTTTTCAGCAGCAAGCACCAAAAGGCAGACTGGAAACATAGGTACAGAATAGCACAGTGCTACCAAAGTACTGGAAAGATTGGTGGCTTCCTACTCTAAACTATCCCACTGAGGTTAGGGCACGCTCCTGTCAGCCGACATCCAAAGCAAGTTCACTAGAAGAACCTGATGTATGGGCGTGGTATAAGCTTAACAACTCAGCCTGACTTAAGGTTCTGAAGTCCCTGCGAGAGAACATGTCAGTACTCGATAAAATAAATCACTGAGTGGGACATCATGGAATGATCATAAACCGATTTCAATATTAATATAGCTTCAACAAATTTAAAATGGATTACATTTCAAAGGTAAAATGTTATGCTCTACCTTTCTGTGTTAGTCTGTTTTGAAGAGACTGTGACAACATGATTGCTTGACTGGGCAGACATCCACAGATCTCAAAAAAGCATTTCTGTTTTCACCTTGCAGTTTATGGGTGTATTTCTTGTCGTAAAAGTTGATCAGCATACAGGTCATCGCTAAACACACCACTATTATAATTAAAAGTAGTTACAATTGACTTATCCTGTATTGTTAATTGTGGTTTGTTTTAGTAAAGCATATGTTGAAGGAAAGACCATACTTCTAAAAACTAATACTGACCTACCAAAATGAAAATGTAGCATTTTCCTAACTGCACCCTGTCACTGATCAACCTCATTGTCCCTTCTGGTATATTTCAGTGTTGGTCAGAATGATTCTTCTTCATGGTGTATCTTGTCCTTCAGGCGACTGGTCCTTTATCATTTTGTATTGTGGCATTGGCAGGTCATCCTCGTCCATCCTGATGTTGTATTGTGTCCTTAGTCAGTCTGGTCCATCCTCATTTTGTATCCTGGATGTTATTCAGCATGGTTTTTCCTCATTGGAGGTATGACATTAGTATGCATGCATTTATAGCGCAAGCCTTTACCACACATCAATTACAACGCAATGCCTTTACCCACCATGCTTTTACTCAAGGTAAGTATATGTAATGTAAGTGAAACCTATATATGTAAATGTATATGCAAATGTCTTTTCAAAATTTCGGTGAAGGTGTTGACGCTGCACCAAAGTAACCTCAGAGATGCCAACAATTTCAAGTTCTTTCAATTTATTAAAGTGCCACCAAAACCATCATCAGATGCGTTTCAACTGTGTGCAGCCTTGCTCACTGATAGCGAGGTTCCATTTTACAATCCTATTTACAAGGGGCGGTATGTGACATCATATTATTCAGCGTGACAAGATTATCGGCCACATTCATCTTAACATACAAATTATGAATGGCCAGCAGCTGATGGAGTAGGATCCTTCCTCGAGAGGCTCCCACTGGCCAATCCCTGTTCAGTGCCATCCTGCATATAGGGACCCTTGTGGGGGGCCCTTTGACATCCCCCCCCCCTCCCGCTCCCCCCTGGTGATGCTAATTCCAGAAATGCACTGACCTTCCACTTATTGAACAGATTCGGGATATGACTGAATATCTATGATAAGGGAGTGGCATTGAAAGTGTAATGGAAATGGAAATGCTATACATGCTTCATCAAAAACCCAATAAAGTATTGTTTAAAAAAAATACAAATTATGACATAAAAATTATTTGTCAGTGCACGCAGTCACTGCATAGAACTTTTTTAGTCAGCACTGCACTTAGTGCATTGAACACTGTCATGTGTAATTTTAATTTAGATGTTATTTTTGATATTATTGTTTTGTAATGTGTACAGTTTTTTAGATGCAGGTTGCCCACTGAAGGCCATATTGGCTATGTTTTTAAATGCGCTGACAAAATAATATTTGTGCAGTGATCGCGAACGCAGACATAATAATTTCCATGCAATGAATAGGACGAAGCCATGCACAGTGTTAGTTTTGATGCAATTGCTTTGCAATGTGTATAGTTTTTTTTGTTTAGTTTGCCCACCAATGGTTTAAATTGATTATGGTTTTACACGTGCTGACAAACAATTTTTATGTTATAATTTATATTTTAAGATGAATGTCAATTTGATTTGAACACAAGTGTGATAGTTCCAATCAATTTCAATATTACGAACTTGCTTCAGTATTAATGTGGTCCTAAATCATGAAACATTATGTTGCCGATTCCGTCTTTTCTCGCTGACAACTATGATGTCACATCTATGAGGTTGCTTTGGCCCAGCATCGACACAGAAATTCAGAAAGGACGTTTTTCCTTGTACGCGGAGGTTGTTGACTCCGTTTCTGATGAAACACCCTTCTTTGGAGCACAACAGCAGTTTAGCAGCAAAGATATGTATGTATATATATATATATATATATATATATATATATATATATATATATATATATATATTCACTGAAAAAAACATAGGTTTCAGGCACGTTATAGTTAGAAATTAGCATTACAAAAAACTTAGAAATTTACTGAAAAAACCATAGATTTCACACATGTTATAGTTAGCTGGGCATTTCACTCATACAAAACCTTTGAAATCCCCCTGTTATAGTTAGTTCAGCTAACTATAACTCACGCGCCCGCAATGCACTGCTGATGACGTCACATATACATATTACATCACTCATGACATGGTCAGTGACATCACTCATAACATCACTCATGACATCTCAAATGACATCACTGCTGACATCATCCAGTGAATGTGTGTCTTTCTGAAAAATAAATATTTTTCATATATGTATATCTAAAGGTCGATGGAAACATAAATGGGTAAATAAGTGTCTAAATGGATGTTTTTTTGTAAATGTAATTGTTTAACTGACTTATTAAGTGTATCTTAGTGAATACATGTATTAACGTGTAATGTTTAAATATGTAAATATCTGTATCAGTGTCTCACTCTGTGTATAAGTGGCTGCATGGGTTGGTGAGTAGCTACACAAGTGTCTATATGGGTTATTAGTTGGTTTTTTGAGTATCGGAATGAGTGTCTGTATGGTTTGGTGGCGGGTTTTACTTAGGGCACAGATGCATGAATGACTGACTCACTGTTTGTATGTGTTTTGAAGACATGTGTGCAGGACTGTACGGGTGAATGAATGTGTGTATGGGTGTGTTAGTGAGTGAATGACTGCCTCAATAGTGTCTTTATGAGTAAGTACATATGTTTTAAACTAGTATATGTGAGTATTGATTTATATAAGTAAGGATATATGACAGTGACAGATAGGAAAAGTTCCTGTATAAATATGTGTTTCTATAACTGATTGTTTAAGAGAGTAAGTATGTGTACGTTTCTGTAAAAGAAAGTGTAGTGGTGTGTGTATAGCTGTATATGCAAATAAATGGATGTTTATTTGCATGTGTGAGTATGTGTGTGAGTAACTCTATGGATGAGTATCGGTGTGTAACAGGATGTAAAGGTGTATGAGTACATATGATGAGTGAGTACATGTATGAGTGACTATATAGAACTGTTGGTGAATGAGTGGATGTGTATGTAGATGTTGGAATTACCTAATAGGTTGTTGTAACTAGTATTGGTATCTCCATTTAAAAAAAAATTATAGTTTCTATTTTTTAATGTGTGTATCAAAGGTTATATTAGGGTGAGCTGAGGTCTGCCACTCTTTCACAAGGATGAGGTCATCAGTGATGTCATTTGAGATGTCAGTGATGTCATGAGTGATGTCACTGACCATGTCATGAGTGATGTAATATGTGACGTCATCAGCAGTGCATTGCGGGCGTGCGAGTTATACTTAGCTGAACTAACTAAAACGGGGGAATTTGAAAGGTTTTGTATGAGTGAAATGCCCAGCTAACTATAACGTGCCTGAAACCTATGTTTTTTTCAGTGAATTTCTAAGGTTTTTTAAATGCTAATTCCTAACTGTAAGATACCTAAAACCTAATTTTTTAGTGAATTCAGGTCAGAGAATCCAGACGAGCCCATAGTTCTTCCAAAGTAAATTTTATTTGGTAAAACCAAAAGTCGAGGGATAACGCGTTTCGAACAACAAGTTGTTCTTGGTCACATGACCCGCGTTCGTCTCATACCACCTTTTAAAGGTGTAGCCACACAAATTCATAGAAATAGAAAACATCTTTTTTTCTCTAAATGCTCAATAATTCTTGATACACAATAGTTCTAACATCAGTTACTGTCACTGATATATATATATATATATATATATATATGCACTGGAAAACTAAACACCCACTTCCCATACAAAGAAATGGAAAGTTTGCATCTCTGCAACCTCTCTTATTTTTCACCTTATTCATTTTCCGCTCAATCAACACATCATCCACACATACACACAACTACTTGCTGCATACATTAGCAAGGGGACACCTTGCTTTCCTGACGTGGCTGAGCTTCGGACTCTCACCTGAGGACGCCGATTTTTCTTGCTGTGGGCTTGTGGACTTGGGGCTTTGCTGCCGCCCCCACTCCTTGCCTCGCGCATCGCACAGCTGGTGGTGACGCTGGGAGGCTGCTGGGCGGCTCAATAGAGGTGGAGCATCGCGCTGCAGGGACTCACTCTCCCAGGAGTCCCTGCACGGCCCTTGACACCTAGCCTGCGCACCCTGTGAGCCCCGCCCCCGGACCGGCAAACAGTTTAAAGACCCTGTCTCCCTGCAGACTGTGGTACACCTTGCTTTCCTGACGTGGCTGAGGTTCGGACTCTCACCTGAGGATGCAGCTTTTTCTTGCTGTGGGCTTGTGGACTTGGGGCTTTGCTGCCGCCCGCACTCCTTGCCTCGTGCATCGCGCAGCTGGTGGTGATGCTGTGAGGCTGCTGGGCGGCTCAATAGAGGTGGAGCATCGCGCTGCAGGGACTCACTCTCCCAGGAGTCCCTGCACGGCCCTTGACACCTGGCCTGCGCACCCTGTGAGCCCCGCCCCCAGACCGCCATAATCTCTATTTGTTTGGAGCAAAGGGCGGGCTGTCTGTGGCCGTCCGGGGCAGTTTGTGGCTGGGCTGGGCCACCCCCCCTGAAAATCTGTTTTTCGGCCGCGAGGGATCTTTGGACTCCGGTTATGCTCCTACTGTTCCTGGACAAAGAATTTCATTAAAGGTACTGTGTCCACATCCTGCCATCCTTGCCATGTCAATGGCAACTCGATCGGGCAAAAACTTGAGAAAGGGGGGTATGGGTGAGGATGGGGGTTTGGTTGGCACCATGGACAAGTTTATCACTCGTGTGGCTACTGTCATAGAAAAGGAGATCGCTATGACAGAGCGGCGCATTTCTTGTGGACCCCTTATTGCTAAACGGTCATCGCTGGGTCCGATAGCTCTCGTGCCATCGCCAGTGCGTCCTCTTGACCCATTAATCCCTGCATCTCCTCTCTTGGACCACCCCCGGGTGGCCGCTCTAAGAGCAAGTATAGATAGGTTGGAGAGTCTGATGGCTGAAACTTATCTAGCTGAAAGGAATGCTGCCCCAGACCCCCCGGATAGTGAGTCACCTGCCCCTATAATGCCTTTGGTTATAACCCCTACCCATGTGGACACACCTCTTCAACCTGTACTCGTAGTACAGGCACAAATACATCCTGTTCCAATCAAACGAAAAAGAATGGCTAGCCCTCGGAAAGGTAGATTGGTTAAAACATTCAAGAGACCCCGGGGGTTAGGCATCAGGACAGGTGGTGCCCAAAAGGTAGTGGGACGAGGCACCAATACTTTGACGGGAGCAAAGGGGGGTCAGTGCCTAATGTCTGTATTAATCAGATAAGTGATCTTGCAGGGACCCTACCCCCACCTTCACCCCCAGACTCCGCTTCCATCGCTAATATAGAGAGAATGATGAAAGTACTACTTCTCCCTGTATTGGAGAGAATCCAGGGTCTGACTGAGCGGATGGATAAATTAGAGCAGACAACTCTAGACAATTTCTTCTCCCTAAAATCGTGTATCAAGCTGCAGCTAAGAATTAGGGAGGAGGGGTCTGGGGGAGGACCGGACAGTAGGGAGACCCCGACCGCCCCACAAGGTCCTACTCCTATACCTAACATTATAGCCGGTCCCGCACCTGTGCCGGTACAGATTGTTCCTGCTCCTAACTCCGTGGCTCGCCCAGGGGTAGCCAAGAAGTCCGGGCCATTGGCACCTAATGCCGCAGCCAACTCAAAGCCCTCCAAGGCTAATACTATTCCAGCCAAAAAGGCGTCATGTCCCAGGGTAAATGGCACTCCTGGACGAGCAAGTACTAACACTCCGGCCTCCAGCAATGCCCCTGAAAGTATCACCCCTAATATAGTTAAACCTGTACCAGCCCATGTCTTGCAGTCAGGCAGGGGCCCTAAGGGGGGGGATAGTTCCAAATGCTAATCTACCTCCCGACTGCCAGCCTTTTGTGGCAGTACTATCTGGGGTGCCCGAAATTAGCCCAGGCAAACAAGAGTCTTATGTGGAATTGTTGAACAAAACATTATTCTGGCTTAAAGAAAATAGACCCTTGCCTGATACCTGGGATGGGCGGGTAATTCATGTAAGGAGAGTTGGCTGGATCGGCTCTAGAACAAAAATCATAAGCGGGGATTGTATCATAGTAAACTTTGAGGATCCAAGGGTTGCTAGTTATGTTGGTTCTTTTCCCATCAGGGAGCATAGCTCATCAGGCAGTGGTGGAGCAATAGGCACACGTGATCTCAGCTTCTTTAATCCCCCAAATCTATCAGCTAGGCCAGTTGGAACACCCATGTGGGAGGAACGGGGTGGCAGCCAGGCTCGTGGTAATTTCTCCCAATTTAGTCTATTTTGTAACAGCCTGTTCCAGCCGCAGGGCTGGATGCGACATAATTACTGATGCGCTAGCTGCCCCTTACGGGAGAAGCACGTAGAGGCATTTGGGGAGAAACCAAGCGACAGTCCAACCTCTAGTGGGGATCTGGTGAGGCCTCTTACGTGCACTCCTTTTGCTCCCGCTATGACTATGGATCATCTGTTTGTGGATGGTACTGTAGACCTTGAGCTTGCACGTCCCCCCTTAGAGGTGCCTGGGGGAGAAGTTTTATCCTTGGTCCCGGAGGAGGCCCCTAGCATTGTGCATGACCCCCTTGTGAGCGATTTAGCGCTAGGGCGGGGTGGAGTTGGCGACGTAGCCCTAAAAGTGGTTAGCTGGAATATAGCGGGTCTTGCACGAAACACAGGCATACCCGAATGGAATTCATTTGTTGAATCTTTCGGGATTTGCTTGTTTCAGGAAACTTGGTCCCTGGAACCTTGCCACAAGGTGGGTTATACTACCTACTTTGTTTCCGCAATACAATTGCCTGGTGGGAAGGGCCGCCCCTCTGGCGGTCTACTGATCTGGGCAAGTATTTCCCTGGGATTCTCTATTAGATGTATAGCCACTAAGTCGCCAGATTTGCAGAGAATATCAGTGAGAGGGCCTCGTGGGGGGAGGGGGCTCGAAGTCTTTAATATCTATGTCAGAGGCTCCAGGGGAGGCACATCCGCACTGTCCTCCACGGGCATTGATGAGGAACTAAGATATAGTGGTGCTGACTCGCTTGTTATACTGGCTGGGGACTTCAATTGCACATTTGAACCCCTTGCTATGGGGGATATATTGGGTACTCGGGAGGACGATGCAAGGAGAGGTATTCCGCCCCCCACGTTACCCCCAATTAAAAGCTGGACACAAAGTGCCATTGATCTCAATGCCCTTTGTCTGGAACATGGTCTGAGGGCAACCAATGGCAGATCGAACTCAGATCCTAATGGGGCTCATACGTTTAATAGAGTAGGTCATTCCTCACGAATTGATTTTATTCTCTTGAATTACAGACTTTGGGCCCACTTGTTAGATATGGTGGTCTTACCGTCTACTGACACCGATCACAATCCTCTATCTTTGTCCTTGTCCCCCCTAAGGGCGGGAGCGACCTTTGCTCCACTCCCGCATGTTTGGAGATCAACACACGAAGTATGCCCCTCCAACTGTGGTAGGCGCCTGAAGTGGAACATCCTTGCTGCCAATGAGGGGAAGATCCTGGAAATAAAATCCATAATGTCTAACATTATGCCCCGCTTAGACTCCCCCGCTCTCAGTGTGCACGAGGTTCCCGCTTTGTTTGCCCAAACCACCAACGCCTTAAGCGAACTATTCCTAGTTCGTTCTGTAGGCACAAGGGCCAACGCAAGCGGTGGACCCAAGGGTATTGCGGGCTGGTTCTCCCCTGCCTGTCGCACTGCCAAGAGTGATCTAATTAAGGCGGTTAAAGCCAAGGATGTAGGTCTGATTGGGATTGCAAGGAGTATTTACAGAAGGGCAATATCTAAGGCCAAGGCCGAGCACGAGAACCAGTTTTGGTATGACCTTAAGGTGGCAAGCTCAAAGAAGGACTCAAAGGGATTCTGGGACTTAATAAGAGCTAGAGACAAACCTGTGGACTCGCTTATAACATGCAACATAACAGAAGGTGCATGGTTTGATCACTTCTCCCAGCTCTATACTATGGGTCTGGGTACTGAAGCAACCCCGACTGAATGGTCCTCCTTGGATTGCATTGAGCTTAATGAGGAACTTCTGTTCACATCGAAGGAGGTGGTGGAGGCGATCAAACTTCTTGTCCCTAACAAAGCAGCGGGCCCTGACGGTCTACCGGGGGATTTGCTCCGCATCAATCCAGATGAGTGGGGGAGACTTATTGCTTCCTTACTGAATGCTGACTTGGTTGGCGCAGCTCTCCCGGATTCATGGAAGGGCGCAGTGGTTGTCCCAATTTTCAAGAAAGGGAGCCGGGAGGAGCCAGCTAATTATCGTCCTATAAGCCTCCTGGACTCCACACAGAAGGTAGCAGGTAAAGTGGTTTTAGGTAGGGTCTTGCAGTGGGTAGAGGAGAAGCATATCCTTTCTGACTACCAGGCTGGCTTCAGACCTGGAATGGGGACAATAGAGCAATCATTCCGGCTTATGATGCTTTATTGGAAAGTGGTTCTACTGGGCAAAGGCAGTCTGTACCTAGCATTTATAGATTTACGGACTGCCTTTGACCTGGTCCCACGTAACCAACTTTGGTGTGTGCTCAATGAATTGGGAATTCCCCCATACTTGTTGAGCATGCTGATAAAACTGCATGCTGACAACTTTGCACAGATCAGGTGGGGTAACCAGGGACAAAAAACAGCACGTATTCCTGTAAATAGAGGGGTCCGCCAGGGATGTGTGCTAGCCCCCACTCTGTTTTCTTTGTACGTCAACGGAGTGGTGGAGCACCTGCTACAACATCCTGCAGACGCACCATCCCTGGCTGGCAGGAGAATACCCACCCTCCTATTTGCAGATGATACCCTCCTGATCTCCAAAACCCCAGCAGGCCTGCAGAATCTTCTAACTAGCTTTAAGTCCTTCTGCGATTCTAGGGGACTAGTTATCAACACAGGGAAAACCAAGTACCTAGTCCTAAAGCCCCCAAAGAAGACCGTCAAACCACCTACTCTTGACTCAGTTCCACTCGAGAGGGTCAAGGAGTTCGATTATCTCGGTATTCGTCTCTGCGACTCCATGAGTTGGAAATGTCATCACCAAAAGATGCTGCTGACCCACAAGAGGGTGGTGGGGGCCCTCCTTAACGAACAGCGCGCCTCAACCCTCAAACCCATTGCACCGGTACTTGACATCTATAGGGCAAGAGGTGCCAGTGCAGCTCTTTATGGGGCGGAACTTTGGGGTGTGGAGAATGTGGACCAGTTGTCCCGGTCAGAAAACAAATTCCACAAGGACTTAATGGGACTCCCCTATAGTACGCCAACTTTACCACTCCTTCTAGATATGGGTACTCGGCCTATGAGTGACCAGGCGAGGTTGCGCCCTCTTCTTTTGTTGGCGCGTATCTGGAGAGTCCCTGAAATGTCCAGCTATGCAGAGCTCTAAAAGAAGTTCTTTCAACGCCTGGCTGGTCTAAGATCCGCTGGCTAAGGGTAGTCAAGCACCTTCTTGCAGACCTGGGCCTTGAAGACGCTTGGTCCACCAGAACTGCCCCGCCCAAGTTAGCTTTGAAGAAGTTATATTGGAGTTGGGTGTTTGATGGCAGAAATAGTAACGCCAATTTGTGTAGGTCCACTATGGATTTCCTCTTGGTCAAGGAGGTGCACTTCTGTGAGCCATACCTGGATATTATTTTAAAACCCTGGGACAGGGCCCCATATTTTAAATGTAGTATAGGGCTACTTCCAGTTGGGAATCTGACCTCCAGGTGGAAGGTCCCGGCACAGACAATTCCCTTCTGCCCCTTCTGTGAGACCAGGATAGAGTCAGTCCCCCACCTGTTGTTTGAATGCCCGGCCTATGCAGCTCCTCGCCGCAGATGGTTGAAGCCACTCTGTAGAGAGCTTAGGACTAGATCCCACAAGGAGGCCCTACGAATCTTGAAAACGGACCCGCGGCCTCTTTTTGCATGTGGAGTGGTGAAATTTTTAGGTTGGGCATGGCGTATTAGATCTATTAGGCTTTTGCACCTTGTTTAATATGTATTTTTAGTCTGTTCTTATGTAATTTATTTGTGCTATTTGTAATATGAATTGTATGCCTTCTATGTATCCATTGGCTTTTTAACTGTTTTTTTCTTTTTGTAATGCTTTTTAAGATATGCACCATATCGAAATAAAGCCTAATTGACTGACTGACTGACTGACTGACTGGCATACATTAGCTGTGATTATCAACTATTCTTCTATTTCATATACCTATTCAAAGTGCAGGCCTTTATCGAACATTTTTATTGTAACAAGTACCCCAGCCGAAGACATTGTAAATTTGCACACTTGCTCCCTTTCTTGGCTGGGATTATCAATTATTCTTCAATTTCATATTCTGATTCAAACTCAAGGCCCTTTATCGAGCCTTTTTGTTGTAACTACTGTTGCAGGAATTCTGCTCCTACACAGAACTGTGCGTAAAGACTTAGGACCTCAGTGAATTACAGTGTACCAAAACCCACCTTAGTACCCAAACCCCCTACCAGACTAGCAATCCGTGCCTCATTGGTTCTTCGTCCTATAGCAAAAACACCAATGACTAGTCAATCCAGAACATGCGACTTGGATTACCTCAAGTAAGGTAGATAAAAAGACCACTCTTTTGTTATAATCTTATACCAGTCCAAAACAAGGAGTAAATAAAGACACGTGCAAGTTTGAAATGTTTATTTCTAACGCCGTAATCTCATGCACAGTACCTTAGATAATACAACCAATTATATTATCAGAAACAAGGTTGTCAGCATTGTTACTATTCCATAAAATACAAAGTGAGAAAGCATCTTATATTGCTAACGGAAAACAGGTTTAAAATATACCTACATTTCACCCTCCCTACCTACCAGGTTAGTTTATAACTACAGAAGGTCTCATAGGATTACATTGACGGTCCCATACGTCTGGTACTGAGCAGTAGTGGATCACATTGAGTTCTGCACAAACTGTCAGGATACCAATGTTCTCCAACTGTGTCTAATTATGCCTCCACAATGCATTATTAAACGCGCCAGTATCAGACGTGGCCACACCTGCATCAGACACAGTATCCAAGATAACCTTGATGTTCCATGCTCTCACTATACACACTAAACTAGCGAGGCAGTCTAGAAATGTAGTATGACAAATTATTCTCATGTGAAACAAAATATTCAGCTTTCTCTAAACAATATCAAAATTGCGTGTCGTGTGCAAACAGGGCAGGAAAGCAAAAATGGCGTTTAAGCTTCTAATGAACCCATGCTAACTTAACATGGTGTGAGTGCAAGACTCAGCACACGACACCCTACCTCGATAGAACCACGTGATATAAACGTGGGCGAACTAGGAACTCAGAGTCCAAGCCTGAAAAGCAGTGTCAAGTTCAAATTTGCATAAAAAATTATTCGCTGTTTGATAGAAAACAGTAACTAAATAATAAAGAATAGGTAGAAAAATCAAAGAGTCTTAATCCAACAGCGTATAAGCACAGTATGTAGCAACAGCCTCCAAGAGGAAGTCATTGTTCTCATCTGAAAACATTTCAGCCATCCAATTCAATAGTGAGAATGAACATACATGTTCCTCAACGACCGGAGCCTCTATCACCATCGGAGGGAAACTCGGGTCATCTTCAATGTAACTGCGTGCCAAGAAGTCATGCGCCGCTGCAAAAACATTCCAACGTCCAATTATTCCATGTATCGCTGCTAAGGCCATAATCCGGCCGCCAGAACAGAGCAAGTCATGAACCACTAAGGGGCTCATCAGCTGGTCATAATCCGCGCTGGGAGACACCGTACTGCAGAGACACAAATCCAGGGCCCAGTCGAAATCGCAGCTCAGGCAGGGAAAGACAGGCTGAAAGCATGTACAAAAGGAGAAACGAAACGATAATCCATAAGCTGCACTCAATGTAGCCAGAGGCAGCGCTCCGTAATAACTAAGCATTCAGTTGCGCAGCAGCAACAGCTGGGACATATTGTCGGGTGCTGGAGGATGTGCATCCATATTTAAGTAAACAAATTAATAGAAGCACACCGGCAACTAATGTGACTATTAAGGGGAATCCACCAAAGATGCTGGAAAGCATTGAATGAAAAAATGCAGAAAAAACACCAATTATAATTTGAAAAGAACTCACAAGACCACTGCTTTTAACTTTAAAAAAAAGTAAGAACCCCGTAGTCAAGGACGCATTAAAGATACTCTGAATGAACTCCCCAAAATACAAAGGCCCGTCTGTATTTAGTAAATCCTACTCTTCTGTGCGATTGTTTACTACATGAAGGACAAATGTTTCTCTAGCAGATGTAAGAGCGACCTCTTTTTGAGACAATAGTGCTCTTATACGGCTCACTTGGTTGACTCTGCTTTCAAGGTTGGAATCGACGGCCAGATGGAAACATCCAGCTTCCCATGCAGAGGAGTAAACACAACTTTTTTTTTAGCAAACCACACACTCAGTTACCGTAATCATGTAACCGATGACTGGTAACATTGTACAACAATCTGCATTATTTCAAATTAAATAACTCACGTTTCCAGTAAACTGAACGTTGGTATGATAGGTGTCGCAGTGCCTTTCAAAACTCACACCAAATTAGACGCATCTTGATTACAAGAGCCATGCAATTGTATGTATCTACAAATTAAGGAGTGATATGGTGCTATTCTGCAATCCTCGCCATTCACATAGACTTCTGTTCCCTCCCTCAGACACCTATATGTAAATGATAATAACCAAGCTTAATGGAGATAAGCGCTGCCTAAACATCCATATCTGCCTATACCATAGTATTACATGCAAACCTCAAACTTAAACAGGTTAAAAAGTAACGTTATGATACCGTAGATAAGCCACACAGCTGAATCGGATTTCCAATAAGTGACCACTTCTAACCATTCTCATAGCGCGCCCTGTGCTCTGATTTGACAGTGAGAGAGTGATCGCACCATAGTTTGTACTGCTAATCATTCTCACCACACGCTACGAATACGCTTTCACGTTACGCATCGCATCAAAGCTTCCGTGTGACGTCATGTACGGCTCCCCGTACGCAAAGAGCCTAATGTTTTTAATTGTTTAAAAACGTATATTTATGTATTTATTGAACCTACTAACAGAACACATTATCTAGGATAATTATGAAAACATTTTTTTTTAAGTTCCAATAATCCTACATTTCTTTTAAAAGCAATTACACCAATCGTGGTGAAAAGTCATGCGTACTTGCATCCTAATAACACCGTAATAACAGCGTAACCGTACGCAAAGCCATGTGACTTTAAAAGAAGAAATTTCATTGGTTCATAACACTTCCTATTACAACTGTTGAAACTTCCGTCCCATTTTAAAAATTCTACTTTGACTTTCTAAAAAGAAGCATCTCTTCTGAGAATCTTGCCAAATAGAACAAAGTTTACCATATTAACAGCAATGGACTCCTCTTCCCGTCATTCTTCAGAAGAATGTTTAATTCCTAAAGAAACTCCTAAAAAGAGGAAAGAAGATCTAATTTGGCAGTTTTTTTACTTTTCCAGAAGGGCAAAAAAGGTTAATGCTCCAAAAGTAACCTGTAAAATTTTCCAAACTCTTTCAAGGGGTGATTCATCTAAAAAATACTCCTTTAGCACACCAAATATGGAGCGACACGTAAAGAACTTACACCCCAACAACTTTGCTCGAGCTGCAACACAGAGGTTGAAGGACAACCCAACTGCTACTGCACCAAGCACATCAACTGCTGCACCAGCATTTTCAGCAAACAGTCCACGCACACAAATTCATCCTGATTTTGCTCAAGTTAAAATTCTATACATTTATTGCAATAAACTTTTGTGTTATGGGAAACAGTCTATTGACCTGATAAAACGCAGGAAGCAGGAGCATCACTGTCCTCGACATTACTTTTTTTCCATTCTTTTCTTCCTGTTGAACACTACCAAGCCCCCCATTATAGAAAAAAATTCCCCCCCGGGATTTGGCCCCCCACCGGGAGCTAATTAGGAATAATATGAACTTCGTTTTTTTCCTTTTCCAGCGCGTACGAATACAATGCGCGTACAACGCGTTTTTTTTATTTAAAAAAAATTGCGCCTAAACATCCATGTGAGACCCCCTGAGCAGGCCTAGAGGGTCAACATGTTTCTACCCTACCCCCTTACCTTATTTTTCAACTTTGTTTTACTGTTTTCTTGTGACTCAGTGCTACCGAGGCACAAGATGGCTGCCAACACTTCCTGGTTTGGAGTGTTGACAGACAGTTAACATCCAATCAGCATGCAGCTCATGCTCGTAATTGTACGGATTTCCGTACGCGTGCTGTACTTCATCTCTAGATATCGCTGATTTTACTTTTGATTTTCTCAGGAACTACAGAACGGATTTACACCATTTAACAAAAAGCACAACCTGTGAACCGAACTCTACCTCTCTGCCAAATTTGGTGTAATTCCGTTCAGCTGTTCGGGCTGTAGCCCTGGCTAAAGGTCCCTATGGAAAATTGCATGGGGAAAACACCTTTTGCGACCCCCCTTTTTTCTTGGCCCCGGCTTGACGAATCACTCCCAAACTTTCAGTGAAAGAGCGGAGCGGAGCAAGCCATTTTCTTGGAGAAATTCGCGAAGATTCGTCCACCACCGCCAAAGTTATTCCAAATAGAATGTTGTGGATTTCCTATGGAAACCTGGTCCTAACTATAACTACCTACTGGCGACCGCCAGTAGGTAATATATATATCTCTTCTAAAGCATCGACATTTTGACCCGCCCCCTAGTACTTATGTGTCATACCATACATCCAAAAAGGGTCTTCATAAGGACAGAACACAATATATGATATCCATATCATCCTGATGTAAACGTGCCTCAAGGGAAGCATAATGTTTCTGAAAATTATTCTTTGAAACATAAGGCGCTAATAGAAGAGTAGTCACTGTTGTGTTGGCTACCTGACTGGGGGACAACACCAGGCGTGGTTATGGCTATGGGCCTATGGGGCACATGTAATAAAACACGCAGGAGTCGGGAGGGCTGGTTTAACTAGGCTCGCCTCTGCAGCCCGTATGGCCTGCGTGAGCGCGCACCTTGCTTTATTAAACTGAGGTCACATGACCTTCACGCTGAGTACGTGCCTGTTACGTCACGGGCACGATACTACATTCCTCCCCAACAAACATCAAAACCACATTAGCATAGAATCCTACTGCCAGCTAAGTTATCAAACGAAACATGTTAGACCAGGCATCATCATATTCAATTAACACCAAAACAAGAACAGTCTTACGTTAGATAGTCCTTCAATCGGCAAGATGGTTCAGGATTTCTCTGCAGGCTGTACTGAGACAGACCGCGACTGGATACCTCAGCATCTTCAGCTCGAGACATGGACCCAGAGCAGCCAGCCCCGGGCTGGGCTCCGCACGACGGACACCATTCTGTGGAGATGAAGGATAGTCACTAGATGCACCATTGTCCTCCCTTAGGATTAACTCAGTCGCCTCCGCTGCTTGACCTTCCTCACGCGACGACAGGGTGCCACATTCGACTTCAGGCAGACCCAGGGGCGAGGCCTGCCCCTCTTCGTGATACTTCTTGAAGTGCGACAAATTTTTGGGGCGACAGTTTCTCGGCCACAAGATGCGATGATCCGGGTTCCTTTGACATTAACCACAGTCCAAGGCTCCTTTTCATATGGTAACTGAAATTTGCCATTGGCACATCGATTCTTCAACAGCAAAAATTCTCCCTTTTCAAACTGCCGAAACTTGGCCTTCCTCCGTCGACTGACTTTAGAGTACGCTTCCCTACGCCGGGCATCAACCCGGGAGTCATCGGGTGTTGTTGGCTGCCATTTCGGGTGATGAGGTATTGAGTCTGTGACCACCCGGCCCATAAGCAGTTGAGCGGGTGCGACGCCTGTGGTGGTTTGGGGCATCTGTCGGTAGTTTCTAAGAAACATGAATATGGCCAGTTCAATAGATTGCCTTTTGTCATAAGCGATTCAAATCACTTTGTTAAGAGTCCTCATAAACCTCTCCGCTTCACCATTGGCTTGGGGCCATCTGGGAGTAATTCGGCGGTGTCAAATGCCAAGATTGCGGAGGTATGCGGCCAGTTCCTGCCCCTGGAAGGGAGGCCCATTATCTGTTCGTAGTTCCTGGATGAGGCCATGGGCAGCTATGATCTTTTCAATCTTCGGTATTACCTCAGTGGCACTTGGAGAGGCTATTATTTAAACTTCGGGATACTTTGAATGCTCATCAATAGCCACAAAGGTGTGACGACCATCCGGCAGACTACCAAAATCCAGACTTACGCAGGACCATGGAGTCTTCGGCCGAGGTTCTGCAATGATGGGGGCCAGACGTGGCATTTCTCCCATCACTTGACATGACAAGCAAGAACGGACAGTAGCCTCCACTAATTCATTCATCAGTGGGAACCACACTTTGGTTCGGAGACGGGATTTAGTCTTTACCATGCCTTGATGCCTGATGTGATCAAGTTGAACACAACTATCCGTTAAGGAGGTGTGGATCACCATCCGATGTCCCCTCAACAAGCATCCCGTCGTGTCTTCGGTGAGCTCATCTCTGACGTGGTATAAGCTCTCCATTATCCTCTGGGCAGATGGGGTCAATATCTTCCACTCCTCTTTGGCTTTGTGCCAATTGCCACTCTGGAGAGCCGCGTTGGCCCTCTGCAGACAATCATCTTTGGAGGTCGCTTCTGTGAGATCACTCATAGATAAGGTGAGTGGGCATGAGCGGGCCGCAACACATCCGACATATTCTTTGATGTCTGCCGCTTCTTCCATTTCCTGGGCTGACGCTGCTCTAGGGTGCCGAGACAGGTAGTCTGCAGGATTGCGAGATCCAGGTTAATATTCTACCTTGCAGTTATAATTTTGAAGTTGAATCTTCCACTTCTCGATCCTCGGAGGTGGTTTAGTCGAAGTGCCGGAAAACAGCGCCACAAGAGGTTTGTGGTCTGTTGTCACTACAAACGGCTTGCCGTAGACATATAAGTGAAAGTGACCGCACCCCCAATGAATGGCAATGGCCTCTTTCTCAATTTGAGAATATCTCTATTCAGTCTCGGTAAGGGACCGGCTTGCGAAGGCGACGGGGGCCCAGTCATGTAAATGTAAATGTACAGGAATTTATATAGCGCAAATCACCAAGCGGTTTCTAAGCGCTTGCTTAGGGAACCCGTCCTGGTATTCCCCTGTGAGATAACCCTGGCAGGGTATCCGCAAGGTGAAAGCCAGGCATCCCGCCGCGAGGGGCCGTTGTGGAGATTAAGCAAGCTATTGCCCAGAGTGGCAGAGTGTGAACCCGTGAATCGAGTAGGCACCGGAGCGAGAATTGTCGAGTCCATGGACATTTTAGGACTCAAGACCCCGCCGAGCCGGGAATTGAACCCTGGTCCCGGGCTGACCTCTGCTTCCAGGTCTGCCTCCTCTAACCAGTGAGCCACACTTCTCCAGTCATCTTCCTGACTTTGTCTTTGCAGCAGTACAGCTCCTAAACCCTGGGGTCCCGCATCCACCGCTATCTGGGTCATCTTCCCCGGGTCGAAGAAGGCGAGCATCGTGGCCTCTGAGAGTGCATTCTTGATCTCCTTGAAGGCCTTGGCCTGGTCCGGACCCCACTTCCACGGGACAGAGTCCTTGGGAAGTTCACGCAGCGGTATTGTCAAGGTGGTTAAGTCTCGAATGAACCTGCCGCAATTGTTCACCATACTGAGGAAACTGCGTACTTCCGTCACACTGGCAGGAGCGGCGGCGTCTTTGATATCTCGGACCTTTTCGGGATCTGGGTTGACTCCTTCTGTGGAGAAAGTGTAGCGGAAGAATTGCAGCTTTTTCTTCAGGAATTCGCACTTTTCCCTGTGCAGGGTATCACTTGACTGAGGCGAGAGTTGGGTTCAGAAAGTGACTTCGCATGGACCATGATGTCGTCACTAACGTTTATGATGCCGGGGATGTCTATGATTAGCTCATATATGATGTTCTGAAAGTCCTCCGCTGCACTGGATACCCCAAAACTCAATCGTGTATAGCGGCGAAGTCCCACGTGCGTAGAGAAGGTGGTGATGTTTCGAGATGCTTCACCTAGCACCAACTGATGGTATCCGGACCGCAGATCAAGCTTGGAAAACCAGCATGCTTCGGCCAGTTCTGCTATGAGATCATCTATAGTTGGGGTGATATGTCGTTCCCGTTTGATTGCAGTACTGGGAAGGTGCATGTCTACACAGATCCTCACTGCGCCGGGCTGTTTAGGTTTCCGAGTGACAACGATAGGGGAGACCCAAGGTCTGGGACCTGACACCCTCTCAATGATCCCCGCGGCCTCCAGCTTCTTGAGTTCTTCCTCTACCTTGGGTCAAAGATGAAAAGCTATCCGCCGGTGCCGCAGAGCTACTGGCTGGACCGTTGGGTCGATGTGTAGGTGGATTTATTTACCCTTGAACCTTCCGATTCCCTCGAAGACTTAAGAGAATTCATCTAGCAATTGTTGAATCGACTTGTGATGTACACTGAATGCAAATGTCACCACCCCCAAGTCCTCTGCAGCACGGCACCCTTGCAACATTCCTGGGCCATCTTCAGTGACGTAGACGTTGGTGGTGATCACGTTGTCTCCATGGGAAATAGACGTTTTGAAACAACCTTTTATTTTCAGGGACGTGTCTTGGCCATACGCGAACACAGTTATTGCTGATGGACACAACTCGGGTGCCAGACACATGGTTCGGTGGAGAGCTGAAGCCATGATGTTGATGGTGGCGCCAGTGTCCACTACAGCCATGACGTCCTGGGACCCACCCGAATGTTGCACTGCGGCAACCGTCGGGCCTTCCGTGAGGCAGTGCCGATCATGTGTACTTTGTGGACTACTCGCTCTTCCTCCTCATCGTCGTCCATGTCACTGGGGGTCTTTTTGCATTCAGGCAGTGCGTTGACCACCTGACGCGGTCGGCGATACCGTTTGGCCCTGCATACCTTCTCGAAATGGTTGAATCACCCGCACCCGGAGCACCTTTTTCCTTTGGCCGGGCACTCTGCTGCTGGGTGTGGAGGCCCACCACAGTATCCACACGTTTTAGCTGGTCCGGCGGTCGCCGGCCCGAGTCCCTTCTTGTTCCACCTCTTCGTGGTCTTGGTCGTAACCACATTCCCCGGTTCAATCTTCACGAGGGCTTGGAGGGCGGCCTCCATGGGGGCTGCACGTGCCTTGGATAATTCCTTGGTGCGCCCCAGGGTCAATATGTCCGTGAGGGACTTGCCGGACTCCTCAAGAATTCGTTCCTGAAGTTTGGCGGAGGCACAACCCTGGATCATCTGGCCCCTTCTCTCTTCCGTCTCGTCTTGGAATCCGCACGTGGATGCAAGGTTTTTGAGTCTTGCATGGTATGTGTCCTGCAACTCTTCGGGAAGTTGGCGCGCTTGCCTAAATATGAACCTTTCATAGTCCTGATTGGCCATTGGCTCAAAGTGTCCATTGAGGGCATTTATTAATGTGTGGTAATTCTTTGGCGTGGCTTCTACAAGCGTCTTAGTGATGTTGTGTATGTCTTTGCCTCCAAGTTGTAGCAGCATCGCTCTTTTCTGGTCCTTAAGGACTTTGGTAGCCTCAAAGAAGATTAGCAGGTGGTCTACCCAGTCTTTCCACTTGGGTGCCAGTGACGAGGGCGACCCTTTGACTATGAACGGCTCTATGGGCGGTATCGTGGACATGGCTGATGTTTTAGACCTTGTGAGTCTTGATTGTGTGAGCGCCTGGCTCTTATTATTTCCTCCCCACCACAGCACTGCACTAGCAGCGTGGGTATTTTTCGCCCTTCACTGGGCTTCACGCTACCTGGGCGGGGCAAGGCGTGCGCCCTGGGTGATTCAGTGTGGTCCCCCTTGATTCTTCCTCATGGGCCTTCTACTGACTCAGCTAACTTCCACTCCCCGCTCTGCACTGATTCCAGTCTTGTGCTGATCCCTGTATTTGGGCCCTGGTGCTCCCCTGCACAGCTTGTGGGAAGGCGCTGTGTGTATCCTCTCCAGCCTGGCCTTACATAGCCCGAGATAAGGCCTCTGTTCTCCTGAGCTGAGGCCCTGCTCTTCGCTTTTGGGATTGGAAGGCCCGTGCCAAGGCCAAATCTTCCAGGCCTGTGTCAAGGCCTCGATTGCCCACGTACGCTGCACCACGCACCTCCTCACTGGGCCCAGTTTCTGACGCTGGGGCGTGGGGGAAATACACTTGAGCGCAGGCCTGCCACTCGCACCACGGGGGTCAGACGCGAGGTGCCGACCGGCCGGGCAGCGCCTCTCTGTGCACGCACACCCCGGGGATCTTCTCCGTGCGGTGCCGTACAACAGCGGTGAGCAGCACAGATGACGGGCAGCTTTGGGGAGGTGGCGCTGGGGCGGGCTCACCTGGTTGGCCTCACCGGGCCACTCCGACGACCGCTTCAGTCCCCTCACAGGGCACAGGGACCATCCAGCACTGCACGGCCGCACTTCGGGGCACAAGCGCCGCAAGCAGAAAAACACGCTCGCGGCCGCCACTCCAACGGGTGCGAGGACACAACCACCCTCGTCACCAATTGTTGTGTTGGCTACCTGACTGGGGGACGACACCAGGGGTGGTTATGACTATGGGCCTATGGGACATATGTAATAAAACACGCAGGAGTCGGGAGTGCTGGTTTAACTAGGCTCGCCTCCGCAGCCCGAATGGCCTGCGTGAGCGCACACCTTGCTTTTTTAAACTGAGGTCACATGACCTTCACGCGGTGTACGTGCCCGTTACGTCACGGGCACGATACTACAGTCACAAAGCAGACCGTCAGTAGATTAGCCTCTCGATAATCCGATCCTTTATCAGATATTCATAGAGCTTGGCTTTGTTTCATTTGCTTCCACCCTATGGGTGCTATTTTGTGTTCTGTCCTAATGAAGACCTACTTTAGATTTATGGAATGACACATACATACTAGTGGGGTCAAAACGCAGACGCTTTAGAAGACACAGCATCTACTACCGTTTCTCGGTCTGAGATTTTGAATGACAGTGAACCATCAAACACAGGGTGCAAGCAAATGAAATGTAGCCAAACTCTATCAAAATCTGATAAAAGACTTTGAATAGCACTTTTTCATACACTGCACGAGCACTTTGTCACATTTCACTGCACAACAACATCCTGTTCTAGCTCAAATTTGTTGTCACGGCTAAGGATTGTCAAATGCGTGGACAATATATATATTGCAGATACATCTTATGAACAAAGCATAAGCTTGTGATTGATTGAAGAACAAGGTTTTCTGTTTAACCGGGGATAATTATGCAACCTCAGTGTGACAATATATTTGAGGTAAGATGTTAAAATCATTCCAACAGAACCACGTGTGGTTATACTATTTTACCCGGGTTCTGAGACGCACCTGATTTATTGTGATATTTCATATCACAATAATTACAGTAGGTGTATAGTGCATAGTGATAACACCCCACAAATCCACCTGCTTCAACAAACTAAGAAAAAAGAATATAAAACTGCGAGCACTAGTTCAAAGCAGAGTTACAGAATTCAAAAGAAACAAACTAAAAAACAATAAAATAAATGTTGTCAGGCTACAGATACACCATCCCATAAACCTTCAACCATGCAGGACACACAGCAGTCACACCAATTTACTTATACTCTCACGTTGACCTTCAAAGCTGCACAGATTTCCACCAGAATGCATATAGTATATTACCACTCTGTTATTCTGTGCAATTCCACCACAATTATATTCCACAACCACATGCACTACATCCTCCTCTGGCTATTAATAAAATCACAAATCTTCTGACTCCCACATATGATCATACCTGCATATCGCCATCCTTCCATATGCCAAATTTTCCAATCGCTGAGGCTTACTGAATTGATGAAAACCTTTTTCTTCACCAACAGGTCTGAGAAACTGATTTCACCTCCTGAACCTTATTTGGTGATTGAACTCCAACTGTATCATCCTTTTTTATGGCAATTTCTCTTACACTAAGTACCTCATCATATTTCTTGGGAGTCAACATAGCATGGGAAGTGTTTTTCTCCTCAATCTCCCGGGACTAGACAACCTTACGATCAACTTTCTGTAACCACCATACGTTATTGTTAGTATTGGGTTTTCTACTATGTATAATAACAAATGGAGAATACCCCATCATTGTTTCTGTAGGGCGATATGGCCATACCTTTTTTTCTACCATGCAGTCCCTGTATCTTCACTCTTGCCATTTGCACAATCCTTTCACCCTTCTGTTGAACCTATCTTCTTCATGATTAGCACCTGTATGGTATACAGTCATAAAAATGTGTTCAACTCTAATCTTCTTAAGAAATGCAGGCATGATAATGGTCCATTAACACTAATTATTCTTCTAGGAAACCCTTTGCATAGAAAAACTGTGTCCAACAAATCTGTCTCACAGTTTACAATAGCTTGTAAAACACACTCCTCTAAAGAGAAGAGATCAACAAGGACCAGAACAAATCTCGAACTACCATGCTCCTCCTCCATGATAGGACTTGTGATGTCCATATTTCGGGTTTCCGAGGGAGCAGCTGGACAGTGCACATGACGCAAAGGTGGATTGCACAAACCTTGAGACTAGCTTCCCCAGCACACATTCCACAACTTTGCACTCTCCTTTTCAGCGCAATATCGATGTCAGTCCACCATTAATACTCCTTGACCATTACTTTAATTCATTTAACAATGCTTAGGCTCCCTTCATGTCATGGCTCCACAATTCTACCTCTGAGTTGGCGTTGGCTGGATACACAATCTACGTATCTGTCATCATTCACAGAAGGTTAATTTTTCACCTCCCAAAAACCACACTGTCTCCAATATCCCCTCTTCGTTGGTCACCACTGTACCACAGACTCTGTCACTTGACCTAACAATTTATCCTTGTTGCCCGCTGTCTCCCCAGTGCCCTTCATTATAGCCATAGTTTGAACATCACCCACACAATACACTAATTATCCTACAAATTCTTGGGTGCTTCAAGATACGGCAAAGGCAAGGGACTCTTGCAGTTATCAACTTTATTAATCGCAGCACATGTTGAACCTTGTAATTTAAATCCAATGATCTCATGGACAAGCAAGCAATCCTGTGTGTGGTAGTAAGAAAACCCACCATGGTGACTACTTTAGTCAGTGGTTTATGATCACATTTAACCAGAACATCAGATCCCCACACAAACTGGCAGAAGTGTTCCAAACCCCATACTGCTGTCCAAGTTTCCTTTTCAATAACGGAAACTGTTTCCTCAGATGGTGTAAGCACTGTTGAGCCGAATGCAATAGTTATTTTTCTACCAAACCCTTTTTAGGAGATCACAGCACCAATTCCTCTGCAACCAGCATTGATAGTCACAATATTTTTAGCAGCCATCTCAAATCCTTCTAAAACGTTATACCCTGCAATGATGATTCTGATGATATCAAAATCTTTTTGGTATTTTTTTCCATGTCAATCTTTCCTTGTCCTTTAATAATTACCTCCACCAGTCTTAAAAAGTTCTTCTTTATTAGGAGGAACTGGAGTGTACATTATCGCTTGCACAAGTTCTTGTTCAGGCTTAATGTATTCCAAGTTTATTTCATGTCCCAAATAAGTAAGATTACATATAGGTATCTTGCTCCTTAAAAACAGTCAGCAGTAAAGCCATGTTTTCCCAAAATGCCCTATACAAATGCTCGTTGTGCTGTCCTGAAAATACATAATACCTTTTACAGTACGGAACAACCTTGGCATCAACCACTGGAAAACAATTTTGGCTGATGCCTACCCTAAGGGGCATACGAACAAAGTGAAAATAAGCCGTGGTTGTAGGGAAAGCAGTATGTTTTTTTTGTGTTGGGGTGTAAGAACACCTGCTCATCGGCAGATGAGAGGTTCAAGAAAGAAAATCATTGCATGCCTTGGATCATGTGCAACATTTTGTTGATATGCGATAAGGAAAACTTCTCAACATCAGTGTCATTATTGAGATCCCTAAGGTCAAAACACAAACAAATGTTACCATTTGCACGTCTCACCAAGACCAAAGGGGCAGTCAACTTCGCAGCTTCACTTGATTTGATAATGCTTTCCTTTGAGTAGCCTATCTCCAGGTTCACTTCATCCCTGACAACTAGAGGCACATTTCTAATCTCAGTAACTATTGGAGAAGCACCTTCTTTCAGAACCCTTTTGTAACAGAATCCCTTCAATCCACCAACCTTTCCAGAGTAACCTACGGGGAGGTCCTTACTAGGCTTGAATCAAACACTATGAAAACTTGTTTTAGACTGTTTAGATCTAACATAATGTCTAAAGTACATTGGTCCATCCACTCAAGGAGTGAAGGTCCATCCTCTGTAACATACAATGTGCACATACATTTTCTACTTTTAAACTCAAGCATTAAGGACCTATACCCAATCACTAGAATGTATTACCCCGTAAATCTCTCAGACTTGATATCTGAGGGATATATTGCATCCCCCACAGCGTCTTTAATCATTTCCTTCCAAACTAGCCTTTTGAAAGTCTTGTAAAGAGAACCTAAATCCGTCACTATCAACATTCTTACACTCCCCAAAACAACTTTTTACTTTAGTTTATTCCTGGTATCTTTACTTAAAGTACAAATACAAACTTGATTACTCTCAACCCTCGGCACACAATCAATCCCATCATTATCTGATATTGAACTGCAAGATTTAATTTCATCATTGCTATCCTATTGACTCTTCAATGTGCACACACACTCCCAGTAACCCTTGCTAAGTGTTTTTTGGTGCCACAATTAGAACGTTTCTGACCCAAATATAAATGCAGCTTGGTCATGACTCCCTCATCTAAAAAACGTTTAGACTGCTTTTCTTCTGACAAATCCTTAAACTTATGCACTAGCCAGCGAGGAGCCTGACCTTTTGCGCCGCTCCATGGATTTGTTATTACCGAGAATATTTGAATACTGCGGATCGGGGAGGCTAAATACCTCTACCAGTGGAAGCCCCTGACCCCAGAGTTAATACTTGTGTGGTGCAGGCCCTTTAGAGATATCCAAGCCCAGGATCGTGCTTAACGTAGGAATCCCTTGGAATTTATCTGCTCCTCAGAGCAGAGCACCCTTCCTCAATATCAAGTGAGGTTACCCTTCCAGTGCCTCTTATTTTGTTTCTCACGTCTGGTGGATTACTACCTTCTCGCCCTTTGGATTCCCGTTTTTCCTCCCCTCTCTGTATTTATTGTTCCATTTTCGCCCTAATGAAGGTGTAGCCCGGCAGGGGCAACACACCGAAACGCGGGTTGGTGTCTTTCGTGAAGGGGAAGCTGGATGATATCTACCCCTATCCCCTTTTCCAAGATGAGCTGTACCATTCTGTCTCATGACCATCCTGTGGCGTTTTTCCATCTTTCTTGCCTTTGTGAATGTGGTGAATTGTGTGATTGAGATATTGAGTTGAGTGTTGTGTTAGTAATATGTGAAGGATTGAATGTGTAGTATGATAGAGGAGTGTGGGATTGGATATTTTGAAATTCTTTGCTCTTAATGTATTGATTTGTATTTTGTGAAGTATCATGTCTATTTGAAATAATTGTTAAAAATCAATATGTATTTCAATTTATAGAAGAAGCATCTTGTTTAAACCTGTTTTTTAATTCCATTGCTTAAAACTCCTCATTCATGAATTGGATTTTATCCTCTTTCTGCTCAATAAAAACTTTATAAAAAAAAAAATCAATAAAATGTTATATATTGTTGTACCCCTTGGTGTGACTGATCTTCTCTGCACTTAAATTGCTCTGGTGACAGTGTGTGTATTTAAGGACCCCTCTCTGGGGCCTTGTCTCATTCATTCGGGCAGGCAGTTCCTGCTGTAGATAAATCCTTAAACTTACCCTAGATGGTTTGTCTAATAGCTCAAATCCTACACAGAAGGGGAAAGGATGCAGATGTAAAGTCCATTAACATAAAATAAGGAAATGAAAAGAAATGAAAAATGAAAATGGTTCGGTAAAGATGGCTTCAGTCCATCAGCTACTGACTGAAGCATTAGCAAAGCAGTACAAAAGAGAAAGCTCTTAGTAATCATCAAAAATAGATCAGCATAGCATCCTCTCACAAGTTGCATAGAAAAATGATGGTGATGCCCCTCCTTTGGGGTCTCTTCTTTTATAAAGTCTCAAGCAAATTCCTGTGATATAGCATCACACCACCACCGAAAGACTGTCCTATGCTCAAATTCACATAACGTCATCAAAGACACTTGCAACAGTGAAAGGCTTTCCCATGCTGTTCATGAGAAACTAACGATTTGAGAGTCTACAAAGGCCTAATATCAGTGAAAAAGAAATACATAATATCCATCTATAGCACCAGCTGAACTCCTGTTCCTACAGGAATATTTCACTGTGAAAATTGAAGAAACATTTAGGAATGTGAGGGGAGAGGATGTGGTCTAGCGGCTAGGGCGGTCAACCTCAAATCTGAGGAGCCTGGTTTGAGTCTCAGCAATGACGCTCAACATCTTGTGATTCTGGGCAAATCACTTAATCTCCCCGTACATAGCAAAAATGAATCTGTCCTTGTGTAATTTAACTGGTGCTGGTGCTAATTTAAAGCACTGTAATACCCAATACCTTCGGGTCAAGTTCGCACTATATAAAACAAACAAAAAATAAATCAAGATATATACATGTACAGCGCAAATAAAACAACATTTCACTAGTTGTAAATGGTCCATTGTATTACGTCAGGGGAAAGATCAGCATTTTCGAAAAAGCATTTTCGAAAAAGCCTTTAAGTTAACATCACACATTTTAAAATTAAACAAACTCTAAATCAATGCCAAATATAGTGTTATAAAATCAATTCAAACAAGAAATAAGTAGAACCGTCACCAGATAATATTACATGGAAATAGCTAACTTTAGAAATACCCTAGTACCACAATTTTCCCAGCCTGCATATGTATATATTTTTCTAAGCTCGTACTACAAAATTAGTTTTTCACTTCACATAAACTATAGAATCTTTAGTATTATTATGCCACATTTCAAGATCGTACATCATTTCTACACATTTTTGCACCGACATTTCTAAATGTGTGTTCTAACAAAAAGCATTAGAAACACTAGGCCACTTTATTAACCGCAAATTTCATCAGTAAACATTAATAAACATATTCATAAGAAACTCTTATTAGTGCAACTCGTTTACATGTCTTAATATTGTTTTGTATGTTTGTTTCTTTATCTTGCATTTTAAAGCCCACTTTATGGTGCTCCTACTACACTTCTCAGTTTTTTATGTGTCACTGTGTTTAACGTGTGTGAAGTGCAATTTCAGCTTTTCGTGTCTTTAATCAGTAAATGTGTTGTGTATTATGATTTTTAAAATCATGCTTCATCAGCGCCATTGGTCAGCCTGGTCCTTCCTTCTATTGTATTCTGGTGTTGACCAGCTTGGTCCTTCCTCCTGTTGTATCAGACTTGATCTGTAAATCCATCCTCATGTTATATCACAGCAGCCTGGTCCTTCCTCGTGTGGTACCCTAGCATTGATTAGCCTGATCCCACCCCACAGTGCACCATAGACCAGTTTTGATTTCACTGGTTGGCCCTCAAGTACTACCATGGCAATGCTCCCCTTTGGGATTCATCAGTGTTTTTCAGACTGATTATTCCTCATGATGTTACCATTATTGCTCAACCTTAAACTTCTAGGTTAACCACAGCTTGGTGTTGATCACACTCTTCCACATTTTGTACCTCAAGTTAGCTCAGTATCATTGTCCCTCCTGGTGTATCCCTGAATTGAGACCTGCCGGTGAGTTGGCGCTATATAAACCGAAGCTAACAATAACAATTGATCAGGCTGATTGTCCTGCAGTTGACCCCAGTGTTTATCAGCCTTTTTCTCTTTTATATTTCCCCTCCTCATTGATCAGCCTCGTCCCTCCTGATGTACCCCTTATTAGTGCTGGTGAGACTGATTCTCCCTCCTATTTTACCTGGCATTGATCACTTTGTTTCTCGTTGCTGTTGTACGGCAGGTGCTCATCAGCCCGCGGCTGTTGAGTGCAGCAAATATAGTGTGCTTATTCACTTAACAGACTATGACAGCGGAGCTTGGTGGCTCAGGCCATTTCTTGTTTCCTTTTGTGTTCCTGTTGACAGCATGACAAGATTGCTATCAGCACGCACAAAGCAGCCTAGGAAATCAAGCCAAGTGTTACTGTTGAGCAATGCATTACTTGTAACCGTGTTACTGAGAAGAGCACCTGCATGCTGATACCTTTGAATGGTCGTAATTACTACGCTGTCAGCAGTGATGGATTGGAGATGTTTCCTTGGACGGGATTCACTCCCCGAAGCCACTATGATATCTCAGTACTTGGAGCATGCGGTGTACATACCCTATGTTCTCCATTTCTATAAACTGCTCTCTGTAGCCCTACATTTGTCTTGGCTTTCTACGGCTGCTGGTACTATCAATAATAGTCGAAACAAGGTGGTGAACTGTTTTGCATAGACTGTAGTTCAGTGAAATAATTGCATTGGCTTGTTTCATTCAGCCACAGCCTGAACCTTTTGTTTATCCATTTGCCAAGTGTCTGAATACAGACAGTGCCCATTTGTACAGTTTGTTACAAGAAGAACTGGGGACAGAGGTTGAAAATAAGCTGAAACCATATTCAGGAATAACATCGTTGGGATAGAAAATTTGTGGCAATAGATTAATAGAGACATCTAATACTTCCATAGACTGTCATATATAACATAACTCTTGCAGCACTTGTCAGCTAAGATGCTGTCACCTCATTGATTGCACCATTGTACAGTGACACAGCTCTTCTTGTTCTCTGTGTCATCACAGATCCTGGAGAAGTAGGGGGGAAAGTTGTTGCTTTCACTGGTGGCTCTCTAGATGCACCTGAGTCTTCCACTCCAGGAAGGCAGAGGAGAAACCACTACTGCAGCATCCCCCCAGCCTTTTCTACTTGGTACAGTTGAGACCTGTGGAAAGAAGGTGTGTGTGATGATGTTTTGACAGTGCATCTGTCAGTCTGATTTGCTGCACAGACCGATCTCTGCTGCTGCTCTTTCAGAGTCGAAAACAACAGTTGATGGACAGAATGCAGAACAATGTCTTACATTCACCCCCGTACAGAGATCGGGGCCTAAATCTATCGTTTTTTTGCTCACCACACCACCCCAGTTCAAACATGGCCATATGCAAATCAGCCTTGACCCTGTTCCTCATGGGAACAGTCCAGCCCGAACTGCCAAGCCATGTCTTCCCTGGACCGGAATCAAGCATCCTAGGAGTGGTTTCTGGCTATCAGCCGTCATCAGCCAAGATAGCTTGACTCCAGTGGCGTGGTGGAGAGCACGGGACTCACGTCTGAGGTTACCTGTCCCACTCGGGGTGACAAATGCAAAAACAACAGTTGATCAACAGAATGCAGAACAATGTCATACATTCACCCCAGTACAGAGATCTGGGCCTATATCCATCGTTTTTTGCTCACCACACCACCCCAGTTCAGACATAGCCATATGCAAATAAGCCTTGACCCTGTGCCTCATGGGAACAGTCCAGCCCAAACTGCCAAGCCATGTCTTCCCTGGACCGGAATCAAGCATGTCTTAGCCCACCACAAATGTACATGCATATTCCGATAACATTCACGTTAACCGTACCACCATTACGGTTACACCTTTGCAGCCTTTTATCGTCTCCACTGCACCTTATAAATTGGCAAATAACCTTTCATTGTGACAATTAACTACCATGCTAAGACTCTTTTCTGTATGTTTGTCTTGTCATACATGTTGTATGTCCAGTTATGCTTGGTGAGGGAATCCCCCTTGCACACATATAGCACCTTAGAGAGTGCTTCACATATCTCAATCAACACACTCACTTAAGTATGAGATTGCACCTTCACTTTTTTTTTACCGTCCTGAGGAAAGCCAGTATTAAATTCAAAGGCCTCGCTGAAACATGTAGACCACACCTGGATGTAGTAGGCCCTAATATCATCTCCTCGCTGATAAACGAATATGTCCCCACCAGAGAGCTTCGTTCCTCTTCTAAGTCTCTCCTTCAAATCCCACGTTTCAAACGTAAAAAGTGGGGTGGAGCCTATTTCTCCACCTTGGCTCCTCTATTCTGGAATTCCCTCCCCGACCACCTCCGCTTTGCCACTCATTATCTTTCTTTCCGCAAAGATCTAAAAACGTTCCTTTTCAAACAGGCCTTCTCCGTGTAAACTGGCCTTTTCTTGCCCTACGACAGGCTTATTTTGCCCCAGTTGCTGGACCCTTCACTAGCGCCAAGAAACCGTACGGTGAACGTTGCGCTTTATAAATGTTTTAAATTGGAAATTGGAATATATACTCCGACCACATCCACCAGCCTTTTTTAAAGGCTAACAGAGGCCCAGTTATTAATGTTTAATTAACCCTCGGGTACTGGGACCACTGTATAGCTTTTTTAACCATCAATATTCACGTCACCACACTGCACACTGAGTTACATACCTGCTCCGCTGTAATCAGGCGTCGTAGGACACCCGGGACACCCTCGGTGTTACTGGGTGGGCCCGATGATTAAGCATGCCACCAACTAGGTTGATGGGTGAGGGCTTCATGAAAAACCTAATGGTTTGTACTTCGTCATACAGTTCTGAGTCCTGTTAAACAATTTTCACAATAGGCTAGTCCTTTTTGATTACATATAATCCCTGGGGATACGGACTAGCTACCTAGTCCTCTCTCTCTTCTCTGATAAAGAGCATAATGTGTAAACTATCATGGCAGGGTATGCTTTTTACACAGAGTAATGTGGAAACCGTCATGGCAGGGTATGCTTTATACAAGGGGATATGTGTAAACAGTCTTGGAAGGGTGTGCTTTATGCAAGGGGATATCTGTGAACCGCCATGGCAGGTTTTGCTTTATACAGAGAGTAATGTGTAAACCAACATGGAAGGGTGTGCTTTGTACACAGTAGTACTGGGAAAACAGTCATGGAAGGGTGTGCTTTGTACACAGTAGTAATGCGGAAACAGTCATGGAAGGGTATGATTTATACACAGAGTAATGTGGAAACAGTCATGGAAGGGTATATGTTTTATACACAGAGTAATGTGGAAACAGTCATGGCAGGGTATGCTTTATCCACAGGGGTAATGTGGAAATCGTCATGAAAGGGTTTGCTTTATACATGAGGTAATGTTATATGTCTTTTATTTTTAATAACTTTTAATTTAGTGTTCTAACATAGCTGTACACCATTTTAGAACGGTAAATGTAAAAAATGCCAAAATAGCCTTCAGTGCATCACAGCACATGCATACCCACTGGTGGGTATCTTGTAATGGCTTTTCTTTAATGGAAAGCTCATTCCAAATCATTTCTCTCATTCGTTGGAATACATGCTTTGTGAGGTACTGATGGCTGTTTTGGCATGTTAATGCCATTGAAGAAGGCATTGGCAAAGGCTTCTAAAGTTACCAAGATTACTAATAGGAAGAATGTAAACGTTTTCTGCAACTGCATGTCTTCTTAAACCAGTAAAATATCCAGTGAGTGCGCCACAAAGGCTTTACATCTTGGAATAGCTTTATTTAAATTGAAAACCAATTCCAAATGTGCCTCTTCATTTGTAAGAATGCATGCATTGTGAAACACTGGTGGCCATTTTGGCAAGTTAATGCCAATTAAAAAACATTGCCACAGCCTTTTAGAGCCAATTTTTTTTTTATTGTCTAGCATGCAATAATAATAAAATAAAAACGCAAAATTATGAATCATGTACCTATCATGCAACATTATAGGGTGCAATAGCATGCTTGATGATGAATTACAGAAGGAGATGCATTGGTGCATCCTGCAGTCCAAGAGCTGGACCACGGGCATGCACTACCCAAGGGCCCCCTCTCTAACCCGCCCATCCTTTGTTCAACATAGCTGACATACCAGCAAAACATTGCCAATATATTTTTGGCCGGAATTGGGCAACAAAAAACTTGTCTGAAACTCCATCTCTTGTTTAAGGAGGGCATTTAAGGACCATGGTCAGCCTGAATCAGCGAGGACCAATTTGTTGGCCACATATACTAGCAGTATTTTGTATACGTGACCAAAGAATGATTGTTCTACAGATTACCAAGGTTACTAATGGGCGGGGCTTAATGTGTTTCTGGAGCTGCAGGCCTGTGTTTCTGCAGGCCGCCAGAAGGAATATACCAGGGGAGAGTGCCAGACTACATGATTGAAGTGCGCAGAAGCATGCCTGCAGAATTTTAGCTTGAGTTGAACTTTTATAACCACATCCCACACACAGCCAGGTAGAGGCTTGTCATCTAGGCATTCACAATACACCTGATATACTTGAGGGCCAGCGGCTTAGCATAACTTTTATAAAAGTCCACAGAGAGCTAGTGGGGACCAAGGTCTAACTGTTAGATGTTTAATCTCAGTTCTATTGATGGGACCACACTTTGCAAACCCTACAGATCTCTACCTTACAAGCCTCCCAGAACATGCTGCACTTACTAACAGACCCATCACATCTGTTTGCCAACAGCTCAAGGACCAGATTGAAGCCAGCATAACTTACAATCACTGCATTACAGTACTCAGTGAAAAACCTGCCAACCGGCTTGGAAAGATTGGGTGTATCAACATTGGTATATCAACACATAACCCCCAGTGGTATCCAGGGAAGGGAACTAGAGGCTTCGGAGTCTCTAGGGTGAGCACAGGAAGGCACTTCTAATTGTTTAAGCGGGGGCCCGCAAGAATAGTGAGTTAAAATCCAATTTAATCTCCCACATTTCATTTAATTGTAGGGTGTATTACTTGGTATTAAAATCTGGGTTGTCGGGATTAGGTGACCCATTACCCCATCATTACTGTTACCGTCGTCTACATGTTTCTGCCCACAGCATTCTTCAGGACGAAAGACGGGCTCCTGGTATTGCAATATAATACTAAATTCTGCCTTCTTGTTTGGGCGACCTGTGTCTACCTCTAACCTAACGTATGATTCTTAGATACCTGTGGATACATAAATATTTTTACAGATCAATATTTGGGTGCCTAATTTATAAGTTGGACATAAGTAATGCTACATATATATTACATTATTTACACTTTTTTGCATGCTAGTGTGATGTTTTGTGACACTGCAAACGTGAAATTATTAGAAAAGCATTTCTCAATTTGATTGGTAAAACACTTCCACAGTCCTACCCTGATGTAGGGTCTTTATTGCCCCATGGGAGGAGGGTTCAGGGACCCCTTGTAGGCACACTCTAAGGAAAGTAAATATATTTTAAATGTTTTTTTTTTTTTTTAGAGGATTAGATTAAGTTATAACCTCACACATATGCTTGCTTGGAAAAACACTGTTCTCTCACGCATACTTACTTCCTCAAGGTACGTCCCTCGCCGTACACCTAGACATGACTGCTCCTTCTCCCCTACGATGTCTGAATGGAGGTTTCGTGGGCGTATATATAGGTGTCCAATTATCATGGGAGTAGGTACATGCGTAGCACCTGTAGCAATAAGGTCTGCGCGATGTTCTCTTTTCTAGCTCCGGTGTCCCGTGCGTTGCTCGCCGGCGGCCACGTGATGCCGTGGTGGCTTCCCCGGGCATGGTGCGCTGGTTTCTGAAGCATCCATATGTAGCACAATTAATCAGATGTTTATTAGAGATGTTAACCATTATTTGAATGGCGCTTGCGGGTATGGTGCTATTCAGGGTGGAGAGATTTTATTTCAGGCAAAAAATAAATAAAATATGTATTTTCAATGGGAGTTTGTCTCTACACAATTGCGTGCAGATGGCCCTGTGATAGCTTGTTGATGCCATCTATATACAATTTTTTGAGTGAAAAAATTATTATTAGTGGGAGCTCGTCTCTGCACAGTTCCGTGTAGATGGCAATGTGTCAGCTTGTTAGGGCCTTCCACAATCAAGTGGCTGGGAGAGCCCTTTGTATTTGTCCGACCACCGACCCCTTCGCTGGCTCATGCAAATGAGAGGCGAAAATACCAAGTTGATAAGGTGGTCCATTTCCCTACAGGGGATGGACTTTAGGGTGGAACATCGGCCCGGAGCTGACCACGCCAATGCTGACGGTCTCTCCCGGTTTTTCCGCCTTAGTGACGAGAACTCCCTAGAGGTTGGGTAGCTCTCCCCACTGTCAGCTGGGGGGGACGCATGTTAGACCGGTCAGCCCTAGGGTGGTCTTTCCCTGTGATTTTTTTGCCCTTGCCTCATTTTTTCCACCTACTTTTTGTTGGCCCTTAGGTCTTCGGGCACCTTTTCATAGCTAATCTGTGTTAGGGTGCAGGTGCTCTCTACTTCCAACATGGCTGCCACTGGCCCCTGCTACTGCAGAGTGGTCTTTTTAGTGTAGCACCCTAGTTGCCAGGAGCAGGCTGGGTCACATACAATGTTGCAATGCCAGCCACCCAGCCCCTGTCCATAGTTAGAGTGGGGAAGCTCCTGGAACCTTCCAGAAGGAGGGCGGACCTGACTGTTCCCGCCTCAGAGAGTGGTCACCTGACCTGGGCATATATAAGCAAGGGAGGGAACTTTTTCTAGTCAGTTGGGGCATCACTGACCTGGGGAACCCACGCAGGAGTTTTAGGCGGGAGGGCCTAGTGAGGAACCTATCCTACTGGGAGTGACAGGATCTAGGTGCTGCCTCTTAAGCTGGGTGAGGTGTCCAAAGCTAGCCCCCTGATCTGGCCCAGTGGTAGGGAACCCCAGGGCCCATCTGCAGTGACTGAGGAGAAATTCTTCAAGCCTTCAACTCATCACCCCCCCCCCTCTTCCACTTCAAGAAACAAGCAACTAAGGGCGCAGAACCATCCAAGAGCCAAGAAAACTGCTTCCTGAGACCAGGTACTGGACTGTGCTGCCCTGCGCATCTCCTGCCTACAACTGGTCCTACCGGTCTCTCCCTGACTGAACTGTATGGCAAGCGCTATTATTTGCTCCCATCCTGCCTGCCCTGAGCTACCTGTGCCCTCGTGACTCTAGCGCTGAAGTCCCCTGTGAGGCACTGGAATTCCAAGGCGTTTTTCCTTCAGGGAACATCCTGCCTGCGAGGCGCTGCGCTGGCCCCCAAGCGCTCACCTGCTGTCCCCGAACACTGTGCCCAGAAGCGCCAATTGCCAGGCCAACTCACCGCCACGGCCCGAGCTGTCCGCGCCCTCCCGGGCGTCGTGGAATCTCCTCAGAGGGAGCGTGTGTCCCCCCTCGGCGGCCCCGTATGCCAGGAGAGGGCCGCCGGAAACCCTGAGAGGCCGCGCTGGGCCGGGAAGTATCCTCCTTCGTCTGCCCCAGCGCTCCGGTGAAGGGGCGCGCCATTGATCTCCCCTCGGCGGCCCCCGGTGTCAGGAGAGGGCCGCCGCAACGTAATCATTAGGCCGCTAGGCCTGGGGCCTTCCCCTACCTGCAGCACGTGATGGGGGAACTCCGGCCTCGTCTTCGGCCACGCCCCCCGCCACGCCGCGCAGCCATTGGCTGCCCCGATCCAGCCCTTCTTTCAAGGCCAGCACCCGGAACAGGCCGCGATTCATCGCGGAGGTGGCCCGAAGCTGGAAACGCCCCTCCGCTTGGTCCCGCAGTGTGTGTTTCTCGCCCCTGGCGCCGGTGCGCTGTAGCAGCGTTTGGCACCGCGTCAGGCCGCGAGAGGTCCCCCCACCGGCGGAAGCTTCTCCCGCCGACTCCAGCCTACGCAAGGGCCTCGGAGGGCCGAAGCAGAGAGGTAACCCCCTGGGGAGGAGGGCGGTAGGCCGAGTGAGGCCCGAGGTCGCCCCTCCCCCGGGGTTAACTGTGACTGGGCCCTGTTGGCCCCCTTTTGAATGTGCCTCAAGTATTTGGAGGCTGGAGGGTCAGACACTGTCTTCATTAGATCTTAATGCACCATATTTACAAGCCTGATATGTTCAACGTGTACCATATTGACAAGTCTGTTAATGAGAGGGAGAGTCACTCCACTGTACTGAATTTTCTTGCAGAGGTGGGCTTCCACAATATTCTGATGATCTGATCTGGGTCGCAAACCGATCTGTATTCACAAGAAGAAGGGTTTGTAGTTGCTGACTAAAGGCTGTGTTCTTTGAAGTTCCTTGTAAGACTGATAAATACTTGCTGATATGTTTTATTACTTTCTAGGAAGAGCGTCCATGAGAGGTTTGATGTGTTACTTACACGCAATACTATAGTCGCTTCTTGTAGGATCCTCCAGGTTTATATAATTACCCCTTTGCCTGTCAAAGAGTCTGATGCGACAGGCGGGGTAAGTTAATGCTTCATTGCTTAGATGAGCTGGTTATTATTTTAATGAAAAGTCTACTGCAACTGTTTAATGAAATTACCAATGCAATGCTCTAATTGAAAGCCTATATAAAAAATCTTGATTTTTCAAATACAACTACTGGTGTGGTCCCCATTATTGCGCCACTGTGTGTTTCATTGCATGAGTGTGTTAAGTGGCTGCTTTACACGTAAGCCCCTGGCTGCCTTCCTGCTCGAGCCATGCTACACCCCGGAGAACTGGTGGTCCCAGTTCTTACAGTAAGTATATGTTCTTGCACGATTGATATCCTCCTACCATTCCACTTAGTATGATGTACGCATGGATCCCACGTATATAGTCGTGTGGGTTTGGCGCTGTTCAACAATGGGTCTGTAAATATAGCAGGTAACATGGGATGATCCATGGTAAGCCATTTACCAGGAGGTAATGTTGTTTAACATTAGCAGCCAACTTATGCTGTCTAATGGGAGTAGATTTATGGACCATAAAGTACTCCGCCCTCTTGTATGTAGTAGTACGCAAATTACTGCTGGCATCTCCCAGTCGTGGCCCTGTGCAAGGACTAGTGTGTCTCCTGCAGCATACGGATATGGACCTCGGGCTCTCAGTATAGGATAGAAACTTCCTGTCACTGGTTGTGGCTTTTTGGGCTTTCCAGAACAACAAGTTTAATGAGCATTTTGATAGCTTGTTCTCAGCCAGATAACGGACATATTGATGGATAAGTTCTATGTCCAAAACCCAAACGAAACATAAGACAACACTGCTGGTCACTCCCTGGAATGACCCATTTGTAAACTGGAATTCTAAAACCTCACCCCCATCCCGGCAACCATAAGTGGGAATCTTCTCACTAACCAAACAAACTGAAATCAGAAAAACAGTACACAAACTAATGCATTATATTGTCCTTAAGAAAATTGTTGGTTGAGTGTTACACTGCTAATTAGCATCTTGGAGCATTGGGTTGTTATTGTTTCTACAGATGCAGAGTCTTCTAGTCATCTTCAACTCCCTTTACCTCCACCCACCCCTGAACCCTCAAGTCACTTATGCCTTGTTTTACCTATACCAACCCTGAGCCCTCAAGTCACCCTCAGCTCCCTTTAGCTCCACCCGCCGATGAACTCTCAAAATCACCGTCCCCTGCCTTTACCAACCCCTCCGCTCCCTTAACCTCTACCCACCCCTGAACCCTACAGTCTCCCTCACATCTTTACCACTAACCATACCTAATCCATAACATTACTTTTTTGAAATAATATAAAAAGTATGTCATTTAAGAAAAATAATTACCCACATTGTAAATTGTAAAATACTGTGCGGTAAAGTTATAAATACTTACCTGAATGATACTTACCAGTGTGGTAAAGATCCTGTATGGTAAAAGTAGCATGCAAAAGGCTGGTCCCTTTCAGCCAGGACACTTCCCCGATCCATTCTGAAACACTCTCCTGCCTTCACCCTAACACCCCTAAATGTTTTTGGGACACTGGTGGTTGTTTTATGCCCTTCAATATGTTTCACAGTTTTTTCTCTCTCTGTTTGCTCTCCACCCCACATCCTAGGTCTCGCCCTCAAGAGCGCATGCATGGTCGCTTATGAGATATTTTGTTTACTTACAGGGAGCTTTGAGACCGTCAATCTCTTACCATTGGTAAGCTTCATCGTCACTCATCTCCTTGGTCAGCAAGTGGCAGCTTCACTTACTCTTTGTCTGGTTTTCCCTAACCCAGAATATTTGCCGCTTTCAGAGGTACTTTCCCCCTCCCTCATTGTTAGTGCCCTGCTCCCCTAGTGTTGCTGCTTGTCCAGTCTGCCCCTACCCTTCCCCTATTGCTGCTTGACTGTACACCTGCCACTTCCTCTCCCTTTGTTGTTTGCCCCTTCTCGTTGTGCCAGAAAAAGTGTCCCACAAGTCATGCCAACGGGTTTCAAGATGCTACAAGGATGCAGACTGTGCTAACCCTCCTCCCCTCACCTGCTCCACCCCCCCTTCATGGCCTTTTTTACACCGTCTTCATGCGGGCCAACACGGCCAACTTGAGCTCAGACGTAAAATAATGTTTAAAAATTGTGTGAGGGCAGAGAATAATCCCATACTAAGAAAGAGGATCACTGCCCCTCACAAGCAACGTTTTTTTCTAACTTTCCGCCACACTGCGCACATAGCTAAAACAAATTGACAAAGCCAATAGCTCTACCATAGGTCAGACCCATTAGGTTTGCCAATACTTATATTGAACAAATCATTCTTTTTCCCCTTGGCATAGCATCATGTAATGAGCTCTTGGTTAAGTTTGCTTTGCCTTTTTTCCGCCTTTTGATTATGACGTCGTTACTGCTGCAGGAATTTTTTAGCAAGATGGGGAATTAGTGAGAAGAAGGTACCATTAAAAATGAGCTGCTACATTCGGTAATTGTGTTTATACTGAATCCACCTTTTCCTGCAGATTTCCCCTATCTCTGCCATCCACCTGGTAGGAATATACATATTTTATGTTATGGTGGTGTGTGATGCTGAGAAAAAGGTTGGAACTAACGTGTTTACTTTACACACATTTAGGGTTTTAAATACAGTGAGAATGCAATGCAGAGCCGTTCGGTCTTAGGGGTCTGCTCGGACCTTAGCGTGAATTGGAACAAATTATTCATTTTCACCTTGGCAGGTCACCGCAATGTCTGAAATTGGGCTGCGCTTTACTCCATTCTAGTGGCGCTTTATTCCTTTAAATACTAAGTACGAAAATTACACACTCATCACCATCTCTGACTTAGTGGCACTCGTTACCGAGTTTACTCATGGGTCGTGGAGCCATCATTAACACTTTCAAATTTTGCGGCTTGTTGCCACTGACACTGATCAATATGTGTCTGTTTTCTACTTTGGATAAAATCAATAAAACCATGAATGGCTGTTCATTGTGCATACCATGCAGATATTCTCACAGGTTAAGACATGATAATGTACACATGGCCTTGAGGAAATGACTGAAAGTCCATTATGTGCCAGGGTAGGTAAAAGGTACACGTTGTAACTAGGCACTTCTTTTTGTGACTTTGGCCTTCGGTGTGGGTACGTACAGCTGCCTCCTCAAGGCTACCAGTGCTGTGTCTGCAGACCTATTTTCAATGGGAACAATATGCCGTAGTCCGCACTGTGGAGCTATACATCTTTCCAACAAAATAGTATTATCCATTATATCGAGGAATCTTTCTACTGGCCGTAGGTAACCTCTTGAATTTCAATGCACCATGAATTAAGTTGAGTTGCCCATTAAATTATGGTTATAGATCGTTATCCCTTCAGCTCCACTTTGCATTGAATAGCAGTAGATTCCTCCCTTTAGTTCTAATTACTTTGATAATCCATCTCACTATGAGGTAGTCATTTGTCTTGTGAAGATAGATTCTTATCAGCTTAATTGATGCCCTTGAACTCACCTCGTTCCTGGAATTACAAGCGTATTTGTAAAAGAAGATTTTTTTTGTATAGAAGGGAAAGCTGAATAAAGTAGATCTAATAGTCACGACAAGTTACCCCAGAAAATGCAGCGTCTCTTTGGTATTTCACGTTTTCTGCTCTCCTAACACTGCATGATAGTTTTCGGCATTAAAACTTAAAGCCATTTTACAGAATACATAAATGATGGTTTGTTTTCTCTGTGATATTGAAATGTAATGGATCAATTCTCAAAGATTTGAAACTATAGTGCAGCCCAGCGAAATAGTCATTCGTTACGGGGGTGTCAATAAAAAATACAGCTTTTAAATGATAACTCTTTGTAGCACATCTCTATATAGCACATTTGCCATTTAGACAACAGCATATTATGCAACAGTTTAATATTTCAAAGATGTACACCGAATTCCTAATGTTGTTCTCAGGTTACTAAGGAAGGGCCTGATTTAGATTTTGGTGGATAGATTACTTCTGACACAAAGGTGACAGATATCCTGTCTGCTGAAATATAAATCCCATAGGATATAATGGTATTTGTATTTTAGCAGAAGGAATATCCATCATCATTGTGACTGTGTAATCAGTCCGCCAAAACCTAAATCAGGCCCTAAGTCTGGTGAAAATAATCCAATGATATAGTCACATTATGATCCAGAATTGCCACATTGGACCTACTTAGATGGAAGAAGCCTCATCAGGGCAGCACTTAGTCATTAGAGACAAATATAGTTCGAATTAATTCACACATACTGTTCAGACCACACACTCTTCCTTTTCCTATGTATACACAAGCCTGAATTTAAGCACCAGGTTCTCTTGGTACCTGTACATTGTGGTAGTACCCAAATTTGTTCTGTAGGTAAAAAATTACATTGTAAAGTGTGATTCAAAGAGACTTTTCCAAAGGTCTCACTCTCTCCTTAAAGATGAACTAAGGAATTATGTCACATGACAGAAAACTCTCTTGCCACTAACAGCACAGATAACGCTCTCAACATATACAAGACTGTTGATAAACTTGACCTACAGGAACGCGTCTGCATCTAAAATACAAAGCATTTTTCAGAATAAATAGCCTCTTTAGAAAAACACAGATCTGTCTGGGGGAAAAAAACTTCGAACTCAGATCCCATCTGTGCCCTGGTTTTCTTACCTGGGAAATATTAGAAATATCAGTTTAAGCGTTGCTGCAATGTATACTGACGAGAAGATCTTATTGCACAGGCTTCCTTGAAAATGCAGAAATTTAATCTAACAGGGCTGGAGAGATGCAAGTCTTCTCAAGCTAACAAACTTATTAGACAATGCGTATGCTAGTTTGGTGAAAGGATTCCTAATTGACCTTAAACAAGGTTTAAATGCAGCAAGCTAACAAAGCAACTGTGTCCTAGAAAAGGAAAGGGTCAGAGTGACGGGCATAAGGGGTCTCCTTGACAGCAGAGCCAGTAACAGGTGAGGCAGTGCATATTCACAACAAATAAGTTGATCTGCTCTAGTGCAGGGTTGTAATAAAAGAGCCACTCTTGTGATTTTGGCACCCTATGATGACCCTCAACCACCACCATTTTAATTGACTTTAGTGTGTTCCTTAATGTCGGATGGTCCTGCATATACCTGCTTCTCTTCTGTCCTGTAATATTGCTGTCTTTCAAAGGGAGCTGTTACGAAGTGGAACAGTCTTGCCAAGAGCAGAGCATGTGGGATATGCATTTGAAGGTGTGCAGTTGTGCAGGAATGTGTATTGTATTGAGCATTGGTGAGAATTATGAGTTCTTACTATTGGCGTTGATAAGGTATAATGTCATTCTGTTTTCTGACTTTATCTTGCTTTATGGCAGTGCTCACTATTTTTTAGCTTTGACATGCTTTCATGTCATCTTGCTTTTCAATTCCATCTTGCTTTGGGCCTTTCTGTGTGCATGGCCTAACTAACTCCATTTTCATGACTGTAGCTATTTTCTGTGCTTGCACGTAGCTGCAAAGGGGGAGGGCATATTTCGCTCTTCCTCCTGTTTTCACACTTTACTGACTGGAGAAAACCGGTTCTTATCAGAGGAATGTACATGGTCCGTCTCAAAGCCATAGCAAAGGCTTGATCAACCGATGCTGTGGCCTTGGAGCAGACTAGTACGGGCTCTCATGAAAACGTGGGGGCGAGGCTTGTTTGGATTTGTATTAAAAGGGGGAGCCTCCACTGGTCTGGTGGAAGTTTGGGAGGTTGGATTCCGAGTGAGGGTAGACGTGTCTATCTTGGATTGAACCCTGAACCCTGAACCCTGATTGCTGAGCTCTGATGCCCGGCTGTGTGAAGACTTCCCCCGGCCAAAAGTGGGCAGTGTATGCATCAGGTGATGTATTGAGTTTTGTGGTTATTGCCATTGTGATGTGAGCCAGTGGATGTGATCATTTGAGGTTTTTTTCTTTGTGTTGTGGGAGGTGCACATCCAGAGTGATCCTCTACTGTGTGTGTGTGTATATATATATATATATATATATATATATATATATATATATATATATATATATATATATATATATATATCTGATCTCTTGCAGGACGTCCAGAGTATCTTAACTTATATCCGTTATTGCTTGTTTATTAATCAGTATAATTCATTGATTCATGCCTTTAGATTATAAGTTTGCTACATGTATTTGAATCTTAAGGATTTGGTATCTGAGTTAGCCTTTGTTGAGAGTATTATGCAATAAACCCCAAGCCTTATTCTAAAAGTGATAGTCTTTGCATTTTGTTAAATAAAACCCCTTTTCAAAAGGTGCTGTTTGTTTTGTGTTGAAGTCTTGCAGTGCCATGGGTGGTAAAACATGCTCAAAAGTGTATATTATTCAAAGGTGCAGTGGTATATTTACCCCCCAGGTGGGAGTGCAGTGATTGGGTGTGGCTTATTGGTGAGAGGCCACATTCAAAACGAGGGTCTATTGGGGTGTACCAAAGCGAAGCATCTGTGATTCCACCACCATGATGTCCTAGTCCTTCCAGCTCGTCTCGTGCTATTCTCGTGCAGCACAAGACAGGGTTTTTGGTCATTCATGGCATTTTATCGTCGGATTTAGGTCACAACTCCAGTAGTATAGAGTCCCAATTAACCACACTTTTGTTTGCACTTGCTCTGTACCTCACACGCATCCAAGCGGCATCCTCTGCAGCCCTGCCAAGTATCACGCATCAGGCGTGATACGAACGCATTTTTGTGCAGTGATCCACATCACCGCACGAAAATGTAAAGTCACGCATTTGTATTGCCTCCTTGACACCACCACCAGTGCAAAGGAAGTCGTTATGCTGGCCAAACAGTGCACTCCCACTGAGCATGCAGCTCGTACCGCATGATGCTGCTCTGGCAGAGTGTGTGATTGTAGTAGTGTGAAAGTCTACTCAGGTCAGGAGCTTCGCGCGCCGAACTGGTGGCTCATTGCTGCCCTGGCTGCAGCAATGAGCATTCATAATTAGCCCAGCTGCTGCCGCCGGCCGGGGTTACCACGGCAATTATGTGACATGTTGTGGTCACGTGATTGCAACAAACACTGTATCCTTAACTCTTGGAGAGCGCGGCAGGGTGAGTGCAGTTTTTTGTTTCATTTGCCACGGTCTGCCACTCTGCATTTATTATTTTGTCAATGGTGTCCCCTCAATAATGCACACCGGTGTTCACTGGACGGATGACTCATGACAAGAGGCAGGAGCAGATTATTATAATAAAGATTCGGGGCAGCTGAGTGATGAGCACGCCACTTTCAGATACCTGGCTGCCAAGTACTGGAACGCTTTACCCCTATATTTGCGATTGGAACCATCTGAAAACATTTTTAGAAAAAAACTTAAAACTCTTTTATTCAGCAGGTAGGCGTCTGGGAGGGTGGGTGGACTGTTAGCTCTCACTTATCATAGCGCGGGGACACGCCGGTGGGCGTACATCCAGGCGCTTTACAAATGCCCAAAATGAAAAAATTAAACTGCTCGCACCACCACAGGCCTGCCTCCGCCTCTCTGAAGCTCACCCGACCCCTCTACATTGGCTGCTGCTGACCCGCCGTTGTGAGCCTGCTGCCGCCCTCAATCACTGCAGAGAATACTGTTCGCCAGTGCACCTTCGGCCTGCTGCTCTGTGCAGAATGCGTAGAGTGGTATATTCATGATCCCGCCGTATTAGGAGTCAGTGACTCGGGCCGGGCTGCTGCCTGCAGCTGTGAGATCATGTACCAGCCTGCCTCAAATCCAAGTAAGTGCAACATGAAACATTACTCATAACATGTGATCTCGTAAAACGATCAGTGCTCTTAATAAAATGCAATGTTTGTCAGAGCAGAAGAAATTAAGAGGAACACCTGCTCAAAATCTCGGTAGTGGAGTCTGTGCCTCGGATACATTCAGTACCCCAGCGGCCGATGTGTGATTTCAAGTGATGAGGCCCAATCTGCAAAGCAGTCCTCATCGCCTTCTTTTCTCTCCCCCCCCCCATAGCAGTCATTTTGTTATTCTGTACTTGAGGTGAGCAAGTGGCACATTGCGCCGGTTTCGCAACACATAATCTGACCTTACTACAATAACTCCCTTTGCTAAAATTTAGAGAAATCTTCTTTTGTTTGTAGTGGTGCACCGCGCACTGTCAATAAGTGGTGCATATCTGAGTCCTCATTTTGTTTAATCGTATGGTCAGCTTAGAAGGGCACTAGGTGCTTCAGTTTCTGGTTATTTCCAACAGTTTAAACATCTTCTTAGAGAGTCTTGTTGCTCAAATGGGTGCAATTGTTATTTATATGTTTTCCTAGTCTTCCTTGCTTGATTTTGCTTGCGATAAAGTGTCGCTCATAGTCATTGAAATGTCACTCATAACTTCACTGGAATTATGAAAATGTCACACATAGCAATATGAAACCTTGGCAGCTATGCCTCTGCCTGCTCCCATATGTAAAGTTCTGCTTCTTAGGCCCTCAGGACTAGTGCCTGTGTGGACTTCTTATTAAGTGATATTACTTATATAGCTAATAAAAGGGCCAGATCTAAACCACATAGTCCTATTTGTTCTGGACTGCTCCATCCTACCCCACTAGAGTTTTAGGTGGTCTTCTGTAATTCTGGTGGCTGTTCTGTCTTTGGGATTATTCGTGTAGACTGTATTCATACTTATACAGTTCAGACCTAGACACTGTCAACTGCTTTTTGATACCATATTAATTTCAATGTTATTTCCAAATAAATCACTTGGACAACATCACGTTTTGTTGCAGGCACTGTGTGCTAAACATTCACTCTAGAACAATCCTTAAACACAGCAAGTAACCCATTTTGAATTTTAGGTCTTATTTATTGCATCTTTGCACCATTGAATGGATAGCTTTGGACAGATGGTCAACTCTACTGAAGCCAATAGACATCTTACCATGCCCCTTGGCTACAGTGCCTAATGCCTCAACAGTGGTTGAATACATGTACTACATCCGGTGAGTGGCAAGGCTTATGATGACCACCAGAATAATAAATTGTTCTCTGCTGCCACGCGCAGAAGTAGTAAGCGCTTGCATTAAGGATTACTTGCTAAAAGAAGTCAGATCAACTGGATACCATAATGATTATTTAAGTTATCCTCATCCCGCAACATTGTGTTTTTTTTAGCTTGCATATGTTTCATTGGTTTGTAAGGAACACATTTTTACGAAACACTCCACCTGACAAAAAAAGGAAGCCCTTTAGATCATTGGCAGCAGAATGGTTACATGGATCAGTGGTGGGGGTGATTGGTGATAAATGGGAACATGCAAAGACAATACATTACATATAATATTCAGTACATAGTTGCATGCGTAGAACGATGAAACAAATGGCTGTAAATCACATGACGTTTGGTCGAGTGCCAAAGAGAGGTCTCCAGGTTCCATGCTCTGCCACCTAGGCACTATATTGCATCTTGGCTTGATTGTATTGATATGTTTATGGTGACATTTATTTTTATAACCCTTACGCGTGTAAATGGGTGCATTAGAAAATGGGTTTAAATATGCTAAAACAAATGGATATCTGTCAAAACAGGTGCTTAGGATTGAATTGAGTGTGTTTGATTGTGTTTGGGTAATTTAAAGATGTGGAGAAGCAAATTATTGAGGTTAAAATATTTTGACATTTACATTTTGTTTTATGTGGCAATTGTATAAAGAGTCATTTTAAAAAGAAGTTAATGCTTAGTAATAGTCTCTGCCTTGTAATAAGGTTGGTCAATATTTCAAAAATTAAAACGCCAATTATTTGTTGCTACATGGTCATGGACGATACATAGGAATCACAGTCTGAAAAACTATAGTTTACTGAAGCAGGGCTAAAGTTAAATTACTGCATCGGGAATGGATGTGATTTAGAGGTAACAATTACTACTCCTATGGTTATACCTTGTTGTTAAACCTGGCATAATTGGTGTGGGTTTCCCCTGTATTTTTGTCTTTGCCTCCTATATTTTTGCTGTGTGGTTTTGCTGGTCTAGATGCTTTAGACACTTTGCCACTGCTGTTCAGTGCCAAAGTGCAAGTGCCCTCTTTGTAAATTGTTGTTATGGATTGGTGTTTCCAGGATTGGCTTATTTGATATATTAGTCAGTCCCTAGCATAGTGCACTGTGTGTGCCCAGGGCCTGTAAATCCAATGCTGCTGGTGGGCCTGCGGTACAAAAGGGGGTGGTGATGGACGGAGCATCTGAACCAATCAAACACTTACACCCAGTCAACAGATCTGGGTTTAATCCATCACCGAGTGGGCTAAAGAACGGTGATGGATTAAACCCAGATCTGTTGACTGGGTGTGAGTGTTTGATTGGTTCAGATGCTCCGTCCATCACCACCCCCTTTTGTACCACTTTGTTCGCCATAAGTTGGCAGGGTATGCTCAGACGTGAGTCCCTTGCTCACTTTGCCACTGGATTCAAGCAAGCCGGGCTGAAGACGGCTGAAATGCCAGAAACCGGTCCTCGGAAGCTTGTTTCCGGTCCAGGGAAGGCATGGCTTGGCAGATCGGGCTGGACTGTTCCCATGAGGCACAGGGTCAGACTGATTCCAGGGAAGGCATGGCAGTTCGGGCTGGACTGTTCCCATGAGGCACAGGGTCAGACTGATTTGCATATGGCCATGTCTGAACTGGGGTGGCAGAGTGGGCTAAAGAACGGTGATGAATTAAACCCAGATCTGTTGACTGGGTGTGTGTTTGATTGGTTCAGATGCTCCGTCCATCACCACCCCCTTTTGTACCGCTAGTGGGCCTGCAGCACTGGGTGTGCCACCCACCTAAGCAGCCTGTAAATGTAACTCTGGCCTGCCATTGCAGTGCCTGTGTGCAGTCTACTACTGACATGTCGACTTGGCAATTGCACCCACTTGCCAGGCCTAACCCTTCCCTTTTCTTATATGGTAGTCACGCCTAAGGTAGGCCCAAGGTACCCCTGTGGGCAGGGTGCAGTGTATGTGAAAGGTAGGACAAGCCCTGGTGTGTGTGGTATGTCCCGATAGTGAATTACTGCCAATTTCGTTTGTCACTATTGCAAGGCTACCTGTTAACATAGGATATAATGAGCAGTTTTGCTTATAACATCTTATATGCATAACTACCACTGGGAACAAGGTAAGAAATTTAAGTTTAGTATGCATGAACTCAGAAAGTTAAAATGCATCTTTTAGTGAGGGCGATTTTTACATTCTGTGTTTGAAAATACTACTTTTAGAAAGTAGGTATTTTCTTGCTCGGCCATCCAGTGTGCCTCTGCTAGGATGTGTACTGACTGTCTGGCTTTAGGAGTGTAAGTAGCTGGGGATGTGGAGTGGCTCCAGAGAGTCTGGGTGAGTCAGGGCTGGGGTGAGTCAGGGCTGGGCTGAATAGACCTGGGCTGCATGTATAGTAGGGGAGTAGATTTCCTTTCACCTGAATGGGCCTGGTCTGTCTTCCACAATGCTTTCTCAGCACAGAGCTTCTCTGCCACAGAGAACAAAAGATTTTGTAGTATAAAAAGAGGGGCCCAGACCCCAGAGTTTTAGATCACTTCTGGGAATCAAGAGGGACCTTTGCTAAGGAGAAGAGCTGGAGGAGGAATACTGCCCCTGTACTGTTTGCTGTCTGGGGTTGGCCTGCAGTGGCTACTTGCTGCCAAGTAAAGGAAAAAGGACTTTGCTGTTTGCTGTATCCCCTCCTTGAGGAAGATCTCCAAGGGCTGGAATTGAGCTTGCCTCCTGTTCTGAAGTCTCAGGGACACAAAGACTTCACCATCAATCCCCCCACCCCCCTGGACTAATTGTTTTAACCAGTTTACCAATCACGTATAAGTGATATTTGAAAGCTTTGCCTTTTCAATGTGGATTGATGAACACTAGACAACCATTGGCAAAACCAATAGGATTTTGTCTTTAAAAGACTGAACTATTGGCTTTCTTTGCCAGTGCTTGTTGGCGCTGCCATACATGTGTGTCAACGCATAATGCCCATAAATGGCCACCAATGTTGGGATGTGTTATAAGAACCCCATTCCAAGATGGCTACCAATGCAGTTCCTGAGGATTATTTAAACCCTGTAGTGGATGAAGCAGGAAGAACTCTGAGTCAGTCTTTGCTCTTCATAGGTTTTGGATCCCAGAGGTTTACTGAATAGTTGGAAATGACGGATATATGTGAACTACTCTTTGGTACAATTGGAGCCACTCGTATATACAAATGTAGCTTGACCTTAAACTGATATAGAAAATATAACAAGCATTTGCAATGCAGTAGGTCTCGCATTTGCTAGAGTTTAAACTATTGGCATTGTAAATGACAATGCCTTTTATTTCTGTTTTGATCATTAACACATACCTAAAAGGCATTGTAATTTACAATGCCAATAGCTCAAACTCTTGTAAATGCGAGACCTATTTAATTTCAAAGAAGCGGCCACCAGAAGTAAAAGGGTTAGTTCTCATGGGAGGTTACAAATGAAGACAAGGCGGTACTAAGGACTAACAAACCTATTAACGAATCAGAAGTCCACATTTACAAAGGACAATGACACTATGCAATGAAAAATATGGGTGGAGAGTGGGAGAGTTTCAAGACCATACTCGAATACAGCATGCCTTGCAGAGCAGCGTATGTGTTGCCCAGGCTCGAACTAAAAAGGTGATAGTGGGAGGAATGCTGGAATGACAGTACAGAACTGGAAATGCAGCCCCCAGCGACATGAAGCCATCTGGGCATATTACATTTGGGGCACCTCTCATATCAACACTGCACACTGTGCTGCACAGCACTGTGAGTACCACTGTGAACCTACCACCATAAACATACAACTAGTGTTTCTCTCTATCTATATAATAGCATAGCGTCAATATGCCTCTGGAAAAAACCCAGTAAAAATGCAATTGGGTAACAACCAGTCTTTTAAGCTCAGTGACACACTTTGTGTCATCACTCTGTGCCCTGATACTTTGTGCACCATCTTCCTGGACAATTGAATGTCAGTGTATGACAAGGCAAGAGGTTTTATGTTTGTTTGCACTTCTGTACAAACGCAGGAGCACAAAGATGACACTGATTGATCGCTCTCCCAATTTGTACTCCTATTTTGTACTGAAGTATGTCCTCTGCGCATGTACTTTTAAAGCTGTACTGCATTCATAATAACAAACAACAAGAAAAATGCCAATACTGATCCACTATTTAAATTATTTCAACCAAGGGTGCAAGAGCCATAAAACAATACACCCGTAAGCTCCTTAGTAGCTTTTATTTCAATAGCATAGAATCTTTTCAAATTTCTTATCTCCAAAAGGGAACACATGACTAAATGTGATGAACAAAAAATAAATTGTGAATAAAATTCAACACAAAAACCAATAATCAATCTACTTGCATTCACATACTTCCAAACACATTCACTCTACACAACACCATACACATTCAGCCTACATGGTGCAAAAAGGGTGGGACAAGTAATCCACCTAGAAAGTACCTGAAATGCCAAACAAAACTGTGATTACCTTACAAAAAGATTTTATCTATAAATGTACCCTGTACAATATTTACACTAATGTACAACCAATGGAATATTTACATTAATCGGGCACAACACAAACAATCCTATTCAACAAAACCACTGTTTGGCAAAAAAACGTGGTCTACGCGTTTCAAATCCCTTTGTTCATGGGATTCTCTTCAACCACTGCAAAACAAAAAAGAAAAATATGACTGTTGCCTATTCGAATCAAGAGAGCGCTCACATCTCATACATCACCTCAGTGCCTCCTTACCTATTCTGAAAAAGCCAAAAGATCAGTTTTCAAAGAAGTAAAGCTGTCGAAAGTAGCTGTGGTGCAACAAAGGGGGATGAGGGAAGAATAGAGAAAGGGGGACAAACACATGAGTTTGTCATGTCGTAAATGGATCGGTCAACCACCTAAAAAAACATTCTGAATGCTGTTTACACTTACTTGTTGAATGCCCACTCTAGCGGTTCATAAATGACTTGACCCAAAATTCCAATAATGGATGGCGACGGCATCCTGTTCATGGACAAAAACCGAAACCATGGGCTTAACTCCCTTTGTAATTTAATTTGTAAAACACCCCTTCTCAATCTTCCCAAACGCTTAACAGCGTTCACATACCTCCGGCACTAAAAATCCAGCTTCGTATAATCCTTTCTTGAGCATGTGCTCCAACAAAGTTCCGTGCTGTTAATGAAAAGAGATACGTTCAGAGCCCATCCGTTCACTTATAGCTCTCCCTACCCAAGCCATTATACGCCAGAAATCCGCCTACCGTGAATGAAGCAAGGTTCCCTTTCCAAACGGTCGTGACACTCGATATCACTGGCGTATAGACGTAAGCCATGATCATGTGCGTAAATACGTCCAATCTTCCCTGCCGTATCTGGGTATTGTAGTTCCTTGAGGTAACGGAGCAGACGTGAAAAGTGATTAAAAATTTGAGGTGGCAATTTCCCGTGTTAGAGCTGGTCTTCTAGCATTAAACTGTGTACTTAGACACATATTCAATAACAATTCAATAAAAATTCGGGACATAAATGCTAGAACCTATTTACGTGGCGCCCAAAATTATGTTTTTCCATGAGCATTCTGGGAGTGGAAGTCCATAGCAAGGAATATACTCACAATCTGCCGTGTCTGGGTGTTGTATTTCCTTGGGATAACGGTTCGAACTTGAAAAGTGAAGGCGGCAGGGTACCATGTTATGACTAGTCTCATAGCAATAAACTATGTACTTAAACACGTATTTAATAAGAATTCACATGACTTTAATGCTTGAACCTATTTCCATGGAAATAAAAAGTTATATAATTAATTGAGCATTCTGGGAGTCAAAGTCCTTGGCAAGGGATGTACTCTCACATGGGCACCTCTCAACGGCCCGGTACTCTGGCCATATTAGTTGTCAAAGCATGGCAATGGAATATTGTTCGTTGCGCCTCAGAGAGGATAAAAAAACTGAATGATGACCTCCTTTGTTAAAGGGAGCTACATAGTGTCGGGCACCTAAACAGATGTCAACTGTTATCCAACCGAATCCTCTACAGCGGACAAAAAGTCATAACTTATATAGTTCAGATATCTCATTGAGACCAGACACAGCCGTGTCGAATTTCACAATGAGAAGGGATTCTCTTTGAGACAATTTCAATTCTCCAGTATTAGGGGTGTCTTTCATAGATTCACATGCTTGAATATTCCCCGTCGTCGAAGTGGGAGTCCCACGGTAAATAAAATAGCAATAATTCTAAATATATATATATATATATATATATATAAAAACATAATACATGATAAAAGAAGAGGAAATACAACTGAAAAACCTCCAAAACGGTTCCTACATAGGAATGCATGGTAAAGTGATAAAACTACTTGGAACACATTAGTGTCATTATGTTAGTCCAAATTACAGCCAATCAGGCGCCAGCACCCTCTAGAACCTTCTCCTCAGAAGCTCAAGCCCTCAGAATTTCAACCGCACGTCGTGTGTAAGGGAGTCTCCCTGAGCTCTGCTCAGTTCTTCACTTCTATCTTCTAGTTCCAGTTTTTTCTCAACATGTCAAGTAAGAAGTCTTTATTCAGACCTTGCTCTTCTTGTGGGAAACTGCGCCTTTTTGAGAAGGACACCCACCAGAAGTGTATCTATTGTTGGCAGCTGCAAGTTCTGTAGAACTTTTTCTACTAAGACTCTCAAGGACAGAGAAGGCCGTCTTCTCCTTTGGCTCCAACGTCTAAAGGACAAAGATTCTGCCCTGTCAGACGCAGAAAGTTTTCACTCTGGTCCTTTAGCAGCCTCTAAGCGTGATAGTGTACAGGATTTTCCATCTCCTTTCCTCAAAAAGAAGAAATTAGCCCTGCCTCTGGCTTCTGTGGTGTCTCCTACCACTTCTACTACGACTACGCCCACGAGACCTGGCTCTAAGGCGTCTTCTGCTGCCTCTAGGTGTGTTTCCACACCTCTCAGAGTTCCGTCGTCGACGGGAGCATCTACGAGCGTTCCGACGACGAGAAACCCATTGTCTGCATCATCGACGACGACGCTGACGACGGCATCAGCTTTTACTTCGTCGACGACGGTCTCGTCAACAGCATTCACGTCGATGAGAGTTTCTTTGCCTTCAAAGCCTGTTCCGTCGACGATTCCCATCACCTTGTCGACGAAGAAAGATTCCTCGTCGACGAAAGTCTCTAAGAAATCTTTGTCGTCGACTACGATTCCGTCGACCAAGGTATCGTCGACGAAGACTCCGTCGACCAAAGCCCCGTCGACGAGGACTCCGTCTACAGAGGTTCTGCCTACGTCGACGACTGCACCGTCGACGACTGCACCGTCAACGACTTCGTCTACGATGGATCGCCCGTCGACGGCGACCCTGACGACGACTCCGTCGACGGCCGCACCGTCGACGATGGGTTCTTCGAAATTATCTTCGTCGACAGCCAAATCAGCAACGTTGACGATAGTCGACGACGCCGTCGACGGTTGCACCGGCTTCCTTTGCCTCATTGCAGTTAGTGCCTTTGAAGACTTCAGGATCCTCTGCTGATTCATCCCATCGTCGCAATAAGGCTCCGTGTCAACAATTCCCTGCTCCAGAGCCGCAACCACCTTCTCCAATGTTTGCCACTACCTCTGAGCATGACACTGACTCTGAAAATGAAGGGGACACTTTTGGGGCGGCCCATAGTCCCTCTGATTTGATTATTAAATGTCAGGAGTCTGACACTGATGAAGATGGCGGAGACCAAGAGTCTCAACCAGAGGAACAGCTGGTCCAAGTACCTATGGCTACAATACCATTAACCTTGATCTCAAATATCCAACATATGCTGGATTATTACAACCGGCGTTTCCCAGCAACGCCGCAAGGTACTCCTGTTCTCCAGTATTAGGGGTGTCTTTCATAGATTCACATGCCTGAATCATTCCCCGTCGTCGGAGTGGGAGTCCCACGTACATAAAAAAGCAATAATATGCCATAAATATGTAGTAATACTAATAGAAAATGAACCAGGAAGTAAAGCAGCCAATGCTACAGTAGGCAAAAAACTTCCACATCTATGACTCTCATAGTCATTATGTATAGTCCAAACTACAGCCAATCAGGCGCCAGCACCCACCAGAATGTTCTCCCCAGAGGCTCAGGCTCTCAGATTTTCTACCGCACGTCGTGTGAAAGGGAGTCTCCCTGAGCTCTGCTCAGTTTCTTACTTCTAACTTCATTTGTTTCTACTTTTAAGGATGTCTTCTAAGAAATCTCTCTTTAGAGCCTGTGATTGCTGTGGTAAGCTTCGGCTTTTTGAAAAAGATCCACATAAGTGTATCTATTGTCTGTACCCAGATCACCAGGCCTCTGACTGTAAGATCTGCAGAACCATGCCTCAAAAGACTCTCAGGGATAGAGAGGGTCGTTTACTTCTGTGGTTGAAAAGGCTAAAGGATTCTTCTAATCCTGCTTCTGAGGTAGGCAGCATTACCTCTGGTTCTACTTCAGCCTCTAGGAAGAGGCCTGGTCCTGAAGGAATGTCATCTCCTAAGGCTAAGGTGACTAAAAAACAACCACCTGCTAAGGGACTGGAAAAGCCTTCAACATCCAAGACTGTCCCCACAACCAAGGGCACGGAAAGCGCTTCTGTTTCTAAAAAGGGGACAATCATCAAGTTTCCCCAGTCATCTGAGAAGATTTTACCACAGACCTCATCTCCACCTACTGCGATGTCCTCTTCAGCTTCCCCGTCGACGAGAACGACGACTACAGTGACATCGACGGTAACATTTTCCTCTCCTAAACCTGGTATGGTTATGTCATCGTCGACGGCGTCTCCAACTATGGTATTTGTTTCTGTGAGGCCTGTATCGTCGACACCTCGTCGTCGACACCTCTAAAGGCTTTACCGCCGACGAAAAAGACTCCGTCGGCGAGCTCGTCGTCAGGCTCCACGCCGTCGACGAAAATAACACCGTCGACGAAGAGTGTCCCGTCGACGAAGAGTGTCCCGTCGACGAAGAGTGTCCCGTCGACGAAGAGTGTCTCGTCGACGAAGAGTGTCCCGTCGACGAAGAGTGTCCCGTCGAATAGAGTGTCCCGTCGACGAAGAGTGTCTCGTCGACGAAAGGTGTCCCGTCGACGACAAAACCATTGGAAGGGAATCCTCCGACGCCGCCGCAGTTGTCATCATGCACGGCACTACAGGTTTGGTCTCCGTCGACGGTGTTTTTAACACCACGACAAGCATCGGGGCAAATACGTGAAACAGCAATGCAGCTTTCACCCCTTTGTATTTCACCTCAAAAGGTGTCTTCTGAAGTGCCAGACCAACTTTTGGACACTGAAAGTGAGGATGAGATGGTCCAGAATACTTTTGGACAAGCTACTAGTCCATCGGAGTTGCATATTAAACTTCAAGAGGAGGAATGTGATGATTCTCAATCTCCTGTTAATGTATCGACACCAGTGAGTAACCCTGTTGCTCAAGTGCCTATGGCTTTGCTATCCAATTTACAATTTATGCTGGACGATTACTATAGGAGGTTCCCACCATCAGAATCAGCAGGTTCTGGACCGGCAACTCCAACTTCGGAAGCACCTCCAACCGTGCTCCCACCGGTGTGTCCGTCTTCACACCCACAACCTCCTCAGGAAGGAGATCCGCAATCTTCGGAAGATGAAGACCAAAGGGAAGAAGGAGAAGTGGATGATTTATCGGAGTGGGATGACTATCAAGTACAATCTCCTTCAACATCTCCTCAGACTGCGTCGGCCTCCCCTCCGGTGGATGTAGCGAGTTTTCACTTATTGATGGAGCGTGCAACCGAACGCTTTCATATAAAGATGGAACACACGCAACAAGAATGTTTCTTATACGATTTCAAGGATCAGCCCAGACGACAAATAAAAACAATACCCATAGTTGATTTAATCTGGAAGGAAGGTATTAAGGTGATGGCAATGCCGGCTTCCATTCCTCCGGTCTTGCCACGCATTGATAAAAAGTATAAAGCTCCCGAAAAATCGCCTGCATGTCTAATTGGACAGGCAAAACTTGACTCAGTAATTGTCCAGGCTGCTCAGAAGAGAGCCAGAAATCCATCCTCTGCAGTTACGGCGCCGCCGGATAGGGATGGCAGACGCCTAGACTCAATTGGAAAACGAGTTTCCACCATGGCTGCAACAACTGTTCGTGCTGCCAATGCATTGGCCATCTTAGGTCGGTACGACCGCCAAATGTGGTCTGACATCGCACCATTTATCGATCTCCTCCCTGAACAATCCAAGGCTGAAGCACTCCAAATTCTTCAAGAAGGTCAAAGGATCTCCGAAGAGATTATCGATTCAGCTGTAGATGTCGCATCTACGGGATTTCGTCAATTAGCAGGAGCTGCTGTCCTGCGTAGACAGGGATGGTTACATTCAACTTCTTTCAGGCAAGAGGTCCAAAACAGAGTTTTAGACATGCCATTTGATGGCGAATATTTATTCGGCCCCAAAGTGGAGGAAGCATTACAAACAATTAAAAAGGATACTGAAACAGCCAGATCCTTGGGCACTCTACAATTCCGCAAGCCGCCCTTTCGAGGAGCGAGAGGACGAGGAACGTCCTTCAATAGAGGTGGATACCAACAACAATCCACATACCGACAAAGTAACCAGCGCTATCAGACACAGCGCTACCAGTCTTATGGGCAGAAAAGATCACAATACACCCCGAACAGGGGTAAGACTAATTACCGCGGCAAAGACAAGCGACAATGAAACTTTTCACCTGCCACCACCATCTTTCCACCCTCACAAAAGACTTGGCGGAAGAATATCGAAATTTTACTCCAACTGGCAGTCTATAACAACAGACAAATGGGTCCTGGATATTGTGGCCAGGGGCCATGCCCTAGAATTCGAAAAATTCCCTCCGAATGTACTGCCAAAAGGACCGCCTCCAGCTCACCTGAAGGAGCTGCTTACCCAAATCAAAATGATGATACAAAAGGGAGCGATCGAGAGCGTTCCTCAGAGGATGAGAGGATTAGGATTTTACTCCAGGTTCTTCCTGATAAGGAAGAAGAACGGGGAGTGGCGCCCGATACTCGATCTTCGCGCTTTGAACAAATATCTAAGGAAATTAACGTTCCGGATGTTATCTCTTCAGGAAATATTGCATCTTCTAGCAGCAGGAGATTGCATGGTCACTTTAGATCTCCAGGAGGCATATTTCCACATCCCCATCCTACCTCGCCACAGGAAATTCCTTCGCTTCAGGGTGGCTGGCAGGGACTACCAGTTCAAGGTCCTTCCTTTTGGACTGCGGTCAGCTCCAAGAGTATTTACAAAAGTGTTAGCTACAGTGGCTGCGCACCTCCGGCTGGAGGGAATACAAATTTTCCCATATCTGGACGACTGCCATATAAAGGCCAGTTCTCACGAAACCGTTCAACGTCACCTTCAACAGTGTCTGCACCTGTTTCAATCTCTAGGCCTGACCATCAATATCAGCAAATCCCAAATGCAATCGTCTCAAAGAAGAGCATTCTTAGGAGCGATTCTGGACACTCAAAAACTCAGAGCTTTCGTCTCCAAGGAGAGACAAATGAAAATAAGTCGGCTAGCACAAGATCTCATGCAAAGAAAGTCAGTTTCAGTCCGACTGTACAAGTCTTTTCTAAGGGTGGCATCGGCTTGTATTCCATTACTTCCAAATTGCCGGCTTCGAATGAGGCCGCTTCAGGAGGAACTAACCTTACAGTGGCAGCAGGTGTCGGGCACTTTCGAGGACCTCATTCAAATCACACCACTCATGAAGAAGTCTCTTCTCTGGTGGACACAGAGGTGTCATCTGAGTCAGGGTTGTGCGTTCCTTCAAGAAGCACCAAGTCTAACCATCACTACAGATGCATCCCTCGAGGGCTGGGGGGCTCATTTACAAGGCCTCACGATCAGCGGCAAATGGACTGCGCAACAGAAACTGTGGCACATCAACCGTTTAGAACTGAGAGCCATTTTTCTTGCACTCAAGGCGTTTTGTGCCATCATTCAGGACACCAATGTGTTGATACGAACAGACAACACAACAAGCATGCACTACGTCAACAAGCAGGGGGGAACTCGATCTCTTCTCCTGTCTCAAGAGGCGCAGGATTTATGGACATGGGCTCTTCACCATGTACAGTTGCAAGCAGTGCATGTTCCGGGGACAGAAAACGTCCTAGCGGACGCACTCAGCAGTACAACGATCACCACCCACGAATGGGAGCTTCACCAGGAGACCGTGGAACACATATTTCATCATTGGGGTTGGCCAGACCTAGATCTATTTGCGACAAGTACCAACAGCAAATGCCAAAGCTTCGCAAGCTGGCACCCCCACAAGAATTCTCTGGGGAATGCGTTCTCCATCAATTGGTCTCTGACGTTTGCGTACGCTTTCCCACCGATTCCGCTAGTCCCCAAGGTTCTGTGGAAGATGAAGAAGGAACCTTGCCGACTCATCCTGATTGCGCCCAGATGGCCGCGCCAGTATTGGTTTACAGAGCTCCTCCTACTGTCAGAGAGCAAGCCAATTCAGTTACATCCAATCCCAAACTTGCTCAGCATTCAGGAAGGACAAGTCTTCCATCCGGACCCAGCATCTCTGAGATTAGCGGCCTGGCTCCTGAACACAGTGAGTTCGCACACCTGAACATCCCGGAGGACTGTAAAGAGGTGTTGGCCAAGGCTAGAGCGCCCGCTACCATCAAGACGTACAGTCTGAAATGGAAGCGCTTCTGTATCTGGTGCCGTTCAGCAGGGGTTCACCCTTTTTTAGCAAAACCTGAGGAAATTCTTCCTTTTTTCTTGCAGTTAGCACGAACAGGTCTGTCTCATGCTACTTTAAAGGTGTTTCTGGCTGCAATATCCAGATATCGACAGGATGGGTCCAATTCTCTGTACTCAGCACGGATTATCCAACAGTTCTTTAGAGGCCTCTTTAGAATGTTCCCTCCTGTACGCCGTCCGCCTCCTTCGTGGCATCTGAATGTGGTCCTAGGTCAACTCATGCGTCACCCATTCGAGCCCATCCATAAAGCCGACTTGAAGTATCTTTCGTGGAAAGTATCACTGCTCTTAGCCTTAACATCCGCCAGGAGGGTTAGTGATATCCAAGCTTTCACTGTGCATCATCCTTTCCTGCAATTCACAAGTGATTCTGTGATACTTCGCACAAATCCTAAATACATTCCGAAGGTACCTTCGGATTCCCATCTGAACGAACCTATTGTTCTTAAGTCGTTCTTTCCAGACCCGCAAACACCTGCGGAAAGAGCTTTACACTCGCTTGACATTAAAAGATGTCTTAAATTCTATCTACAGAGAACGTCTACTGTACGCACTTCTGACCAGTTGTTCATTACCTACGGTACGATTCGTAAGGGGCAGGCAGTTTCAAAACAGACTATTGCAAGATGGATATCTGCTGCCATTGCCTTTTGCCATGCACAGGCTGGGAGACCTTTACCATCTGCGCCCCGAGCGCACTCTACAAGAGCGGTCTCCTCATCTACGGCCTTATTTGCTGGAGTCCCTCTTCAGCAGATCTGCAAAGCGGCTACTTGGGCTAGTCGCCATACCTTTACCAGACATTACTGTCTGGAGTCAATCAGCGAGGCTGATACTTCTGTGGGTCGAGCTGTTCTACGGAATCTGTTTCATTAAGGTGAGCCTCTGTTTCCCACATCCTTGTTTTCTGCTGTCAGACGCTTCTTATGTTATGTTTTCACATATTTCCATGATTGCATTATGTTATGCTTTATACTATATGTGTATTTTCACTTTGCACTGTTATTTGCATTACTAACTGACAAGCTTAGCGTTATGGGCGTCTGTTCAGCAAGGATATGTACTGCTAGCTACTCTGATTCAGGCATGTGAATCTATGAAAGACACCCCTAATACTGGAGAAGAACAATAGTTACTTACCTGTAATCTGTGGTTCTCCAGTATTGTTGTCTTTCATAGATTCACATGCAACCCGCCCACCTCCCCTCAGAGGCTTTTTTAGGCTATTATAGTTTACCTTCACTCCTTGCGAGAAAAACTGAGAGCCTGAGCCTCTGGGGAGAACATTCTGGTGGGTGCTGGCGCCTGATTGGCTGTAGTTTGGACTATACATAATGACTATGAGAGTCATAGATGTGGAAGTTTTTTGCCTACTGTAGCATTGGCTGCTTTACTTCCTGGTTCATTTTCTATTAGTATTACTACATATTTATGGCATATTATTGCTTTTTTATGTACCGTGGGACTCCCACTCTGACGACGGGGAATGATTCAGGCATGTGAATCTATGAAAGACACCAATACTGGAGAACCACAGATTACAGGTAAGTAACTATTGTTCTACTATCTCCTGCTGCCGTTGCACTGCCTCCACCGTCTCTTCCGCCAACGTTACCACCCACGACTTCGTCTCAAGTTCAGACGTCAATCAGAATCCACACTACTGTTTATCCGCAGGATGCGGATGATGAGGCGGTCCCAGAACATGAGGACGGAGAGGTCCCTGACAATTCGGACGAGGATGCAGGCGACCAGGATATGGCGGAGTGGGATGATTACCGAACACAGACGCCCTCTCCTCAGCCAGGAAACTGGTGATTCACCTCCTGTAGATATCGCGAGTTTTAATCTACTAATGGATAAAGCAGCTCAGCGTTTCAAATTGCGTAGATCGCAACGTGAGGAGGACTGTTTCCTCTATGATTTTAAAGATAAGCCTTACAAGCAGGTCCACACGATTCCAATAATCGATTTTGTTTGGAAGGAGGGAATTAAACTCATGCAAGCTCCAAACTCGTTACCTGCTCAAATACCGCGCCTTGAGAAGAAATACAAGGCCCCAACCGGTTCTCCGGCATGCTTGATCTCTCACCCTCCCGATAGAGAGGATCGACACCTAGACGCTATTGGCCGCAAGTTTTCAACCATGGATTCCACTTCTGTCCGAGCAGCCAATGCCTTGGCCATTTTGGGACGCTATGACCGGCAGATGTGGTCGGACATATCTGCATTAATAGATCTAATACCCGAAGCTTCCAAGGCGGACGCTCAGCAGATTCTTCACGATGGGCAGAGAGCGTCGGAAGAAATGATCGACTGTGCAGTCGATATTGCTGGTACAGGTTTCCGTCTGCTTGCAAGTGCAGCTGCCCTCCGACGCCAGGGTTGGTTAAAATCCACCTCCTTCCGGCAGGAAGTCCAATCCAAGATACTTGATATGCCGTATCATGGTGAATCGCTATTCGGATCTCACATCGATGACGCTCTGGAGTCCATTAAGAAGGACACCGATACGGCAAAGTCTTTGGGCACGTTGCAATTCCGGAAGCAGTCCTTTCGAGGTGCGCGCGGACGCGGCACTTCTTCCAATTTTCGAGGAGGGCAACAGTATCACTCCTACAATCAGAGCAACCAGCGTCCACTCAGCAGAGTCGTCAGCAGTCCTCCAGACCCTATAGGGGAAAGTCCTCCTATCGCGGATCCACTCCTAAGCGCCAATGACTTTTGTCATCCCCAAAGTGTTGGAGGTCGAATCTCTCTGTTTTATTCTCAGTGGTCCTGCATCACCTCGGACCGCTGGGTTTTGGATATTGTACGGCGGGGTCATACCTTAGAATTCGTCGAGATTCCTCCTCGTACTCCACCATTTGGCCCGCCTCCTCCACACCTCAAGGAGGTTTACCAGCAACTCCGTCTTCTTGTTCTAAAGGGTGCAGTCGAAGTGGTCCCGAAACATCAAAGGGGAGAGGGGTTTTTCTCTCGATTCTTCCTCATACTCAAGAAGACCAGAGACTGGCGACCCATTCTGGATTTGAGGGCTCTCAACCAATTCCTAAAGTGCCAATCTTTCCGCATGCTGACATTACTGGAAATGCTGCGTCTTCTATCCAGCGGGGATTTCATGACCACCATAGACCTTCAAGACGCGTACTTTCATGTCCCAATTATCCAACAACATCGCCAGTACCTGCGTTTCAAAGTGGGACAAACGCACTATCAGTTCAGGGTCTTGCCCTTCGGGCTGCGATCAGCTCCGCGTGTGTTCACGAAGGTACTGGCCCCTGTGGTGGCTCACCTGCGTCTTCAAGGCGTTCAAATTTTTCCATATTTGGACGATTGCCTCCTCAAGTCTCAGTCCCACCATCAACTATGTCAGGACACTCGTCTTTGCCAGCAGGTGTTTCAGTCCTTGGGGTTGACCATCAACGTCGAAAAGTGACAGTTTGCCCCTCTGCAAACCAGAAACTTCTTGAGAGCGATCCTAGACACGAACCTATCAAAAGCGTTCGTCTCGCACGAGCGGCGACAGAAGATTCTTCGTCTGGTCTCCCTCATTCGAAAAAGACAGTCCGTTTCTGTTCGGACGTTAGTCGTTTTTGGGGATGGCATCATCTTGTATCGCACTGATCCCAAATTGCAGATTGCGAACCCGTTCCATTCAGGAGGAACTGGACTTACAGTGGCGTCAGGTCTCCGGGTCCTTCAACGACCTAGTTGCTGTCACAGCCCGCATGAGAAGAAGCTTGCTTTGGTGGGCGCAGCCAACCAATCTGGAGACGGGGACGTCGTTCCTCGTTCACGCACCAGATCTCACGCTCACGACGGACGCCTCCCTGGAGGGTTGGGGCGCTCATCTCCAAGGCCTATCCATCAAAGGCAAGTGGACTCCACCCCAAAGCACGTGGCATATCAACAGGCTAGAGTTGATGGCGATCTTCCTAGCGCTCAAGTCATTCCTTCCTGTAGTTCACGGGGAGTCAGTGCTTATCCAAACGGACAATACCACCAGCATGCACTACGTGAACAAACAGGGAGGAACCAAGTCTCCACGTCTGTCTCGCTTGGTCCAGTCGATCTGGGATTGGGCTCTCCGTCATCAGATCACCTTGACAGCTGTCCATCTGCCGGGCGTGTCCAACATCCTGGCGGACTCTCTAAGCAGGTCCACTTCCTCAACACACGAATGGGAACTGCACCAGCTGACTCTGGATCTTGTGTTCAACCGATAGGGTCGCCCAGCTCTAGACCTCTTTGCCACTCCGGAAAATCGAAAATGCCCGTCTTACGCAAGTTGGCATCCCCACCCGGGTCGTGCGGGAATGCCCTTTTGATTGATTGGTGCGATCTATTCGCTTATGCTTTTCCGCCGATTCCGTTGGTACCGCGGGTGCTGTGGAAGATGCGGAGGCAGCCCTGCCACATTCTATTGATCGCACCTCGTTGACCCAGACAGGCATGGTTTTCGGACTTGCTTCTGCTGTCCCAGTGTGAGCCCATTCCTCTGCGTCCCCGTCCAGACCTCCTAACGATGGACAGGGGCCAAGTGTGCCATCCGGACCCCTCCACACTACAATTGTCTGCATGGAACCTGAGCACCTTGAATTCGCAAACTTGAACATATCTCAGGAATGCAGGGACATCCTTGCTCAGGCTAGGGCTCCGTCTACCATCAAAACTTACAAACTCAAGTGGAAGAGAATCTGTCATTGGTGCGTGGCAGCGAATGTCCATCCCATCCATTCCACTCCGGAGCAGCTTCTTCCGTTCTTCTTAAGTCTCGCTCAGTCAGGACTTTCACATGCTACCCTGAGAATTTTCCTAGCTGCAATCTCTCGTTTCCGACAAGATGGCTCTTCTTCCCTCTGTTCATCCAGAATCATACGTCAATTCTTCAAAGGGCTCTTCCGAAAGTTCCCACCTGTTCGGCGCCCTCCTCCATCTTGGCACCTCAATGTTGTCCTATCTCAACTTATGAAGTCACCATTTGAGCCTATCCATAAGGCAGATATCAAATTCCTCACCTGGAAAATGGCGCTGCTTTTGGCTTTGACTTCATCTCGTCGCGTGAGCGACCTTCGCGCTTTTTCTGTCAAACCACCTTATCTACAGTTCAAACTTAACGGAGTGGCGCTTCGCACCAACCCCTCTTTCCTACCTAAAGTGCCTACGGATTTTCATCTGAATGAGCCTGTGTTCCTACGAACTTTCTTTCCGGACCCAAGGTCTCCGGCGGAGCAGCGCTTGCATTCTTTGGACATCAAACGATGCCTTAAATTTTACATTGCCAGAACTGCCTCCTTCCGCAAGTCCGATCAACCTTTCATTGCTTACGGACGACTGCGTAAGGGGCATCCAGTTTCCAAACTGGATAATGGTAATGGCTTTCTTCAGCCATTACCTTCTGCCAACAACAAGCTGGCAAACCATTGCAGTGTTCAGTGAGGGCTCGTTCTATGAGGGCGATGTCTTCATCCACCGCCTTGTTTGCTGGTGTGCCTCTTCATCAGATTTGCCGTGCAGCGACATGGTCCAGCAGGCACACCTTCACCAAGCATTACTGTTTGGATGCCATCAATGAAGCGGATACCGCAGTGGGACAGGCAGTGCTTCGTCATCTTTTCAAATAAGGTGAGCCTCTGTTCCCCCCCTCCTTGGTGTTTTTTCTGTGATTGCTATTGATGTTTACATGACTGTATTATTACTGTCTTGGCTTTTTCCATATGTGCCTAGCAATTTCAGCTCTACGGAGGTTACTGCTTTCTATTCTATTCAATTATGTGAATCTATGAAAGACACCCCTAATACTGGAGAAGAACAATTGTTACTTACCTGTAAACAGGTGGTTCTCCAGTATTGGTGTCTTTCATAGATTCACATGCGACCCACCCTGCTCCCCTCAAAGGTTCTCTTCTCCTCATGCACTCTTGGTCACTTTGGTGCTACGAAAATCTGAGGGCTTGAGCTTCTGAGGAGAAGGTTCTAGAGGGTGCTGGCACCTGATTGGCTGTAATTTGGACTAACATAATGACACTAATGTGTTACAAGTAGTTTTTTCTCTTTACCATGCATTCCTATGTAGGAATCGTTTTGGAGGTTTTTCAGTTGTATTTCCTCTTCTTTTATCATGTATTATGTTTTATATATATATATATATATATATATATATATATATATATATATATATATATATATATATATATATATATATATATATAGCATTATTGCTATTTTATTTACCGTGGGACTCCCACTTCGACGGGGAATATTCAAGCATGTGAATCTATGAAAGACACCAATTCTGGAGAACCACCTGTTTACAGGTAAGTAACAATTGTTCTTCCAAATCACCCCCTCGAGGGTCTCGCTCCACTTTAGAAATTATTGTCCATCTCAAATCTCTTTCCGTGTGTGATTTCTTCTTCCAGTGATTCACAAGTGGAGCTGTCTCGACATTTGTCCTAATCCTAGACTCGGGTTGGGAAATTCTCTGCCGTATCTCCTGGTTTGTTTTGCCAATGTATAGCATCCCGCAAGGGCATAGATTACATATTTGGTCTTGCAATTGCTAAAAGCCTCATGTTTCCAATATATCCCCCGATGTACAAACAGGGATCTTTCTGCTGTTAGATCACAACAAACACACGTTCCACATTTGTGGTGTCCAATAACTGAAGCGAGGCCCATTAGTTGCCTCAATGACGTTTTTTGGGTCTTTTTTAGCAGATGCTCTCACGATGTAATTGGCTATACTGCTCTCTTTTTTTAACGTAAAAAATGGGGGGGTCGAGAAATCATTATCCAAGTTCTTAATCAGGTGCCAATTTTGATTGATCACCTTTTTAAGTTTATTCGAATTGGGGCAGAATGTGTTCACACATACTTGACGTCGTGTCGGTGATTTTTTCTTTCTCTCAAGAAGTGTCTCTCTGGGGGTCCACCGTGCACGTTTCATCGCTGTTTTAACTAATTTCTTAGGATAACCACGGTCCCGTAGTTTGTCTACCAAGTTGTTGGCATGCAGATTGTATTCATCCTTGTAATAACAATTTCTGCAGATTCTTAAAAACTGCCCATACGGCAAATTTTCTCGCAGACTTCTTGGATGATTGCTAGAAAATAAGAGAGCTTTATTCCTATCTCTAGATTTTATGTACAGGGTCGTGACCAACCCACCCTTGGCCGGATATACTTCTACATCCAAAAATGATATTTTGTGAGCTGAATAAGAAATTACTTTTTATATCCACTGTTCTTAAATTGAGCTAGTCAAAAAAGAGCAGTAATTGCTCCACTCCTCCTGTCCACACCAGAAAAATGTAATCAATAAAACGTAGCCACGTTGTAATATATTGCGAGAATGGATTGTTATTGTGAACAAATGTGTCCTGGTACATTGACATAAACAACACGGCTAGCTCTGGGGCAAAAGGACACCCCATCGCCACACCTTTTGTTTGGAAGAAGAAGTCATTCCCGAATGTAGAATAGTTTTTCGTAAGGGCAAAGGAAGCCAAATCAACAATTAATTGGGTCGGAACCTGAACAGGTTTTTCTCTTTTTTCCAAAAAATGAGAAAGCATTGCATCCTGTGGAATTTGTGTATACAATGCGGTGACATCCAAGGTCACCATTAGATCTTTGTCTTTATCAAACGGTACCTTCTCCAATTTATTAATGAAATTGGTGGTATCTTGGAGGTAGGAGATAACTCCATCCATAAATTCCTTCAAAAAACAATCCACGTATTTAGAAATTGGTTCCACCAAGGATTCACACTCTGAGACAATCGGTCTCCTGGGTGGATTTGTCTCATTCTTGTGAATCTTTGGTAAAACATAATACACTGGAACCCTTGGATGTCTATTCTGTAAGAAATTATATTCTTTTGGGCCCAGGAATCCTTGTTCAAAGCCCTCTTTAAGGATGGCGAATAACTGGCCTTGAAGTTCTATAGTTGGATCTTTAGGTATTTTTTTGAAACAGGCTGAGTCGTTCAATTGTTTGAAAACCTCATTGGTGTAATCGGCTGTTCCCCACACCACAATTGAGCCCCCTTAATCCGGCTGTTTGTGTCACAGAGGAGTCATTCTTTAGTGAAACCAGTCCTTCCCGTTGGTCTTTGAAATTTTATGTTTAACATAATTTTTACTTTTTTCCATTTCTGAAATGGCCGATAGGACAGTTTTTTCGAATAAAATCACTTCCTTGGGTATTTTATTTCCAGGCGGGCAAAAGGTGGATTTTTTTCATAGCCCTGTCACTTCAAGTGCTGTAGATATTTCATTTCCAGCAAAAAACATTTTTAATCGGATTTTTCGGCAAAATTCAATAAATTCTTCTTCGAGGGAACAAATGAAAGATCTTTAGTAAGAATACTTTCTTCTGCACTAGTCAGCACTCTTTCCGATAAATTAAAGATGGGAGAAGCACTTAATTTTTGTAATATTGTCTTCTTGTGGTCATCTCCCAAGGCTGGTTGTTGTATCTCACTCGCCCTCTTGGTCTGGACTGACCTCTCCCTAAAAAAGACCCCTGTTGTTGTTGGGGATTCCATTTCCTATTTCTGTTGGGGCGTCCTTCGCCACTGTCCGTCTCCCCACCTGATGAGGAAGAAATATCTGAGAAGGAAATGAACTGGTTGCGTGATCTACCTTGATTATCGGATAGTTATCTCCGGGAATCTGCTTTGATGTAGAAATCTGCCTGTAGAAATGGATAAACAGCATCCAACGAAAAGTTCCACTAATCTTTTTCAAACTGATTAGTTTTTTGTGTAATTGTATAATCCTTAAACTCCAAGATTTCCTTGTCCACTTTTTCCAATAAAGCTTTAGAGTCGGTGATGGCTTGATAGTTTTTAATTTCTATCTCAAGTGCAGAAATCTCTTCCAATTCTTTCTGTGAGATTCTCAAAGCTGTTTCAACAGAGTTGACCATTAGGTCCCTACTGCATTTGGTCTCAATAAAGTTGTAACCCTTTTTGAACAACGGATCATCCGTGAAAATCACAGGAATATTCCGAATTAGAAGTCCTCCTGGTATTGTACCTTCTCTCAGATGTTGTAGTAAAAAATGGCCGTGCAAGTCTGTCCTGATTTGTTTTTTCTTTAGACGTAACAACTTATCCGATTAATTTTGTGTTTTAGCTGAAACACTTAAGGACGCTGAAGCAAATAACGGTGGAGCGCTCAAAAGTTTTTTGATATGATCTTCGCTATAAGCAAATGTGTCATTTTCAGTCATTGTCAACCCAAAATTGTCCAAAAATAATTAAAAGAGAAAACGTACCACCACATCCACCAAAAAAGTGTGAAAGATAAATCTAATCTTACTTATAATACCTCTATCAGAGTGCAAAAATACCTCGCGGGAATCCTCCCGCTATACAACTGTTTAACAATAATAAAGCACCTCACTTTCCTATGTCATCAATCAGCACTGCACGTGTGGTAGTTCAGTGACCGTCATTCAGTGGTCAGTGTGTAAGCACTGCACTGTAAACACTAGTTTTTTTAATGGAGTGTGGCAGTGCATGGTTTGTGTATGTATGTGATTGTTGTATAGTTCTCATCTAGCCAATAGGTAGCACATGATGGGCAGTGTCAATGGCTGGAATTCAGAAAAAATAGTGATAGGAGAAGTAGCTGGGTTCTTGGAGCAGAATTGTACTGGTACTCAGTGCTTAATTTGTAGAAAAGAAGTACCAGGGCCCTTGTTAGGTGTCTTCAGCTCACGCTATCCATAACCCCTGACAGCGTGCTGATAACGATAAAAACACAGCTACTAAAAATCATACTCCTACAAGTGTGACAATTCAGACTATTCCATGGCCCAAAGGCTATTAGAAAGGTTTGGTAGTGGTTATTAGTCATTTTTTTATGTATATTGAATTTATAAACAACTGTTGTTCTGCTCATCTCTTAATAATAAGATAAACAGCGCCACCAAGTGGCAGACTGTCATAGATGCCGGTATTGACAATTAAGTGCTTGTGCCGAGCACCGGAAACCATGAGCTCAAATTAGGCACTGCTGTTACTGCATTTGTGGGGTTTAAAAAGGTGCATTTTCAGCTCTTTTATTATTTGGAGCAGTCCTGGTGTTTTCCCAGATCCTGGCTGCATAGATAGAAAAGCCTTGTTAACTTTGTTTTCTTTTTTATGTTTCTTTTTCTCCAATCTGATGGTGTTCAGGCTGTTGGTGTGTTGAGAGCTGCCCAAGATGGGAAGCTTGTCAGCCAGATATGAAGGGGTTCTTCTATGATGGTTTTGTAAATGATGCAGCTGATTTTGAATATGAAGTGGACCAGCAATGGGGTGCCAGTGGATGGATGGGGGTGATGTGATCATTTTTCTTCAGGGCCTGGATGAGGTATACTACATGTAGGATGCCCTTAACCTGTAACGTGCTCGCGTCGGCCAACGGCCGTCGCAAGCACTACCTCGCTGGTGCTGGGCAAGTCCGTTGCCCGCCCACTGATTAGAATTCCCGCACCACTGCGGAATTCGCGCCGCGGTGAAGGAGTTAAAGCAGTACTTAATTTGCCGAAACTAATAACTGGCAGGGCATGCATCAGTTTGCCCCACACATTGTCCCTGCTATGCTGCCAATGATAGGTAGTAATACAGCTACTAACCATCACACTCCTACAAGTGTGGTAATTCGGACTATTTCAGGCACCCAAAGCTATTAGAATGACTTGGGTGGCAGATAATAGTCATTTTTAATGTGCATTGAATTCATAATTAACTGTTGTTGTGGTCATCTCTAAATTAGCCAAACTGTGCCACCTTGTGGCACATTGTCACAAGCGCCGGTGTTAACAATTAAGTGCCTGTGACGAGCACCGAAAATTACCGTCTCAAATTAAGCACTTGGAAGGGGTCCAAAGTGGATTCTGGATAGCCTTGGAATAGGATGTTTTCATCATCCAGAAGTAAAAGTAGGAGGCATTGACCAGCAGCTCTGCAATCACTTTCTGGCAGCAATGGTTTCATTTTCTTTAGATGAGACATCTGGTACCAGTGTAGGAAAGGCCTGCAATGGAGTGATTTCTCATGTCTGCAAGCATGAATAGTGTCCCCTTGACACAAACGTTTGTCAGACAGGGCCCGCTGCATGCTCAGTTGCTAGTGGTGCAGTCGCAGAGGGGGGTGGTAGAGCAGCCGACTCTTTGGGGTATCCTTCTCTAGTTTGATTTGTTTGATTGGCTAGCAGTCGTCTAATCAATCAATCAATCAGTCATTTTTATAAAGCGCGCTACTCACCCGCTAGGGTCTCAAGGCACTGGGAGGAAAAAGGGGGGGGGGGTGCTGCTACTGATCGAAGAGCCAGGTCTTGAGTTGCTTCCTGAAGGAGAGATGGTCCAGGGTCAGTCGTAGGTGGGTGGGGAGGGAGTTCCATGTCTTGGCTGCCAGGTAGGAGAAAGATCTTCCTCCGGTGGGGGTTCTGCGGATCCGTGGGACAGAGGCGAGGGCGATGCTGGCGGATCGGAGCTGGCGGGTGGATGTGTAGAACGTGAGGCGGTTGTTGAGGTATTCGGTGCCTATGTCGTGGAGAGCCTTGCGTGCGTGGGTGAGGAGCCTGAACATGATCCTCTTGCTGACGGGGAGCCAGTGCAGGTCTCTTAGGTGGGCGGAGATGTGGCTGTATTGGGGGATGTTCAGGATGAGTCGTGCGGAAGCGTTCTGTATGCGCTGGAGCCTTTTCTGAAGTTTGGCTGTGGTTCCGGCGTAGAGGGCGTTTCCGTAGTCCAGTCGGCTGGTGACGAGGGCCTGGGTGACCGTCTTTCTGGTTTCGGTGGGGATCCATCGGAAGATCTTTCGGAGCATGCGCAGGGTGTTGAAACATAAGGACGAGACGGCGTTGACTTGCTTGGTCATCGTGAGGGAGGAGTCCAGGATGAAACCCAGGTTGCGTGCGTGGTCCGTGGGAGTGGGGGCGGTGCCCAGAGCAGTGGGCCACCAGGAGTCTTTCCAGGCGGAGGGGGATGGTCCGAGGATGAGGACTTCCGTTTTGTCTGAGTTCAATTTCAGACGGCTGAGCTTCATCCATTCCGCGACGTCTTTCATTCCTTCTTCGAGGCTGGCGGTGGCGGGGTCGTTGGTGAGGGAGAGGATCAGCTGGGTGTCGTCACCGTAGGAGATGAAGTTAAGGTTGCGTTGGCGTGCGATGGCTGCGAGGGGGCTCATGTAGACGTTGAAGAGGGTGGGGCTGAGCGTGGAGCCTTGAGGAACGCCGCAGATCTTGGTGGCCGCTGAGCGGAAGGGGGGAGGCGGACTTTCTGAGTTCTGTCGGAGAGGAAGGAGGTGATCCATTCCAGAGCTTTTCCTTGGATCCCAGCATGGTGGAGGCGGGTCGTTAGGGTGCGGTGGCAGACTGTGTCGAATGCGGCCGATAAGTCGAGGAAGATGAGGGCAGCCGTTTCCCCGTTGTCGAGCAGGGACCTGATGTCGTCGGTGGCGGCGATGAGGGCGGTCTCGGTGCTGTGGTTTGCTCGGAAGCCGGACTGCGATGGGTCGAGGGAGCCGTTAGTCTCGAGGAAGGCAGTAAGCTGTTTGTTGACGGTCTTCTCGATGACTTTGGCGGGGAACGGGAGGAGTGAGATGGGGCGGAAGTTCTTGAGGTCCGTGGGGTCCGCGGTGGGTTTCTTCAGGAGGGCGCTGATCTCCGCATGCTTCCAGCTCTCCGGAAAGGTGGCCGATGCGAAGGAGTTGTTAATGATGTTCCGGAGTTGGGGTGCGATGATGGAGTTGGCTTTGTTGAATATGTGGTGTGGACAGGGGTCAGCTGGGGAGCCGGAGTGGATGGTGTTCATCACGTGGGTGGTGTCTTCCGTGCTGACGGGGGTCCAGGTGCAGAGGGTGGTGGTGGGGGGTGTCGGTTCTGTGGTTGGGTGCGTGGTCTGGGCGCCGAAGCTGTTGTGTATGTCGGCGATCTTGTTGTGGAAGAACGAGGCGAGTGAGTCGCAGAGGTCTTGCGAGGGCGTGATGTCGTTGTTGCTGGCGCTGGGGTTGGAGAGCTCTTTGACGATGCTCAAGAGTTCCTTGCTGTTGTGGGTGTGGTTGTCTGGTCGTTCTCTGAAAGCTGTCCTTTTGGTGGTGCGGATCAGCTGGTGGTGTTTGCGGATGGCGTTCTTGAGGGCTGTCATGTTATCTGTTGACTGGTCGTGGCGCCAGCCTTTCTCGAGGGTACGGCAGGATATCTTGGAGGTTTTGAGGTCTTTGGTGAACCACAAGACTTTCTTGCTGCCTGGTCTGTTGGGAGGATTCTTCAGTGGTGCAAGGGCATCGGCACAGTTGGTGAGCCATTGTGTGAGGTTGCGGGCTGCTTCGTTGGAGTCCGTGGTGTTAGTGGGAGGGTTCTGGCTCAGTGAGGTGGTGAGCTGGTCGGTGGTGATCTTGCTCCAGCATCTTCGGGGGGCCTTTTGCGTGTGGTGGTGGGTCGTGGTTTTCCTGAAGTTGAAGTGGACGCAGCCGTGATCTGTCCAGTGTAGTCCGGTGGAGTGGCTGAAGGAGATGTGGTTGCTGGAGGAGAAGACTGGGTCAAGTGTGTGGCCGGCGTAGTGGGTGGGGGTGTTCACCAACTGCTTGAGTCTGAGGTTGTCCAGCAGGGTGGTGGTGTTGTTGTCACTGTTGTTTTCCAGGTGGAAGTTGAGGTCCCCTGGGAGGATGTAGTCTGAGGAGGTGAGGGCAAGCGGGCTGATGAAGTCTGCGATGGCTTCGCAGAATTGTGTGCGTGGTCCCGGGGGTCTGTAGATGAGAGTGCCTCTGAGGGTGGTCTTGGGGTCGGTGTGTATCTGGAAGTGAAGGTGCTCGGCGGCGGTGAGGGGGTCGTCGGAGTTGGTCGTGATGCGGATGGTGTTTCTGTGGACGATGGCAATGCCTCCTCCGGTTTGGTTGATGCGGTCTCTCCGGGTGATCTTGTAGCCCTCCGAGATGGCAATGGCGATGTCGGGGGCTGAGGAGGCGCTCATCCAGGTTTCTGTGAGGAAGGCGACGTCCTGAGCTGTTGTGTCGAGAAGGTTCCAGAGTTCTACGGCGTGTCTATGCATGGAGCAGGTGTTGAGCAGGATGCACTTGAGGTGGGTGTTGCTGGTGCCTGGTTTGGCGGGTGTGGTGCAGGTCCGGAGGCAGGTGAATTTGCTGGCTTGGCAGGTGAAGGGTCCGCGGGTGCGTTTCACGGTGGCAGGTGGGGGTCCGGCCGGTGTTGAGTGCGTGGAGGGTGGCGGCGTACCTCAGTCGGGTGGGCTGGCACCGTCGTGGGCTAGGGGTACTGGCACTGGACGCGGTCCAGGCGTGGACGGGCACAGACGGGCTTGCCTTAGGTGCGCCTTCGGTGCGCCAGCGGCGCACCCGCTGCGCGCGTGCCCGCTGCGCGTATCCGCTGCGCGGCCTCCATATGAGTGAGGGAGGGAGGGAGGGAGCAGCTGGGAGGCGGGAGCGGGGCGGCCAATAGGAAGCGTGGCGGGCCCTCGGGGATCGCGAGCGGCGGGAAAAAAGGTGGCAGAGAAGGCAGGAGGGGGTGAGGGGGAAGAGACGGCACAGCGGTACAATAAACAGTGAACTAACTAAGGCGCACAAAAAAGGAAGTGGGAGAAAGGTCAAAACACAGTCAGCAGCAGTTAAACAGGGGACGGTAAAAACGACACAGTCAAAGGCAACAGGGGACAGTGAAACGAACGAGCAACAGACCAGTCTGCAGAGGTAGCAGACAACAGCAGCAGCGGAGCACAGGGGGGTCTGCGCGGTGGCAGAGGGAGCCACTTGCCTGGTCACAGGGTCAAGGGTCGCTCTTCTCACCACCGCGCGGCCTCCATATGAGTGGGAGAGGGAGGAGCAGCTGGGAGGCGGGAGCAGGGCGGCCAATGGGAAGCGGGGGCGGGGCCGCGGGGAACGCGAGCGGCGGGAAAAAGGTGGCACAGGAGGGGGCGGAGGGGGAAGAGACGGGCACAGCGGTACAATAAACAGTGAACTAACCAAGGGGCACAAAAAAGGAAGAGGGAGAAAGGTCAAAACACAGTCAGCAGCAGTTAAACAGGGGACGGTAAAAACGACACAGTCAAAGGCAACAGGCAACAGGGGACAGTGAAACGAACGAGCAACAGACCAGTCTGCAGAGGTAGCAGACAACAGCAGCAGCGGAGCACAGGGGGGTCTTCGCGGTGGCAGAGGAAGCGACCTGCCTGGTCACAGGGTCAAGTGTCGCTCCTTAACAGGAGTTCTGCATGAGGGTACTGCATTTCTGGTTCTGTCTAACTAAGCTTTTATGTGTGCGTTGAGACGAAAAAAATATTAATAACACCACCTCATCAGAGTCGCCAAAAAGACCTCCTTCAAGGACCGCCTTGACAACGCACACAACAGTAAAGAGCTCTTCAACATTGTGAAGGAACTCTCCAACCCCAGCTCCAGCACCAACGACATCCCACCTTCGCAAGACCTGTGCAACTCCCTGGCCTCCTTCTTCCACCGCAAGATCGCAGACATCCACAACAGATCCGACAACCAGTCTACCACGGCCGCCAACAACACCTTAGACCCCACGACCTCCACCTACGGCGACCCCTTACTCACCTGGACCAGCATCAACGACGACGACACCATCAAAATCATGAGCACCATCCACTCCAGCTCCCCATCAGACCCGTGCCCTCACCACATCTTCAACAAAGCCAGCACCACCATCGCACCCCACCTCCTCAAAGCCATCAACATCTCCTGTGAGACCGCAACCTTCCCGTAGAGCTGGAAGCACGCTGAGATCAACGCCCTGCTGAAGAAACTCAAAGAAGACCCCAAGGACCTCAAGAACTTCCGGCCCATCTCTCTCCTCCCGTTCCCGGCGAAGGTCATCGAGAAAAATGTCAACAAACAGCTGACCCACTACCTCGAGGAGAACAACATCCTGGACCCGTCCCAGTCCGTGTTCCGCAGCAACTACAGCACCGAAACTGCCCTCATCGCCGCCACCTATGACATCCGGGCCCTGCTGGACAACGGCGAGACCGCGGCCCTCATCCTCCTGGACCTATCAGCCGCTTTTGACACAGTCTGCCACCGCACCGTATGTACTCGCCTTCACGACGAAGGAATCCGAGGCAAAGCACTGGACTGGACCTCCTCCTTCCTCTCCGTCAGAACGCAGTGCATCCCCCCCGCCCCTTCTGATCCGAAGCCACCAAGATCATCTTCGGTGTACCCCAAGGATCCTCCCTCAGCCCGACGTTGTTCAACATCTACATGGCCCTGCTCGCCAGACTGCACAACCTCAACATCATCTCTTACGTCGATGACACACAACTGATCATCTCGCTCACCAAGGACCCTCTCACCTCCAAAAACCACCCTCCACGAAGGTATGACAGCTGTCACCGAATGGATGAAGAACAGCTGCCTGAAGCTGAACTCGGACAACATGGAGGTCCTCATCCTCGGCTCCACCCCCTCTGCCTGTGATGACTCCTGGCGGCCGACTGCCCTGGGAGCAGCATCAACAACCACCTACCCCGCACGCAACCTGGGATTCATCCTCGATTCACCACTCTCCATGACCAAGCAAGTAAGCGCCGCCTCATCCTCCTGTTTCAACACCATCTGCATGCTCCGAAAGATCTACAGGTAGATACCCTCCTACACTAGAAGAACGGTCACCCAGGCCCTCGTCACCAGCAGACTGGACTACGGAAATGCCCTCTACACAGGAGCCCTGGCCAAACGGCTGAAACGACTGCAACACATACAGAACGCCTCTGCACGCCTGATCCCTGACATCCCTCGCCACAGCCACATAACACCCCACCTGGGAGACCTGCACTGGCTTCCCGTCAACAAGAGGATCACCTTCAAGCTCCACCCACGCATACAAAGCACTCCACAATACCGGACCAGCATTCCTCAACAAATGACTCCCCTTCTACACTCCGAACCGCCAGCTCCGCTTCGCCTAACTCGCCCTTGCCACCGTCCCCAGCATCCGGAGAGCGACCACCTGCGGCAGATCATTCTCCTACCTCGCCGCCAAGTCCTGGAAAACCCTCCCACCCTCCTAAGGCAGACCGAAGACCTACTTACCTTCAAGAGGCTACTCAAGACTTGGCTGAGTAGCAGCAGCCCAGACCCCTCCCCCCAGCGCCTCGAGACCCTCACGGGTGAGTAGCGCGCTTTGCCAATGTCTTGATTGATTGATTGGGAGATGGGTAGGGGCTTATTGGATGAAGCAAAAGAGAGCACAGCTGAGGAGGACGGAGGTCAAACAGCGAGAGAAATACAAAAACGCACATTCACTCCCATGGAGTGCTCCATGACAAAGAAAGAGTGCATTCAGGTATGCAACAGAAAGACACAACTCATCCAGTCAAAACTATACAAGAATGACAGGCTCCTGGGGAGGACAAACACAAGAATCAGGAGCAGGGAAGTGAGATGGACAACAGCGTCATCCAATCATGAGCATGGGGCTGACTCGAAGCCCACTCTGTGCATATGTAATATTTTAAAATAATAGGTCTGGCCAACAGACAGCTAACTCTGTCTGTAGCTGAAATCTAAACATGAGTCATCGTCTGGGCAGTGGTCCTGTGATAATATTGATGAGTGCACTTGATGCTGCTTCTGCTGTCCCTAGATGGTGGTGGAATGCCGCCACTTCATTGGAGAAAAGCACAATTCAAATATTGTATTTTGACATTGAACCCCTCCTTGGCTACATACTAACTGCACAGCCAATGCTGACAAACACAAAATAAACCTCTTTACGGAGTTTCCAGTTTAATTTAGCTTGTCATTCGTGGTGCCAACTAAAATGCTCTGGTTGAAGCACCCTAGCATTACCCTTGAGTCTATGCCAGTTTGTTTTAGGGGTACTCCTAATGCTTGATGTCAGTGTGGTTTTAGGAAGGCTTTGCTGACAGTTGCGGTAACTTAAGGATATTCAGACCTGTTTAAAAGGAATATGGACATCTTGAGTGTTATGCAGATTGCACAGGAGTGGAAGGGAATCCAAGATCTGGCTTTATGGTACGAAAAAAACTCTTTGTGTTTTACTTGTTTTCATTGTTGAAACCAAGGCTGCAGATGAGTTTAGCACTGAATTAACAGGTGGAGCATGAAGATATTTATGTAAACATTCTGGCGTCTCTGAGAATATCGCCCTTTCGTGCAATGTGCATGATAAATATTTACTTGCGCACACTTGAGAGAGCCAGCCCATCTACTGGAAGAGCAGCCACGTGCAGCGTCTTGTGTTGGGGAGGGGGGACAAACAAGCTGAGGGGAGAAGCCTCCAAGATCCTTAATAACCTGCAAGAACCTCTCGGGTGGTGGTTATAGCATAGAGAGTACTTTCAGACCAAGAGTGGCACCTTACACCCACTCACCTGGCACTACTGTATGTCCGTTACAGTGAGATTTGGTACGGCCCTAGTTTACATTTATGGCATTCATATTCTGCTTCCGCCCACTACGGCATACAGCATGGGGCAGGGGTCAGCCCAATTCAGCCTCCGGATAACTTCACTTTGAGTGACTTAATTTTGATCTTTCACAAGGAGCACATCCGCACACAAGCTCTTCTGTGCCATTGTTTTTAATTTTTTACTCTCATGTTGCCTTTGTGTTTAGACTTCGGTGTGACAGCAGGGCTCCTTTTAACCGATTTGGGTACAGGCCATATTCCAAGCATAATCCGTTCCTGTCTGCTGCCAATGCTGTTGTAAATTCCTTTTTGGACTGTCCTTTATCAGCCTGCTGCTATTTCACAGTATAACAGATTCCCTCCATTTGAAACTGTTCTGCATTAAGTTATCAAAAACTTAAAAGGAATACATGTGACTTCATAAGCAGACAATTCTTCAGAACAGGTTTATTCTGCAATCAATTTCCCCAGTGGTTCTGTAATAAACGTTATCCAGGAAGAAAACCAACCTTTATCATGTTTAATTTGCAGCACTTGTAACACTTTTTTTTCCTTCCTTCTTTCTTTCCTTTTTTTGTGTTTGAAAAGCTTTATTTGAAAAATAACAAGAAATACAAAGACCAGCAAAACAGATTAAGCATACTAAAATCGAAACCGAACAATAGAATTGGCTAGTGCAGAGATAAAAAATGAAAGCTGTTTAACATTTTTAAGGGATAAGGAAGGAAGGTGGGGAGAGGGGAGAGAGGGGGAAGAGGGAAAATATTCCTACACATTGGTATAATGCATATTTACACGGAAAAGTGAATAAAACCCTAATTAATTAATAAGTACAATAAGCCAGCAAAGGTAAAAAAACAAAGAACAGAGAAGATAAACATTCAAGGAGGTTTCAAATGTTCAGAATTTAAAGAAGATTTATCTGCTAAAACTAGATTGCCTAAATAAGTAGTAAGAAGCAACCAAAAAAGATCTCTATTAACCATTGGCTTACAGGAGTAGGCAAAACCAATGGCAGGTCGATGGAAATGGCAAAGACTATTCCACCAGTGTTTGATAGAGAGTTTTGTAAGTGTTTTCCAGTTGAGAGAGATGTGTTGGGCAAGCTTAAGGTCGAAGAGACCATGATTATGAGAGGAAAGATCTAAGGAATCAGAGAGACTTCCACAGAAAAGAAGAAGAATGGAATAGGAAATGGAAATGTTAAACAGGCGAGAAATATAGGACCAGACTTTCTCCCAAAAGCTAGAAACCGAAGGGCAAAGGAAAAAGAGATGTATGAGATCAGCATCAGAAGAACCACAGGACCAACAATTGGAAACAGTGGAGTGGGAAAATCGAGCAATAGAAACAGGGGTAAGATAAAGTTTATGGTAAAAAAACAAAACTAGATTGAGTAAGTGAAGCAGATCGAGAAATTTTGAGAGAACGGGACCAGAGTTTGTCCCAGAAGGTGATGGTCCATGCGCAGACCAGGTCAGATTCCCAAGAAAGTTCCAATTTCGTTTTTTCGCATTCTAAGTTAGGAGCTGAGAAATATTTATAGATTAGAGAAGCTTTGGGTAAAGAAAGAAGTATCTTAAGGAGAGAATTTTGGATGACAGGAAGAGGTGAAGAGGGAAGAGAGTAGTAAGTATCTAGAATGACCACCATGAGAGTAGCGAACTTCTGTAAGAAGGATCGGGGGCAATGGAATAAGGCTTGGAATTGGGGGAAAGAACATGGAAATAGTCCATCAAAAAAGGTCTTTAACCCAGATTATACCACTTAATCTCCAAGGTTTCCAAAAAATGGTTCGGTTGTTAATGAGAATAAGGGAATTATGCCATATTGGAGATTCTAGAAAGGATTCTCTAGGAATAGAACTAGGTTGCACCAAAGGTTTTAAAAGGGAACAAGTGTGTTTGAAGAAGAGAAGTAAAAGGATTTTTGGCAGAAAAAAACATGACTTCCTTTAGAGAGAAGGGTAATAATAAGGTTTATTCAATGGATAGCCAGAGGGGAGTAAAGGGGGAAGGTTCGGAAAGGAGCCACTTCGAGGCCTGACGAAGGGAAAATGACTTATGATATAGATGAAAGTCAGGAAAGTTCACACCTCCATTAGACTTTGGTTTGCAAAGAGAAGATAAGAAGATCCTAGCTTTCTTATTCTTCTAAAGAAACTTAGAAAGACAAGAGTCAATATGCGGGAATATGGACGGGGAGCATGGAGAGAGCATAAATCAATATAGGGGTAATCATCATTTTGACTGAGTCTAACCGACCCCACCAAGAGAGAAAAAGGGGAGTTCCAAGAGGAAAGTAGTTTGTCAATTCGAGAGAGGACGGCAGACATATTTCATTTAATGAAGAAGCGATGGAGTTGGAGAACCACATACCTAAATATTTGATTTTTAAACTATTCCAAGGGAAAGCAGTGGAAGAAAAAGAATGAGGAAGACAAAATTTAGTAAGGGGGAGAATTTCTGTTTTATCTGAATTAATTTTATAGCCAGAAACAAGGGAAAAGGAAGTAAATTCATGGAATAAATGGGGAATAGAAGTTTCGGGCACAGAAATAAAAAGTAGGATATCATCCGCATAAGCGAAAGTTTAAAATGATGGTCCCCGTAAGAAAATCCCGAGATAGAATCATTATTGTGAATTGAGGAAAGGAAGGGTTCAAGAGCTAAGATAAACAGGAGAGGAGAAAGGAGGGCAGCCTTGGCGAACTCCATGTTGAAGAGGAAAACAAGATGAGATACAGCCATTAACTAATACCGAGGCTGTAGGGGCAGAATATAATAGAGATAAGTGAAATTAATTTGGGACCAAAACCATGTCACTTCAAAGATGCAAATAAAATGGACCAGTCAATCGTGTCAAAAGCTTTTTCAGCATCGACAGATTGCCACTAAAGATGCGGAAATGGAGGTGATTTTGTTTAAAACATAAAGGAAAAGCCACACTGCTCCTTACCAACCAAATGTGGCAGAAGGGGGTCTAAGCGTAAAGCAAGCGTTTTGGCAAATAGTTTAGAATCGACAATGACCTGTGAAATCGGGTGATAGTTTTTACAAAACATAGGATCTCGACCCTCTTTATGTTTGAGGCAAATTGTGGCTTCCTGAAATGTGCCTTCTGTCTTACCAACTAGAAAAAATGAATGGAAAAGATTTAAGAGTAATACATTGGAAAAGTGCAAGTAAAATTCAACAGAAAAACCATTGGGTCCAGGAGTCTTTCCTTTCTTTAAAGTATGTGTAGTATTTCACTGTTACATTTATCTATGCTTATTGTTCAGTGTTCCCTGGAACTCTGTGCCCCTGGTGTTCTGAAGTATCGACTGTACTCTATTGATGTTCTAAGAAAGGACAGTTGACAGAGATCTGACTAACGATGCACCTGTCTCTCTGCTTGGGCGTTCAGCTGTTAGTGAAATAAACGTATTCACTAAATCAGATGTCTGGTTCTTTACCACATCTTTTTCTGGCGATGAGGGTGGGATACGAACCCACGCGTGCATAGCACAATGGGATTGTACAGGATCTTTTGTCCTAAGGCGCAGTTCGCGTGCAACTCAAATTCCTCATAGATTTAGAGTTTAGTGCTTAGAATGTTTTTATTTTCAGGTGTTTTTCTTTCCCTTCTTAATCTTCTCCTCCTTTTCCCCTTTTCCCCTTTTCCTTTCTCTTGTTGCCCCTCCTCTCTTTCTTTCTCTTGTTCATTCTTTTTCTTTTATTAAAGGGAAAACATATGTAGTATTTCACTGTTACATTTATCTATGCTTATTGTTCAGTGTTCCCTGGAACTCTGTGCCCCTGGTGTTCTGAAGTATCGACTGTTCTCTATTGATGTTCTAAGAAAGGACAGTTGACAGAGATCTGACTAACGATGCACCTGTGTCTCTGCTTGGGCGTTCAGCTGTTAGTGAAATAAACGTATTCACTAAATCAGATGTCTGGTTCTTTACCACAGTATGTAATGCAGTGGATAACTCATTAAGGGATAAATCTGTTTCAAGGTCAGAAAGGTTAAGGTGAGAATTGGACGGAGTTGGGAGTTTATTAAGATATGTTTGGATAAGAGGAGAAGAGGGAGAAGATTATGGGGTGTAGAGGTCCTTATAGAAAAGTTTAAATTCATTGAGAATATCCTGATCTTTATGCATGAGAGCCATCTGTAGAATAAATAGATTCAATTGAACAACATATAATCACATTTTTGCATGTTTTAAGGTAAGTCACTAAAAGCTTACCTGCTTTATTACCACCACCATAGTAGCGAGCGCTACTATGAAGAAGGATTGAGGATGCATTATCAGTTGTAGTCTTATTGAATGCTAATTTGGCACGTATCTAGGCTGGTGAGACCGCATCCATCGAAGAAGTATAAAATTAATATTCTAAATTCTTAATATGTGTTAAGGTGGCTTTTTGTTGTTGAACAAAACGTTTCTTTTTTTTAAAACACAAAGTCTATAATAAAGCCTCTCGCAGTAGCTTTAAAAGAGTCCCATAATATATGGGGGGGTATTGGGGTTACAGTTAAGGAAATAAAATTAATTGGCAAAAGGACTAAAAGAGGAAGAGAAAAGAGGGTCAAGAAGAAGGGAATTATTAAAACGCCCGTGGGAGGATCTGGGACACGGAGAGAGCAGATCAAGATTGAGGAAGGATCAGAAATGACGATAGGTTCAATAGAGGAGGATATCAGATTTTGAGATAAAGACTTGGAAAGAAAAATGTAAGTCTATGCGGGAGAGAGAATTATGAGGAGGAGAGAAGAAAGAAAAGTCAAGAGTATCAGGATGGGAGAGTCTCCAAGAGTCAACGAGGTGTGTCTGAGAGATAGTGTTAAGAAAATGTTTGAGTTTTGTGAGAAGTGAAGCGAACCTGAGATTGGCGATCAAGAAAGGGGTCGACAACTTGATTGCAGTCACCTCCTAGTATAAAAAGATCATCTCTAAACTGTATACATTTCTGTGTAATCAGAGGCCAAAAAGAGCAATCAGGGCCATAAATATTAAAAAACAGCTAAAGAAATATAATGGGTTAACAATTTAGCCAACAACCATCTACCCTCTGTATCTATTTCTTGCGATATAACTTACAATTCAATTTCTTGTGGCATAATATTAAACACTGTTTTTCTTATTAGCAGTAGGTGAAAATAAAACTGAGCCCACCCATCCCCTTTTTAATTTTAACGCCTCAGTTTCTGTAAGGTGAGTCTCTTGTTAAAGAACCAGGGTTATAAGAGGCAAGATGGGAGAGTATTCTCTGTCTTTTAATTGGATTAACAAAACCTTTCACGTTCCAGGAGATAACTCTGAATGTAAAACCATTGAAAATACATAAACCATTTATCGGCTATACTATACTCCAGCGAAACTGGCACAATGGGGGGCGACCACTGGTATAAATTGTCCCAGATGTAAAAGTTTAGATGCAGATATTATTCATATTTTTGCAACATGCCCATGTTTAACGACATTATTGAACGAGATAGAAATGTTTCTTCAGAGGGCATTGAAATTATCTATCAATTTAACACCTGCGACTATACTATTGGGTGTAGACTCGGGAAATGAGTATGAAAAGGGTAACTACTTTATCTTTGTCGCCATGGCAGTTTTTAGATTATGTATCGCATCAGCGTGGTTAGAACAATCTGCACCAGTATTTCAGCAATGGTTAGCCAAGGTTTTAAATATATATAGTCTGGAAAAGGCAATATATGCAAGAAGAGGAAAGAATGCGAGGAAACTAGGTTTGGAAATATGGGAGCCAATATTGAAATGGAAGGAAGAAGAATAATATATATATATATATAAAGTATACCAGGGGTGTAAGGCCCTTTGGGATAAAAGGGAGGGGTTCTGGTACCAATAAGAGATGTAGTGATGTATAAATTGTTTATATGTAAATATGTAAATATTAGAAGTACAAAAAGACATGTTGTTTCTGTGGTAAATATGTGCTGTGTAAACACTAAGGCATGAGGGACGAGTTCTAGGTGGAATATAAGATATAATGCGTCATATGTTGTGCATTCTTCAAGAAGAAATATTGTTTCTATACTTCCGGGTGGAAGCATTATTGATGTACTATAGTAAATTGTTCCTCACCCCCTCTCGGGTTGAGGGGGGGAAATAAATTGTTAAAAGTTGTCAATAAAAAGATTTAAAAAAAAAAAAAAAGAAAATACATAAAGTACAAAATATGCAACAGTAAAAAAGTGAAACAAGAAGTGGGGAAGGAGGTAAAGTAACCAGTAGGTAAAGGGGGAATGTGAGACCCATGAAGAAGAAAAAAGATTAGATACAACAAGAAAGGAAGGGAAGAGCAAAAGAAGACAGTACATGTCAAAGCGACAACTGTAATACATACCTTGAGGGGACAAGGGACAACGGAAACAGCACACCAAACAAGGGGCAACACATCATACCAGGACATCGGTAAAATAAACCCTACCAGGAGCGGGAACATTGAACATGGATAAGGCCTAGCAAATTACGCTGAACCTGTAAAAGTAGATAAAGAAATATATGAAGAGAACAAAACAAACAAATCCGATAACAAAAACTAGGCAAATGCAAACAAGTTCCAGAAGAGAAAGAAGAAGAGTTAACATTGTTCAGGAAGGTAATGGGACAAATAGAAGGATGAGGCACTAACGGACAATAGAAACAGTTGATCGATCAACAAGGGGGCCAAACATTCCAGTAAAATGTCTTGTAAAAACAGAAATAGAAGGGAAGAACATGAAGAAGAGTAAGATAAAACCTACAATATACCTGTAAAAGAAACAAGGGATTATGTATAATAGAATTAGAAAAAGCAATGAAGTCTAAAAAACAGGAACTAGAACAACAACTTCAATACAATAGTACAATAAAAGAAGTATGAGAATCAAGATCCAGAGGACGAAGGAGCTGTCTCCATTGATGTAGTAGAGTGGGACTGGATAAATCTGCGAAGGTCAGCTGAATCCTCAAAAGTGGAAGTCTTGTTGAGAAATGTGACTTTCAAGAGGCATGGATGGAACAAGCCATATCTTGCACCTAAGGAGCGAAGAGAAGGGCGAAGGTCCAGACACTCCTTTCGTCGTTTGGCAGTCATTGAAGAAACATCCTGGGAGACAAATGCTGGGGTGCCATGCCAGGAGAGATTCTTTTTGGCTTTAGCGACATTTAGTACCAACAAAAGATTGGTGAATTGTAGAAATAAAATAATTATTACACGAGGATTGGCAGGCACAGATGTGGAAGAAAGACGAGGACCCAGTCTATGAGCTTGTATGTTCAATTTTTGTTGTAGAAGGGAGACCCAAAAACTGTGATAAGAAAGCTGTAAAGCATGTGATGGGGTCGTCACCTTCAAGACCTTCAGAAAGACCATAGATGCGTAATTGATTGCAACGGTTCCTATTTTCGCTTTCTTCAGTTGTAAGATTTCCTTCTCCAACAAGGATATTTTAGTAGATGAGACTTGTACTTCAGTAAGATGAAGTTCCACCACAGTGATACAAGACTCCATGGAAGACCATTTATCGTTCAACGACTGTAAGCGACAGTTTGTTTCCTCAATAAATGGACGGATGGCGCGTAACTCCTCCCAAACCATGATCAAGGAAATCGGAGAAGAAGACTTGGGTGGAGATGGAGGGTTCTGCTTAAGTCTCTTGCTGGTGGTTGAAGGTAACAGCACTTTGGATGCCATGTTTATGGGACTTTCTGTAAGTGTGAAACAGTCTTCGTGCAATGAAAGTCCAGACAAACAGGAACATTTATTAAAAGTAGAGACGTTGGCTCCAGAAGTATCAGGATCACGCACTTCCAATGTTTTGGAGTGGTGGAGTAGGCATCTACTCCTACCCATGAAGTGTGGTAAAGCGCAGAGGAGTAATGGCACCACACAGGATAGAGAGTAAAGTACCTCAAAAGAGATACCCAAATCGACAAAAATGAAGATCCGCCCCCCTGGAAATGACAGTCAAGGGGAAAAAATAAACAAAACATGCAGGAAACGTCGAAAAATTGCATGGGAGAGTGTCGTGTAGAGAAATATGAGCCGAAAACCGTAAGGGAGAAAAACAAAATGGCAGCCCTCAGGCAGCATAGAAAAGTCACCTGCATAAATTCATCCCTGCATCTTGACAATGAATTCTGGAAAAGGCACCCTCTGGAAGCACCAGCATTCAGATTTAGAAATCTGTGAGCATAATGTAGATTCTACCAGCAGAACCGCTCCAAAAATGCGCTCGAAGTCCGGCGCGATGTGGAGCTCTGTCACTAGGCGGCCATTTTAGATCAGGTGTCCGCGACTCTTTCCTTTTTATTTTCTTTCATTCCTTCCTTTCTTTTGTTCCTTCTGTCTTTGTTCCTTGTTTTCCTTTTTCTTTTTTCATTATTTCTTTCCTTTTTTTGTTTCATTCTTTCATTCCTTTCTTCATTTCCTTTTTTCTTTCTTTCTTTCCTTCTTAATTCCTTTATTCTTTTATTTTATTTTCTGGTTTCTTGCTTTCCTTTTTTTATTTCATCCTTTGTTCTTGTTTTGCTTCCATTCATCCCTTCTTTGTGCTTTCTCTCTTACCTTCTTTCTTTACCTCTTTCTTCCTCTCATTCCTTCTTTCTTCTTTCATGCCTTCTATGCTTCTTTCTTGCTTTCATTCTTTTTTTCTTGCCTACATTCCTTCTTTGTTTCTTTCTTGCTTTTATTCCTTCTTGCTTCTTTGCTTTCTTCCTTTCCTTCTTTCTTGCTTTCCTTCTTTCTTCCTTCCATGCTTTCTCTTACTTTATTTTTCTCCTTTTCTTTCTATTATTCTCTTTCACACTTTCTTTCTTGCTTTCATACCTTCTTGCTTTCCTTGTTTTCCTACTTGTTTCTTTCTTTCTTTCTGTATGTCATTCTTTTTTCTTGCCTTTCTTCATTATTGCCTCCCTTATGTTGTGCCTTCTTTGTTTCTTGCCTCCTTTCTTTTTCTTTTTTCCTTCTTCCCTCCCCTTCGTTTTTTCTTTCTTTCCCGTTTTCTTTTTCTTTCCCTCTTACCTTCCTTCTTTTTCAAAGGCAACAGACTGGCAGCCAATGGCCCAGTGATTGGCTTTTTTATGTCTGTGTTACCAAGACCTTTTGGTTTGCTAAAATTATGTGTATGTCATTGTTACATATAGGGTTTTTTAGCCACACTTTATCCATGTGTCCATTTGTCTGTGGTTGTGTCATTCACATTTTTCTCCAACCTACTGGAGCATGCATTAAGGGATAACATGTCACCCCATTTCAGCCATTGACTTACTTTACTATGAGTTACGGCATGCAGTCCTTCCACAAGGAGTACAACCATACACAAAGTAGTTCTCTTCATTGCCATGAAGTATTATGGTAGTGTGTGCTTTTTTAGACCAAAAAACATGATTGCCTTTAATCAATGTTTTATTTAGATTGACAAACGCCCAGAAGCTTCTCAAACAAAAATTTGGAAAAGCCATGACAAAACAAGAATTGGCAAAAGGCTGACGGACGACACAGACCTATTAGATTTGCCAATGCTTGTTTTCTGTTTCGGTATCTGACTCGCCTCCCTGGGCCATGGGGGTGGTCTGAAATAGCAACAAAGGGGACATGTTAGCACTATGAAAAATACTGCAAATCAACAATTGGGTGAGGGTGTGGCTTAACGGCTAGGGTGGCCGACTTTGAAGCTGGGAACCAGGTTCGAGTCTGACACATCCTGTGATTCTTGGCAAATCACTTTATCTCCCCTTGCCTTAAAAAAAATTAAAAAAAAAAAAAAATTACCTGTTCGTCTCTAATACAACTGACACTCATGTAAAGCGCTCTTGATACCTTCAGGTCGAGTTTGCACTATATAAAACTACAAAAAATATATTAATTCCTGTCTGTACTTCCCTGTGTAGGAACCTTTCATTTGGCTTTTACAATGTGCAGAAGCACTCCGCAAGATAACGTTTGTGTTTATCCTACATGTCTCTGTATCTCACTGCCTTTCCGGGCTCTTCCAAGCTCACATTCACTTCCCACTACATGTTTAGAAGTCGTTAGTGTATTCATCAGTGGTGTGCCTGGTTTGAGTCTTATGCTTCCGATTCTCAACTCAGCGCACTCAACACAGCACACTGTTGAAGCAGTGTTGACTATTTAGTTACTGTTTTTGATTCAGTGTGACCTGAAAATGTCTTAGCAGTGTTGGCAACTTGTTAATGGGAAGGGTTCCCCACTGTAGAACCACATCATCGTTTATCCATTTTGTGCTCAAGGCCACCTTCTTGTGCTGTGGCCTGCCTTTGTGTCCCTTAAAATTGCTTCTCCGGCCTCCATCTTACCTGATTGGGTCTGGCATGCTTCCTTCCTTAGCATGTCATACTCCCCCTTTTCAGATAATTGAGAAATCTACAGAGTAGTCTTTTAGAAATGGTATTCAAATTAAGTAAACATCTTTTTTCTACAGTTAAGAGTTCAGAGGCGTATTCTCCAAATGTGTTGGTCCTCTTTTTTGTGTTTCTGCTAAAATATCCACAGCGGCAAATACAACTGGTGTTTGCGTTAAGCTTCTTCTCCTTGCTGAAATGTCCACATCAGCCTTTTGGAATGTTTATGCCTTGACGTCATTTTCCAAATTGTATGACATTTTATCAAAGCATAAGTTGAAAAGTTATAAAGCAGTTAAATAAGAGTCAGGTAGGAGAGCATATAAATCACATAATTGTATAGGCTTATGACATTATGTAAAATATACAAATTTCCTGAGAAGCTGTCGAACAGTGTAACACAAAAGATCGCAATGACAAGCAAGGAATACATTTTCATAGACCAATTCCTGGGCCTATTTTGCTGCCAGTATGTTGCCCTACCAGTGTGATACCCATAACAAATGTCAGCTTTACAGCAATGAAGGTTTATAACTTATCGAAGGCAGCTGACAGGTGCAAAATGACAAGGATCAAGATGCTGTCCCATGTCTAGAAGATAGTTCTGCCTGTATGTTTGTTAGGGAGGTCTCTGTACCACATACAGCGGAAACTACAGATTCAGTCACATCGAAGAAGCCATTAGACTGATGTATTCAGGGTTTATACTTCTGCTACCACTCGCCATCACTCCTTTAAATTCAAACTGGTGTCCATTTTTGCAGCTTCTATGTTGCTCGTCCACAAATTAATCACTCTGCCCCAGAGACTAGTACAAAGAAGCTGCTTACATTTTAGCCCATTTCTCATTGTCAGTAAAGCAACTAAGGTAGAAATTGCATGTAGCGTGTAGATCACTTACTTTATGACCCTTATCTGCTACCATTCTTAAGAGGCCATGCATTTATTTATTTGAAAAGTTTTATATAGAGCTGGCTAGACATGGAGGTATCAGAGCGCTTTACATGAGGTAGAACATTGTTTCAGTACATTGTTACATAGTTACATCAGTTGCTGGAGCCTTGCATGGCATAGGGAGGGAAACCGTATAACATTGTTTCATGAGTTACTAAAGCATAGCATAACATAGGGGAAAAATGGCACGAAGGGTAAAGTACTACAGGGGACACAGAAAAGTCAGGCTGGAAAAGGGGAGGCAGTCAAATAATCACGGAGGGAGGAGGCGGGGGGAGGGAAAAGAAACAACGGGGAGACATGGAAAGCAATATCCGAAGTCAATTATTTCAGAAGAAGTCATCCCAAAAGAATACATTAGGTTTAGGGGAACAAAGTGGACACATCGGAGTAGTTTCTTTCAAATGAAAATGTATTGGACATCAAAGAATACAACCAGCCGACACGTGTTTCGTCATGTGGGTGCTGGACCCGTGACTCTTCAGGGCTGGGGGCGAAAAAATAAATCAAAGACATGGTACATTGGTAAAATACCCATGACATATCCCTGTAAAGTGAAAAGCGCAAGGAAACACACCTCACGTGAGTGCAAACCTTATGGAGGTGAAAAGCGACCGATATACATGACAAAAGTGACATCACACGAGAAATAGTTTAAAACCATGGTGAAAATTAAAGAAAAATATATATAGACAAATACTGGCAGGGAGGATATCATGTTAAGAGTTAATTAGCACATCAAGTCACAATGAAAGTCCTTTGCTCATGAACTTCAATCATATGAATAAATGGATCAGACAAACTGTGTGGTGACGCGCGAGTGAAACATAACTATAAACGAAGCACCAATAAATTGCGGTCAGAATAGGACATTCTTAAACTCCGGTATCAAAACAGGACTTTTTTTTTTAAAGAACTAAGGAAAACCAAGCTACATAATATGCATACTAAAGTGCTGCACGAAAAGTCACACACGATGTCATTTACCAGTGAAACCTCGATGCACCAATCATTAATGTTACCGTATTCTAAACAGACATTAAATCATTTAAAGATTCGTGATTCCAATGTTACTTATAAACGTAAGGCACACAACTAATAGAACACAAAGGTGGAGAATATTGCGATGACTAATCTTCCATCCGTTATGTATGGACGCTACAATATACAATTTAAGATCAAAATTCGAACACAACCAGAACAGAGATGTAGTGTGCCAAAATGTAATGAGAGAAAAAAGGAATCAAGTGCACAGTGGCGCGGCGCTAAGGGAAATATGTACCTGTCAAAATCAAATGTGGGAAGTTCTGTAGGGGGAAACAACATAGTAAGGTAAGTGACAAGAGAAACGGGGCATGAGGCGCTTCAGGGTACGTGCAAAAACGCCTAAAAGTGGGATTGACTCACCGAATAGCCAGTGTTATTTCCGACCTGGCTAGCACGGGTGTAACAAAGGTATCTCGGTGTTGGTTAGCCTCACTGTAAAGGGTCAAAGTGGGACGGACGGGTACAGCCGTCTCCACCGGGATTCTAAGGGAAAACAAACAAACACGGCAAGGGATGACGCCTCCGCATGTTATGAGAGCAACTACAAGTCATCGTAAAGAAATGGGTCGTAACGGGAAGGACGGGCTCACCTGAAAGTTAGCAACGACGTCAAGACCGGTGGTGTCTTGTTCCTCAGTAAGAGGGTGAATGAAGACGCTGGAAACACGTTTGAAGTGCAGCGAGGTAATTTTGTCTAGACCGCCAACCCGATGGCATGTGGAAGCGGAAGTGAGTGAGTAGAGCATGGGCACTAGAAACTGAAGATGGTTTATGTGGCTATTGCGAAGGTGCTAGGCCTCGGTGCCCATTGCCGCAAATCGGTGTGTAGGGAGCGGCTAAATACAAACATGTCAATGGTGAGAGTATATAGTAGCAAGTAAAAGACAAAAGGATTATTTAGGGAAACGTAAAAACCTCAATATAAATACAATTATCATGCGTTGTGTACACCGTCTGAGTACATTATCATATATTATGTATAGATCCTAAGTTAATTAACACAAGTTGAAATCGTTTGTTTTACAGGTGGTATCTAAAGATATATAATGCATAGGAACAAAAGGAAAGAGTTACTGTCACTAGTGCAGCATGCAATCTTTGAATATAGGTATAATCTCCACAAAAACGTCATTTCATAAGCCTACGGCTGGGTACATCAGTCCTCACTTGCTATAAGGAAATCTTCAAACATCATGGGAATCAAGACAGAAAACAAAAACTATTGGTTTCAGTGGGAGTAGTAAGGGAAGAATACTAGAAAGGGGAAAGATGTTCCCCCTACAGAACTTCCCACATCTGATTTTGACAGGTACATATTTCCCTTAGCGCCGCGCCACTGTGCACTTGATTCCTTTTTTCTCTCTTTACATTTTGGCACACTACATCTCTGTTCTGGTTGTGTTCGAGTTTTGATCTTCTTAAATTGTATATTATAGCGTCCATACATAACGGATGGAAGATTAGTCATCGCAATATTCTCCACCTTTGTGCTCTATTAGCTGTGTGCCTTACGTTTCTAAGTAACATTGGAATCGGGAATCTTTAAATGAATTAATGTCTGTTTAGAATACAGTAACATTAACGATTGGTGCATCAAGGTTTCACTGGCAAATGACATTGTGTGTGACTTTTCGTGCAGCACTTTAGTATGCATATTATGTAGCTTGGTTTTCCTTTGTTCTTTAAAAAAGTCCTGTTTTGATACTTAGGTTTAAGAATATCCTATTCTGACCGCAATTTATTGGTGCTTCGTTTATAGTTCTGTTACACTCACGCGTCACCACACAGTTTGTCTGATCCATTTATTCATATGATTGACGTTCATGAGCAAAGGACTTTCATTGTGACTTGATGTGCTGATTAACTCTTAACATGATATCCTCCCTGCCAGTATTTGTCTATATATTTTTCTTTAATTTTCACCATGGTTTTAAACTATCTCTCGTGTGATGTCACTTTTGTAATGCACATAGGTCGCTTTTCACCTCCATAAGGTTTGCACTCACGTGAGGTGTGTTCCCTTGCGCTTTTCACTTTACAGTGATATAATGTCATGGGCATTTTACCACAATGTACCATGCCTTTGATTTATTTTTTCGCCCCCAGCCCTGAAGAGTCACGGGTCCAGCACCCGCATGACGAAACACGTGTCGGTTGGTATTCTTTGATGTCCAATACATTTTCATTTGAAAGAAACTACTCAGATGTGTCCACTTTGTTTCATGTGATGAGATTTTTTCACTATGAATGAGGTGTACAGACACCGAACTTAACGTGTGCTCAGAATTTGTTTGTTTCATTCACTGAGTGAGCCCTTGTCACTCACTGCAGAGGTTTGGGGATCTCCTCTGACCTGTAGCGCCGTACTAGTATTATTACCTTTCACCTAACTCTTACCGCTGCCAGCCCAGGCGCCATCCTTCCTGCACATGCAGAAACCCCACAGAGAACCTTTAAGTTTAGGGGAACCCTTGGACAAGACAGAGGTACTGATTTTCAGAAAAGGAGAGCATTCTGGTGGCCCTCAGAACTCAGACCTACGCCTACCCTGCCTGACAATGCTAGGATCCTAGGTATCCTTCTTACAAGCTAACTATGACTCGCGGCAACTGTCTCCTCCTTCTGCTTCTTTATCCTCCATATGCTTTGCAAGATACTCAAATGGCTACCCCACAGCTTGACGCACCATCACCCAGGCCGTCATATCCAGCCGACTGGACTATGGCAATGCATTCTATGCAGGGATCGCAGCTCACCTCTGACGATTACAGACCATACAGAAAGCTGTAGCCAGACTCGTCCTGGACCTCCCTAGATGAACCCACATCACCTCCTCCCTCATGGAACTCTTCTGGCTCCCTTTACAGAAAAGATGCCGATTCAAGCTCCAGACCCATGCATACAAGGCCCTAAACGATTGCAGACCCGCTTACTTGAGCCACTGCCTGAACTTCCATCAGCCCACCAGACACCTCCACTCCGTGTCCCTTTTTCAAACCCTCACCCCTAGCATCTAACGTAGCAGGTGCGGTGGTCGCTCCTTCTATCTAGCAGCGAAGACATGGAATGAGATTCCCTTTGTTTTACGGGCCTCCCTATTTCTTCCAGAGTTCCAAAAGTCCCTGAAGACCTGCCTATTTGGCTAATTAACTGGATTCTGCCAGTGCCACTTCAAATCTACTGATTTATTGATTGGTCGAAATACCTGTTTTGACAGTTTACAAATTTAACAGAATGCAGCTGCACATATGCTTTTTAGGACTCCTTCCCTATGCTCCCTCCTACCTCTGCACTGGCTTCCTTTTGGTGAATCAGTCCCTAGCTAATAATGGCCCCAACTTCTTACAATCTAAATTACAACTAAATGTGCCCTCTAGATATATTCTTTCAGTGTCCTTTCCCTTTGCAGTGATACTTTCATACGGAGTCAGGATGGGTGGCCACTGCTTATTTCTTTTTGGCAGCCAAGTACTGGAATACGAGATAGGACCAATAGACAAACTGCACCATGGCGATTGAGGGCATAGTCCCAATTAACCCATTTTAACGAATTCTACATTTCAATAAATTGGACAGTGGTGGAACTTTGAATAAAATTAGTTGATAAAACAGGCAGATATGTTTCCAAGCAGTTAATTTTATTGAAGTACATTTGTACGCTGACTCGTCAAACACTTCGCCTTGCATTCAGCTAAAGCTGCTTTGTAACCTCTGTATATTGAGTCGGCCTTGTGTGCACCTGAGAGTGCTTTGTTATCGGTACATCCTGAATCACCTTGCATTCAATGCAGGGTGTTTTGTTATTAGATATTGTCAGCTGAGTTTCAGCTCTGGGTGCTTTGTTATCAACGCATATTTTCAACTTGTATTCACCTTGGGTGCTTTGCTACAAATGCATGTTAAGTTTCTCTGCATTCACCTTGGTGTGCTTTGCTACAGGTGAATAAAGAGTACCCTTTCATACACCTCTGGGTACTTTGATACAGGTAAATAAAGAGTGCCCTTGCATTTACCTTGGGGTGCTATGCTACAAGTGAATAAAGAATGCTCTTGTATTCACCTCTTGGTGCTTTGCTACAAGTGAATAAAGAGTTCCTGTGATTTCACCGCGGGGTGCTTTGATGCAAGTGAATAAAGAGTGCCCTTGCATTCACCTAGGGGTGCTTTGAAGCAAGTGAAAAAAGAGTGCCCCTGCATTCACCTAGGGGTGGCTTGAGGCAAGTGAGAAAAGAGTCCCCTTGCATTCACCTCGGGGTGCTTTGAGGCAAGCGAATAAAGAGTGCCCTTGCATACACCTCGGGATGCTTTGCTACAGGTGAATAAAGAGTGCCCTTGCAATCACCTCTGGGTGCATTGATTCAAGTGAACAAAGAGTGCCATTGCATTCACCTCAGGGTGCTTTGATACAAGTCAATATAGAATACCCCTATATTCACCTCTGAGGGCTTTGATGCAAGTGAACAAAGAGTGCCCTTGGATTTACCTTGGGGTGCTTTGATACAAGTGAATAAATAGTACCCTTGGATTCACCTCAGGGTGCGTTGATACAAGTGAATAAAGAGTGCTCTTTGATACACCTCGGTTTGCTTTGATACAAGTGAATAAAGAGTGCCCTTGCATTCACTTCGGGTACTTTCATACAAGCGAATAAAGAATACCCTTGCATTCACCTTGGGTGCTTTTATACAAGTGCATATTCAGTCTCTGTACATTCACCTCATACTCATTACACTAGAAAAAGTAGCATAATGAGCAACAATTTTTATCTTTTTTGATTTTTCCTTGTTCTCTGATGTTTATTATGTGACTTTTGTGATGTATAGTTTTTTGATGTATGTTGTTTTTGTTATCACTGTATTGTTATTGGCTACATTAGTGTCTCTGTGCTGTACTAGATTGAGTATTAGTACCGTTTGCTCCTTGATGTGGGTGCTCACGAATCATGTAACATTTACTATATAACCATATACAGTATGACTTTCGATTTTTTTTTATAAAAAGGACTCGTATATAAAAATATTTTTGTATCTAAGATGAATAAACTATATAAATTACTGGTCTGATTCATGGCTTTTGCATATTAGAACATATTTTCTTTGTTATATGACGTTTTTGGAGAAGTTTTTGTTTGCTTGCATAAAGTGTACCTTTGCATGTACCTCCGTATGCTTTGTTAAAAGTGCAAAAAGTGTACCTTTGCATGTACCTCGGGGGGGTTGTTCAACGCGTAGTAATTCACCTTGCATTCAACTTACTGTGTACAAAGAGTCGCCTTGCAGTAACCCGAGGTTTGTGTATTAGCACATATTGAGCCATAATTAATTCAATCAGTCAATCAATCAGGGTCTTGTATAGTGTGATTACTCACCCGTGAGGGCCTCAAGGAGGAAAGCTGCTTGTCTGACTGGGTGGAGGATCATTTGAAGAGCCAGGTCTTGAGGTCCTTCCTGAATTGGGTCAGCGACGCAGGTTGTCTGAAGTGGAGGGGCATGGTGTACCAGGTCTTGGAGGCGAGGTAGGAGAACGTTCTGGTCTTGTAGGTCCTGAGGACGGAGGCAAGGGCGAGTTGGGAAGATCGGAGTTGTCTGGCGGCTACGTGTGAGACAGTGGCTCAGGTATGTGGAGCTTTGTAAGCATGAGTGAGGAGCTTGAAAGTGATTCTCTTGTTGACTGGGAGCCAGTGGAGTTGTCAGAGGTGTTGCATAATATGGCTACGGCGGGGGATGTAGAGTACCAGCCTGGCTGTTTCTGTTTGGATGTTATGAAGTTTCTTGAGCTGTTTCTGGGTGACGCCGGCATTGAGTTCGTTGCCGTAGTCGAGTCTGCTGGTGATGAGTGGGTGGGTGACCGTCTTTCTGTATTCTGTGTGTATCCGTCTGAATATCTTTCGAAGCAGGCAGAGCGTGTGGAAGCAGGCTGAGGAAACTGCATCGATTTGGCAGTTAATAGTGAGCGATGAGTCCAGTATGATGACGAGGTTGCATGCGTGGTCCATCGGGTGAGGGGAGATCCCAGAGCACCTGGCCACCAGGATTCATCCCAGCTGAAGGAGTGGGTCCCAGGATGAGTATTTCGGTCTTGTCTGAGTTGAGCTTGAGGCAACTGTCTTTCATCGAAGTAGCAACAGCATTCGTTCCACTGTGGAAGTTTGTTCTGGCGGTTGTGGGTTCCTTGATGAGGAAGAGGATCAGCTGGGAGTCATCAGCATATGAGACGATGTTGAGTATGACTTCTGATGATGGCTGCGAGGTGGGCCATGTAAACATTGGGGCTCAGGGACGAACCCTGGGGCTCTCCCCAGCTGATCTCAGTGGGTACTGAGAGGAACGGAGGTAGTCTGACTCACTGGGTCCGGCAAGTGAGGAAGGAGTGGATCAATTCCAGAGCCCTGTTGCGGATGCTGGCGTTGTCGAGTCTCGTGATTAGGGTGCGGTGGGAGACGGTGTTGAATGCGGCTGAAAGGTTTACTAGGGTGAGGGTTGAGGTCTCCCCAGTTAAGGAGGGAGCGTATGTTGACGGTGGCTGCAAGGAGTGCAGTCGCCATGCTGTGGTTGCTCAGAAGCTGGTTTGGGAGGTGTCCAGAACATGGTTTCCTTCGATGAACTCGGATAGTTGGGCATTGATGGCCTTCTCGATGACCTTGACTGGGTAGGAGAGGAGGTGGATGGGTCTGAAGGTCTGTCTGGTCTGAGGACGACTTCTTCAGCAGGGGGTTGACCTCAGCATGTTTCAAGTCTGGGAAGGTGGCGGTTTCGATGGAGCAGTTATTGGTGTGGCGAAGCTGGGGGGGGCGATGGCGGCGGCTGCTCTGTGGAAAATGTGGTATGGGCAAGGATCGGTCGGGGCTCCTGAGTGAATGCTCTTCATGGTCTTGATCGTGTCCTCCGCTGTGAGCGTGGTCCAGCAGAGCACGGTCTGTTGGTGTGCGGCTTGGTTGTGTGTTGATGGTGGGCATATTGGCCGGGTCTAGGGTGTCAAAGCTGTCATAGATCTTCCTGATCTTGTGTTGGGAAGAAGGTGCCGAGTTTATTGAAGAGGTTTTGGAAGAACGTTTGTGGTATCACTGTTTGGCCTAGAGAACTCCTTGATGATGGCGTTGTTGTGTGCGTTGGCGTTGATTCTGTCTTGGAGGGCCATTTTCTTTGTGGTTTTCTGGAGGAGGTCGTGTGCATTGAAAGTGGATTTGAAAGTTGCATGAGTTTGAGGGGTTTTGTGTTCCTCCATCTCTTCTCAAGTCGTCTGCAGGGTGTCTGGACTTGTGGAGGGCTTGAGTGAACCAGCTGGCCTTCTTGGAGTGTTGCTTGCCTGGTCTTTTCTTGAGCGGTGCCAGGGTATTGGCGCAGTTGGAGATCAATCGGTGGAGGTTGCGTTCTGCGGTGTTGGCGTCTGTTTGCGGAGTGGCTGTGCTGAGGGAGTTGAATAGAATTTCTATGGTGGCCTTGATCCAGCTACGACGGGGGGACGATGATGATGGTGGTGTACAGTGGGCGTGGCGAAGGTAAGATGCATGCAGTGATGGTCAGTCTAGGAGAGTTCAGTGGTGTGGCTGTAGCTGATGTTCCAGCTGGTCGAGAAGACTGGGTTGAGCGTGTGTCCAGCTGTGTGGTTCGGTGCAGTGACTAGCTGCTTGAGTCCAATGTTATCGAGGTTCTCCAGAAGGGAGGCAGTGTTCTGGTCACTGGGGTTATCCATGTGTAAGTCGAGGTCTCTGAGTAGGATGTAGTCGGAGGATGCAAGAGCCTGGGGTGCGATAAGGTCTACGATGGCATCGGATAAGGGACAGCTTGTAGATGAGGGTGCCACGGAGGGTGGTGGTGGTATTGACATTGGTCCGGATCTGGAAGTGGAGATGTGCCATGGTCGTCATTGGGTCATTGGAGTGCATGGTCAGTAGGTGTGTTCTTTTGTGGACTGTGGTGATGCCTCCTCCTGTCTTTTTTTAATTCTAACTTTCAGATTTTATATGTGGTTACAATTCAAGTAAGTTGGTAAAGGTCGCAATGTACATGGGTACAAACCTGTAGACTTTTTATGTTACTTAAATATAACTATGTGGTAGCTTCTAAATATTTTTCATCATTGAAGTCCATCTTTGTTTTTCTGATTGACCAAAGGTTGTTACTGATAATGTTACAATGTACTTCCTTGGTTAACCTAATAATCACATTGTGCAAATCTTGTGTTGTAACTCTTCCCGTTGTGATCAGACTGAAATTTAGCTCCTACAAAACCACGTCTAGATTTGGGTACCCTGTGATCTATCCAAGGATATTCCTGTATAACTGCGCTTATTAGACCTATATCCTGGCACATATTAAAAGTCACTAGCAGTAGAGTTATAATTAGCAGTAGCTATGACATAGTGTGGTGCAGCATCACTTACTTGATTTAACATTTAGATTGATGAGTTTCTTTCTAAGGTGCTGTTTAACTTGTCAACGACAAGTTGGAATGATTAGTCATATTTTGGGGGTTTGGTGCTGCTCAGCATTGAGAGAAGCTGACGGCCTGGCCTGTGTGTTGTCTGGATATATTGCATTTTAGGGTCTACCTGGTGTTCCTTATGTTTGTGATGGCATGGATAACCCCTTCGCCGCGGGGCTAATTCCCCCGCGACGTGGGCGGGAGGGGGGCCGCCCTGTTTGTGACGAGCTCGGCTCGTCATACAGCATGGTGGCGCTGTGCTCATGATGAGCTCAGCTCGTCATGACTCCGCCCACTCAAGGGAATGCCCCTCCCAGGAGGGGCATTATCCCCGCGTGGGCGTTCCGCGGCAGTCATGATGAGCTCAGCTCGTCATGAGCACAGCGCCACTGTGCCTCATGACGAGCTGACCTCGTCATGAGCACCCAAAGTGTTAATTACCCAAATTATCTTCCAGTGTAGATTACGGCTGTCCTTCAGGTGCGGCACTATTTACTTCTCTCTTTAATTGAGGCATTTAATGAAATCCTATAAATTCCTAGTCACAATAACAATCTACCTCTGATTCCAACATAAGCTCTTCCAAGGATAACGTTTTTTAAAGTAACCCATTGATACCCATTAACAAAACTTTAGCCAGTGATTTTCCCATCTGGTTCTTGTGGTCAGTCACAAGGGAGAACAGTTGGCATGTTTTTTTGTTTTTTTGCTAGCTCCCATTCCCAGTGTGGTAGATTGAATAGTGGTATTCTTCCTCTGAACATGGCAAACAAAAGGGCTTAGAGATTAGTTTTATGTTTGCAATGAGGACCATCCAGTGCATGTGGCTTATTTGCTTTCAACAAGTCAGTAGCGCCTCAAATGACTCTCAAGCTGTAGCCACTTTTCTGTGTCGTATCTTATCATCTAGAACTTCTTTATATTTTGTATCCAATCTGTTCTTAGCTCTAAATTGAACTTGTTCATGATCACTTTCCTGAGCGTCTTTAAAAAAAGTTTACTCAAAGTTTTTCCTCGTTTATATTGCAGGTTACAAATTGAGTTTCTAATTGTCTAGAGTATGCACCTAAGCCAAGCAGAACCCATCACTCTAGTCAGGTCAAGTAAGTTACACACCAAAGATAACCCGTGCTCACCCCCTTGGTAGTTTGGCAAGAGCATTCAGGCTTGTCCCAGAGGCAATGTGTAAAGTATTTGTACACACACACAGTAACACAGTGAAAACACTATTAAAGGAGTCCACACCAGTTTAGAAAAATAGCCAATATTTACCTGAATAGACCAAAATGACAAAACTCCAGCATACACAACTTGAGATCAATCAGGGAGTTTATATAGCGTGCTACTCACCCGTGAGGGTCTCAAGGCGCTGCGGGGGTGAGAGGGCGCCTCCGGATCAGTCAAAGAGCCAGGTCTTGAGGTCCTCCCTGAACGTGTGCAGGGTCGGGAAACATCTAATGTTCACCAGGAGCTCGTTCCAGGTTTTGGCTGCAATGTGGGAAAAAGTTCTCCAGCTGGTTCTGTTCCAGCAGATGGAGGGGGACCTCTGCCAGGGCGAGGTCGGTGGAGCAGAGGTTCCTCTTGGGTACATGGAAGGATACTCTCTCATTGAGGTATTTGGGTCTGATGTTGTGGAGGGATTTGTAGGCGTGGGTGAGGAGTTTGAAGGTGACGCTCTTCTCGACTGGGATCCAGTGGAGGCCTCGTAGGGGATGGCTCATGTGCTCATGGCATGGTGTCCCAAGGACAAGTCTGGCTGCGGCGTTCTGGATGGTCTGGAGTCTGTGCATAAGAGTTTTGTTGATTCCGGCATAGAGGGTGTTGCCGTAGTCCAGTCTGCTGATAATGAGTGCTTGGGTGACGGCCCTTCTGCAGTCGGCAGGGATCCACTTGAAGGTCTTAAGGAGGATGTAAAGGCAGTTGAAACTGGTGGAGGCGACAGCGTTGAGCCGCCGGTTCATGGAGAGGGAGGAGTCAAGGATGATGCTGAGGTTTCGAGCGTGGTCTGTAGGAGTGGGTGGGCTCCCGAGGGCAGAGGGCCACCACGTGTTGTCCCAGGCGTAGGTGCAGGGGCCAAGGATAACGACCTCGGTCTTCTCTGAGTTGAGCGTCAGGCAGCTGTCCTTCATCCAGGCTGCCACGTTCTTCATACCTTCCTGGAAACAGAGTGTGGTGTCTTCGGGATTGTTCGTGACCGAGAGGATGAGCTGGGTGTCGTTGGCATATGATACGATGCTGAGCTGTCTGACGATGATGGTGAGGGGGATCATGTCGATATTGAAGAGCGTGGGGCTGCGTGATGATCCCTGGGGTACTCCGCAGTTGATTTCCGTGGGTTTGGAGAGGAAGGGAGGGAGTCTGATCCTCTGGGTTCTGCCGGAGAGGAAGGATTGGATCCAGTCGAGAGCGATTCCTTGTATTCCCGCGTCGTTCAGTCTAGCTACGAGAGTACGATGTGAGACGGTGTTGAAGACTGTGGAGAGGTCTAGAAGGATAAGGGCTGCAGTACGATGTGCGTTGATTTGGTGGTTCATTGTGAGCGATAAGTCCAGTGTGATGACGAGGTTGCATACGTGGTCATTCGGGGTGGGGGGCGATCCCAGTCAAGTAGCATGCAGATGTTGTCGATGGTGGCGAGGAGGGCTGTCTGGGTGCTATGGTTGCAGCAGAATCCAGACTGGGAGGCGTCCAGGAAGAAGTTCTCTTCTATAAAGGCGGTCAGCTGTGCGTTTACGAGTCTCTCGGTGACCTTGGCCGCAAACCGGAGGAGAGAGATGGGCCAGTAGTTTTTCAGGTCCGTTGCGTCCGCCGATGGTTTCTTGAGGAGGAGTTTTACCTCCGCCCGTTTCCAGTTGTCTGGGCAAATGTCTGATCTGAGGGAGGCTTTGATGGTGCGTCCTAGTTCGGTGTGATGACTGTGGCAGCCCTGTGGAAGATGTGCGGTTGGCAGATGTCCGTTGGGGTCTTCATGGTCGCTGTGATGAGTTTAATGGTAGCGGGATCCCAGGACGTGATGGTCAGCTTGTTGGCGGCAGTGGGTAGGGGAGTGGTGCTCGTCGTCGGTTCGCTGAAGTTGTTGTAGAGGGCCTTGATCTTCTGATGGAAGTAGGAGCTGAGCTTGTTATAGAGTTCCTGGGAAGGTGTGACGTCCTTGGCTTTGCAGGTGGGTTTTACGAACTGCTGTATGACGTTAAACAGTGCCTTGATGTTGGTTGCGTTGGTCTGGACTTTCTCTTATGAAGGTCCGTTTGGTGTCTCTTATGTGCTGGTGGTATTCCTTCAGGGCGCTCTTGAGTTTGTTCCGTGCTTCTGTGGTTTTTAGGTTTCTCCAGGTTTTCTCTAGGTGTGTGCAGGAGTGTCTGGCTTCTTGAAGTTCTGTGGTGAACCAGGCGGCTTTTAGCGGGCGTTGTTTGGCGGGGCGGAGGGGTGCGAGCCTGTCGGCGCAGTGGGAGATCCAGCAGTGAAATTCTCTCGCTGCGGCGTTGGGTTTCGATTGCGTAGATGGGGGTAGTGATGGAGGTTGGTGTTTAAGTGCTCCTCTGTGACTTTGCTTCAGTTCCGTTGTGGCAGGCGTCAGGCGGTTTGGGTGCGCTGGTGGTGTTGAAGGTGAAGTGAACACAGTGATGGTCAGTCCAGAGGGGCTGGGAGGTGTGGCAGAAGCGGATGTTTGTTCCTGCCGCGAAGATGGGGTCGATGGTGTGGCCTGCTCTGTGGGTGGGCGTGTTGACGAGCTGCTTCAGCCCTAGGTTGTCGAGGAGAGTGGTGTAGTCGGGGTGGTTGCCATTGTCGAGGTGGCAGTTCAGGTCACTGAGTAGAATGTAGTCAGTGGAGGTGATGGTGTGGGGTTTGGCAAGCTCGGCGATGGTAGTAGCGTGGTGGGTGCGAGGTCATGGCGGTCTGTACATGAGGATGCCACATAGCGGGGTCCTGGGGCTAGTCTGGATCTGGAAGTGGAGGTGTTCTGTGTTGGAGTGGGGGTCACTCGTGCTGGATGTGGAGAGTTGGAAGGGGGACTTGTGTGCGATGGCGAGTCCTCCTCCTGAGCGGTGTGAACGGTCCTTTAGCTGGATCTTGTAGCCATCAGGGATGGCAGTGGCGAGGTCGGGAACGGACGTGGTGTTGGTCTAGGTTTCTGTGAAGATGGCGACGTTGGGCGAGAGCAGGAAGCGCACATTGAGCAGGATGCAGGTCAGGGTTTCGGTGGTGTGTGCATTTGGTGTTCCTTCGGCGGTCGCGAGGGCTCTGTCGATGGTGAAGGATTTGTGGCAGTGTCTGCACGAGGACTACCCGTGGGTGGTGTGAGGCGAGGATCTTGCACAGTCAGAGTGTCTTCCGGTGTTTAGTGCGTGAAGGGTGGTTGAGTCGTAGCGGTGAGGCCTCGGAGAACCAGGGGTCCTGGCACTGACCGCGGTCGGGTCGCGGATGGGTGCAGACAGGCTTGCGCAGCGGCCGCCATTATGGGGGAGGGTTGAAGCTGGGAGGCGGGAGCTGTGCGGTCAGGGGGAGGGGTCACGGGAGAAGCAGCTGCAGGAATGGGGAGAAAGGCGGGGAAACAAGTGGAGAGGGGAGAAAAGAAAATGGGTATAACAGTGAGACACAATGGGCACAATACCAGATAACACAGCAGTCGGGCACAAAAAGTATAATAAGAGGCACTGCGCGGAAGAAAAAACAAGATAAACAGCGGTTACACACAGAGGAGTGAGATTGAGGACAAAACTAATTAGGCAGCAGTCAGGCACACAGAAGTAACATTAAGGCACAGAGCGGCAAAAAAATACAGAATTACCAGCAGTCGGGCACAAGGAAGAAAAATGAGGAGGAACATAGCGGAGAACACAAGACCAGACTCAGGGTAGATTCGAACCCTGAACGGTGAGGCAGGCAGGCGGCACAGGGCACCGCGGAGCTGCAGGGAGAGTGTGATCCTGAGACCGAAGTCGGAGGTCTCACTCGTGCTCCCCCTCAGAGGCCGCCATTATGTAGGGGAGGGGGAAGGGACGTGAAGCTGGGAGGCGGGAGCGGGGCGGTCAGGGGGAGGGGTCACGGGAGCAGCAGCGGCAGGAATGGTGGGGAATGGCGGGGAGACAAGTGGAGAGGGGAGAAAAGAAAACGGGCACAACAGTGAGGCACAATGGGCATAATACCAGATAACACAGCAGTCGGGCACAAAAAGTATAATAAGAGGCACAGCGCAGAAAACAAAACAAGAAAACAGCGATTATGCACAGAGGAGTGAGATTGAGGACAAAATAGCGGACAAAACGAATTAAGCAGCTGTTAGGCACACATAAGTAACAATAAGGCATAGAACAGCAAAAAAATCAGAATTACCAGCAGTCAGCCACAAGGAAGAAAAATGAGGAAGAACAGAGCGGAGAACACAAGACTCAGGTTAGATTCGAACCCTGAACAGTAGGGGACCGCGGAGCTGCAGGGAGAGTGTGATCCTGAGATTGAAGTCGGAGGTCTTACTGTTGCAAGTTTAAATAAATTATAGCTCCAACTGGGGCTATGTGGTTTCAGCCGATGACTCCACAAACACAGTCTGACCTCAAAGGAGCAAAGGCCAGTTATGGAGTTGAGCAGACCCTGGTACAGTACCTTGGAGGTGTCGTGAAAAACAAAGGCGATGCAAAACACAAGGGAGGTGATGCGTTGCAGAGGCTGGTGCAGCATCAGTTCCTTACTGTTGCAGGGGAGGTTAGGCGTTGGTTCCTTAGTGCCAGGCAGGGGAGATTAGGCGTTGGTTCCTTACTGCCAGGCAGGGGAGGTGATGCGTCTGTTCCTTACTGCTGCAGGGGAGGTAAGGCTGTGGTGGAAGGTGCGGTACCTCGGTTCCTTACTGCAGAGCAACATCGATGATCAGGCTGCAAGGCTTCAACTTCCCAGTGTCGATGCAGAAGTGTTGACTGGGCTGGGGCTGCAGTGTATGTCGGGGTGGTGCGTTGTGCGCTTCCCTAGCGTCTGCCTTCGGGTCCGGTGCATGCAGAGCCTTGATGATGATGTCCGAGTCGATAAGTTGCTTTAGTTGGCAACCGAGGCTGCGGTGCAAGTCGGGGCTGTGTGTCGTGCTCTTCACAAGTGGTGCTCTCTGCTCTGGTGCAGGCAGTGATGTTGAGGAATGGCACCTGGGTTGCAGCACAAACCACTTGACTTCAAGGGCCCAGGAACTGGATTTGGCACCACATGGCAAGACAGGACCCTCAGCAGAAGAGTCCAAGCGCTGGTACAAAGAAAGGTGAAGTCTTTGATAGCCCTGAGACTTCTTAACAGGAGGCAAGCTCAACTCAAGCCCTTGGAGGACCTTGGAAGCAGTATGAAGAAAGCAAAGTCCAGTCCTTTCACTCCCAGGACAGAAGCAGTAAAGCAGCAGGCCAACACAGCAAAGCAAACACAAAGTGGCAGTACCTCCTGACAGCTATCCAGCTCTTCTTCCTGGCAGAATGTCCTCATCCCAAAAGTGTTCAGCAGACAGACCAAGGCACAGAATGGTTAAAGTAAGAAAATGCCAACTTTCTAGGAGTGGCATTTCCAGTCCTGCAATTAAAAAAAACAACTTTACTAAAAGATGTTTTTTTAAATTGTGAGTCGTGAGACCCCAAACTCCAATTTGCTATCAACTTCCAATCGGAAGATACACTTGTATGATGTCCCAAGGCGCTCCAATGCTAACCTATGGAAGATAAAGGCTTTGCTGTAGTGAAAAACAAAAGCAGTTTTACAATACCAGGACATGTAAAACAGCAGTACATTTACTACCTTTTAAATACACTGCACCCTGCCCAAGGGGCTACCTTGGGCCTACCTTAGGTGTGCCTTATATGTACCAAAAGGGAAGGTTTGGGCCTGGCAAGTGGATTTGCAGGGTCGAAATGGCAGGTTAAAACTGCACACACACACACACACTGCAGTGGCAGGTCTGAGACATGTTTGCAAGGCTGCTCATGTGGGTGGCACAATCAGTGCTGCAGACCTACTAGTAGCATTTGATTTACAAACCCTGGGCTCACACAGTGCACTGCACTAAGGACTTACTAGTAAATCAAATATGTCAATCATGGAGAAACCAATTACTATTACATTTTACACAGGGAGCACTTGCACTTTAGCACTGGTCAACAACGATGAAGTGCACAGAGTCCTTAAACCAGCAAAATGAAATGCAGCACACAGTTAAAAACAGGTCAGAAACAAATAGACTGTGGAAATGACGCTACAGGATGCCAGGTCTAACATTGCATTTGCCTGGTTTTAAACATAAAATTGAGAATTAGGTCAATCCCCATAAATGTCAAAGTTGGTAGCGCAGTATTCACCAATTGCTGCATTTTAGCTTCAGTCCAAGTCAAGTTCCCATATCTTTAATTTTGCCAGTTCTGTCTTGATATGTTTCCTTCAGATGTATTCCTCATTACTGTTCGGAGATGTGACCTAGTGGCTAAAGTTTGCCACTCGTGGAACTGGGCTACCAGGTATGAAGCAATGTCTTGGTTCAACATCCTGTGATTCTTGGCAAATCACATAACCCTCCCGCCCCTCGCCGAAAAGAATGTGTAACAATATCTGGTTGTCTTGTAAAACTCTCTAATGCCATTAGGCCAAGTTTGGACTATATAACACTGCAAAAGCATTGTTTATGTATCCGAAAAGAAAGTTATTTCCTTGACTAAATATAAAACACAGGAGTATAGATGCATCAAAGGAAAAACTGTTCGCAAAGGTGCAGATTCTCAGAATCTGCCCCTTTGCGACCAGTATTTTTGCATTTGGGATGCATCATCCCAAATGCAAAAATCACAATTTAAGAAATCGCAAAATTGCGATTACTTAAATTGCGATTGCATTTAAGGAATCTCAAATTGAGATTCCTTAAATGCAATGCATCAAAGTAAAAAAAAATAGCCATTTCGCTAATAGGGGGAGCAAATTACCATGAAGTTAAACTTCATGGTAATTTGCAAAAAAAATTTAAAGTGCATTTTTCAAAGTTCCATTCTACACACACACATGCCCTTGGGGCATGTGTGTGTGCAAGATGTTATCATATGCAGATTTCAGGGGTGCAACAGGGTGTCCTTTTGACACCCTGGCACCCTTGAAATTGCATTCTCAATTTGTGATTCTCTAATTGAGAATCGCAAATTGAGAATGTCATCCCATTCATTCCTATGAGCCTCTAGGCCCATAGGAATGAATGGGGAGGTATTCCTTAATTGCGAGTCGCAATTTGCGAGTCGCAATTAAGGAATGTTTAGAAATCGCTATTTCTTTTGCGATTTTCTAGATGCATAGCCTTTTGCTATTCCTTATTAGCGAATCCTTATTTTTCGCTAATAAGGAATCGCAAATGGCATTGTTGATGCATCTATACCAGGGTCACAAGCATAGATGGTGGGACCCCCTCAAACAATTAATTATGGCCGAGGAACAGAGGGGCAGAGAAGGTTAGCACTGAAAAAGAGTGTTTCACATGGGCCGTATTCTTTTAACACTGATATATATCTCAAATTTAATTCCAGAAAAGGTGACAGATACACAACATACTACTTAATTATTCTTCAAAGATAAGAAATTTATTATTTTCATCATTTTCATCTTGTAAATACTTTTATATTTTTCAGTATAATTTCATTTTTTTGAAAAGTCATTTCATCACAAATACAAATACAAATTTTAAAGATATATACAGTTTCACAAAAAAGAAGAGAACATTCTATATAATAATGTAAATGCAAAAAAGTGACACAAAATACATTAAATAAATAAATAAACCCCTGGAAAAACACACTCAAGCATACACCAACTCACACTATCATACACATACTTCATCCACTACAAAAAACGGCTGAAAAAGGAAAACTGGAATTTAGATGGCAGAGTAGTCGTGCCAGGTAATCGGTCTCAAGCATGAGAACCCGCACTGGGTCGACGCACGTTTCGGCGGCTGGGGGCCACCTTCATCAGGACCTCTATCAGACGATACAATCCACTTAACCAGGGGACCTAAAAAAGTATAAAAGATACTGTCGCCAAAAATACTCCCAATTAAGTGAGAGAGCATAAGATACGAAAAAAATAGACACCATTGCTTAGGATAACACAGCAGTTCTACACAAGACCAATGATAAGATGAACCCTCAGGAGATATAGACATAACAGCTTTATCAAGAAAGAAGTAATAATTTCTAAGAGACACAAAAACCTACATATGATAAATTAGAAAAAAGTACTATACTGAAAAACCAATATCAGAAAAATCATACAAGACACAACTTTCTCATGCAGAGACAGTGAGTAAAATGCATTTTTGAGCGAGTGATAGCCTACTCACAGTTAAAACAGAAGCCCACTCATGGATCCTGATTCATAGGATTCTAAAATAGAGATTACATGGCCATGTGGTAGTGATATTTTGGATACAAGGGACCTAGGAGACAAGGTGAAGTCCCAGATATAATTCATGTATATAATCACCTGAGTCCATTTTATAAGTGCTTTAAAGCTCTAATACGCGCCCAGTCTTACCAAAGTTATAAACAACAGGGCACGTAGTATCTTCTTCCAAGTAAAGGGATTCGTGGGGGGCGAGCTAAATAGTCAGCAAGGAGGACTGTGCAAGATATTCACCTGAAACAAGACGTGCCGGTGAATAATGATATAATTTAAAGGCATTAACTATTACTATCAAAGGTGGAAAGATGTAATATAACAGAGGACCAACCTATTAGCATAGTCGAGACGATATCAATTTATATTTTCGTTGCCGCAGTAAGAAAAATAAGCGTCAGTAGGGATGAATGCCTTTATCCGGGTATTTGTCCTGAGATTTAAGAAAGTATATAAACTTAGTAGGTATATATGTCGACCGAAGAGGGGAGATATACAATCAAGTTGCAACTCCTAAATGCTAGGGTCAAAATATGTTAACGGTGTGTCCACAGACCCACGCTAATCCCATTGTAAATGTAGCTAGCCCGGTCTACTTACATAAGTCTCGCCATAAGTAGCAGACCGATAGTCTCGCATGTCCGCTGTCCTCGATGCATGCAAACGAATGTTTTGAGCTGCGAGATTTTAAGTTCTACAATCGGTCACGTAGTCTCGCGACATTACCAGGTTACCGGAAGTGATCATGGCCCAGTGGTTGAACTAAAAATAAATAACGCGCTAGTTTGAACTGTGCCATCGGACCAAAAAGGTCAACACATGCGCAATAGGTTCCCGAGTGAAATACTCATTGCTATGACCCCTTGGTAAAGGTTGAAAACCACTACCGAGGCTCAAAATAAATAACGCACTTACTAAATCACATTAATCGCCACGAGAAAGAAAATCAAGCATATGTTCTTGATATTTTTGAACAAAAATACCTGTGTTTCAAGGGCAAAGGCCACGTAGACCTATATAATGCATAATGCATTTCTGATGGGCTACACGAATTTGAGATAATATGAAGGTAAGCGCCAGGCTGACAGTGTGAATAACAATTAATGAGAGAGAGGTGGGGGAGGAAAAAAGAGTGATTTTATGGAACACTCTTTTTCAGTGCTAACCTTCTATACCAGGGTCTCCAACCTTTTCAATGGTGAGAGGTCCTTCCAATCAATGAATGTCACTCTGAGCTACTCATGACTATTGTAACAGTTACAATACAACCATGTCCAATAAGATTCCAATTCTGACCTTCTCTTACAGCATTGCTAATAATGACAACCCTTTTGCAACCTTGCACTCAAGTGGCTATATTCTTGTTCCTTCTGTCATTCTTTTATGACTAATTGTTCATTCGCACAGCGTGATTGATAGAGTGTAGTGCCTTTAACACAACCAATCTCATGCCACCTTGTTACACTTCGAGTGGAGATAGGAGGTCATATTGCATGTCGTCCCACTTTCATGGGCTATCATAGTGTCTGTTTTTCTGTTATCATGTTTACCTGCTATTGGTTTGGCTGGCTTCTGTCCCTCCTTCAATGTTCCCAGACCCTCTCTATGGCCTAATGGACTGGGCTAGCCTTCCACGAACTACTGCTAACGAGCTAGCGAGCTACCAGTAGCTCCCAAGCAACCCCTGATAAAACATAATCTTCATTTAAACTGGACTTTTTCCGTTTACTTAAATTAATGGTCAGGCTGAGCAATGTCCTAATCAAATGCAGTCTGGATGCTATGAGATGTAAAGTACTGTCATACACATCCTTTCTGACACATCGTGAATTTTACAAACAATGGGGAATGTGTGCGTCTGTTTGATGAATGTGTGCGTCTGTGTGATATTTCCTTTGTGGTTTGATAAACACCTTTATGAAGGCTAGGTATTTTTTTTATTGTAGAGAATGTTTGAACAAGTTTTTCTGGAGGTAGAGTTTCAGTTTAGAGAAAAAGAGATTTAATGTAGAACTTCTTCGAATTATAGGATTTGCCCCATCCTGTGAGTATACAAGACAACAGGCGTTTTCCAACTATGCACCAAGTATCTGGAACAACGTCCCTGTATGCATCAGGACTGCCCCAACGCTGCTCCAATTTAGGAAGGAGTTGAAGACTCACCGCTTTAAAGAACCAACATCACAGTGCAATAACTGTCCACAAACCAGCTACCTCTTCTATTGGGCATTGACAGTTACAGTGTCATTTGGCTCGGTTTATGCTATAGAAATACATATATACATATGCTGTGCCTGATATGGTTTTGAACATGTTGGTCAACCTATGTGAAAATCTCACATGATTTTTACATACTGTCTTGCAGTGATTGAGAAACAAAATCACTGTTCCAAATTGATTTGGCACTTTGTACTCGTGGTCTTTGATATAATACAGCTAAAGCCAAGAGACTGCCACCACATTTTGTAAGTGTATGTCTAGCAGGTGTTTGACATAGTGAAAAACTGCCTTAAAAATAACAATCTTATTCTCTGCTCTGACGGAATGTATACCGCCCTGGTCATTTCTCTTAACTTTTGCTGGCATTTGAAACAAAATCTGTGTTTATCGGTTGCTCCATGAAGCTTTTGCAATGTTTACATCTTGGAAAACATCTTAAATCTTCGATTTCATTGCAGGGCATTGTGCATCGCACAGCATTTTCTAAAGCACAGTGTATGGTGTTGGAGTAATAATTGAGTGCTTAGCTACTGCAGCTCCACGTCAGCATTATCTGTTACTTGAATTACACGCCAAAGTAAGACCTGAGGGAAGTAATGACGTTGGCACTATGCCAAGTGCCATGAGACAGGGAAACATTACTCTTTGCCTGGTATTAATTCTGTTTGTTTTCATCCTCCTATATCTGTATTTGTAAAGTCTTCTGTGATGTTAGATGTTGAATCTTCCCAACTTTAGGCGTATTGTATTGGGAGTGTCCTAGAGAATTGTAAGACATTGAGCTATAAGTTGCGAGTGATAAGAGCCCCACTCATGCAATAAATACAATTTGTCAGGGTGAACCCCAAAAGTAATTGAACTATCCTGCGCTTAACCTAGGGTAGCTTGGCACAAAAGCAGTCAAGCTTAACTGAGGCAACGTATAAAGTATTTATGCATCCCTTAAAGAGTATTTGAGTGAAAACACAACAGAAGAAATATCCCAAACCAATTTAGATAAATATCATTAATTCCATTGTTTAACAATGATACCAAAATGAGTAAAATCCGATCAGTAGAACAGGAGTTCAAGTTTATATAGTAAATAGCACCATAAAGCACACAGCGCCAATTGCAGCTCTCTGGTTGCGCTGGACCTTACCAAAGTCACATGTTCCGGCCGACTGAAATGGAGCACAGGTTAGATAAAGGAAAGGGTTCGTCCTGCTGAAGATGAATCCAAGTCCACGTGGGGAGCTGAAGTGGAGCGTCGCATTGTCGGTTGACATGGACTTTTCCCATTGGTGCTGAATCTTGGAGCAGACATAAAGGGCTGGTCGATGCTGGAGATTTGCGTTGGTGGTCTTTGGCAATGGTCATCGGGTGATAAGAGGAGTCTGTTCGTGGAGAGCCCCAATACTTCTAGATCTTCACTAGAGCTCAGGATTTGTGGTTTTGAAGAAAGGAGGAGTACCTTCTGATGCTAGCCAAGGGTCCAGGATATGGGGGGGAACACATCTTGGGCATTAGAACTCACTCCATCAGAAGCCAGCCGCGGAGCAAAGGCAGGTCAGCTGGGCAGTTGCAGGGAGGCCTCTTGAAGCTTTTGGTGTCCCTGTAGCTCAAACAGGTCGGCCCACTGATCCTTGAAGTCACCTCTGGCGAGCCTGGGTTCAAGGCGCACAGGTCCAATCTTCCTGCTTCACACAGCAGGCAGCCCTTCTTCTGAATGTTCTCCAGGTCCAGTAGTGTTCTTTTGAGAGGTTCTAAATGTGCCACTTGTATCCCCAGGGCTGTTGTCACACCTTCCCTCTTTCCTGTGTTTGGTTCTGTCAAGTGGCCCATAGGGACATTGTCGTTTTTTCACTAACTTATCGTGAATATGTTGCAGCTTGCCTGCTGCATTGCACATGTTACTATACGTCTTTATTTTCTGCAAAATGTCAACGGCTACTTTCGCATGAGAACTCCTCACCGTATTCGCTCTAAGTGCAAGGTCAAACAACAATGCCCCTTGTTATTTTGTTCCGGCCAGATCTTAGCCCTTAGACAAAACATACCGATTCGGCTGTTGTTTGGACAGCACTCTTGGGTTTTTAGTGGGGTACATGAATAGGTGACGTACACTTGAAGAGGGACCTTTCCAAGGAGAAGAGCGAGACATCACCTATAATGTAGATCTACCATCTATAGGCTAAGGTATGGGGTCTGCTGACCAAGCCCAGAGATCTTCTATTATATTATAATACTTCTTCTTAGAAAGGGGAGGGTGGTTAGGCACTATAGTCTTTTCTCCATTGTTTTGCTATGAAGACATCTCCCTTCATGAGCTATGGACTAGCTGCTATGCTGACTATATTTGTACTATGCATTTCCCTGCTTGTTGTGGCATGTATACTGCATGTTAGGGTACGTTAGTTAAAATAACATTTTTAAACTGTTTCGTGTCTCTGTCAGATATTATTGTGGACAAGTCCCAAAGTGTGAGCGAAAGGGTGTCTCTTGTTACTGCGATTCCTGAGAGATCTGGGAGTGTTGTGTTCTGGGGTGTCCAATCATGTGTTTCTCTGTGAGGGAGTAGGAGATCAAGTGAGACACTATAGCTAGTTGGTCCTGGGTTCATGGGTACTAAGGTGGTTGGAAGACCCAGTCCCTATACACCAAGGTCCCATATTCCTGCGCATAGTTCTGTATTTGTGCAGAATCCCTGCAACAGCTCCACACTACCTAGAGTAACATAGGGCAGACAGGCAAATGTTTGAGCTGCATTTTTCTGTGGCAGGGGAGGCTGCCCTTAGAAATCAGGAAGAAAGTGGCATGCCCTGAGGCTATCCTTCCAAGCTCAGGAGTGCAATCCCCCCAGGACTTCATGCTCAGGAGAATAACACCATGACCCACACCCAAGGTCCTTCTGTCCCCCATGTCTGCGAGGAATATACAACACAGTCTAGCCATTTGCAGTCATGTGACCCTGGATACTGGTGAAAGGCACATTTGGTTTATGCAGATAAATGTTAACTTTCTAAAAGTGGCATTTTCAAAATAGCAACTTAAATCTGACTTTAACATTAAATAGGGTTTAAAATAGCAATTCATTTGAGTGGGAAAAACATTCTCTATCTCCTCCCAGACTGAAGTTATCACCTATTAAGTGTAATACGGTAATCCAGTTTTAGTCTAAGGACGAGAAAGCCTTACAACAATAAAAAATGACTTTAGGAGTTTTTCCCGGTCATTACATGTAAAATATAAATACATATGTCCTACTTTTTAACTACCCTGCACCCTGCCTAAGAGTTGGTAGGGCATACTTTAGGGGTGACTGTTAACTATTAAAAGGACGTTTTAGGTCTGGCAAAAGGCTTATTTTGCTAGGTTGAAATTGCAGTTTAAAACTGCACTACAGGATGTGATGGCAGGCGTGAGATGTTTTGAAGTGCTACTTTAGAGGCGGTACAATGAGTGCTGCAGCCTAGTAGTAGCATTTAATTTACAGGCCCTGGGTACATGTAGTACCTTTTACTAGGGACTTACAAGTAAATTAACGGTACCAATCAGGTGTATACCAATTTTAACATGCTTTCCAGGGAGAGCACAAGCACCTTACGACTGATTAGCAGGGAATAAGTGCACAGAGTCCTAAGAAGTAACACAAATGGGTTCAGCAAAGGAAGGCAAAAAACTGGGGTGACCCTGCAGAGAGGTCCCGGTCAAAGTGTATTGAACATACAGAGCGCTTCTATGCTGAACTGTTTGGAGTTTTCCTCTGCCTTCTATGAGACGTTTAGATATTGGTGACTGTTGCTCAATTAACCTAATATCACGATAGCCCCTCTTGAAACCATTCCTTTTGTCCATGGTGTGCTTAAAGCTTCTTATACTGGTGTAAAACCTGTTCGATGCTTCCTTAGGAATATTCCAATTAATGTGATTTCTAAAGTAGAAATGGTGATCATTCCATATTTTTGCCAGGTTTGTCTTTGAGGGCTCTAGCAGCTGTCCAGACTCACAAATGCATCTGGCCTTTCTGCAGTATAGCTAATCTTTTTGATCTTACTTATTACCCGTGGCTTTCCCACAACTCTACTCTGTAGAGCGGGACAGAGAGGAGCTGGTTTACAAACACGCTGTTGTGTTTGAAAAAGAATTAAGATCCCAAAATGGAGTTGCTCCAACTCGTGTTTCTTCTTCAAATAAATTCATAAACAGACAGGCTGCATCCCAGATGCAAGTGGTCAAGTATATAGCCATGAAAATCTTTTTTGTAACTTAGCAGCCAAAAATAAAAGTCAACTATTACTGTACTTCACTAAGTGAAGCTCTGGGGCAGGCTGTCTGCCTTGAAGTGGGAACAGTGAAGTTAGTCAGTGGATGAAGTGGCTGACCAAATGCTGTAAGCTGTTGGTGAAAGAAAAATACAAATGACGCAATAACAGACCAACAATTTAAGAGGGCAGGCTGACAGCCCCTATAAGTAAGTATAGTACACACATAATGTTAGTAAAATCAAAAGGTCTTGGCTAACGCCAGACCTAAAAATGTGTTCTAGATCCCACAGATGTCCTTATGGTCGACTCATGGCTCTGATTAAGGAGGCATTTCTCCTTCCTAATGAGGAGTGTCTATCTCTTACCACTGGCCATTTCAGTCACATGATCAGCATAATGTCATAATATAAACCGAGCGTCATTTTGACAAAGGGAACTTTAGCATTATTGTGATAAGTCTGCAGGGGACCATTTTGAAGACAAAACAATGTGGTGGCTGTTGGACCTGGCCCTCTTGGCAGGGTCATCCCTAAACTTTTTGCCTTCCTCCAATACTCTCTCTGACCTGTTTTTGTTGGTTTAATGACTCTGGGCACTTTACCACTGCTGACCAGTGTTAAAGTGCATATGCTCTCCCTGTGCAAAATGTATATGTGATTGATTTCCATGATTGGTTCATTGGATTTACTATCAGTCCCCAGTAAAGTGCACCAGGAGTGCCAGGGCTTGTAAATGCCAATACTGCTAGTGGGCCTGCAGCGCTGGTTGCGCCACCCACAGAAGCAGCCTTTGAAAATGTGTCTAGGGTCTGCCATTGCAGAACCTGCGTGCAGTCTGGTACTGTCATGCTGGCTGGGCAAGTGCAAACACTTGCCAGCCTCAAAACCTTCCCTTAACTTCATATTAGTCACCCCTATGATAGGCCCAAGGGCAGGGTGCATTGTAAGTGTAAGGTAGGACATGCTCTGGTGTGTATGGCATGTCCTAATAGTGAATTACAGCCAAATTCGTTTTTCACTATTGTAAGGCTACTTGTTCTCTTAGGCCAGATGGGCTGCTGGAATTATTACACTCTATAATCCCAGCAGGCTCAGGGAACATGGTAGAAAGTAAAGTTTAGTATGCCTGAACTGAGAATAATAAAATACTTCTTTTAGTAAAGTTTATTTTAATATCCTGTTGTTGCAAATGCTACTTTTTAGAAAGCTAGCATTTGCTTGCCTAACCATTTCAGCCCGCCTCTGGAGTTATGCAAAGGCCCCCCTGGCCTGTGAGAACAAAGAAAATGCTGTATAAAAGTAGGAGCCCTGCTCCTTGTAAATCAGATTCCTGTTATCCACAAAGAACCTCTGCCCAACTAGAAGGAGAAGAAGACGCTGGAAGGACTGGCCTGCTGCTTGCCTTGCTGAGGAAGGAGAAGAAAAGACTTGCTAAAAAGACTTTGCAGACTTGTGCTAGAAACATTCTCCAAGGGCTTGATTGAGCTTGTCCCCTGAACGGAACCCCAGGACCAGTGGGTTCCTTGTGTCTTCGCTCGTCTTGACTTTCGAGCCGTGTGTGCCTCCCGCCGGAGCTGAGTCTGCACCCCCATCGCCCCCTCCAAGGGCTGTGGCACTCGGGAGCTCGCCTGCCCTTTATCCGTGGACGACTCGCCCCCAACAAAAGAACTTCAATCTGAAAGTACGGCACTAGCACCATGGGCTCGGGGCCCGCCAGGTTTTATTTCCCCGTCATCAAGCTGAGCGCGTCGGATTGCCTGAGGAGGAAGCCTACGCTCCCACGAGAGTGCTTACTGGTGAGTGAGGGTCGAGCGCATTACCTCCGTCCCCCAACTTGTGCCCCTAGCCCTCTGACAGGTGCCCAGGACGCTGAAATCCCCCCCGCAGTACGAGCCGCACAAGCTGGGTACGGCTAGTATCATTGTGTTGCATTTGCTTGAAGCTGTACGTCGCGTACCCCGTCTCACACGAGATGCGTGAGTGTTGGTAGGGTCCCGGTGTACGCTTCTCACGCGAGATGCGTGAGACTTAGTAGGGTGCCATGAATTCTCCCGTTTGAGGTGCCCGGAAGCGCTACAAAGCGCCCAGAAGGCCTAAGACTGGCCTGAAGTCCTAGAAACTGCCCCAGAAGTATTTTTAGCGGACTGCCAACCTTGCCAAGAAAGAACTGGGGCATTATCCTTTCTGATCAAGCAACAAGAGACTAAAAGAACTATTCTAAAGTATAGTGGAACAAGGAGAACCATTGTTTTTGAACCAGAACTAAGAAGTGAAGCTTGCCTATTTACAACCTGTGGCCCAATACCTAAAAACGTTATATTTGGTCTTGTGATAAGTCTGATCTGCATATATATATATATATTTTTACATAAAGGAACGTATTTTTATATATTCACAGCCTGGTGTCCATTTGTGGGGGGATTGGTACATTTTACTGTGTGTGTTATTACAAATGCTTAACTCAGTTACGCCTGAAGAATAGCCTTGGCTGCTCACGCCACGCACCTAGAGGGTGAGCAAGGGTAATTCTAAGGGGTCATCCTTCGCCCTGACTTAGAGGAGAGGGTCCCTGCTTGTCACAAGTGAATACTTGCGCCAACCAGAGACCCCCAATTCTAACATTGGACGCAGCGGTGAGGATTTGCGAATTTGCATTTGTAGTTGATATACAGTGAATTGCTGATCACCACACAGTGAGAACAGACCTATAAAGCAGCCACAGATTTCCATTTTTTATAATTTTGCTGGGAGATCTCCATGTGTTTTTGAAAACGTCATGCCTGGTTCAGTGAGGATGGAAAAGGCAGCAACCAGATGCCTGTCGCCAGAGGAGTTGGCAGACAGGGCAGCAGACAGGGCACATGAAATGAAGATGGCGAGATTAAAGGGACAAATGGAAATGGAGAAACTGAAATTGGCAATGGAGGCGCAAAAATGCCAAAGAGATCACTTCTTGAAAATGAGAGAACTTGATTTGGAGCTTGAAGCCAGGAGGGCTTCAGCCCCGCAACAAGAGATTTGTGTAGCTCACAGATTGAGCTTTGCTGAGTTGGAGGTGGAGTCCAGCTCAGCTGGTGGCAGCAACATTCAGGTATCTAGTGCTGACAGCATAGTGCGCCCACCTAGAGATATGGCACCTGACTTGGAGGGGGTTAACATACACCAGGAGGTTCAAGGGCATGAGGTAGCTCCAGTAGTGCGCAGCGTCCCTGAAGGGAATAGGGTGGCTGGCGTAGGAGTTCATGGTCCTAGTGGTGGGAGGGATTCCCCCATGGTTGAGGTCCTGGTGGGTGAGTGTAAAGACCGCCCAGAAGAGTGTGGGTTGTGTGACAGAGACCGTCCGCTACTGTCCGGCCAGTCTCAGAAGAATGGTGTGGAGTATGTGTGTGAGGCGCTGGATGGAGAGGTGGAGGATAGTTTGGTTAACCCTGCTAGGGGGCTGTGTAATCCAATGATGGGAGAGCATACTTTAAGTCCCAGTTTTCCAGAGCTATGCCAACACCTGTTTGAGAGTGAGTTCTCTGACCTCAGGGAGCTCACATTGGATGCAGACCTTGTGGTGGATTCCAGAGGGTCTGGAGAGGCATTGGGGTGTGGTCCTGTGGGGTGGGGCTCAGGTATCTTCCAGTCCAGAGTGGTGGAAGTGGCGCAGAGTAGCCCAGCTAGGTCCTGTAGTAGTGAGAGGGGTGTAGGGCCTCACGTCCTGTCCTTAAGGGGAAGGAGTGAGAATGGGTTTTGTCCCGATAGTGGCCAACCTCAGTCTCAGAGCCTGGATGGTTCTTTAAGGGAACACCAGGTGGGGAGTGTAGGCTGTCCGGATGAGTCACCCGCTGAGGGGGATCCCCCAGTGGCTAGAGAACGTGGAGGCTCTGTAAGCAGAGCTCCAGTAGTTCTGGTGTCTGGAAGTACCGCTCCAGTTGGGAGGGTGCAGAGGTCCAGATGGAGGGGCGAGAGGAGGATTGAGTCCCCAGTGGAAGAATCAGTGGGTCAGGGGCCAGCCAGCAGGGCTGCGTCCCCAGGAAGTGACCATGGTGACACCACTTCTGTCCTGGGGGATCTTCGCGCACTGTCAGATGGACAGGGGACGGGAGATCGGTGCCAGGCAGACTGTCACCCCACACCGGAAGTATGTGTTACCCTCAGGGGGGGCATGTGTGCTCCCCAGGAAGTCCTGGTGCGCCAGGTGAGTGTTCAACTGCAGGGTGGGGTCCCTGAGTTGGAGAGCCAGGTTCAGGTGTTGTCTGACCTGGAGGGCAGGACCACTGTAATCAGTGTCCTGGCCCATGTCGCTTCTAGGGGTACCCCTCCAATTGGGAGTGGGCAGTACTCTGGAAGGGGGTGCAGAGGGAGGGAGTCCTCGCCTCTGACCCCGGTTCAACTAGAGGGTTTAGACCCTGGGATAGAGGGCCAGGTGCAGGGTGTCCCCCTTGACCTGGTGCCCCAGTTGCAGGATAGCACCCCTGAACTGGTGGGTGAATTGTGCAGGTCACCTGCCACAGGTGCCCTTACAATTCTGGAAGGGGGTACCACTCCAGGTAGGAGGGTACAGAGCCCCAAGGAGGAGGACCGGGTGTGGGAGAACCCACCCCAGTCTTTGTTCCAGCCGCCAGGTACAGGCCTGGGGCTGGTGGGTCAGTGCCAGGATGACATACCTGACCTGACAGGAGGGAGAGTGGACAAAAGGTGCCAAGCACCTGGGGCTACTGCCCCCCGCTCCTTAACGCGACAGAGGTTTGAGAGCCCTGAGAGGCATGAGGCCTGGGTCTCAGCCCTGACTACTTTGATTTGATGACTGTCTGTTGGGACACACCTGTGCGCAGGTTAAGGTTAGATGCTGCACAGGTGGTGTCCACAAAGGAAGAGAAGGGTGCCCCATGGATTGGCTTGGTGGACCCTGAGAGTATGAACAGAGGATTTGAATTAGGTGCAGATTGGCGTAGAACTGGAATGTGCCCCTGCTGTTGCGGGCCAGGTCCATGTTCTATCGCCCAAAGCCGGGAAGTCCATCACAGTGGTGATTGGTCTACCCTGCGTTTTGGCTGGAAGGGGGTTGTGTTGGACCTGGCCCTCTTGGCAGGGTCATCCCTAAACTTTTTGCCTTCCTCCAATACTCTCTCTGACCTGTTTTTGTTGGTTTAATGACTCTGGGCACTTTACCACTGCTGACCAGTGCTAAAGTGCATATGCTCTCCCTGTGCAAAATGTATATGTGATTGATTTCCATGATTGGTTCATTGGATTTACTATCAGTCCCCAGTAAAGTGCACCAGGAGTGCCAGGGCTTGTAAATGCCAATACTGCTAGTGGGCCTGCAGCTCTGGTTGCGCCACCCACAGAAGCAGCCTTTGAAAATGTGTCTAGGGTCTGCCATTGCAGAACCTGCGTGCAGTCTGGTACTGTCATGCTGGCTGGGCAAGTGCAAACACTTGCCAGCCTCAAAACCTTCCCTTAACTTCATCATATTAGTCACCCCTATGGTAGGCCCAAGTGCAGGGTGCATTGTAAGTGTAAGGTAGGACATGATCTGGTGTGTATGGCATGTCCTAATAGTGAATTACAGACAAATTCGTTTTTCACTATTGTAAGGCTACCTGTTCTCTTAGGCCAGATGGGCTGCTGGAATTATTACACTCTATAATCCCAGCAGGCTCAGGGAACATGGTAGAAAGTAAAGTTTAGTATGCCTGAACTCAGAATAATAAAATACTTCTTTTAGTAAAGTTTATTTTAATATCCTGTGGTTGCAAATGCTACTTACATTTAAAAAGCTAGCATTTGCTTTCCTAACCATTTCAGCCCGCCTCTGCTAGTATGTGTATCTGACTGTCTGGGTTGTGTGAGTGACAGGGCTGGGGGATGACAGGTGGTGAATGCTAGGATTACACCTTAGTGGGAGGTGGGAGTGCCCCTGGACTCTGAATAGGGCTGTGCTCTGCCCCCACAATGCTGGCTCCGCCCCCTGGGGAGCGACTGTTGACTCAGCCGGCACCTGGCCCAGGAAGGGCGAAGCACTGTCATCAAGGTACTCCTGGCTGCCCCTGTCCACCCAATGCTGGCTCCTCTTCCTGTGGAGCGTCTGATGTGCCTGCCCCTCACACTGAAAGAAGATACCAGAGTACACCCCACAAAGTACTCAGAGACTGAAAGGAGTTATGCAAAGGCCCCCCTGGCCTGTGAGAACAAAGAAAATGCTGTATAAAAGTAGGAGCCCTGCTCCTTCTAAATCAGAATCCTGTTTCCCACAAAGAACCTCTGCCCAATTAGAAGGAGAAGACGACGCTGGAAGGACTGGCCTGCTGCTTGCCTTGCTGAGGAAGGAGAGGAAAAGACTTGCTAAAAAGACTTTGCAGACTTGTGCTAGAAACTTTCTCCAGGGCTTGATTGAGCTTGCCCCCTGAACGGAACCCCAGGACCAGTGGGTTCCTTGTGTCTTCGCTCGTCTTGACTTTCGAGCCGTGTGCGCCTCCCGCGCTGAGTCTGCGCCCCCATCGCCTCCTCCAAGGGCTGTGGCACTCGGGAGCTCGCCTGCCCTTCACCCGTGAGAGCCTCGCTCTAATTAGAGTCGCTCTCTTCCCCCGGGTCAGGCTGCCTGCTCCTCTGCCCCTGCCTGCCACTGGAGCGCGTTGAAGCGCTAATTCGTCCCTCCCGCCGGAATTCCTCGGTGGCCAGTGATCCCTGCCGAGACAGCCGCCCGTACGAGAGCGTACCTTGCTGTCCTGCTTCACCCCCTGAGACCCTTCTCAGGCCGCGCCGCCCCCTTGGGGAGACCTCAGTACCGTCCGTACTGCCGGTCGTGGGCCGCGCCTACCTGTGGGCACACACCCGCTGAAACGAAAGATCCCAAGTACAGCCAGAACCGAGTCGCACTGTCCGTGGACGACTCGCCCCCAACAAAAGAACTGCAATCTGAAAGTACGGCGCTGGCACCACGGGCTCGGGGCCCGCAACGTTTTATTTCCCGTCATCAATCTGAGCGCGTCGGATTGCCTGAGGAGGAAGCCTACGCTCCCACGAGAGTGCTTACTGGTGAGTGGGGGTCGAGCGCTTTACCTCCGTCCCCCAACTTGTGCCCCTAGCCCTCTGACAGGTGCCCAGGACGCTGAAATCCCCCCCCCGCAGTACGAGCCGCACAAGCTGGGTACGGCTCGTATCATTGTGTACCATTTGCTTGAAGCTGTACGTCGCGTACCCCGTCTCAAGCGAGATGCGTGAGTGTTGGTAGGGTCCCGGTGTACGCTTCTCACGCGAGATTTAGTAGGGTGCCGTGAATTCTCCCGTTTGAGGTGCCCGGAAGCGCTACAAAGCGCCCAGAAGGCCTAAGACTGGCCTGAAGTCCTAGAAACTGCCCCAGAAGTATTTTTAACGGACTGCCAACCTTGCCAAGAAAGAACTGGGGCATTAACCTTTCAGATCAAGCAACAAGAGACTAAAATAACTATTCTAAAGTATAGTGGAACAAGTAGAACCATTGTTTTTGAACCAGAACTAAGAAGTGAAGCTTGCCTATTTACAACCTGTGGCCCAATACCTAAAAACATTATATTTGGTCTTGTGATATGTCTTATCTGCATATATATATATATATTTTTACATAAAGGAACATATTTTTATATATTCACAGCCTGGTGTCCATTTGAGGGGGGATTGGTACATTTTACTGTGTGTGTTATTACAAATGCTTAACTCAGTTACGCCTGAAGAATAGCCTTGGCTGCTCACGCCACGCACCTAGAGGGTGAGCAAGGGTAATTCTAAGGGATCATCCTTCGCCCTGACTTAGAGGAGAGGGTCCCTGCTTGTCACAAGTGAATACTTGCGCCAACCAGATACCCCCAATTCTAACAATGGCTGATCGATCATGGTTTTATTATGTGGCAATATGTAGCACAGGCTTGGGCATTAGTATGGCATTGCACGGCATTCAGTAATCCTGGAATGATTTTCTACATGGTTCCGGGTCCTCCATCAAAAACTGGAGTCTAAGTAGGTCTGTGGTGCATGGTAAGTAGAGTATCTTTATCTTGTGAATGCGTTGGACTTAGTGAGTTGTGGGTTGGAACGGTAAAGCCAAAGGGCTCCATTGATATGGATGTGTGTTAGGCCGCCAGTGAAGTGAGAAATTACTGATCCAGCGATCCAGAACTAACAAATTTGCATTACCCGGGCCCAATTCATTACTCATCCCCACACAGCCCCTTCATGCTGGGTGAGTGAAATGCCAAATTTACCAATTTCCAATTAGTATATCATCCTCAGATATACTTTGTGGCGATGCGATCTCTATTTATGTAATTAGGGTTTGGCAAACTAATAAATGGAACTAGTAATAGGACACCCCCGCGACGCACGGCCACCAGCTGCTGCGTGCGTCTTCCCCGCCTTCTGCCTCGCTGCCTCGCCGGCCAAGCTCCGCCGCGTGACCACGCCCCCTGCCTCTAGCAGCGTGGTCCGTGACCGCCTGACCTGCCCCCGTCGTCATTGTTATCCTGAACTGTTTTTAGTGTTGCCTGTACCTTGTATCTGCCTTTTACCTTCTGTATTGCTTGTTTGCTTGTCTGTTTGGCCCCTTCGTTCTCCCTCCCCGCTCCCCGCTTCCCGCCACCGCCGCTAACCCCGCCCCTTTTTGCCTTCTGTACCCTCCCCGCTCCCGCCTCCCAGCTGCTCCGCCCCCCCGCGCACTTGGCCATATATGGCGACCGTGCGACGCAGGTGAGTGTGACCTAGTTCTAGGACACCCCCGCGCAGCACGGCCACCAGCTGCTGCGTGCGTCTTCCCCGCCTTCTGCCTCGCTGCCTCGCCGGCCAAGCTCGGCCGCGTGACCACGCCCCCTGCCTCTAGCAGCGTGGTCCGTGACCGCCTGACCTGCCCCCGTCGTCATTGTTATCCTGAACTGTTTTTAGTGTTGCCTGTACCTTGTATCTGCCTTTTACCTTCTGTATTGCTTGTTTGCTTGTCTGTTTGGCCCCTTCGTTCTCCCTCCCCGCTTCCCGCCACCGCCGCTAACCCCGCCCCTTTTTGCCTTCTGTACTCTCCCCGCTCCCGCCTCCCACCTGCTCTGCCCCCCCGCGTACTTCGCCATATATGGCGACCGTGCGAACGCGCAGCGTTGACGCGCAGCGGGCACGCCGATTGTGCGCCGAAGGCGCGCCAAAGGTAAGCCCGTCTGCGCCCGTCCGCGCCTGGACCGCGCCCAGTGCCAGGACCCCTGGCCCCCACCGACGAATGCCGACCCGACGAACCTACAACGCCGCCGAACTCATCGCACTCAACACCGGCGGCATCCCGGGATGCCACCGAGCCACCCCGAAGCACACCCACGGACCCTTCAGCTGCCACGCCTGCATGTTCACCTGCATCCGGACCTACTCGGCACCAGCACCCGCCAAGCCGAACACCAGCAGCAACCACCTCAAGTGCATCCTGCTCAACACCCGCTCCGTCCACAGACACGCCATCGAACTCTGGAACCTTCTCGACACCACAGCCCCTGACATCGCCTTCCTCACGGAGACCTGGATGAACGCCTCCTCAGCGCCCGACATCGCCATCCCAGAGGGCTACAAGATCACCCGGAGGGACCGCACCGCCAACCAGACGGGAGGAGGCATCGCCATCATCCACAGAGACACCATCCGCATCACGACCAACACCGACGACACCCTGACCACCGCCGAACACCTGCACTTCCAGATCCACACCGACCCGAAGACCACCCTCAGAGGCACCCTGATCTACCGACCCCCGGGACCACGCACACGATTCAGCGAGGACATCGCCGACTTCATCAGCCCGCATGCCCTCCCCTCCGCCGACTACATCCTCCTGGGGGACCTCAACTTCCACCTGGAGAACAACAACGACCGCAACACCATCACCCTGCTCGACAACCTCGCCAACCTCGGACTCAAGCAGCTGGTGTCCACCCCCACCCACCTCGCCGGACACACACTCGACGCCGTCTTCTCATCCAGCAAAGACATCGCCTTCAGCCACGCTACAGAACTCCACTGGACGGACCACGGATGCGTCCACTTCACCTTCAAAAGAACGACGATCCACCACCACCAGCAACAGGTTGCCCGAAGAAGCTGGAACAAGATCACAGCCGACCAGCTCACCGCCTCCCTGAGCCAGCACCCTCCTGCCGGCTCAGCGAACCCCAGCCAGGCCGCCGACAACCTCACGAAGTGGATCAGCAACTGCGCGGACGAACTCGCCCCGCTGAGGACCCCGCCCAGCAGACCCAGCAGCAAGAAAGCCCCATGGTTCACCGACGAACTCAAGAGCTCCAAGAAGAACTGCCGAGCCCTTGAGAAAGTATGGAGAAGGGAACCAACAATGGACAACATGAACACCCTCAAGCTCGCCACCCGGAAACACCACCAACTGATCCGCGCCACCAAGAAAAATGCATACAAGGACCGGCTGGACAACAACGCACACAACTGCAAGGAACTCTTCAACATCGTGAAAGAGCTCTCCAACCCCAACGCCGGAATCAACGACATCACCCCGTCGCAAGACCTCTGCAACTCCCTCGCCTCCTACTTCCACAACAAAATCGCGGACATACACAATAGCTTTAGCATCCAACCGACGCACGCCACAACCGCAGCAACGCCACCCACCACCACCCTCCGCGCCTGGACTCCGATCAGCACCGAAGACACCATCCGCACAATGAACTCCGTCCACTCCGGATCTCCGACCGACCCCTGCCCTCACCACGTCTTCAACAAGGCCGACGTTGTCATCGCACCCCACCTGCGGGACATTATCAACACCTCCTTCGACACCGCCACCTTCCCGGAGAGCTGGAAGCACGCAGAACTCAGCGCTCTACTCAAGAAACCAACAGCGGACCCCACCGAACTCAAGAATTACCGTCCCATCTCGCTCCTCCCGTTCCCGGCCAAAGTCATCGAAAAGACCGTCAACAAACAGCTGGCCGCCTTCCTCGAGACAAATGTATCCCTCGACCCCTCACAGTCTGGCTTCCGAGCCAACCACAGCACCGAGACCGCCCTCATCGCTGCCACCGATGACATCCGAGCCATGATGGACAACGGAGAAACAGCGGCCCTCATCCTCCTGGACCTCTCCGCGGCCTTCGACACTGTCTGCCACCGCACCCTAGTGCAGCGCCTCGGCAACATCGGAATCCAGGAGAAGGCACTGGAATGGATCACCTCCTTCCTCGACGGAAGAACACAGAGAGTCCGCCTACCACCGTACAAGTCAGAGGCCACCGAAGTCATCTGCGGCGTCCCTCAAGGATCCTCGTTGAGTCCCACCCTCTTCAACGTCTACATGAGCCCCCTCGCGGCCATCGCACGCCAACACAACCTCAACATAATCTCCTACGCCGACGACACCCAGCTAATCCTCTCCCTGACCAACGACCCCGCCGCCGCCAGAGCCAACCTACATGAAGGGATGAGAGATGTAGCCGAGTGGATGACGACCTGAAACTGAACTCAGACAAGACGGAGGTCCTCATCCTGGGATCCTCGCCCTCCGCCTGGGACGACTCCTGGTGGCCCCCCGCCCTGGGCACCGCACCCAAACCGACGGACCACGCACACAACCTGGGCTTCATCCTGGACTCCTCCCTCTCCATGACCAGACAAGTCAACGCCGTCTCCTCGTCGTGCTTCAACATCCTGCGCATGCTACGGAAGATCTTCTGGTGGATCCCCACCGAGACCAGGAAGACTGTCACCCAGGCCCTCGTCACCAGCCGACTGGACTACGGCAACGCCCTCTACGCCGGAATCACCGCCAAGCTCCAGAAGAGACTCCAGCGGATCCAGAACGCCTCAGCCAGACTCATCCTCGACATCCCACGAAACAGCCACATCTCCGGACATCTGAGAGACCTGCACTGGCTCCCCGTCAACAAAAGAATCACCTTCCGTCTCCTCACCCACGCACACAAAGCCCTACACGACCAAGGCCCGAGCTACCTCAACAACCGAATCAACTTCTACGCTCCCAAGCGCCACCTCAGATCAACCAGCCACGCCCTCGCCGCCGTCCCCGCATCCGAAGAGCGACAACAGGAGGAAGGTCCTTCTCCTACCTGGCCGCCAAGACCTGGAACTCCCTCCCAACCGACCTGCGCCTGACCCAAGACCACCTCTCCTTCAGGAAGAAGCTCAAGACCTGGCTGTTCGAGCAGTAACGGCACCCCCCCCTCCTAGCGCCTTGAGACCCTACGGGTGAGTAGTGCGCTCTATAAATGTCTTGATTGATTGATTAATACTCATTATAAACTAAATTCTATATCTCTAATAAAGCCAAACTCACTTGTATATTTATAAAGCTTTATCTAAAATAGTGTGATTGCTCATCAAATACAATACAGCTTGAATCATCGATTACCACACAATAAATGAGAAATAACAGAAGTACATCTCAACTTCAATGCAATGAGTGAGTGGGTAGGCGTAGAGACAAAAGATTAGAGACATAAGACATTTGCAAAAGGTTTATGCAATTTTAGATCATTATACTAACCTACTGGAAATTTTGGAAAACTACTCTCTGGCCGTGAGAGTAGCAAGACCCCTCAAGAAGAATTGAAGAGCAAAGACTAAGTCAGGATTTAGCAAACAGGGAAACAGCCAGCCCAAATAGGAGACAGCAATGTAGCCTCTCCTCTCGCGCAGAAAGAAATCATGCCACACCAAACCCCTCCCACAGAGTACCTAATATTTTACCCTGAAACCCAAAAAGACCAACCCACATTGTATCATAACACACAATTTCTCTTCATTATATTGGTTAAGGAAGGGGGTATACTGTCACACCACTCTCGTCATGACACTTTTGTAAAACTGTCCATTGTCCTCTTTACTCATTTTATCAATATGCAGCCCAGGAAATACAAATTCGAGCTGCTGTCATAGTACACAAATCCTCTATCTCGGTCATGTAACAACTCTTGTGCCTCGATTGTTCAATTGTGCCGCTCTCTACGGAAGTGTTCCACTTCCAAAGATTATTTTGTTTCTCCATGCAAACTTTGGCAGGCACACAGAACTTGTGAACAATTAACATGTTTCCCCCTTCCCTTTCTCGCTCAAATGAAACCCGCATTTATTTTCTAAAATGACTCTCGGGCCTTTTCTCCAGAGCAGAAAAACATATTTCTACGGGAAACAAACACATTTATTATCAATCACTTATAATGCTCTACCATAGTTTACCCACTCTGCATGTTGCATTTGCCCATGCACATCCCAGGTTAAGGTTATTCCCATCACATATTAGTATAGAACAATCAAGCAGCATTAATCCTTTTATTTTCCAATAGTCATAAGCATTATCGGCCTACTCCAGCATTTCAGCTCTCTTGCGCAGTTTTTATTTTCCCTTATGTTAGCCCTTTTCGCAGTTAGTTTGCGCATCACACGTTTAATGATTTCACACTTTGGGAGTTCAATTCGTTCAGGTTTTATTTCACGAACATCCTGCTCCATCACTACTAAGTGCTATAGTACCAGTTAGTTGCATATTCATACGCTCAGTTGTAGAGGCGCTTGGTGAGCACTAGTTTGTAGTGTTACATTGATGATGGTGCCTGATTGTGTTGCGTGCCTCCTGCATCAGGGGAATTCCTGAGACCTCAAGGGAGCGCTACTGAGAGACCTTCATCTAAGGAGGACTGAAGTCAGCCTTCTTTGAGGAGGCCTTTCTCCCATACTTCTTTACCCAACTGACTACTCTTCCATAAGGTGAGGTCGGACCCCCACCTCTAAAGAACTACAGATCATCTTCATACATATCCCTTAGTTCTCAGGTGATTGGGGCCGACCTGTGTTCAGGGTAGATCAGATAGCACCCTAAAAGACTACAAACCATGCTCTAACTCCATTCTTGTTCACTCGGACCGAACTCATGAATGCGATTTCCCTTCATTCTTGAGTGGCAGAGATCCTCTGGTGGCTCACTCACTTAGAAGAGAATGAATACTTCTGGAAAAAGACCTGCTGAGCTCCATGCTGGGACTGTGCTGTCTCGATAAACGATGGCTAATGTGTCTCTTGTACAGTACATTGCATTATTTTCAAAGACTTGCCGAAACTGTAAAGTTGTAGTATTATTTCATAATTCACATGTGCAGAGCCTCAGCAGCTCAGTTTGTTGCCAGATTTTTCGTGTGTACTGTTGATCGACGTCAGAGTAATGAAACACCGTAATCTCTGATTTTAAGTTAGCCATACTATAGTATCTTTTACCTTGGCATTTTTAAATGATCTTCTCTTTTACAATCTGTTCATAATTGTCCTTTTATACTTTCCTCGAACTGCTTTCATACTGAAATCTGAGACAAAGAAATTACTTTCCCCACGACTTGAACGCTGTTTTAGTTAATGTTTTCCTTGTTGCTAAAGTTTGGGCTCAGGAAGTGCGTGTTTGTATATATTGTAATTTTCGTAGGACCAGAGGTATGTGCAATATCAGGATTTTTGAAATTTATAAAATATCTATTTGTCGAAGGAACAAGATTTTTCAGAAATCCACTCCTGTTAAAACATCCACTTTTCCCTTTCATTTCCATGCAGCGGGGTGAACAGTTATGCTAGTGTTTCATTGTGTATCAGCTCTGATAACAGCCTCTTCAATAATGCCAGGGTTTGTGAGAAAGCTCTTGTCGTGCCATCTTTATGGAAATCTACAAGCAGGGGCTCCAAGTAGGCAGGAAGCAGTATATTCAAGATTGGAATGCATTGCGAATCTATGCACATCAACAACTTACATGCTTAAGGGTACTCACCAACTCCATTCCAATCTCTTGACGGAGACTTTGTAATTACTGGTCAGATTTTCCTGTGTGCAGGTGTATGTGTACATTTTTGCATGTAAAAATAAAATTCACAAACGTTTGCTAGGAGTACGGTACCCAGGCCTACGCCTGTTAACTCTTGTGAATTCCCGAAAGTCCTAAATCTGCCCCAATGCAAGAACATACCACATGGAGGCTGCTCTTATGCAACTTTCTTTAATAATTGAGGCCCTCATTTTTATCAAGAGCAAGATAGTTTTCTATTGATTATCCATTGTTATTTTGTTTCATATTGACATGCATTAAACACATTTTACTAAATGACAACCTAGAGAAATGCAAGACGCCACCCCCCTTCGGGGAGTGGCGCCGTTAGTGGCAGCCAAAGGGCCGACCACAGAAAAGGTTCACTTCCGGGTCAGCCGACCCGGAAGTTCAAGTAGGGTAAGCCAATAATATCGGGGCTTATTGACGCCACCGGAAGGAATACTGGGGCGCGAGGCTTAAAAGCCTGCGTCCATATTAGGGAGCCCTCTTTGTCCGCTGGCCGCCCCAGGAGTCGGACGTTGCGCGAGGAAGACGGGGGAGGTCGAGTCCGCCAGTAAGCGCCTCGCCCTGTGGCGGGGTTCCGGACAAGAATAACACGGGAACTTCTTGTCCAGTGACAGTTTTTACCTAAGAGCAGGTCTTTTCGAAATCATCATGGACTCCGGGCTGGCGGGAGAGTTGAGGCTGACCTGCTGGTGGCCTTGGCTTCTCCAGCCCTACCCCGGAAGCCGCTGGTTGCCCAAGTGGGGGCATATTATTCACCTGCGGCTCTGTTGACCGGAAGGGGGTTAACGGAAAGAGAGCAGGCTATCTGGGTTGTGGCCTGCTGGCGCAGCCCTGAGGTTAAACCAAAATGCCCATCGGAGGATGGGCGGTAAAAGGGTATATATGTATATAAGTGTGATTTTTTAATCTTGTGATGTGAAAAGTAACTTGGACTATAAATAAAGAAATGGGGTCAATGAAGTAATTGACCTGTGAAATTATTTTAATAAACATACACACTGCGAAAATCAAGCAAGACTCCCGAGTTTAATTGTTACAAGGGTCCTCCGGTTGTTGCATGCTTTGGGGCGGGGGGAGAGTGCACTTTGTATGCCATCTATGCAAGACGCCACCCCCCTTCGGGGAGTGGCGCCGTTAGTGGCAGCCAAAGGGCCGACCACAGAAAAGGTTCACTTCCGGGTCAGCCGACCCGGAAGTTCAAGTAGGGTAAGCCAATAATATCGGGGCTTATTGACGCCACCGGAAGGAATACTGGGGCGCGAGGCTTAAAAGCCTGCGTCCATATTAGGGAGCCCTCTTTGTCCGCTGGCCGCCCCAGGAGTCGGACGTTGCGCGAGGAAGACACCCACCCACCCATCCCTAAAAATTAGGCTTTCTGGTAGGTCAGTAGCGGGGTTCCGGACAAGAATAACACGGGAACTTCTTGTCCAGTGACAGTTTTTACCTAAGAGCAGGTCTTTTCGAAATCATCATGGACTCCGGGCTGGCGGGAGAGTTGAGGCTGACCTGCTGGTGGCCTTGGCTTCTCCAGCCCTACCCCGGAAGCCGCTGGTTGCCCAAGTGGGGGCATATTATTCACCTGCGGCTCTGTTGACCGGAAGGGGGTTAACGGAAAGAGAGCAGGCTATCTGGGTTGTGGCCTGCTGGCGCAGCCCTGAGGTTAAACCAAAATGCCCATCGGAGGATGGGCGGTAAAAGGGTATATATGTATATAAGTGTGATTTTTTAATCTTGTGATGTGAAAAGTAACTTGGACTATAAATAAAGAAATGGGGTCAATGAAGTAATTGACCTGTGAAATTATTTTAATAAACATACACACTGCGAAAATCAAGCAAGACTCCCGAGTTTAATTGTTACAAGGGTCCTCCGGTTGTTGCATGCTTTGGGGCGGGGGGAGAGTGCACTTTGTATGCCATCTATTGTATTTATTGGTACACAATAGTTTTATGAAAACTTTTTTTCAAGGTGTTTAATCTTTTTGCGCACATTTTCTTTTAAAAGCAGACAAACATCAATCTTGCTATCAAGCTACTCCATGTATTTGCATATAATCACGGTGCATTCTGGGTGGATTGCTTCAAGTTGCCTCAAACTTTTAAATTTTACAAACCTATGTTCACATTTTTGCATTGGAAACGCTCCGTAATGCAAGCCAAGCTCGCTGCTTTACCTTAAGGCTATCACCCTAATTGTAATGCTTTTGCATCAGAAAACCATATATACAAGTATGAACTACTGTTACAGCTGGATACCACTTTTTCCTCAGTATTAGATAATCCTCTTTCACATATGTATACTGTAGTGCTGTAACCTGACAATCAATGGCTCATATCAGTGGGTCAGGCAATAGAAATTTCACAAACTTGAATGTAAGGCTGGGTGCAGCTGTATTCCAACAAATCATTACAAGAATGTATGGATCTTGTCAATGGTTAGGGTAGCTGTCATATAAATTACCTGTGTTCCAACCCTTTGAGCTCCTCTTTATTTTCATGCCTCCAGGAAGTGTAGGAAGGTGTAGAAATATTGCCAAATGCTATATTTTCAGGTCTAACGGTATTTCTATGACTCCTTGAAGTTGGAAGGGAGGCAGAGAACACTGCTGAATGCATATTTCTGTGCTAAGCCTTTTTAGTCCCTACACTATAAAGTGGGGGAGAGGCACATACATAAGTTTGTGTGTGACAATAGATGTAGTATTTCTGTGCATCCCTTCACAATCAGAGGGAGACACAGATATTCTGAAGTGTTTGACGAAAGTAGCCATATTTCCATGCTTTGCTCAAAAACAAGGTATCCAAAGACCCAAATAGTTGGGAGAGGACTACTCTAGATCCCTTGGGCTGCTCCTTTGCACATGTGCTAGATTCATGTGTGTGCACAGGAGACTGGGTGGAACTATGCCGAGTTCTTGACAAACAGGAGCCTGAAAAGATTGACATTTCGTCTACTTGTTTGCGTGCATGAAACACATGCATGCATGCTTCATGGCATCAGTACTGTTTAGAGTTCTGAACTTTTCATTACCATTATGAAACGTTTGCTTAGTTTTCTCTTCTGAACAGCTGAAACAAGCATTGGCAATGCCAATAGGTCTGGCTCTGGCCTTAAAGCGTTGGCAATTCTTGTTTTGTCATGGTGTTTTTAAGAACAATATTGATGGGGAATCTACCGGGCCCTCAACAATCTTAAAAAAACATAAATTGTCTAGAGACTACTGTATCTTGCCTACAAAAAACACAAATTATCATAGTAGCCCCCAGCACTGAAGGGAGAAACTGTGTGGCTGTGTTTTTTGTGAAAGGCGAACATGCCTTAACTCACAGTAAAGTCTGTTGCATAGATAATGTTACATAGATAGATGGATAGATAGATACATAAATAGAGGGACATGCATACAGACAAATAGATGGTTGCATAACTGGAGGTGGTTGCATATATAGCTAAATAGAGAGTTGCATACATAGAGAATGTTGCTAGGCTCCGATGTGCCTAGATAAATAAGTAGATAGATTGATAGACAAGGAAAGCTGGATGGATAGCCAGGTAACTGGATTGACAGGTAGATAGACAGACCAGTAGGTAAACAGACAGGTTGCTTGATAGACAGGTAGACAAATAGGTATACAGACTGTCCAATACAGTAGGATGGATGGATAGATAGATAGATAGATAGATAGATAGATAGATAGATAGATAGATAGATAGATAGATAGATAACTAGAAATAAACTGCACTGCTTCAATTAGTAATATAATAGCTAATTAATAATATAAGCATGACATACAAGAGTCGAAAGCAACTAGACAGCCATACAAGCAGGACATACAGGCTTGATTAGTTTACCATTATAACTGTACTCCTAAATTAACATACATACCTGCATGATATACAGGAGTGCAGTTATAAATGCACTTCATTGCACTCATACTAATAAGGGATATCTTTATAAAGAACAGTTTCAAATGGACACAACCTGGTATGCTGTGAAATAGCACTTCAAACAGAAGCTACAACAGCCTTAGCAGTAGAGAGAACTGATAGAGCTGTAATGTAACTTGTGCTGAAATCAAAAGCGTCCTGCTATCCCTTCAGCCTCTATACCCAAGACAACTCTAAAGTAACTAAGTAAAAACAAGAGTACTGGTTTGGAAAGGAACTACCTTGTGTGTGGATGTGCTCCTTGTTAAAGAGCAAAATACAATTACTCAAAGTGAAGTTAACCAGTTGCTGAAGTAGGCTAACCCATTGTCCCATATTGTATGCTATAGTGGGGGGTGGCAAAAGAGAAACACACAGCATACCAAGGGATGAAGCGAGGTGGCTGAAAGCCCATTCAAGTAAATATATTATAGTAATATCAAAAGGCCTTGGCTTACGCCAAACCTAAAAAGCAGTGAAATTCTAGGTATATGGCAGTTTCTCTGACCTGCTACATTTTGACTGAAAGGACACACACAGCTAGATGGATTAGATGTATTCTAGTGCAGTGTGATCTGTGTGTGATGCTTCGCTGTAGCTTTGTGTTAAGATTTATTTATGAAGACATTTTTTAACAATTTACCAGAAAATCACGTTAAAGCACATTGACTTGAAACTAATACAATCTTAAAAGGACAGACTGAAGAAAGGCAGGTAGGCTGCTGAGCCCTCCTTTTAGCGACACAAATCTGTTGTAAAATCTGTAAAGATCTCCAGAGTCCAGTCCAGCTCTGGTGTGCCCATTCCCAAAAATATTTTACGTTTCAAATGTATTCCTTCTTCACGTCTCATATATTTCTTTTTAAAAATGGCAAATTTCGACTTTTTAATTTTTATTAGACAGATGGTGAGAGTGAGGTGTTGATGTTCTCAGTTGCATCTAAACATAGAGCCTCCCAGATACTGAGGCCCACGGACTGGGCAGTTCTTGTGTACGGGAACCTCCCAGTTTCAGTGTAACAGCTGACCACCCAGCTCAATGACGAATGGCAAAGACCTTCGGCACTCCCATCCAAACTCATCGCATGCGACAAAAACCCCTATCATGATACCCTCATCTTAGTTTCACAATAACCAATACAATCCATTATGGAACCACTGGGACCAGAGAAGCAGCTAGCAGCACTGTCTAGAGGACTAAGAATGAGTAATTACCACTGGGACCAGAGAAGCAGCTAGAAGCACTGTCTAGAGGACTAAGAATGAGTTATTACCACTGGGACCAGAGATGCAGCTAGCAGCACTGTCTGGAATTTTTAGAAGGGGGAATTACAGACTGGACCAGAGTAGCAGCCAGCAGCATTGTCTGGAGCACTTAGAATGAGGAATTACCACTGGCACCAGAGAACTAGCTTGCAGCATTTCCTAGAAGACTAAGTATGAGGAATTTCCAACAGGACCAGGGGAGCAGCTAGCAGCACTGCCTAGAGGACTAAGAATGAGGAATTACCGACGGGACCAGAGACAGAGCTGCAGCACTACCCAGAGGACTTAAAATGAGGAATTACCACTGGGATTGGAGAAGCAGTTAGTAGCACAGCCAAGAGGGCCAGGAATGAGGAATTGCCACTGGGAACACAGATGCAGCTGCAACATTGCCTAGAGGACTAGAAATAAGAAATTAACACTGGGAACACAGATGCAGTTGTAGCACTGCCTAGATGACCAAGAATCGGAAATTAACACTGGGACCAGAGTAGCAGCCAGCAGCACTGCCTAGAGGACTTAGAATGAGGAATTACTTACCGGACCGGAGTAGCAGCTAGCAGCACTGCAGAAATAAGGCCAGCAACTGAGGCAGCCATTATACAGGCCCAGGACCTAAACCAAGAAGAAGCTTGTAGGAGGCAGAAGAGGCGGGGACCAACTGCTGATGTCATTTGAGTCATGTGGGTTGAGACAATAGAGGTTTCCCCTTTCCCAGCTGCTGCAATGTACTGGACAAGATTAAGGATAGGGGAACTTTGCAAACAGCTCCTGGGTGAGCATTCATTGTTTAATTTGCAGTAAAGCTTGTACGCATGTAAAACTAATGTGGCCACACGTTCATGTACTGACAAACAACTTATGCATGATTGCAAACTTCTGTATGCAATGCCTGTTATTACTGAGTGTAATCCTAAAACGATAAAAACAGATTTGACAAAAAAAAATGAGAGCGAAAAGCTAGACACCGAGGATTGTATTGGTGAGAAAGTTGTAGGGAGACTAAAAAAATAGAGCTAGATTAGGCGAGTTGAGAGTGGAATTATGGGTAGGGAGTTTAGGGTGGAGACAAAGTTAACAGGGAGTGGAGCTTGGAGTGTAAGCTGCTCCTGGGAGTCTAGGTGAAGGGTAAGCAGGTTTGCATTGAATTTCTTGAGGGCTTAGAGAAGGTTCTATGAATGCTTAGATCTACAGAAAATAAATGATGTATGGGGCTGCTCCATAAAGGGCAGCAGCCCATTGCGAATCGGATACCACCCAAGTCAGGTATCTGTTTGCAGCACTTGAGTCCTGCAACCATTTCTGCATCATATTCTAAATGGCAAAGAGAAGGGGGTGTCCCTTCACACACCCTATTATGTTAGATTCGGAATGGGCCACAAAAGATCCTTTGCGAATCAATATGTTTAAAACATTGCGGCTCCTGATTTTGCAGTCGCAAAGCAAAACCTGTTATTTTACAAATCTAAAAAGCCTAAAATTATTTGTGTCTGCGAATTCAGTACCGTTAGCAGCCCGTGTGTACTAAGATACTTGTTTTAAAAATATATACAATTTATTTAAACTTTTCAGTCCAAATAGTTCTTCAGATATCGATGACGAAGAATAGGATTTTGCTTTAGTGTGGCGGAAAGAACATAAGGTTAATGGGCATTCGTTAAAAGAATGATTTTTCACCAGAGAAGATCCTGCAGTAAAGAAGCAGGGATTGTCATCGTGTTGTATGATTTTCTTTAATTAAGCTTGAAAAATGCCTTCAGTTGACTCGGATAAATCACTTGGGTATTGGAATCCAAATATGTAAGGTCCTTGGCTAAGTAATGTGTTGTAATTATAGCCTCTGGTTTTCACAGACCAGTAAATCATCTCTGATGACGATTTTTGTCAGCTCCCAGGAACCACACAGAGCGTGGTGATGCATCTGCTCCCTGCAGTTTAAGGTAGGGGGGCAGCAGTGATGTGACACATACCATGATATGTGTCCCTGGGATGCGCATGCACCGCTGAGCACTGCAAGTCAAGTGAGAAAGATAAACTCTGGCTGCCTGGTGGGCTCGCGCTTTCCCTGCTTCTTGTGCAGTGCCTTCAGTGGGAATGACTTACGCTGAAAATATATTTTTGCTTTTCTGATGTTTTACTGTTATATTTGCATGCATTTTCCCCCAGTGATTGGACATTTAACTGTGGCAAATATGAGCCTAAAATTAAACGATGTGGAATTGTTAATGATTCAAATATGCGTTCAGAATGTTAACTGTGTGCAGTGGAATAGTTGCAGAAGTGTGTCACTCAATGGAAACGTATGCATCGTCTTCTAATTTTAATTTAGTGACTTGAGATTGTCCAAGAATAATTGGTGTTACGTGTATTACGGAGATAGTAATTATAATTATCAGTATTATGATTGTTATTGTTCAGGTTTTTTTATAAAGCCTTAAATACCTTTGAACCCTCCATTCGATGCGCCCAGAAAGAATACATTAAAAGAAAGAACGGAGAAGACTATGAAGAAAGAGTAGAGCATCTAGGAAACCCAAAAATAGACGACAGACTTATGGCTCACACCCTAGTAACAGGTGAAAGAGAAATCGAAGCCCAAAGTAGATACAATCGATAACGCTATAGAGAAGTTTACATTGAGTCTAATAATAGACACAAACTGGATTATGTGCAGATGAAAAAGGCACCAGTTTTCTAAACTCTGATCGGATCTCTAGTAACATTGCTTTCTAATAGCACTGGGTTTTGCAGTTATAGTGTACTGTTTTCTGTACCTGCGAGATAAGCGTCTGATGCACTGTTTGTTACTGATATACAGTCATGAAGCTGCAAATGCCCACCAGGCAAGAGCTGTGTAGCATAGTGCTTAATGTGTTCAGATTGTTAAAGGTGGGGGGCACCAACACTTCTTTTGGGGACAGAAGCGTAATTTTCATCTCAGTAAGTAATTATAGGTACGAGAAAGATTAGAAAATAGTAACAAAAAAAGAAAGCAGGAATGACGAAGAACCTACAATAGTGTGATAGAGTGGTAGTAAGCAGGGCTTTAAGTGGGCAGGGTCACATCGGTGCTGAGCAGCGGCAGTTTTTTAAAGGAGGCCTCCAAACAGGTCTTTATCGGAATCCGTTTTGTGCCCTGGCACAGGTGGTCAGTTTTTCCCCGGACTGCAGTTACAGCAGGCACATCGACGTGCGCTGCTCACACTGCTCACTTCTCACTTCTCACAAGTGAAGAAGTTATGGCATGACGTTGTGCCAGGTGAGCATTCTAGGGGAAGGGAAATCTTTTAAAAAGAATCATTTTCTCTCTGGATTCCCTATCTTTTTTTGAAACCCAGGAGCAGCAACATCGTTGTGGTGGCACCAGTGCTTTAAGTGGAAGCTTTTTCAATATTATATACACGCCATAATTGCTGCTTATTTATCTTATGCAATTAACAACCATTGATAAAGCCAACAGTCTCATGACTTGTAAGGTAGGATGTTACTTGTTGTATGATATATCTGGATGCAATGACAGAAACAGCAAAATACTAGTCTGGCGGCACACTATGCTAAGCACAGAATTTTAGCATGTGTGTTTTTAAGCCACGCCTTAAATTACATTGACCACGACCCTTTGAGAGAGACCCCCCCCCCCCCAGTTTTTCATCCCACTTAAAGCCCTGGTAGCCAGTGCAGGGCGGTGGGCCTGCAACAGCATTTTCGCTAGACTGAGACCAGAAAATGCAGAAAGAAGAAAGCTAGTTGTGATGCCGTCTACTACTCGGTGCAATTGTAAAACATGCTGTTCCACTCAGTCATTCAGACTCCGTCTATCCTCCCTTCAGAGAAGAGCTTCAGGCTCTGCTCTTGAAGCACCCACTGCACCATAAATGTGGGAGCTTCCATCACTGGCTAGCAGAAGTGTTACCTCCCTTATCCGCACCCAACTCTCCGATAGCGCCTCCTGGTTGCAGAATGTGCACCAGCCTCACCCTTACAGCACTTCCACCTGGCCCCACCCCGCTCCACCATCAATCCTATCACTTCTGCTGCCTAGCACTTTTCTGCCTTGTAGCACTTTGGGCACTGGGTAGCTGTGCATAAATACCTACAGATGATCGGGCCAAGGAAAGTTCTTCACCTTCACACTCTCAAACATTGTAGGAGCAAGAAACATTGAAACGGACAACAAACGTGGAGGCTGGTTTCGAATAGGTTTGAAGCTACGCCTGGTACGCTAAGTGTGAGGCCTCGGTGGATGCTGAAAAGGGGTGTAAAAAACTCCGACATTATCGAATGTGCACTAGCTCCTGGTAAGCAGTTCCACATTTGGCGATAGTTTATGGAATGACGGTGCAAGCCATCTGACAAGGTTGTCTTGGCTTTGCGGGAGACCCCAGTTAACAGCTTGGATTCAGGCTGAACTGTGTGGCTTTCTGCTGTGCCTTAGAGGAATGCATACTATCACCTCCCTCTGCTCGAGTACAACGCAGATACTACATCTTTCTCATGCAATCCAGGTCAGCATGCTACAAACGTACGCTGTGGAGGTCAGTTTAGTTCCTTGAAGAGTTGCATAGGTTGGTTTCTTCCGTTATTGCCTCAGTGCATTATTTCCCTTTCATTTTAATATTAACATGCAGAGCTTGTTTGACTTTTAGGTCTCGCCGGACACAGATTTAGCTATATTTTTACCTTCATGTAAGCTATATATATATACACACCAGCCCTCTTCATCTGTTGCTCTCTTGAACTGCCATTCACATATGGCTAATGCTGATTATAGCATACAGCATTGGGCAATTGGGCAGCTCACTTTGGTCCCTCTTGCATTTTTAGTGACATCCTTTTGCCTGTCTACAAGTGTTACATCTGCCTTTAAAGTGCACTTCCGTGCAATGCTGCTGGCCAATATTTTACATTGTTAGTTCATTTTTCTTTTCTTTCTTTTTCCTTTTTATCGCCATTCTTGTCCGTTTAAACTATATCTTCAGGTTATGTTTATTCAAAACCAATAGTGCCTTACATTGTTCCAATAAAAACAGTATGTTCTAAATGGGGTTTCTTTACCTATTCAAGGTACAACTCTCTCCTAGGTAGCGCACTTTCTGCTCTATTAGAATTATATGTAGTGGTTATTTTTAAATGTATTTATTTCGCAAGCATATGACCACCTTTTTATTTTTGAGGCATATGCTTGCACTTTTAAAAAATGTATTCAATCAGCACACCAGCTTGTCAAGGCCAGAACTATTGGCTTTGCCAGTGCTTGTTTTGTTTACTGTTTTTGTCTTTCTAGTTTCATTAGTTTCCCTTTTCTGTACTTGTCTGTTGCTGTCTTCAAACGTTGGTTCCTTTGTATGTGTAGTATCTGCTTTCATCCCTCTCCCCTTATTTGTATTTGTCTGCTAATGTCTGTGTTGCTCTCTGTATTTCTCTTGTCTGGTTCTGCTCCAGTCTGCTTTTATTATTTTCTATCATCTTTTGTCTTGTGTTCTTTCTTTTGTCTTCCTTTTGTTTAAATTGTTCTTCTTTCCATCTCCTTTTATTAGCTTTGCCCTTTCCATACCCCTTCCATTGTTGTTTCTTTCCTCATCCATTTTATTATTTTTATAAATTGTTTCTCTTTTGTCTCTTTTAGTTCAATATCCAGTTTGCTGTGTTTATCTCATTTTCTCACTTTGCCCTCCTCTTTTCTTTTGTCCTCTTCTCATGTACTGGTGCTGGGTAAGTGTTAAATTAAGTTCACCATGAGAATTGATTCCCCCTTCAAACACTGGGCCAGCTGAACCACCATTACATTGGAATGGCATTACTCTTTCTTGATCTTCAGGGCTGGTCAATCAATCAAGGAATTATAAAGCATGGTAAACAGGGGAAAGCAAGGAGAAGGTACCCAAAACTTGGGGTAAAAAGCAAGGAGAAAGCAGTGAAAATGAGGCACTCAAAAGACAAGAACAAGAGCGATGCAGCAGCGAGCAGAGAGTGGGGCCTGATGCCTTCTCAATGGGGTCGTGCTGCAGCCTCCATTAAGTAGGTCCTGGAAGGTGGGAAGGGTGCTGGAGGCGGTGGGAAGGGTGCTGGAGGCGGTGGGTGGGTCTAGGCGGAAGCAGGAAAAAGGCAGCAGGCAGGAGCGACAATGAGCGGGGAAAAAAAGAAGAAATCAATGAAAAAAAGGGTAAAGCAACGAGAAGGCACTCAAAAAAAGGGGGGTACAAGGAGAACAAAGAAAATTAGGGGAAAACTAGGAGAAGACACTCAAAAAATGGGTAAGATCAAGGAGAAAGCAATGAAAAAGGAAGAAAAGCAAGGAGACTGCACTCAAAAACAGGGGGAAAGCAAGGAGAAGGCACTCAAAAAATGGGGGGAGGGGAAAGGAGAAGGCACTCAAAAAATGAGGGAAAAACAATTAGAAAACAATCAAAACTAGAGAAAAGCCAGGAGAAGGCACTCAAAAAACAGGGTAAAAAGCAAGGAGAAAGTAATGAAAATGAAGGAAAAGCAAGGAGAAGGCACTCAAAAAGTGGGAAAAAAGCAAGGAGAAGACCGGAGCGAGAACAATGCAGCAGCATGGTGAGAGCTGGGTCTGGTCAGCCTCGAGGAACTTATCCCTATATTAAATCCCTTTGTGGCCCAGGTCATAAATGCAGCAGGTACTGTGGCGCCGGAGCACACTGATGGAAGGGGGCAATTCACCTCAATTATCACTGTCTTCTACTATTCAGCAGTGGGTCTGGTAGCCATCTTATTTCACTCCCATAGGGTCCATGAGCCACTTGCTATGGTGCATGCTCAGAGATTGGCCTTGATGGTAAAAGTTAATTGTACTTTGCTTTTAAATGGAAATACTCTAAGTTCTTTCCTTCAATGCCATCACGGTGGACAAGTGTTAGACCTGTCATCCTTATGATGGTCTTCGCCCAGACTTTGTGCTTTTTACTATCTGTTTTGCTGATTCTTTTTGTTGGCCTTGGACTCTGAGCACTTTACCACTGTTAACCAGTGCTAAAGTACATGTGATTCTCCCCTAACACATGGTGACATTGGTGTATACCGGATTGATATCTTTGATTTACTAGTAGGTCCTTTGTAAAACGGAATAACATACACCCAGGGCTTCTAACTCAAATTCCACTAGTGGGCCGGCAGTACCAATTGTGCTACCCTCATAAGTAGCCTTTCAAACCTGTCTCAAGCCTGCCACTGCAGTGGTTGTGTGCAGTTTACTGCCACTCAACTTGACATTTAAAACTACTTGACAAGCCCCAAACTCCACTTCTATTACATATGTCACCCCTAAGGTAGACCCTAAGTAACCCTAACGGCAGGGTGCCATGTAAGTAAAAGGTCGGACATGTGTGTTTAATCTTTACATGTCCTGGTAGTGACAAACCCCCCCCCCCGCCCCCAGTTTGATTTTCACTACAGTGAGGCCTACCCCTCTCATAGGCCAGCATTAGGAATTGCTCAATATACTTTTAAGCTGTAACTCTTGATCAGAGAGGAGTAGGTTTTTCATGTTTCATATCTTTGGAATGGTAATGATAAAGCCTCCTCGTTGGTGGAGTTAGATTTCACATTACTGTTTTAGAAATGGCACTTTACGAAAGTGGGCATTACTCTGAACTTACTGCTCTGTGTGCCGCCTTTCTCCAATACATGTCTGGGGTGGATGACAGCTACACTTTGTGCATTCCCTCTAGACAGCCACAACACAGGAAGGATAGGTGTGTCTGAGTACCCATCTATATACAGCTGCATTCAGATGGTCTTGCCTGGGCAAGATGGAAGGGAGGGGTCAACACTTCACTTGAATAGGCAGAGTCCTCTCCCCACACATAGGACTGATTGGCCCCCACAGATAGCCTGGCAGACAGGTGGGTTGAAAGGAATACTTGTGCACTTCATAGAGCTACTTTGAAGTCATCCCCGCATCAAAAGCACTTATGTGTATACGTCCAGGGCCTCTGACCCCATCAAACCAGACACTTGTGGACTTGTAACTGAAGCTCTGCCAGAAGAATTACAATGCTGCTTAAAGGACTCATCTGGACTGCTGATCTGGAAGACCTGCTTTTCTGTTTGTTTCCCGGCTGCCTGCTGCTTTCTGACTCTGCATTAGAAGAGCTGGACTCTTCCTTCACTCCGAATGATCTCCGACAGCTTTTTGGCTTGTCTCCTGTTTCTTGAGACTCATGTATCAAAGTATCTACACTTACTTCTGTGCCTGGCTCACTGTAAGTGGCCCAGATGCTTACAACATGAATTTCGGCTCATCGCCTGTATGCATGTAGCGGAACTGGAGCATCAACCCAGTTGCAGGAGTAAAATCAGTGCATCGCATTAGAACCAGCGCTTTGCCTCCTGAGATGGATGCATCGGACAGTGTATTGCCGCCGCTGCAATTTGGTGAGATAGACACATTCTCTTGACTGCAGGGCAGAACACAGGAAAGTTTGTTTACCGCGGTGTGTGTGGTTCCTGTAGCCGGCCTGGGCTCCATCACTGTCGGCCTGAACTCTGACTTTGCCCCGGTCCAGTGCCCCTTAAAGTAACCTTTTTAGTGCTCCCTACTTCTAAGCGCATTATTGCATGTATTCTTTTCAAATTCAAAATCTCAACTACTACACATTGGATTTTTGTTGTTTTTGTCTTGTTTTGTTCAGAATATAATAATATATTGTCCTAAACCTGTCTGGAGTATTTTTGTGGTGTATTGATTGTTACTTTGTGAGTGTGTTGCACAAATACTTTACTCATTGCCTCTTTAGATAAACCTGCCAGCTCTGTGCCAAGCTACCAGAGGGTGACCTGAGCACAGGTTATCTTTTTGTGTATGTAGCTTACCCTGACTACAGTGGTGGTTCTTGCCTGGCCTCAGCTAACGAGAAATTCCATTTCTAACAACAAACATTTACAGTTTGTCCTCTCCACCTCTGGGCAGAACTGAAATCTGTGGCCAAGAAATTACTAGAAATCTGTAGTTTACAAGCAGAATTATTGGCAGTCGACTCGGGCCATCACTCTTGTTTCTATGGTCCCTACTGGCCACCTATTTTAAATTAAAGTAACATAACGTGCAGCTTCATGTTGTTAATGGGTAATATTTGATATCAATCAGGATTTACAAAGTGCGCTAAATCACCCGTGAGTGTCTAAAGGCACTGGAGTTGCTAGCTGCTTTGTGGAGAAAGCAGTGAAAAACTAGGCAAAAGCGGGGGGAAATAATCAGAAAACCGGGGGAAAGGAAGGAGAAAGCCGTGAAAAAGAAGGCGAAAGCAGTCAGAAAAGGGGAGGGGGAGGAAGGAGTAAGCAGTGAAAACGAGGGAAAAGCTGGAGAAAGCACTCAGAAAAACGGGGCGGAAGCAGAGTGGTGCAGCAACCCGGGGGAGCTGGGCCTGGGGCCTTCTTGGATTGGATTGGGACAGTATTTTAAGAGAGCTGGAGTGTATCCCTAATGATATGATTGTGTTTTTTGCCTATACTAAGCAATTAATTAATTCAGATGCTTCATTACTCCCTGTTTTGGTTTCTCTGCCATAGTTTCCAACATGTTTTAATTCAGTAGTTGGTGTATATGTTGTTATTCGATTGATGCACCTAATTATACCAAATAGCCATTGTTCGGTCAGTCCTCGGACAGGTTCTCCTTTCTTTTGGCACCTGACCCAGTTGAGATGCACGTTGGATTTCAGCTCCTAAAAGCAAAAGAAATCTCTGCGCGAAACACTCAGGGAAAACGTGGGAATCAAAATAACAAGGATTTTAACGGGCCACTCGTAATGAGGATGTAGGTCTTGCAAAACGCGGTTCGTCGTCTTTTTCCTTATGATCGCTTTGAGTCAAATGGAAAGTGGAACATAAACTCCAAATTATTAATCATGTCCTTCTTTCTAGATGCCATTGCATAAGACTGTATGGCCTTGAGACCCTTGCTCATATGTTTTAATTTTCTTTACCATGAGTTGGTTCTGTTTTGCACGATTGTGCTAATTAGAGAATGTTAAGACAGAAAACATTTGTTTTCTAAAAGAAATTTGTGGAATTCATTAGAACAATTCCAGCTGTTACTTTGACGTGTACTGGTCGGCCTGTTTGTTTGTGTGACGCATGCGCCGTACCTGGTGTGTTCGAACACCGCATCTCTACTAGAGCCCTGGAGCGCCCGACATCTTGACGTAGCTTGAGACGGCTTCACGCCTGGCAGAGCTCGAGGCTGGGCTGTGCTGTCATCATTAGAGTGACCACCTGCCCATAATTTGTATGAAAGGAGCATATCATTAAATGTATGATGCTTTCCCTCAAATTCTGTTGAACCAAGTACCAGATAATAAACTTTCTATGCTAGCTGATGTCAGACGAATGTACATTTTTGGTCTGTTATAGTGGTGGTTTTAACTTTGCAAACCTTATTTCATTAAAAATAAAACATACCTACATTAGGAGGCATTGGGTCAGCCGTCTTTATTGGTTGGTCTGCTCAGCTGTAAGTCACATAGGAAGAAGTTGGGCATAGAATTTTCTTTCGGAAGTATAGGGTGTTCTTTCATTTTTTTAAAAACGTTTTATTGGCATTTGTAGTGTACAATAAACATGGCGCGTTCGGATACAGTCGAATTATTTGCATTCTTTGCCTTTCACAGCATTATACATTGTTAATTATACAACAAATGGACATGTATCCTGCCATTATTAAGGTCTAGTATCAAACAATTCCTACGAAGAACTGGGATGCAGAACTGGGGGGGGGGGAGAGTATTCATGGGAATCTGGGTACTAATGGTAAGTGGGGTATCGGGGATAGAGTGTTCTTTCATTTCCTATTATTGTGGCATAGGCTTGCAATAAAAACAATTTTTAAAGGCCTGGTTAGACCACACCTATAGGCTTTGCCAGCTCTTGCTTACAGATATTGTCCAAGGTGTGGGTTGCACTGCAGGGCGGTGGCTTGTAACTCAGCTGTAAATGAGGTTTTATCAGTCATTTAAGTAGTAAATACCTCAAACTGGACTGTATGTGAGTGCATGAGTCTCAAGCCTGAGAGATGCGGGTGTTACACACAACACACACTTAACCACCCTTCCCGGTGACAGTACCGCATCTGCTGCACCACATAGTGGCACGAAGTAGGATAAAATGACAAGGAGACAACAGAGCATCTACTCTCCGTGGCTTACAATTATTGTTCTTGATTATTTACTTACGAAAGCTTTCAGAAGCTCCCTCTTAATCTGAAGAAAACTGACTGGGGAGTATAGAACCTCCTCGTTCTGTCTGCATGAGTGAAGCTGCTGAAAGTGGGTCAGTTTGACTGAGTTCTTGAAGAAGTGCACCAAGCAATGATGCAAGATACAGCAGACACCTTGACGCAATGGACGCTGTGCTTAATTTGCTGGTCTGAAGAGACTGTATGTTTGTCCCTTCATGGTGGTTGCCAAGAATAATAAATATTCAGTAGGTAAACAGAAGTAGCAGGTACATGAGCTTAGTACCATCGACCTGCTGCTACCAGCCATGTCATCCCAGTGAGTTCAACTGTTTCAGTCCCCTAGGTTGTTTGTTTCCAGAAGGGGCGTGATGGCCCATGCTCTCATAGTTAGTAGAGCAGGTCATATTAAACCTTGTAGGCACTTTCGGCCAGCTGTGGTGGACCTGTTAAACTCTGACTCCAGTCCAACTATTCTACAACGCAGCTCATGTGTTTGTAACTTCTCGAGGTTCGGCAAAGGATGCTCGCCTTGCGCATGCTACAGCGAAACTACAAAAATCATTTTAAAATCAGCACTTACCATTTCCCTGAAACCTCTGAACACACACTCATTCGTCAGTTGGGCCCATAACACTGCGCATTTACTCTATTCACTTAAACTTGGCTTCAAGGAATTTGGTGAAACACAAAGGAGTAATGCTGTAACATTTGGCGGAGTGTCTAAACCTATTTAATCAGATACTATTTACGCCTACAGTTTATACGCTTTACCATGGTTTAATCAATTGTAAGTTTTATTCAGACACACCACCATAGTGGCAATGGATCTGCTAGAAAGAAAATTAGGCCTAGGAAAATCACAAGACCAGCTTTTAATATTCCATTTCCCAATTTTATTAAAGCAAAACTTTAGTATGTCTGACACTTAGGCATTAATTATTTCTTTATTAAGTAAAATCTTAATCTTTATTTCAGAATGATCATTTTATTTAGAGCTCAGAAAACAGTAATTTATTGATTGATTGATTGATTACTTTATTTCGATATGCATATATCATAAAAGCAGTACAAAAGATAAAAACAGCATGTCGAAAAAAAAGTATGACTGTACATTCGATGAAAGAATAAAACACATTAGATCAGCATAAATTAATTAAAAAAGAGGATTAAATTGATATGGACAGTCTTTTATGTCTAATCAACCAAGCCCATTTTAAAAACTTGGCAACAGCACAAACAATGGGAGGGGCTGTATTGGTTAAAAGAATCCGGAGGGCAACAGAGTACTGGCGGGTACCCAATTCTCTGCAGATAGAACCAAGCCATCGTGATCTGGGGCGACCATAGTCCGGGCATTCGAAAAGAAAATGTGGCACCGTCTCTGGTTTATCGGGACAGAGAGCACAAAAGCGTGATGAGGACTGGGGTTTATTCCACCTGGAGCAGAAGTCGGCCAAGGGTAGGGTTCCTAACCGGAATTTGATGTACAGGGACCGATCCATGGCGATTGTTATTATGTCCATGTACGGCTCGTAGGTGACGACATCTTTTATCAGCAGAAAGGCTGCGGTGGTTTTGCAGTGCTGCTGGCTACTGATGCGCTTCACACCAACCCACTCCCAAAAAAGTTTTTTTAAGGTCTCCTTCGGGGGAGCGGAGTGGCTATGCCAGCAGGAGTCCAGGCCTAGGTCCCCTAAAAGATGTTTAATGTCCTTCAGCCATTTGATGCTATGCCAACCGTCGGAGTGCATCACCTCAGCTAGACCATTGGCATAAGATTTTAGCTCAGGAACCCTCCACAGGCGAGCCCAGAGCAAGAGGGGTCGAAGACGGGCCTGATCCCTTATAGCTTTGCAGCCAGTATCCATGAGCACTGGGATAGTCGGACTACTCGAAGGAATGGCAAGGAGATCTTTAATGAATTTGTTTTCGGCCTTGCTCAGTAAATCCACTTTGCCCAGGCCCCACAGTTCGGCTCCATAAAGTGACGCAGGGACCGCACGTACTTTGTATATGTCTAGTAGAGGGGCAACACAGTGTTTTGTTGAGTTGTTGAACTCCTTAAGGAGGGCCCCCCCCACCCTTTTGTGGACCATTGTCATTTTATTGATGTGGGCGGTCCAGCTCATCGCGTCGTTAAGTCGAATTCCCAAGTAATCGAATTCTGCCACTCTTTCAAGGGGTATGGAGTTCAGAATGGGAGGGCGGCCAAGTTTGCGTGGTGGATGCATAACTAGGTACTTGGTTTTTTCCACGTTGATGACAAGTCCCTTAGTGGTGCAAAAGTCCTGAAAGCGGTTCAGTAGTGTCTGGAGACCTTGGGGGGTTTTGGAGATGAGGAGGGTGTCGTCGGCGAACAGCAAGGTTGGAATTTTTACGCCTCCCAGAGTGGGGGCGTCTGCTGGTTCGCCGAGTAGGTGATCTACCACTCCATTGATATAGAGGGAGAATAAGGTGGGGGCCAGGACACAACCCTGCCTTACTCCCCTCTCGACCCTGATCTTATCGGTCTTTTCCCCGTTCAACCCCCATCTGACCTGGGCATAGGTGTTATTGTGCAGTTTGATGAGGAGGTTTAATAAATACGGGGGCATCCCCAGTCCGTGAAGCACCCTCCAAAGTTCCTCCCTAGGAACCAGGTCAAAGGCAGTCTTTAGGTCAATAAAGGCCAGATAAAGACTGCCTTTGCCCAGCTCCACCACCTTCCAGTGTAGTAGCAGGAGCCTAAAAACCTGTTCGATGGTTCCTGTGCCTGGACGGAACCCGGCTTGCATATCGGACAGGATGTGGTTATCGTCCACCCATTGTGAGATCCTCCCCAAAATGGCTTTCCCCGCCAGTTTCTGGCTCGAGTCTATTAGGCTTATGGGCCTGTAATTCCCAGGTAGATCCCGGCTGCCCTTTTTGTAGATGGGGACCACCTCCGCACCTCTCCAGGAATCTGGTACAGGGCCTCCCACAGCGATTGCATTGAGGAGTGCGGAGATTAGTGCCCCCCATTCTTCCGGATATGCTCGGAGGATATCGCCTGGTAGGCCATCCGGACCAGCTGCTTTTAATGGTACCAAGGTTTTAATCTGCTTTGTGACATCCAAAACAGAAAAAAATTCCAGGTCTTGGGCTGGGGTGAAGGGCGGGAGGTTAAAGGGGTCGTTTAGTCGGCCTTCGGCTGCAGAATAGAGTTTTTGGAAGTGGGAGAACCATGTCTGGGCATTGATAGTACAGGTCCTCAGGGTGTCATCGGGACGGTTCCTATTGCCCACCAAGTCCCAAAAACCTTTGGCGTCTTTCCCACGACTGGCAGCCAGGAGGTCCTGCCAGAAGATATCCTCCCACTCCATCTTAGCGTATTTTTGGCAGAGCGCATAATGTCTCCTGGCCACCCTAGTCTTGGACGGTAGTTTGGACTTGACTGCTTCAATGAGAAGTGACTTCGCCTCCCTGCACTTCTGATTGTACCAGCCCTGTCTAGCTCGTGAGCTTGGATTCCTTCTGTTCGTATTGGCTGGAACTACAAAGAGGTCACTAATAGCCTGGGTTATGGTACAGAACCTTGGGGCCACCTCCAGCAACCCATCCTCTTGGGGGTCAAGATTAACTAGGGCTGAGGCAAGAAGCTGCCTAATGGCAGAAGTTTTCTCCTCTGAAAGTGCCAACTTCGCCCACTTTAGCCGCCGTCCACAGTTGGCGACTACTGACAGGTCCGGGGCAGGGTTACGAGAGGTTATACTCGCGGTGCTAGTTAGCCGCCTGTGAGACAAGGTGAGAGAGAGGAGGTTGTGATCACTCTCGACAGATGGTATAATCACCATGTCCTCCACCATGCTCCACAGGTGCATGTCAAGGAGAAAGTAATCGATCCGTGACGTATGCCCTGGCCTATTATAGGTGTGGGCCCCTGCTTTGTCGGACCTAGTCCTGCCATTGGCAGCCCTCAGACCAAACTCCATAGCTAATGAGTTGATCTGAAGGGCCACTTCTGTCCACTTTTTAATGGGACTGAGTTCAAGGGACGGAATCCCCCACCTGATGTCATGTTCCTCTTGATCAGTTAAGATTTCGAGGTCCAGGGGCTCAAAGGTACAATTGAAATCGCCCGCCAACAAGGTACAAGACCTGTGAGGTGACGAGCGAAGCTGGGCTTCTAGACAGGCTATTACTGGGGATTCTCTACCCCCCTTTGTGCCTCGGGCGTAAATGTTAAAAATATTTAGGATGACTCGGCCCTGGGGATTTTTCAACAATATGTTGAGGAGATCCGGGCATTTGGTATTCCGCTCCACCACCCTGCAGTTAAGTGCTGAAGCCACCCAAATTAAGAGGCCACCCGAAGGGCGGCCCCTACCAGTTGCACTAAGAACTGCTGGCAAAAAGTGGGTGGAATATCCTACCTTGTGCAGGGGCACCCCACTCCAGGTTTCCTGGAACAGGCATATGGAGTGTTGCTCCACTAGCGCGTTCCAGTCCGGCAGCGCTAGCTTCCTCTCAAGGCCCGCCACATTCCAGCTGAAAACCCTAATCGGGGGGTCCGTCACAGCAGTAATGCTACAGTCCTCAACAGGGTGCAGCGTGTCCACAACACCCACACCAGGGAGGCTAACCAGAAGGTCAGAAAGTGCCCCGATCTCCCCTTGCTCTTTTTCAGACTCGACAGTAGCCTGGCTTTGTGATGTAGTCGAGGGGCTACCGGTTTTGAGGAGGGGTGTAGGCTCGGCAGCAGGGCTCAAAGCCACAAGGGCCTCCCCGGGAGCGTCACAGAGTCAGCAACCCCAGGAGCCCCAATTCTGTGTCACTGGGGCTGGATATAACTGCTGTGAGAAGACTCCCGGGGAAGGATGACAGTGGACGATGTTTTCTACGAAAAATTGACCCCCAGGACTACTATTATAGGGGAGTTGACCAAGATGGATGGTAGGAGTGGTCGTGATAGTCCGTGGGTAGAAGAATGTTAAGTCGACTACATCGACACCCATTCCAGCCGTAGATCGCCCTTGGGAGCATATCAAATGGGCGACTCTTGCGTCTTGGAAATTAACCACCACACAATCCCCTTCAAGAGATTTTTTTCCCGTGTCCGATCCAACCCACCCTGCGTACGCCAAGAATTATGCCATCCACTCCCGAAGGGAGGGGCCTGTTGATTTTCAGCCAATGGATGACCTTGTTCTTAAGCGCCTGGTGATTTTCCTGCTGGGTATTCCTAATAGGGGGGACTTTAGTGAGGACGACAACAAACGGGTGGCACTCAGGGGGGAGGTTAACTGGGGGACACTTTCGTGTAGGTTTCTGCGAAAAAACCAGTGGAGAAGGGTTATTGGGCGGAAGGGTGGTGGGTTTAGCCTTAACGGTTGTCGCTGCACCACCAGTTTTGGCGTGTAAAGCGGCCCCAGGTTGAGAAGTTGGACCCGTCCCTCCCTTCTGGTGTTTCCTTTGACCTAGGTTAGGCACAGGGGTTGTTACAGCTGGGAGAGGAATGGCATGCACCTGGGCAGCATGCGTGGAGACATTCGGCCTTGACTGCCTCGAGCCATCCTGGAAGGCGGCCGAGGAAGCGTTCCCAAGAGCTGGTCGCTTGGGCGGCTGTGTCGACTGTTCTCCTGGAGGATGACTCACTAGAGCCTCTTTCCCAGTGTTCCTATCTGTCCTGTCCTCGCTGGGCTTCGGCTGTAATTTGAACAAGGTTTTCAGGGAAAAGAAGTTGTCCCTGGTAACCTGCTCAAAACGGTCAAGCCTGTCCCCCAAACTTTTGACTTGGTCAATAAGTGGTACCAAAAGAGACCTGACCAGTTTCTCGATCGGCTCCAAAAAGAGACCCTCGTTGGCTAGGTCAGGTACTGCTGGGACCAACAGGGGAGGTAGCACTGTGTCAGCTACGATTGGAGGGGCATTAGAGTTCCTAGGTGGTGCAGATCCTCCAGCACCTGGGAGTGTGGGGCCCCTCTGGGGCTGATACCTGGCGTGCTTAATAAGCGTGGAGTGACAGCCCTTTCGAATGATGGTCGCCCTTTTCCCTTTCCTTTTCATAGGCCCCTGGATAGATCGAGTCTTGGGCGGAAGTTGTGGATCGGGTGTGGGAGCGTCAGAGCAGTAATGGGACTGAATGCCAGGAGAACCGGCTGTGGGAAGGTCGGGGCGGGACTCTACAACCACGGTACAAGGGCTGACGAGGTGAGAATCAATCAGCAAACTTTCTACCCCATCTGTTCCAACCTCTAGTGGTGCAATATGAGAATCCCCAGGTAAATCCCCAAGCAATGGTGCAGGGGAAATGGAGATTGATGAGGACATCACTGATGCCGGAGAAGGGCTTTTGGAAGGGGGGATTTATTTAGAAGTCAGTTAAAAGCTTAGCAAAAGATAGATAGTTCCAAATTCATTCTCTCCTAACATCCCTAACACCCTCATCTTATCCTTCAATCCTGCAAAGCAAACAAGGAAAATAGTTAAAGTATCTTACATCCAGGAATCGGTCTTCAGTCCAGCAGCACTTCGAGAGGAAATCAAAAGAGCGACCCCCTCTAAGAAAAATCTGGGGTTTTTATACACTAATTTCCTAACTTAATCTATCTAAAAAGTATCTAACATCACCAGTTCGGGTTCTGATTGGACAATTTGGGGTGGATGAGCATCTCCTCACCATTACAACATCATGTTCACGGTGAATTAGCAGAACCATAATAGTCCATTGTTTTAAACAGTCTTTGGCCTGGTTACTTCCTTGACTCGCAACGTTGGCCTGTTTTCTCACGTTTAGAACACTCGAATGTCCATATTCTGGCAATCATCCTAACTTCAGGGCAAAGCAGCCTTGAACTTCCCCTCCGAGTACAGGCAGCTCACTCTCGCTGGTAGGCTTTGGGCACGCATGCGCAGTCCAGCACTTGCTCTGTTAGTCAGAGTAACCGGATTTTGTAGGCCTCAGACGCCACTTTTGGAACTATCATAGAAACAAACACAAATTCATGTTAATTATGGTACTGAAACCCGTCTGTTTCCCTCCCACCATACTTATGCTTCCCTATTAGTTATTACCTAGCAGATAAGCCACATAAATGCGTTTCATACTTACATATCCGATGACTTTTCAGCACAATAACCTGTACAATAAGCACATTCACATTGCATTTATTTATATTTAAGCTATGCATTAGTTCACAACACAATAACGACACAAATTAGTTAATTATATTGCTTCATGCAAGTAAAATTAGTATATCCTCGTGTTCATGTATGTGCATTTTATACTATTTGTTGATTTAATAGACCAAAACACAACATTAGTAGACGTTAATGTTATGGAACATTGACTTCACAAGGGGTACACAAAATTGTGTTTTGCCACCTTGCTCCATCACAGACATTTCCAACACATTCACCCCCATTCATAGGGAGAGGCAGAGCTTTTCTGTAAAACATATTTTATTGCTTTCTTTCAGACAAAAAAGGGACATTAAAATTTACAAAACACCTATCTTTACACCTTTGTTCCCAATTGTTTACGTGTTGCTTCTGTAGGACACACATTGCACACTTGCATACCTTGTTGGAACCAGCATTTGATTGTGCTATTATGTACGGAATCTTGAGTGAATGATTCACATTTCTACTACTATTGTTACTTTACATACTAGGCACAAACAAAAAGTGCTTTATCATCAAACTGGTAAATCACTACGGCTACAGCATTAAACTTCCACAACTTTTGGGGGGTCTCTCCTCTGAGTTACTGGCGAATACCTCAAATACGTCTTCCCATTGCTCCAATGGCGGCTCTTGTAGCAATCAAAGTACATCAGCTCTCCTTACCCTCAATGAAGTGACAGCTACTGCTTTCCAACATTGGTAGTGCTAACACTAAATTCTCCCATGTGGTAACTATCCCAGCAAGCACGTTGCTATTGACCTATCTACAGTCGCCTACATTTGGGCAGTTTCCTCCCTGGTAGACTGGGAGAGGCAAAGCTTCATGGCAACATCTTAGGCTTGGCAGCCATGACAGGCGTAAGCTCTAGTTCTGCGGAGCATCATGGCTAATCTGTCTCTGTACCACCATGGAACTTGGACTGCTCACAAAAATATAGTATTAAGATTAGGCCTGGACAGAAAATTATGTTCCGTTCACGGAAGTTGCGAAGTTTGGGCATTTTAGCGTTCCGCAGAGAATGCGGAGATGTCGAAACTTCCTCGATCCGCGGCATAGCAGAAGTTTTTTCTTGTTCGCGCATTAAAAATGCGTTCTCGCGCGCGTGGTAGCGACTTACCGGATCCCTGCGTTCGTCTGAGTTTTCCTATCCATTCGCGTGCGCCAAGAGATGTTGGATTTTTGGTAGCCGGTTGCGCTATCCCGTGAGAGTTTTGCGATCACGAACATGTCATTCGACCTGCAAGAGGAAATAAGCATCGCGAGCAAGATTTACGCACCCATTAGCGACCGCATGGGCAAGTTAGATATATTTCCCGTGAACACGCAAAAATACATCGCGAACGGGCGGGAAAAGCAATCTCCTCGTCTTCGCGAAAGTTCTGCGTGCTCGCGGAGATTTAGAGCAATTTCGTGATCATTTTCTTAGGGCAACTAGGCAAATTCCGCCCACCCCTAATTAAGATGCGTCGGCCTCATATTCTATAGTGCCCATATCTACACCCCAAAGCAGGCATTACAGTGCAATAACATAACTTGAGAAGATTGCTTTTGCATATTTTCAGATTTTTCAAAATGTGATATAACACTACCGGGAGACCGTAGAATTCATCTTCCTCTAAATATGCTTTACCTTCAGTTGACATTAGTAGTGCTATGTTGGACTGGGAGAATAGCAGCCATTTAAAGCCACCCAAGGCATGTTATGTTTCATTGAGACTACAAGGGAAACATTTTCAAGCCGGATTGAGTAATCAGTTGGAAATGGACTGCTGACTTATGTGGCTGACAGTGCGAATAATTTCAGCAAGTGGCTGACGGGAGCAGTTGCAGTGCTTAATTTGTAAAAGAATGCATGCTAGTGTCCGGAGCCATGCTCTGATCACGCAGGCCGCACTTTTTTAAAATTAAATTAAAATATTTTTAATAAAGTATTTTTTGGGTGGGGCACATAAATAAATTCATATACAGAGAGATTTCCTAGAGATAAAATAAGCATTCTATTAAAAGCAGCATTACTTTCATACGCAGTATATCAATTCATTATTACTTCAGGATCCACAACCTCCGCCTTCCACCAATGGACTAGGGCCCAGATTGTTTTTCCCAGTTTTTGGGCCTTTGGGCCATTTCTTTCATAAATTCCTTTCTCCAGATTAAAAGTGAAAAGAAGCCGGGTGAGCCAGTGAGAAAAGGATGGGGCCACCGGTTCCAACCAGGCTGTAGCAATACAGATTTTAGCCACTTCCATCGCCAGAAACATAAAATATGGTTGAGCGCCATCTTATCCTGAGCTATTTACCCCTAGTTGCATTAATTCTGGGGTTAAGACCACATTCATCTTCAAGGTTAGCTCTAGGAACTGCTCTATATCTTTCTTTAAAGTATCGAGCTGCAGACAGGTCGAAAACATGTGAACCACATCTGCCCTGAGGGCTTGACAGAGAAGGCAGCTGATACCCACTGGTCCACCCCACTTTGCTATTTTATCTGGTGTGTACTACAAATATAAAATCTTTTTTAAATGCTGCACCTGTAATTTTGATGATCAGAGTATAGTGTGTCCCTATCTAAGGAATCGAGGAAACCGGATCCTTTTATCCTGAGCCTTTGATCCCATTTGTCCGCCTGCCTCTCTGAATCATCTGGCTGCATGTCAATCAACTCGCTATAGATCCTACTGATGGTACAGCCTTCTTCGTCCTTTAGCCCATCCATGGTAATGTTTTTGGTTAATCCTTTTTGGCCCCCTGTTTTCTTCCCCAGGAAACTACGTATCTGTATATACTTAAAAAAATCTTTCCTGTCTACCCCGTATCTATCTTGTATCTTGGTGAATGACCTGATTCCAGTTGCTCCAACTAAATCCCCAATTGCTTCTACCCTTAGGGCCTTCCAACATCTCGTTGTATGATCATAAAAGACCATCGGTAGTAATGGCTTCATATGAAGAAGGGTGTAATAATTTATTCTTCCTATCCCCATCTTTTTCTGTACTGTCTTCCAACCCTGGCCTGCTTCTAAAAGAGTCTTAAACCTAAACCTTCTTGTAATAAGTAGGCTCGGTAAATCTTAAATAGAGAGTTTTTTTGCATCTTTCCCTACCAATAGCTCATAGATATCCGGTACCTTCCCCTGATTCACAGGATCAAAAGGATTTCTCCCAACTAGTCCACACACATATATTGCAGAGCTGTTGGTAGGTAATATAATCTAGAGTCATGAATTTCAGGGTCCGCCTTATTTTTCCATATGCCAATATAAATCTATTTACTATCCCCTTCTTGAACCATACTGTCTCAAATATTAAAGGTATTGATCTGAAAAAAAAGAGAACTTTAGACAGAAAGATCATTTTCACCACATTACAGAGGCCAATCTGTGATAAGTGGAGATTATTAAGGCCGGGCGAAATACTGTGACCCTTTCTGAATGACAGGAGCTAGATTCGGCTCTGCAATTTGCTCTAAATTGGGTGATATATTTACCCCTAGATACATTGCTGACTGAGCGACCTGAGGGTCATTCAATCCAAGATGATTGTTAATAAAAATTTGTGTTTTATGTTGATTGAGTGAGTACCCTGATATTTTCCCAAAAGCCCGTGTTTCTTTAGTTATTTCTGCCAATGCCGACTCCGGAAGCGATGTAACGACCCCTAGGTTGTCTGCATAGCCTAAAATCTTGATTTCAAACCCATGATAGCTTATGGGCTTTATACCTGGGTTGGCATTGATCCTACGTATTAGAGGGTCAATATAGCAAGCAAACAATAATAGAGAGCAAGGGCAACCTTGCCTGGTCCCCCTTTTAATTTTGAGTTCCTCCGTTTGTCCTCCCATCAATATGAGTCTGGCTGTAGGAGAGGCATACAAAACGCGTAGAGCTTTACTAAATCCCATTCCGACCCCCAGACGTACAAGGGCGCCCAAAGAAAGTTTCAGTAGACCCTATCAAATGCTTTCTCTGCATCTAATAATATGAGTGCCATAGGGTCTCCTGCGACTGAAGCTGCGTCAAAAAGCGTGATAACCCTTCTGACATGGTCTGTGGTCTCCCTCCCAGGTCTGAATCCATGCTGTCTGCGCGATATGACTCGTCCGATGACCAAGCTCAGTCGGTTCGCCAAGACCGTAGAATATATTTTGGCTTCCGTGTTCATCAGAGTGCTTGGCCGACATGACCCTGGATCTGTGGCTGGCTCCCTTCATTCAAGAATACCACAATACTAGCCTATGCCCAAGATTCCAGGGGAAGCTCCCCCATCTGTACCTGGTGGAGCATACTAGAAAAGTCTGCCCCGAGAGATGGCCAAAGGACTTTATAAAACTTGAGTGGGATTCGATCTGGCCCTGCCGCCTTTCCTGCTGAAAGCTCAGGAAGTGCTCTGAATATTTCCTTCGGTAGGAGAGCAGTTACCATGGCTTCTCGGTCCTCCATGGAGAATTTTTCCCAGCAGTCAGAAGCTAGATATTCACTAATTGCATTCTCCCCGCTATCCCTCTCAGAATTGTATAATTTCATATAGAACCTACAGAATTCCTCTCGAATTCCCAGTGCTGTAGTAACCAGATTCCCTTTCTCATTCTGAATTGCTGTTATCTCGGTCCGCACATTTTTCTGTCTAGTACGCATTGCTAATATACGTCCTGCCCGTTCACTACACTCGTAACATTCCTCCCTTCGAGTCATATATTTCTCGGTAACCTTTGTTATAACTACTTCTCCTATTGCCGCTTTGGGTAGGGCAAGCCGACCCAACATACACTCTATAGTCTTTCCAGCCTCTATTGTCCCTACTAGTTCTTCAATTACTCCTAATCTTTGATACAATTCATTTAGTTGCTGTTGTTGCTTTTTAGAGCGGTGTAGACTAAAACTCAGTGTCTCTCCACAAATGCCAGCCTTTAAGGCGCCCCAGACCATACCAATTTGGGCACTCCCTCTGTTATTTCCCCAAAAATCTTCTATCCATCTCTTCATGTGGGCAATATAACCATCATCCACTAGCAACCCTTTTTCGAAGGTCCAATTTTGTTATGTCCTCTTCCCTCCCCCCCCCCCCCCCCCCCCCCGATCTGTATTATTCCTAGCACTAGGGAGTTATGGTCTGACATTACGCTGGGATTTTTTCAATACAACATTTCCTAATTATACACTGAGAAACAAAAAAGTAATCCAGCAGAGCAACTGTTTTGTAAGGGGCCGAAAAAGAAGTACTTCCTGAATCGGAGTCTGACGTTTTTAGATTCCTCCATACATCTAATAGCCCTTTTCCCTCAACCATATGAGACAGAGCCCTTTAGACCCTGGGCTTTCGGTCTTTATATGAACCCGAGCTGTCACCCCACAGCACACCAATCCCGTTGATGTTCAAATCCCCACACATTATAATCGGGGTCGGCCACCCTGCTAAATCCAGATTCCAAAAATCGAAAACCTCAGGGTCGTCCCCCGTTGGCCTGTATATTGAACACGGAGTGAATGCAGAAATATGTAGCTCTATGATAAACCAGCTCTCCTATTTATCGTCCAGTTGTTTCTTACATACAATGTCTTTTCGCCGAGTTAGAATAGCTACCCCTCCAGTTCTGATGCCCTGTGCGGTATGAGTTATAAGATTATACCCCAATTGATCTAGTGCTCTCTTTTTTGCACCCACAATGTGCGTTTCATGGAGCCAGAAAATATTGGAATGCGCATTTTCAGGTCCTCCGCCACCCTGCGTCGCTTACAAGGGTCATTTAAGCCACAGATATTAACTGATGCTATCCTTAAGGTAGTCATGATAATCTTACTTCTGCTTCTAGGGGAAACTTCCTCCCTCCATTGAATACTCTATTCTTATTATTCCTCTCCCAAAATCTGACAGCTGCTCTAACCTGAGGCGGCCGGCACTTTTAAATGTCAGCACGCCGAATATCAAGGCTCTGTAAACCACCTCATGCCTCTTTATCGACCATCAGACACTCTTGCAAGTATCTGCTTTCTCCCTTTATGCCATTTTCGTCTTTCTCTTTCCCTCCCCATTGTTTGTTTTGCCCTCTGGTGTTCCTGGAAAATGTCTGATGAGGAAAAATAAGTGGTGGTCCCGTGCCGGCGGGACTATGACTGCTGCTACCAGTCTAGTTTTTTACAGTTGGCCAAAAGGAGAATGTTGTATCTCAAATTGAAAGGTAATCAGTTTATGGATCATCGAAGGAGAGTAATTCTGTCTGAACTGCAATCAACGTGAAAAATGTCCTCTTACCTGCCACAACTCTGATGCCTGCATACAGCTGGCATGATGAAAGCAAACCTCATCTTATCATGATGTTGACTAGTGTAGCAGTGCAAAGGGATTATAACTTTATTTTATATTTCTCAATTGAGCACCTTTTCAACCCCTTCTGGGTGGACCACCACTTTGAGCTGGTTCATGTCGCATTTCAGCAGAGCAGTGCTGTAGAAGCAAGGAACATCTTTCTGCTTCTATCTGTTCGAGAACCTTATCCACTCTGCAGCTGAAAGCGAGTTACATCCCCTTGTTGGGGGATGTGATGTAAACACACTGATGTTGAGACCGTCCCCCTTCATTAAATAACATGGGCATTATTCTACCCTGTAGGAAAGGGGGATTGTATAACCACACAAGAGATACACTACCTGATTAACTGCATTATATACTTATTGTTGTTAGTGTCATCACTAACATTGTCCACTTGCAAGATAAAAACACCTGTGCTCCCCCACGAGATAGCTGACGCTGTGCAGTTGAAGTGTCTATTAGCTTCAGTCATCTTAACAAGTTTTAGTTGGGGTATCTTACAAAGGTCTGCTTCACATAAAGCTTTTTTAGGGATCTCAGAAGCTCATAGAACTAATCCGGTATATGATGTCCAATGATCAGTACTTCATGGTGAACAAGAGTACGACATAGGCGTAAGCGTATAGAATATGCATGTATAACAACTATTTACATTTCTTAGTGTCTTAGTATAACCACCAGGTTAGGAAATTCTGTTTTGTTGTATTGATTTGTGAACATGCATGTCATCCGCCACGCCCCATGTTATTTATTTATCTGCCGCTGGTGGTAGAGTCTGCCAAAATATTACCATCCGAGGGAGAGTCAGGCCAGTGTTTCTCCTGCCCCAATCCCTTTTCTTGCATTCTAGGCCTGGGGAGAGGGTGTCGTGGTGCACATCCAGAATGGGTTCACATACTCGTAACTGTACATTCTTAAACCCAGGACCTGTGAAAGCAAACAAAGGAGATGAGAAATTAGATTTCTGGGCCTAGCAATACACTCTGTCACCTTGCAGTAGACCATTTCATGGACTTTTGGTGAGACAGAGCATCGTTATTATGTTGTACCCTCGTGAACATGTTCACTCTGGGACTAGTGATCTTAGAGTCCATAATTTTGTGTTCACAGGAAAAACACGACACGCCTGCCATTGTCTGTCTCCACATGGTGTAATGCAGATGTTGAAATGTTTGTGTTCTTTTAAATCGTCGTCTTTTTCTGGGTTTGGCATTTTCTTGTTATGTCCACGTACAGGTGCCCTGCTTAATTCGGCAATCAGTTTCTCACTTTGAAGAACGTTGAGACCAGATCTACTGTTAAGTGTGTTCGCAGAGGGAAGCTAGCTCATAGAAAACAATGGAGCATTATTAGCAATGGTCAGTGGCAGCTCCTCCGCTAAGGCAGAGGAACGTGGCTTCACTGCTGTTGGAGCAGTGTAAAAGGAAAAATATGGGCAGCCCTCTTTTTGGCAGTGGCGGAGGTGAGCAAGCCATGTCTGTCGACTACCACCATTCCCCTGCCCTCAAGAACAAGTCGTCCATCAGATGTCACTGCCCCCCCCAACCCCCCCACCTCCCCACCTCCCCGAGAAAGCCGTTAATCAACCACCAGCCCCTGCAGTTACTGGCACCGGGCAGCAAACTATGGGGCCGCCCCGGGTGGCAGTAGGTCTAGCTACGCCAATGCACTTACCACCCCTTAGACCCAAACATCAACAGGGTCCTTAACTTCTAACAGAGTGCTGGGGTAAATCTCGAGGCAAGAGGTCACCTTTAACCAGTTCAAACTTAGAATCATTGACTCTTCAGTCTTGCTTTAGTTAAAAATAAAAACAGGATGCGCATGACAACAGCTGCTTTAAATAAGCAAATGTCACAGCCTAAATAAAGGTCTATGCAAATGAAATCGTAATGTTTGGTTCCTCACTTTCAGCAGAGCACTGGCGAACTGCCACAGTGATAAAGGCCACCTTGTAGGGGTGCCCACATTCAGGCATGCCGCCGCATCCTTTTCTCTGAGCAGCTGACAAAGGAGAACACGTTGTTAGTCATGTTCGACCAATCCTGGCCTTGAACAGTATTGATCATCAATTATTTAATAAGCGGAGGCGTCATGCCAGTTAGTTCCAGCCCTGTGTACTGTGATGTTGTGCTCCCGCAGAGCGGCAGGCAGGTGTTGGTAATGGGATCATTATCCTCTCTCGGTGCCACCTCACTGCTTGGTGTTCTCATCAGCTCTGTGCGACTGCTAGGCCATTGATTTGATTGTAGAGCCCTCAGTCTGCTCATGACACTCAATTAACACTCTTTTTCTTAAAATTGGAATCTTTGCCTTCGTCAATGCATCTCAGTGCGTGCCCAAAGTAGATTTTTAGTGCTTTTATGATTGAAGATAACTTCAAGTAACACAAAGATAATATCTTATCCCATTCAAGATCCAGGTGGGCACGAAGTGTCGAGGATAGGTGTTGAGTGGTAATGCAAGAGTATGCGTCTCATCAAGGAATGGATGGAAATAAGTGAGAGACCCTCGTAACAAAAGTATTATTAGAATGTGTAAAAGTGCCTTAGAGACAACCTGATGGTAATAAGCCTCAAATAAATGTCCTTAGTAGTCAATGCCCGTAATAATCATCCCAAAAATGAATGCCTGAGACATCACTAAGAATGTGCTGCAGCCTCCCTTGCACTGTGAACCCAGGCACTGAGAGGCTCCACCTCCCCCCAGTGGCTTCTACCTCCTCAAGATAGAAAGCTTTAGTAATTCCTTCTCAAGGAAAATTGTGGTCCTTTCCTTCGCTCAGGAGAAAATGTACAGGCAAGGGACTGTTCTGCAACCTTACCCTCTCGGAGTCAAAAGGTTTCTTAATAGCCAGGGTACAAAGTAATGACTGACGCATACACAAGAGGCGGACACTAAAAGAGATTTATAGGATATCTTCTAGTAATCCGAAAAACACCATACAGTGTGTTCGGTGGCTGATCTCTGACATACAAAACTAAAAGAAGTGACATACATCAGGTAAGCAAAGAGAATGAAACGGTGCATGTGCATCGGCAGTACTGTTCCATCATTACCCGTTATTTTTACATGGGTAAGAAGGCCTTTTGTTTGCATACCTTTCTGTGTGTAGGAGAGGACAAGTGGGGTTGGGCAGAAAGGACCTGCGATAACACAGGCCTACAGAAGGGGAAAGATTCACGAGATAGCAGTGGGGCTTGCGTCTGGCACATCCGAAGGTCATTCTTCCAGGGGCATCTGCAGACTCATGGTAGGTAGAAGGAGTGAGCTGAGCCCTGCACTGGAAGGAAACGGAGGATAATTTTGGAGACTATTTGAACCTCAACATATAGATGATAGAAATAAAAAGCAGATTCATGATTATACACATACATTGTACATATACTTGCTTTCTTTATGCATCTATATACCTTCTATGTACTTGTATCTATATATTTATTACTTTTTTCCTAAAAAAGCATATTCAATGCACTACCCTATTTCTCACCCTATGCCTCTCAACATATCTTCTACCTCAACTCTCTGACTCATCCCAAACCTCTTTCTACTACTCTTTTCAATGCACTACTCTATTTCTCACCCTATACCTCTATCAGTATATCCTCTACATCCACTCTCTAATTCATCCCAAATCCCATACCACTAGTGTGATCCCCAAAATAACCCTTTGTAGGCTCTCCCCTACTCTAGCCTTCCTTGCACCATCTGACACCTCTTTTACTAAACTGATCCCCCAAAACAAGCCTTTCTGAACTCTTCCCTCTGTCTCTTCCACTCCACATCCCTTTTTACTCATCCCAAGCCTCCTCCTACTCCTATGACTTCCTAAACAAAACAACGTCTAAATCCTTCACTCTTCTATACCTCCACTATCCTTTTCAATCAAAATAACAGACCAACATGTCCACTTCTCAAATCTCATATTTCACTATACTAATTCACCACTAATCCTTTATGGGTTCCAGAGTAGCGTGCTACTTGCTGAAAAAGCCCTTCAACACCTCATAAGGGGTAGCAAGCACAATATAAATGCAAACCTTTTTCCTCTTCTATCTCTCCGCTACCCTTCTCTATCTAAATAACTGAATAACATATCCACCACTCAAATTACTTTCATATTTCACTATACTAATTCAACACTAATTCTTTATGGGTTCGGAGTAGCGTTCTACTCGCCAAAGAAGTGCTTCAACACCCCATCAGGGGTAAGAAGCGCTATATAAATGCCAGCCTTTTTCCCTCTTCTATCCCTCTGCCATCCTTCTCAATTCAAATAACTGACATATCCACTGCTCAAATTACTTTCGTATTTCACTATACTAATTCACCACTAATCCTTTATGGGTTTCGGAGTAGCATGCTACTCGCCAAAAAGCGCTTCAACACCCCATCAGGGGTAACAAGCGCTATATAAATGCAAACCTTTTCCCTCCTCTATCCCTCCGTTATCCTTCTGAATCCAAATAACTGACTAACCTATCCACCACTCAAATTACTTTCATATTTCACTATACTAATTCAACACTAATCCTTTATGGGTTCCCGGAGTAGTGAGCTACTTGCTGAAAAAACACTTTGACACTCGTCAGGGGTAGTAACGCGATATAAATGCTATTAATATATGTGACGGGGCGGGTTCCCGGGGGACCATGGGCGGGGGCGCGGCCACCGACTGGTGGTCCGGCCCCGCATTTTCACATACCTCCGTTTCTTCTCCTCAGCCATGGACCCGGAAGCAGAAGCCGACTGGCGAGGAGGCGACCAGGACTATTGGTGGCCGACCGCGGACACAGAGGTCATCTACCCCTTTAAGGAGGCGGACCAGAGTAGCGAGACCACGCCCCCAGGGTGTGACGCGGCGAGGTCAAAAGAACCCCGGATCCAGGAAGCGACGGACGGCGTTTCCCTAGCTGCAATACCAGGAGAGGAGAGGAGAAATCGGAGCAGTACGGAAGAAGAGGACGAGCAGCCCTGGAGAACAGAGGTGCCGAAGAAGCCAGGAGGCCAACGGTTAGGCGACCCGCCCCGCCACGGTCCCACGGGAGGAACATGGCTACAGCAGGTACGGGGGCGTATGGCAGGGTGGATGGGCGGTCACGTCCCTGCATGCACTGAGTGAAGTGCCACGAAGGTAGAAGCCACCCCGACCCCCTCCCTCTCACGAGCACTACCCCGCCACCTAGTAAAGAGTGTGTGGTGTTCACCTGTCAGTGGTTTCCCTCACTCCCGGTCCCTTTGATATCGACGGGGAATCTAGCCCTGATACTTTTCCTGTCTTCTTTCCTCCTATGCGGAGCACGAGGGGTCGACTGGGAGTACAGAAGCAAGAGCCATCCTGGACCCGCTTCGACAGCCCACATTCGACCCAGCAGCGTTCGCCAGAGAACGCATCACCAGCAGGAGCCGAAAGACATATACTAAAATAAAGCCTTCTTTAAGAACCTTATTTCGGGTCTCCGCCTCTCCTTCCGCCACAGAACAGGTTCCCCCTTTGGAGGTCAGCCAACCCCTCGGATCCCCAGCCACCCCGGGACAACTGGTGTCAGAAGTGGGATCGGAAGATCAGTCCGTCTGCACCCCCGAGATGGACGCCCTGATTCAGCACATGATTAAAGGGCAGGAGAAGCTGGAGTGGGCCGTAGAACGGCAACTCTCGTCGGCACAGGCAGACCGGGAGCTCTTCAAAGCCACCTTCACTGCCCAAATAGAAAGCTTGAAAACGATGCCGTCCGCTGCAGCAGCCCCCCTAGGGGACCTTCGTGTGCATACCCCTAATCCATCAGGCATTGCACTCCAGAAATACCTCCCCGGGGAAGACCCGGACGCCTTCCTGATGAACTTCGAGAGGGCCGCCAGAGCCCTAGGCTGGCCCGAAGAGAAGTGGCCCTTCTTCCTCGCCCCGTTGCTCACCGGAGAGGCCCAATCTGCCTATCAAGCGGCCAACCCCTTTGGCAATACACCTTATGCCACCATTAAGGGTGTGATCCTGGATCACTTGGGCCTAGATCAAGAAGCCTACAGAGTCAGGTTTCGGAAGGAGAGAGGCATCCCTGGAGAGAACCCGAAAACGTTATATTTCAGGCTCAAACTGATGGCGGACAAGTGGCTGACCCCAGAATCCTGCTCCAAAGAAGAGATACTGAAAAAGGTATATTTGGAACAGTTCATGGAAGCCCTCCCCTATGCCAGTCAACGGTGGTTACGACAGCATTCAGGATTAGGGATTGAGCAGGCTATCGAGATGGCGGCGAATTTCGCGAGAGCGCAACCGAAGGCGCTCCCCTGGGACAGTGAGAAGACCTCAAAGCATCCCATACCCCTCAAGACAGAACGAAAACCCAAACCCCTCCTGGAACCACCACGCCCCAAACCTCCCGGAATGGTATCGCCCATGGGGCGTGGTCCTCAATGCTACGAGTGTGGGGACTGGGGGCACATCGCGCGGATGTGTCTGAGGAAACGACCCCCCCCCCCCCCGAAGAACCCATGGAAGTCGGGTATCTGCCCCGGACTGTCCTATATTCCGCGGAAATGGGTGCATCCTTTTATGTGAGTATGGGGATGAATGGCTATCGAGTAAGGGTACTCCTTGATTCAGGCTGTCGCCAGTCAGTAGTGCAGAAACGCTATGTGTTCCCAACCCAGTACGTGCCTAGATCCTTAGTACACATCAGATGCGTCCATGGGGACGTGAAGTCCTACCCGTTGGCCTCAGTCACCCTGAAGCACAAAACTAGAGGGCTGTGTACCGTTCGGGTTGGGGTGGTGGACACCTTACCCGAAGACGTCATTTTGGGTGTTGATAATCCCGAATTCATTACCCTGTTTAGGGACATGCTGCATAAACCCTCCCTGAGTAGCAACCGTCCACGGCCTGCCTATATCACACCGGAGCCGTGGGTTACGGACCAGAGCTTCAGGTTCGCACAGACCGAGGACAGAACCCTGTTCAACGCCTGGGAAACAACTCATGCCCAACAGGGAGTGCAAACCATGGTTTACCCGACGTTTCTCATGAAGAACGGGCTCTTATACCGGCTAGCCTTGAAAGAAAGCCCGCTTCAACTTGTGGTGCCAAAGGCCTTTAGGGAGCAGGTGCTTTTCTATGCGCATACCCACCTCACTGCCGGACACGCAGGAAAAGAAAAAACCACGGATGTCATCCTGAGGAGTTTCTTCTGGCCGGGCATATATAAAGAGGTACAGGAGTACTGTGCCCGGTGTGAAGTCTGCCAACGAAGGAACACGCATCGCCCGAGTGCAGCCCCGTTGTACCCCTTACCTATCATAGGTGTCCCTTTTGAGCGGGTAGGGATGGATCTGATCGGACCCTTGCCCAGAACCACCAAAGGACATGTATATGCGCTGGTTTTAGTGGATTATGCCACCCGGTTCATCGAGGCGTTTCCTCTGAGGGCCCCCACCACCGCGGCCATCTCCGACAGGTTTGTGGAGCTGTTTGCCAGAGTAGGGTTCCCTAAGGAGGTGTTGACGGACCATGGGACTCCGTTTACGTCCAGACTGATGAAAGAGATCTGCAAGACATTGAACATCAAACACTTGAGAACATCGGTGTACCATCCCCAGACCGACGGCTTGGTGGAGAGGTACAACCAGTCTCTAAAGGCCGTCCTCAAGAAGATGCTGACTTCCGAGGGCCCGGAATGGGATCGCTTGTTGCCCTTGGCCCTGTACGTACTGCGAGCGCAAAAAAAAAGCAGCCTGGGGTGCTCGTCGTTTGAGCTATTGTACGGACGCATGCCCCGCTCGCTGTTAGACATCACAAAAGACCTATGGGAAAACGAGGAGGTATACGACCAGAAAACAGTATTGGACTATACCCAACAACTAAAAGGGAAACTGGGCAAGTTGAGGAACCTGGCCTCCTCCAACTTGGAAGGGAAACAAGCGGCGTAGAAGAAACGGTATGACCAAGGAAAGCGGCTACGGCGCCTCTCCATAGGGAAGTGGGCTCTGGTACTACTCCCTTCAGTAGGTGGCAAAAACAAGAACGAATGGCAGGGGCCATATCAAGTCGTGGAAACAATAGGGGACACCACCTACCGGTTACGCATGTCAGCACGTAAAACACAAAGCTACCACATCAACCTTCTGAAGGAATGGTTGGGTCCCTCTCCTCGCAGCGTTAACTGCGCCTCTCCAAGACCAGAAGCCCCTTCCACCGTACGAAAGCTCGTGGTGAGCCCCGACCTGTCCCCTCTTGAGGAGGAGGCACTGCAAGGCGTCTTACAACCGTATGCCTCCATCTTCTCCGATCTACCCGGACACACTTGTCTAGTGGAACACCGCATCAACACTCCCGAGGGTACAGTAGTGAAACAGAGGCCATACCGGATCCCTGCGGCTCGTCGGGCTGTCGTGCAGAAAGAGGTCAGGGAGATGTTAGAACTGGGGGTAATCAGACCCTCGAACAGCGAATGGTCGTCCCCGATCGTGCTGATCCCGAAACCCGACGGGTCCAAAAGGTTCTGCATGGACTTCCGCGCACTGAACGCTGTCTCCACTTTTGACACATTCCCGATACCTAGGGTGGACGAACTGATAGAAAAGATCGGCGAGGCGCAGTACATCACCACCCGTGACCTCACGAAGGGGTATTGGCAGGTGCCTCTTCGTGAGGAAGACCGAAAGAAAACAGCCTTCGTGACGGATGACGGCCTCTACGAGTTCACCGTCCTTCCTTTTGGACTTCATGGGGCACCGGCCACCTTCCAACGCCTCATGAACAATGTGTTACGCCCTTTTCTCTCCTTTAGTTCGGCATATCTTGACGACATCGTCATCTTCAGTGGGAGTTGGGCCGAACACCTGATACACCTAAGGACCATCCTGAATGCTCTCCGGCGGGCGGGCCTGCACATCAACGCCAAGAAGTCAAGGGCTGCGTTTTCGAAAGTGAACTACCTGGGGTATGTGCTGGGGGAGGGACACATAGCCCCACAAACCGAGAAGGTGAGAGCCATTGCTGCATTGCCGTTTCCCTCCACAAAAAAAGAACTAAGGGCCTTTCTAGGGTTGATAGGGTACTACAGGCGTTTTATCCCTAACTTTGCAGCAGTTGCCTCTCCCCTTACAGATCTGTTGAGGAATGACGTAAGGCCACGGGAATTGCAACAACCCTCCCAGGAGGCCCTCGAGGCCTTCAAACACCTGAAGGTCTCGATGACCACGGCCCCTTTGCTGGCGTCCCCCAACTTCTCCAAACCTTTCATTCTAGCCACTGACGCGTCCAACGTGGGGGTGGGGGCGGTCCTATCCCAAACAGGCACAGATGGAGTGGAGCATCCCCTGTTGTACATAAGTAGGAAACTCTTTCCGAGAGAGGCCCGGTATTCCACCATAGAACGGGAGGGCTTGGCCATCAAGTGGGCGGTTGAAAAGCTGCGTTATTACCTGGAGGGACAGCCATTGATTCTCCATACCGACCATGCCCCATTGAAGTGGATGCACCAGAATAGTGGACACAATCCCAGGGTTCTACGATGGTTCCTTTCTCTGCAGCCCTTTTCCTTTACAGTGGTGCACAAGAAAGGGAAAGAGAACGGGAACGCGGACTTCCTTTCCTGTGTCTTTCCTCTCCCCGATCGGGAGAGACCAGGGGTGGAGATGTGTGACGGGGCGGGTTCCCGGGGGACCCGGAAGCAGAAGCCGACTGGCGAGGAGGCGACCCGGACTATTGGTGGCCGACCGCGGACACAGAGGTCATCTACCCCTTTAAGGAGGCGGACCAGAGTAGCGAGACCACGCCCCCAGGGTGTGACGCGGCGAGGTCAAAAGAACCCCGGATCCAGGAAGCGACGAACGGCGTTTCCCTAGCTGCAATACCAGGAGAGGAGAGGAGAAATCGGAGCAGTACGGAAGAAGAGGACGAGCAGCCCTGGAGAACAGAGGTGCCGAAGAAGCCAGGAGGCCAACGGTTAGGCGACCCGCCCCGCCACGGTCCCACGGGAGGAACGTGGCTACAGCAGGTACGGGGGCGTATGGCAGGGTGGATGGGCGGTCACGTCCCTGCATGCACTGAGTGAAGTGCCACGAAGGTAGAAGCCACCCCGACCCCCTCCCTCTCACGAGCACTACCCCTCCACCTAGTAAAGAGTGTGTGGTGTTCACCTGTCAGTGGTTTCCCTCACTCCCGGTCCCTTTGATATCGACGGGGAATCTAGCCCTGATACTTTTCCTGTCTTCTTTCCTCCTATGCGGAGCACGAGGGGTCGACTGGGAGTACAGAAGCAAGAGCCATCCTGGACCCGCTTCGACAGCCCACATTCGACCCAGCAGCGTTCGCCAGAGAACGCATCACCAGCAGGAGCCGAAAGACATATACTAAAATAAAGCCTTCTTTAAGAACCTTATTTCGGGTCTCCGCCTCTCCTTCCGCCACAGAACAGGTTCCCCCTTTGGAGGTCAGCCAACCCCTCGGATCCCCAGCCACCCCGGGACAATATACAATACAATACATACCTAATACAATGATAAATATAATAATGCAATATGAAATCAATATTAAATCCTACATACGGCGACAAGCCTCACACCAAAGCATGATTGTGTGGACTTTTGTTAGGGCATAGACAAGGGCGCTATCACGGGTAACGGCAGTACTCCTACCATCACTTCTCTGCAGGTACGTATCCAGCACAGTAGAACAGCGGTATCTGCTGGAATAACTGGGACTCACCAGCAGCAGTAGTTATCATTAATTTACAGCAGGCCCAGTCCCCACTGCTTTATGGGAATTAACAGTGGTGTTTGAGAGCTTTGCCATGAAGTAGCTAACAAAACATTAAGCCCTATGCACAAGGAACATAACACTGCTTCCTGCTTGAAGTGGTACTTTAAAGCTTTACTGGCAGGCCTCATCTTACACTTCCCATCAAACCGAAATGCCCACATTAGAAGAGACCACAGTAAATAAAAAAGACACACACAGTAACATGTAGCTCTTCTGGCACTTAGCAACGCATAAAATAGAGTCCTTAATTAAAGCATCCCAGCAGAATCACCCCTTGTTACTTTCAGTAGGATAGTAGGAAGCAGGAAAACAACAATGGTGTTGTATGTGCATAGGTGCTTCTTTACAACACCCTACCACTGATAACAGCTCCGAGACCGGAAAGCAGTAATGTGCATCTGGTCAGATGATACTTAACAGTTTACTGAAACCGCACCCAAGGTAAGAAGTACTCATAACATCTGGCAGAATTTGAACTTTGCAGGCTCCCATTGAATTTAGAGCCAAATATCAGTACATGGTTCGCTCATCATAGAAACAGTCTGATAAGCCTACATCCGCCACCTCCCCCCGCCTGCTTTCCTCATTCCTGCCCCCGATCAAAGCAACCAGATTCACACATGGGCACACCAAGCTCTGCACAAGTGCTAGGAGGAGGGCAGACCCCCAGCCACACCCTTACGCACTCTCATTGCCTGGGCATACTTGTAGTAGCAGCTGATTGACTACAGTGGGATGCTGCAAGTCTCAGACAACCTATATTCAGCTGCACAGTGGCTTATTTTCATTTTTTAGATTTCATCTACTGTCAACTTTTAGTTGTAAAGCCCTCCTTTGGACAATATCAATACTTGCAGTTGGCTTTCGGTCACCCCTTTATATGTTTTTATTTATTTATTTTTTAAACTAATAAAGCGTGCAAATGCCCTGGGGCCTCTCGGCACTGCGGACGGTAGAAGAGTGATAGACAGACTATTGATTAAACAGCCAGGTCTTTATTTTTCTTCTGAAGGCCAGCAGAGTTTGAGAGGCTCTGATCTCCAGCGGGAGGGAATTCCATAGTTTTGTGACTGTGACAACAAAACGTCGTTCACCCCAAGAGACAGTTTTGGTACGCGGCACTGATTTGAGAAATGCATTGGAGGATCGAAGTGGCCTGTTGGGAATGTGGATAGCTAGAGATTTTATTAAGAACTGGGGACCTAGATTTTGGGAGGCTTTGTAGGCAATACATAATGCCTTGAATTTAATTCGATTCCTCACCGGAAGCCAGTGGTATCTTTTAATTACATGTGCAATGGACTTAAATTTAGGTTTTCCTGACAGCATCCTGGCTGCTGCGTTCTGCACCGATTGCAGTTTTTGAATAACCCTTTTCTGTGCATTGGAGAAGAGTCTGTTACAATAATCCAGGGATGACATCACCAATGCTCCGACCAAGGTCCTTCCTGCATCAAGAGGGAGATACGGCAAAATCTTTTTAATTATTCGAAGTTTATAAATAGAGGCTGAGACAATTGTATTGGCATGTGATGCAAAATTCAATTTGGCGTCAAATATTATACCTAAGTTCCTGACCTTGGAAACCGGGTTCGGTGGGGGACCGAGAGCCGATGGCCCCAGGAGCTGGACCAGATGGGAGACAGCTTACCAAAAATCAGAACCTCCGTTTTATCGGAGTTGAGTTTAAGACAATTGCTGGCCATCCAGCTACTGATGGCCAACATGCCTTGTTGGAAGCTTTCAGCAACCTTCTCTCCATTGTCGTTTATAGCGAGCACCAGCTGTGTATCATCAGCATACGATGTTAGGCCCATCCCATGTGCCTTGATGACTCTGGCTAAGTCAGACACATAGATGTTAAAAAGCGTCGGACTTAGGGATGAGCACTGAGGAACACCACACGGTAGTGACATCTGGGCAGAGTGGAAGTTGCCCAATGTTACAGTTTGGGTCCGATTTGAGAGAAAGGAGGACAGCAGATCTCTTACTTTGTCCTGGATGCCCATCACAGTGACACGGCCGATTAGGGTGTTATGATCGACCGTGTCAAATTCCGCGGAGAGGTCCAGCAGAATAAGAACTGCCGTCCCTCCCTGGTCAAGGATGACTCTTATTTCCTCTGATGCCTTAATTAATGCAGTCTCGGTGCTGTGACATTTGCGAAATCCAAATTGGGTATCTGCTAACTGATGATGATCCTCTATGAATTTAGAAATTTGAAGGTTCATAGCTTTTTCAACCACTTTGTCCGGGAAAGGCAAACTGGCAATAAACCTATAGTTTTTGGTATCCTCCGGATCCAAATGGGATTTTTTCAATAGAGGTTTTAGTATGGTGTTTATCCAAGCAGTTGGATATATCCCAGAAGAAAATGTTGCATTAAAGATCTCAGTTAGTACAGGGGCTATTGTTTCTGTAACACGTACAAGAACAGCTGGTGGACAGGGGTCATTAGCTGAGCCAGATTTAATAGTAGTCATGATACTGGTGATTTGTGCTACGCTAACTTTTTGAAATTGCCCTAAGACATGAACTGGAGCATCTGTGACTGCAAGTTGAGCAGACGAATTTCCTTGAACAGAGAAATTAGCGTAAATATTATTTACTTTATTGTAAAAATAGTCCGCTAAGGAATTACACAAAGTTTGTGAAGGTGCAGGAGTAGCTATTGACACTTGATGTGATAACTTGGTGACTACTTGGTAGAGTTGTTTATTTGAGTTCTTAGCCAATTCAATCTGCGCTGTAAAATATATGCTTTTTTCTTGAATGGTCATTAATTTATACTTCGTTAATTCACTCTTATACAAAAGTTTTTCTTCATTGGCATACAATTTACGCCAGTGTCTTTCCTGATTTCTACACTTTTGTTTTTGTTCTCTGAGTGCGTTAGTGAACCAGGGAGCTGATGGAAGGCTATGATTTTTAGATACAGTTTTATTTGGCACTAGTTCGTCCATCGCATTGCGGAGCCAATTATAAGCTGTTGAGGCTATGTTTGGGTCATCCAACACCTCAGGTTGAGTGGAGAACAGATATGTCATTAGCTGTTGATTATCTAAGCTTTTCCAAACCTTAAATGCAACAGTTCCATTCGCAGATGCCTTAGTGGACAAGTGGTTGTCAAGTAGTATCTTAAATATAACCGCATGGTGGTCAGACCATGCTAGAGGTAGAATTTCTTTTATAGAGAGATTTTTGGATTGGCTTTCTTTTCAATCTCAATTGCTTGCTTCTTATTCGATGGCTTTGCTTCTTCTGTCATTGGTCCCTCTATGTTGCATAGCTTTTTTACCGTCCTTTTGAATTGAAGGCTTGTCTCCTTCCACTGCTTACATTCAGGGAAGTACAATTTTCTTCTGCTTTTAGCACTCAATAGAAAAGCATGTTGTTTTCTTATTCCCTCTTTCCCTCTCTTCAATATGCTACTTTGCCCTTCAGATCGCCACCACTCAACGCTCTTGAGTGTTTCTCTCCTATCCCCCAGCTCATCCATGGTGTTGCTCATCCCTCCCACCATGCTTGTCTTTTTTTTTTCTTCAACCTACCCAACCTCCGTTAACCCCTCCCCGCTCACTGATAGTCGGCAGCTATTATCTGCTACTCCCTCCCACCCTAACCTTCTCCTCCATTGCTCCAACCCTCCCTATTGCACTCAAGTTTTTATTTAATATTGTACCCCTGCCCATCTTCCTGGAGCTATTATGTTGCACCCCCTTTTCTATGTGTTCCCACTTTCCCCCTCCTCCCCTTTCCTGCTTCATATTGGTCGTAGCATTGGCTCTGGAAATGCTGTATGGTTTTGCATTGTGCCGCATTGGCAAAGCCAATAATGAACACCAGTCATGATAAACGTATTGTTAAGAGTAATAGAGGGGCCCCCTCACCCGAAAGGGACTGGGCACTGAAATGACAGTTAGTCAAATAAGGGTTTTCCCTTTGGGCGCAAATCAAACCTGACACTCAATTCGCAACTTCACTGACCACAAACATACCAACCAAACATTCACTAAAACCAATATCACCAAAATCACCAAGAAATTACTAAGTGGTATAAAGATATATTTATTTTAATTCTCATACATAAGATTTCTTTTAAAACCAGTCAATGTTGTGATAAATATGTGCAGAATAAAATGTAAACTAGGTCTTATAGTTCAAATCATCTACACTTCTATTCAAAATTTCAAATAAAAAAAACAATTGTTCCAAGTCTCAATTTATCAAAAATGAACTTATAAATTGTTTGAAACATTTGCCACATTGGTCGATGACCTAATCACAACATGATTAAAAAACAATTTTACTAACTAAGGCATTTCCTGTGCGAGTGTAGATGATTTGAACTATACGACCTTGTTTTAAAAGAAATCCTGTGTATTAGAATAAAGATATTATATTTGTATACCACTTAGTAATATTATGATAAACATATAGACAACCATTTGAAAACGTTGTTTTCTATACTTTCAAGATGGCTACCATGCTGCGTGATGCAATGCAATGAGATGCAATCTGGCAGCCATGGTAGGCGACTACAGTGTTTTCTATATTTTCCACATGGCCATCATATTGTGTCTTCATGTTGAAACACAATGTAGTGACCTCCTTGAAATTGTAGATAACAATATTTTCAAACGGCTTGCTATACTTTAAGCATGGTTGGACGCTGCTATTGACTTTACCAGTGCCGGCAGGTTATAACAGCATGAGACACTGCAATGTCTGATGCTTCGAATTGGTAACCATTTTCTTTGGATAAGTAGGCAATGGGGGAATCATGATTTCCCGGAACCACCTGAAGCTGGCTATCGTATTGAGATTGTGGGCGAAACCAGCAGGCTGACAGATGTACGTGCTGGTCTTGCAGAGGCTGCTCCCGAGGGGGGGCTCGAGAGCCGGCGCCATAACCAGCGCCGTGCCCCCCCTACCCCCGGACAAACTGGTGGGGGCGGCGTTTGGCGCAAAAAGGACAAATAGGCCAAAAGAAGCCCCCCTTCCCCCCACGGCGGCTGCCGGAGTAGCGCCGACACCCCCAGCCAATAGGGGGGCAGGGCGGGATACAAACCCCCAATGGAAAGGGGGCCTCCCTGGAGGCGAAGGTGAGTCGGGGGGCATGTAACCACTGCTCCCCCAGGCAAGCTCCTATCTTCACAGAGCGGGGGGAGCAGCAACAACGGCAGAGCCCAATCTTGTACCTGGGACGATCCGGCCGTGAAAAATACAGGAAGCGAAGCTCTGGCCGTGCTGCATCAAGGAAACAAAACGTCCAGGTAGCCCGGTGCTCCCCGAGGGAGGCTGAGTCGGATGCCGAAATCCAGCGCAGAGAACTCCCGGAGCGGGGGAGCACAAGCAAGCACAAGTAACGTGGAAGCAGGACCAGGCCTCCAAAAGAGCACACGCATGTCCGGCTCCTACAGCCTGACCGGCGGTGCCATTAGAGAGTAAGCGGGCCAGGCCAGGGGCGGCGGTATGTCAGAAGACCAAGGCAGTGGCAACGAAAGGCGGGCCACAATCGGTGGAACCGGGGCGGGGAAGTCGAGAACTGTCGACCATCGACCAGCCGAAGGTGGAGGACCTTAGTGAGGAGTGGCGGGCCTTTCGCCCCCCAAAGGAGCACACGCATGTCCGGCGCCTGCAGCCGGAATGGCGGTGCCACAGACGAAGGATTAGAGGGAAGCTGCCCTGCCATCACGCAGGACTAATCCGACTGGGCAGGTCTCAAACCACGCAGGGGTCGGAGCGGGCGAGGATGCCCCTGAATCCTCGTAGTCAGCAGAGGGCGAGGTAAGCAATGGCGTGAAACTGGGACCCTCCTCGCCCCCCAGCAAAAAAGGGGCAGTTAGCATGACGAGGGGAGAGGGGACAACAGACTCCTGACGGTAACGCGGGAAACAGGGGTGAATCTTTTCAGGGCTCAACGAACAGCCATAGATTAGGGGGGTAGATTACCTCGGGCTAGCCTCGGGGCATCAGGATACAGTTCACCTGCTCCCCGCCGCTGCATGGTGACACTCCGGACCCCAGCTATTACCTAGCCTGCCCGAAAAACCTTCCCGCCCTGAAAAACAAGGGCTGTGCTATTTTCGTTAGTTTTGCGAATTTGGCATAATACTGCCATTGTGTGGCTATTTAGAGTATCATGGCGGATACTTCAGCTCCTTCGAAAGAACCAGAGGCCATTAAGTTGCCCCTCCCCTCCCTATTGCATAGCAGGAACAATGTAAAGCTGACCAGAGATGTTTTTTCGTTACCGCGGGTCGAGTCAGCGCTATATGAACTGATAAGCTAGATAGATAGGCTTTTGAGAGCGAAGGGGCGGCATTGCTAGAAACCTCTCTATAGGTTCCACACTTTAGGGCATGTGTACTGTGTCAGAAATGTTTCCATGCCATTGGAATGGTGTCAGCGAGTCCGGGCATGGTAGCACACCCGCGAGGCTCCAGGAGCGCTCGAGGTTAAGAAGGGCAGCCGAATGCTTTAAGGGCTAAAGAATGTGTAAGTGGTGCATTGTGCATGGTAGCACCGCCGCAAGGCTAACCGAGATGTTTCTTACCTGCGGGCCGTGTGAGCTCTATATAAACTTGCATAAATAAGCTGTTGAGAGCGGATGGGCGGCATTGCTAGAAATCAAACTAGAGGCTCAACACGTTAGGGCATGTTTACTGTTTTGGAAAGGTTTCCATGCCAATGGAACGGAGTAGGGGAAGGACAAGCCTTTCTGCAAACGATAGCAGGTGCTGAACCATTTTAACTGCAGCATCTTACTAGACGAGTAAAAATCGTCTTCCAATTAGTGAAAGCTGTCACCGGCATGTCGCTATGCACAGGCATTTAGCGTGTACATCACGGGGATATCGCACCTCACAGGGCTTGTTTAACCAAAATCCTGGCCGGGTCTGTCCCGTGCCTTATGTGTTCACTTCTAAGGATCACACAGATAAGTTTATCAGCTGGCACATCTCCGAATGATATCCCAGCGGCCGCTGCCTCCCGGAGCTTAATCATCCTTAATAAAATAGTGTGCACAGTCACAGCGCGGTTTTTACCCCCGAAAGAAGGAAGGCAATGCTCAGGGCTTCAGATGGAACTGCTCGTCTTGCTAGGTATTGCCGGGCCCCGGGGGAAGCACAGTCGCAGACTAGTCTTCCCCTGGGATCTTTCGCGCACTGATAGGACAGGCAGGGGAAGGGGAGGAGTTTAGGGGTGGGTATAGGGCGCAGGGGAGGAAGGTAACTTCCTCTTCCTGCGCCTGGCACCATCGGGAGGGTTAGCAAAAGGCCTCCCACCCACCCTGCAGTTTGGGGTGCGGTTTGGGCCGGCTTAGGGCATGCCAGTTTAGGCCAGAGCTGCGCTAGGCGGTACTTTGAAGGGACAGGGGGGTCAAGAGCGGGCACACCCATCCCTTGGGGGGGAGTTCGAATGGCGGATAGAGGTATGACTGGAAGGACACAAGGAGCGGGCTGGATGACAGGTGATTGGTGGATATGAATAAGGTACGGTATGGGGCATGTAGTGGATTGTGATGAGGTGGAACGGGTGAAGTGTATGTGAAGTGTGAGTTGGGGGTTTGATGTTATTTACCTGTTGATGTTTATCGTTATGTAAATATTACGCAGCCTGGTCTAATAAAATGGCCTTTTACGCTGACACACTGCGTGGTCTGTTTATTGCGCTAAGCCTACACGCCAGGGACTGTGAGGTCAGAGAGCAGAGAGCAGGTCTCGCCGGCAGGCGGTCAGGATTTAAAAAGCGAGCACCTTTCATGCGGATGTGGTGAAACACTCCGTAAATACTCACAAAGGTCAAGTACAGGGATTTCTTCCGGTGAGGAGTGCACACTACATGTTTTCCATGCGTATAGGGCCAGCACAGCTTGCACTTATGGTTCGAAGTATATAGGCTCAAATCTCTCAGAAGAAAAAAACAAACGTTGGTAGTTCGGCCATCCTTGTGCATATAGTTATATAAGCCCTGCAAAGACTATTACTTATCCTGTGAGTCTGGGCAAATCATATAATCTCCCCGTGCCTAACCCAAAAAAAAAATGTGGGCCCTCGAGTAACGGAACTGGTGCGAGGGAAAGCACTCGGATACCCGATTTGGGTCAAGTTCGCGCCCAAAAAAATGCAAAAAAAAAAGAAAATGGCAACTCCTCCGCATAGCACTAAAAGAACCTTCCACAACGCGACCTATGCATCATGACCTGTGAGGTGACATTGGGTTCCCATATCTATGGACTGCAATATGCCTATGGCTATCGGCCAGCACTCGAAGCAGTGTCTGTCCCGTCAGTGGGGGATCTAGGGGCCCCATACTGCAGAGGTAATTTTTAATACCCAGCAGAGGGGGTGACTGTCTGTGAGTGAGGCGATAGTCTGCCCCACCCAAGCCCGTGATTTAGTTAAGAAAGAAGTGTCGGGGCCCAGAGTTTAGGGCACAAGCCCGCACCCCGGGCGATTCAAGTTCGAAAGGCGGGATACCAAGGCTGCAGAGGCTGGATTCGACCTAAGGCTATGCCAGAGCGGCGGAAGGCCGTGCGCAAAGCGTTGAAAAACGCGCTAGGCATAGGAAGCGCTAGTCAGGCAGAATTACAAGGCGAGGGAATTGGGCGCCACCAGTTCAAACACAATCCTAGACAATAAAGGCACTTTTCCGCACAGCTCGGAACAGGATTGCTGCAAAGGATTAAGAAAGGAAAAGTAGCCCACAGGCACTCTCAAGCTTTAAAAAAAAAAAGCATTGGGGCGGGAACAGAATTATGTTTCTGTTCCTGGGCCGCATTTCCCCCCCCCCCCCTTCCCCCACCCCCCCAACCCGGGCCAAATGTATTCTGGATGCCCGGACCAGAATAGTTCGACAGTATGAGCCACGGCCAGGCCTTTGGGTGCTCCCTTTTTCCGGGTCACTGACAGTGCGCAGGACACTCGGGCAGTGTGAGTGCGCGTATAGCTAATATTCAAAGATAGTGACAGTATGCCTGCAAGAATTGTAGCATGACAGCGGCTTCTTAAGAATTCCGCCAATAACCTAGGTGTCACCCGCCGCGTTGGCCAGGTCACTGACGGTGAACTGGACACTCGTGCAAAGTCTAAAGGCAGGACAGCGAATGTACAAGGGTAGTGTCAGCATTATTGGCAATTGTTATAACAGCTCACTAATAGTTCTGCCAATAACGTGTGTGACACTCTATCAGTGATTAGATGCTAGGGCCCGCTTTCATTGAGTAGCCGATAGACAAGGCAAAAGCGAAGGCGGAGAATGGGTTCCCCCAAAGAGACATACAAGGGGTCACACATTCCCTTTAAAAGTCCCCAGGAAGCTAACACACAGAGATCCCTCAGCAGAATCAGAGTGGTTGGGGTTAAGGGAAGTACACAGTTGATGGCACGTTCGGCCACAGAGCAGAACAGGCACTTCCAATTGTTTATGGTATTCACTTACAAACTTGAGGGCACTAGGAAAGGCTGTGGATTAATAAAAATCATAATACAGTCACCCGGGACCCCCTCTCACGTATTTCAGAGACGTATGCTTTACATAAGTTCTCTGGCATTGAAATTACTCCCATTTAGATGAGTCTCTCCCAAGCGGGTCCGCAACAGCAGTGGGTCTCCTTCACGACCCTGGCAGGCCGTTATAATCCAACAAAACAGGAGCCAACATTGAAGGAGACCACAGGAAGTTATTTACATCTGCTTCATTTATTCTGCTGCTGTTGCGGACCCGCTTTGAAAGCACTTCGGCTGTTCGAAATTGGGGAGGAAGTCGAGCTGGCGCTGTACAGGGAAGTGCCTGCTTTAGCTTCGTAAAGCATCTAAAAAGCGGGGCAGTGCCCACCAGGACTGCAGATCAGCCCACATGGGAAAATATTTTAGAAATTGCACGGAATGAATGCGCGCCCACTGTGGCATTATTGACTTGCACTACACATGCCAGAAGGCCACAGTTTGTGCCACGCCTAACAGGGGAGGGATGTTGAACATTTAAGTGCATTGATGCGCGCCACTCCCTGCAGTAAATAACGCCGCTGATGAAGGGATTGAAAACCTGAAACGCGTCCGGCGTTTCACTTGTGATGTGTCTCCTGTGCTGGGCTTTGCTAGCAAGATGCCTTACGCCGAATAAATGAAGCAGATGTAAATAACTTCCTGTGGTCTCCTTCAATGTTGGCTCCTGTTTTGTTGGATTATAACGGCCTGCCAGGGTCGTGAAGGAGACCCACTGCTGTTGCGGACCCGCTTTGAAAGCACTTCGGCTGTTCGAAATTGGGGAGGAAGTCGAGCTGGCGCTGTACAGGGAAGTGCCTGCTTTAGCTTCGTAAAGCATCTAAAAAGCGGGGCAGTGCCCACCAGGACTGCAGATCAGCCCACATGGGAAAATATTTTAGAAATTGCACGGAATGAATGCGCGCCCACTGTGGCATTATTGACTTGCACTACACATGCCAGAAGGCCACAGTTTGTGCCACGCCTAACAGGGGAGGGATGTTGAACATTTAAGTGCATTGATGCGCGCCACTCCCTGCAGTAAATAACGCCGCTGATGAAGGGATTGAAAACCTGAAACGCGTCCGGCGTTTCACTTGTGATGTGTCTCCTGTGCTGGGCTTTGCTAGCAAGATGCCTTACGCCGAATAAATGAAGCAGATGTAAATAACTTCCTGTGGTCTCCTTCAATGTTGGCTCCTGTTTTGTTGGATTATAATGGCCTGCCAGGGTCGTGAAGGAGACCCACTGCTGTTGCGGACCCGCTTTGAAAGCACTTCGGCTGTTCGAAATTGGGGAGGAAGTCGAGCTGGCGCTGTACAGGGAAGTGCCTGCTTTAGCTTCGTAAAGCATCTAAAAAGCGGGGCAGTGCCCACCAGGACTGCAGATCAGCCCACATGGGAAAATATTTTAGAAATTGCACGGAATGAATGCGCGCCCACTGTGGCATTATTGACTTGCACTACACATCCCAGAAGGCCACAGTTTGTGCCACGCCTAACAGGGGAGGGATGTTGAACATTTAAGTGCATTGATGCGCGCCACTCCCTGCAGTAAATAAAGCCGCTGATGAAGGGATTGAAAACCTGAAACGCGTCCGGCGTTTCACTTGTGATGTGTCTCCTGTGCTGGGCTTTGCTTGCAAGATGCCTTACGCCGAATAAATGAAGCAGATGTAAATAACTTCCTGTGGTCTCCTTCAATGTTGGCTCCTGTTTTGTTGGATATATATATATATATATATCACCAAAGAACATCTTCACACTCACGGAAAGATGGAAGGGACACAACGGAGCAAGGTAGGCAGCTTTAATCACTGGTGTAGCATGACGCGTTTCGGAAGTAACATCTTCCTTTTTCAAATGCCCAGCGTTACAAATGTTTGTTCATGTTGCTTCGGTATTTTTGAGCAATCAAGCCCCTCCTTATATATATATAATATATTTCCGTTTGTTACACACGCCAACACTGACTAAGCCATAAGGTGAAACGCGTCTGTTGGAGGGGCAGGGGGCCTGCAATAAACACTGTTAAAATCGGATGACCAGAGTGCTTTCCATGTGTTCAGTTTAGAACGAATGCTGACACGTTCTGAGAATTTTTTATATATATATATATATATATATATATATATATTTCACTTACCTGATTACGTCTGCAGCTTCTCCTCCATTCTCTCCTTCTCCTGGCTCCCGGCAGACACAGGCTTCCCTAAGGCAATCACAACGCTGCTGTCGCCAGCATGGCAGCAGTGTCGTGACAGCAGGATTGTGATTGGTCTGAGCTGCCTGTTGGCCTCTCAGACAGTGCTTGGGAGCCTTGGGACTGTTCTCCACTCGTCTGTGCAACACAGGCAGGTGGATAAATGTTAATTGCGCATGATTGTGCGGCCGGCCCAAGACGCACACTTATGATCCACCAACCACTCCTTCTCCCTGTGACCCCAGCCCCTCCCCACCCAACCTGGCCCATTGCCTGTTATTCCACTGCTCTGAGAGCAGTGAAGCAATGATCTTCTGCCTTGGCGGAGGAACCGCCGCTGGCCTCGCATGTATACATGTAACTATCAACATGTATCTGAGGTGTAATTGGCACTCTGCGGCTCACTGTGGTTCTGCCAGGCACATAGGAGGCTTCACTGCCATTACCATGTGTTACTCTAAGACAGCTACCTTATCTCTCCTAATAGAAGCACCAGTCATAGAGCAAATGATGCCCTCCGGGTAACATGATTTAATCCAGAGTTTCCTTATTTTTAGGCACTGTCCACCCATCACAGCTCATTCCAAAGCTTTGGCCATTCTTCCTTAGACCTTCCCCTCCTGATAAAAAAGATGTTTTGGGTCAAGCCTAGGCAGCGCACATGCGCTGTCCTAGCAGGGCCTTTAGCCATCGGTCTTCACTTTTCAAGCACTGCATTTGTGGCGGCATCCACCTTGCTGGAGCGAGCAGCGGCGCACCGCAAGCACGAGTGCAGTGCTTGAAAAGTGGAGACTGCTCTCCCAAACGTGCACGCGTGCCACTCGCAGGCTCACCTCCTGCTCCCTACTTCATCTCCCTCTCTCTCCTCGCCCACACGTCCCGGCCACTCACTCGCTCTGCCCTCTCGTCTCCTTTTTGCTCGTGCACTCACTGAGCAGCAGCTTCGTTCTTTGGGTTGGTTGTTGGCCCGCCCCAAAGCGCCAGCCCATTCTCTATTTTTGCTCCCGCTGTAGCCCCCCCAAAATGTCCATAAAAGCATTGTTGAGAGGTTCACATTGCTCTCCTTATTAACAAATCAACCTAATCAAAACATCATCATTATGGGCAGCAGTTAACACTTGCCTTACATACACTCGACGGGTACAGCCCATTTCCTGTCACCGTGGTCTGGTGCTTCACTTCACACAGAAACAAAAACAAGGATGTACGTATTGCAATGGAGCTTTCTTTTATTGAGCAAAGTGGATGGTAGACTGGGCGGCATTGTAAAGTGATTTCATGAATTTATATATAGCTTGATACATGAATGCTAGACAACAGTTAACCATGCCTCAAACTGGCTTTTGATGCCAAATTACTAGTCTTACATCACAAAAGGCTTTAGCTGATGCTGCGCTTCCACAAATGTAAGTCAGATCTGCTTTTCAAATGCTTGTTGCACTTTGCTGCCTATCAGGTAACAACAAATGCCTACATTTATGACACAAATAAGCCGATCCGATGAGATGGACTATTTCCATACCGCAGAATAAATAAAACTAACCTCAATATTCAAAACTTTGCAGTTAACAGGCTACCTTCTAAAGCGGTTTCTTGAGCACCAGAAGATGAAGAATTTCAATGTTCAATACATTAATTGTTTAGAACTAGCAGCTTCACTGATTCACCTAGGAGAAAAATGTTAATTAACTTTAACCAACTGATTGCAGCATGTGTTGTATATTCACATGTTGTGCACCTGCCACCTAGTGTTGGGTTCGGTATATTAAAATTTGTATATATTACAATTTAAGTTTTGATTTTCAGCATGAATCTTTATCAAACTAGCAAAATTCACAACGCATCAGCACCAAGACTTCGTCTTAGATTACTCTATTTTTCCCCCCATGGAAATAGTATCTGGCCTTACTGAGCATTTCGTTTTATACCCACAAACTAAAAATCACTCCATTTTGCATTCACGTGGGAGGTCAGTGGCGTGTGAAAACCTGCAGCACGACAAACAGCAAACAAATGGTTACAGGCAAGTAACACTTTGTGGTTATATTATGTGTTTTTGCTTAACACACGCTGTGCACCGAGTTCAAGGCAGTGCCCAAACCCCTTAAAGCTGATGTGGACGGAAAGTAAAGGCGGTTGTATTAAATACATTTTTTACATTCTTTTCCTCACTGCAGATTTTCACATTGCTCTCCTTATTAACAAAGCAACCTAATCAAACCATCATCATTATGGGCAGCAGTTAACACTTGCCTAACCTACACTCCACCGGTACAGCCCATTTCCTGTCACCGTGGTCCAGAGCTATTGTCTGCCCCAAGCATCAGTTTGATCAGTGTGCACTAAAACCTTTTCTTTATCTAATGGCATGGTTTATTTTACTTTAGGATACATTCTGATAAAGTAAATTAATGATAACTAGATTACATGTAAATTTAGCTTATGAAGCTATCCAGAAAATTTGGCATGAATCCAGCCCTTCTGTACCCTCTTTGCAAAGCTTGGCATAAGAAGCAACAAAGGCAGCAGTGACATGAGACGGACACAGCTAACCCCTAGAATGTGCTGCACAGAGATCTTATATTGTCCAATGAGATGAGCTCACCAAGGCTTCATCTTATTTTGTTTTTATTTTTGTAAATAAAGACCTGGATTTCGTTTTTTTAAATGTAAACTACCTTTGATATTTTCGCCCAAAAAACACCAGATTACATTGGCTGTAATTCATTGGGATTGTGTTCTAAATTAAATGAATAATACTGCACAGTTTATTTAATTTGGCAGCTCTCAGGTTTACGGGCAAACTAAAGGGAAGAGAGGGTGTTACACTGCATTAACTAAACAGGAAGAGGTAAAAAGCAAACACAACAAGCATTGGCATAGCCAATAGGTCTCGCCTTTGGGACCATATAAGTATTTAATTATGCAGTACAATATCCTAGGTGCAACATCAGCTGTTAAATGGCTAAACACTTATAATGTCCCAAAGGCGAGACCTATTGGTTATGCCAATGCTCGTTTTTTTGTAACAATACAGTATAAACAACCAATAAAAAAAATTGAACACCAAAAAGAATATGTACGGCTGTATTCTTTAAGTTTTCGTCATGCTTGAGGTCAGACTGTGTTATCATTTGTGACACAAAATTCGAGTTCACCCGGAAATGAACACACTTAGGGAGTGATATCCTTCCCTTCACGTTGCCGGTAAGTAACCGACAGGGAAGAACGCTGGCCTGGGCAGCCGCTGAGAGTGAATCACATATAACTTTTGAAAGAAGCAGATAGCTTATTTCTTGCTAATCCCTCGGAATCTGTAGGTTATGTCATTCATTTTAAAGTAAACTCTGCTTTTTTGGTACTTTAGCAGAGCTCAGGGAAATTGGAGCTTACCATAAAGAGCTTAACTTGCCTGGACAGATAACTGGTCAAGGAACCCGAGGGTGCTCTTTTAGCTCACTAAGGTCAGCTATGCCGAGATTTCATGTGGGAAAAACCTCATTGTCTGATGGGTTGCAAATATTAATAAAGATTTTAATATTTTGGTTTGCTGTCATTGCAGTATTAAAGAAATGGAGATATTTTGGAAGTACAACATTTTATAGTTGGAAATGGAAAGGGATACATTTAACTTGTATGGCTGTCACAATTATTACGGAATAATGCAAAATCATGGTCATCTTCTACTCCTCATCGTTTGTGTAGTTATTAAGTGCAGTACTGTGCATTTTGCTTATGGAGGCGCGCTGTGGACGTGCCCGAGTCTGTGTTTTGGAAAATTTAGAGTTGAATTGTTGGGAATGAATTACATTCTGATATTCCTAATCTCCATTTACATGTACTCCGTTACAGGCAAGTTAGACGTATCTGTTTTGCGGCCCCTCATTAAAATGTCTTCAAGTTAGGCTGTTCTTTAGTGTTTGGGATTAAAGTGTTCCACCGACTAAGTAATGCCAAGGTGGTGATCCATTGGGTGATAAAGCGTGCTGTCATTGAACAAAGCATCCCATGGACTTGTATGGGGAAGATAGGCATGTTTTTGTAGGCATCCAGGACTTCCTCCACAGTAGGTCTTGTGCATTGGACCTAGGTATTTGCAACTAGTTCGATCTAGATAAATGCAACTTTGAACTAGATATGTCAGTTCATTTGGACTTAGTGTAGTGCGGCTAGCGGACCAGCTGTGTATTAACCTGTGTCTGCAAGGGATGCGCCCTGCATACCTCCTGGGCATCACTTCACTCATTCAAAATAACTTCCCTTTTATGTTCACACTCATCAGTCTTCTTTTCCAGTCACACGGTGGAGTACAGTGAATAAGTTGTGTTTCTTCACAGCTAAGCTGTTTGTTTATTTCTAGTACATGCTTTTTTCTCAGCTTATTTGTGGACTGGGATGTGCCAGTGAGGTCAGATCTGTTATGGGAAGTGTTCTGTGGCGGACCCATCTATATCATCCATCACTGTTTAGGAATGTTTGTGTCCTACAGGAGTGGACAATAGTCTTTTCTACTCTGGTTCTGCCTTTTAATGTTGTACCAACATCAAAGGTAGTGGCCACTGATGATAAGGAAGCATAAGAAAGTAAAATAATTGTTTCCTTTACCTGCCATTCTTAAAGTAGATTGCCACTACCTTACCTGTGCTTGTTGTCACTGTCCCAGATTCTCTGTGTGCTTCTATTTAAAATCTATAATCTAAACAGTGGTACTTATCTATTTGTCATGTTTCTTTTGTGATGTTTACACTACAAGTTCCTAGAACCTCGCCAGGATATAGCATCCTTTTCTACTGACTCCTACTGTTAGAAATCAGTACCTGCTGTGTCCCCTCCACCCCCCACCACCACTTTTTGCCCCATTAGAGACCCCTGGATGCTGGATTTCTGACTCTGAGAGTGCCCTGGGCTCTGCTGGGCAGTCCCAGGGCCAGTGCTATGTGGAACACCAAGTGCAAACACCCACATATATGAGGGTACACTATAAGGGTACACTTATAATTGGCATGACCTACCCTATAAATTCCTAGTACATAATAGGTCACGGGGTTTGAAACTAACTTTAAGTTCCTAGTATTCTGCACTTGCATGTGTGCACTACTGAGAGCCTGAGGTCATTTTAAAAGCAGCCCTAGTTTGCAGCTCTGCCTTTAAATGTAAATTGTGCCCAAACTCGACTTTGGTGGTAGGGGCACTTACAAAGTGATAAACCACAACATTTTGTCATATATTAGGTACCCCAGTTATCTGTGTATGTTCTGGACCCCTGAACTCTCCCCCAGGTGTCCCAGTAGGTGGGGGCAATGTAGCTATAAGCAGGATACTTATAAAAGATGTTTTGTATGCTCTGGTAAAGAGAAATTGTACATTTCATTTTCCCCATTGTAGATCCTCAGCCACATGGCAATAGTTTATTAATGAATAACTATTGCACGAAATTCACGAAAAACGTAATTTAAGGACTTAAGAGAATAGTATTGGTAAATCCAACAATATGATATTGTTAAATGTATCCTAAAGTATACAGAAAAGAAGTTATAAGACTGTCTTGTCTGTAAGCCACAATTCAGCCTTCCTCTGGTCTCCCCTGATTGGTCTGAGTTCAGAGGACTAGCCAGGCTGCTTTGATGAAGTGATAAATGGCTTACCCAGATAGAGGCTATCTCTGATAGAGAGTTCTGCTACAAAGGAATGCCAGAGAAGGGGGAGGGGTTGTAAACCATGGGGCTTCAAATGGGGATAGGACAGGGAGGGAATGCCAGGCCCACCAACCCACCAGGTCCCCTGACCCAGCCAGATGGCAGGCCTAAGGCAGCAATTTGCAGATGGTAGAGGGAGGAAAGCTATGGAAATGAGCCATACTGCAGGTTGGTTTAAATAGTTCTTGCTCCTTTGCTGCAAGCTCAGCCATATTGCGTTTTGGAGAAATAGTGCTTTCTGGGAGAAACTTATGCCACACTTTGAAGGAAGTGGTCATGCTCTGGGGCGTTGACCTGCACCTCATTGGACAGGAGTGATCTCTTGCTTGACCCCAGAGAACACTGAATAAATATGTGAGAGGTGCAGATCATCTCAGATCTGCTGCTTGAAACTGAGAGAAGGCGGCTGCTCACCAAGCTGGAAACTTGAGTTGCACCATCAGGCCCGGCATTGTGACTGACAGCACCTGCTGCATTATCTCGGACTACAGCACTTTGTATCTACCTTGCTTCAAGAGGAATAAATGGTGGACTCCCTGAAAGCTACAGGTTCACAGAGCTCACCTGGACGACCATCACCATCAAAAAACCCCAGCCTGGAGTGCGTCCAGTGGATTTGTAAGGGTTTTGTCTAAGTGGATTGTGAAAACTGAAGTCCCAAACTTTCACGGACCATCTTGGGGATTCCAGACACTTGGATTGTGTTTTGGACACTTTGGAACCCCCAGAGAAACTTCAGGAAAAAGTTTCAGAAGTTTGAAGGAGTTAGGAAAAATGCTCCAGATGGTGACTGACTCAACCACAAGAGCCAAGCCGGCAACCTTCCACTGAGAGCTAGCCCGCCGTGCTGGTTCGTCCAGCTGAGAACCTCCAGAGGCCCGAGTTCCAGAGTTTGATTGGGAGATCCAAGAAAGCAGGCCGGCGAACCCTCACCGAACCTGAACTGGCTAAGAGCCATCGAGGGACCCCGGCAGAAAAAGCTCCAGAAAAGTTTCTAAATCCAAAGGTAAAATCTCGCCGAAGCCTACCACAAGGGGTATCCGATCAGGACTCCATCGCGGTCGGCCTGAAATTTTGACTTTGTCCCAAGCGCGATCAGATGACAGTGTTATATAGTGCTAAATCTTGAAAAAAACACATATCTCCTGTTCCCTACAGTGTTTTTTTTTATTTTGATGTAATTGTAAAGATACAATTATTTCCTATTTTTATAAATTGAGCTGGGATTTTTATTGCGGGTTGCGTCTTAATTATTTGCTGGATTAGTGTTTTGAAATGCTTTACATACCTGTTTTTTAAGTTAAGCTTTCCAGCTCGCAGACAAACTACCAAAGGTTGGGCATGGGAATAATTTATTGAGACCTATACTGAGCCATAGACTGTGTATGTGGCCTTATTGCCAGTGGTAGATGCATATTTACCACTACTAATAATCCCCTTTTTAATTCTGAACTGCAGGTTTTTCGCAGTTCTACACGGTTTACAAGAACACATTGGAGCATATTTAAGTTTTTTATTGTGGGGTATTACTTTGAATATTTTCTCGGATTATAAAATAGAAATCCGTTTTTAGTCATGTTTTTATTGATGACTAAAATTATGAAGCCATGAAAAAGCCTTTGGCTTGCATGCCGCTATAGGCTGAAACATGTTGGCTGGAAGAAAAATGGGTACCACAATATACGTTTGTGGTGATTTTACAAAATAAATGCTGAAGGAACGACAACATTCAAAAATGATGAGATGGATGTCAAATCTAAAAGAGTTGTGTCGATCTTTTTAGATTTTACGTAATGAATTGTACTCTTTGGTGAAAAATGCATGTTGACTAGAATATCTAAATTAGGAATATATACTTTTTCGTCATGCTCTCTAAACCTCAAAATAATCCTGATCAGGGGCTTGACCACAGATTCCTGGCACTGCCACAGACCCATGTCTTTTATTTTCAGAATTTGAGTTCTAAAAAGTTCATTTTATAGGGAATTCAGTAATATAAATGCAAATTATAATATATATATATATATATATATATATATATATATATATATATATATATATATATATATATATAAATAAATGTGTCTGTCACCCACATATGATTGGATTGACAACAGACTATTTATGAAGACCACAAAAATAGGGCAAGGGAAAAGGTAGCCGATTAGGGCTCCACATGAGAGGAAAGCAACCTCATTGATAAGTCTGTTTTGACTTGTTTGATCTACTCTCAGGCATGAAAAAAACCAGCACTTTTGCATCGCTGACCCTTGCCACGTTGGTCATCTGCTTGAAAATCTGGTGGTCCAGTGTCAGTCATCTTAGGTCTTTAGCATAATCTAGTATTTCCCAAATTGTGCATCGAGACTAACTAGTAAGTTGTGAGGCTATTTTTAGAAGGTCGTGAAGGTCCTGGTTTATATGTAAGTAATATTTAAAATAATTAGCTCTGTTTGTGCACAAGTTAAAAGGTGCTGAACAGTATGCCTAAGTCCCGTTTTAAAACAAACCCTTACAAGTATTCTCAAGCAAGACTATGGGTGAACCTTTAGTTTTTGATGCTGCGGTTTGTCTACTGCACAAAGCCATTTCAACAGTGAATGTGCTCACTATGCATGATCATTCACAACTATATCTCTTGTGTATAACTTTCACACTTAAATTGAGAACTATGGATGTGACCTAATGTCAAGAAGTGGCTAGTTTGGATCTCGGGAACCAGATGCGAGCCCCGACATTAGCTCAACATCCTTTGACTCTGGGCAAATTACTTAATCTCCTGTGCTTAAAATAAAATGAATCTGACTTTGTGTAATACAATCTGGCGCTCATGCAAAGCTCTCCATTGCACTATATACTACAAAATATTTGGAGTCCAAAATGCTCCACTGGATTTTAATGCAAAAATGGATAAGAAGCTTCACCTTATATTCTGCTGCAAGAGTTTCTCAAATGTAAATCTAAAATCACTAATCAACACAAAGATTTTTCAGAAGAATTCTGAAATAACTGAACAGATGCCACAGGCCAGCATCCTACACTGAAAAGTGTTCCAGCTCCAGACTACAGTGCAGTTCACTATCTGCCACTTTTATGGGCAAATCAATATTTTGCCCACAGTCCAATATCGAAGGACGTAGTCTATGTTGAGACGTTTACAAACAATTGCTCTCATTACTTTGAAAATTCACCCGTCACATGTCCATTAAAGCTACATGGGTCGCAAATGTTTGTTTGTCTGAAAATTGCGCTTTGGTTCTAAAAAGTGTGGTATTCAATGGCAAAACCAGTAGAGTGGAAGATCCATCATCACTAAAATGGAAGGTGCTGTTCCAAAAACAGAGCTGCAATTATTATTGGTGTGTTTTTTTCAGTGAGAGTTGAGGCTCTTTTTTTGTGTTTGTAGGGCGCCTTTTGGTGTCTTTTCAGCAGAGTTCTTTTTCATCTTTTTCAGTTATAGATTAAACCACTTCCCACAAGTCCTTCTTAGAGGCGTAACTTCACGGGAGCTTCTTGCTTCTTGGAAGTTAATGCAATCCTTCATAATGTATCTCAGAGCTGCCTTCTGGAATGGCTACCAGTCACTTAAAGATTGCGCCCAAAGTTTGAGGACCATAATTTAAGTCCATGGGCTTTCTAAAAATAAATGGCAAAAAAAGAAACATGATCAATTATAAAATTTGCACTGAAAACGCTAAGCATAGGTTGCACTCTGTAATCAGTGACTGCTGAGCCCCGGCAGAAGGTAGGCGCTCTCAGGCAGGACATATGCAGGGACACTAGGCAAAAGATGTAGTAGAGGGTTGTTAGATCGGGGGGGCCTCTAGTTGGCAGAGGTAGGTAGCAATGTCCAAATAGGGACCCTTGCTTCTAGTCTGGGTAAGGGGGGGGATACACTCTTTGGATAACTTCTGCTCACCCCCTTGGTAGCTTGGCAAGAGCAGACAGGATTATCAAGGGCAATGTGTAAAGTATTTGTACCAACACTCACAGTAACACAGTGAAAACTACCACAAATGTACTTCACACCAGTTTAGAAAAATAAAGTAGTTTTATCTAGACTACACAAGACCAAAACGACAAAAATGCAACATACACTGTTCCAAAATAAGACTTTAAAAAGAGTTCAAGGGTTTGCACCAAAATAATCCACAGTTGCGTCACTTTTAGCCCAAAGTACCTGTAGATGTGACAAAAGTTCCAAGCGGCAGCTGCAGCGTCAGAAAACAAGCGATGCGTCTCTTCTGAGACCACAGGGAGGCGATGCGACAACCCCGCTGCACGCAGCTGGCGGGTTGCGTCAAATCTGGTCTGTATGGGGGGGGGGGCGATGTGATACCTTGTATGGATTCCGGTTTGCAGGTTCTCCAGTGGGAAGCATCTCGCACAGGTACGCTGCGACGATTTTCACAGCGACAGGAATCTTCTCGCACTGTTGATGAAGCGAGAGATGCAACGGCTCTCACAGCGACGACAGGCTCTGCGATGATATTCGCAGTGACCGGAATCTTCTCGCACTGTCGATGATGCACTCGGCAAGCGAGCGATGCAACGGGTCTCACAGCGACGACAGGCTCTGCGACGATGTTCACAGCAACAGGAATCTTCCCGCACCGGGGCAATGCACTCCGTACGCGAGCAACCCATCTGGTCTTGCAGCGGCAACAGACGTTGCGACGATCTTCACAGCTACGGGAATTTTCTCGCACTGTCGACGATGCGCTCCGAAAGCGAGCAATGCGTGCAAAATGGTAGATCTTCTTCTTTTCTTCATTTCCAGCTCCCCAAACAGCAGGAAACAACCTCCAGAGGCCCCACAAATGGATCAAGCACTCTAGGCAGGTCAGAACTCACACAGCAGAGTTCAGGGGGGAAGCTGGGGCTGAAGTCCTTTTGTTCCTGGGACTTAACAGGAGGTCAGCTCTCCTCAGGCCCTTTGAGATCTCTTCAAGCAGGGGACAAAGCAACAGCAAAGTCCTTCCCCTCTCCTTGGCAGAATAGCAACTGCAGGTCAGCCTACAAACACACAGCAGGACAGTCCTTCCTCTTCAGTCTTCTAGCTCTTCTCATTGGCAGAGGTTCCTTCTTGATTCCAGGATGATCTAAAGTTCAGGGGTTAGGGTCCTGTATTTATACTCCAAAAAGTCTTTGATTCCTTTGTGCAGTAGGGCTTTGAACCCGGTCCAAACCAGTTCTGGGTGTCTCCAGCCAGTGGACACCTTCTTCATTTGAGAGAGAGGGGCAGGGTCGTCAGCCGCCCAGCAGGAGGTGGAGCCAGCATTGTGGAAGGCAGGCACAGCCCTATTCAGGCCCAAGTGCTATCTCCTCCCACCACTCAAGATGCAGATGGGGCTATTCAGCCTAGTGCTGACTCACCCAGCCTCCTGGAGCCACCTCACCCCCTGTCACTCACAAACCAGACAGTCAATTCACAAACAGGCAGAGGCACACAGAAAGGTTAGACAAGAAAACAGCCACTCTCTAAAAGTGCTGTTTTCAAACACAGTATTTAAAAAACATCCTTCCTAAAAGATGTGTTATTAAATTCTGAGTTCAGGGATACCAGACTTTAATTTTCTATCTTGCTCCTATGGGAAGATATGCAGGTAAACAACGAAGGAACCTTCATAGGTTCCACCAAGCTGCACAGCCACATCGCTGCCTGAATCCAATGAATCAAATTCATATGTTTAAATCTACTTTTTCCATTTTTTCACCATTAATTTTCATCCTTCTTTCTTGCTTTCAATTCATTTTATTCAATCCATGTTAAACGTTAATGTTCAAGAGGGCTCAGAAGCATAAGGTGGGTTCCATGTCATGATTTATTTTGTTTTGACAAACCCAATGCATTTCGGGAATTAATTCCCTTCGTCAGGGGCATCTAAAAATAAAAAGCAAATATATATACTTTTAACCATTATTGTCATCCAAGCATTTCACTAATATTCAAACAACGCATTAAATATAAACATGAAACAACACATAAAAATGTTAATGATAGGCCTCTCTATTCTATAAAGAGCTGAAAATTCATCTGACTCTTGTACAAAATATTGCCTCTTACAGATTGTGCCTCATTATTCACACATGTTCTACATGAGCCGATCACCCCAAGGTTTTGAGTAAGTCCCCCCTTATCATAATTTTAACAGTGCTACTTGTTTAAAAGCAGAAAACATTTTCCAGCTTCTGAACGCTTACCATGACATGCTGATCAAGCTTAGAACCTCCATAAACGATTCCAAAAAACATTTGTCCTGTTTAAGGGAATTAATTCCCGAAATGAATTTGATTCATTGGATTCAGGCAGCGATGTGGCTGAGCAGCTTGGTGGAACCTATAAAGGTTCCTTCGTTGTTTAGTAACGTTGCAGCGCAATGGGACGAAGCGCGAAGCAAGTTTTGCTCGCTGATAATGTTTGAAAGGAGTAATGGTTTACACTTGATTAACTTTTGGATTACTAGGAGTGCATCTCATCCCCACTCAGCTCAAGATATGCAGGTAAACATTATACACAGCATTCCCCATTTTAGCCTATGGGCAAGATAGCCTTTCAATAGTGAAAAACAAAATCGGCAGTATTTCACTATCAGAGCATGTCACCCACACTAGTACATGCTCTACCTTTCACAAACACTGCACCCTGCCCAGGGGGTGGGGGGTACCTTGGGCCTTCCATTGGGGTGTCCAATGTGTACAGAAAGGGAAGGGTTAGGCCTGGCCAGTGGGGATACTGGTAAGGTCAGCATGGCAGTTAGCAACTGCACACAGGCACTGTGGTGGCAGGCCTGGCACACCATTTTAGGCCTACTCATATGGGTACTATTTTACAAAACAAGGGAAACCCAGGAGGTTTCTTTAAAATACTCATGTGAGTGGCACAATCAGTGCTGCAGGCCCACTAGTATCATTAGAACCACCAGCCCTGGCACACTCTGTGCACTTTACTAGGGACTTACTGATGAAACAAATCTGCCAATAATGGATAACCAATCATAAAAGCAATTTACCCAGGGAGCACTTAAGCTTTGAAACTGATCAGCAGTGGCAAAGTACCCAAAGCATCTAAACCAGCAGAAATGAAATCCAGCACAGCATCAAAAATACAGGAGGCAGAGGCAAAAATTCTGGGGAAACCACGCCAAAGATACCAGGTCTAACACAGGTGATGTTATACTTGAAGTCACCAATGATGGCATCAACAGTGTCGTTTATGATGATATCTGTGACATCCTGTCTGCTGTCATCGGTGGGTTTGACATTGTAAACATAAAGTACATTGACGCTCGCTTTTATGACAAGAGTGAGAGGGGGCTCTTCTCTTATATTTGCAATCATAAGAGGTGTTTTTTTGGATTATGTGCATTCCCAAATACTCCATAATCGTATGAAACGAAAGTGAAGAGCTCATGGAAAGGTTTCTAGTGTCATGGAAACGGTGCCTTACATAGGTAATATTTTTATCATGTTTTCTAAAATCTTAGTTTTTATGTTTTTTACTGATCAGACAGCAGTTATTTTTGTGAATCTTCAGTTATTACTAGGCATGCAGCTCCAATAGTATGCTAATGTGGACTACACAGATGGACAAGAATTGGCAAACTCAATGCTGTTCACCATCGGCAAAAACAGAAATATGGTTATTACCTTATTGCTGATGCTGAGCCGCCCGACAAAAAAAGAAAAACAAATGCAATAATGCATATGCCGGTATGCATCATGCCACTTATATATCACAGTGCCATGGTGGACCTAGCAACGGATGCATATGCAGCACATGCTTGTGCATGAGTAATGACATAGCAGCCATTTTGTATTTTTGTTTTAATTTACCGTTCCAAGATGGCAGACACCACTGTTCGAGCTGTATACATAAAAAGTGTGCTGAGGCTTTTTTTTCACGAAAGACACAGCCCAACAGCAAATGGCAACTTCCTGGTCCTCTAAAAGCATTTTTTTTAAATAAAAATAACCTGGCAGAATAGGGGGTGAAATAAAGAGTCTGATGGGGTGCTGAAGTTATTGCAGAAATGTGGCGGTGCAGCTGGTGAAGGTGGACCAACAGAGAAGCTGGGGTGGGAAGTGTTTAAAAAACAAACAGATAAAACTGAGTAGGACAAGCAGGGGTGGGTGAAACAATGAACACTCTGGTCGTAGAGATGGCACCAATAAGGGGATTTGAGTTGAAACCGTACACAAAGGAGAAAATAAGAAAAAAATCACACACTTGCATAGAGTGCTACAATATAAAGAAAAAAGTAGTTCCCTACTGTGGAGCTGCGGAAGTATATAAGTCATCCAGTCAAAAGGATCGTAAGGAAACAAAGCTTCGACAGGGACAAACTCTAGTAAAGAAAACAAGCCATTGATTATAAGGAAATAATGAGATTGACAAGAAAGCCATCTCATGGTAAGCAATGAGCTGACCAAAACCTCTCTCTACATACTGGTACTTCAGAACAGACAGCGAAATCTCTGTAGGGGAGACCGTAAGAAGGGTTTCATTACTGAAGACTCTATATCTCGAATACAGTGGTGTCTACACCAGTATTAAATACACCGAGAAGTTCTGAAAATATAGAAGAAACATCCAATGTGGTACAGCTTTTACTCACTTTCAGTAGAATCTGTTATTTGCCAAAGCTAAAGTGGACATATCCTTCTCAAGACCGGTTAGCAGTAACCCTGTCTTGTTGAACCGTGTGGTAGTAAACTTTGATATTGTATGAGTGCAAATTCGTTAAGTTAATAATGGCCAAATAAAGAAGGAATTTTCAATCATTTCACTGTTAATTTTTTTTACATCACATTATAAGTTCTTGCTCATTTTCACACGTTTAATTATGGTCACTCTGACCAACGGATGACCTGGTGATGTATAAGTTCAGATGGGTGTCCCAATGTAGTTATAGAGTACGAGGCCTACACAGCAGGCCAAAGTGCTAGTTATTTGGGGCTCTTTGTAGAGAACCATGTTTAAAAGGGTATGGAATCTAAACCCTGAAACTGGTTATAGGCACGATGATGGAAGGCAGTGTTGCTAATCGTTTGAAGCATAGTGCTGAAGACTGATAACATGTTCAGATCGAACACTCAACATCCACAAAGAAACATTTTCTCTAAAAACACACTGGGGAACTAGAAGCATAAACTATATGTAGGCAAAAGATTTTCTATATTTGTATTTCCTGTCTGCTTCTTTGTTTTTATTGTTGATTTGATAATATTAGTTTACTTTTTCTTTATTGGAATTCACCTATTTTCTTTTTGATAATCAAGTTTATTAGATTTTCAAAGAACAGAAATGCTTTGGTAGCAAATCAAACACGTATGGGTCACTTTCACCTCACTTTTAAATTTTTCAACCGATTCAGTAGACCTTGTTGTATCTTTTGTGTATGCATTCTCGCCACAGATTTAAGTTGTCTGTTGCAGACAAAATGTCATACAATAGTACTAGAATGTGGTTTGGTTCAGCCCCTTTCTCCTAATTTAATGGGGTCTTGTCTATCTCAGTTCCCTACTCTTAACTTGGATGGCATTGTTCCCTATTTCTGTGTTTGTCCCGCTACTTCTTTACTCCCACTTTTGATTGGTTAAATTGTATCCTTGACTGCAGACCTCATAGAAGTATTTTTCTCTTTCTTCCACAGTTTCGTATTTGTTTTAACACTTTGTGGTAGTGCATGTCTTGCCCCTTCCTGTTGTTTGCCTTCTTCTTTATAGCTTGAGCACATACTCATGCTTTTTCCCTTGTTTCCGCAACACACCCAATCCGGTCTCTCTCGTACCATTCTCCATTCAAGTCTCCAAGCTTTGCCAGTGGCGGTCGTTGACCCTCATAAGTGAATGAATGAATGAATGAAAGGGGTTTTGTTGAGCGCGACTGCTGCCCTTAGGCGTCCAAGCGATAATAGAAAGGAAAGTGCATTGAGAAGAGTAGCTGGGGGTTAGTTAGTTGTTGAAAAAGAGTGTTTTAAGCTCCTTGCGAAAGGATAACAGATTGGGGTTCGATCTAAGGTGTAGGGGGAGGGAGTTCCACAGCTTGGCGGCGTTGAGCGCGAAGGACATTCCTCCTGCTCTTGACCTCTTGATCCGGGGGGCTACCGCTAGGAATGCGTGAGTGGATAGAAGTTGTTTGCCGGGGCAGTAGGGGGAGAGCAGGGAGTGGTTGATTTTGGGGCCGTTTCTCCAGAAGGCTTGGTGGGATATGCACATGGCTTTACATTTTATTCTCTCCCTGACAGGAAGCCAGTGTAGGCAGGGCCGGTCCTAGAACTTCTGGGGCCCCGGGCGAAAGGGAAGATGTGAGGCCCCTCTAATTTGCATGTAAAATCCAGTCGCGGCTAGCATGACTCGCGGGTGGGAGGTCTCGCAGGGGTTATTTAAATTTTTTTTAAAACTTACCTTCCCAGGTCTCGTGTCATCTCTGCTCCTGACCTGCTCTCTTTCTTTCCTGCCTCTGGCAGGAACAGGAAGCAGGCAGCCTCCCTCCCCAATGGCAGCATTGTGATTGGTTGGGACGCCGACCAGCCAGGCGCCTATGGGGAGGCCGTTTTCTCCATGTAGGGTGCATTGCTGCCTACATGGAGAAAGGCCAGAGTGTGCATGACTGGTTAGGTCGGTCCCGGAGGGCCGACCAAACAGTCAGGGCCCTTAGCAGGGGGCAAGGTACTCCTCCCCTGCCCTAAAGCAGACCCGCCTGCCCCCAACCAAACACTTCTGCTTTCTCGCAGTGTGAGTAGCAGAAACATAAAATGGTAGTTTTTGCATTTTATATTTCTGCTTCTCGCTCTGCGAGAAAGCAGTGGGGTGACGCTCCTCCGCCCTAGTGGAGTCACTGAAGTATGCCCGAGCAGATGACATTTGCGGCGGAAGTCGCTGCGGCCACGAGGCGCCCCATGCTGAATTGCCGCTCCTCTCCTTTCACAAAGTGAGCAAGTGCCTGCTGTTAAAGTAATTCAAGAATAGGTGTGTAGTAATGCCTTGAAATAGCGAAGCAACACCCTTCAGATGTACACTAAGCAGACCAGAGTCACTGCCTGCATGCGCCACAGTCGGACTCCGTACTGACTCAGACTCATCTACGGCTGTGACCCAAGACCATAAGTACCAGGCACTGTGAGTCTATGTGTGTTTGTAATAGACAGTGATGGTGCCAGTGCAGCGCACAATCACATCAGGTAGCTGCAGTCGTTCCTGCCGGTGTTACTTTAAAGTTGTTACTCTGTAGAGTGACATAGGTGGATTGATCCGATCGAATGTATATATAAATTACACCTGTTCATGTTGTTGGGCCCTCTCTGACATAGGTCCGTCCCCGTTCCCAGTTGGCCCAGGTCACTCACGTGATGTCAGAGGCACCGAGTTTGCCAGCGGGTAGGGGGGCCTACCACATAGGCTGGTAATCTGTATTTTGTTTTTCTGGTGGCCCGCCCGCCCGGCAACAGTAGGCACCGGAGGAGTGTGTTGTTTGTTAGGGCTGTGTCCCACGTGGCAGAGAGGCCCTTGATAGACTGATGCTCTAAACAACAGCATCATTAATTTCAAGGGTGGAGCCAGGGAACCCAGTACGAGTCGCCAAAGGCTGGAAGACAAGATTCTGCCGGCCTGCCCATCAACACAGATGTCCAGGCAGGTCCATGATGTTTTCGTGCCTCAGTTGGGTCTTCACACACCCTGTTTGGGCTGGGTCCCAAGTTATTTTATATGTTTTCCTCGTCATCGTTGCTTGATTTTGCGTACTAGAAAGGGTCACTCATGGTTGTTGAAATGTCACTCATAATGACACTGAATTATGAAAATTTCACACATAGCAATTTGAAACCTTGGCAGCTAAGATGGAGGCTAAGGTGTCAATTGCCCATAGCCAAAAACCTGCTCCCTCAGTGACGGCCCGGCATACTCCCACCTGCCCCCACCCACCATTGCCTGGCAGGGGAGCGGTCTGGGGCAAGACACTTCTTTGCGGCCCCAATGGGGGGCTGAGGGGAGAATGACACAACACTTAGAGCAACACCTGGCCACAATTAAGGCAGATTGCCACACTTAACACCTTCGCCCCGCACACAAAAGCCAGAAGTGTGATGGCCTGGGAGGCAGGAATGAAGTTGAGGCCCTTTAACAACCGGCCCACGTCACACCTTTCAGCACCGGCCCATCGGCCAATGCTCAACTGCTTGCCTTCGCAATCCGACCCTGTCCCCAATTACAGGCCAAAGCTGCAAATGCAGATGGGCCTCGCACTACATGTGGGCTGCACAGCCCTGGGGAAAAAGGGCCTCCTCCCTGGGGTTAACAGCCATTAACCAGTGCTGCGAGGCACAGGGGAGGGGGGCCTCTTCTCCTATTCTTACACATGCTTGCGAAGCCCAGAGGAGAGGCAGCCCTTCCCTGGGCCACGCAGTGCTCACCACAGTCGCGAGGCTGGCAGGGAAACACTTTTGCGAGGCCCCCTGTTGATGGGCTGAGCTCAGGGCCCTGGGCAGCCGCCCATGCTGCCCATGCCTAGCGCAGGCCCTGAGTGTAGGGTCCTCAGCCCGGATACCACTGATACTCTGCGTGGAATCTGCAGCAGCGTGCGTGCAGAGCAGTTCTGGGTCTGCTGAAGTTTTTGCAGCACGTATTCCGGTGCCCCTAAGTAATGGGCATTGTTGAAATCAAGTCTGGATTGGATTAGGCCTTGTATGACAATTTGCTTGGCTTCGAAGGGCAGGAGTGGGAGGGTCGTCGAGCCAATGCCAAACCCAGTGGCAGGCACTGTGATAAATCACAATGCCTATAGGCTCATATTCGAAGGCTCTCAATCATGGCTCGTTAACAGATTTAATAACGGGCGTGACTGAGAGCTCTGGAATTAAGGCTGAAGGCAATGCGAGATTCTCACAGTGGGCCAAAAAGATAAAAAATATATTGAAATATGTACTCACCCACTCTCCCTCGTCTTTGTCTTGATTGCAGTCAACTCAACGGTACCTCATGGAACCTCAGCCAGCTCCCCTCAAAATCCCTGTGCTGCTCTTATGCTGCTGATGAGCAGCATCAGAGCAGCGCCAGGATTGACTGGAGCGGGATGCATCAATGCTCCAGATGTCACAAGGGGGCCTGTGCCAGCTCTCCACCATTCTGTGTAAGAACGCTAGGTGGACAGGTTTAAACTACGCATGTCAAAATGCCCGTCTCAATAAAGCCTGCCGAAGTGACATGCGCAGTGTAAACTGGTGAACAGGTGGCAGCCACTGAGCTTTGCTACAGCTCAGGGTTGTACAGTCTGTCTTCCCTCCTCCACCACTCTCTCCCTTCCCACCTCCACCACTCTCTCCCTTCTTCTGCCTCTCTGTCTCTATCCAGCCTGCCGGTGCCCCCACCCCCGCTGCCTCTCTCACTCTACCCCCACTCCCCTTCTGGCCACCACAGTTGTCTTTGCCAAAACATTTTATATTAAGCCGTTACTGGCAAAGCCAAAGACACATGGAAGTTTATTTGGTATTCTTTCAAGAAGGTTGCCATTGCATGTCGCAATGTGCTGTGACATAGCTGCCATCTTGAAAGTATGATACTGTTATTTCCATGTCACTCAATATATCCACCAAGGTGCATCGCAGAATTTGGTGGCCATCTTAAAAGTATAAGAAGTACGCTTTCAAGATGGCTGGTAGGCACTATCTGCAGTGCCAGTTACGGTGTAATTTTTAAAAGCATTATCAAAGCCAATAGCAGCAACCAATATGCATTGGCAAAGCAAAATTGGTAGAGCTAATCTTTATCTCAGTGTGTCCTTTTAAACTGTAAACCGATTTTTAGGATTGAATACCTCCCTTATTTTAAATAATAGTAGGAAAGTAAAAAGTCACGAGTCTGCTCATCCTCGCCGTCTTCCATACTTCCGCAGAGTGTAGAAGAGGAGAAATTACAGTACTAATATGTACCAGCCGAGGGGGGGGGGGTGCGGATGCAAATGGCAGCACACAGCAGGCTTTTTGCTAGAAAAATGAAGGATAATTATGTCGTCTTTGGCAGGACATAAAGCTAAACAAATAGGCCCACAGTGGTTAGACATTTCTAGAGTATCTCTTGAGACGTGCTCGACATAAAGGGATTAGTTTGAATGCATTTGCACAAAGGCAGATAGAATGAATATTGGCAAACTGCTTGCTGCGTGATCTGCACGAATTCTCTAAACCAATTTATGGTAAACACCTTTGGGTTTGATACTTAGTTTCAGTAAGAGTCATCTCGTATAAGCAAGTCTCTTGCAGGTTATCTTTATGCTCCGTGGCTAGAAAGCCCACTGTTACACAGGTGCTGATGTACTGCACATACATTGCTCATACCTATGCAGTCCTCATCAGTGGTCACTCAAAATAATGCTGCGTGAATCAAAACTGCAGGCTCAATGCTTATACCTTTCAGTTTCAGTCCTGACTACCAGCATTAACAGATCAATCAAAGGCGTACAGCGCAATACAGGCACACATTCTGCACACACACCACTCTTGCCTTTCATTCTCAGTCTTGACTACCAGCTTTGAGCGGTCACTCAAAGGTGCTCTGAGCAGTACAAGCACACATTCTGCACACACACCACTCTTGCCTTTCAGCCTCAGTCCTTAATACCAGCGTTGAGCGGTCACTCAAAGCTGCTGTGAGCAGTACAAGCACACATACTGCACACACACCTCTCTGACCTTTCTGCTTCAGTCCTTAATACCAGCATTGAGAGGTCAGTCAAAGGCGCCCTGAGCAGTACATGCACACATTCTGCACACACCCCACTCATGCCTTTCCGCTTCAGTCCTTAATACCAGCATTGAGCGCTCACTCAAAGGTGTGCTGAGCGGTACAGACATACATTCTGCACATACGCCACTCTTGCCTTTCCGCTTCAGTCCTTAATACCAGCATTGAGCGCTCACTCAAAGGTGTGCTGAGCGGTACAGACATACATTCTGCACATACGCCACTCTTGCCTTTCAGCCTCAGTCCTTAATACAGGAATTGAGAGGTCACTCAAAAGTGCTCTGAACAGTACAGGCACACATTCTGTACATACCCCACTCTTGCCTTTCATTCTCAGTCTTGACTACCAGCTTTGACCGGTCACTCAAAGGTGCTCTGAGCAGTACAGGCACACATTCTGCACACACACCACTCTTGCCTTTCATTCTCAGTCTTGACTACCAGCTTTGACCGGTCACTCAAAGGTGCTCTGAGCAGTACAGGCACACATTCTGCACACACACCACTCATGCCTTTCAGTCTCTGTCCTAGCTACCTGCAATGAGAGGTTTCACAAGGGTGCTCGGATCGGTCCGGGCTCACTTACTGCATACCCACTGCTCATGCCTTTCAGGCTCAGTCCTGAAAACCAACATTGAGAGGTCACTCAAACTTGTGCTGAGCGGTATAGGCACACATTCTGCACACACACAACACTCGTACCTTTCATTTTCAGTCCTGGGTAGCAGTATTGAAAGGTCACTCAAGGGTGCTCTAAGAAATACAGGCACACATACTTTACACACACACACTCTACTCATACCTTCCAGTTTCAGTCCAGAGTAGCAGCATTAAAGGTGCTCTGAGAAGTGCAGGCACAACTCCTGCACACTCACCACTCATGCCTTTCAGCCTTAGTCTTGACCACCAGCTTTGAGGGGCATAATATTTCACACCCGCCACTCACACCTATGCTGTTGCACTGCTGAGTGGTCCTTCAAAGTATGCTGTACATTACATGTGCAAAACTGCTCCTGTCAGTCCCAGTGACAGACGCTCCATGTTCAGACCTATGCGCTTCAGCACAAGAGATCAACAAATACCTGGTACTTCATTGTGCCAGATACACTGTGGCCTCTCCTTGCTGCTGGTGAATCACTATTTTAGTGTACTTAAGTTCACTGCACTGTTACATTTCCACGATGTACAGTTCATAAATACTCACTCTTGTCTTTTGTTATTTGGCACCAGTTTCTGGCAGCTACTCTCTCACCTGACTACCAGGCTTAATTGGAAGGTGTGGATACTCTGGTTTGCACTGAGGATTGGCCACTAAGGCTAAACAGCTGCTGTAACTGACATGCCCAAACTTCAACACTTGTTTATTGGCTCTTGGTGTCCAGTTGATCATTCTCGATGTGACTGTCAAACTTGTGAAGACTGCAGCTTAGACGTGTGGATCCCATTTATTAAGTTGCAACAATTTTGCTTAGAAGTTGAAGGAAATTGTTCATACCATGGAACTTACCTTCTTGTACTCTGTTTAATAAAATATTTGTTGTAGACTTAAAAAGTACTGTAAAAAGAGCTTAATCAGTTTGTTGTCAAGTCAGAAAAAGAAAATTGGATAAAAAGTCCCATTTAATTAAGTGCCTGTTTTATGATCACTTATCTATCTATCCCAAATATAGCATGGCACACGTCCCTTGCGGCAACAGAATTTGCATATAACTCCGACGTTTCTCTGATAAAGAGCTCCTTGTGCGTCACTGGCTATGGAGAGAGGGTTTATAGAACAATTTATCTGTTCATTTTTCTTCTAACAAATCTAAAACTTACTGAGATGCACCATCTCATTTGTAGGAGTGCCCTTGGGGAGAAGAAGGCTCCTGATATCAGAGAATCCAACTCCGTGGCTGTGCTCTTGACTTGATCATTATAATAAACGAAGCCTGGCAGATGGGGCTCAGTGGCCAGTTAGGGCCACGCAAGAGAAACACTTTTACAGCAGCATATTCACTATCTTACTATTCATTGGAATGACGCTTCAGTTTGTACATATTCCCTGAGGAATTAAAAGCAGCTTAGAGTGCAATTCATGCAATTCAATGCTACATCTAGAATGTTTTTGAAAAAGTTTGTGACTGAAGGAACCCAAAATAGGATACAATATTCGGAGATGCTTTGGGCTTTGAGATCCACTTTTAGAAAGGTGTATTATCAAGCAGTTAGCTGAAGTGATTTATCATATGTCACATTACACTTCCAGTACATTTCCGTCTTGCGCCTCGTCACTTGCTGTTGCGAGATTTACCCTATTTCTCTTTTCACTTGGATGGTTACCTTTGCCAGGCCATGGCTTTTACCATCACACTACTAATTTACTGCTCCACGTGTCAAGCTGAGCATTCTGGATCCTCTTTCAACAGGAGCAAGTCTGGATTCAGAAATAGGGATCTGTAATTTCAGGGGTCTAACATAAGAAAGTGATCTATGAAGTGATTTAATTGTCTCCGCCTAGATGTAGTTAAACTATCTTCTTATTTATCACTGTGGTTTTAACATTTAGTTCACTCTCCTTTACTCAACACCTTCACAGATGAAAGAAAGGCACCCAATCCTAACCCTGTCACTCGAGTTTATTGCGTGTATTTTTCATACCCCATACTTTCCATCTCTTAGTCCAAGTCAAAGCATGTCTGTGTTTCTTATCAGTGTCCAGTCTAAGAGATCGTTCTGCCCCTGGTCTCCTTGCCCCAAAACCTCCTCACCAGTTTTTCACTCCCTTTACTGTTTCCTCCCTGCCCAAGGAGCAGGAGGATCATAGATTTGTGGCATTACTGCCATGTTGCATCTACCGCAACTTCTGAAACATTAGAGGATCCACAGTGTCATGAATTGTGTCGCCTATGTGGGAAACATAAGGAATGCCCAATGCTTCTATTACCATCTCGAGGTTCCCTATCACATTGTGAACCTGAAAATAGTTTACAGTTGGTCATAGCACTAAGTTTGTAGTGCGTTTTGTTCTTGATTACTTAAGACTGTGTGGATCGAGTAGATACAGAAGTTTACGTTTTATTAAATCTCTCAGCAGCGTTCGACACAACTGAAGCACACTAGCCTCCTCTTCAGATTAAAAAAGAACTTTGGCTGAGACCAGTTGCAGTTCAATGGAAACCTTGCAGTTGTAAACCATATTTCTTCCTCCTTGAAATCGGATTCAAAGTGGACATCTTGTGAAGTTTGTCAGGGTTCCATATTATCAGCTCTTCTTTCTAATGGCTTATGTACCAACTAGCATGTCTTTTATACAATCTTGGTATACAATTCTACATATATGCCAGTCACTCAGTTTCTATTAAAGCTGCAACATCTAAGCTCCCCTGACACTGATTGTATGTCACTTGTAGGGAAGTAGGATCTGCTTTCATGGTTACCCCCACTTTTTCTGGTGTTGTTGACTACTCTGACTGTGATCCTGCTAATCAGGACCACAGTCATTGTGCTAGCTCCCTAAATTTGACATTAGTAAGTAATTTGATACCTTCCCATTTGGCTACTGGTGTACCCATGTAAGTCCCTAGTATATGGTACTAGGGTACCCATGGCATAGGTACACCAGAGGACTCCCCTGGGCTGCAGCATGAATTATGCCACCTTTGAGAGACCACTCAAACTGTGACTACAGGCCTGCCATTGCAGCCTGTGTAAGTTGGTGCTAGCACCACTCACAACAGATATGTTTCCTTAGATCTGAGATCACTGCACTTAATACCTATAAGTCACCCCTAAGGCAGGCCTTTCCTGAAGGTAGGGTGCTAGACTTTTGCATGAGCAGGGCACCCCATACAAATCTTGGAGTCGATTGTCCAGGCTTTGTAAGTGCGTTCAGCCATTTTCATACAGATAGTGGCCATGCGTCATTGCGCAATGGCTATTTATATATTGGCTGTGCTGAACCTGGGCATGTTTGGCATCAAAGATGTTGGAATAATGCCACAACACCGTTACTGGTGTTGGAGGTATGATTCCATGCACTGGGGGGCTCCTCCAGAAAGCCCCCAGTACATCCGTTAACAGCCTTCAAGGGTCTGCCAGCAATCTTGTACTGCTGCCGACCCCAGACACAATTATGCCCTCCTGCTGCTGAGCTGAGCTCGAGCAGGGGAAGGCGGAACAAAAGGTTTCCTGTCACTGGGAGGAGTAACCATCTCCCAGACAGAACTTAGTGTATTGGGCTGGGGTGGGTGCGCTCGCCAGCGCAACCACACTGCCTTGACGGGCACATTTGGTGCCCTCATTGCATGAGCCAATTCAGGGAGCCCTTGGCTCGTGCTCTGGTGCAAAACTGAACAAAGGACATGGGAGTATCCACCCCCTCTGTCCAGCCCCTCCTCTGGGAGGGACCCTTGAATTGTCCCAACCCTTCCCAAAGGGTATTTAAGGGCTTAACTGTGGGTGGCTCTTCAGATTCATCTTAGGACAAGATTCAAACCCGAAACCACTCCAACTTCGATCGTCTGGGCACCTGGACTTTGCTTGGAATGGAGACTGCACCAAGGAAGACTCCTGCTGCGCCTGGTCTCGCTGTTCTGCAAGTCTTCTTCATCGCCTGTGCTTCTTCCAGGTTTCTTTCCTGGCCTGCGGGCATCAAGGACACCCGTAGTAATCTCTCTTGGAGTGAAGAGTCACTCCCCTGCATCTGCACGCACCTCAATGAAGCTGACCAGTCTGCTGCTCCTGATGTCCCACGGACTTTAAAAGGCTCAGCAACACAGGTGGTGGTTCTGCTACTCCCTCGAAGCCTTACCTATCCTTTCTGCAAGTTTGAGGCCAGTATCCCTTGTCAGAACTGCTGGAACAGAACTCCGGTGCACTGGGTCAACTTGCCGTTGCCAAGGCTTGTTGGCTTGAACGATGATTGATTCAACCCACATCTGTGACTGGGGTGAGTGTCTGCAAAGTTTAAACACTCTGTCAATCATCTCCTTGTGTTTGCTTTGTTCGCCCTAAGTTGGCAGGGTATGCCCAGTCGTGGGTCCCTTGCTCACTTTGCATCTGGATTCAAGCTAGCTTGTCTGATCAGGGGTGTTACACCAAAACCAGTCCCAGGATACCTGTTTCTGGTCCAGGGAAGACCTGGCTTGGCAGTTTGGGCTGGACTGCACCCATAAAGAACAGGGTCAAGAATGATTTGTATATGGCTGGGTCTGAATTGGGGTGGCGAAGTGAGCTCAAGAATGATGATGGATTCAACCCAGATCTGTGACTGGGGGTGAGTGTCTGAAAAGTTTCAGCGCTCCGTCCATCATCTCCTTGTGTTTGCTTTGTTCGCCCTAAGTTGTCAGGGTAGGCTCGGACGTGGGCCCCTTGCTCACTTTGCCAGTGGATTAAAGCTAGCCTGGCTGATGGGGGGGGGGGGTGTTTCTCCAAAACCGGTCCCATGATGCTTGTTTCTGGTCCATGGAAGACCTGGCTCGGCAGTTCGGGCTGGACTGTACCCATGAGGAACAGGGTCAAGACTGAATTGCAGATTGCTGGGTCTAAACTGGGGTGGTGAAGTGAGCTTAAGAACGATGATTGATTCAACACAGATCTGTGACTTGGGGTGAGTGTCTGAAAAGTTTCAGCTCTCCGTCCATCATCTCCTTGTGTTTGCTTTGTTGGCTCTCTACTCCAGCGATCTTTGGGCTACAAGAAGCTCCAGCATCCAGCATCTCTTCTTCACTGCATCCGCTGCACTGTGGGCCTGCATATTTGGTCAGCCTTTCAAGGTCCTCTTGCGACTCCTGTGCCTTTGGGCTGTTGGTCATTTTGAGGGTCTTCATTGGCTTCAGTGAGTTCCCCTGCTTGCTGAGGGTCTGCTCGGACTCTACTGCAATTGGTGAGTGCCTTGGACCTTGCTGATCCCAACGTTGCTCCTTTATCATTTACCACGTTGGTTGCTGCTGCCAATGCTTGTTGGTGCTCCCGCAGGACACCAACCCTCTGGTTCTCGACTTCTGACGTGGGACAGCCTGTGCATGGCTCCTGATATTCCACATTGTTGCCTGGTCCTCACAGCTGCAGCGACAAGGTCACTGTCATCCCTCCTGCATCTTCTGTCATCGGTTGTTATTGATCTTCTGTGCCTCCTGGTCACCTCCGCGTGGCATAAACTCTGTCTCCTCTGCTTGCAGGTTCTTCTCTTCAAGAATCCACCCTTGGATTCCACCGGACTCTTTTACCTTTTTCACCAGCGGCATCTTTCCTGAAGTCCTCCATTGTGGTCTACAACGGTTTTCGACATCACTTTGCACCTATGCACCCTGCTTCTGTGCTGTAGGTATCCTTGTTACTGGGGTATCCATGGGTAGGGTGACTTTCCAACCTTCTGTCTTCCACAAGGTTTCTTTAGGGTTCACTGGGAAGGGTCCTTCTTCTTGAAAACTGTAACCGCGACTTTCCCATTGACCTGCATTGAATACGGCGCGGTGTTTTCCCGCTTCACACAGCCTCCATGGAGTTCATGGGTACTTAACTTGGGTGGTTCCTTTTGTCGCCAGCTCTTCTGATACTCCAACTTCAGTCGCAGTTCGCATTCCACTTCTTTAGCATATGGTTTTGTTTCCCCCTGGAGACCACTGTGTATTTGTGCTTACCTGTTTACAATTGAAGTATTGTGTGTATTGTGTTGATATCTCATGGTAGAAGATATATCAATGTGTTCAATAACATTGGACCCTCCTGAGGCTCAGCCGGGAGTAGACACGAACGCTCTCTGTTTTAAACTTGCTGTTTCTGTTTATTTGTTTTAAAACTAGCACTCACCAGCTTCCTTGCAGACGATTACTGTCTGCAAGCACTCCTTAAGGCAGCGGACTTCAGCGCTCAGAGGAGATTCCTGGGCAAATCCCAGCCGCCCTTCCCCACGCTGTGATCAGGGACACGCCCACCTTGAGGCCACGCCCCCCGCAAAAAGCATAAAAGTGCGCTGATTCGCTAGCGCGTTAAAATAACATTGGACCCTCCTGAGGCTCAGCCGGGAGTAGACACGAACGCTGTCTGTTTTAAACTTGCTGTTTCTGTTTATTTGTTTTAAAACTAGCACTCACCAGCTTCCTTGCAGACGATTACTGTCTGCAAGCACTCCTTAAGGCAGCGGACTTCAGCGCTCAGAGGAGATTCCTGGGCAAATCCCAGCCGCCATTCCCCACGCTGTGATCAGGGACACGCCCACCTTGAGGCCACGCCCCCCGCACAAGCATAAAAGCGCGCTGATTCGCTAGCGCGTTAAAATAACATTGGACCCTCCTGAGGCTCAGCCGGGAGTAGACACGAACGCTCTCTGTTTTAAACTTGCTGTTTCTGTTTATTTGTTTTAAAACTAGCACTCACCAGCTTCCTTGCAGACGATTACTGTCTGCAAGCACTCCTTAAGGCAGCGGACTTCAGCGCTCAGAGGAGATTCCTGGGCAAATCCCAGCCGCCATTCCCCACGCTGTGATCAGGGACACGCCCACCTTGAGGCCACGCCCCCCGCACAAGCCTAAAAGTGCGCTGATTCGCTAGCGCGTTATAATAACATTGGACCCTCCTGAGGCTCAGCCGGGAGTAGACACGAACGCTCTCTGTTTTAAACTTGCTGTTTCTGTTTATTTGTTTTAAAACTAGCACTCACCAGCTTCCTTGCAGACGATTACTGTCTGCAAGCACTCCTTAAGGCAGCGGACTTCAGCGCTCAGAGGAGATTCCTGGGCAAATCCCAGCCGCCATTCCCCACGCTGTGATCAGGGACACGCCCACCTTTAGGCCACGCCCTTCCCCCTCCCTGACCTACAAGAATGTGCATCTACAGGAAGCGCAGCGGACGAGCGCAGCGGGTGCGACGATTGCACGCCAAAATCGCGCATAAGGCAAGCTCGTCTGCGCTCGTCCGCGCCGAGCCCGCGCCTAGGGCCATAACCCCTGCATTACAGTCACCAGAGCCCAGGTACTATAGTGCGGAAACTCTGTATAGCCTCAGGCCCCTTGCAATTGGTTGCACCCAGCATCCCTACTGTGCTGATTTTATGCCACAAGCCTGCCCCAAATGTAAGTGCTCCCTCAAACCCAAACCCCCCGCCGATTTAACCCATGACTTCCATATGTTCCTACTGAACTGTCGCTCTCTGCCGAAACATAAGGCTGAAATTGCACTTTTGATAGAGGAGCATACGCCAGACATATTGTTTCTGACAGAAACCTGGCTTACCTCTGAGTCCGATCCCGCCTTAGCCGTCGCCCTCCCTCCAGGCTTCCAAATCACGCGGCAAGATCGACCGAAAGGGAGGGGAGGAGGCCTAGCCATTATTTATAAAGATCGGTTTCAATGTCGAGTCACCTCTGAAACCATCCCAGACTGTGAGAGCCTTACTTTTGACATCGATCTCTCTCCTAATAGCTGCTTCTCAGGCACTCTTATTTACCGCCCCCCTGGCCCCTCTAAGCAGTTCCATGAGTGCCTACCTGCGAGCCTGGCGGAACGGACTAGCACCTCGTCCAATTTCACCCTGCTAGGTGATTTTAATCTTCACTTCGATTCCTCCTCAGATCTCACAGCCACTACCCTGACTGACGACTTGGCAGCCCTGCAACTCACCCAACACGTGAAGACCGCCACACATGTCAAGGGCCACCTGTTGGACCCTATTTTTAGCAACTGCATTGACCTTGTAGCCGGGCCACCAATCCCATTGCCTTGGACAGACCACTCTCTGGTTCCATTCGACTGGACCTCACTTAAGCCCCCTCTGACCGGACCCACCACAAGGGTTATGCGAGCATGGTCTCGCCTCTCAACTGACGACTGGTCTATTAAACTTGCCAGCAGCCACCCCCCTTATAATGAAGACCCTTGCGCAGCCAACCAAACTTACGCTGATTGGATTACGCAAACCCTGGATGTTACACTACCAAAAAAGAAAGTCACGCTAAAACGCCCTCACAAACTGCTCCCTGGTATACAGAAGCTCTCAGGGACATGAAGCGTCAGTGCAGGAAATCTGAAAGACGTTGGCGTTTGGACTACTCGGTGGAGAATAAAACCTTCTACCGAGAGTCACTTAGCAAATATAAAATAGAAGTCAAAGCTGCCCAGGCTGCCTACTTCTGGAACAGGATTTTGCGTGCTAAATCAAAACCTAAAGACATTTTTCAAATTGTGAAACAATTATTAAAACCCCCACCCGACCTACAAATTACTAAATCCCCTACCCATTGTGATAACATTGCTGAGTTTTTTCACCAAAAATTGAATAAGATCTACTCAGCTTTCCCCCCTAGGGACATCACCTCCTCAGCCCAACCCAATGAAGCCTCAATCTTCCCCCCTCCGCAATCTCCAACCACCTTGACCCACTTCCCCTCCCTAGACCTTGCTACCCTTGAATCCATAGCCCGGAAAGTCAAGTCCGGATCCCCTGACGATCCAGCCCCTCCAGACATCATAATGGGCAGCCTCACAATTCATTCTGCCAACCATTAGGGATGTCTTAAATGCATCCATCACAACCGGCATTGTCCCGCCCGCCTGGAAGCAGGCCATGGTCAGATCATTATTGAAGAAACCCAACTTAGATCCGACTGACCTTGGTAATTATCGGCCCATCTCCCTGCTTCCATGGGTGAGTAAGCTTCTGGAAAAATATATAAATCTCCAACTGGTAAATTTTCTAGAAGAGCAACAACTACTAGATCCCACCCAGACGGGCTTCAGACCCAAACATGGGACCGAGACCGCCCTTCTTATGGTCACAGAGGAGTCCAGAAAGATCCTGGACCAAGGAGGATCAGTGGCAGTGATCCTCCTTGACCTCAGCGCGGCATTTGACACGGTCAGCCACGACATCTTGCTGCACCGTATGTCCAACGCTGGGATCAGGGACAAAGCCTGGCTGTGGTTCAAATCCTTTTTAGAGGATAGATCTTTCCGAGTCTTCGAGGGTGAGTCTGTGTCCACCTGCAGACCTTTAAAGTGCGGTGTTCCCCAGGGCTCCTCTTTGAGCCCCGCACTGTTCAACATATACATGAGGCCACTGGCTGAGGTCGTCCGCCCTTTTGGGATTAAGATCATCTCTTATGCGGACGACACGCAGCTGGTGGTCTCACTGGCGCAGGAGGCCAACATGCCTGCGTCAGGCGGTCTCAAAGAATGCCTAGAAAAGGTCAAGGGCTGGATGTCCTCATCATCCCTCAAACTGAATGGGGACAAAACGGAGCTGATGCTCCTAGGCCCCCCTGATCTCCGCCTCCCCAACTCTCTGTGGCCCCCGTGTCTAGGCCCTCCTCCAACCCCTAAAAATAACATCAAGAGCCTTGGGGTCTGGCTGGACAGATCCTTATCATTCAGCACCCAGGCCACAAAACTCTCAGCCACCTGTTTTGGACTCATGAGGATGTTAAATATGATCTTCCCTCTCCTTCCCATGGAGGCAAAGCAGGTGGCTGTACAGGGTCTAATACAATCACGCCTAGACTTCAACAACGTGCTTTACCTTGGCATCCCCGAGTTTATCATACGCAGACTCCAAATAGTGCAGAACTGTGCAGCACGCTTGCTGCTCGAGATCCCTCGCAGACAATCAGTGAGGGCCGGTGCCAGTGCGCCAGAGAATTCTGTTTAAGGCCATGTGCATTGCACATCAGGCCTTCTGGGACACGGGCCCCAGGATTACCCGGGACCTAATTACCCACTACCTTCCCAGCAGAAACCTCCGCTCCAGCCAGACTTTCTTGGCTATGACACCAAGAATAAAAAGATCCAGATCTGGCGGCAGGACGTTTGCCTACAACGCATCCATGGCTTCGAACAACCTGCCCCTGCATCTGAGAGCCAATTCCAACCCCCCCACCTTTCGCAAACAGTTAAAAACTTTCCGTTTCAATCTGCCCCACTAATCCCAGCTAGCCTCCCCTTGTAGGTTCTTGGTTATTTCTAGCGCTTGGACGCCTCCGGGCAGCAATTCGCGCTCTACAAATTCACATCCATTCCATTCCATTCCATTCCATCCATTAGTAAGTGTGTATAATAAATAGATATATTTGTATTACTGCACTGCAGTAACCCATGTGCAAACAAACTCCTTTCTACTGATCAACGTTTGTTTTTAGAAAAACAGATCTGAAGTAGAGAAAGACGGTTCTCGTTGTTCGAAATGTTACTGCTATTATGCTCTATGACCATCCTTTTACCTTGTCTGCTGGTTATGACCGGTATTATGATGTCACAAATCACCTGTAGTGCCTTTTTAGAGTTGAGCAGCTATATCATTTCGTTGTATCTGGTAACTATAAACATCACTACTCAACAGTAATAAGGAAAGAGACTGGTTTTTAGACGGAGATTACAAGCTCCCGTGTATTATAGGGCCATAATACACTGTTATCAATTTTCTAACATTTTGCCCATCCTCATAAGACGATAACATTCAGATCTTCATAGTTTTTTTCATTTCATAATACATTGGAATCTACAAACCTTATATAAAAGCCGGTTCCTAATTTCCTTATTACTGGCAACTTGCCACTTTGCCACCTTTCCCAGAGAAAAATACCACCCGTTTGTTTACTATTCAGGATTCTGGCAAAGACCAGAACATGATACTTAAACAGAACTTATTAAATTGTGTGTAATTATTTTTAATATGGGCTCTGTCTTTGTTTGCTGTAATGATCAGTCAGGGATCATTAAGTCATCTATACAACACATTTTAAAGTGCTTTCCTCTTATATCTACTGCTTAAAGTATGTACTGATGAGAGGAAAAACTACATACTATATGATCTTTCTCATTTTGATAGTGGCCAGGACATTAAATACTGGCCATTCTGGGTACAAAAAATCTAAAACATCAAGGTGGCAACTTTGATGTCCCTAGTCCCCTGTAATAACGAAATGACGTAGTCACTCATCAGTAAAAACTTTTTACAGTTGAGTTTTGATGCCATAATGCCCGTAACGAGTCAGCAGCCAGGATGAAGGCAGGTCAGGGACCATAATTACAGATGCTGTTAAAATAAGGAAAACGGGAACTGGCTATTCCTTTTTCCATTAGATTTCTCTAAAAAGCAAACATTAATCAGCAGAAAGGAGATATGTATGGAAACATGTTCATTTTTTCAATGATATAAAGCACTGGTTCTTAACCTGGAGTTCTTGGACCCCTGGGGGCCATGACACCTTCTCAAGGGATCCACAACTGTCTAGAAAATAAAAAAAAGAGTAGCACATTAATAAAGTATAATCATATAAATACAGATGAATGTAAAATTGTAAATTTAAAAATGCTCTGTAAATGTAAAATCATTTGGACTGGAAGCTAAAAGTTAAGTTGGTATCCATAGCTTGATTCATGGGAGCAGCTCATATAAAGCAAAAAATAGGATGTACTAATCTTGAGCTCAATTAAAGCACTAGTATGCACCGACTAACAGCATACATAAGGAGCAAAAAAGACAAAGCAAAATACTAGAGTCTGTCATATTGCTTTGTCTTTTAGAAATAAATGAATATTGCGAAATGCTTCAACCTTCCCAGTAAAATTAAAATTTAGATTTTTGTATCTCTTTTAGCTGTCTATTAAGCAAAGTATTTGTTTAATGTTTACTTGTTTTTGTACTCATGCATATTGTTTTGAGGTTCAAATCAAAGAAACCGCTTAGAGGAGGGTACCTGGTGTGCTATAGTCATTCTTTGGGGGACGACAAAAGGTTAAAAAAACGCCGGTCATTGGAGGACAGACAGAACATATTCATGTTTCTACACAATTTGAGCAACAGCATGTTTTTTTAATCTGGCTTACATTAAACTGATTCCAATATAATTTTGCAAACAATTACTAAGTACTTTTTGTTATGTATAATTTCTCAATACTGATTCTGGTTTTTTTTCTAGTCTGCAATGAACATGAGAGGAAATATCCTAAGGATTTAAGCTGTTTATTGGAAGGGTGTGTATTATAAGGAATAGATTATCATCTGCAGAAAATTCAAAGGATATTGTAAGCCACCTCTGGGTTCTTTGACCTAATAAAGGAACAGGGCCCTATATGGTCATTGAGCTTTTAAGACTGGCAATATCTTTATAATGTATGCCCTGGGATACTTTATCCCATATGTATTTACATAGTGCTTTTATCCAGCACACGTTCACATCCAGTGAGGTTTCTAAAAAGATGAGCTTTTTTGTCTGTCCCAAAGCTTTGGCACCACAGTGCCCAAACTACATAGTGTGTTTGTAAGAAACTAAACATTGTATTACCAACTTTGGTGTAAATGTATACAGCACCACACTAACAGTGATCTATCAGGCCAAAGAAATCCAAAGTTAACTACAATACCTCTATTTTGAGGAGATTTAGTGGTATTGTCACTGCTTTTTGTTGTGCACCAATTGAAAATGTACTTGTATACAATACCTTGGTAGTCCATATTGGATTTATGAATGAATTGGGCTAAACAGTGATCCATTACTGCACATCTAGATTATGAATAGTATTTGTACTTTATTGAAATTAAAGATGTGAATAAGTATTTTGGTATTGCAAAAGGATGTCATGGAAGTAGCCGATAGATAGTTCCATTGCCTATTTATGCAGTTTGTACATGTAATATTATATTTAAGAATACAGGACAAATCTAGATTTTAGTAGTTTGTTTGTGGAGTTTCATGCTATTTGTTAAAGAGAAGACTAATTTGTAAAGCTCTTGTTAGCCAGTGACGTTTTTTGGGCACTTTTAAAAGATCTATATTGTGATGCTTATTGTATTGGATTAAAAAGACCTTAAACGGGTTAGCTCTTACCATCTCGGGCTGCAGTTCAGTACCTGTGTAAGGAACGGATTGTACAGACTTGCAATTGCAATTTTCATTGTTCTTGATTAGACTGTTGATGAGATTACTCTGTGATCTTAACATTCATAGATGAAATTAGTTTGCAATCTGTAGATGCAGTCTTGGAGCAGATCTAGGCCAACAGAGCACTTCATCTGTTGTGCTCCATAAAATGAGTACCATAGATTTGAGATAATAAACATATTTTGCTTTGTTTATAAAAAATCTGATAAAGTGAATGTTGTATGAAAACGAAATTAGTATTATCCTAAAACTTCATGAAAATGCAGAACATGCATGCATGCATGCATGCATCATTAAAACCAGGAGAAGATATCAGGCAAATTAAATGAACTGGTCCAAATGATCTGTCACAGAAGAGTTGAAAAGAAGAAGTGAATCTGGAGAAACCACAAATACAACTAGTCAAGTCAAGAATAACTCTATTTCAGTTTCATGAACCATAAAAGTTTGACAAATAAAAACATTACAGTTTAAGAAATTTGTATCACCTTTGTAAAACATCACCGGAAATATAATAAGAAAGAAAGAATTCATACAATTCCATGGTTTAAAATTTCAATACATAAAGTAAAAAAGTTTAGGACAACATAGTATTAAACAGATTGTAAAAAAAGAAAAATTCCAGCAGTGTAAATATGAGCAATGAGCAATTCCAACAATCGTATTCAGTCTCTAAAGCTCGTAACGCTTTCCGATAGCCCTAGTAACTTTAATATATTTTGATACAGCAGTACAAATAACAGGAGTGGCCAAAGTATACAGGAATTTAAAACCATCAATATATGTACAGGGGCGGATTTCCCTTAAAAGTGGTGCTAAAAATGTTTTCCTCGCCTCTTTGTATAAGGGGCAGAATAAGATAAAGTGCATAGTGCTCTGGTTTGCTGAATCATCACATGGGCAAGGCATGAGCTTATCGGCCCACCCTATTTGACGTGGGAATGCCACTATAAACTGCACAGTGCATAAACTAAATCTGGTTAAAAGAAATCTGATCTGCACATTGGTAGTAAAGGTTAGATAAAATTGCTGTGGGCCAGGAGGCAAACATGAGAGGACCATCTCCTCATGTTGAGTAGCGCATATTGGCGCTAGAGTAATGTGCCTCTTTGATAATGGCTTTTGCTGAGATACTTTCTGGGTCGTTATAAAAATGCCCCAGTCCTATCTCTTGGAATTTATCTCTTACGAATCGGAGCCGTGGGATCGTTAAGGCATTGTCCAGATTAATACAATCTTAAATTACTTCCCTTGAGACCAATAATTCGTCAGCCAGCCAAATTGTGCCCATAAGAGCAGAGGGGCGCTACCTATATGGTCCTCTATGTTTCCATGCAAAGCAAAATAGCCCCTCCACGCCCCTACTTGTGTGTTGCACCCTTGCTGTTATAAGTGGTTCCCAATTCATGTGGTTATTGAATAGGTTCCCTACGTAAGTGAAGTTGTTCAGCTTATCAATTCTTTTGCCCCTTACAGGAAAATTTCTGTTTTTCGTCGATTTGGGGACACACACCATGGTGTAAGATTTAATAAAATTGACTTTTGAATCAAGCGACGACATAAAATCGGTAAAAGCAATAAGCTATTTTTGGAGGCTATTTGCTGTCACTAACACTGTGTCATCCGCATATGATAGTAGTGGGACAGAGTTACCACCAATTTGAGGAAAATCAATCTCCTTATCTAATAGAAAAGCCTCTAGGCCGTTTGTGTAGATTAAAAAGAGAAAGGGGGCTAAAATACACCCTTGCCGAAACACCTTCTGTGGAGACAATCGGCGTGGTCTTTTCCCCTTGGGTGCCGTCTTATCTTATAACAACTGTGGTGTTTGCGTGTAACCTGCGTAGGAGGTAAATGAGAGCCGCGTCTACGCCCATTCTTTCCATCAGGGCCCACAATATGTCCCGATTAAAGGTGTCAAAGGCACCGGACAAATACATGAAGACCAGGTGGATATAGCCCTCCCTGGCCTTCATGTACTTGCCAATGATCAGGGACAAATTGAAACATTGCTCAGTGGTACCCAACCCACTCCTAAAGCCATATTGTGTTTTTGATGTGACCCCTGTGGTGGATGGGCAGGTCTTTAGTCGGGCAAGAATGACAGTCCCCAATACCTTGACTCTGGCATCAATGAGAGAAATTGGCCTATATAATGCCTGGTCACTCCTATAGCCCTTTTTAAAAACGGGAACCACAATGGCCTCTTACCAGGTTACTGGCACAGGGCCGATGACTACTGATTTGAAGACATTTGTCAATAGAGGCGCCCACAGGTTGGGATTCCTTTTAAATAAATCAAGTGGGACGCCGTCAGGGCCTGGGGCTTTCAAACAAATCCCCTTCGCTAAAGTCTCCTCAACCTCAGAAACTGAGATGGATGAACTTAGTTGGGAAGCTGCATTTAGATCGACAGGCAGATCCACAATATTCTCCTCTCACTGCCTAAGTTGCGGGTTAAATATAGCAGTAAAGTAGGATTCCCAGGCATCCCCCAAGATCAATGATTCCATCTTTCCCACTTCTGTGGTGAATAGAGGGTGGTTCATGATGTCCCAAATGCTTTTAGTATCTTTGAGGGAGCATGCTCTCTCCAGATCCTCCCCTGCCAGTCTCCTCAGTTCTTCTTTTCTTTTCCCAATAATGATCTTTTAAGTTTGCATTGCACTTCTGATTAGGTTCTGTTGCAAGGGGTAGCATGAAGAGCCCTTTTAAGGTTCTTTTGGGCCTTTGTGCATTCGGTGTCAAACCACCGTACCTCTTGAGGTTCCCTTCGATGGGCGGGTCTGGTCTGGTCAGCCTTTTAGCTACACATCATCTGGGGAGGAATCTTACTGTAAACACCTCATAATTAAGTGATAATTTGCTATAATGGTATCTTCCTCAAATTGAGGAGGATTTATCTTGCCCCAATTTAGCCTTGCCCCTTTGTTTGGTTTATAGTGAATGGGGCGATCAGTGCCTTCCCTTTCCTGGATCGTTATATTGCGAGTAACTATGAGGTGATTGTAGTCGCTGGCACAATTAGGTTCCACCATAAAATCTCTAACAAACGGAACAAATTTCCTAGATATTAACATATCTATATATATAAAAACGAATATATGTCTATCTGTCTGTCTGCCTGTCTGTTTGTTTGTCCTACACAATTCATCCGATCGCCATGAAACTCTGGGAAGTTGTTGAGTACACTCCCGCAAAGGTTTCTGGCATACATTTTTTTTAAATATCGGCTGCTCAGGGCCCTCATAATCTTTCGAATACTGATGTACGCACCAGACGGAAAAACAACAAATCGTGTATCCACAAGCACTCGAACAAATAAATAGAATTAAAACACCATTCATCCGATCGCAAGGAAACTTTAGGAAGTTGTTGAGTACACTCCCGCGAAGGTTTCTGGCATAACATTTTTTTAAATATCGGAGCCCCAGGGCCCTCATAATCTTTCGAATACTGATGCATGCACCAGACGGAAAAACAAAAAATCGTGTATCCACAAGCACTCGAATAAATAAATAGAATTAAAACGACACTTTGAAATGTTTTCCATATTAAAATGAATAAGTTTCAATAAAAATGACACAATGTAAATTGAATGTTATCATAACGAGTTTCCTTGAATTTCCTTTCTTCGGAGATCGCAGCAACGCGCGACGGGTAAGATAGTAGTCAGTAAAACTTTCCTTGCCACCATCAACATAAGTAGGACACTGAGGTAAGGGACCACAGACAAAGTTATTAATAAAACCTAAATCATTCTCAACGATAATAGTTTTTAAAGCTTCGCCTTAGGGCGAATGAATAAAGTGTGACTGGGGCTGACCTTCGGTATGCAATAGCCCACAGACACTTTGGAGATGTACTTGCAAGTTGTGCAGTTAAATTCCCTCACCCAGAGAATACATAATGGCTGCCACTTCCCAGTGATTTGGGTGATTTCCACCTGTAGGGATTCAATACCGTATTGGCTATTTTGATCAAAGATGTTGTAATACCAGTTCACCACTAATATTTAAGCCTATATCAAATTAGAAATCATAATTAATTGATACCAGGGTGATGAGCTTACACAGAGAGATTTTATGGATCCAGATTTTACCGAAATTAGCAACGCGATCCCTCTTTTAGCCCTTCCTGCTGGGGACGGTATTGCTGGGACAGCAAAAGAACGATAACCATCTATCACAGTGTCATCCCTGGACCAGGTTTCCTGAAGGCAGATGATATCAAAGCCTCTGATATACTCTAGACATACCTCGTTCGTGAGTTTAGAGCGAATTCCAGCAATGTTCCAGGAAATAATTTTAAAAGGAAAGGTAGTATGGCCCAGATTTGCAGGGCCCCCAAATATACTACTAGGAGTGGGCACAGTGACGTAGGCTAATGGTCTGGACTCCTCAGGTACAGGAACACCTTCAGGGATGTTATTAGCGAGAGGGGACGTGTTTTCTGGGTTACCTGGGCCCTTATTAGGGTTGGTGGGTATATGCAGTATGGCACCAGCTGGGTGCACACACCTTTTAATACCAGGCTCACCTTCATATGAGTCTCTCCCTATGTTATTACAATGCAGACCCAGCCTCCCCTTCTCAGCTGCATGTCTGGATTGAGTATGTAGTGATTCGATGTCGGTGAGGCCTGAGAGAGCATCATGGCGGTTCGGGTTGGTGAATGAGGGAGGCTGTGTGAAAGTGCGATTTCATGCCTATGCGGTGGGGAGGGACCCTTGCCTCAGCCTAAATCCCTGATGGGAGGGATAGAAAAAACCCAGGGGTAAGCCCTTACCAATTCATTCTCACCAGGTGAATCTTTGAGGTGCCTCAAAACAAAATGGACACACCTGGCATCCCTAAAATTAAGGACTACACAATCCCTTTCAACAGATTTAACCGTATGACCCAACCAGTTCACCCGCCTTGCCATGATGATGTGATCAAAACAGTTTATCTGGGACGAAATTTTACTAAAATACCAGTGGGCTGATTTGTCAATAAGGCTTTCACAGCTTTCTTGGTGGCCATGGGAGAGATGTGGAACTCCCTTCAGGATCAGTGTGTAAGGCAGAGGTCTTCAAACTTTTTAATGCCGAGACCCCCTTGTCAAAAATTTCGAGAACCTGGTTCTCCTCATCCTCAACCATAAACTCCCCCAGTTCCCACAGCAAATATTATTAAACAGTGTTTAACCAACCAAAGGTCAGTGAGTGTGGGGGCATGGTCAGAGGTGTAGCTAAAAACGAATTTACAAGGAATTGGCATAGGGCAGCGTCACAAGTCTTATTGCTGTACTGCCCTATGCCAATGTCAAAGGGCAGTAATGCACCGTATTTATGAAATACAGTGCATTCCTGTCCTTTCCCCTGCGTTGGCACACAAATTGCTGCCTAGCACCAACATAGACAGGATTTTTTTATGCAGGAAGGAGCACCGTCCTTCACTAAAACAACCCCAGAAGGCGTTTTTCTCTTTCTATGTGAGCTGCAGAATGCAGCACACATGGAAAGTGGAAAAAACAAGGAGAAATCAAAATATTTCTCCTTGTTACGCCTCCCCTGAGGAGGCGTACTTTTTTGGCTCTGACCCCGGTTTACATGATGTTGTAAATATGGGACAGTATCAAAATCCATGGATGTTGCGTGGGAACCCCCATACTCATTGTATGGCACACCTCCTTGTTGCAGAGTAAGGCAACGCAGTGACTTGCACTGCTTTGTCTTACTCCATATCTATGAGGCCATGCAAAGTCATGCAGGGTAACTTTGCTCCTCCTCATAGGTATGGTTGAGACACTTGCGCCACCAAAGCATCAAAAAAAGTGATGGTCTGGTGCCACAAGCCTCTCATAAATAAGTTCCAAAGTGTTCTGTATGTTTTTTAGGTATTTCACCATCATATACCTACATATAAAATAAAGGGCAGCGTAATTGAAAAATAAATTTTAAAAAAGTTGTTTGTCAGTGGGAAATGCACTGTAGTACATTATGACACCTCAATTAGTTGATACACTGCAAAGGTCTGTCTGTAACTAGGGAGTCACAAAATTAAATGTTGGTTGGTGCAGTGGAGAATAATGACTTCTGTATTTTTAGTGCTGTGAGGTCATCGCTTGTGACAGAAAGCACTGTGAATATGTAAGTCATTATTTTATACTTGCATTGCATTACACACAGTATAAGATAGTGATACAAAATGTGTAAATAGCTTTACGATAAAATGGTGCTTCCAAAATGTATATTTTAGTAATACCAGGACATATGCAATGCAATTTTTGGTGTCCCTTCAACACCTCCTCAGGGGTACTAAGGGCTGTGTAAATACAGTGAGGATTAAAAGCAAGCACTTCACAGCCCAGTTGATAACTCTTTGCACTACCACTCAAAAAAACCAAAACTTGGATCACGGGGTGGGTATTTTAGTCCGTAACACCGAACCCATTGTTATTTCAAGCAGATGGACTGATGACGTGGGTTGTTTGGCTGCAACAGCAGGTAAATGGGAGGGGGAAGGGGCCCACCCTAGTGTTCTGCTCCTGCTTTGTTCCGCCAGGCCTACACTCCTCGACTCTACCGTGGCTGGGCTTCTTCCTGGCAGATTTCCCCCGGGGGTCCTCCTGATAGGCAGTGACACTAATGCAGTTATGGACGCAGACCTGGACCGTTCTAGCGCTGGGATGGGCTGCAGGGGGGAGCGGGGCCTGGAGGGCTTTGTCACGGCAATGGGACTTAGCGACCTGTGGCGCACTTACAAACCTACTCATAGGCGATACACGTTTTACTCAGTTAGACTTGACCACTTCTTCGCCCGTACTGACTAAGTGGGAGACTTTGCTGAACTCCAGATTATGGCCTGTATGATCTCCGATCACTCCCCAGTCAGCGTCATTCTTGGAGGCCCAGAGATTAACAGGGCGTCTTTTCGGAGAATAGATCTGTGGGGTCTCCGAGACCAGATCATAGGGGGATAAACTCCAGGAGGGCTTTCAGCTCTACTTTGATGAAAATCGGGGCTCGTGGAGTCCCACATAACATTATGGGAAGTGTACAAAACGGTGCTGAGAGGGCAGACCCAGGCATTGATAGGTGCCAAGAAAAAGGAGGAATCCCTACAGATCAGGCAACTAGAAAGCGAAATTGAGCAACTGGAACGTGATGTTAACATTGCCTCTTCTGTTGACCTTCGTCACAAATTGACACTAAAACAGAGGGAACTTTGAGCCCTGGCCGAGAGGGAGGCACGAGCCTACGCTCTCGCCACACAACACCGGATTTATGACATAGGTGACAAGGCCCTGAAGCTGCTAGCGTGGCTCTAGCGGCGTGACAGGGAGCGTTCCTGGGTAGCTGAAGTACGAGACGCGTTTGGGTCCCTCGTATCCACCAGCACGGGCATAGCGGAAGCTTTCACTACCCACCAGGACTGAAAACGACTCTGCAGAGTTCCTACGGGATTTTGCGTTGCCCACGATATCCTCTGACCAAAGAGACTGCCTTGGTGTAGATTTCACAGGGGAGGAAATCGGGAATGCCCTCAACTTCCTCCAGTCTGGGAAAGCGCCTGGGCCCAAAGGGCTTCCAGTAGAGATATATAAAAAAAAAAGGCGAACGTCATTATTAACCTCCTTCTTCAGATGTATTCAAAGGCGCGTGAGATAGGTAGGCTCCCCACTGATCAACGAGAGGCCACAATCGTGGTCATTCATAAAGTAGGGAAGCCGGCGGACCACTGTTCTTCGTACCGCCCCATTTCACTCATCATTGTGATGGCTAAGGCTATAGCAGACAGATTGGTGTCTGTTATTCCTGATTTGGTACACGTTGACCAATCAGAGTGTGTGCCCTGTAGGAGCACCCGCCACAACCTGCAGCATCTGTATGGGGTAGTTTACATGACCGAGGATGTTGTGAACACTCAGACGGCCTGATTGCGTTAGATGCCTCGATGGCATTCGACAGCATTGAATGGCCCTACCTGTTCATGGTGCTCCAGAAATTAGGCTTTGGCCTGATATTCTGTAGTTTGGTGCGCCTTCTGTATGAGCAACCTATGGCTCGAGAGAGAGGGTCAATGGCGCCGTATCCAGTGCGCTTCCCCTTAGAAAGGGCACCAGGCAGGGCTGCCCCGTGTCCCCCCTCCTCTTTGCCCTGGCTCTGGAGCTGCTGGCTTACTGGATTAAGAGGGACAGGTCAATCTGGGGTTTGGCACTGACCGACGAGTGGGAAGAGCGTATTTCCTTATACGCTGATGATGTTGTGTTATATATTGCATGACCGAACCATTCAATAGCGCAGATGTTACACCTCTTTGAGATATTTGGCAGCTATTCTGGCTACACAATTATTTTGGCGAAGTCAGTGATATTTCCCATGTCGGGGCCCCCCCCTCGGATCCCCACTAGGTGTCCCGCCTCCTGGCGACTGGCGAGTTCAAATACTTGGGGATATACGTCACAAGAGACCAGGAGGAATTCTTTGCTAGAAACCTCGAGCCCCAACTGGCTCGCCTTGGGGCTGACGCAAGTCACTGCGGATCACTTCCTCTCTCCCTCATGGGCCGAGCGGCATTATTTAAGATGCTTGCGCTGCCGAGGCTCTTATAAATTCTGCCGAATACACCGTATCCTGTCCCTCAGGTTGTATTTAAACGAATATCACATGCAGTACGGATGTTGCTGTGGGATGGTGGGAACCCGAGAATTGCGCTACACAAGCTTACCAGAGGGGTATACGATGGTGCCCTGGCGCTTCCAGACGTCAAACTGTATTATTGGACCTCGCAGCTCCAGGGGGTCATCGATTGGGTATTCACGGACAGTTCTGAACCTGCTTATAGAGTGGTTAGGATGGTCTTGCGGTGGGGGGAACTCCGAACCCCTTCTCTATGCCCGGAGACCACGGATGTAGTGGCCTGCACACACCAGGGTGGTAGTTCAGTGCTGGGGAGAGGCAAATAAGTTCCTGGGGTGGACAGACACACTGACTGGTAGCCCCTCTATGGCTGGGAGACCAGTTGGGAGAGGTGATAAAGTTGATCGGTTTCAGGGGGTGGAAATTAATTGGCATTGAATATTTGGGAGACGTTTGGAAAGGGACTGCCCCCCCCCGATTCTTTGCTTATCTCAAGGAGTATGACCTCCATGACTCGCAAAGCTATTACGACATTCGTCTCATACACGCCATACGCTCATACATACGTAGTGGCACATTAATGCCGGAATACTCCCTTATGGAGGAAGGACTACTCCTAGATCCCATACTATAAAAGCCCACATCCACCATCTACCGCACACTCATAAACAATATGCCAGACCCTGTGACGTCGCCAAGGGCAGCATGGGCCCGGGATATTGGTAGCCTGGATGACGACGACTGGCAGGACGCCATACAGAGTCCGTGTGAAATAGCAATCCGCTCAAGGTTTAGGTTGGTGCAGTTAAAAATCCTCCACCGCATATACTATCCTCGCACACACCTATATGCTTGGGGCAGGAGTCAGTCGGCCCTCTGCGCGAGGGTCTGTCAACGGGAGGGCACCTTCTATCATATATTATGGGAGTACCCTGAAATTGTCCCTTCTGGACCAGAGTCATGGACACCATGTCTGCTGTAGTGGGCGACACGATTCAGATGGAGCCAAAGTGGTTGTTGCTAATGATTAAAGAGGACACAGAGTGGTCCAGGCATGTGGAGATCTGACTAGCATTGGCAGCGGGGGTGGCGAAAAGAAACATTGTCAGAGGGTGGGTGTCACAGGCACCTCCGCAATGGGAGCAGTGAAGGCGGGATCTTGATTGGTGTCAAAGGGCCGAAGAAACTATATACAGGAGTAGGGGTTGCACTAAGAAATGGAGGAAAGTTTGGGGGCCTTGGTTGAAATACAGGGGGTCAGAGGGAGAGTCAGGGGAGTAACTACGATAATTGGGTATCCCATTTTTGTCCTCATGTGCTTCAATTTGTTCAATACAATGCTATTCCCTGACCTGCTTTTCGGATATTGTCTGTTATTGTATGGTCCTATGAGCTATGTTAATAAAAAGAATAAAAAAAATAAAAAAAAACACAAATCTTTGTCATCACAAAGGTTGGAGTGATTCACGGGGTCCCAAGCACCCTTTGCACTTGCAGATTAACTAATTTGGTACATTTGCATTCCTATCAGGCGACCAGGCACCCTGGAATGAAAGCTTTCCCCAGCACAGGAGACTCCGCTGAAGCATTTTAAGGAGCGAAATTAGCCGTCCCAGGAGGGCTGCCTTTTTCCAAAACCTCCAGACACAAGTGAGGCTGGGGAGTGCGTGACCCCCTTCCCAGGACTCCACGGCCCCCCTCGGGGTCGCGCCTCACAGATTGAAGACATCTGGTGTAAGGTGTACAATCTGGTGGTACATTTAAAGTGTCTTTAATGTGACTAATCGAGCTGAATTAGGGGCTAGCACTTCTGATACTAGCTTACTGATTTTATTCGAGGGTGATGTCTGAATCTTCTGTTATGGCCCCTCTTCCTGCCCCCTTGCATGTTCTATCTTCGTTACCTAATAAGTTGTTTTGTTTGTTTCTCTTGACCCTCGGCGGTTGACCCTTCAGTTTGTAATCAACCCCTGCTGTTTCAATGCGTTTCCTCTTTCGCCCTATTGTTGGCAGTGGTTCATTCTTCTCCAAGGTAGGATATGGGGCATGCTCATTTGCATCATGTATAACACATGGTCCAACCTGTTTCACAAGTGTAACAGTGGATGAAAGAGGTGCTTGAGTTCTAAGCTCATTGTCTGTCTCAACTGTGTCTGTGTGGGTGTGAACATTGGTGGAGTCTGGTAAATCGGAGAGGGGAGCTAGTGACAGTCTTCGCTCTGCCAACTCTATTTCTTTATTAATGGCCCCCAATTCTTTTTGAAGGAAACCGTCCAAGGTGATATCGGTGGGTTTTAGGGCAGGTGCAGTTTTCCGTTTCCCCATAGTGTTTATTTGTTTTGCAACAGAAAAGAAAACGTTTTACCTTCAGGTAACTTCACCAAGCAGGAGCACAACACTTGGTTCCCTGGAATCCCAAGTTAGAAAACCAAGAGAGAAGGCCCAGCCCAGCCTCCTCCAGGCTCCGATGTGGACTGGCCCGCCCTTGGCATTGCGGAAGGAGAGTAGAGTGGTGCCTTTAGCGGGCCGGGAGGGCTTCCTCCACCTGCACCTCCCGCCCTGGAAATGAAGCGGAGAGCGCTGAGGGACTGAATCCCACCATAGCAAGCTGACTGGTTACCTGGCTGTGGCTTATAGGGGCCTCCAGCAGCTCTTCAATTGCAGTCCTGTTCTGGCTCCCACCTGGCACCCCTACCGCTGTTCGTCGGGGCCTCCTCCAGCCGTCTCCCTCAGAGTCAGGGGTGGTTTCAGGTCCCCTCCCCCCTGGGCGCTCTCACCGTCTTGCCTGCTGGCGGGCTGCTGTCTAGGATACCCCTGGTCTCCACCTGGTCCGTTCTGCTTGGAGTTGCCTGCACGGCTGGCTGAGTCCATTGTGCAGTGGACCAGGAGGTGTCTGTGCGGCCGTTTGCTCCCTCCCTGCGTCAGAATTTGCGCCATTCTCCGCCGTGTTGCCCTGCCTCTGGAGCGCTTAGCTGGCTGTCGTCGGGCCGGCGCTGGTGAGGAGCCCTCTCTCTCCAACGCCCGCTGTGTCCGCTTTCATATCTCCAGTAGTAATTGCCTTTCCCCCGTTTCAAGATGGCCGGGCTCTCCAGAATTCCTGATGCTTGTCTGCTCGCCACTGGCTTCAAACTTTACCAGGACAACGAACCACCGGTGATGGCACTACTTTTCCACTGGATTAGAGCTCCTGACAGGCGTATATTTAGAGGTAGCAGTTGAATGTGGGTAATGTGTAGTGCTCTATGCTTATCAAGGTGCTATGAGCACACAGTGCTGTAGCAGGCAGATATAGTTTGCTCCTACTGTATACCGTGCTTACAGCCTGCAGGCATACTCTCATGAGTGAGGCTTCAGGGTCCCCGTGCAGTCCATCTATGATATGTGATTCAGTACAGCGCTTCAAGCTGGGTCAATCACTGAGACTCCCTCTCCAGCAAATCAGCAGGTAGGTCGCCAGTCCATTCACTGTGTGCCTGCAGAGTAAAATATCCCAAACGTAGGGGGGAGGGGAGGGGAGCACCAAATCCACACACCAGAAGAAGCTGAGTTTTGTAAACGACGACCCTTATCAAGACCACATCTTCATTACAGACCAGACCGCCGCTGCGTTCACTCTCACATCCAGACAATTCCTCCTGGACGCTCTGCGAGAGTATTACTTCTATAAGTCAACAGCATGTCAGCATAGTGGGCGGCTGAAAGAAAGAGAACTGTGCATGTGCGAACACAACTAGAGCTTCAACAGACGCTACACTTCCCGCAGAATGGAATAGAAAACCTGAAGTTCTTCAAGTTAATTGTCAAGTTGGTCTCCACCACTGGGTCATGTTGTGTTTTAAAGGCTGTTAGGACCCATTTGTACTGTAATCCTGGATTCTAATCTTTTTGAGGCTTTACACCACTGCTTTGGTGTCTAGGTGACTCTTAGGTCCTTCAAGAATAATGCCCCATGGTCTAGCCAGTCTTTCCAACCCTGGGGTTGCTTAGTGTTTTTTTTAATACATTTAACATCTCTTCAAACTGAAATCCTGGATATAACACTTGATGAAATTTTGCACCATTACATTGACCTTGGTTCCACCTTAGTTGAAGATGTGTAGATGACACTGCAGACCTACAAGCTTATTGTCCAATTGGTAGGCCAAGCCGCAGGTCATGCTATGCTTTGTAAGATATTAAGACTTCTTTTAACTTGCACAAAAACCAACCAGGTGCTGTTTTACATCCAGAGCCCCAGGGCCACAATGGGCATGAGTCCCCTTTTTCTGCACCCCCTAGGGCACCTGTATTACAAAAGAGGTGAATAAGGGTCTTGTGGCCACCTCTGTGATACAGATAGCAAATGAGGGTCACAGAATGTGATCCCTCTTTTCTTTCGTTTCTAGGGCTAGAAAACTGACTTCTTTCTTTCCCAGAACAAACTTTCTTGATCAGAACTATATCGCCTTCCTCCACTCGCAAAACTCTAGATGCACTCCTCACATTCTTATCTTGCACAGTCTTGCTCCTCTCACTCACACTATCTAAGGTCTCCTTAGATGGCATCTCCTTCTGCATCCAAATGCAGTTAATATTTGACCCCAGAACTCCTTTCATTAAGACAAATTGTGATACTTTGGTTTACGAGTGAGGTGTAGAGCGAATTGCCCACAACTAATTTTTTTACCTCCTACATCCAAATCATTTACTAATGACTATTGTATGTTTTCCTTAAATACTCGGTTGCAACGCTCATCCAGACCATTGCTCCTGGGGTGAGATATTGAGGTTGTTGGGTGTGTGATCCCCAATCCCTTAAGGAATTCCTCAAATTCCAGGGAGACAAATTGTGGCCCATTATTGGAGACAATCTCATCTGGCCCGCTTTCTCTCAAAAATAATTTTCCAGCATGTTATTTACTGTACAAGATGTGATGTCATTTACAAGCGCAACTTCAGGTCATCTAGAATGGTAGTCACCAAACACAATGCCATATACTTGACCTGACTGTTCCCTATTCCTAAAGAACCAATTATATCCATGACCAACATAGACCATGCCATATCAGGAACAGGAACTGCACTTAAACCACTAGGAATTGTCTCCTGTGTCTTAACACTGGCCACACAATACACACATTTCCTGACAAAGTGTTCTACTTCTCTGTACATTCCAGTCCACTAGAACATGTCTCTAACTCTTCTCTTCATGGCCCTCATCCCTATATGATCCTCATGCGCCAGGGCCACCACTTTGGACTTAAAATTCTCTGGAACAACTAGAACATGAGGCCTATAAAGAAACCCTTCGACTACTGAGAGTTCAGGGCCCACATGTCTGTACACATCCATTGTTGCATCTGACAGCTTGCCACCCCTTTCTAACATAATTCATTACTTGGTTCAAAGTACTGTCTTCCTCAAAGGCTTCTAACCAATCCAGCTTAACAATAGCCTCATGCATTGCACTAAACGACTCATTAACCACAATTTTATCATCATCCTTCCAAGATGCTTCACATTTCTGATCTTCAACTTCCATGGGTAATCTTAAAAGGCAGTCAGCCATCAAATTTTTAATTCCTTGAATATATACCATCTGATAACAGTAGTCCTGCAATCTGTACTGCTACTTAGCAATTCTTGGTGAGGATCTACCTGCCCCCTTTGTGGTAAATAGATGGGCTAACTTTTTGTGGTCCACTTGTACTTAAAACGCTGATCCTCACAAATATTGATGGAAGCAATCTACTCCCCACCAGTAAGCTAGTGCTGCATGTTCTACAACGGAATAGCATGCTTCGGCACCCTAAGACTGCGGCTTGCCTAAAGCAACAACTTCGGCCTTTCCGTTTCCCCTTTGCAATAAGACTGCTCCACAATGCTGAGATCCTTGGTATCAAAAGCTTTAAGTGGAATGGCTTTAGCCACTAGATCCTTAACGTCCTCAAATTCACGATTGCACTTGTCATTCTATACTTATTTCTCACCTTTCTTGAGGGGAGCACACAATGCGTGTGTCCTCATCACATCTTGGAATGAATTGTGCATAAAACTCCATAAGGCGCATATAGGTTTGCAATTGATCCTTGCCTTCAGAAACAGGACCTTTAACAATGGCCGTTACCATGCCACTCGTTGCGCAGATAACTTGTGCCTAGATACTCCACACTTTCTACTTCAAATTTGCATTTCTCTGCCTTCAAGGTACTGCCCTTCTCCTCAAAAAAAGGTTAATACTTGAGCCATTTTCCTGTCATACTTGGTTTTGTCCTCTGCATACACCAATAGATCATCTTGGAAACAAGTAACTCCCTCCATTCCTTTAAACATAGTGTCCATTAAGCGCTGAAAAACAGCTGAAGCAGAGGCTCATCCAAAAGGCATCCTCTTGAATTGGAAGGCCGTCAGGAGTGATGAAAGAAGTTAAATGTCAAGAGTTCCGATCAAAGATAACCTGGTGGTATGCAGATGCCATATCCAAGGTAGAAAATATCTTGGCTCATTTTATCAAGGAAAGCATCTGAATGATGTTAGGTAAGGGATGTCGGTCGACCCAAATTCTGGAGGTCCAAAACCTCAGATCCACACACATACGCAAATTGCTGTTTGGTTTTTGTATTAACGCAACCGAAGACAACCATTCTAACCCCTCAATGGGCCCAATTATGTCTTGTTCACACAGTTTGCCTAACTCATTCTTTAATTCTGGTCTAATCACTAATAGAACCCTTCTAACCTTGTGTACTACAGGTTCTACTTATTCCTCGAGTTGTATCCGTGTCTGAATCTCTTGAATTTACCTAGCCCATCTGTGACCACCTTTCAGAATCTTGCTTTCCACTCACACTCTTGCAAAGCCCACACAGCCATACAAATCTTCTTCAAAAGCACTTGTTCTGAATTATTCGAATCCAGAATCATCTCAAAGTTTTGTTGTTCTAACCAACTCAGTAAAGATGACCCATACATAGCAACGTACGCAGTGGCACTCAACTTGTTTCTTTTGAAAGATACCATTGTATCAAACTCCCCCACAACTTCTGTGGACTATCCACCATACCCTACTGGTTTGATGGAGATTTCCTTGAAACAACATCCTGTCCTGAAAGTATTTCCAGTCCTCCACTCCAATCAGCGTAAAAGCTGACCCAGAGTTAGCCCTCATGTTCACACTCAGGCCTCCAATAGTTACCTGACAAAAAGGTCTCTTAATGATGGTAATATCTGTGAGCAGAGCATTATTGTTAACATTCTGAATTTGTTCTTCAACATGCAGAATAACACTCTCATCACTTGATTCTGAAGACCAAGTATCATTCACAAGACTGACTACTTGTTCCTTGTCTTTTTACCTTTCCTTTAGTTTTACACCCTTTGTCAAAGTGTCCCTTTTTCTTAAAATATGCAAACAATTTGCCAATAGCTGGACAGAAAGTTGCATTTTCTAAATGATTGGCACTCCTACATCTGTAACACTTTACATTCTGATACTTGACTTTGCCCTTCTTAGTGTGTTTGGTTCCCATCTCTGCTATTACTTCTTTAGATGGTTGGGATACAGACATTTGCACCAAAACTTGTCTTCGAAGTCTCTATACTCACATCTTGATGTTAAAGTTCTCTAAGCACCCACATACTTTTCTAACAACTCCCCATTTATTTGATGTCATCCATAGAACTCATGCCTTTTTAGAACTACATTTTTTCATGGGGTTTACACCACACATCCAATATTTTAAGTGCAGACGTATATTCACCTACCACATCGCCCGCCCCCATTACAAAACACAAATTTATTTTTGTTTGTAAAATCATCCTATCCTCGTTCCTAGTGAAAGTAAGCTCATACTCTGAATTGTAAGCTACTCCTGTTTATTAGGGCTCCTTCATATATTACTGACAGGGAAGCAGTTTACACAGCAACTGATCTCACCTTTAAATCACAAAACTCTAAACACCACTGTAATGTAAAACAGTCCAAGCTAGTGGCATACATTCCAGATGAGAACCCACATTTTGTAATAGGGTGTGCTGACCCATTCAGCGCCCGGCGCCTCTGTTTTAAGGTGCACCATGCCTCAGACCGGGCAGTATGCCATTTCCTTTATATAGTTCCTGGAATTTAGAGAGAGCCATTTTTGGTATTTGTAATATGCTCATATATCCAATGCAATAACAACTTGATGAGGAACAGCTCTCTAGTGGGTTAGTCTTCATAGAAGGCATATTAATTCAGAAAATTATGTGCAAATATGAGAACAAATATTAGAACTAGGATCCAGACGTGAATCTTTTATTCAGCATTTTGATCAGGCATGTTGTACAGATGTCATGTCAAATGTTACCCAAACATGTTGCCCTATATTATCCCAAATATGCATTAGGGTAGAAATGTGACTAGTGGTTACCAGTGGCGGTTCCTCCACTAAGGTGGAGGAGTATCGCCCCACTGACTTCAATAGGAAAAATAAATTGATAATAACTTAACATTATTATCATTTTATATTTCCTATTGAAGTGAGTGGCTCTCAGGGAGGGCGGGATCGGCCAGAGATGGGAGAGGAGTGGTTTGCACTCCTTAAGTGCGCATGACTGCTTGGCTGGCCCTCTTGGGCCCGCGAAACAGTCCTGTGCACTTTACATCTTCCCGGCCAGGCCTGCTTTGCACAGCCTGATGAGGAACATGCAAAACCTCCCAGTCCCTGTCTGTGCTTTGTGGTTCGACCTTGCAGTGTTGTGATTAGCTATTGTGTGTTGGTGAATTTCAGGGACCCACGCACCGTAGAACATATATGCAACCGGAGCCATCACAGCTCCGGGACAACCATTGAATCCCGCCCACTCTCGTATTTTTATCCCTCAAACGACTTGTTGGACATAGAACGTGGGTGGTCTGTGGTAACACATTGTGGCGTGGGAAGGGCTGAGAAGGGTAGGCAAGGCCGATCACCATTTGTACAGAGTCAAATCTCATGCCATAACAGGTTCAGCGGCCTGGAACAGGTCGACTGACTAAACCTCAGCGGGGTGAAAGTTTTAAGTACTTCACATAGTAGAACTGGCAACATTGGGGGTACTGTGGAGTCAACTGGAAGCCACTCGCCGGGTGATCAACCAGAATTCCCGGCTTGTATCCAGGGAAACAGCCCGAGAACTGGCATGGACGGCCTGGGGAATATAGAGTTGGCCCTTACACCAGAGTCTCCTCATGAAATCCCCAGGGGATATGTGCCATTGGGGAATGATGCCATTTGCTCGAATCCCAGAAACGCGAGGTGCATGCAAATAATGTCCTGGAATGTGGCAGGCTTACCGACTAAACTAATTTGTCCAGAGTGGGGCTCCTTCGTGGATAGAAATGATATTTGTCTTTTTCAGGAGACATGGGCCAGGGAGGAACAACATAGAGTGGGATTTGCGGCTTATCATGTTCCAGCCCGCTGGGGAGGAAAGGGACGCCCATCTGGGGGCCTCACCACTTGGGTTAGTTTACACCTGGGCTGTACAGGTGAGTCTATCCCCACCAACTCTGATGATATTCAGTGTGTGCTCCTGAAGTGGTCGAACTCCTTTAAACTTGCCATCGTGAATGTTTATTCACGCCCGGTAAGTCCGGCCAACGACTCTAAGACTATTGAGGAGCTATCCTACTTTTTGAACACCCTGAATAGTGATTTTCATTTTCTGGTGGCAGGTAACCTAAACTGTCATTTTGAGAACCCTCCGGGGGCTAAATGAGGGAGCCTTCTCCCCGGAGGATGAACAATTCCGCCATGCCAGTCTCCCTGCTCCAGATCATGGTCCCCCTTGGCGATACAGATTTTGACCCTTACCCTAAATAATTCAATTAGGGCCTGTAATGGTCGGATGCCTTCCGATATTCCGTCAAAGTGTACCTTCAACAAGAAGGGCCAAGAATCACGTCTTGATTACATTATGGTGGAGACACGGCTGTGGTCGAAGGTTATCGATTTTGAGGTAACCATTAGGGCCGACAGCGACCATAATGCATTAAGTCTAAAGATAGTCTTCCCTGGGCCCAAGGTTAACGAAACCGAAGTTGTGGCAGACATAGGTGATGGGATGATTTTAAGTAACAACAGGCGTAGGATCAAGTGGGGGAAAATTGTGGCATCCCCAGATGGACTACCTAATCTATATAATACAATTTTACCTCTGCTTATGAAGGTTGACGATCTAATTACTCAACCCCTGGCCCCAGATTTGAACGATAGATTGCAGTTTATTTACCAGGGAATGGCAGTTTGCTTAGCTGAAGTTTTTAATCCCCAGGCCCCTAGTAGGAGGAAAAGGGTGCCTGTATCTTCTTGGTACAATGCCTCCTGTAGGAAGGCTAAAACCAAGTTGCTCAAGGCTCTTAAGGATGGGAGTGATAAACATATAATCTGCACTCTGAGACTCCACTATAAAGAAACAATGAATCATGCGAAGGAAGCGTGGGATATGGAACGGTGGAGTAACCTAACCTCCGCCCTGGACTCCAGGGACGCACGCAGATTTTGGGCAATAGTTACCACAGGGTCAGGTGAACCAAAATCTGCTATAGAACCCAACATAGAGGCTGGGGTCTGGGAAGATCATTTTAAAGCCCTATACTCAGCTGAACAGGGTCTGGAAATTATGCCTGTGTGCGTAATTTCATCTGCCCAGCTAGATGAGCTGGAATTTACTGTGGAGGAGGTTTGTCAAGCTATAGGGAAACTTGCCCCTGGAAAACCTCCTGGTCTTGAAAAACTCCCTGGTGACCTTTTTATGCACCAACCCAGGATCTGGGGACCCTATCTGCATATTATTTTTAATGCAATCTTAAGAGGCATGGAGGTACCTGGTACTTGGCTGGGAGCAGAGATAGTCCCAATGTTTAAGAAAGGTTCTCCTCTGTTCCCATCCAACTACAGGCCTATAAGCCTCATCGACATTCCCCAAAAAATCTTCTCACGGCTCATCCCTGATCGCCTGCAGGAGTGGATGGAGGAACATGATGTCCTCAGTCTGTATCAAGCCGGGTTCAGGAGGAACACATCCACCATGGATCAGATCTTTCGCCTTATCATTCTCTATTGGAAAACGGCAAAAATAGAGGGTGGCAGCCTCTACATGGTGTTTGTGGATCTCCGGTCCGCCTTTGATTTAGTACCCAGGGGAAAACTCTGGGCAGTGCTCTCAGAGCTGGGTGTTCTGCATGAAATATTGAGGGTTCTGATAAGGCTCCACACAGGGAACTACGCTCAGGTTAGATGTGGGAGGAACGGGGCGCTGTCATCCAGATTTCCTGTTGCCAGGGGGGTGAGGCAGGGGTGCGTTTTGGCACCGACCCTGTTTTGACTCTATGTGAATGGAGTAATATCATATCTGGATGCGGTCCCCAACAACGACGCACCCAGGCTGGCTGGCAGGAGGGTGCCGCCGATCATGTTCGCTGATGACACCCTCCTGCTTTCCAAGTCCCCAATGGGGATCCAACGTGTATTGGACGGCTTGGCGGATTTTTGCCTCTGCCGCGGGTTGGAGATCAATGCGGACAAAACAAAATATATGATTTTCAATCCCCGGGCAACTACACGCCCGACGCCTATTTTGGGACCTGTTAGACTGGAGAGGGTACAGACCTTCCAGTATTTAGGGGTTACGATAAATGAAAACTTGTCCTGGGGCCCCCAACAGGTTAAATCCCAACTAAAATTGTCCCAATTGGCGGGGGGAATTCTCAAACTGTCCAACTCATCGTCATTTAAACCAGTGAGCCCAGCGCTGGAGATCTACAAAACCCAGGCGAGGGCGGCGGCTCTCTATGGCGGGGAGCTCTGGGGGCATTCTTGCAGGCCAGAAATCCCTAACACGGAAAACAAATTCATGCGGCAGTTATTGGCGCTTCCCCAAAGTACACCGCTTCTTCCGCTAAGGCTAGATCTGGGACTGAGTTTAATCCAGGACGAACTAGCACTAAAACCCCTTAGGTTCTAGCGCAGGCTCTGGACTACGCCAGAACTGTTGAATTATAGGCTAGAACTTAAGGAAATTCTAAGCTGTAATAGTGCTGCAAAAATTCCCTGGCTTGTCTATGTCAAACAGGAATTCGGTAAATTGGGTCTATCCGCCCTGTGGTATGATCCTGAAAGGGCATGCCGGGAGGTTTCAGGCAAGTCCCTTACAAGGTCTCTCATGGACAACAAACTCAATACTATACTGCATGACTCTCATGTTGGCACCCTTACGAAACAGTTTTTAACATTTAAAATATCATACTGTTTTGAGGATTTTATGGAAATTATCTATCCCATTGGACTAAGGAAACTTTACATACAATGGAGATATGGCACATTACCGTTAAGGGCTTTCACAAGTAAATGGTCTGCCTCTACGGACAAGTCTTGCCCTGGGTGTAGCTGTAGCTTAGAGGATGAACTCCACATACTTTTTTTTTGCCCAGCCTACAATAAAGCTAGGAAGTATTGGCTAGTGCCGTTATGTAAAAACCTGGGTTTCGTCCAATGTTTGCATGCTCTGAGAATCCTTAAGACAGATACGTCTGGACATATTGTATTTGCACTTTCTAAATACCTGGCAGTTATGTGGACCAAACGAAGATTTTTAATAGCTAATGAATGTTAGGGGTGTTGTATTGATTGTTTTGATGACTGTATAACTGTACTATTTTATATATGGTCGCAAATACATGTTTATCTGTATTCTTTTTTGGCAAAAATTGCCGAAATAAAGACTTATGAAATGATTAGCTTTTCGGAGCGTGGTTGCTTCCTGCTCCTTCCTGATGCCAGCGGAGACAGGAAGAAGAGGGCGGAGAAGAGGCCACACCCTCTAGATCTTCTCAAGGCCATTCAAAAGCTTGGACTATGTGACTATGATTTTGGAGCATGTCGATTGTGATCTCTCATTTCACATTCAGGCCAATTCCATCGCCCTCTACTGCAAACTCACAATTGTATGATTCTGACTGCAGCAGAATCTATGACAGTCTCTCAGTCAAAAAAACCTTATGTAAACCGCAAAGAGCACAAAACTATATTGCCAGACTCCTCTTCAATTTGCAGCTCTCGGATCACATCATCCCTGATGATGTACCTCTTGTTGTAAGCCTTTACACCTTAAATAATGACCTCTGCTTAATTTCTGCCTTGAGCTCTATACTAAAACACTAAAATAAATTCATTCATTCTTGAATAGTGTCCTGTCATTGACTCATTTTCCCCCAGGAGGGTCAGCATCCAGAAATGAAAGAAACTTAGCCCTTCGTCTTCCAGTTTAAATGTACTTGCGCACAGCTCCTGCAGCAATTTATTTCTTTGAACTTGTGAACTGTCCTCCGAATTAAGGAGTCAAAAAGCAGCATGTTGATTAATATAGACGTGGTCTTGGATGTAGAAATTTTCTGTGGTCCTATGTTGGAGGAACTGTGCCAAAATCAGGATGAGTTTAAGCAGATGGGCATAAAGATCCTATCATTTTGAATTTCTGTTGCAGACAAGATTCAAGGATCACATTTGCCTGAAGGCCTACCAGAGGAATAGGAGCTAAGTCACTTTGCTGCATAATGTGGGACGAAGAACTCGGGGAAGTTCAGCTTGATTCACTTAGTGATGATTGATTGCCAGTCATTAAATTTCCTGGTTCACATTTTGTCATTTCCTCTCCTTATTTAACCTGGTTTGGAGAATGTAAATTCTTTATTTCGTAGTTGTGTTGTTTTTTGGATGCTGCAACATGTGTTTCTCTCTGAAGAAAGCTGCTTCAACCAAGCTGCTATCATGGATATGATGGGAATTCCCCAAATAAATCATTTAGATTATTTGGGCTGTACAGGAACTCACCTAGGGCTTACTGGGAGACTGCGTTCTCCCTTCCCCCATTATTTATCAATCTGATTGCCTTACCATCTACATAAAATCTACACTTTCATGTTTTAGAGTGTTGTGCATTTCACCATGAACAGTGTGGTCTGATAACAATGCAAGTTAAAGTACTTTTATTTTTTTCTTCTTATGCAACACAGCCCAATGAATTTACCCTGAGGTAAAACTGGCAGTTATTTGTGATTTATTCTTTTAATATGTTTTATACTGCTTCTTTCTTTATCTTATTCGCCAGATGTCTAGTCCTAGAGTAGGTCAGGGTTTAAACAAGGCAATCTAAACTTCTGACAACATTTATTCCTAATGCAGCAATGACAGGTTACACTACAGCTGCTGGGATGATTTAACAAACGTTATACGAGGACGATGGACCACTTGTTGACACCCTTATGACATCACTAGAAATGATAACAACTGACCAATACAGTATTTGAATCTAATGCAGTGACATAGTAAAATGAGTACCATTTGCAAATTATAATTCCTAATATTATTGCCTAGTGACGTGTGTCTTCAAAATATGTAATCAGTATTACTTCAGTGCACATACCTTTTTCTTAGATATTTGAAATATTGTATTGATGATGAGCGGGAGTGCGGTAAACAAACTTTGAAGTTAGCCAAAATCAATACCCAACTACCTTAAAATGCATCATGCAAATTCTGAATTGTCATGAGAGGAGGAAAATGCAGATTTGCGAGAATTCATATATTGGCATGAAGAATGTTAAGCATGTTTACAGGCAATATAAAATAGTGTATTGCCTTTAGATTACTAGTGCTCAGGTGAAATCACATGATGCTGTTTGGCAATGCCTGATGTAGCAGAAATACTCACCTAAGCCATTTCAAAGAAATTCTGTGGTTTTCGCATCAAAGCGGGAAGAAGTTTCTCGAAGCTATTAAAACTATCCCTATGAGGTTAACTCTCCCATGAGTGATTGCAAAAGCAACCTTGTGAGGGGGAAAAACACATTGTGATTACATCCCACTGGAAAAAATGTGAGTTCCCTAAATTCCAGCTCAGAGAAAGATTGATTATCGTGGAAACCTATATAAATCTTTTCAGCGTAACAAGGTCCTTGGAGATTTTGTAAAAGCTATGAGGGATTGGAGTGCTATATATAGAGAGAAGAGAATACACACGGAGTGTCTAAGCAAGCAGGTTTATTATAACCACTGTTAAAAAACATGCTATCTATGGAATCTAGCTGCAAGCAGAAAACCGATCACTTTTTGCTATACATGGTCCCTGTGTCTTAATCCAGCAATGCGACATAGTTATCGCTTGTGAATTGTTATGTCAGGCATAGTGTGGAATGTGAGGCCTTATCTGTCATTTTCGTTCATGTCTAGTTCTGTAACATTATGCAAATGAATATAATGTGCATGAACACCCCTATTTTTAAATTGTGCCTGCTTCTACATGACTCGGAGTTGGTATTCTAAGTTGATTTTTTTGTTTTGTTGGTATAGTCATAACATCAGCCCTTCATAATTGTTCCTGTAGGTTTATCAATGGCCCAGCAACTAATATTCCGGAAATTCAAGGTGATACTCATACCAGACAATCTGCATGGGTGTGGTTTAATTAATCTACAGAACACTGTCATGAAAGGTCCTACTGGAGTCCTCCCAGTCACACAACTGCTCACTGTTGACAAGATGCAACTAGCCAACATTGCGGAGCTCCACCATCTCCCGTTCAAGATTATCTAGAAAACACACAGATCTACGGGAACCAACCTTTACAACGCAACTTTTACATCGCACTACCATTACAACGCAGTCATTACATCGCAACATCCTTTACATCGCATGCCATTACAACGCAACCATTACATCGCATGTCACGATGACGCATACCATTACAGCGCATGTCGTTACAACGCATATCATAACACCGCATACCATTACAACGCATACCATTACAACGCATAGTACCCTTACACTATCCAACACTTACCCTACTGTTGCACTCACTGGAGTTAGAATAGTAATTTTTACCCCTACACTATCCAACACTTACCCTACTGTTGCACCCCCTGGAGTTGGAATAGTAATTTTTACCCCTATACTATCCAACACTTACCCTACTGTTGCACCCCCTGGAGTTAGAATAGTAATTTTTACCCCTTTACTATCCAATACTTATCATAAATGCAATGTAAAGGTATACGTTGTAAAGTTAGTATGCGATGTAATGGAATGCGTTGTAAAGGTAGTTTCTTAAAATGCGACGTTGTGTCATGCGATGTAATGGAATGCGTTGTAAAGGATGTTGCGATGTAAAAAAGAATGTGTTGTAAAAGTATGCGTTGTAACGTCAAGCAACCCAGATCTACTGCCTTTTACAGTGGATTTGGGAGCCAAAGCAACATCTTCAGTTAGGGTGAATACTTCACTTTGTGCCATCACAGAGTCTTATCTCACCCTATGTCCAAAGGCATTTATTTCTGGAGGAAAGAGAAATAACTCTTCTCAGGTAGACTGAATGCCTTCTACCTTGCAAGCTGTGTTTAATTAATTGATATGCTTTTGTTCTGTGGTAAACTATGTGGTCAAAGTATTCAGGGCAAGAGATAACTGATCAGAAGCACATACTACTCACCAAACTAAAGAAGTTGAGGTAAGATTATGACCAATTCATCTTGTCAGGCAAATCCAACTACATTGGTCTTTCAGCCAATAGCGTCCAACTCTATTTGGCTCATGAAATCCAACACAGCACACTACTTAGCTTAGCTTCTTTACTTCTTCCTTCCCACTCCAGTTACAGAGAACTCTTATACGCCTGTACTAAAAAAAATAGCATTTAGTAGAGGCCAAATTAAAGAAGTCTATCCTCAAAGTCAAACTCTCCCTCCTAAAGCAACCTGGAACACCTTTCAACCCGTCCAAATAGAAGAAATAGAGGCCTGAACTGAAAACAAACTGACAAATCAGTCTCCACCTTCCTAAATTATTAAACAAACTTTCCACCTATTTGAATCCACCCAATGCAGCCTGATAAATGCTTCCCTCTCTTAAGGTACCTTCCCAGACACTTTAAATACTGGTTTAGTCCCCTCCAAGTGTTTCCAGAAAAATCAAAAATAAAGTCAGCCTAGATAATGATTAAACCCAATTTCGAATTCGCTTTAGCTCGGGACAGTCATGGAGAGCTACGTAACCAATCAATTAAATGAATCGCCAAGGAATGTGTGCTGGAAAACCATCAGTCAGGATTTTACCCAGGCCACAACATTGAAACTACCAAACAAATGAATCGACATGGCATGCATCGAATTTCTGAGCAAAGGTACTGCTTTCTACCTGTGCTCCTAGTCGTATCAGCTGTTTACGATGCAGTGGACTACTGTTGGTGGATTCAGATCTTGGAATGTTGTATGGCGTTAGAAGTCCAGTCCTGCATTCACGCCGTGTCTTTTGCCCTACTCAGTGGGCAATCAGTATCTTTCCCCTGCTGCCGGGCTTGACATGCAGAAGTGTCTAATGAACTCGGAAGTAGTCGACTGTGTATGTATTCTGCCGTCCCAGGATGCTTGTTCCCGGTCCAGGGAGGACCTGGCTTGGCAGTTCGGGCTGGACGGTTCCCATGAGGCACAGGGTCAAGACTGATTTGCATATAGGTGGGTCCAAACTGGGGTGGCGTAGTCAGCAGAACGATGGATCTAACCCAGATCTTTTGACTGGGGGTGAATGCGTGATGTATTCAGCATTCCGTTCATCATTTGTTTGTGTATCACTTTTCGCCCTAAGTGGGAAGGGTATGCCCAGACATGGGTCCCTTGCTCACTTTGCCACTGGATTCAAGCTAAATGTAAATGTGAATGTGGGATACTTGTAAAGCGCACTGTTACTCTACCCGAGTGTCCTGGCGCTGTAGACCGCTGGGGAACCCGTCCTGGTTTTCCCTGTGAGATGGTCCCTTTCTGGGTATCTCCAGGGTGAAACCAGGCATCCCCGGCGTCTGTGGGGGGCCGTTGTAGAGATGAGGCAAGCTTAATGCCCAGAGTTACCAAGTGTGTTCCCTGGTTAGAGTAGGCACTAAGGCGAGAATTATCGAGTCCGTTGACCCTGGTCCAAGACCCTGCCGCGTCGGGAATTGAACCCTGGTCCCGGGCCGTTCTCTCCTTACAGGTCTGCCGCCTCTAACCAGTGAGCCACACCTCTCCACAGCTAGCCTGGCTGATGAAGGGTAATACCCTGAAACCAGTCCCAGGATTCTTGTTTCCGGACCAGGGAGGACTTGGCTTGGCAGTTCGGGCTGCACTGTTCCCATGAGTCACAGGGTCAAGGCTGATTTGCATATAGCTGGGTCCAAACTGGGGTGGCGTAGTGAGCAGAAGAACAATGGATTTAACCCAGATCTTTTGACTGGGGGTGAATGTGTGAATTATTCAGCATTCCGTCCATCAGTCCATTATTTGTTTGCATATCACTTTTCACCCTAAGTGGGATGGGTATGCTTAGACGTGGGTCCCTTGCTCACTTTGCCACTGGATTCAAGCTAGCCTGACTGATGAAGGGTAATACCCTGAAACCGGTCCCAGGATGCTTGTTTTCGGTCCAAGGAGGACCTGGCTTGGCAGTTCGAGCTGGACTGTTCCCATGAGGCACAGGGTCAAGACTGATTTGCATATAGCTGTGTCCAAACTGGGGTGGCCTCGTGAGCAGAAGAACGATGGATTTAACCCAGATCTTTTGACTGGGGGTGAATGTGTGAATTATTCAGCATTCCGTCCAACATTTGTTTGCGTATCACTCCTGTGTTCTGGCTTGAGCTTCCTTGATAGTTGTAATACTTAAAGTGATATGTAGGAGCCTTTGAAAGTGTTTGAGCTAGGCATTCTTAATGTGTTTCTTCAGAAACTCTAGTTTATATTGTAAAATGGTTAAATACATTCTACAAAACTAAGATCTGTATTTAGGTTTCTTTACTGCGCACAATTCACCTTCTGCCTAATTGAAAAAGCATACACAAAGAACAAAATGAAAACCCAATATGCATGTATTCAATTACAAAACAAGCATTGGCTGTGAAACCTGATGGCTTTGCCAGTGCTTTTTTATGATTATAGTTGGCCACCGCAAATGTGCACGCCTCTGTAAAAGCCATTTTTTAGTGTGGGGTCTCAAAATATTGCATATTGCATTCAAAGGTGGGTACCGTGTATGCATGCAATTTGTTTTATTTGAAGAAACTCCATTCAAGGATGGCATTACATTCAAAGATAGGCACAGCAAACATGGCGCTTATGCGATGGCCATCTCTGTAAGCAAAATTGTTTTTTCAATAAGCAAGTGAATGTGAGACCTGGCAATGCAGTACTTATTTACGTGGTGGTCATTATGGGAACTTGCAATGTAATGATATTTTTTGTATACTATAGTAATGTGCAGCCTGGCAGATCTTCCCTTCCACAGAAGCTGTAAAATTCCGTGCTTGAAATGAAACTATAAGTCAAACGATAGTTGAGATGGCAAGGGAATGTTTGTGTTTTTGATTATGAGTGTCAATAAAGAATTGGATTTGTTAGCATTGCAAATTAGAGATGAGTTGGTTTATGAATTCCTTTGGTATTAAACTGTTTAACATATTAAAAAACACTATGCAATCCTTGGATGTCAGTTATTGCCTGCCTCTTATGTCTGGATATTTTTGTATCTTTTTCTGGACTTAAACTCTTCCAACACAGCTTAACGGAAGCAGTGTTAACTGACAAAGAGATAGTGGTTTACATTTTGGGGCAATGCACTAACTGGCATGTCACTGGTTCCTTATCTGCCCAACTTCCATACCATGCTGGGACAAAGTAGACATTGATAATGCATATGGTACTTTACATATCGTTGTAATTATATAATAACTTGAATAATTCCAACACTATCAGCACGCTTTGTCACAGTGAGCAACCTGCTGTCACATGTAGAGCGTCATTGGTGTACATTGGTTAGAGACCCAAAACTCTAGTTAGTTATGTTTAGAATCGCCACATTTGAATGCTTATTTATATTTTATTTTCCTAATAATGTGTTCATTTACTTTTACTGATTATTTCCTGCTATGATAATTAAAAGGTTTATCAATCAAGCGGTGAACAGTGCAGATAAACAAGCTTTACAGCCTTATAAAAGCCAACAGTTAAGAAAGCAAGTTCATGAAAGTAAAAGCAGCACTGTGTAGCTGGAAAGGCAACCATTGGAAAGACAGGAACTGGTGGACTGACCTAAGGCAATGCATACATTAGCGCTGTCTTCTTCCAACACACGCTCAGATTCCCAATACAACACCTTCACCACTTTACTTTCTAGAACTTCCATCTCAGAATAATACATCAAACTATTTTGAAGAACTTGAGGACAATATGAATACCTTTAATTTACTAGGAGTAAAAGCTCTTACCTAGACATTAGCCAAATTAGCTAACATACAACAGAATTCAAATGTTATCATTGCACCACTTGTGCAACCAGTGCCTATTACTGCTTTCCTTTGAGGAGATATCCTCCTGAAATAAGGAAGGATTGGTTAGATCGCTTGAGCTCCCTGGTCATAAAGTGAAAGATTTCGGTCACTTACCTGATGACTCTGGAATTATCTGAGGCCATGTATGTGCAAAATAGGGTCCTATGTTCCATTTCAAACTTATATCCATCTTTAATTCAGTCCAAACATTGGATACAGTCTCTTCTATATTAAAGGCATTATGATGAAATGGGTGTAAGGGGGGGTCAATAAGTAGGGGAGTAGGTCCAAGAAATGTATTTATTCTCTTCATTAGCTTTTTCTCTAACTTTGTGGCAAGGAGGAGATGTATTTAATATTCACTGCTAAGAATTGAAATTATCTTAGAAAACATAAAGATTCGAACCTTTTCTCAAATTTTAAGAGGGAGAAAAAGAGGCACAGAATAATATAAAGGTTATAATGGCAGATTCAATCAGGAGCAAGCATTTCTAATCTCACAGGTGGATTGATTTGCTTAATTGCTAAATTACATGATCATAGTAAATACATTGTAAAAAATGTTCAGAGAACGAATATGGATTGTATCGTGAAATATAATGTTTGTTCTTCGCCGTGTCTCATTCACTCATCAGGCTTAACGTGCTTTAATTTTATTGACACTGACCAGGAGGACATGGCAGTTCACAGACTTCACACAGGCAATGCGGTGGCAGGCCTGAGACACCATTTTAGGGCTACTCATGTGGGTGGCACAAACAGTGTTGCAGGCCCACTAGCAGCATTTGTATCACCAGCCCTGGCACACTCAGTGCACTTTACTAGAGACTTCTAGGTGATACAAATATGGCAATCATGGATAACCAATTACAATCACAATTTACACAGGAGCACTTGGACTTTGACACTAAACCAGCAAAAACGAAATCCAGCACACCGTCCAAAATACGGGAGGCAGAAGCAAAAAGACAGGGGAAACCACGCCAAAGATGCCAGGTCTAACAGTGATCTAATTCTCTGTCAAATGGACAGGCAGCTCACCCATACCTTACTATGGCCCGCCAAGTGATTAACATTCATTGATTTCTCAATGCAATATAAGGGTTTATTGGACATATTGTTCCAAAATTCAATTTTGGGATAAACTTGTACATTTACTGAACATAGATGATATGTATCCTCCAGATCAAGTTTTATTATACCAGGGACAATTAATGAAAGGTTTTTTGGAGAGTACAGCCCTAAAGAATCTGAAAGGGGGAAATATTAAGGGCTTCATTATTTCTGATCTTTCTGTAAACAATTTAAAAGAAGTAAAATATCTGCTGAAAGACAAATAAATTTACATCTGTTTTCTAGATCCTAGTGGTCATAATACTAAAGAGCTGAGGAATCTTCGAAAAACAGTTTGTAGAAGATCAGATGCACATTTAAAGAAATGGGAGAAGAGTTATTTTGGTGGTCACTGTCTGGAGCTGTGACTGAATAATTAAAAAATGTCTGGAAGCCTATTGCAGTAATTACTAGGACATTCTAGTTTGAATAATATCCCTACCATACAAATTATCCTTGAAAAATATGACCTGGGCAAAGGCCATTTGGTTTACGCTATATTTATTGAATTCTCCACTGCATTTGATAAGAGGGATATGTCAATATTGTGTTAAGAGCTGACAGTCCTAAATATTCCATCATCTCTGATAAGAATTGTGATAGCCTTAAATATGGATATTTGGGCTAGATTTCTTATAAGGGATTCTAAATCAATTGTTGTTAAAACTGACACACAAAATGGCCAAAGAAGGGGTGCTTGTTAACCCCACTGCTTTTTTCCTCTGTGTATTTGTGATCTCTCAAAACAACAAGGATTTTGTTGCAGCATCCCTCAGACATGGGAAGGAAAGAATATGAACTCCTTGATTTATGCAGATAATGCTGTTTTCTTAGATTTAATCCTAATTAGTGTGTAGCGGATGTAAGATAGAGTTTACATATACACATATACACTTTGCTGGAAAATTAATATAGAGAAGAGTAAGGTCATGATTTTTCAGAAAAATAGGAAGAGAATAGTTATTGATGAAACTTAAATGGAGAGGAATCAAAATTGGTTCCATCTTATAAGTACTAAGGATTTATACTATACACTGGAATCTGAAAATTGAACTGCTAACTGCAAAAGACTGTTCTCATGCAGTTAGTCTGCTGTCGGTTTTCAGAACCCAGAAAAGCAACTTGATCATTTCCGGTATATAATGCTCATGAATCCCGCTAATATTATCTATGCAGTTGAGCCTCTCATTTAATAATGCTGTCTTGCCTAATTTTATAGTAGGAAAAGCTTTAAAATCTTTGCTAATTGTTAGAAAGAGCCTTCTGATCCAAGCCATTTGGTTGTGCTAGGATTAATTGCAGGTAGATATAAAGCATGTGGGCTGACACTGAGATGTTGAGCATAAAGTTTATAATGCTAAAGCAGATTCTTTAATGAAGGCAATAAGAGAAGAACTTTTGATGGATGTAAAAAAAATCAAGATGTTCAATAGCACCTTAGGGTATAGTAGCCTTAGTTCTGATAGTAATTTATTTTCTGGCACAGACATTTTGCAATGACAGTGATGAGCATTGTGCCCTGCCACATTATTTGTCTGGAGGGATTTTTCCTCCTATACAATTTTCAGTATGCTTTCCCACTGCTGTTCCTGGTCAAAGTATTTGCCTGCTGTACATCGTGTGTTTTGTATTAATCACCCAATTTTCATATAGAACCACATGATTTGTTGTAGTTGATAAATATTACTCCTGGCTAATTTGGCAAACCAAGCAGCTTCCTCGGTGTACAAGTGCCTCAGCTCTGTTAGTATTTTATTTACTGGCATGGACATTTTGATGGGCTGAATTTTCACTGGAAAGTTTCCCCAGTTTTGGAGAGTGAGTACAGGTGCGATATTGAAAACAACCCTCTCACAGGCCCCTGAAGAATGTGGATTCACACTCACTAGTCCTTTATTTTTTTATTATTTTTTGTTAACGTAAATCAAATACACCAGATACATTATGTCACACTCACTGGTCTTAGAAACGTTTACATGTCTGGTTTAGGTTCAGAGCCCGGTAAATTATTCGAATGTTGGACCTTTATTAAGGTGTCCTTGTTAGACTGCTCCTCCAGTGTTAACAGTATTTCAGATGTAGATGCCCGTGTAGAATGTGTCTGTTTCACTATACTATTTTTAACAGCCAATACATTAAAAATAGGATTCTGGTGCCTAGAATCACATATACGAGGCCTCCAGGCACTCACTGCAGCATACAGTAAAGTGGGAGAACCACGCCCTGGTAGCAGCCGCTGCCAGGCTCTGCTCAATTGTGAAAAGCAATGCTTCAATATTTACTGATCTGTTTCTGAGGAAAAATGTCATTTAAATGCTAATGCATAGTAAATAGAGTGTGCATACGAGCTGAAGCGGGATAGACAACCGTATTAATAGCATTAGCATATTGAGACATAAAGGTCATGTGTTTGACCTTTGCTAGTGACATGCAGATGTCTTACAGTTATTCTCCTAAGTGACTGATACCATGGCAGGCCGAGCAGTTCTCTGTTGGAATGGACTCGATCTGGTAAAAAACAAAAAGCATCTTCTAGTCTTTAGCTGGCGTCCTAACCACTTCCAGGTTGCGGTTGCTACCAGAACCGACAGGTGAGCCGATTTGAAATTAAAAACATGAAGCAAATTAAATTTTCTTCCTTGGCTGCAACTAGCCAGACAGACCCTTGTGTAGAGTAAAATATGGTAACGTGGGACAGGAAGAGTGGATAGCCGTGGGAACCTTCAGGGTTGGTCTGGTCTGTAAGACATATCATGTGTATACACCAGAATGTTACAACCCTTTCCCTCGCCACCTATACCCTCATGTACATTGTGGGAATGGAGAAGACCGGGAAAGACTGACAATTCTCCCTTCCCTGCCTCACCAGTGTTATAGGCGCCCGATTATAAACCACTGCATCCCACGCCGGCTGCTGTGATGGCCAGAAGCTGGGATTGAATGTCCAAATCGGTTGTTAATGAGGAGGTTGCCTCTGGAGGGGTATGAAATCCATGGCCATTGAAAGGCTGTGCGTGATGGAACTGGGTCAATGTAGATATGTTCTTCCATTTTCCATCCTCAAACCAATGGTTTGCCAGAAAGTTTAAATGAAACATTAAATCGTATAACGGGAGCTGAGATCCTTTTGTTGAAAGAGCAGAGTAGGTCTGGCCATGCTACAGAAATGATCTGTCTTCAAATTAGGTTTAATACCACAGACACTAACTGGCTTTCCGGGCACATATCGTTGCAAGCCCCAGCAGGTTCGCAAACGCAGACCCAGATCATAGGCGCACACATTATTCCTCAAACAACCACAAATGCGTAATAGCGTGCGACAACTTAACCACACACACTACACAGGTTAGCCAGAAAGGCAGTGATGGCTGGACGGGTTCCAACCATAAGAAATTAAACACACCCACGGGTATGATACAACATGCCTCCAGCACCCCGCCTGACTCACAAATATCAGATCTCATTTACACTATCCCAGTTTAACAGCCCTGTTAACAGTTAAGAAGGTAGTTAGTAAACCGGTAGTCAAAAGGAAGGAGATGCATTTTCATATGTAAAGACATGCACAATAATGTGATAATGTATATTGAAACAATTACACGGTGTAAAAGGTAAATGCCATCCCAGACAAATAACTGCGATAACAAATGTTTAAAATATACGAAACAAATTCAATTTATATGTACTACCATACGATATGTTACAAATACGAAAATGTTAATAAAAATATTTGACTAAAAAAAATGGTTTTCTGGGCATATTGGATTTGCCTTCTGTTATGACTGGACTTGCTCCTTCCGTGGTGTCATTCAGCAAATGTCTCAAAACCATTCTGTTCACATTCTTCCTGCTACCTTTCCCTCCCTCTACTCGCCCTGCCATGATGCTACATTTCTTTATTCACTGGCATTTATTGCCCTGCAGGTATCTCTTACCTCACATGTTGGCTACATTTTGTATTGCTATGTGCAGCAATCTGCTGTCGTCAAGGGCTTGGTTTGTGCTTTACAAATATCCACAATAAATTAAAATAAATATATTTTGGGCACCCTTTTACAGGTCACTAACTAATGTATGGTGTGAAGGAAAACTAGAGGCCCAAACAAACATTTATTGTACTTTTTAACTTGATACAGAAAAAGTCAAAAAAAGGGCTGGATCCAATAGTCAGGAAAATCTGAAGCTGGTGATGCCTGGGAAGGATCAGAAAACTACCATGAGAGAGTACACTCTGGATCTGGAGGGCTGGTGTAACTACTAGTGATAGGAAAATATGACCCATATACTGACTTAAAACCATCCCTTCACCCAAATACAGTTTTTGTTCAAGTACATTGATTGAATACCTACTGCAGTAGATGACAGTCAGTAATCTGACCTCCTTGTTGAATTGCAAAGAGTGAAATGAAACATGGCTCATTGAAAGGGGCAGAAGTAAACCTTGATTCCAGATCAGCGAATTTTGATGGCAAACGCAGGTTGCAAGTTAGTGGTACATAGACAACGACTCGCCATACTAACCATATAATTTTGTAGTACAAGGTAAGTCTGTAGGTAGGTCGTATGTTTTCTCAAAAATAGAATTAAAAAAAAAACTTCAACAGTTGTACCTTTCTTTGCATTAAATTTTGCTGTCCGAGATCAATATCATCCTCCCAGATTGTCCAAGGGGACTATCTTAGAAGTGACGAGGACTACTTTTGTGGTCGTTTTAGTTAATATGGTTTCTCTGAGAAACCTACAAAGCAGCCACTTTGAAGTATGTTAATAATCACTGATTGAATATCTGTACTTGTTGTGCATGTAGCTTAGGATATACACTCCTGATAATCTGTAATGAAGTGAGGAACCTCTACACCTGATCTGGGCCTCTCCCACCTAAAACAAAATTTCCCCGGTCCTAGCCCAAACAAAATTCTGGCTACTGCATAAAATATACTAGACCCCGGCTCCACTAGCGACTCTGGGCCTGAGGGAAAACGACAAATGCTGGAACTGCGACAAAGAAAAGGGGGACCTGGCGCACCTTATTTACCACTGCCACAAGGTCCAAAAATTCTGGGGGGAAATATTCACCTTTATTTTATAAATAAAAACATTAGGGTGCACATTAAAACCAGACTTTGCCACACTCACAACGGCAATTATGTTAACAGAGTTAGACTCATACAGGATAGAGACCTACTAGATCTCCTACTCAAAGTGACAGTCAAAATAGTACTAACCAAATTGAAGGACACCCCCAAGGCAACCTTCAAGGGATGGCTCAACTGGATGACATACCTCAGAGGTGCGGACAACACCGCCCTGCGTAACTCACCATGGAGACAACCTAATAGGGAGCTATGGACGGCCCTTGACGAACTTCTAGACCCTTTTGAGCCGCCGTGAATACAATAAGGAAAAAGAAGTGCGTGGCTCGTGGGCTCTCCCTCACCGGTTTCAAGTCAACAACGAGAAGGAAGCTAGCCTCTGTATGCCAACTCTACTCCACCTTAACTCCTTTCCTTTCTTTCCCATTTTTCTTCACATCCCTCTCCGCCTACGGAGACAGTGGATAGGGGGGCAGCCTAGCTCGTACATGGCGACATTGTTCTGCCGGCAACACAGCCTGTCTGGGAGGCCACCCTGCAAATACATGAGACGTTTACTATATGTTGTGTGTTGTAAAAACAAAACTATTTTGAAATCAAAAAAATACATTTTGATTTCCATTGTGGCCCGTTTGTGTTTTAAATATTATTTACCCGATGTACATGTGCAGCGTCCCCGCATCAAGTTGGACACCTTCAGCCAGCACAATTTAAAAACAAGCATTTACAATGCAACGGTTTCGCCTTTGGAAAAGTTTGAGCTATTGGCATTGTGAATGACAAACTTTTTATTTATGTGTTGGTTTTGAAAACAGAGAAATAAATGGCATTGTCATTTACAATGGCAATAGCTTAATCTCTCGCAAATGCGATTTGTATTGCAACTATTTCAGTTAGCATTTTGCACTACGATGAAAACTGGCTAAAGATAGATACAAAAAACAAGTCTTAGCTAGGAGGTAATACTCGCCAGACAGACACACCCGGCAAAAATGACTTCACTTAAACTATCATATGTACAGCACTAAACATTGCACATCCTTCGTTGAATAACTGTTTGTTTACTGCACTAAAGATTGAAGATTACTCTAGTGTTATTTCTATAGTGCTCACATGCTTCAGAGCAAAGAGGACTCTAGGAAAAACACTTGTAAACAAATAATCATCGTGGGGTGAATTATAGTCAGGCATTGTAGAATTACAGTTCGTTTTGGAGCATGTAAATGCTATAGACGGGAAATGGTTAAAGGTGCTGGTTCAGAATTTGTAGCTGTGGTTCTGTGCATTTGCAACGGGTGCATTTAGTCGCAAATTTTCAAACTAGAAGACATGGAATTCATTCCTAGCCTAATAAACTGATCAAATTGTGTGATCCTGTGTAAATCATGTTTTGCCACTATGCTCTATTTCACTTTCGAGTTTGTGTTGGGCATGAAAATACATTATTTTTTTAGAGGGGCCGGGCAAAGCTCCCACTCAGCCTGAACAAGGCTGCATGTCTCTTTCACAATAACTCCTCACTGCTCCAATATCTACAATCTCAGCCTTTCACCGAAAGTGCAGCAGACTCTGGTGAAATGTCGGTCCGATTACAGCTAGACGCGCCCCCGCGTATTCTTCCTGTGGCCCAGTCCGCTGGCACACACTCTTATTATATAGCTCCTCACTAACTCTGTTGTGGGAATTAACAGGTGGGAGTGTAAGGAAGCAGCTGTATTTTAAATAACTAAACGGAATCTCCAATTATTGAGCGCTATAATACCGAAACTCAGTTGCTTTTGGGAAAACGAAACGCAGAATAAAATTTCTTTTAATGTAGCATTGTTACGGGACATCCACTAAATTGTCTCTGATTATTACAATTCGCTCTTCAATGGAAGGGCGTCACCGAAGTTAGGCCTAAGCAACGTTTTGTAAAGCGCTCGCCTATGAGAGGACGAGATGTAGCAATTTCGTTGAACTGAATATTGTTAAGTAGACTAAACAACTTAACTAAAGAAGACGAGTATTCATTCCACTCAGGTCATGTTTGGACATGTAGGATTTTAAATAAGATTTGGGCATACGTGTCTACAAACGATATTTCAGCTATCAAGTGGAAATATTACTCATTTAACACTGGCACTCGTACAGCAATGCAAGGCATTGAAGATCATACAGACACACATAACGATCATGTGACGTTCACAAGTATATACACACACACATATGCATGTTTGTGTTAACACGGGATTTCTGGTCTATTATTATCTTACCAGATCCCAGCTCAGGTCGACTGAATCGTTGGTACCTGTCATTGAGTAAAAGGCAATCCACTACTAGGTTAATCAAGAAAGAACTTACACCACTCTAAAGAACCACTGACTACAAATAAGTTTAAAGATTTATTATAAAGCCAAAAGTATCTGAAGATACAAACATCTCAGAATAAGATTCAAAAGATATACAGGTATCAATATAAAAAGAAATTCTCTAAATGCTCTTAATCGGCAAAAGGAAATTATCAAAAATATCTCAAATACCATGAGAGTTGCAAGAATCGCTATGAGTTGCAACTTGAGAGTCATTTACAGAAAAGAAAAATACAAGTTAGGCTGTCCCTACACTAGACTAAGTGACATCCCTACTTAACAAGATCTTTACCTAAAAAGGTGTCAGCAGTGGTGACTTCCAAAGAAGATCACACACTTCCCTTAGTCTTTGTCTCAAAGTCTAAGTCTTGCAGTTCCCTATCTGCCTACCCATCCGCTCTCTTAGGTTCCTCAGATCATCTGCTCTAACTCCACCCCGGGGTGCTGTCCCTAATACAAAATCACATTTCCAATAGGAACGCCCCTGGAGACGCCTCTCACGTGGTGTAGTTTCGGGCGGCAAATTCCATGCTGGTGCTCCTCGGGAATCTTCATTAAAGTTGACCTTGCTTCCCAGGCTTCTCTCCGACCAGGCGGTACCCCCTAAAATTCCTGAAGACTCCTACAGGCCTGTGCCTGGCGTCTCTGAACAAAAGTCTATTCATCATTTCTGATTAAGTCCCCCTCGCACCTGCAAACAGACACTTTCTCGGTAGGCCCCAAATTCCGGCCTCTACCATATCTAGAAGTCGTAAAACATTTTGAACAGACCTTTCGTTCGTGCTCTGTGCGACCTCTCCTTAACGAGCACATGCAGATCAAAGAAGCGACTTTATCTATTCAGGCCTACTAGAATTACATGAAACGGGCCTCTGCAATATACACATTTAATTTCTTTGTTTAAACAGTATTCTAACTAACACACATTACTAAAATGTAACACATCTATTTAAAACATATTTCAATTCTATGGTTAATAATACTTTGCAGTAAAATGACATTAGAATCCAAGTTACTTAAAAGTGTAGCAGCATCTTTCGTTTCTTGTGAACTGCCATGTGGCCTACACATTTTCATGGTTTGCAGAATTACATTTCTTTTTCACACAGCCCCATAACGTGTGACTCCAACATCATTCTAACATTTCTACATCTCTACATTAGTTTTTCACACTAATATATGTATCTCTATTCTAATTAAACACTCATGTATATATTTTCTCTATATAAGTTTGAACTCTTGTATATTATCTACTAGACTAATACAACGTGCTTGTAAATATGGTGCACTTCTACATTTTTCAGATTTGTGCTCTCTCAATCCCCCCTTTGATGACTTACAGTAGTCATCATCATCACTATACCCTCTCTAAGGTATAGAGTATCAAACTGAAGTCGTTGCAACCTTCCCTCGTTTCATTTCCTCTAGAGCCCTCAGACTCCGGTACTGATTCTCCTGCATCGCAGCTAATCTCCTTCCCTGCTCTCGCATATATCTCTGCAACCTGTTTGCTCTATACCATTTGTACAGTTTCACCAATCCCCACAAAGTGATTATACAAATCACTATTATGATGATAGGTTTCAGTATGTACCAAATGATATTCTTTCCCAGATTGGCAAACCAACCTCCAACTTTACCCATTCCTTGACCTACCTTTTCCCACACTGTCACCTTTGTCAAATCTTCTATTTCATTATGTATTTCAGTAATGTTTCGAATGTACTTTTCGAGAGGTTTTGAATTGTCTGGAATGTAAGTGCAACATTACTGGACCTTCAAAGCCTTGCAGATTCCGCCCTCTTTGGCCAACAAAATGTCTAGAGCAAGTCGGTTCTGAAGAACCATTGCCCTTATCGATTGCATCTCTCCCTCCACCAGCATTAAAGATTGAGCAGTACTGGCGGACAACCTATCTACAACTGTTGCCAATCTTCTTATCTTAACATCATTTAGTGCTATCCCTAAAATAGGAAACATAGCACCAAATACATCTCCAACTACTTCCTCAGCGCTTACATCCCTTCTTCCTCTAGCTGATGTTCCTCTCTTTTTGGTTTCTAAGTCCTCAGCGTGGTATATTTTGGGGAAGACAATTGCTAAGTAACATGATCCATACCAATTATCTGGTAGTTTCACATATGCATTTCTTCCACAGACAAAATATACATTTGGAATCACCTGCATTTCCTTTAAGAAATCTTTGGAGTAATACTCCAATTGGAAAGCATGTTCACAACTGACGGCTCCCACAAACATATTCTCATAATATGTTTGACTTCGGTGTATACATAGCTTTCCCCTTTTCTCTCGGTCTAAAGCTATTGGACCACTGCTACCCTTTCTTTGGTGTTCCCTTTCTTCCTGGGTCCAATCTGTTTTCCATTGTCCTGAAGCTTTTAGAATCTTTTGTCTTCTATATCGATCATCCACCTGCCCTATAAAGTTTTTCTCAAATTCTGACACTTTACAAGTCAAATTATTTCTTCGGGCATGTGAAGTATCTAATGTTCTCCATGGAAGGAAAAACTTCTGTAACCTGTCTTCACTTTTGTAATAGTCCCATTTATTGAGGTGTTTATAATTTGGCACCTCTGGCAATACCGAGTCGAAGTTCGAGAAGTAATACTCAAACCCTTCTCGTTCATAAAATATGCTCAGCAACAAACTACATGAAATTCCATAGGTCAATGGAAGATGATGGTACCTGAAGCCTTCATCCACAGAAGCTGGCAACTGCATACAAACATAGCAGTTCTTCGCCTCCATGACATCAATATATTCATAAAGCAATTTAGCATAAGCATTTGACTTAAAATTCCCCTGGGATTCGTCTCCATGTAACCTCTTAATCTCAGCATCTAATAAAGCCTTTTCTTTTGCTGTGTTTTCCCCCTGTTTACCAACCGTAGGAGGCTTCTGTGTTGGTACACTTTTTTCTTCTTTTTCTGCTTTCACATCATTTTCATGTCCCACTATTTAAGATACAGTAACTACTAAAACTATAAGAGAAATCACTACCCCTAAAAGTGTGCCTATTATGCATTTTGCCCTGCGGTTCGGGTTGCCAGCCTCCATGATCTCAAAACAGTGTAGTTCTGGTTTTCTTTCACAGTACAAGTCTCTTTTCTTTGCTTTTCCAATCTCTCGAACCACACCTGGAAGCTGAAAAATCCCCTCCGCAAAACAGTCTCTGAATTTTGTAGCAACAGGCAACCTTAGTCCTTCTCCATCCTCTAAAATGGAAATCCCTAATTTCTTCTTCTTCTTGGCACTAGGTTATCTCTCAATCTGTATTGACAAAGTTCTTTGCAAAGTCTTTAGTAATCCGAAACTATGCGTGTTCCAAGAAGTTCCACTACTTGCTCGAATATTTCCATACGAAGAAGGATTCCCTCAAGTATTGGACACCTTGAACAACAACATGGAAATTCAACTGTCTCTAGGATCAACTTTCTTATTCCGCTCAGAAGAGGAGGATAGACGATGTTAAGTGTCAGCAGTCTCTCGACCTCCACTCCTGGTACCACCAACTCTACTTCCACTGTTATGAAGGGGTCAGTTCTGGTCAGGGTCACTTTCTTCACCCTCCCAGTTCTGCGTCCCGCTGAGGACATCTGTAGCGAGGTAGGTCCACTCAGGAGTAGCGTATCTTCTGCAAGGCACTCGCACCCTCCTTGACCTTCTCGGACCTTCCTGCTCTTGTCCTTGTGCACTTTCTTCTGGATCTGAGTCTTCGGATATAGGAGCAAGAGTTTCCTCTCGAGCTGGCTTCAAGCTTGGCCTCCTTTTTCTTTCAGGCCAGGTAGCTGCTCCGCGCCTTGTTCTCCTATTTCTTGTCCGTTCACTCAGTTCTTGATCACTCTGAACTTGCTCTGTCTCTGAGTTGGTTTCACAACAGCTTTCTCCTTCAGTAGCAACTTCAGTTTCACTGCCGTTCTGTCTTCCTTCCTCTTCTGGATCTGTTACACTCCCAACTTCTTCAGACACCCCCACAGCTTGACTGATCCCCTCTTGTGATTCTTCTTCCACAACTGGATTTTCGTCTGTGAGAGGAGCTGTTTCTTCAAGGGGTGCTGGAACTCTTCGAGTATGGGAAGCGTGGATCCAATTTGGCAGTCCTCCGCACTTCACGGCAGTGTTCGTGATTAGGATTATCTGGTAAGGCCCCTTCCAGCGCACGTCCAAGCAGTTCTTCCGGACGTGCTTCTTCACCAGCACCCAGTCTCCTGGGCACAGGTCGTGGCACTGATTTCTTGAAGGTGGAACTTCTGCGGCCTGTACCTGAAGAGACACAGAATGAATGGCGTCAGATAACCCCTTGCAGTAATCCAGGATCAGGGCATCTGTAATGTTCAGTAATGCAGTTGTTGGGACAGTTGGAAGTCTCATTGCCCTCCCCATCAGCACCTCGTGTGGAGAGAGACCTGTCCTCCTGTCGGGTGTGCTACGCATGCTCATAAGGACCAAAGGAAGAGCATCAGCCAACTTAGGGAAGTTGATGAACACACTTTAGCAATTCGACATTTCAACGTCCCACTTATCTGTTCCACGATACCTGAAGCCTCTGGTCGATAGCTACAATGCAATTTCTGATCAATGTTCAATGCAGAGCAAAGCATCTTCACAACTTTGCTGTTAAAATGTGTCCCTCTGTCCGATTCCAGAGAGGCAGGCACCCCGAAGCGCGGTATCAACTCTCTAAGCAACAACTTTGCTACTGTAAGTGTATCGCACCTGCGTGTAGGGTATGCTTCAACCCATCTGGAAAATATGCATACTACCACCAGAACATACCTAAGGCGGTTGACCCTTGGCATTTCAATAAAATCCAATTGCATTCTGTTGAAAGGCCCCCCAGACCTCCCAATGTGACTCAGTGTAACTGGTGTTCTTTTCCCTATGTTCAACTGCTGACAAGTGACACATCGCTTACACACCGCTTCTGCTGCAATCCTAAACTTTGGGCAATACCAAGTCTGCCTGAACACCCTCAGCATGGCATCCCTTCCCAAATGCACTGGACCATGTATCTGTCGTGCCATTGGACTCGCTAACTCCTCAGGTAACACGGCCCTTCCATCTGCTGAAATCCAAAAATCCATTTCGCTTCTCACACACCCTGCTGTTTCCCACGCCTGCTTCTCAGATTCAGGTGCATTGTCTTGCATTTGTTTCAAATCTTCCCAAGTATCGACTGTTTCTAACATCATGCTCAATTCTGTCCTTTCCTGAGCCCCACTTACTTCCACCTCCGTGAAAGAATAACCATGCTCCGCACAATAGCGGGCAACTTCGTCTGCATATCTATTTCCTTGTGACACAAAATCTGTATTTTTCGTATGAGCTACACACTTTACAACCGCGATTTCAGCTGGACCCTGTAATGCTTCCAACAACAGCCGCACAAATTCTCCATTTCTGATTGGCGAACCAGAGGAAGTCCTGTAACCCCTCTGAGACCACAATTGCCCGAAATCATGAACTACACCGAAACCATATTGGCTATCAGTATAGATGGTGACTCTAATTTTGCTACCTGCTATACAGGCACGTGTCAATGCAATGATTTCTGCTACCTGAGCGGAGTGTACTCCTTCCAGGCAAGCGGCTTCCACAACTCCAGTAATGGTGCAAACAGCATAAGCTGCTCTCAACCGACCAGTATCGTCTCTTAAACATGAACCATCGACAAAGTAAATTTCATCGGGGTCGATCAATGGTTCATCCACAATATCTGGTCTGGGCTTCGTGCATAGTTCAGTCACATCAAGGCAATCGTGATCTTCACAGTCTTCGCCTTCTATGTCATTAGGAAGTGGCATCAGAGTAGCAGGATTCAAGACAGAGCACCTCTTAAGGGTCACGTTCTCTGCAGCAAGAATAACTTGCTCATAGCGCGTGAGCCTACTGTTAGTCAAGTGCTGGGTCTTGGTCCTGGTCATCAACAGTTCCACAGAATGAGGTACATACACCACTAACTGGTGTCCCATCACTATGCTTTCACAACGCTCAATGCTGACACCTGTTGCACTAACGGATTTGAGACATCCGGGCAACGCTGCGGCTACTGGATCTAAGGTAGCCGAAAAGTAAGCAACTGGTCTACGGGCATTTCCATGGACTTGCACTAAAACTGACAAAGCACAGCCCTCCCTTTCGCAGCAATAGAGGGAAAATGGCTTTTCATAATCCGGCATCCCCAGAGCCGGAGCACGACACAAGTCATCTCTCAGCTGTAGGAACGCCATCAAGCACTCGTTGTCCCATGGTACCGGATCACTCACCTCCTTGTGCGTCAGTTTCTGTAAGGGTTTTGCTTTCAGTGAAAAGTTAGCTATCCACTGTCGGCAATAACCAACCATTCCTAGAAACATCCTGACTTCTCTCTGTGTTGTAGGCGAGTTCATCTTCATTATTGCCTCTATTCTATCTGGTGACACTTTGCGTTTTCCCTTTTCTATCCGATGACCCAAGTACTGTACTTCGGTCAGACAGTACTGCAATTTACTCGGGGATACCTTGTGTCCATTCTCAGCTAAATGGTTCAGCAAGGCGATGGTGTCTTCCTTGCAAGCTTCTTCTGTTCCTGACGCAACAAGTAGGTCGTCTATGTACTGGACCAGAACCGAATTCTGGGGCAGTACCAGACTTTCAAGATTCTTTTTCAGTAACTGATTAAAGATTGATGGGCTATCTGTGAACCCTTGTGGGATTCTACACCATGTTAAGACGCGATTCTCCATTTTAAACGCGAAAAGGTACTGGCTCTCTTCATCTAATGGGATTGAAAAGAAAGCCTGACAAAGATCTGGCACTGTGAACCACTCAGCTTGGAATGGTATCTGAAACAGTATCACTGATGGATTCGGTACCACTGGACAACATGAAACAACAATGTTATTAATTTTTCGAAGGTCCTGTACTATTCTAAATTTCCCACTAGGTTTCTGCAAACCCATAATCGGGGAGTTGCATGGGCTTCCCACGATTTCCTTCAGTATTCCCTGTTTAATCATAGAGTCGATCACGGGCTTTATTCCTGCAATCGTCTCTTGGGACAGTTTGTATTGTGGCGTTCTTGGATAATCAACATTTGGTTTCACTATGATCTTCACTGGATCCACCCCTTTGACCAATCCTATCTCTTCTCCTGTAAAGTCCCATACTTCTGATGATACTGCCTCGCGTAAGTCCCAAGGAAGGTCCTCCACAGTCAGAGTAGGATACAGCTCTATGCATGTTCTCGAATTCACAATTTTAAATGTAGCGTCATCATCTGTCGTCTCTACCTCTACTCCCTGTGGTGTGCAGTATATGGTACAGTTCAGTTTGCACAATAAGTCCCTTCCTAACAGACACACAGGACTTGAATCACATACTACAAACTGATGTTCATTCATGTAATTTCAGATTTTCACTGACACTGGTTCCGTCAAAGGGCTAGTCATTCTCTTGTTTGCGACTCCTACCACCTGAATTGTTTCCCCCGACATTGATAGATCCGGAACCACTGCTGACCTCAAAGTTGATCGAGTAGCTCCGGTATCCACCAAGAATGTCGTGGGACACCCTGCCACTTCTGCCTCCACAAATGGTCCCCTTTGATCCACTTCCAGAACTGCCCCGAGAGTACAGTCCTCTTCTTTGCTTACACGTTGTCCTGTCAATGGATCAATGTAGTAACTTTTTTCTTCATCCACGAAAAGAGGCATTTGTCTAAAAACCTTTCCCCCTGTCGAAATCTTTGGTGGCTGCGGAAACTGAGCTCGTGGAGCCGACGTCCCCCCTTTGGCCACCTTGATTCTCGGCACTGGTACCCCTTGAACTGGAACCTCTGGAACCTCCTCCTCTACCTCTAATTCTCCGTTCTCAGGGTTATAGGGACACTCGCCTCTCCAATGTCCCACCTGATGACACTGGTGGCACTTTGTCGTTTTCTTTAACGTAGCAAGGTCTATTCTAGGTCTCGGGTTTTCCTCGTTGTCTCTATTCTGTCCATTTGGTTTTCGTCCCATTGTCCCTGTTGGCGCTGTCCACCCTTTCCAGCTGACTGCATCTGCACTACCATCAGCTTCTCTTTTAGCTTCTTTGCTTTGGAATCTATTTCGTCACTGCAGTACCTGGCATACCTCAAAATCTCATCTAATGGTCTGTTTTGCCAACACATCAAATGTTGCTGAATCATCAAACAAATATCAGGTCTCAACCCCAAAACAAACTTTGACACAAACTGTCCTATATCCTTGGGGTCCATTACATAGAGTCCACTGTATTGTTTGAATGTTTTCAGCAATCTCTCATCAAACTCATGAACTGTCTCCTTGGGTTCCTGTCTTGTTCGGTCTATTTTTACCCAATCTATGTCTTGTGGTGGGACCTTTTCCTTCAGCCAAGTTATTACTCTTTCATATTTCAACATTACAGTTTCAGACGGTCCATTTGTGGCAGCATCCCTTTCGGGTTCTACCGTTGGCCACTCGTCACTAGTCTTGCATGCTGTCCACAAATCTCCTGGCACCACAATGTCAAACAAGGTGTTTAAATCAATCCACAATACCTTCGAGATTTTCACAAACCTTTCTACCTGCTTATACCACTCAACTGGATTGTCCCTTAACTTCGGAAATGAGTTGGTAAATGCAGCCAAATCTCCTCTACTCCAGGGCACATGTACATAGTTCCCATTCGATATTTCTCTCAAAGGAAATGCCTCCATCTGCATTACCCTTCCTTCCGGAGACATCACACTTGTGCTCCGTCTGACAGTACCCCTTTTGGACCACCTCTCTTCCCATTTGTCGAGATCTCTCCACGCTCTTATTCCTGTTATCAGCTCCCTTATGTGTGTTTTTAATCCTGTAGTTCTCTTCTCATCTAAGTCTTGGTCTGAATACTGCAACCTATGGTTACTCTGTAATGTCCTCGTTCTGGACAAGTCTACCATATACTTGTCTGCCAGTCCAGACAGTTTCTCATGAATTGCTCTTGCCTTTCGGGTAATATCTTTTGCTATAAACAGTAACTCATCTTGTTCATACAGGTCAATCCTTTCTAAGGGCAACGTCCCATCTATTATCTCATACAGGTCAGATTTTAAGCTAGTGACATCGAGTCTTTTGGCCTTTACTGCAGCTCTCAGTATGCTAGTTCTAGGGGGTCCATTCACATCTCTCCCATCCCAGTTCCGAGTCCTACGTCTAGGCTCAGGCGAGTTATGGGGAGTCCTCCCTTGTTCCCATCTCTCCAGGTCCCATGCAGTTCCATCCTCTCTGGGTGTATGGTGAAACACTTTCCCATTTCTCATAATCCCACCAGTCCCATCCTGCATGATTTCCCTAGATGCATGGTAAGACATTCCGTTACTCCCCCTTTCTTCATCATTTGCCGGTGGTCTCTGATCTCTCGACCCATGGCAAGATCCTTCACTGTTCCCCATGCTCCCACGACTCCAGTGCTGTACATTCTCATTAGGTGCATGGTGAGTACATCTAAACCTCTCTCTGTATTCTTGGGTCCGTTGGTCTCCCTCGCTTTGAATGAGACGAGACGTCTCCCCACATCTTGTACTTCTCTCACGTCTCTCTTGCTCATTCCCACTGTCAGTATGACGTATAACTCCTTTACTCTCCGGCCTGTTACCATCCCACTCCTGACTGCTTGCGCTAGCCCCGCAGTGAGACAATGTTCCGTTGCCTCTGCTTCCCCATTCTGCTTCTGCTCTTGGCCTGCTGGTTGGTGCTTCTGTGGACCCATCCCATTTTCTCAAGTCAGCCCTCAACTCCTTAAAGGATTTCGGCCGTGGTCCCCTCAGGTCCATCGGCCCTCTCTGACCCCCCTGTTCTGCTGCGGGACCCACTGCTGGATCAAATGGGGTGCTCCACGTCACTGGTCCTGGCAATTGCCTCCAGGCATTTGTCGTGTTATTTCTCCTTTCCATTTCAGCTCTCTCTCTATCTAACCTCATCTGTTCTTCCTCTCTCTCTCTCTCGGGGTTGTAAATCGATACTATAGGACCTATGGTAACGGGTACTTGTAGAGCGTCTGGCAACCCATAGGACTCAACCCTCTCTGTTTCCGGTACCTTCTGCACCACAAACCTTCCGACTACTCTCGGTACTGTACTAGGCTGAGGTGCCTCTTCACCTTTGACAGGTGTCCATTCTGATATGGGGAGTGGTACATACCCCTCTATGGCAGCCCCATCATCCCTTGCAAGTCCCCTATCCTCCATTCTCCCAACGTTCGGAGGCGGTCTATCTATCAACAACCTATTTATCAAGTTGTCCTCTGACTCGCTCTCCTCATCCTCTTCCATGAGCCTCTGTTCTCCTGTCACCTCTCTCACTGGGTATAACTTGTCCACCTCAATAGCCTGTACCCTCCATCTCTTGGCGTCCGCATCCCATTTGGCATCTCGCACTGCCCTTACTGAGCGCTTCAACCTTTCTTGGCGCCTGTTCAGATTTCTGTCGTGTGCCGCCCTAAGCCACGCATTAAGGGCCTCAAACTGTGTTGGTCTAGGCGGAGGATTCAATGAGGACATAATTGATTTCAGCCGATGTAACGCCTCTAACCTGAACGTTCCATACTTAGGAAACGTCAGTTCCTCATTCCCTTCCGAAATCTTACTCCATTCACTAATCCATAGTATCGTATGCAAGCCAACATTCGTTGCCATATAGTAAGCTGGTGTACCCTCTGGCGGTGCCTCTTCCCTGTAATAAGACTCTCCTCTTTTTCTCTTGAAAATCCCTCTCAAACATTTAAAACACTTCATGTTCAAAACCTACAAAATTTCTATTTTCTCCGCGTTTGTTTACTTCCTAACGACAATCCACCAATCTCAGCACGGTTCTCGCTAACTGGCCTATCAGAACGCGACTTCTCACTGACGTCACACCAGCCGCCCAATCTCAGCGCGGCTCTTGCCGACATCAGACCAACCGTCCTATCACGTCGCGGCTCCTCACTAACCGCCCTATCTCAGCGCGGCTCTTGTCGACGTCACTCGTCCCCCTTCGCAGCGGTTTCCCTCCTTTCTCAGCTCGTCTCCGCGGTCATGCATTCGTCCCATTCATACTCCGAAAAATGATTACTTCCGTCCAAGCGATCACTTTTCTTTGACTGTACGCCCACAGTCTATCTGTAATTGTCACCTTAACTGACGAAATATCTTTCCGTTTACGTCCAGACAATCGCCTTCTCTGATAGGTTACTTACACACAGTAACTTTCGACCAGCGTCCGTTACTCACGCACTCTCTCTTACACTCCCCCTATCTCGGTCCTGCGGCGGTCAATGGTACCTCATGACCCCCTTACTCTGGTCGACAATTACTCTGGATGTTCGATACACCCGAACCACTTAAGCTCTACTCCGAACTTAAGATTTTACCAAGTTGCGCGCGCTCACAACCTTCTCACAATCACGCTACAGGCATTCAACTCCGCAAGACATTACAGTACAGATACAACACAAAACACCGCAATCTGTCCACGCATGACCCTTGTTATACTCACTCTCGTCCGATACTGCTGCTTTTCTCTCTCCGTCAGCGCCTTCTTCGGCAGGCCACCTCTCGAACTCTAGGGACCTTGGGGTAAACTAACCTAGTCTAGATCACCTTCCTCAAGAAGGTAACCATCCTAATCTGCTACCAACTGTTAACGCGGGATTTCTGGTCTATTATTATCTTACCAGATCCCAGCTCAGGTCGACTGAATCGTTGGTACCTGTCATTGAGTAAAAGGCAATCCACTACTAGGTTAATCAAGAAAGAACTTACACCACTCTAAAGAACCACTGACTACAAATAAGTTTAAAGATTTATTATAAAGCCAAAAGTATCTGAAGATACAAACATCTCAGAATAAGATTCAAAAGATATACAGGTATCAATATAAAAAGAAATTCTCTAAATGCTCTTAATCGGCAAAAGGAAATTATCAAAAATATCTCAAATACCATGAGAGTTGCAAGAATCGCTATGAGTTGCAACTTGAGAGTCATTTACAGAAAAGAAAAATACAAGTTAGGCTGTCCCTACACTAGACTAAGTGACATCCCTACTTAACAAGATCTTTACCTAAAAAGGTGTCAGCAGTGGTGACTTCCAAAGAAGATCACACACTTCCCTTAGTCTTTGTCTCAAAGTCTAAGTCTTGCAGTTCCCGATCTGCCTACCCATCCGCTCTCTTAGGTTCCTCAGATCATCTGCTCTAACTCCACCCCGGGGTGCTGTCCCTAATACAAAGTCACATTTCCAATAGGAACGCCCCTGGAGACGCCTCTCACGTGGTGTAGTTTCGGGCGGCAAATTCCATGCTGGTGCTCCTCGGGACTCTTCATTAAAGTTGACCTTGCTTCCCAGGCTTCTCTCCGACCAGGCGGTACCCCCTAAAATTCCTGAAGACTCCTACAGGCCTGTGCCTGGCGTCTCTGAACAAAAGTCTATTCATCATTTCTGATTAAGTCCCCCTCGCACCTGCAAACAGACACTTTCTCGGTAGGCCCCAAATTCCGGCCTCTACCATATCTAGAAGTCGTAAAACATTTTGAACAGACCTTTCGTTCGTGCTCTGTGCGACCTCTCCTTAACGAGCACATGCAGATCAAAGAAGCGACTTTATCTATTCAGGCCTACTAGAATTACATGAAACGGGCCTCTGCAATATACACATTTAATTTCTTTGTTTAAACAGTATTCTAACTAACACACATTACTAAAATGTAACACATCTATTTAAAACATATTTCAATTCTATGGTTAATAATACTTTGCAGTAAAATGACATTAGAATCCAAGTTACTTAAAAGTGTAGCAGAATCTTTCGTTTCTTGTGAACTGCCATGTGGCCTACACATTTTCATGGTTTGCAGAATTACATTTCTTTTTCACACAGCCCCATAACGTGTGACTCCAACATCATTCTAACATTTCTACATCTCTACATTAGTTTTTCACACTGATATATGTATCTCTATTCTAATTAAACACTCATGTATATATTTTCTCTATATAAGTTTGACACTCTTGTATATTATCTACTAGACTAATACAACGTGCTTGTAAATATGGTGCACTTCTACATTTTTCAGATTTGTGCTCTCTCATTTGTAAATAATAACCATGGGGCCTCCAACGAGAACAACTGCATTATCAGAAAAATGTCATGATTGGCACTGAAGACGAAGGCTCTACGGGTATCACAACACTTGACATCTCAATTCATCTGCCTCAAAATCAATCACAGTTAGTGAATCGTGTAGATATATTTGGAGTAAATACCGTATTTAATGTGACCTGGATTTAGATAATACGTTGATTCCCGAGGAGGCGCGCCTATGTTTCAGGAAACTTCAAAAACAGAAGGTGCCCCTCAATCCAAGCCAACGTTTTCAGAGCACAATGCTGCTTCCGCCGCCTACCTATCGCCTACGCAGTACCTGACAGAATAAATGCCTTTGATGAGTGTCCAGTGAACAAACATACCCCAAGAGGAGGAGGGGATCAGAGCACAGGGGCAACAGAGGAGAAGAGATCACAGGAGCGCAGATCAGGGCACAGAGGCAACAGGGGAGAAAAGATGAGAGCACAGAGGCAGCAGAGGAGAAGAGATCAGAGCACAGAGGCAACAGAGGAGAAGAGATGAGAGCACAGAGGCAACAGAGGAGACGAGGTCAGAGCACAGAAACAACAGAGGAGAAGAGATGAGAGCACAGAGGCAACAGAGGAGAAGAGATGAGAGCACAGAGGCAGCAGAGGAGAAGAGATGAGAGCACAGAGGCAACAGAGGGGAAGAGATGAGAGCAGAGAGGGAGGAGGGAGGAGAGAGGAGAAGAAGCAGAGGGAGGGCCAGGGGGAGGAGGAAACACCGACATGGAGGGGGGGGACGGGAGGGTGCGGGGGGCACGAGAGGGCAACAATGCCATGGGAGACAGAGAGGAAGGAGGGAGCAGCGGGAGGAGAAAGGAGAAGGGACCGAGGGGACACACGGAGATAAAATCAGGAGCAAGAGAGGAGAAGAGGCAGAGGGAGGGCCAGGGGAGGAGGAAACACGGACATGGAGGGGGAGAGGGAGGGGAGACGGGAGGGTGCGGGGGGAACAAGAGGGCAACAGTGCCATGGGAGACAGAGAGAGGAAGGAGGGAGCAGCGGGAGGAGAAAGGAGAAGGGACCGAGGGGACACACGGGGATAAAATCAGGAGCGGGTGAGGGAAAGGGGAGGAGAAAGAGGCGGGGGAAAGAGAGCATTGAAAGGAAATGAGTCGGGACGAGGGGAGGGGGGGAGAAGAGAGAGAGAGATACGTACAGAAGAGAAAGAAACATATGAGGCAGGTAATCAGTGGAGAAGACGCCTGAAGCAGGAGGGTGAAGAAGAGAGGAAACAGAAAGAGAACGGAGGAAGAAAGGGAAAGACAACAAGAACGGGGGGCGTGGCCGGGGGTCAGCGCAGGACGGACGGGGAGCAGCCACCCCCCGCCGCCGCCCGCAGCTCCAGACAGGGGCACGAGTCTGTGATGGGAAAGTCCGGGGGTTGCATAGTGTGGGGGGGGGGGGGCGATCAGAACCATGGGCAGAACTGGGGAACTCCACAGTACGTGGGCAATGCTCTCGGGCAGAACTGGGGGTGTCCATCATGTGTATGCATTCGGGGTGCATAAATTATGAACTAGCACTCACCTGGGCTTCCTCCGGCGGCCGTGGTCGGCATGGAATAACAAAAACAAAGCCAGAAAAAAAAAAACGAAACTCCGCCTACCGCCGCAATGACGACATCGCAGAGGCGGAGAGCGAAAAAATCTCGGGAACGCCCACGAATCTGGTCCGGCCATGACGGACAGATCTCTGTTCCAATGGCTAGCCTCCATTTATGGAGCTAGCCAATGGAACAGAGGGTGGGACTAAGCCCTACACTGTAGGGACATAAGATTTCTCCTGGGCGGAGCTAGGAGCTCCGACGCCAGGCGAAACCTAAAAAACACAGGGCTACTTACCGAAATGCTTTTATACAAGTAACAGTGATGAGGCAAACATATTGTTTACTAATGCTTTGAATAATATGTATTAATATCATCTACCTTAGTGGTACTCGTTTTTATAAATCTCTTAAGGGTGGAAGATTGAATTCCTGAAATTCGAACTTGTGAGTTGAGTTGTCGATCTCTGCTGCTGGCTCTTTAACCCACTGAGCTGAGTAACTGGTTAAGAATAGTCTCGCGCGGGAGATGCAGTGTCCTCAACGAAGGCTTTGGCCTGTTTGAAAATGAGAAGTTTTGTCTTCGACATTTCAGGCAAAGGCGCTACATCCCCTTAATGTGTCAAACTGAGAAGTAGAAAGGGAAAAGCAAGAGAAAGGTGGTGTTCCAGGAAAGAGGAGAAAACGAAAGTAGCGCTTTAACTGGCCCTCTCTGACAAGTGGCACTAATGTGTTTGCTTGTGAGTGAAACCAATCTGGTCAATTTGCTGCCACTATTTTGCTTTATTTCGTTATTTTCCCATATTTAGAACCGTTTTTTTTCCATGTATTTAACCCTTCCGTCCTGAGGCTGCAGTTTGGAATAAAAATGGCAGAGAAAGACGACATTTTAACAAACGTGTATCCATTTCACAGCGGAACGAATGAACGGGAGGAAAGAGAAGGTAAGAACTGCTTGCTGAAGTCCTGTTTTTCCTTCAGCGAGCTTGAACGAGGGATATCATGGGGTTCCAAGGACCACCTCACCTACCCCGCCCTCTTCACTCGAGCTGGCAGGAAAAGACGTGGTGACTAACCCTGGACGTAGTTCGCCGTGTAGCTACGCAGTGCACTGTGCACAATGCTGTTCGCACTGATTGCACAGTGCCTGATGTTTGTCCGGCCTGTGCAGTCATTGCAAACCGCATCTTGCACAGTGCAAGCGGTCATTTTCTGCCGCTCGAGTAGATTTCTACTCACGCGGCAGCTTTCTCAACGCGGACTGATAGTTTCTCATCGCGAGCGATCGTGAGTATACGTGACCATTCGCAATGAAAACCTGACCTCTCCGCGTTGAGAATCTCGCCAGGAGGTTTATTTTCCACGCTCGCGATCGGCAACTTTATGTTGCTGATAGCAAACGAGGAAAAAATCTCGCTGGGATGTCATTTTGCTCACTCGCGGTCGCCAACTTGATGTTGAGGACCGCGAGCAAGCAAAAAATTAACGCTACGCGTGTTTGCACTGTGCTACGTGCAATTCGTGTAGTGCGAAATAGCGCAAACTTTGCAAACTACGTGAGCATAGCGAAGTACTTCGCCCAGGGTTAGTGGTGACAAGTACCGACACAACTCTCCCTACCCCCCAGCTCTCCGCCCACCTGCCAACAAGCATTTGCAATGCAATAGGTCTCGCATTTGCGAGAGTTTAAGCTATTGGCATAGTAAATGACAATGCCTTTTATTTACGTTGTAAAAGCCAACACGTAAATAAAAGTATTTGTCATTTACAATGCCAATAGTTCAAGCTTTCGCAAATCTGAGACCTATTGCATTGCAAATGCTTGTTTTCCAGGTTATTACCCGGGTACAGAAGTAGTTAACGCTTGACCATGTGCCCCGAGAGGAAAGGTGCTGAAGGGGCTCGAATTTCTATGTTGATTGGATTTCTTTGAGGGTTTTTGTAGTAAATCACATCCTGTTCTTTCTGCTGCCTGGAACTTAAGGCGAATGCCAAAATCAATTCAGACGAGTGTTTAATCTGTATTTTAGCAATTACTGTGTCCTCTTCGTTTTGGGTTCGGTCAGTGTATTTAAGTTAGTGGACGTGGCCTTGCAGTCCTGTCCGAAGCAATGTATTGATTAACTATACCAGTAGCTCATTCCATCCCGGCTCTACGTTAATTTAGAAAGTTTTTTTGTTATATATACTCCACCAAGCCATGCGCCTTATACTGAAATAATTTTTTATGCATATTCGAGCAGCAATCGATCAGCTTGTTCGGTAACCGGCAGAGTTATTTGTACAGTCATTTTAGTACGCCAGATACTTACTGTTCCCTGCCAGGTTAGTGCAGCGCAGGTCCAAGGCCAGGACCCCTGGACAGGAGTTCCTTGGGGAAGGATTCATACACTGACAGCTGTACACGACATGGAAGGCGTCTGTCTACTCTTTCGTTAGGGTTACACTGCGTTAGCAGGTAGTATTGCCATTAATATCACCCATATTTGTTTCAGTGTCCATACTAAACAAGTTCGATGCAGGAATATTTTTTTCCAAATATAAAAATTGTGTTATCAGTTGAGAAGGATGGAAGTCCCTCTCAAATAATAAACACAGTCCTTATTTAGGGTGAACATCAAACGTCCTTAAATAAACATGTGTGTAATAAAGTGAAAGCGCAATACAAAAAAAAAACCACACACAAATAAAAAAAAAAAGTAACATTTAATAAATAAAATGAACCAAAGCAACAAAAATCCAAATAGTCGAACTCTGTATGAGTTTTTAAAGTTTTAGGTGAAAATAGCGCCAAGAAGCATAATACACCACTTGTGGGCATTTGGTCAGGGGGTTGGATACAGCGACCAGGTAAGTCTCGCTGAAAAGTTACCTTCTCAAGTTCAGCATGATCAGTGCCGTTTGCGTTGGTGGGGGCTGCAAGGAGGAGGTCGGGCATTGCGGACAGTTGCTACTGTAGCGCGAACAGCCGGTCGTCACTAAACCTTTCCATTGGCAGTCGTGCTAGGCTGTCCCTGTTGGCGCAAAGTGCAGGTCTCAAATTGGTGGTCGTCCCTGATGATTGCCATTGCACAAAGCGCGGGTCCCCCTTGGCGATCAGTGCAGATGGTCGATTATTGGCGCTAAGAGGTCCCTTCGCTGTTGCGTGGATCTCAAAACTTCTATACCTTTTATACAGCCTAATGAAAAAAGAATAGGGGTTCGGTGATCCAGCTACAGTCGCAGAAGAAGGGTAAAGTTGAAAATTCACCACCATGGTGAGGACTTGTTGGGTAATTTTCTGTATAAGTGCACCTGCACTGTCCATGCAAGTGCTTCTGGGAGGTAAGAGTTTCATTTGGCTTGGTGCATGAATCAAATGTATTGAAACCTTTTTATGAGTAGAGCAGTGTTTCTCAAAATTTTCGTAAGCACAACTCCGTATTTAGAACCACAAACTTTCACGATCCTCCAAGCTTTCCGGTCAAGAGGCGAGGCAATGTTTTAATGTAATAGTAGGCATGTTTTCAAAACCATTTGAATTACCAAAATAACATATTCTTTACAATATTTTAAGTCCCTCTGTAACAGCAGTTGTTTGTAAATGTCACAACCTTGACCATGCCTTTTGATACGTCTTTATCGGACTGTGGCCAAGATCCTGAATTGCCTATAAAAGTGAACTCTAGTACTGGCAGTGTGGGCTAAGAACAAGGGTGCACTGGTGTAATATCAAGATAATTCCCTCAACACATTTACACGTTCAACTTTATCTGGTCCCACTGCCCCTGGCTATGTTAATGTAAAGTTAAATTTTTGAAGAAAAGGAGCATATCACTAAAAGGTGGGACACGATCATTGAGGGTGTGGTGGAAAAGAAGAAAGCAAACTAGAGTTGGTAGGAACAGGGGGTTCTCAGGATAAAATGAGAAGTTAATTTTCAATGGTGTTTGAAATAAATCTGTATGTAATACAGATAACTGAATATGGTGGTTAATATATAGCGATATGTCACTAAGATGTCACTTGACATAATGTCTATATTAGAGTGTATATAGGTAGGGAGTATTTTGGAGGGATTCTGGGTAGCTTGATGTATTAAAAGGGATAAGGTTGTATATTGGTAGACAGGAATATTGTTAGGCCAAAATTCAGATGATTGATATATATGTTTTGATTTACAGCCCTGATGATGTCCGTAGGGACGAAACGCATTGGCTGGGCTGCACTAAATAATTCTAATGGAATGCAATGATTGATGAAAATTTGGATCCACATCAAAAAACACAAGACTCCGAAGTGATTGTTTATTGAATGAGGACTGAAAAGAGTTATGGAATGAAGATGACTATTCTTTGAATTTTGGAAAGAAGAGTATTGGTTGACTTTGACACGCTCCTTTCTTCAAAAGTAAAGCTAATCCGTTAGCATTGTGTAACAAAACATGCCTAGAAATGAAAGCTTTCAAAATGTCCTATGACATGTAGATTGCTTTCGTATTGTGATTATCATACTTTGAAACAATTTAAGGTATAATGACAACTTCATTAATTGTTTTTAACATCCAGTGGTAACTACATGTCCCACAATGCCCCATTGCGGGCAAAGTGGGCTATTAAGTATACATGAGAAATAAAAAAATGTACTTACTAACCATGATCAAGACAGAGTAGGTCGAACCACGTTGGTTCTGAGCTGCAAGAAATAAACACTTGCTAAAAGAAAAACCTTTGGAGTGCAACAATTATTTTTTGATGATATATATATATATCTCCATAATAATAATATAAAGAGAGAGCCTAAACCGTTGAGGCGGGTAAGCTCCGGATCCACAGCGCAAACCTGAACACCACATACAACATTTGAAAGGTCAGGCTAGGCAGACGGACATAGGCTATACAGAAGCGCTACATATACTTTAGACGCATCAAAGGCCGTTGTTTGACAAAGTAGTCCCTTGAAAGTAGCACCAGCTCTGAGGTGGGCGTGTGCGTTGAGCATTGCAGTGTTGAGCATTGCAGCCTGCATAGAGACGGCTGCAGCCAGAGATTAGCGTTTAATCACCATGAGAATAGCGGAGAATAGCGTTTGAGCACGTTGTGGCAGCCAGAGACTAGCGTTCTAGCACCGTGAGAATAGCGTTCAGGCATGTTGTGAGGTGTGCGTGCCATTCAGCATTGTTGTGGGTGTGGGCGTGTTCATTCTGAGACGTGACTCTGTTCGCGGACAAACACACGCTCAACTTTGCTGGCAAAAACGCTGAGCACACGCTCACCTTCTGCGCCACTGCCGAGGAACTTCCTCTCAGCAGGCACACAAGCGGTATTTCGGGATTTTCCCAGGCGGATGGGGGCCATTAGCGATTGACACACGCACACCATCGCCGGCACATTTGGGTACACTGTGCGTCCAGGGGAGCGGACATCCCACATCAGTGGATGCAAGGGGCAGCCACCATTAGCGTGTCAGTAGACATCCACAACACAGGTAAACAAGATTTATTTATCAGATTCAAAGCATTGCTGGCGTCTACTGACATGCTAATGGTGGCTGCCCCTTGCATCCACTGATGTGGGATGTCCGCTCCCCTGGACGCACAGTATCCCCAAACGTGCCTGCGATGGTGTGCGTGTGTCAATCGCTAATGGCCCCCATCCGCCTGGGAAAATCCCGAAATACCGCTTGTGTGCCTGCTGAGAGGAAGTTCCTCGGCAGCGGCGCAGAAGGTGAGCGTGTGCTCAGCGTTTTTGCCAGCGAAGGTGAGCGTGTGTTTGTCCGCGAACAGAGTCACGTCTCAGAATGAACATCATATATATATATATATATATATATATATATATATATATATATATATATATATATATATATATATATATATATATATATATATATATATATATATATATATATATATATATATATATACACTCAGCGTGGATGGAACTGTGCTAATCCTATGATCCTGTCCTATGCATTTATATGTATATATATTCCCTGAAAAAACAACTGCAAAAGTAACGTGATAGGTGAATTTTTCTGTGACAACATTAATGTTTTAAACTAAAAAAACACAGAAATTCACTGGTTATGGTAGAGAGCTAACAAAGTTGAGCCCAGACATGCACTAACATATGACATCACTCATTACATGTTCTACAACTTAATTTATGGGATCACTGATGACATCTCACATGACATCATTGATGGGATCACTGATGACATCATCCAATGAGTGTGTATGTTTTATAGGTTACATAGTGTCAGATAACTAACATATTACTTTTATACCTAATATTATACAGCCTGTGTCCAGGTAATGGGCGTAAGTGTTTACAAACCATATGTGCTCCTGATGCATCATAGTTGCGTCGAGGTATTGAACATGTTATAAATCTTTGTACTGAAGAGTAACTCTGGGTGCAGGTGACAATATGTTCCACACAAGCTTTTTGATACTGTAGAAAAAGTTTCCAACAGGGCAAAGATTCTAAATATTTCATATTAATTATGGTAAACAGCCATGAGTTATTAAACAGAATTGTCTCACCATGACCATTTCTACTCAACATAGAAGACTGTGTGCACCAGATACTAACCTATATACATGTGCTTGTTTTGCTTCAGAAGATAGGCTATCTGCAAAATTTTCACCACAGTATGAAGGCTGCAGCTATTATGATGTTCAGTACTTCCAGACCTTGGATATTTTAAGTGAATAGTTGCTCTTTGAACAAGTTTTGCATAAAGTGTACACTGTTCTGACTAGATACTTTTTAATATTTTGTGGTGTATTTCTCATGAGAGTTTCACTTTCTGCAAAGTGTGGTGCTGAGCAAACTCTCTCCATGAAGTAAACACTATTAACAGTTCCCACTTTTCTATTCATATTCACTTCGTTTCTCAATGTTGGTTCGGTGACTATCAGAGGTGCAATACTGGTAAAGGGTGTCTATAGTAAGGCATTAATTATGCAACCGGGCTTGTGGAACTTGGTTTTCCCTGAACAGTTGTATACCGATTGAACACCATATGCAAGATACCCTTTCATCTGTGGTTCATTGTCAAAATGACATTGGCTACCCATGAAATGTATGGGTGAAGGGTCAATGTTACAATTAACACAAGCTCTCTTTACCTATGGGAGTTGGATGTATGATAGCGATAAAGACGCTTCATATTATTCTGAATTTTGTTGTACTTCGTTTCATATCTCCAATGGTATAGCCTTTTAAAGAGAAATGTTACAGTTAGCTCTGCTTACTAGAACTGGTGAATTTCTGTGTTTTTTCTTGTTCAAAACCTTGATATTGTCCCTGATGAATTCACCTAACTATAATGTTACTTTAACCTTTGTTTTTTCAGTGAGTTTTTTTAAACAGATCTTTTTATCACACCTTACTAGAACGTTACTTTAACCTTTGTTTTATTTCTGTGAAGTTCTAGTTTTTTGTTTTTTTAATTAAAGCAATATTTAATTACATATGTAAAAGCAACCCCTGCCATGCAAGGCCAGGCTCGGCAGCCACCCCACACATGCAGCCAACCCTACACTGCGCACGACCAAGGGTTTGGCAACAATTCCTTGTCTGTGGCCAGGCCCTGTAGCCAACCTCCGTAAAGGCAACCAATCCCACAGTGTACAGGGCCTTTGGTAGCTACAAAGCTTGCAGCAAATCCCATGCTGCATACGACCTTTAGCCGTGTGCGGTGGGGGTTGGCCACAAGGCCAGGCCTTGTAGCAAACCTCGTAAAGGCAGCCAATCCACAATGCTCAGGGCCTTTGGTAGGGCACGCAGGGGTGTTGGCCACAGGGTCTGGCTGCCAGCCCCCTGAGGTTAGGCCCTGTTGCCAATCCCCCCAAAGGCAGCCAACTGCACACAGCCTTCAGCCATGCACAGCGGGGGTTGGTCTAGGGCCTGGCCCTGAGGACCTAATCACCGATGACCTTTTTTTTAATTAAAGGGTAGGGGCAACACGGCCCCCCTCCTTAAGCTTCTTTACGCTCTCGGGACTCCGTCCATCAGGGCCTTACATATAAATTAAAAGGAAAGGGGGCTCCCTCTCAATAAAAAGTAATATTTGGGACTACAGTGGCCTTCCTGGGGTTCTGTAGGTTCGGGGAGGGATGCCACAATTCCCCCTCCCCATAGAAACTATTTTCGGCCCCGGGTGTGCTTCTCAGAGCCTCTACAGGCTTGGGGGGGACACGCAGCCTAGCTCCCCTTTATGAACAAAGCCCCAGGGGCTGGGCTCCACAGGGCATACGTTTAGGGATTGTAGCCCAGACACCATTGGTTTTTTTTCGATCCCGCTAGAGATTTGTGGGATCGCTGCATTTTTTTCTCTGTTTTTTTTCTTTTCTTTTTGGCCCTGGGAGAGTGGGGCGTTCTTTTTTTTTTTTTTTTTTTACTTCAGGACAGGGAACTAAGTCCCCGAATCCTGTAATGGCTGCCAGCAACATTTTTCTCATTTTGCTGACAGTCAATAAGAGTGCTCGCTCCTGTAGGAGTCTGACTCCCGTGGGAGCAAGATGACCCAAAGGAAATAATGCTCCCTGGGCCAATCAAAATGCTCTATTTTTAAATTGGCGCTCCCTTCTGTCTAGATATACAATTATATTTGTCCCTTAATTTCTCAAAAGCTACTTAACGATTTACACCAAATCACAAAAGCGAAATCTGCAGGTCAAGATCTAGCTTCCTGTCAAATTTGGTGTAATTCCATTCTGCAGTTTTTGCTGTAGACTTGTCTAATGAAGTCTATGCAAATTCATGGGGATTTTGCATTTTGGGACCATCTTTTTTCTCACCCCTTTCTTGAAGGATCAATTGAAACTTTCCAGGAAGAAGCTGAGATGTAGGAACTTTTTTTAGAAAGTTTTGTGAAGATCCATCAAAGTTATTAGCTAACAAAGAAACGCTCTTTGATCATGCATGTGGGGAACTTCTTCCTGGTTTTGGTTGTTTTGTCCAAGAAAGACAGTCAGTTGCGTGTCGTTGGCCTGTGTAAGGATGTTTGTTGTGATCTGTATGACGTTGGACAGTTGAGTCATGTAGATGCTTAAGAGCGTCGGGCTGAGCAAAGAGCCCTGTAGTACTCTGCAGATGGGTTCTTGTGCTTCCGAGGTGCAGGTGGGCATGTTGATGGGTTCTTCCGGTGAGGAAGGAGCAAATCCATTCGAGGGCGTGCCTCTGGATGCCTGTTTCGTGATTTTGACAGATAAGAATGGGATAGGCAGCCGCGTTGAAGGTTGCTGATAGGTCAAAGAGAATGAAGGCTGTGTTTCCCCTTCTGTCGAGGATCATTCGGATGTCTGCTGTTGCTGCTATGAGGGCGGTTTCATGCTGTGGTTGGGTGTAAATCCTGATTGTGTGGCATCTAGAAGCTGGTGATTGGCAAGATGGTCAGAGAGGCGCTTGTTGATGGCTTTTTCCAAGAGTTTGGCTGTGTAGGGAAGAACTGTAATTGGTTGTTAGTTGGCGAGTTCAGAAGCCAGTGAGATTTTTATGCACACACAAAGGAGCCTATCGTACCTGTGGTCATTGGATGATATCTGAACTACAGCCCCACCTTCATCTTAGGTAACCCTGTACCCTTCTGCAGTACTGATGCTATTAGCATGCCATTCAGCCTGCAGACACATGCAGTCTGTTTTATTTTGAGCAGTTAGATCACACCTTTGGCTCTAAATTTTCATAGCTTAGTTCCAATGCTACAAATTTCTAGTACTTTATTCAGTAAAAATTATATTTCTTTGCATAAGCCTTGACAAGTGCTATTCTCTGTGCTGGGCTTTCAGAAGTGGCCAGGTTCAATTCTCATAGGTTCTGTTAGAGGACCCAGGTCACAAAAAAGAAGGGTCTCCCTCCTCTTTTATTTACCCGCTGGGGTTGTAGAGCTTTTACATTTTTGACATTTTTAAGGTTTTATATAGCGCTAGCTCCACCCGAGGGTATCAGAGCGCTTTACATCAGCAATGGAAGTACACAATAAAAATAATCATGGCAGTTGAACGAAACGGGTTATACAGGTGCTTAAACCAAAAAAAAAAAATACAGGGAGTAATTTAGTGAACATAGTGATTAGAGGTACATATAGATGGAGCTATCGATAGAGAAGCAAGTTGCCGGAACCAGGATGTTATTGAAAATAGTAAATTTAACAGTATGTCAAGGAGGATTCAAAGGACATAGTAGGTAGTGGGTGGTAAAGAGAGGGGGAAGGGGGAGAATGGTGTGACAAGAGAAAAAGAAAGGGAGGGTGAATGTGGGAAGGGGGAGAAGTCTAAGTAGGGAGAAGGAGAGGTAGTCAGAGAGGAGATCCCGGATTTAATGTTCTCAAAATTTAGTGAGCAAATGAATTTTAAGGTCTTTTTTGAATCTGGAGTAGGAGGGGTTGCAACCAAGGTCTTTGGGTAGGGCATTCCAAATGGTTGGGGCCTTACCAGAGAAGGAGCGGGATTTCGAAGCAGCTTTTTTGAGTAGGGTGGGTATGAGAAGAAGAGTGTTGGTGCTTCTCAGCGTTTGGGCACAGACAGCTTTTTTAAGTTTAGTTGAGAGGTAGGATGGGGTCTTCTGGTAAAGGGCTTTGTGAGTAATACAGGCAATTTTATAGGAAGATCTTCCTTCAATGGGGAGCCAATTGAGGGACTTGAGGGCAGGGGAGATGTGGTCAAAGCGTCTATAGTTTGTTGTTAGCCTGGCGGCGAGGTTGAGAACGGATTTGATGGGGGCCAGGTGGATTTTGGGGGTGCCAGAGAGAAGGGCATTACCATAGTCTATTTTGAATAGAACAAGAGACTGGAAAATTAATTTAAAGTCTTCAGCTGGGATAAAAGGTTTGATTTTTTTGAGATGCCGGAGAGTGAAAAGTGCACTTTTTGCTGAGTTCTTGACATGGGAATTTAGTGTGAGTTTATTGTTGATGGTGATGCCGAGTGATTTAACCGAATCAGTTAGGGAGAGAGAGCGGTTTAGCGTATTAAGGTCGGCGATCCACAATTGGATGGGGAGAGGGTTGTTTTTAGGAGAGAAGAGGATGATCTCAGTTTTGTTCGGGTTGAATATCAGATGATTGTTGTGGAACCATGTTTGGATCTTGGTTAAGGCAGTGTTAAGGTGCAGGATATCCGTATGCAATTTGATTTTATAGTACAATTGGGTGTCGTCCGCATATAGGTGGTAGTTGATTTTTTCTTGTTTGAGTATCCGGGTAAGGGGTTCCATAAAGAGGTTAAAGAGAGCGGGAGAGTGGATGGATCCTTGAGGGACACCAAGGGAGACAGAGGTTGGGCTAGAGAGGCAGTTTTGAATTTTAATTTGTTGGGTTCTATGTTGAAAGTAGGAGGTGAACCAATTAAGGACAGTGCCACAGAGGCCGAAGCGATTTTTGAGTGTGTTAAGTAGGGTCGGGTGGTAAACTGTATCAAATACTGCATAAAGGTCAAGACGGATGAGTAGGTAGGTCTCGCCTTTGTCCAGGGCTAGGTGAATATCATTGACTATATTGAGAAGCGCGGTTTCCGTGCTGCACCCTTCCCGGAAGCCAGATTGAAGGGGGGTCAAGCAGGTTGAACGTGTCAATGTGTTGTCCAGTTGGAGAAGGGTGCATTTTTCCAGGATTTTGGAGAGGAGGGGGAGGTTGGAGATGGGACGGAGATTATTAAGGTTTTTGGGGTCAGCTTTGGGATTTTTGGGGATTGGAGTGATTTGCCCGAGTTGAAGGGAGATGGGCACACTCTCTGTTGAGAGGGAGGCGTTGATGTTGGTCCAGTAGGGGACGATGACATGTTTGAGATCTTGGATGAGTGCGGAAGGGAGTGGGTATTTGGTGTGGGAGGAAGGTTTGATTTTGGCTAAAATGTTGAAGACCTCCTGTTCAGGTACAGGGTGAAAATTAAGCCATGAGGCGTTATTTTGAAGCAGATGGGAAATGGGTTCCGGTGGGCTAAGAGAAGGGAGGGGGGGGAGAGGGGGTCGGGAAGTGTTCAAGGGGAGAGGGGGAAGAGGTGCGGTAATCAGGGGTGGTTGAGGGGTGAGCGAGTGTGGAGTATCGAGGAAAGCGCGGTCTATTTTTGCGATTTTTCTCACAGAAAAAGTTGGCAATTTCTTTGCATTTGTTAGTGGAGGCCACCGGGTTAAGGGGTGCAGGGTTGGTTTGGTTTCAAATAATGTTGAACAGTTCTCTGGGTCTATTTTTGGCGCAAGAGAGTTGAAGACGAAAGAATGACGCTTTCTCTGAAAAGATGTGTTTTTTGTAAGAGGATCTCGCAGTTCTAAGCAGGGCAAGATGGGATGGGTAGGGGTGTTGTCTCCATGTTCTTTCCACCAGTCTCAGAGAGCGTCTTTCTTTATTAAGGTATAGGGTGAACCATGATTTAGAGGGGGCATTTTTTTATGTTTTAGTTTTCAGAGGGGCAAGTTGGTCTAACACCTCCGTTAGTTTTGTTGAAATGCTCCGTGAGAACATTAGCATTTTGAGCGGGTGTGGGAGGTGTGGGGGGGGGGGAGAGACTAAGTTGGGATTGGAGTTTGTTCAAGTGCGCCAGGAGGGATTTGTTTGACATTTCTAGCAACAATTGTAGCTTTATTTATTTTTATAGGGGCAGGAGAGGCTGGGGGGGATATTGTGAACAGAATGAGATGGTGGTCAGACCAGTCGGTGGGGATGATGTTGGATAGGGATGTAAGATCTGGGTTGGAGATGATTGCGTCTAGGATAGCTCCTTTCAAGAAGATTATTGATGAGGTTGATTGCCGGGTCATTAGGTTCGTTCCAGTGGAGGTTGAGATCTCCAAGGAAAAGGTTTTTGGAGCTGGAGAGTAAAGATTTAGTTAGGAGTTCGGAGAATTCTTCTGCAAAGGGAAGGGGTTCCCCAGGGTGATGATAGATGTTATGCGTTCGTATTGGGGGGGAGCATTTCATTTTGAGTTTGGCGCCTAAGTTTCGAACGTTGTGTAGTCCGTGTTATTAATAGGGGAGAGTTGAAGTTCTTCTTTAAAGATAATTGCTAGGCCACCCCCTATTTTTTCAGGTCTATCTCGTCTGAGGATAGAGTAGTCAGGCGGGACCAGAAGGTCGATGATGGGTATCGAATGGTCTTTGAGCCAGGTTTCATCGAGGAAGGCGATATCGGTATCTTCATTAAGAAGGGTTTCAGAGGTTTCTGTCGTATGTCGAACAGCTGAACGGCAGTTTACGAGCATGCAGGTAAGGGGTTTGGGTATAGGGGGGTGTATTTGAATACTAGTGAGTTTGGGGGGGTCTCGCGGAGCTAGGAGGCTTGGGGATTCTGCTGGTCCCCAGGATAACAGGGATTTTGGAGTGAGAGGGGGGAGATTCTTTAAGTGGGGGGGTCGTTAAGGTAGGTGAGGCAGAGGGCAGAGAGGTCAGGGGCGGAGTAGGTGTTAGAGGTTCGAAGAGGTCTGTGAGAGCAGGAGAGGAATGGCGTTGTTAACCCATGTTTGGGATCAAAGTGTTTTCGGGAGATGGTGATCAAATCCCCAACTCCTGTGTATACCCACTAAGAGATGTATTTTAAATGTCCTTAATTTGAAAATCTTTATTCATAATAAGTACAATAATGAAACAAATAGGGTTCCTTCTAACAAACAAGTGTTTATTATCCCAATGCTTGAAAAGTACTAATATTGTTTATATTTTCTAAGGTGGAATTTTGACTGAAGGTACTATAGACACTTTACATGTTCAGTGAGAGCTGTGGGAGAGGAGTTTAAAGAACAATGGAGAACTGAAGTAGACTCTTCCTTTGAAAGAAGGGGGCCACAAGTGTTTTTCTTTAAACACTCTTGTAAGGGGATGTCTTGCCTCACTTGTAAATGCTGCCTTTCCAAATCCCGCTCAACCACCCTGCGCACATGTATTTGGATTTCTGTCTTACTGAGCCAGATAATTAACTAGCTTTAAAGTTCCTGGTAAACATCTAAGTGTCGCCTCCATTAAGCCACTAACTACTGCAACTTCTTCCACTGCTGCCCTTCCATTGCATGAAAATGTTTGTGAGAAGACGATGGTCAACGTCAGTGACCATATGATTGGAACTGATATTGTGTGACATATGGTGGCACCAAGGGGCATTACACAAGCCCCTCTTTGTCATGGGGGGCACCCGACCTTTCAGGGGGCCCCTCAACCGTTGTGGGGTGGTGGGGGTTCCTTTCAGCCGAAGGTCAATGAATATCTGTGCGATATGGGAGACTCCAGGACCCTTCGTCCCATTCTGCTGGGGGCCCTATTCTTTTTTTGTTATGTCGCTAGTGGCACTGTGTGAGTTGGAAGGCCTGTAATTACCATATCAATCTCAGGACAGAAACCTAGACAAGCATTCCCACTGTGCTCATGGATAGGTTACAAAGCAATCTACAAACAGACATTGATAATGCCAGTACGGATGGGTCGGTGAGTTAATGCACACCACTGAGACACATGAATCCCAGCAATGCCAGCACTTCCTTCCAGTGTGTGTACATTGCGTACCATTCAATTGGGATATAGTAGCAGCTGGTATTTACAGCGCCAGAAGCGTAGTGTGAATTATACCATGAGAAAGAGATTCCTGTTATGACATTGTTTACATAAAGAGGTGAATCAGGATCTATTAGGAGCAAAGAGGAGGTACTCTTTAAATAGATGAATATTGGGCTGTTCGCTCGCACATGCTGCTCGCCTCTGTTGGGCAGTACCTCTTTCCAGGTTAGTGTGGCTCACAGAGCTGAAAGCCTGACCAATGTATTAAGAAGGAAAGCGCCGCCTCCTGAGGAGAGCAGATGACGAGGAGCTTTCTGATGGCAATGAAAACATTGGCATCGTGTAGACAGCGCAATCTGCCTGCAGAAAGATTCATGTTAATTAAAGTGGCATTGGAGGACTCAGGGAAGCGGCGAGAGCCAGGCAGAGCTATTTTTAGAGTCCCTCCTTTGTATTCGCTGTGACTCACTTGCTAGTGTGTAATGGATGATTCAATTGTGTGCTGGCCTGTGATGAACATTACACATGCCGCTGCACGCGCCACAATGGCCCAGCGCCTTTCCTGGTCACACGAGTGCAGAGCTGGGCAGAGGCGCTGGAGTGCGGAGAGCAATGCACGAGTGTTAGATATGGCATGAGAGCGTTTAACAATCAGTCTCTTCCAAATGTTTAATCCATAGCTTCATGTTTTATGAACTCGCTGTACGTCAAATACTGTGTGTGTTTATAATTAGCTGACTAGAAGACGAAAAGCGAGGGATTCATGTTCGAACTTTCTCAGAGGTATATAACGTTCCCATCAATCAGTCAGTAGTGTACTGACGTAAGACACGGTCTAGTGTCTGAGTTCCTGCTGTAACAATACACCTAACACCCACCCACCACCAGGCGTCATAGAGCACATGACCCTGGTCAATAAAGGGGCTGAGCGCACGTGCTCATGGCCCATTACCTACCCCCATACCATGGTGTCTGTGTCTCATTTACTGACCTGCATAATGAGGGCCTAGCGCCCTCACCCAAACCTTACAATGGCGACGAGGCGAAGCTGTGCCCAGCGTGCCACAGCCAAATGAAAAACGTCGTGGGGGAAGAAGATGAGAGAGCTGCTGGGCGACGTCGCGCCCCCTCCCCACCCCCCACAGGATCGGAGCGGCCCGCGGGGCGTGTGACGAGCCCCGGGCCTGGATGTCCAGCAAGAGGTGACCGGGAGCTGACCCCGCACCTCTCGAGCCCTGCCGAGTGCTGACCGCCGTGGGAGCACCTCGAAAGAGAAAGCGGACCGGACAGAGCCCACCTGCACCGGCCGCAACTGTGCCCGTTAATAAGCGGACCGACCGGAGCCCACCCGCGTCGGCCGCCACTGACCCCCACCGGGATGAGGCCCGCAGGCCATAGGTAAGCCCGGGCACTGGAGAAGCCTCGGGGGGCCGCGTGAGCCTGAAGCGACCCCCCATGACCGTGCACTAAAGCGGAACCCACCCGCGTAGTTATGGCGCCTGGCCGAGCTCTGACGGCCCACTACAAACATTAAATAAAGCAGTGCCAGTGGAGCCCACCCGCGGCCCGCCTGAAGCGCCCCCTGTCCCCCGCCGCGCAGCGAGTGACAGAGGCTGCCGCGGCGAGGGGGTGAATGAACCGAGGAGAGCGACCGGCAGCGTGTGAAGAACTGCCGGGCGCTGGTATGCAAAGCGGAGCCCACCCGCGAATGGCCAAAGCAGCGCCAACACTCCTACGCTAGCAAGACGGCTCAGAACAAAGCCAGCAGGCCCCCAGTAGCAGCACCAACCGTCCCCCGCCCCGCGCAGCGTGTGAAGTGGAAGGCTGCCGCGGGCGGGGAGAGCAACGAGAGACTGTGAGAGGCGGCAGGGCAGAGTGATAAGGAGACAGCGGGCGGCCCGTGGCTGTGTGGAGCAGCCACCACGAACTGAAGCAAGCCCCCCCCCTCCCCGTGCAGCATGTGTGACTAGAGAAGCTGCGGGCGGGGGGAGGAGCACAGAGACAAGAGAGTGCAGCCCGAGTGTGATGAAGCCTACCGGGAGATTGCAGTGTGAACAGCTGGCCTCCGTGGCAAACCCCTAAGCACTGCACGGGCATGTTACCGTCCTGCCCGGCCCAAATGGTGAAGAAAGCCAAAACTTACTCACCGGCGGTAACGTGGTGCAGCTGTGGATCTGGGAGCGAGGCGCTGCAAACAGTCCTGCAGTAAGGGCCCTAGATCTCCACAGTGCTGGCACCCCATGTCTCACAGCAGTGTGAATACGAGACTGGTGTTTGACCCAGAAGACCTCGGTGACTGCAGCCTGCTGCGGGGAGAGGCTGCCAAGGATAAGGATATTAAAAGGTGAGCAACACTGCCATCTAGTAGGCTCCGGGCAGTACGGCGCCAAAGGAACAAACAAGCTTTGCACAAGCCAAATCTAGACTCTTACTAGGAAAGTAGGCAACATGACCTGAGTAATGGACATCGAACAACGGCACACCTAAAAGAGAGGAGCCGGTAAGACCGCAGTGAGCCCTGCAACGCCACCCCGTGGCCAGCGAGCAGCTATGCACCCGCCAAGCAATTAAAGTGCAAGCAAGAACAAAATCAGTTCTGTCAACGATGTAACCCTGAAGGAAGCTCAGGGTGACGGACATCGACAAGTAAGCCCCACCAGGACAGCATGGCACTGCACAGGACGGCGCAAGGATTGACGAAACTCCCAGCACCAAGAAAAGGACGACGGAGCAGTAGCACAGACCACTGGACGCACTAAGCCAAACGGAGACCAACCAACGACAGCGGAGCGGCACCTGATGGCCACAGGTTGTCGTTACACCGCCGGAAGAAAGTAAAGGAGCACCACCACGAGACTCCCCACCAGGCAAGTGCGACACAGTGAGGAAGCGCGACGATCGCCGACACTACTCCAAGGTCCCAAGAAGGAAAGCAAGCACACCCCGTGAGGTAACGGGGGCAACCTGCACATGAAAAAGCTCGGAGCAGTGACGTAACCCTCCGCACCCAAAGAAGCACAAGAAGGGCGCGGACAAAAGCATCCACGTGCGAACCCAACAGTCATCCAGGAATGACGGAAGCGAGCAGGCCGGTCTGTTGGCAACACCCACCTCTGGGATGGAACGGACACAAGGGCCGCGGAAATCCAGGGGCAGAGGCCTCGGGGACACCGGTGGCAGCAGGTCCCCAACGAGAGACGGACTGTTGACGCTCGCCCTGAGGATCCTGGAAGACAGAAGGTCGCACAAGACGGAACCAGTGCCAACAACACCCTTTCAGGTGGAACTCGGACACGGCGAAGAGAGCCCGTAGCGACGTCCTTCAACACGTTGAAGAGGCAAGGCGGCATGTCCACCGGTCCAGTGGAAGCCTGGCAGAAGGGCCTCCGGGTCGTCCAGTGAGATGGGACACCCACGAGAGAGGGGTATCCGTGAGAGGGATAACCTGCAACTGAAGATCCCGTCAAGGACAGACACCAGTTTAAACCGAGCACTTTGACCAGGACGGTCCCGCGAAAAGTAACACACTTGGGACTCAATGTACGTTCATACTTCTGCACGTTCACAGGATGTGGAACAGAGCGAGAGAGACTGTAAAGCCCACTTACAAGCTGCAAGTCTGCCAAGGCAAGAAGAGACATCATTGCCAGCAATTGTAGTGACCGGCGGTAAAGAAGACTACGTGGGAGTCGTCGTGATTTGAGTTAAAGGGTTTTGTGTGAACTCTATTTTTCCTTCCCACAGGTTGGACTTTAGTTAGTGTAATTTTATTAACTAAGGTTGGGAGGGATGTACTGACGTAAGACACGGTCTAGTGTCTGAGTTCCTGCTGTAACAATACACCTAACATCCACCCACCACCAGGCGTCATAGAGCACATGACCCTGGTCAATAAAGGGGCTGAGCGCACGTGCTCATGGCCCATTACCTACCCCCATACCATGGTGTCTGTGTCTCATTTACTGACCTGCATAATGAGGGCCTAGCGCCCTCACCCCAACCTTACAAGTAGATTGGGAGAGCGCTTCTTGTCACCCGTGAGGGTATCCAGGCGCTGGCAGGGTCCAGTTGATTAGCCGGGTCTTCAAGGACTTTTGGAACTCTGGAAGAGATGGAGAGGTCGTAGATGAAAGGGAAGCTCGTTCCATGTCTTCGCTGTTGGGTAGAAGGAGCGACCTGCCCAGGCTACCAGCACTTTGAGGTTTTCCATGTATACAGAATGAAGGTGTTATGTGCAGCCACCACTGTCAGCTCTTCGCCCCTCTGTCCCCAGTATAAGGGCCTCAGAAACATTGCACGGGACATTAGGGCTCACCTGAGTGCTTACCAAGGATTAATAGGACTGTATGTTCGAGGCTCTGGAATATACACATCAAAGCAGTGTTTCTCAGCAACAAGAAATACGCAGAGGCCCAAAACAGGACATGTGAGTAGAAAACAGTTTCTGTGCACCCCACTCCTTGCTGTTAATTTGAGATTTGCCTCTTTTCTCTGAAATCTGTGGGGCAGTTTGCTGAAGGTCAGTTCAGTGTAAATGTACGCACATAGTGGACATCCGGACGTGACGCCAGGGCTGTGTCAAGATTGATACGTCTGTTGGTGTTGGTGTAACTCTCCACCTTCCCCTGTGCAACTGATGGAGCAGGAGCGGTGTTAATCCCTTAGTGCAGAGGTCTTCAAACTGGGGGCCGGGCCCCCCTAGGGGGGCCTCGAGTGATCTCAGGGGGGGGGCGCCAGGCTCTGGCCAAAAGAAACATTATGCTTTGTTTTCAGCCTAAAAAAATGAGCAGCAGTAAGCACGTCTGTAATGAGCCATCATTCACATCCTTTGTCATTTAAATCCTGGCTGGGAGAAGGTGTCAAAAGGGAAGGGACTTCAAATTTTCTCCAAGACCCACACTGCCATTTTGAATAACCACACTGGATCCTTTGCATATTAGTAAGGCCTGCCTCACCGGAATAGTATGTTTGGAAATCATGTATTTGTTTGCATTTCTAAAACAGTGACAGAACTTAGCTGCAATGTTTAAATAAGTCCAGACATATTTAAAAAGTGCCAGTTAAATAAAATAATTGTGAAATATTTTGAGGGGGGGGCCGGCGAATTGTTTATCTACACTGGGGGGGCGCGGAATAAAAAAGTTTGAAGACCATTGCCTTAGTGGGTGTTGATGCTCCTTGCTGGGCCTGCGTCTCTTACAAACACTCAAATTGAATGTAGGCATGTGGAACCCATTTGGTTCTACAAGAATGAAAAACAGTGAAGACTTCAACCTTAAAGGTTTATATTCAGATTATAAATTGTACAGAAATCAATAAATATAGCCAAAATCAATCAATCACTAAATCAGAGTGCAAAGGTCAGATATGGTACAGAATCAATCACGTTCAGGTCATCAAATTACAGGGTATATAATGGGAGAGCAATCCGGCATGGATTCACCTGCTGAGGTCAGTAAGAGAAGGAAGGCTCTTTAATTCATCCCAAAAGAGAACCCTTTTATTGGGTTCTAAATAATGAATTTCATACATTCAATACAGTTGTATAAGGTTCTCACAAAGTAGACCAATCAGACTGTAATAGAGCAAAACAGTTGCGAGTAAACACATTACGAAAATCTTTCATAATTCTACAGCATGGAGCTTCTCACGGACGCCACCTGTACTAGAACAAATATATCTTGAATATGTGTGATTCTGCTAAGTCATCCAGGTAAGACTTTGAACATGTGCAGTTTTGCTGACATTCTGTTTGAATATTCTTGTCTTGTCTTTTCTTGCCTGTGAAAATACTTTCAAACATTAATTTACTGTGATTTGTAAATACTAGCTTGTCTGCCTAGTACAGAATCTTGGCAGCAAATGTCTACAACCAGCTACAGTTCGAATTTAATTAGTGCAACGCATTTATTTTGGAAAAAGCAAATATAAGGGTATCAATTCTGCTTTTATTGCCTTACTGTTTGTTACATATCTCGTGCAGATTTTGTGTGTGTATGGAGAGAAAGCTGTATTGAGTTGATGTTTAACTTGATAGGAAGGGGTTTTTTGTTTTTTTTGGGAGTTTTATATAGCGCGAACTAGAACCGAACCGAATCAGTTATCAGAGCGCTTTACATAGCACCAGTTACGTTACATGAGGACACACTTTCATTTTTTTTTTTTTTTTTTTTTTTAGGCACGGGGAGATTAAGTGATTTGCCCAGAATCACAGGGGGTTTTTGGCGTCGTTACCGAGACTCGAACCCAGATCCCCAGGTCCGAGGTCGAGCGCCTTAGCCGTTTTGTGGTGTTTATTTTAATGCACTGCTTGAACGCCTTATCCTAATGACTTAATTTGTGAACATGTTTTCATTTCCCTGTGGCGCAACTCCCTGGTTTGCAAACACTGAAAGTACACCTCTGTCTTAAATTGGACGTTTTTCTTAGTAACTTGAATGCTGGAATTGCCGATTTCCAAGGCTGCCTAGTCTTGATTCCATCTCATGGCTGTTTCTTTCTCCTCCCTACACCTCCAGTATCCTCATTCCTCACTCTTGATTGTTTTTTTTGTATCCATGTTTCTCATTTTTTTACTGTTCCCTTTCTTACCCTGTCTCCTTGCTCTGCCTTTCTCTCTCCTGCTCTGGGCCAAAGTATGATGCTGAAAAATAATTCACAATCCCCAAATGTGAGTGTAGGCGCCCACCACCTGCAACACCCACTTACTTATATGCCAACATTTTGGAAAAGGGAAGTGGGAGATTTTTTTTAAAATAATCGGGAGAATGTATTTCTCCCATTAACATCTGTTGCAGTCTGCATCTGGTCTATTGGCATGTATTAGACTTGTAAGTGTGCTACTGCACACTTGCAAAATGCTAACGTATATTTGCATTCCTGCATATCAGAAATGCAAAAGTAAATTTTCCCTTACCTGTCAGGAGCACATGGCAGGCAGAGAGAGTGTGACAAAAAATCGTGTGCACTGTTCTGCAGGAGCAGGTTACTGGCAGGGCATAATCCGAGTCACACAAGACCAGTCTCTGCAGTCTGAAGCCCGCTGAGGAATCCGGTTTTGCATGCAGGTATCCGGAGACAGGATAGTAGCCTTGAAATCGGTAGGCTCCTTCCTGAATTGAGAGGGTTGGCATTTATGCACCCAACCAGGGCTTTAAGTGGAATGAAAAAAATAGGGAGTCTCATAAAGGGGCGTGGCTAATGTAATTAAGGGCATGGCTTAAAACACGTAAGCTAAAAATCTGTGTTTAGCATAGTGTGCCACAGATTTGTATTTTGCTGTTTCTGTCATTGCATCCAGATGTGATACAACGCGTAATATCATACCTACAACAAGTCAGGACTATTGGCTTTGTCAGTGGTTGTTAGTTGCATAAGATAAATAAGCAGCAACTATGGCTTGTATATAATATTGAAAAAGCTTCCACTTACAGCCCTGGTGACACCACGACAATGTTGCTGCTCCTGAGTTTCAAAAAGAGAAGGGAGAAGGGAAATCCAGAGTCAAATTGACTCTTGTTAAAGGATTTCCCTTCCCTACAATGCTCACTTGGCATGACGTCATGCCGTAACTTCTCCACTAGTGTGAGAACGCGCACATCGAAGTGCCTGATGTCACAGCAGTCCAGAAAAAAATGGACCGCCTGTGCCAGGGCACAAAACAGAGCCCGATAGAGACCCGTTTTGAGGACCCATTTAAAAAACTGCTGGTGCTCAGCACCGGTGAGACCCGGACCACTTAAAGCCCTGCACCCTACACAAATTAAGTAAGGGTCCGGAAGGGGATCTCTCATGCACAGCAGCCCCTGTCCTTGGTTTCCCCTCTGTATGTTGCACAGATGAGCTGGTGCAAGCGTTTAGTGTTGTCAGTAACTGTAGTGGGAAATCACCAGCTCAAGTAAGGCATGAACTACGAGGGGAAATGTAGTGCGAAGTGCCAGAGCTCAGGAGTGTTTTTGCAACAAGGGTGTTGTCATAAAGATATGCTTTGCCTACACACTGTGTTAAGTTAGCATGAGCTTATTAGGAGTTTAAACGCCATTTTACCTTTCTGCTGCTTCTGCACACAACACATAATTGTTACTGTAGCTTTGAGCCTAGTAGAATGTTTTGCTTCACACAGAATAATATGTTATTGCTCTGATATCAGTTTTGCTTGGCGAGCTGTGTCTGTACAGTGAGTGCTGAAGCCTTCAAGGATATCTCGACACAGTGGTTGTTATGAGGTCTGATCTTCGCACGTTCCTAGACATAACATACATGCAGCTGCGGCCAAATTCTGGCTTTAGGCGTGTTTTATATTGCATTGCACAGAGCATACACACACATTTGATGGTGCTTCGCATGCAGAGAGCTGGTGGAAGATGATGTGATCCCTTACCACTAGGATCTGAGGTATGGGGCCGCCCTGCTAAAACCCAAAGAGACCTTCTTAGATATAATATAATATAATATAATATACTAGCAAGGCAGGGTGAGAATTAGGTGTCTTCTAGCCTTCTTCCCACTAGCATTTTAATATGCTTTCACCCGTTGTATTCTATGGACTAGTAACTATGCTGATTACTTTGTTTCTTATAATATGTTGGATTGTATTAGCTAAGATACTGCGCTTGAGAACAGTGCATTAGAAAATAAACATTTCAAATGTGCACGCGTCCTCATTTACTCCTTGTTCTGGATTGAAATGATTGTATAACGAAAGAGTGTTCTTGTGTTCCACGTTACCTGAGGTGTTCTAAGTCCATGTTCTGGTTTGTCTAAGCATTTGGAGTTTGTAATAACCAATGAGACACTGTAGCTAGTCTGGTAGGGGATTTTGGGTACTAAGGTGAGTTTTGGAACACCCTAATTCACTGAGGTTCCAAGTCTCTATGCACAGTTCTGTATGAGAACGGAATCCCTGCGACATGGCGCCCCACCGTTGGTGATCTTATTACATGACACTTGAGTAGTGCAACATTCAATCCTTAACCCCTTCACTATTGTTTCCGGTTAACGGTGGTATCGGAAAAACCTACCTATATTTACATAGGTCTTTTCAAGCTTGAATCTTTCGAAACGGTTTCCTTGATTTACTACCCAGTTGTGCTACAAAGTTTACTTTGTACCTCTTTCTTTCTGTGTCATTATGGCAGCGGTGAACATTCCGCAACATAGTCGTATTGCGGTGCGCAATCATTTGCAGACTTATAATGTTCCCGTGGTTGGCATGGCCGTAATAATGGTGGTGAGTGCAGAGGTGGCTTACCCATATGAAATTTTTTACTCGTGGGTGACCTTCCCAGCTGTGACCGCAAATACTACTGTGTTCGACACATACGCTCCCACTGCTGTGCCACAGGAATATGCTCCGTATAGGGCACAGGAAGTTCCTATTGATGCTTGGCAGCACCGCGTTTGGTTTGATGGCGCCCTACCCCACTCTTTGACAGCTCCGAGGTTAGATCCTTTGTCCATTCCAGGCGCAACTTGGCCTGTTTTGGCTGGATTTACACCTCATCCTCAGCATGGGGCGTGTACCGTTGTTGAGTTAAGATGACTATATGTAGTCGCAATCAGCGTGATTCGGTCGTTAGTGCAATACATTGCCCGTAATTGCCGTAATCCCAGGTGGTGCGGCGCTTCCTGCCGGATAGGGCAGAATGAAGTTTAGTCCTGTAATGGTCAACGCTGTGATGGGCAAGCGCCCCCAGGATAAGGATGATTTTCCTTTCTGGCTTGCCGAAAAGTTTGACCAGCTGGAAGCGGTATTTCCTAACACGACTCCTGGTGAAAAACACAGGATTCTGACAATTAGCATGCCAAAAGACTTGACACCATAGATTGGTGACTGTGAGACATGGGGTAAGACCTTTGCGGCAGTATATGCGAGGTGCTACGGCACTCCGTCTATGACTGTCCTGCCGACGGTCCTTAAACGTGTTCAGGATGAGCATGGACATGAGGCTGTAGTTGAATTGGGCATGCGCCTATGTGGCTCCTTTGATGTAGTTTCCAATCTCATTCTTGCAAATGTCAAGGGAGATGCGGTGAACTTTCAGGTGTCCAATGCTTTGCAGGCGATTCCCGATGTCGAGAAACCCCGACAGTTAGTAAGGATTATTGCGGCGGCTTATAAGACAGTGGGCCGCAATAGCGTGGGTCTCAAGCCATTTTCTACTAAAGAGAAGAAACAACCCCAAGGGCAGGAGTCAGAAACTGACGAACAGCCCAAGACCAAAAAACTAAATTGGCCGAAAAAACAAAAACAGGGTAAACAACAACAGCAGAGACAGGAGTCTCGTCCTGCATCTCCATTGCCTGCGCCCCCAGAACGTATTTATGACTTGCGCGATCGCGCGACAATAAAATCACCTGATCGTTTTCAGGTTTCTGATCAACGCTCTCCTCGTTCTTTTCAGGACTCATCGGCCTCATCGACCGGTGGTGGAGGTGGCGGCAGGGGTCGGGGTGGCCAGCAGGGAAGCGACCAGCCCCGCCCGAAAGACGGTAAAGGCAAGCAGGATGAATCTACACCGAAAAGACCCCAGTTTCAGAAAAAGAAAGTCGCCGCATTAACAGCGAGATATGCCATAGATAGTGAGAACGCAGCTTCGGATTCAGACATTGGCTCTGACCTTGCTGGACAGCGCGGCGGAGATTACCATAGTGCGAGAGGCCCTGCGTCCACTACTGAAGGTGACAGCGACTGACCGTTATGTTGTTGTGGAGACAGCTGACACTAGAGTAGCTCCCCCTGATACACTTTATGAAATAGTCCTGTTCATTTAAGGTGACATACAACGTACCATAAAAGGGGTGGTTTGGGAAAATCTTACGACTACCTATGACATTTTGTTAGCCGAGGCTGTGTCACCGATGAATAACCCGCTTTTTACTGTGACCAAGCCTGACGGATCATATCGTTTGGTATTGGATTACCGGCATTTGAACTCGCATTGCTGTACCTGTGCAGTACAGAATACTCACGGCTCTGCCTTAGTGGATAGTCATGTCCGTAAGCGGTTTAAAACCACGCTTGACATATCCAACGTTTTTTATGCCCACCATTTGGATGGTCTAAGTTCCCAATGGACCAGTTTTACATGCCGCAGAGTACAAAAACAGTTCTAAAGTTTACCAATGGGCTATAAGAATAGTCCTGGGGTGTTTGCTGCCCGCATAGTCTCTCTCTTGGAGAGAGTAGACCCAGATGTTTGTTCATATGTGGATGATATTTATCTCACGGACGACGAGCTTTGGGAGCATCTGTGTCGACTTGACCGCATAATTTGTAGCTTTGCGGACTTTGGTTACAAATTCAACTTTGCAAAGTCACACATTGCAGAGTACACAGTGTTGTTCCTGGGCTACGAGCTCAACAATGAAGGCCGAGGATTGGCTCCTCACATTTTGGAGAAATGCGCACAACTGCGCGCTCCGACAACTCTGAAAAAATTACAGTCTTTGCTGGGATTTTTGAAATTCGGGAGGACATACATTCCTGAATATGCCCAGCGTATCAAGCCTCTGTTTGCTTTGATACAACCTACTTTTACCAAATCATGCTGGCTGCCAGAACACTCAGCAATTCTCCAATCTTTGCAGGCTGATCTGCTCGAATCAAAATTTTTACTGACTCATGATAACCACACCAACCTGGTGATAAGAATCATCCCTGGGGCGGTGGGTTTCACTTACCTTACTTTTAACGAAGGAGACACAGTACCTATTGCCTACAAGTCACACTTGTACACTTCGGCTGAAATGCGATTTTCCACTGTGGAGAAAGTATTGACAGCAGTGCAGATGGCGATTCTTAAGGAACGTGCTCTGTTACAGGGAAAACGCATGTTGGTGGTAACCCCGTTTCCTGCATTAGAGGCAGTGACGAAAGCCAGTGTACCAAATTCTAAAGCTTTGCACCCTCAGTGGATACAATGGGCAGCATCATTGACATCTCCGGATGTCACGTTTATTTTTGATGCCTCCTTACAGTCGCAGGAGTTTTTGCAATATGAATTTGTTCATCCTGCACCTTTGGCTATGCGGCCTTTGGAAGATTTCAATTGCATCATATACACTGATGGTTCGGCGCAGGTTGCGCATGGGTCTAAACACGCATACGTTTCCGCTTGCGCCATTGTGGTAGGTGCCATGGTGAACGATGAGTTCAAGTCCAGAGTCGTGCACACGCAGACTATAGGGGACTGCACCGCACAATTGGCAGAGCTTCGTGCTCTGATGCTTGCATTGGAGTACGCTGATCCTAGTGTGACTACTCTTATTGTAAGTGATTCTTACTACTGTGTCCAGTCTTACAATGAAAACTTGTTCTTATGGATTCAGAATGATTTTCGTGATTCCAAGGGTAGCACAATAAAACATTAAATTATCTGGGTCCGTGTGGCTGAGCTTAAAGAGCAGTTGCCACTCGTGTTTGTAATTCATACTCTTGGTCATCAGCGGGTGAGAGTCCACGCTGTTGGCAATTCGCTTGCCGATGAGGCAGCAAAATCAGCAGTATCGACATATTTAGTTGCAGCAGTTACACGGTCCAAAAGTAAGATTGATGATGATATTTTGGCAGCTGTTGCTGCGACTGAGAAGGGAAGTAAATATCCTAAGGGGTTCCCTTCGAAGTATTCATACCACTTAAGTCCCGATAAGGTTCCTTATGTGAAAATACCTGACGTTGGGGAGAGATTGATTCCCAACTCGGATCGCAGAAATATATTGATCACAACGGCCCATGAAGGGGTTGCGTCTGCGCATGCAGGCGTTTCAGCCACTGTGGCTCCGTTATAACAGCGTTTTTGGTGGCGGGGACTGTACAAACAGACGCGTGATTATGTCCTTCAATGTGACATTTGTCAGCAGATTAAGCCTTCAACTGCTGCGCTTCCGCCCCATACACAGTTGTTCATTTTTAATAAACCACTTGGGTGTGTTTATTTAGATCACTGCGGTCCTTTTTCTTCTGATACTGTGTATAAATACATATTAGTAGCAGTTGATTCATGCACACGCTTTGTGTGGGTATGGCCTCACCACAGCGCTGATTCATGGACTGTCATAAGGGATTTGCGTGTCTTTGTAGAAATTTTTGCCTGTGGTACCTTCCATTCGGATCAGGGTCCTGCTTTCGTATCTAAGGCGTATAAGGATGCCATGGCTTTGTTGGGGGTCCAAGTCAAGTTTTCGTCTCCATACAGACCTGAGGGTAATAGTGTTGTGGAACGAATGAACCGTGACTTAAAGCAATCATTGACAGCTCGAGTTATAGGCATTGGCAGGAACTGGCTGGCCCACCTCAATGGCGTGTTGCTTGCTCTTAATAATCTCCCTAGAAGGTCTCTGGGTGGGCGGACCCTATACAAAATGCTCTTTGGTATCAAGATGTATGTACCGGACCTTGACGGTCTAGACTCGGTGGCTGTTGCTGCCTCCTTTGACGTAGATGAACATTGCAATGTTTTACAGAATCTACAAGAGACGAGAGACAGTCTTGCAAAGGAACATTTGCCCTCCACCTCGGATGATGCGTTGCAGATCCCGGTAGTTGGCTGGCTACCCCAAGTTGGAGAATTGGTTCGAGAGGAGATCGAAAACAAGAAAGAATTTGGTCCCTCTTATCGAGCTCCAGTTCCCGTGCTTGGTGTGAAGGGCACAAGAAAAGTCATTTTACCACCACTTCCTGGTCGTAAGGAAAACAGGTATATCTCCATTGACAATGTCAAGATACACACTGTCGTTCGATAGTGAGAAATTCTGTGGTGGCCTCGACTTCGAATCCTGAACCTGAGATTGCCCTCGAGATGCCTGCAATTTCTAGTCCTTTATTGAGTACATTGCCTGGTACTCAACTTGATGAAACTGACTACACTTACCCAACTGACTTATCGATGCCTGATTTACAAACTCGTTTGGCCACAGAATCCAGATTTACATTTGACACTGTTTCGCCCACTTCAGGAAAGCATTCACGGATTACAGCCTATGCAAGATTATTTAAAAAACATTTTTTGATTCCCCCTTGGACATATATTTGGCTGGTGCTTTTTTCGATTTACCTTTTTATGTCAATTGGTTTTGTGTTTTATTTTTTCCGAATCGTCAATGGACACTATGTCGAAGAGAGAACATGCATTCGACATCTCAATGTAACATTGGCACCCCATTCCTCCTCGCATATACTGCACATAGATTGAAGAGAGACTTGGCTTTTGTGAACATGACTGCTTGGCCTGTCCTGGATGGGATTATATGGGATGCTGTTAAATTTCAAATACATGGCCCCACTGAGGTTATCAATGTCCCTAATGTGCTTGAAGTTCAGCCCTCCACAGGGCTTGGTCGCCCCACTCACTGCTGCCGCTCCTGCCTGCCTTTGCCGCCTCCTGCCTGCAGATTCCTTCGCTCGCTGCCCGCTGCTCCTGGGAATTTCCCCTGCTCCTGGGAATTTCCCGCTGCTCCTGGGAATTTCCCGCTGCCCGCTGCTTCTTGGAATTTCCCGCCGCTGCCTCCCTGCGGCCCCGCCCCCCTGTGATTCCATTCGCCGCACCGCTCCCGCCACCCAGCTGCTCCTCCCTCCCGGCTCCTTACTTAAGGGGACCGTAGGGGACCACAGAGTGTGACCGCTCAGCCCTCCACAGGGCTTGGTCGCCCCACTCACTGCTGCCGCTCCTGCCTGCCTTTGCCGCCTCCTGCCTGCATATTCCTTCGCTCGCTGCCCGCTGCTCCTGGGAATTTCCCGCTGCTCCTGGGAATTGCCCGCTGCTTCTTGGAATTTCCCGCCGCTGCCTCCCTGCGGCCCCGCCCCCCTGTGATTCCATTCGCCGCCCCGCTCCCGCCACCCAGCTGCTCCTCCCTCCCGGCTCCTTACTTATGACGCCCCCAGACGCGCGCAGCGGGAGCACCGAATGAGCGCCGAAGGTGCGCCAAAGGTAAGCCCGTCTGCGCCCAGCGCCAGGACCCCTGGCCCTCCCCGCCGAGGCAAGACGACCCGACTAACCTACGACACCGCCACTCTCAACGCACTCAATGCCGGCCGGACCCACGCCTGCTGCCGAGCCACCCCGAGACGCACCCACGGACCCTTCACCTGCTGCACCTGCAAGTTCACCTGCCTCCGAACCTGCCCCGCACCCGCCAAGACAAACACCAGCAGCAACCACCTCAAGTGCATCCTGATCAACACCCGCTCCGTCCACAGACATGCCGTGGAACTCTGGAACCTCCTCGACGCTACATCACCGGACGTCGCCTTCTTCACGGAAACCTGGATGAACGCCTCCTCTGCACCCGCCATCGCCATCCCGGACGGGTACAAGATCATCAGGAGGGACCGCATCAACCAGACCGGAGGTGGCATTGCCATCGTCCACAAGAACACCATCCGCATCACGACCGACGCCAACGACTCCTTCGCCGCAGCCGAACATCTCCACTTCCAGATTCACACCGACCCTAAGACGACCCTCAGAGGCACCCTCGTCTACAGACCCCTGGGACCACGCACACAATTCAGCGAAGACATCACAGACTTCATCAGCCCGCACGCCCTCCCCTCCACCGACTACATCCTCCTAGGGGACCTCAACTTCCACCTGGAGAACAACAAGTACCGCAACACCACCGCCCTGCTGGAAAACCTCGCCAACCTTGGACTCAAGCAACTGGTCAACACCCCCACCCACTATGCCGGCCACACGCTTGATCCCGTCTTCTCTTCCAGCAAGTACATCACCTTCAGCCACGCCACCGGACTTCACTGGACCGACCACAGCTGCGTCCACTTCAGCTTCAAAAGATCCACGACTCACCACCACCCGCAACGGGTACCTCACAGGATTGGAGCAAGATCACCGCAGACCAGCTCACCACCTCCCTCAGCCAGAGCCCACCCGCCAACACAACAGACCCCAACGAAGCAGCCCGCAACTTCACAGAGTGGCTGACCGCCTGCGCCGACGACCTCGCGCCACTAAAGAACCCTCCCAGCAGACCCAGAAGCAAGAAGGCATCCTGGTTCACCGACGACCTCAAGGACTCCAAGAAGACCTGCCGCACCCTCGAGAAAGCCTGGCTCCTCGACCGGACCACCGACAACATGACCGCCCTCAAACACGCTACCCGCAAGCACCACCAGCTCATCCGCACCACCAAGAAGAAATCCCTGAAGGAACGACTGGACAACAACGCCCACGACAGCAAAGAGCTCTTCACTATCGTCAAGGAGTTCTCCAACCCCAGCACCGGCACCAACGGCATCACTCCGTCACAAGATCTCTGCGATTCCCTCGCCTCGTTCTCCCACCGCAAGATTGCTGACATCCACAACAGCTTCGGCGCCCCACCCACCCACGCACCCACGCACCCAACCGTCGAACCAACGCCCCCCACCGCCACCCTTCGCACCTGGACCACGGTGACCACCGAAGACACAGCCCGCACGATGAACACCATCCACTCCGGATCACCGACCGACCCCTGCCCACACCACGTCTTCAACAAGGCCGACTCCACCATCGCACCCCAACTCCGGAACATCATCAACGCTTTCTTCAACACCGCCACCTTCCCGGAGAGCTGGAAGCACGCCGAGATCAGCGCCCTCCTGAAGAAACCTACAGCGGACCCCACCGATCTCAAAAACTTCCGCCCCATCTCGCTCCTCCCTTTTCCTGCTAAAGTCATCGAGAAGATCGTCAACAGACAGCTGACCGCCTTCCTCGAGACGAACGGATCCCTCGACCCCTCGCAGTCCGGCTTCAGAGCCAACCACAGCACCGAGACCGCCCTCATCGCAGCCACCGACGACATCCGGACCCTGCTCGACAAGGGGGAAACAGTGGCCCTCATCCTCCTGGACCTCTTCGCTGCGTTCGACACGGTCTGCCACCGCACCCTAGTCCAGCGCCTCAGCAACATCGGTATCCAAGAGAAGGCACTGGAGTGGATCATCTCGTTCCTCGCCGGAAGAACACAAAGAGTCCGCCTCCCCCCGTTTCACTCCGAGGCCACCGAAGTCATCTGCGGCGTCCCGCAAGGATCTTCACTCAGCCCCACCCTCTTCAACATCTACATGAAACCTCTCGCAGCCATCGCACGCCAGCACAACCTCAACATCATCTCTTACGCCGACGACACCCAGCTGATCCTCTCCCTCACCAGAGACCCCGACACCGCCAGAACCTGCCTACACGAAGGGATGAAAGACGTCGCTGAGTGGATGAAGGACAGCCGCCTGAAACTGAACTCGGACAAGACGGAAGTCCTCATCCTGGGATCTTCGCCCTCCGCCTGTGACGACTCCTGGTGGCCCCCAGCCCTGGGCACCGCACCCAAGCCAACCGACCACGCACGCAACCTGGGCTTCATCCTGGACCCCTCCCTCTCGATGACCAGACAAGTCAACGCCGTCTCCTCATCGTGCTTCAACACCCTGCGTATGCTTCGCAAGATCTTCCGCTGGATCCCGACCGAGACCAGGAAGACTGTCACCCAGGCACTCGTCACCAGCCGACTGGACTACGGAAACGCCCTCTACGCCGGAACCACAGCCAAGCTACAGAAAAGACTTCAGCGCATCCAGAACGCCTCCGCCCGACTCATCCTGGATGTCCCCCGACGCAGCCACATCTCCAGCCACCTGAGGAACCTGCACTGGCTCCCCGTCGACAAGAGGATCACGTTCCGGCTCCTCACCCACGCACACAAGTCTCTCCACGACCTGGGCCCCAAGTACCTCAACGACCGCCTGACCTTCTACACGCCCACCCGCCAGCTACGGTCCACCAGCCTCGCCCTCGCAGCCGTACCACGCATCCGAAGAGCCACCGCCGGAGGAAGATCCTTCTCTTACCTGGCTGCCAAGACTTGGAACTCCCTCCCCATCCACCTTCGGCTGACCCAGGACCATCTCGCCTTCAGGAAACAACTCAAGACCTGGCTGTTCGAGCAGTAGCATACCCCTCCCCCCAAGCGCCTTGAGACCCTCCCGGGTGAGTAGTGCGCTATACAAATGGCATGATTGATTGATTGATTGATTGATTGATTGAAGTTAACATGGGGGATGTAGTTAAACAAAACATACGTTCTCATGATTGGGATGTTCAGGCCGTAGAAGTGTTGTTTTCTGATTTGAAATATTATGCTGCCTTTGATGCTGAAGATTTGTATTTAGAATCTGCTAACTATGGTGATTTATTTTGTTACCAACATTTTGGTAACCCCTAACTACATAAAACTAATTCCAGGAGGAGCACTGTGAATCATACACAATGGGAACATTGTCCGGCTCCAATACAAGGCAGTTTGAGTACCTTTTTGAAAAAGTACACTTATTTTACTGGTTTTAATCAGTCTAATCCCTCATCATTTTATTTTAAAATGACAGAAAAGTCCATGTCCAAGGTTAGACTTACCGATACTAAATAATTGTACTCGAAGTCCTTTCTAGACCAGCTAGCTGTTGGAGGCTACGAGTTGTGGAAGGAAACAATTGACCTTAATTCTGTTTGGGGTTCTAAAAGTTGGCAGGTACAAGGCACTGAGGCTTTGCACCGTACATGTCTCATCCCGAATCATATGTTGTTTTTGAATTCTACCATTTCACAGGCAACATGCTTTGGATTGGCTACTTCTAAAAAATTAAATACTCCTTCCTTCCCTGATTTGGAAGAATATTCAGGTTGGGGGTAATACTACAAAATGTTCGATTAGAGAGTTGCAAACTCTGTTGCTAAATTCGTCCTTTAACATATCCAGTTTGGATCCCAATGGTTGGTTGCTCTGGCACAGAAGTGCTGACTCGTGCCAACATCGTTATATGGGTTTGGCTGAAGGCTTTACACAGGTCATGGTGGATCCCCGGTTTGAGAGTGACCATTCTGTAACTACCTATTCAGTAGGCAAATTATGACAGACTTGGCTCAAACATTCGACCTTGGCGTCAGTTAAACTGCATTTATCTAAACTGACTGACGATGTTGATCTGAATGATTTCATAAAAGGCCCAGCTAAAGGTAGATCTAAAAGATGGATATATGCTGTTTATAACGAACTCTGGAAAACATCCCAGATTGAGGCGGCTACGGGCCTTAGGGCTATAGATCAGGCTAATTTAGAAAAAGTGCTTGCAGTGGTAGATAATAGCATTAACGCGCTTTCTTCCCGCATTTACACGTTGGACAATATTGTGCCATCTGTTGTTGATATTGTGCAAGATGAAGTGTCTGTGTTATACCATGGTCAAAATCAATTGCGTTCTGTTATGCAGTTTGCTTGGATGCTGCAGACACTCAAAGCCGGGAAAGTTCCATGGCATTACATGAATACCTTTTCTCTATTTGCCCCGTTTAATTTGACTGATAAGCAACGTTTACTTTCAATGAAGGATGCTTCTTTTTCCATGTTACATTGAACGTTTGGAATCTTTACCATTTTCTGTGGCAGAGGCCACTACGGCAACGTAGCTTATCCACGGATTAATAACTCTGCCGATTGCTCTTTTCAAATTAAAAAATTGTATGAAGTATTTTGCCATTGGTAGATACGAGCCTCTTGCTAGCTCCTATCTCCATGAAGCCTGGTCGCTTCCTTTTACATACAGATGCCTTAGGGAGGGCAAGGAAATTTATCTGAAAGGTGAAGAATACACTGAAACACCGGATCACTCATTAATGTGTAGACATATCCAATTACACAGCTTTTGTAATCACAACGAGCCTAATTTAGCCTGTGTTTTGAAAGGTACCCCCCTGCCCACTATCGTTCCCACATTCACATTTCTGGCAAATGGGAGTTATTCACTATTAAACAATGAGGATTGCTGTGGGTTAATAAGAGGCATTGCTTATGTCGTTACCGTCAGTGAATGTGTGGTTTGCTGTAAAAATGTGATGTATCCACCCACGCATGGGAAACTGGATGTTTCCATCTGGCCGAGGATTCCGACCTTGAAAGCAGAGTTCAATAAGATGAGTCGCATGAGAGCTCTATTGTCCCAAAAAGAAGTTGCCCTCACATCTGCTCGTGAAACATTTGTCCTTCACGTAGCTAACACCCGCACAGAGGTGCATGCTTTATTAAATACTGACCTACCATTGCATTTCGGTGAACTGATTGACACAATCTTCAATGCATCCTCCACAACGGGGCTGGCGCACTTTTTTAAAGTAGTTTGCAGCGGTCTTGTGACTTCATTTCAACATATATTTGGGGTAATTCCTGCTTTCTTCCATTCGATCTTTTCCAGCTTATTTGGTGGATTTCCCGTTTTACTGGCACTGGCTGCAGGCGTTCTTTTGCTGTTTTGTTTTATTCAAAATGGATGCACATCCTGTGTTCCAAGACGAGCTGTCGCGGCTGGCACTGTTTCGCAACAGGATGCTTGAATACTATGGTGCGCTGCCGCTCGCCACTTTAAGTGCAGCTTATGGATTATCGTTTCGATTTTCCTATTTTACATGTGTCCAGCCTGTCTTTCATTGCCTGAGTTGCGATTTCGACTGGGCCCTGGATTTGTGTCTCTGCAATACGGTGTCTCTCGAGGTGGATTATAACCAGCTCATGAGCCCCTTAGTTGCTCTTGAATTGCTTTGTACTGACGGAGGGATTATGGCCTTTGCAGCGATGCATGGAATGCTGGGTCGTTGGAATATATTCGCAGCGGCGCAAGATTTCTTGGCACACAGCTTCATTGAGAACCCACCGAGTTGCCCTCTGATGGTGCTAGAGGCTCCGGTAGTTGAAGAACATGTATGTTCTTTCCCAATATTGAATTGGATGGCTGAATTATTTTCGGATGAGAACAGTGACTTCCTTTTGGAAGCTGTTGCTGCTTATTTTGCATATTCAGTGCTAGGCTGAGGTCTGTCGATGCCTTTATTGACATTAAACATTTTTTTTTTTTTTTTCGGAGCTATGGAAAACTTTTTGAGCCCCAGACCTATTGACTTTGATTCCGGCGAACACTAAACTGTCATGATTATGAGATTTTGGTTTTTTGAGTGACCAAAATTTTTTTTTCACTTACTCAAATTTGAACTGACTATCGTTCTTGAACTCTGCATTTCAAATATGTGCCCCATATCTTATCTTATCTGTGCTCTGATCAAGGGAGGGTGTCATATAGATATGCTTTGCCTACACACTGTGTTAAGTTAGCATGAGCTTATTAGGAGTTTAAACGCCATTTTACCTTTCTGCTGCTTCTGCACACGACACATAATTGTTACTTTAGCTTTGAGCCTAGTAGAATGTTTTGCTTCACACAAAAATAATATGTTATTGCTCTGATATCAGCTTTGCTTGGTGAGCTGTGTCTGTACAGTGAGTGCTGAAGCCTTCAAAGATATCTCGACACAGTGGTTGTTATGAGGTCTGATCTTCGCACGTTCCTAGACATAACATACATGCAGCTGCGGCCAAATTCTGGCTTTAGGCGCGTTTTATATTGCATTGCACAGAGCATACACACACATTTGATGGTGCTTCGCATGCAGAGAGCTGGTGGAAGATGATGTGATCCCTTACCACTAGGATCTGAGGTATGAGGCTGCCCTGCTAAAACCCAAAGAGACCTTCTTAGATATAATATACTAGCAAGGGAGGGTGAGAATTAGGTGTCTTGTAGCCTTCTTCCCTTTAGCATTTTAATATGCTTTCACCCTTGGTATTCTATGGACTAGTAACTATGCTGATTACTTTTTTCTTATAATATGTTTGCTTGTATTAGCTAAGATACTGCGCTTGAGAACACTGCATTAGAAAATAAACATTTCAAATGTGCACGCGTCCTCATTTACTCCTTGTTCTGGATTGAAATGGTTGTATAACGAAAGAGTGTTCATGTGTTCCACGTTACTTGAGGTGTTCTAAGTCCATGTTCTGGTTTGTCTAAACATTGGGAGTTTGTAATAACCAATGAGACACTGTAGCTAGTCTGGTAGGGGATTTTGGATACTAAGGTGAGTTTGGCACACCCTAATTACTGAGGTTCCAAGTCTCTATGCACAGTTCTGTATGAGAACGGAATCCCTGCGACAGTGTAAGAGGTGCTTTGTTTTTAGATCTATTTACAAACATGCATATCTACATGTTTACAAATTCAATAAGCCTATCTTTTTTGTAAATACCATTTATTGGCAATTTTGACTGATTTTAGACTTGCAAGCAATCTATCAGACATGTTGGAGGTAAGTGGTAGAAGTCCCAGAAATTGCCCGTCTTTGAACTATGGCTAAATTCAGAGTGTTCAGATGTCCTTCAGAATTTGGAAACCCCTAACCCATTAAAACATGATCCATAGAGAGATAACGGGCAGAGCTGAGTTGCTGTATGGTACGTTGTTTTCTGGTTCCAATATAATCCAAGAATGTTTGATCCTAGTTTGATGCATAATGACTTTTTATTTTCATGTATACGGTAAGAAGACAATAAACATAGTGCACAGAATACAGCCAACACGTGTTTCACCCCTTCTCGGCGCGCAGGCCTGGGGCTTTCTCAAGGCGTAGAAATATGGAAACACAGAAAGAAATGTAGATAGAGCAGCTGGTATTAATGGTTCTCAGGTTCATTAAATCCACATGGTATAATTTAGTTCAGGGAATCCGTCCCAAGTAAGGGCAATAAGTAGTGGCCATCAGCAGCAAGCGCAAATATCTCTAAGCAAGTCAGCGGGTCGTCTGGGGGGGTTTGAAAGGAAAGTAGTACAGGATAATCCCGGCAAAACTATCAGACATCCATGCACGTCATCACACATCGAAACATACATGCTTCAGTTACCACATAGTAGGCATTGACATTTTGGCCACGAGTTGATATGGCGGTGAAAGTCAGTTTTTCGACAAACCTTATTCCATGGTTCTTTACTGCATGAGCAGGGCTTGGAACAGCTCCTAGTTCACTGGCCACAGGAACCGTAACTTACAGTCTGGAGGAATTAGCTTTTTGAAGATCTTTTTTCAGTGCTTATCAATGTTGATTCTTCTTTATCCAGAGGTTCACCACCTGCTGTGGTGTTTTATTGGGCTTTAATAATATGTCATCGGCATAGGTTTGGAACTGCGTAGGTATCATGTAATATCCTGCGTCAGATATTTCATGAATATATTGAACAGTAGGGTGATTTCTGGGGGTCAAAAGCCATTTGAGAGGTCATCAGTGAGTTGTGTGAGTTTATGAACAGAGCATGATGGGTGTTATTATTTTGGTAGTTTACTATAACTGGGGACATTCACTATTTGCATTGCATCCATAGTATCACAGTAACTGTAGTTTTCTTCCTGGAATATGTTGAGGAATATGCACTGTGAAAATGAACACTTCCATTTGCAGTTTCTAATTAGTTGCTAATGTTTATGCTGATGACATTGGAACTTGAGGACCTGGGTTGCAATCCTGTGGCATTTGACTGAAAATCATGGGAAATGACCTAAGCTGCATTTAGAGGAAAGTGGTAAGAGGACTTGAGGCAAAAAACAGTCACAATTCTATTCCATCCCATTGATTCTTCTCTGGAGTCCACTGCCCTGTAAAGGGCCAGAGAAGGCAGTTATTCCACTGGGGCAGCTGCTGTCGCTTCACCTTGCAAACACTTGTGGCAGAGCTGACTCCAATGGGAATGGCATTGCAGCGACTACCAGCCGTTCCCGACAGCATGCTTTTTGTATGGGACCCTCGTGTAAATTCACAGTAAGGCGGCCCAGACAACAAACCTGCTGATATTTCCCCCAAGTTCTGCAATGGAATTCCGAGTGCACTTGGAACATCTTCAGGAACAACAGAAGTGACAACAGCTCTGCCACATGCCGCCATGGACCATTTCTCCCACAAAGCTACTGCCGACATTTACACCAAGAGGTTTCAGTAGGAAATCATCCACATGCATGGCGACGCTTGAATGAGGCAGGCCACCTACCTTGAAAAGAGGCGCACACCCTTGGTGTACCTAAAACTATGAAGATGTGAAGTGTGATCAACTTGTTCACAGGACCACCTTAACCTTAACGTACCTAAAACTGCGAATGTGTGAAGTGTGATCAACTTGTTCACTGGACCACCTTAACGTACCTAAAACTGCGAATGTGTGAAGTGCGATCAACTTGTTCACTGGACCACCTTACCCTTAACGTACCTAAAACTGCGACTGTGTGAAGTGTGATCAACTTGTTCACTGGACCACCTTAACGTACCTAAAACTGCGAATGTGTGAAGTGCGATCAACTTGTTCACTGGACCACCTTACCCTTAATGTACCTAAAATTGCGAATATGTGAAGTGTGATCAACAGGAACACATTATGTACAGTTTCTTCCATCAGCTCGCACCACCTTCAAATAAAGCTGTGCCGTTGAATTCACCGTTGGAGAGTGTCCCCCTCCTTGTACGCCCTTTCGCCCCTCAAACAAGTGAAACGCCCCCAAGTGATTCCATAGGGACCTCCAGCCTTGAAAACATTCCTCAATCTCGAAGAAATGTCATCAGAGACGTTTTAAGGCGTGGGCCAAGTGGGCAAGCGCCCAGGGCCTCCATCTTCCAGTCCCCCTCCACACACACACTCTTACTTCCTCTCTCTTTGATCTCTTCGTTATCTCCACCTCTCTCGGCGCACATCTACCTCTGCCTCTCTCTAACTCACCTCTCTCTACTTTCTTACCTACCTGTCTTTCTCTCCCTACATTGCTTACCCTCTTTACCATCCACTGCTCCTCTGCCTACCTCCCAGTAACCTACTCTACCTCCTGCTCTCTACCCAGCCTTCTAAAGTCTCCCCACTCTCTTTCTGCCCCACCTTCCTCTAGTCCACCACTCTATAGTGTTGTATCTCACCTCTCTGTACCTCATGAATCAGTAACCCCTCGCCTTTCTCTCTGCCTCATATTTATGAAACTCAGCACTTATGAGGGCTTGAATAATTTGGAAATAAGTGATATATTGCTCTGAACAGGGACCCCTAAAATATGTTTCGCCAGGGGCCCCAACATGCTTAAGATGACACTGACGTCGTCTGCATTGATTTCAGATGAATGCCCCCTCATAAATCCACTGCCCCCTCCTCCTTGCAGGCTGGTAGGGGGGGGGAGATGTGTGCTCTTTAGGGCCCTGTGACTGTCAAGTTAGGTGCGCCATTTAAAAACACCAGCACAAGTCAGTAAGTGTGATAGCAGTTGTGTATTGTGTTTGTTAACATGCAGATTGCTTTATGTTTTTCGGTACTACAAATTAACATAAACAGATACTCAACAGCTTCATTTTCATGAAAAGAAAATTCAGGAAATGCTCTCTATTACATATTACATTTATTGTGAGTTTTAATACGTGGGAATGGCATGCAATGAAATCACCAGGACGCACATTTTTCTTTCACAGGCACGTATGACCAGGCATTTTAATAAGACGGGAACCCCATAATTCTAAGCACCTCCGTCCATGCAAGCATGCTAAAGAGAGAGAGCGCCACCAAGCGGCCAGCACTAGCAGATGTCCCCACTTATAAGACGAAAACTGACGTACTTATGGTATTTAAGTGGGAGCTTAGCTAAGCTCTGAACATTAAACGCGTTTGTTAGATCTGTCTTTTCTGGGAACTCGCAGCTTTTCCCCCCAACAGGTTTTCCAGGGAGAGTCGATCTTCTCTTTATCAGCATCTGTCAGGGCCTTGTATCTTTTAATCTCTGCAGCCGAGGTGATTGGATCAGGTAGGACTCCGTGTCAAGTCTTGTTTATTTGCGATCTAATGCATTCTGGTACTTGTAGTCTTGAATTCCATCAGTCAAATGAACTGATTACAACAGGTTTCAAAAGAATACACCATTGGACCCCATAGGCATAGCTCGCCTGGTGGCATCGGCCGGCCGTACAATAATTTGTATTTCTGATGCGCAAAAAACTCTAACTGAACGTATTGACATGGATTGAAATTGGTTTTTATTCTGCTTCGACTACAGCAACAGCAGCAGCTCTGGGTCATGCAAGCATAGCCTCTAGGAACAAGGCCCCGAGAAGGAGTGGAGGCAGTGAAGTGGGGGCATTGTCCGGGCCCTGCGCGTGTAGTGTACTTCAGAGTGTATTGGTAGATGAAGAAACCAGTCGACCCTGTTTATCTTTTAAACCACTGACACAGCCGTTAGTGAGGGGCCCCGTCGCAAGGTTTTTCCCCGGGCCGTAAAACCCTCTGGCATTCCTGCAGGGCTGGCCCTAAATCGGTCTGAGAGGCAGCGATTTTTTAAGTGGAATGAAAAAACTGGAGGGTGTCTCAAAGGGGCGTGGCTGAATTAATTAAGGGCGTGGCTTAAAAAGACACAGTAAGCTTAACATCTGTGGTTAGCAGAGTGTGCCGCCCGACTGGTATTTTGCTGCTTCAATGCAGGCAGATATATAATTAGGGCTCCCGGTTTTATGGTATTTATTTGTTTGCCATTTCCGTCTGTATTTATCCAATTTATTTTTTGGCCATTGTTAGAACTGGGATTTCTGGTTGGCTAAGGCTTTGCCATTCTAGTCAGGGCAAGGGGGTCACACGCCAAGATAACCCCTGCTCCCCCCCTTGGTAGCTTGGCACGAGCAGACAGGCTTATCCCGGAGGCAATGTGTAAAGCATTTGCGCACGCACACAACAGCAACAACATCCTAGGCACACTACAAAAGGAACTCCACACAAGGTTATATAAAAATAACTTTTGTATTGTCAAAACACACCAGATAGTAATCACACAATATACATTGTGCCAACTGGCACGGGCAATATTCACACAGGATTATTTACACCAGGACAGGCCACATGGGCCACTGTCAGAATCAACACTTAGCAGAAATAGCACTTCTGGAACTTAGAATAAGTGTAGCACAAAATAACAATTATAGGTCACAACCAGTAACCACTGGTAAAGGTAGGTACACATTACGCAATACTAATAACCATAGGCCTAGATCACGCAGGGATACAAAACCTCTCTAGTATAACACACTAGGCACAGCAAACTTCTAAGCATGGGCACCTTTAGAAGTATAACACAAGCATAAAGGCAAAGCACACTACGCAGCCATCACATTTAGGCCTACCTAGTAAAAATACAGTAGGCAATCTCCTCACTAGTCTAAACACATTAGACTCTGCCTCCTAAGAATAAATCACATTTAGGGGCGTACCTCACAGTGAAGTAAACTCTCACTGACATAAACCCACCTAGGTAAAATAATCTCATAATCATAGTAACATCACATGGCGCAAAAATCACATTAGGCAATTACCATTCTAAACATAGTAAAATCACATTGCACAGAAATCACCTTAGGGCTTTGCGCCCTACCCACATACCAGCCCCCAGCCCCCTGGCCAACTGGCCCTCCCAAGAAGGGGCTCAAAAGCCCTGTGTCCAGAATGTCAGGGCGCCAGGGGTGCGCCACCGGCGCAGACCTAAACGTTGCAGCTGCCCACTAGTTGCTGGGCAGCTGGGAACAACAACAGGCGCCTAAACGTTGAGCTGGCACTAAGTGCTGCGCAGCTGTAGAAGGCCTGGCACCTCTGTGCCATCTCTGTCCCTCCCAGGGACTCTCTTTCACATTGCGCCTAAACGGTGCAGCTGCCCACTACTTGCTGGGCAGCTGTGAACTTCAAATGCGACACGGGCCCTCACTGGCCCTCAGGAACAAAAACTGCACCCTGAGAACAACTCTGTGCCAAACATGGGAGCCAACTAGGCCCTTGAGCAAAACTGCGCCAATTGCTGGAGCCCTCTAGGCTCTGGAAGATCACCATGCTCATGGAGCACTCTGCTCCTAAACTAATTATGCGCCCATCTAGGCGCAGCACTGGCCCCCAAACCCTGAGGCCTCTCCGGGGAATCAGCACGGGCCTTTCTGTAACAATGGTGGCCCCTGGGCCACGCGGGCCCCTTCAGGAAATAGATGCCCCCATCGGTGGAGCAGCCCGCTGCCAAGCCGGGACAGCTCGAGGCGCAACAAGGGCCCGGGACCTCAACTGGCCCCAGGCAAAATGGAGCCCCCACTCACCGGGGTTCCGCAAATGCGGGGGACAGCGTTGGGGCAGCCCTCTGCCAAGCGGGGATGCCCTGACTAGAGGCACCAGCGTGGTGCTTTCCCGCAACCCCCTCCAGCCGATTTCACTTACCGGCTCGGAGGAGAGTCTCTCTTCGTTGCGCGGCGGGGCAGGCACCGGCAATGTGCCTCGAGCCCCGCTGCGGGGCAGGCACCGGCAATGTGCCTCGAGCCCCACTGCGTCTCCGCAATCTCCGTGGCGCCTGCGGAGCTCTCACTTCTCGGGAGAGCCCCGCCTTTGCAGCGCCAACATTCACCCGGTCCTCTCTCTCCTCGGGGACCGGGACTCGAAAAAGGCGCCGCGAGGCTCCGGACGTGCTCGCAAGCACCGGCCCCGCCCACCACCCTCACTTCCGGGTCACGCTAGGCAGCGGCCCGGCAACGTTTTGCCAGACAACTCGGGCAGCGGCGGTGAACTCTTTGGGGCAATAACGAGGGGTGGGCACCCTCGCAAGATAAAACAACCGTAGAAACGGGGTGGGCACCCGTGAAATAATTAAATAAACGGAGAGGCACCTGTGATAAAAATAAGTGAATCAAGGCACAAAGCAGCGAGGTGGGCTCTCACAATGACTGCATCAGGAGGGAATCCCTCACGTCTGGATTCCCTCTACCAGGGCTGCAGCCACCGCGCTGCGCAGCCCACGGTCTCCCCTCTCCTGGGGGTCGAGCAGAATCTAGCGCTCTGCCAAAGATAAAGCGCCTCTCAGCAGTCTGCCGCCACAGCCCCCCACCAGGGACTAGGATCACAAAGAAGTACAGATAAAGTGCTCCTGGCAGCAGCAGAGAGTGCACATGGGGACAAAAGCACCATACCCCCTCCCCCTCTCCCCCCCCCCCCAGCGCTATAATCCCAGTCCAGGGACAAAGAGAGGGAGCACCAACAGCTCCTATCCTGGGAAAGTCTTCCAGATATCCAGGGGCTGGGCAGGGCCCAGGGAGGCAAGCCTTCCCCTTGGCCCCAGCAGCAGCACACCCCTGGCAGATTGAGTTAAGAACAAGAACATCTTCAGGGTGTCACAGCACCCTTTTTATACAGCATTTCCCTTTGTCTGTGTCTGCAGGGTGGGGGGAAAACCAGGCGCAGCTGGTTTGGGAGCACTCTTGATGTGCTCAGCCACCCCTCCCATTCACTAGTCAGGCCAGGGTCATCAGTCGCACCACAAGAGGCGGAGCCAGCATTGTGTGGGGAAAGCCCAGCCCTATTCAGGTCCCAGGTGCACCACTCCCTCACGTCAGTATGTTAATCTCTCCACTCACCACTGGGGCAGACCCATCTAGACTCCTGGAGCCAGGCTCACCAGCCAGCTCCAGCCAATCACACGCCAGACACAAATTGCACTAACATGCCAACTTCTAGAAGTGAAAGTGTCTACAAGGGATTTCACTGGATATACAGCATCGTTTTGGTGAATTAGCAAAACTCAGGAGTCTGTTAGACCAATCAGGCTGAAACGTGTCCTACTGGACAAACAAGGGCAATTCAATTGCAAAAATAAGAACAGAAAAGAAGGGGGAGGGGTAAAAGAAAAAAATACACTAAACACGGAGGGTTCTAGTTCTAGAAATTGAGTTTTATCTGATTTTGACCAATACTTAAAAGATTGTAAAGGGTACAATTTAGACACAGTTGATATCAGCAACAATAATTATGACAAAGATGTACATCTAAATTAAAGCATACAGTGCATAACTCAAACATCAGCTCCAAAAATTCAATAAGCAAATATTATCTTCAAACTCAACAATTATTGCTTAAAAAAATGTGACTTTTTCATGGAGTTGACGGGACTGTCGACGTTTCGGTCTCTTTCGTTTCAATCCATGAGACCATCTTCAGGACAATTGGTTTTATGCAGGATATAGGGCCATTTGTTTGAAGAGCAACACGTGCAGTAACAAATACGACCGTGGAGCAGCAAGACCGAAACGTCGACAGTCTTGTCAACTCCATGAAAAAGTCACTTTTTTTTAAGCAATAATTGTTGAGTTTGAGGATAATATTTGCTTATTGAATACGCATGCCTGACCCTACGCTAAAGTGAAAGGGTAGGAATGCACCGTATTTACGCAATACCATACATTTCTGTCCTTTTTCCCTGTGCTGCTGCCATTTCGGCAGCCTAGCACCAACTTAGGCACCCTTGCACCAAGTTGCAAGGGTGCCTCTGTTGCAGGCAGGATTGTTTTTGTGCAGGAAGGGGCACCTTCAGTCACAGAAACAATCATATGAGGTGTTTCCTTTTTCTATGTGTGCTGCAAAATGCAGCACACATAGAAAGAGGAAAAACAAGGAGAAATAATATTTCTCCTCATTATGCCTCACCTTGGGAGGCATAAGGATGTGGCGCTTCCCTGGGTTTAGATGATTTTGTACATCTGGGGCAGCGTCAAAATCCATAGGTGTTGCGTGGAAACTCTTCAGTCAGTTAAGCGCTGTGCTCTTTGGGCACCTATTGCCTTCTAGCCCACAGCTGTCTCACACTTTAAAACATGGCATCTGTGGTTTTGTCCACACTGCTGGAGGACGTAGGTAACTCTTTTGATCAGGCAGTTCAGGGTGGCCAAGATCTGGCCAGGCAGATTTTATGATCTGGCCTGGACACCCCAGACTTCGTTGCATGCGCCTACTTCATCATCAGATGGCCTTTCTGGGCGCACTGTCATGGATTTTCCAGAGACATCACGGCCTCTTTGATGGACATGCCCATTGGTGGGCCCAGACACTTTTGTGAAAGGGTCAGTTCGGCCGTGGAGCATTTTAAAAACAACAGGGCAACAGTTCATTCCCTGTGCTTGTCCTCCCTGGTCTATCAGTTCCACCAGCAGCCTGTGAAGTTCAGAAGCAACTCTAGGGGCCTCGCATTCTATTCACGCCACCCTTGACATCAGGTGGAACCGTCAATGCAGACTTTTCATGGTGCTGGAGGTGTACCTAAAGGAATAGGACAACAGCAGCATCAGCCTCATCCTTCCCTTTCCTGCCAACACATCAAAAGCACTTTAGCTCGCCCTCAAGTGAACAGCTCTGCCCTTTAGGAGGCTGGACCCAGCATTACCTGCCCTGCTGGTATGTGATGACATCAAACCGGTGGGTCCTATAAATTGTCAAAGATGGTTGATCCCCTCGCCCTCTTTCTAGACTGCCTCTAATCCTTTTGTATCCCCCCAGTTTACACACAGACTGTGGTGGATCATGCCAGCATCCTTTTCAGGGACGTGTTAATGTTGCTCCCCAATAATGTAAACGTGGTAGAAGTGATGCAAGGGAGGGAATGTTACTCGTGGTACTTCTAGTTCCAAAAAGGATGGCGGATGAGGCCAACTCTGAGCTCAATCCTCAAGAAAGAAAAGTTCAAGACGGTGTTGCTTGCACAGGTTCTGCTGATCTTGGACCCTTAGCCGTTGGAAGTCGGGGTCCTGGGGATGCTGCAGCACCCCCAGATATAATCATGCAGGAGTTCAGAAGGTGAATGAGCAATAAAGATACCTTTACATTTTGTGTTTATCTTGTCACATTTGCTACATGTTCAAAGCCAAAGGTCGCATTTCAGGCTAGGTTTCTGACACATTCCGGCTTATTTAGAAACTGGAGTGACTTTCTATTTCTCTGATTGCTAAGTGAGATAATTTTGTAAAAGTGATCTAGATGACAATCCTGCTGTAATGCAGAAAACAAATACAAAAACTGTAGGACCCCAGTTCTTTTCGAACACATTTAAACATCAGTAAATTAACTAAACAAGTATTTAAAATTATATCAACAATTAGTAAAACACACATGAAGCACTTTTTTGTAATTCGGAAGTGTGATGGAAATAAAGATTTTAGTAGGGTCTAAAGAAGTCAAGACACTTTACTTGTTAATGCACAAATGATAAATATTTGCTGAAACCCGATTTCCACATATTATCGGTTTAGCGCTATATAGCGCTATATAGTATTATTAGTAAAATTGTATGTCTGTGCAAATTTAGTGGCCATTTCAACGGCTAATGTATTGTCTGTAACTGACAGTGTGCTACCACACCAGTCCTTCAAAATGCACTACTAGCCACATGCCACACCCTTTCCACTCTCCTGTATTTGTATTTTATTTCTTCTAATATCTAATTATTTAGGCCAATCTAGGTAATAATGTTTACCACCATATCGATGTGGTACTGCAGCAAGTAAGGCGCTGTGAATTCATATGCTCCATGTCTAGGTTGGTTGAGTTTGTAGGGTTGGCTGGCACTTCATGGAATCTCTTGACTGTAAATCATTTAGCAAAATCTTTCTTAAAATCAGAAAAGGTCTTCTTTGAGAAGATTACATTGCAATTAGTCATGACTGCCAACTCCCTGGTGTAGGTTGATCAGATGGTGGAGTTAAAATAAGCATTGGCAAAACCAATAGGTTTGGCTTTAATGTGATAATGCATACAGCGTTAACTCATTGCGAGACACATGGGAGGGAGCTAGCAGGATGGGGACAAGAGGGCTGTAGTTGTAAAGTAGTCCATCATTCAGGTCACAGCAAGCACTCAAGTGGATGTGGAAAGATACACACCCACTGGCCTGAGCAAAAATGGGATTGGCATAGTCTATATAAAACAAGCATTTACAATGCAACAGTTTCGCCTTTGGAAAAGTTAGAGCTATTGGCATTGTAAATGACAACATTTTTATTTATGTGTTTGTTTTGACAACATAAATAAATGGCATTGTCCTTTACAAAGCCAATAGCCTAATCTCTCGCAAATGCAAACGTAAACATTCACAACACAGGGCTTGTCACAAGCGCTGCACTCACCTTTATCTTGCGGAAAAAGACAACTGAAGCCACGAGCCAAACACGAGCCAAAGAAAATCTGAAATAAAAAAATCAACGTGTTAGAAGCATACTGTGCAAAGGTAAACATTCACAACACGGGGCATTTCGCAAGCGCTGCACTCACCTTTATCTTGAGGAAAACGACACCTGAAGACACGAGCCAAACACGAGCCAAAGGAAATCTGAAATGCAAAAAAGATATGTTAAAAGCATACTATGCAAACGTAAACATTCACAAAACAGGGCTTGTCGCAAGCGCTGCACTCACCTTTATCTTGCGGAAAAAGACAACTGAAGCCACGAGCCAAACACGAGCCAAAGGAAATCTGAAATAAAAAATCAACGTGTTAGAAGCATACTGTGCAAAGGTAAACATTCACAACACGGGGCATTTCGCAAGCGCTGCACTCACCTTTATCTTGAGGAAAACGACACCTGAAGACACGAGCTAAACACGAGCCAAAGGAAATCTGAAATGCAAAAAAGATATGTTAAAAGCATACTATGCAAACGTAAATATTCACAACACAGGGCTTGTCACAAGCGCTGCACTCACCTTTATTTTGCGGAAAAAGACAACTGAAGCCACGAACCAAACACTCCTTGCACGACGCTGCACGGAACAGCCACGGGCCGGGGGCCACCTGTAAAAGGAACAAAAACAAGCATTAGACAACAAAACAGAGGCAAGATGGCTTACCTGAGACCCAGAAAGTGCTGCATACATACCGGGCAAAACACTCCTTGCACAACGCTGCACGGAACGGCCACGGGCCGGGGGGGATCTGTAAAAGGAACAAAAACAAGCATTAGACAACAAACAGAGACAAGATGGCTTACCTGAGACCCGCAAACAGCTGCATACATACCGGGCAAAACACTCCTTGCACGACGCTGCACGGAACGGCCACGGGCCGGGGGGGGATCTGTAAAAGGAACAAAAACGAGCATTAGATAACAAAACAGAGACAAGATGACTTACCTGAGACCCGCAAACAGCTGCATACACACTGGGCAAAACGCTCCTTACACGACGCTGCACGGAACGGCCACGGGCCGGGGGGGACCTGTAAAAGGAACAAAAACAAGCATTAGACAACAAAACAGAGACAAGATGGCTTACCTGAGACCCGCAAACAGCTGTATACATACCGAGCAAAACACTCCTTGCACGACGCTGCACAGAACGGCCACGGGCCGGGGGGGACCTGTAAAAGGAACAAAAACAAGCATTAGACAACAAAACAGAGACAAGATGGCTTACCCGAGACCCACAAAGTGCTGCATACATACCGGGCAAAACACTCCTTGCACGACACGGCCACGGGCCGGGGGGGACCTGTAAAAGGAACAAAAACAAGCATTAGACAACAAACAGAAGATGGCTTACCTGAGACCCGCAAACAGCTGCATACATACCGGGCAAAACTCTCCTTGCACGACGCTGCACGGAACGGCCACGGGCCGGGGGGATCTGTAAAAAGAACAAAAACAAGCATTAGACAACAAACAGAGACAAGATGGCTTACCTGAGACCCGCAAACAGCTGCATACATACCGGGCAAAACACTCCTTGCACGACGCTGCACGGAACGGCCACTGGCCGGGGGGGGGACCTGTAAAAGGAACAAAAACAAGCATTAGACAACAAAACATAGACAAGATGGCTTACCCGAGACCCAGAAAGTGCTGCATACATACCGGGCAAAACACTCCGTGCACGACGCTGCACGGAACGGCCACGGGCCGGGGGAGGATCTGTAAAAGGAACAAAAACAAGCATTAGACAACAAACAGAGACAAGATGGCTTACCTGAGACCCGCAAACAGCTGCATACATACCGGGCAAAACACTCCTTGCACGACGCTGCACGGAACGGCCACGGGCCGGGGGGGACCTGTAAAAGGAACAAAAACAAGCATTAGACAACAAATCATAGACAAGAGCAAGGAGCAAAATTATAAACAAAATGCTGCTTACCTGATCGGAAATAACAGCAACTTCCTGGCAACGTAAATCTCGCCGACCACTCCGGCTAAAGGCACTTCCAAAAAGACAAAAACATGACCGAAAAAAAAAAAAAGAAAACCCGCCGCATGACGATCGCAAGGGGGCGGGATGAGTAAAATTCGCGGGAACGCCCTCGAATCTGCTCCGGCAATGACGGACAGATCGCTCTTCCAATGGCTAGCCTCCATTTATGGAGCTAGCCAATGGAAAAGAAGGCGGGACCAAATCCAGTACTGTTCTAACATTAGATTTCGCCAGCACGAACGCTGCTGCGCAGCGGATGCCAGGCGAAACCTAAAAAGTGGCTGAAAAGTGCTGGCTGCAGCAAGTCAGTAGATGAAAGAGGTGGACCCAATGCCCAATCTATGTACATTGTGCATAAGAGGTCTCTTGACAGCTGTGCTGTCAAAAACCCGAGCTAAAAACAGGGCTGGACTGGCTGTAGTGGGCACTGGGTTTCCCGGTGGGCCTCCAGGGTTGGGGAGTTTTTGTTACCGGGGGCTGGTTTTGCAGCAGTATTGGCCCCCTGCAACAAAAGCAGCTGTAGTGTTTTCGAAGCGCACCCCCCTTCAATCCCCCTCCCACACGGCCAGTCCTACTCAATTTCCGGGGCCAGTTTGCGTTCCCAGTCCGGCCCTGCCTAAAAAAAGATACGGTTTCTTAATGGTGCTGAAATAGCTGGAGATGTCCATGTGTTGTGTACACGACAGGGTACTGTTTAATAATATGTACCTGTTAATAGCCTTAAAAACCATCAGATTCCAAATATGTATTAATGTGTGTATTTAAATATTAAATACTTGTAGAAATATAGCAGTTGCTGTCTTATTATTTCACTAAATAAGTAATAGAAACACTTATAAAAGGAGCGGAAGGACACAAGATCAAATCTGGGTGAGGGCACCTCAGCCTTCCAAGGAGAAGAGACTGGCTACTATTAAACTGGGTACGAGTGTCTCCCGTTATTTATAGGGCTCACAAACAGCAGAAAAGCTATATGAAGAGCTATATGAAAAGGTCGGATATTTCTTATCTCACTTCTAAATGGTGGAATTCACTGTCCATCCATCTCAGACCTCAGCCTAATTTGCATCATTTTAGGAAAGCACTAAAAACGTTGCTGTTTGGTTCCCTTGCTAAATTTTTCTGATTGCCTTCGTACTGTATACCATTAGACTAGCTCCAAGACATTGAATGGTATATGCGTCCTTTAAAAACCATTAACATTCATATTGGATTGCCTTCGTACTGTATACCATTAGACTAGCGCCAAGACACCGAATGGTATATGCGTCCTTTAAAAACCTGTAACATTCATATTGTTTACCCAGGTACACCCTACAAGGAGAGTGTGGGAGGAGAGATGCTCGGAAAACAAACCACCCATCCGGTCCCGTTTCCCCACCCCCAAATGGGTTCCTCTGAAACAAGCAGTTCTATTAATTGAGTGGAGAATTTCAGTTTTACAGGCTTGCAGGCATGTCGGGCTCACAGTAAAAGATAGAAAAGGCTAACCAAACAAATGAAATGTTGTCAGCCCACTCGTATTGCAGTACAGTAATTACTGGGGCTTCGGGCAAGGCTGCTGCTAATCTCCGAATATAAAGTGCCTCTCTCCGCCAGTGCAGCCATGATAAATCAGAACTCTGCGGAAGTCCCGAGCCAATCAATGGAATTCTGTCCCGTGTCAGGGCGGCTAATTTATGTTGGCGTGATAACAAATTATTAGATTGCTTTATTACAGCCTCAGTGATTTCTAAAGCAGTTTTCTGTTTCTTAAAAATGAGTAAGAATCCTGGAAGCAATTATGTTTCACTGGTTAAATTGTCAGACGTTGTATGTTGTGATGGGCAGCGCGCGTTTCCACTACAGTTGCATGCTCACGGGCTGCGAATGGGAGTAAATCAGGAGGAATCAATTAGGAGGTGTTTTGCGGGTGCATAAAATACTCCTTAGTATGTAGTCGTGTGTGCCTCGGTTTATAGTAAATGGGTCAAGCATTGGCAAAGCAGATACTCTCTCCTATGCGAGAACTATTAGCTTTGGCAATGTGTTTACACCAGTATGGCTGCTGTTCAGCATGGCTAAAAGCTAGTGACGTGGATTGGGTGGGGTAGAATGGAGTGGGTTAGACTGGGATAAATTGGCTTAGAGTGAAGTGGCCTAGAATGGCGTGAGTTAGATTTGGGTAGGTTGAAGTGGGGTGGAGTAAGGTAGATTGGAGTGGGATAGATTGGAGTGGGATACCATTAATTGGGCCGGAGTGGGATATATTGGGGTGCAGTACATTGGGGTAGATGGGACATGGGTAGATTGGGATAGAGTGGAGTAAGATATATTGAGTTATGTTGGAGGGGAGTCAGGTGGATCGGGGAAGAGCGTAGTGGAGTGAATGTGGTAGGCTAGAGTAGGGTAGATTGGAGGATAATAGTAGGGTAGAATGGAATGAAGTGGGGTGGATTGGGGTTGTTTTGGTTGGGGTAGAGCATTGGGGTACATTGGAGTAGTGTGCAGTAGATTGGGGTGGGGTAGATTAAGGTGTTGTAGATTGGAGTCGGGTAGAGTAGATTGGAGTGGAGTAGATTGGGGTAGGTTGAAATAAGGGAGTGTGGTAGATTCACTTGGGGTAGTTTGGGGTGAAGTGGGTTAGAGTGGAGTGAGATAGATCTGGGTAAAGTGGAGTGGGATGTATTGGGGCAGAGTGGAGTGGGGTAGACTGGGGAAGAGTGGAGTGGAGTGCAGTGGATTGGAGTAGATTGTGGTAGTCTGGGTCAGATTGGAGTTCCATGGGGCATATTAGGCTGGAGTGGAGTGGAGTGGAGTGGAGTGGAGTGGAGTGGAGTGGAGTGGGGTGGGGTAGAATGGATTAGGATAGATTGGAGTGGGATAGATTGGGTGGGTTATGGTAGGGTAAATTGGAGTGAAGTTGGGTAGATTGTAGTGGAGTGGGTGGGGTACATTGGAGTGAGATAGGAATAGGGTAGATTGGGATAGATTGGAGTTGGATAGAGTGTTGTAGGGTAGACTGGAATGGGGTCGGTAAATTGGAGTAGGGTAGGCTTGGGTAGATTGGAGTGGGGTAAATTGGGTTCGTTTGGATGGGGTAGATTGGAGTAGAGTATTATGGGGCAGAGTGGGGTAGGGTAGATTGGAGTGAAGTGGAGTGGGTTGGACTTGGGTGGCATGTGGCAGACTGGAGTATAGTGGGGTAGATTTAGGGTGGAGTGGGTAGATTGGATTGGAGATTGGTATATTGAGATGGGATGGGGTGGGGTGGAATGGATTGGGGTAAATTGGGTAGAGTTAAGTGAAGTAGATTGATGTGGAAAGGATAGGGGTAGACTGGAGTAGGTTAGATAGAGGTCAAGTGAGGTGAGGTGGGATGGGTTAGATTGGACTTGAGTGGTGTAGATTTGAGTGAGTTGGGTAGATTTGAGGGAGTGGGGTAGATTGTGGTGGAGTGGGGTAGATTGTGGTGGAGTGGGGTAGATTGTGGTGGAGTGGGGTAGATTGTGGTGGAGTGGGGTAGATTGTGGTGGAGTGGGGTAGATTGTGGTGGAGTGGGGTAGATTGTAGTGGAGTGGGGTAGATTGTAGTGGAGTGGGGTAGATTGTAGTGGAGTGGGGTAGATTGTAGTGGAGTGGGGTAGATTGTAGTGGAGTGGGGTAGATTGTAGTGGAGTGGGGTAGATTGTAGTAGAGTGGGGTAGATTGTAGTGGGGTGGGGTAGAATGGGTACATTGGTGTGGAGTGGGATATATTGGATTGGAGTAGAGTCAGGATTGGAGTGGAGTGCGATAGACTTGAGAAAAGGGGAGTGTGAGTGGAGTGGGGTAGATTAGGGTAGAGTGGGGTGGCTAGGAGTGGGAAAGATTAGATTGGTGTAGGGTGGAGTGGGGTGCGGTGGGGTGGAGTGGATTAGGGTAGAGTGGGGTCGAATATTTAGAGTGGAGTAGATAGGGATAGATTGGAGTGGAGTAGATTGGGATAGGGTAGATTGGAGTAGGTTAGATAGGGGTGAAGCGAGGTGGGGCAGATTGGAGTGGAGTGGTTTGAGGTGGAGTGGGGTAGATTGGATTGGACTCTGGTAGTTTGGAGTGGGCTGAGGTGAGTTAGGGTAGATTGGAGTGGGGTAGTTTGGGTGAAGGTAGAATGGAGTGAAGTAGATTGGAGTGAAGTAGAAAGGGGTACTGATATTGAGAGGGGTAGATTGGAGTAGGTTAGATCGGTTAGTCGGTTGGATTGGAGTACACTGGAGTGGGGTGGATTAGGGTAGGTTGGAGTAGGGTAGACTGACGCGGAGTGGGGTAGATTGGAGCAGACTGGGGTAGATTGGAGCAGACTGGGGTAGATTGGAGCAGAGTGGGGTAGATTGGAGCAGAGTGGGGTAGATTGGAGCTGAGTGGAGCAGATTGGAGCTGAGTGGAGCGGATTGGGGTAGATTGTAGTGGAGTATATTGTAGCAAAGTGGGGTAGGATAGATTGGGGTACACTGGAGAAGAGTAAGATAGATTTGGGAAGAGTGGAGTGTGGGTAGAGTGGGGTAGATTAGGGTAAAGTGGGGTGGGTTGGAGTGGGATAGATTAGATTGGGGTAGGGTGGGGTGGGGTGGAGTGGATTAGGGTAGAGTGGGGTACATTAGGTAGAGTGGAGTAGATAGGGATGGATTGGAGTAGATTGGGATAGGGTAGATTGGAGAAGAGTAGATTGGACTAGGTTAGATAGGGGTGAAGTGAGGTGGGGCAGATTGGATTGGATTGGAGTGGTGTGGTGTGGTTTGAGGTGGATTGGGGTAGACTGGATTGGACTCTGGTAGTTTGGAGTGGGGTGAGGTGAGATCGGGTAGATTGGAGTGGAGTGGGGTAGTTTGGGTGAAGGTAGAGTGGAGTGAAGAGGATTGGAGTGAAGTAGAAAGGGGTACTGAGATTGAGAGGGGTAGATTGGAGTAGGTTAGATTGGGGTGGAGTGAGGTGCGTTAGATTGGAGAGGAGTAGTTGGGGGTGGAGTGGGTTAGATTGGAGTGGAGTGGCGTAGATTTGAGTGGATTGGGTAGATTGGAGTGAAGTGGAGTGGGGTAGTTTGGGTGGAATGGAGTGTTGTAGATTGAAGTGGAGTGGGGCAGATTCTGGTTTATGGAGTGGATTGAGGTAGATTGCAGTGGAGTAGGTTAGATTGTGGTAGATTGGACTGGGGCGGATTGAAGTGGATTGGAGTTGAATGGGTTAGATTGGAGCAGAGTGAAGTGAATTGGGGTAGATTGTGTTAGAGTGGGTAGCACAGAGTAGGGTAGATTGTAGTGGAGTATATTGTAGCGAAGTGGGGTGGGGTAGGGTAGATTGGGGTACATTGGAGTGGAGCCATGATTGGAGTGGAGAGAGTAATTAATTGGGGAAGAGTGGAGTCCGGGTAGATTAGGGTGGAGTGGGCTGGGTTGGAGTGGAGTGGATTAGGATAGAGTGGGGTAGATTAGGTAGATTGGAGTAGATAAGGGAAGTTTAGAGTGGAGTAAATTGACGAGGGGTAGATTGGAGTAGGTTAGATAGGGCTGAAGTGAGTTGAGGCAGATTGGATTGGAGTCTGGTAGATTGGAGTGGGGTGAGGTAGAATGGGGTTGGGTTGGGTAGATTGGGTAGAGTGGAGTGAAGTAGACAGGGGTAGATTGAAGTGGAGTAGATTAGTGTAGATTGGAGTAGATTGGAGTGGGTTAGATAGGGGTAGAGTGGATTGGAGTGGGATGGTTTGGGTGGAGTTCGTAGGTACAAAGGACATGCCTTTGTTTAGGACAAGTACTTGTTGTTTTGTCAATTTGATGGACGATATATTGACTATTAAGTTTTACTTTGACTGTGCAAGTTCTTTCGTCCTTTTTCCTTGTCCTTTCCGGGTTTTGCGACTGTCCCCTGAATCCCTCGTCCTAATTGAGCTAAAGGTTGCCCTTGACGGGTATTTGAGACAAAAAAGACACTGACGTGACGGTTGGAGCATTTCTCCTGATTCTATTGATGGGCCAGATTGGACTGATTCAATAGATGTTAATTGCAATGTAAAACAATCCAATGAAAATTCATGAATGTAAATGACTTTCATAGATGGTACATTATGCTTTGATAGCAATGGAAATTTATTTAAAAAACCAGATAACCTGAGATTAAAAAATGATGAGTAATAGAATATTAAGAGTATAGTGATTTATAAGAGTGAAAAGTTTATATGTAAATAGTGCACACTGTATTCACGTAAATGGCTTGATATATTATTGATGTATATGACTGACGTATGGCGACGAAACACTTAGCAGGGTAGCAAAAAGCGGTTTATTCTGAAAAACAAGGACTGCACCCCACAATCGAATTATTATTGAAAAAAACACATCCCACACCCTCTCCTCTTACCAAGATACTCAGCAGGATTGTCACATAAATTCTTTCACTTTGAAGTCTGAGAAAGAAAAGTAAGCACCAAGCTCCCTGGGAAGAGAGAGCTTAACATTTGACCTCTCTCTTTGAATGCAAAGCAAATGTGACAAGTTAAGAGCAAGACTTATAGGTCCTGTTTACAGAAAGAAAGTTTGTGGAAGAATATAGTGAAGGAGGTTTGGGCAAGCGGAAGGACAGACTCAAGCTGGACAGCCTAAAGCAAATAATGCCAGCTAATAGAATGCCAGAAAATGTGAATTACAAATCACAAAGCCAATTGTAAGCAACGGGTAGAATGCATTCCTTTCACCTTTCTGAATGCCCCCAAGATATCTTTAGCAAACCAGACAGCTGAATTTACTGGTAGGTATCGACCTAAAAAGCTTAACTGAGGTAATATCTTAAAATAGAATGTTTACCCAGCAGGTTTTTCTTTCCACATGATAACTCGTTAACGGAGTGATGTCATGTGCTGTGTTCCTAGTGGTTCTCTTGCCTTGCATGTGGTTGCTGTGCTGTTACATGTTATCACAGCACTCACCTTTCCCGGATATATTGATGAGGAACTTATCAAATCCTCTTTGTTTTTTATGTTTGCGTTCTGATACTTCCTGTTCTCTATTTATGTTTTATATTTATCTTTATTGGCATTTATATCATACAGGAGCGGCGGGTCCATTGGGACTGAGGGGCCACGCCTCTCCACCTTTCGCCCCTCATGAACAGTGTCCGTCAGGCTGCACAAAGGTCAGCCTGAAAAGACACTGTTCACTTTTATTTCAGGTAGCCAGGAGCCAGACATGCGAATTAGCGCAGACTCCTGGCTGCCTGAGCTGAACTTTGCTGGGCTAAGGAAGTCACAGCTCCTGTGGGCGTGACGTCCTCAGCTTAGCAAAGGTCCCTGAGGCCCTACCCTCAGTGACGAGGGATGGCGTCACTGATTGCCTCGCACCTGGGCGCTTCAGTTTTAAGCTCTGAAGCGCCCAGGTTCGAGTGCCAATCAGTGACACTTCACAGAGTGGGGTGAGGTCAGCGTTCTCACTGACCCCTTCCCACTCTGTGATGACGTTGGGACTGCTGCCTTCCCTCATTGGATGACCCATGGTTTCTGCAGAATAGGGGCAGTGTAAATGGACCCAAGGTCAGCCAATGAGGGAAGGCAGCAGTCCCAAGCCTTCTAAAACCTCCGAGGCAGAGCTGGCTGCAGGTGTTTGTTTTAGTTTTAAACTGTTTGGTGCATGCGTGTATGAATGTTTGGTGAACAGTTTTGTGAATGAATGAGTTTGTACGCGTGTGTACGTGTATGTATGAATGTTTGGTGAAGAGTGTTGTGAATGAATGTCTTTGTGTGCGTGCGTATACATTGCTTTAAGTGCTGTGTGTATGTGTGTGTGAGAGTGTGTCCCGTCTGCTCCCCTTCCTCCAAAACCTACAAGCCGCCACTGATATCATATACATACAGTGTTGAGTATAGGCATATATCTGAAACATGGTAATGTTGGGTGAGCAATCTAGATTTTATCCACATCTCTAACAGCAGCTAACTTTCACCTCTCTCGTTCTACCTCCTGTTGTCTAATGGGATAAACTGGAACACATTTCCCTGGAAGCAAAGAGAGAAGCCTGGGCTGGTGAGGTACTTGCGCATGATCCTTAGAACTCTAGAGTTTTGCTTGGCTGTTGCTCCTCTTGTGGTGTGCATTTATTTGTTTAGCATCAAAAAATATGTTTTTGTGACCTGACCTCATGTCACATTTAGTGAAAATAAGCGGAATAACAGGAAAGAGTGAAATTCTAAGGCAGCTGTATCATCCGTTTGTTAGCACTGGTTCAGTCTAACCAGGCCGAGGCCTACTGCACGTCTGCAGTAGCTGAAGAGTGAGGGAGAGTTGACAGCTTATCTACTTGCGTCCTCAGGGTCCATTGGCGTGTTCCTCTGGTACTGACGTGTTGCCAGTGTTATTCCCTTTCAGTAAGGCCACGTTTGCTGCTTGCAGGGACACTTTGGTACAGCTGCTCGCAGCCACCTGGTGCTGTTTGCGCCCTATACAAGTCATTAATGCACATGCTGGTCCTAGTCTGAGGTAGTACACCTTAACATAATCAATGTCATGGTTTCTGCAGAATAGGGGGTGTAAATAGATGACAAATATGAATATGCCACTGAAGCTTAGAAGGGCCATTGAACTAATTATGTCTTTCATTTAGTCCGAGTTCAAACTCTATTTTCGCTTTGTTTGAAAGTTAGAATATATCAAATAGAATTGATGTTGCCTTTTACCAACCCACAGTTTCTACTTCTTTAGGTCTCACCTGGAGACAGCTTTAGCAGTGCGTTGTCGAATGCCCTATTGTGTACAATACCAATAGGTAGAATGGACTTTGTGTGAGCCCAGCGCTCATGATTGGTTGCCTTCCTTGTCTATCCCATTTGGTTTATATTTTATTTAATGGCTTTCCTCATTTTCTTGTGTTTTCCCCTTCTCTGCAGCATAGCTATTTTACAATGTTTGGCTGAGTTGTATTCTTCCAGGACTTACATTTAGGGAATTATTTTTTTTTAGCACTCCATGGGAGTGCATCTGTGTTCTTGCTCTCTCCCCAGTGTCCTGCTTCCCCTTAAAGTCCCTCCCCCTACACTCTGTGTTGCTTCCCCCAGCTTGTCATTTGCTTTGTCCGCCCCTCCATGCTCACAGTTGCTCCCAGCCACAGGGCGACGTGGAGTTCTTCATCCTTGCCCAAAGCATCCAATGTTCCTACTTGTCTATGCATCTTATGTTCTTTTGGTGGTGTATTAGGGTTTTGTTTTTTGGAGTGCCCGGCATCTACTGTTTGCTTCTATGCCTTTCTTTTCTTTATAATGCACTTTTGCAGACTTGTTATATTGTTTAATTTACCACTCTAAGATGTGCGTCCTTCATCTAGGAACAGTGACTTAAGAGTAAAAGAAACAACATTGTGATGCATACAGGTGCATGCGTGGTGCCATGTATGTGCTCATCACACTTTTTGCCTTATTTTTTTCTTTTTGCTAATGCTGTTCAGCATCAGTGACACGCATTGGCAATACTAAAAGTTCAGCTACGGCCTTTCAAAGCATGACTTGTATGCTTTGCCTGTGCCTATTCCAATGTATCATGCCTTCTGATTAGCTTCAGGGAATTCCTAGTGGTGGGCATTGCAACCATCTAAGCAAGGTGAAGCTATTGTGTGAACAGTAAGTTTAGACTCTGCCTAGGTTACGAAGAATCTTGTTAACCTTTACCTTCTGAACTGTGATGAGAAGCTCATCCTGAGATTGTTTGGTTAGCAAGAGACAAGGTGCATTTGAGGTTATTCCGCTTATTTAGCACCGGGGCCCAATCGGCACATTGTGTTTTGATGTCAGGGTTCTTAGCCTATTGACTTGTGGCGATGCTATGATGTACGGCTGCTTTGGGAAGTCTAGGATTCTTCCTTCTCCAGTATTTGGGGTGTCTTTCATAGATTCACATGCCTGAATCATTCCCCGTCGTCGGAGTAGGAGTCCCACGGTATATAAAAAAGCAGTAATAAGCCATTTGTACATAGCAAATAACAGTTACAATAAACCAGGAAGTGAAGTAGCCTCAGCTACCAATGAAAAAACTTCCACATTAGTGACCATCCAAGTCATTATGTTGGACCAAACTGCAGCCAGTCAGGCCACAGCTCCCACCTAGGTATTCTCCCCAGAGACCCAGGCTGTCAGATTTTTGTAGCACTGGAGTGTACCAGAGTATATACAGCTATATCATAACAGTCTGGGTGAGACTCTGAGGGGAGGTGGGTGGGTGCATGTGAATCTATGAAAGACACCAATACTGGAGAACCACAGATTACAGGTAAGTAACTATTGTTCTTCTCCAGTATTTGGGGTGTCTTTCATAGATTCACATGCCTGAATCCGAGTAGTTAGCAGTAATACAATATCTCGCTCTTATACGCCAAAACATAGTTATCATGCATAAACAGAAAGCAATGCAACATCATAAGAAAGCGTAAAGAGTGGAAAGGAGGTGGGAGAGAACACCAGAGGCTCACCTTACTGAAATAGATTTCGCAGGACTGCTCTCCCCACCGAGGCATCGGTGTCGCTTGAAGAATCCAGACAGTAATGCCTCGTGAATGTGTGCCTGCTGGACCATGTTGCTGCTCTGCAAATATGCGGGAGAGGCACACCAGCAAATAACGCAGTTGAAGAGGAAACTGCTCCTGTAGAATGGGCTCTAGGTAAGGTCTGTAAGGGTTTACCTGCTTGTTGATGGCATAACCCTATCGTGGATGAGACCCACCTGGCGATAGTCTGTTTTTGATGGCCTGCAAAGCTTCATCCACGTGCGATCCGAATAGGAACTCGCCATCATAAGGCATATTTAAGACCTTGGACTGTACTTCATGTCTAAAAGATGTAGATTTCAACCATCCCGCTCTCCGAAGGACTGCGGCTCCTGCCAATTGTCTGAAGCCTGTAGCTGCTACATCCACTGCGGCGTCAATGATCTCTGACGATGCACACTCCCCTTCTTGTAGAATTTTGATCGCCTCAGACCGGTCCGGTTCAGGCAGTTTCTTAATATAAGGCGAAATGTCAGACCACATTTGCCTATCGTATCGGCCAAGAATCGCCATAGAATTAGCAACCCTGACTGTGGTTGCTGCAATCGTGGAGACTTTTTTGCCAATGGTATCGAGTCGTCTTCCGTCTCTATCTGTAGGCGTGGAGATTTGAGATGATGGGTTTTTCGCCCTTTTTTGAGCTGCTTGTGCAATGACTGAGTCTGTCTTGGCCTGTCCAATCAGGCAAGCCGGTGAAGAAGCAGGCGCTCTGTATTTTTTATCCACTCGTGGCAAAACTGGAGGTAAAGAGTTTGGAGTGGCCATGATCTTCAGACCTTCTTTCCAAATAAACTCTATGATCGGTATCGACCAGCTCTGTCTTTGGGAGAGATTCTTGAAATCATACAGGAAACAATCATCCTGTTTTGTCTCCATGGTAATGAGAAATCGTTTGGTAGCGTTATCCATAATTCTATGGAAATTTGCAATATCCACCGGTGGTGGCATGTGAATCTATGAAAGACACCAATACTGGAGAACCACAGATTACAGGTAAGTAACTATTGTTCTTTTGGTTCATGTCTCTGGTTAAACTTGCAAGTCTTGTTGGACTCTTGGGACAATCAGGTCACTTAGGAAGTTAGTGGCATGTTTTGTGATATAAATTGACCACGACAACTGTGCAAGGAACAACATTCATCATACCACTTACTTGCGGGACAGAATACATTTGTATTGCCTTGATATTGCTATTGGATACTACAGTAATTTCTTATCTCTGGGGTTTACAAGAGAGATTGTCTTGAGGGGTTTGTAAAAATCCGGAAGGAAACAGGTATTCAATACAGGTTGATGATCGAAAACGATAATATTTGTGGAAATGGGTGATTTCGTTTTTTTCTGAGAAAGGCCTTTGCCTGGTAACTAGATGATTTGTCATGCAGAAAACATCGGTATGTATATTGACTTTCTTCACTGGAATGACAAAAAAGTAAGATATTTCTTTTTATTTTACTTTAGAGTAATGAACAATGTTATCTGTGAGGTCATCCGAGCTGTAATCCACAAACTCTTGAGTGGTATTTTTGAGGAGTTTTGTGCGTTTATATTGTTTGTTTATCATTAACAAAGTGCAAAATGTATTTTCACACTCAATTACACATGCACAGACTGTGTTGCTTTTGAAACAAATTCTTTCTGATGTGTAGAAGTATGTTTTCCTGATTCTTGCTAACCTCACTTTAGGTGTAAATATCTTCTTGTTCAAGATGTAAGTCGCACTTGTCACACGTATCTTTCTCCCCTGCCCACGTGTCGCCTTACCAATTTCTGCAGCTGTTAATGTTGTTAAGATTTATAGAGCGCATGGAAGCCCCAGCAACGGGGATTCCCAGCGCTGGACCTAGTAATCCGGAGTAGCAACAGGAGCTCACAGTACTTGCTTATTTCCACTGCCTTTGTGTATGCCGCTCTTGATGATCTTTCAACAACTCAGTCACAAACTGCAATTATAACCTGAAGGTCCTTCCGCTGCTTCACTGTGCCCAGTTCATTCCTATAATACACTATTATTCATGCATCTAGTTTGTTCTAGCATCTCGAATGGCATTAGCATAGAAGGGTAACATTATCATTCATGTGTTAAGATAGTGCTTAGGTGTTAAGGCAACATAATGTTTATTAAGAATTGTGATCTATATTGCTGATTAAATTATACATTTGCTCACACCACAGTTATTCTACAGTTCGGTTAATTCCATATGTAAAAATATTGTATAAAACCCCTTGGGTTTGGGGGTGAGCCAGAAGACTTTTCATTTCTACTAGGAATATGCTATCTGTTAATATCCCAATTTTGCTGTCCACTTTGGGCTTAGAATAATATCTGATTTTGCATTCTTCTATGTTACTCTTCCAGAGCCTTCATGACATGGACTATGTATCGCTTTATTTCTGAATTTTGTAATAAAACCCTTTAATTTTTCTGCTGATCTAGAACTTAGTTTTTAAGTGAGCCCATTTACTTATTGACTGTTTGCTAATATTGTGATGCATTGGGAGGTGCCTTAACATGGGGACAGATTGCCTCATAAAAATGAGCTTTAACACCGTCTCTGATTCCGTAGAAGTGGGCTTCTGATTGAGGTGAATTTCGGGGTGTCTAAAATGTCGGGATGTCTAAAATTTCAGTCTGACTTGCACCCACTGTGTTACAATTGTGTACTCTTCATGTTTGCAGGTTGCAGTCACAGTGGACATGCTTAGATGTGTTTAGGGTTTACAGTTTGCAATATTTGAACTATTTTTTTCAGGATTTTCAATTTTTTAAATCCTTTTTAGAATGTGTCCGTTTATAATATAAACCATAGCCATTGTTTTTATTATTTATTGTGCTTGAACATGCATATTGGCACTTGGATGTAGTGAACAAAACAACAACATGTCTGTCTGCAGTGGTGGTTGGCATCCACAGAGGGGGGCGGGCGCATGCACTCAAAAATAATACATTTAAAAAAACGTATCTGAAGATGAGCACAACGTCCTTTGCACCCGTCTTCTTTCTCCATCTACAGCCTAGCAAACAGGAAACTCCCTTGACCAATCCTGGTTCTGTTCTCATGCAGCATGAGAGGCGTGGCCTGATTGGAGGGTGCGACCTCACGTGGTGCTCCACAGCACACTGGAGGCCTTCACTTACTCTCAACTCAGCTGTTTTGAGAGGTTTAAAATGCGCATGTGTGGCTGGCCGTCGCAAGATGGCCGGACAAAAAGACATGTGCACTTTAAACAGTCCATTCACAGACCTCCCTGCGGAAGTCATTCAGGAGGCCCCTTCCTGACACACTGTTCGGGACAGGGGATGAAAACCAAAATGGTAATGAATTTGCATTTTATTTTTCATCTCTGGGGGTAATTTAAGTGGAGCGCTGCTCCTCTGCTCCAACAGAGGAGTTGCCCCAGTCTGTGTGTATGTGTGTGCATGCGCTCAGCTTCCCTTGCCGGCTTTGCCTTTATTGGTGGATCTTCCCCTGAACAGAGGAGCATGTAAGTGTGATCTGCGCAAACATTTAAGCACCCTATGAAGACTGTATAGTTATATATGGATATGCAGTATGCTGCTATTGTGATCACTACTATAATTACCTTACGTCTAACGCCGTTTGTGAAGTCACATACTGCAGCACAGTGCAGTACATTCAGGAGCAAGCCTGGTCATATAACCCAATCTAAGAGGTGCTCCTATGGAAGCCAAATGTTTTCAAGCTCCAGTGATGATATAAAGTGGGATGTACTCTTCTTCTTCATGTGGTCCATGGAAGGGAGGATGTTGTTAGGTCCTTTGCATTTCACATTAATCATGCACATTCACTTTTAAGTGTTTAACTTAAAAGCTAAAAGGGGAATATCAAAAAGAAAAATAACAGCCATAGGTATCCTTCGCATGTTCTGCGCTCCATTGATGCTAGCTAGGATGTCACTTTGCAGATACCTTCCGTAGATATGTACCTATCCAACCTTCTCGAACCCTACCTTCAGAATCACATACCAAGAACTGGATCCTTCTCTTGTTTCGAGTCCTTTAAGCTCCAAAGTAATTACTTTCCTAGGTTCCGTCGTAGTTCTATTTATATCATTGTAGTTTCCCAAGCAAGCCAAAATCTGCGGCTCCACTCGCCACTGTTTTTGCTCTTGGCATTTATTTACAATCATCATAACTTGGAAGTAGCTTTGTGTGTTACGGTATAGCACAGAGAACCGCTTTGTGAAGTGAGATTGAAGGATACATTTGTCCAACCTACTTCTAAACATAACATGAGAGATTGTCTTTGTTTTTAGCGGCATCTCCAGCAGGACATATTCCTACCAAAAACAAATTGATGTAAGCATAAATCTGTAGGTTGTGCTAGGAATGTGTGATGAAAACGAAATATTCATAGTTGATATTGGAAGAATTATGACATCAGATACAATAACAGAACATGTTCTGTTAGTGTAAATGTTGGCTTTGAAAAACGATGGAAGCCCAACAATTATATTTTGGAAAATGAATATTGCAGATCTAGATGATGAGCATTTATTCAAGGCAATTATTTCAGAATATGTTAACATTTGGGAAATAAATGCATGTCTAGTGTCTGATGATACAATAATGTAGGATTCATATAAATCCATTTTTTAATGCATACTAATCAATCAATCAGTAATTGTAAAGCGCAGTTTATCACCTGTGTGGGTATCCCAGCGCTAGGTTGCTGGGCTTAGTCCAAAAGCCAGGTCTTGAGTCTCTTCTTGAAGTCTGTCAGCGAGGGTGAAGTTCAGAAGAGGAGGGCATTCAAGCGAGGCAGCGAGGTGGGAGAAATAGCAGTCTCCGCTGTGGTTTTGGTGGATGCGCAGTGTCTGTGCGAGGTTGACCGAGGGAAGGTTTCTGGATGGTTGGTTCAGACAGTGGTTAATATATGCTGGTCCTTGGTCGTGGAGGGCTTTGTAGTTGTGTCAGTATCTTGAATTAGCCTCTTTTCTGGATGGGGAGCCAGTGGATGTTCCTCAGGTCTGTCTGGAAGTGGGTCTGTTTGAGCAGGTTGAGGACCAGTCTGGCCGCTGAGTTCTGTATTGTCTGGAGCCTTTTCATGAGTTCGCTGGTGGCTCCTGTGCACAGTGCGTTGCTGTAGTCCATTTGGATGTGATTGAGGCTTGCATGACTGTTTTTCTCATTCTGATGGGGTGCCATTTGTAATTATAAGTTATTACTCTGCTAAAAGTAAAAACGGTTTTAAGTGGTCAGTCATGGCTTGAGAAACAACTTGCATTAAAAAGATAAAGAGATGATTTCAATACAGATCCAAGCAGATTGTTATTTGCCTGAACAAGATGTGAACTGATAGGCAATGTTCGGGAAATGATTAAAAAGCTTGTGCACGTTTGGCATATAGATTAGAAAATTTGAAAAGTTCACATTAAGGATGATCAGAACAATGTGCGAGTAAAGAAAAATATATTATTATGGGTTATAAGAGCTTATATATGGCATATGTGTTGAGTGAAGAAACAGTACAATTTGTGTACAGTGTTAATTGGAACTAATGCAAGGTAAAGATATTGAATTCTGTCTCAGAACAAGAACTGCTCATAGCTATTGAAAATATTAATCCGGTTCAAGCTGCAAGAGTGATTGGATTTTGGTTGACTTGTATCTGAAGTTCCAAGGATTTATGGTATTCAAGTTATGTGAGATTTATAATAAAAAACTGAAGCGAGGTTCAAAATCAAAACTTAATGAAGTAGCTGTAATAACATTGATATCAAAACAGGGGGAAGGCAAAACCTAGGGGCAGATTTACAGCAAAGTAACGCAGCACGGTGCAGCAAGTCATTTTGCTGCGCCGTGCTACGTTACTTAGGAAAGCACCGAGTTGTGACATATTTACAAGAATATGTCGAATCTCTGTGCTTCCCCAGCGCTGGCGCACAAACTGCAGCCATGCGCCGGCGCAGGTACCATTGCACCATGGTGCAGGGATGCATGCATCGTGGGGGATTGTTTTTGTGCAGGAAGGTGCCCCTTCCTGCACAAAAACAATCACAAGAGGCTTTTTCCTCTTTCAATGTGTGCTGCATTCTACAGCACGCATTGAAAGAGGAAAAAACTAGGAAAAATGAAAACATTTATCCTGGTTGCGCCTCGCTACGCCACCTTTAGGGTGGCGTAGCATTCACACGCATCTCCAGATTTACGATTTCTCGTAAATCTGGAGATGTGTCTTGTTCCATGGGTGTGGCGTGGGAACACCCACAGCAACACCCATGGAACTCCCCTTCCACGCACAGTGCTGCATGTGAAGGGGCCATATTTACTAGGAGGGGAACAGTCACGCAGTGTGGCTTTTCCTCGCCTTGTAAATATGGAGGAGCCCCCTGCGCCAACAGTACGTCACGAAAAGTGACGCAGTGGTGGCGCAGGGGGCTTGTAAATCTGCCCCCTAGTGTTTTGATTCTTGCTAAGTGTAGATTTAAGCATTTTCACCAATTGTATTGGCTTTAAATTGAAATACTTAACTTTGATGCATACTCTACCAACACAGTACTATGCACACATACTACCTTGCAAGGACTTGATGAATGTGGGCAGTGTGCAGTAGAAACGAGGAATAAATCCTGTTCCCAGATTTTGATGGGCTCGTTTTACAAGGAGTCACTGCTGATAAGGCACACTTCTACAGCAGTTTATAAGTAGGCACTAGGGATGATGAGAACTCAAAGCAATTTATTAGCTTGGGTCACAGTTTTATAAAGTGCAATTGTAACCGGGGAGGTGTCAGTGAGCTATACATCCAAAGAACATGGAGTCATGCAGGAAAGGAACATAAATTGTTCGGGCACCACACTATGCAGAAATCTTGAATGGATACAATGCAGACTATGGTATCCTAACGCAAGCTGTGCGCTGCAAGGGGATACAAAGTAGAAAAAGGGAGAGGGAAAAAGACAAGAGGTCACTAACAGGTGAAAGAGGAACTATAGGTTTGTGAACCTATGGAACGAGAACGATCAAAAGGTATTGACAGTGTAAGGTAACATGGGACGCAGGGGACTGAAGGAGACAGCAGAAAGAATGACTGCATGATAAAGATGGGGAAAATGGAGAATGTTGAGGCACTGTGGAAGATGGGCGGAAAGTGGAACCGGAGCATGGTATGGCTAAAGGAAAAATGAATTTCTGTATTTTAAGGACATGGCCAACATGAAGATTTTTGTCATCAAACAATATATAGCTACTGAGGGCAAAATTATTTTGTGTATGAAAGATTGTAGAGTAAAATAAAGAATTTACAGTGTATACATATTATTTATGGCTTTAATAGAGAGCTACTAGAGTGAATAACTGGATGAAAATCCAGTGGCTCACTGCTGTGACTTAGTTATGGTTGTTAACAAAACTGTTACCCACTGTTGCTACGTCATAAAGGAATCCCAGGTTGCTCTGGCTGGGCTATTTAATAGCCTGTCAGAACACAGATTCTGAAGGAGAGGTGGCAGGAGGCCAGGTATTTTTTTCCTTTTGGACACAAAACAGGCCATTTTGTGTATAGCCTCTGATTACGACTCGCCCCTGTGTAGTATTTGAGGGACAGATGATTTTTGGGGGCATTTACAACATAAATTATGGATTTTTAAGCAGCTGGCTCAGCCAGCGTCTGCAAGGAGGGGTGGGGCAGGGGCATGGGAGAAGGGGAGGAGTGCAATGTGCACTCCTTTGTTACTGTGTGTTTATCCTGCCGCCTAAAGCCGGCCAAACACACGTGCATTTAGGTTACTCTAACCCGGATGTATTGAACAGCCAGGCTAGCGAAACCCCACAGACTCCTTGACCTGAGATGAGCGCCGTTTTAGCTCGCTCAGGCCACTCCCCACGTTTCTCTCATAGTATGAGATCAGCGCAGGCATTGGACAGGGAGTCTGTGATGTAGTCCCTGTGTCTCCTGGGGCAAGAAATAACCAACACAGAGGTGCGCCACGGTAGGCGGCCAGCAGCAGGTAAGTTTAACTTTTAAAATATTTTTATTATGATTAATCTCCCTTCTCCCCGCGCTAGTCCCCCACAACACCATTTTTTCTATGTGGCACCCACTGCTATAGTCGTGCCCCACTTAAGATTTCCAACCTCCACAAAACTTTCCAAGACAATAGGGCAAAACTTGTAGTGGGAACCACACCCATCTTCAAGCTGACACATTCACTCACAGATCCACTAAAAAGGATTCCTAGTTGCCAGTTGTTAGAAATGGGGTCTCTAGTTGGAAGAGGTAGGTACCTTTGTCCAAGTAGGGACCCTTGCCTCTAATTAGGGTAAGGAGGATGCACTTCTAAAATAACCCTTGCTCACCCGCTTGGTAGCTTGGCACGAACAGACAGTCATATCTCAGAGGAAGTGTGTAAAGTTGTGAACACATACAGTAATACAGTGAAAACACTACAAACGTACACCACACCAGTTTCGAAAAATAAGTAATCCTTATCTAAACCAAAATAAGATGAAGGAACAAAAATCCACAATACAGTATTACAATTATGACTTTCAGATGGTAGAAATGGTTCAGTTCAAAGCAAATTGCAGATGCAACAATTTTCTCACAAAGTACCTGGGATGCATCACACAAACAAAAAAAACGGGCCGCAGGGAAGGTGATGCGTCAGTTCCTTACACTCAGGGAAGGTGATGCGTCGGGGGGATGTGATGCGTCGGTTCCTTACTGCAGCGCAGAGGAGGTGAAGTGTCGGTTCCTTACCGGAGAGGAGGTGATGGCTCGGTTTCTTACTGCGTGGGGAGGTGATGCGTCGGTTTCTTACTATGTCCCCAACGATGCGACAGACTTGGCGCCTCGATGCGATGTGATAATCCGGGATGATGCTTGGATTCTTGCAGCCGCACAGCGGGGCTTGCGTCGGAATCGGTGCAGTGATCTCGGACTTTGGAGATCATTGCATTCGATGCGGTGCAGCGATTTCTGGAGCCGCGGCAGGGGCTGCGACGGTTTCTTCGGCGATGCTTCAGAAACAGGTGAGAATGCGTCTCGCTTCTTCGAAGTTGCGTTACTTTTCCAGCTCCCAGTGGAAAACAGTCTCTAGAGGTCCAAAACAACAGTAGGCACCTCTTTGCAGGTCAGAACTCCCAGCAAGTCAGTTCAGGGGAGCTGGTGGTGATCTCTTTGTGTCCCTGAGACATCAGAACAGAAGGCAAGCTCAGTTTCAAGCCCTTGGAGATCTTCTTTCAATCAATGAATACAGCAAACAGCAAAGTCCTTTTCTCCTTTCCTTGGCAGCAAGTAGCCACTGCAGGCCAACCACAGACTGCAAACAGCACTGGGCCAGTATTCCTCCTCAGCTTCTCCGGCTCTTCTTCTTGGCAAAGGTTCCTCTTGATTTCCCAGAAATGATCTAAAAGTCTGGGTTTGGGCCCCTCTTTTTATACCTGGCCAAAACCGGTTCGGTCCTCACTGGTGCAGCTTCTTGGCAGGAGGTGGAGACAGCATTGTGGAAGGCAGGCCAGGCCCATTTAGGTGAAAGGAAATCTTCTCCCCCTACTCTAAATGACACTCAGGTCTATTCAGCCCAGTCCTGACTCATCGGGCTCTCTGGAGCCACTGCTCCTCCCCAGCCCCTGTCATCCAAAGCCAGGCATGAAATACACAAACCTAGCAGAGGCACACTGGATGGTTAAGCAAGAAAATAACTACTTTCTAAAAGTGGTATTTTCAAACACAATGTAAAAATCACCCTCACTAAAAGATGCATTTTAACATTTAGAGTTCAGGCATTCTAAACTTTATTTTCCTACCTTGTTCCCAGGGGTAGTTATGTTAATAAGATGTTATAAGCAAATCTCCCCATTCTGTCCTATGGAAACAGGAAGCCTTGCAATAGTGAAAAACGAAATTGGCAGTAATTCACTGTCAGGACATGCCACACACATCAGGACATGTCCTAGCTTTCAGATACACTGCAGCCTGCTCACAGGGGTACCTTGGGCCTACCTTAGCAGTGACTAACATGTAAGAAAAGGGAAGGTTAGGGCATGGCAAGTGGGTGCACTTGCCAGGTCGACATGGCAGTACCAGACTGCACACAGGCTCTCCAATAGCAGGCCATAGTTACATTTACAAGCTGCTTATGTGGGTGGCACAATCAGCCAGTTATGGAAGCACTAATCCATAATGGATATCTAAGTCCTCAAGAGTGATCTTATTTGAAATTTAACTATTTTATGACATGCTTTTGTATAATCTAATGATTCTATTATTCTTCATTTTATGTGGTTTGTATACAAGTAATCTCATGTCAATGTTACTGGAATACGTATACATGTTCTTGACTTTATATAATCATATTCTGTGGATTTTAAAAGTGATTGAATTGTAAAGTGCTGACCACCACATTTTTGGGTCATGTTAGCACTATAGAAAAAAACAAATAAATAAAATAAAATAAATAACAACAGTTTACAAAGGATGCACTTGCACTTTGGCACTGAACAGCAGTGGCAAAGTGCCCATAGCATCTAGACCAGCAAACCGGAGTCCAACACACCGCAAAAACACAGCAGGCAAAGGCAAATGCAGGACCCATGCCAATGGTGCCAGGCCCAACACTGGTCAACTGCATGGAGGACATTTTGGTTATATGCATTCTGTCCTGTACTGCTATGAAATTGAAACGTGTACCACATGTTGATAACATGCAACAAGTGCCTTTATGTATATTTGTGCGTGTAGGGCCCTAATGTTTTGTTTTTTTAAAAAACATTTTTATTATCTTTTGTCATCATGAAATCATACATCAAGCATGTCAATATCGAGCAGCACACCCATCCCCCCGCCTCCCCGTCTTCCTTTCCCTCCCCTCGATCAAAAACATAGTCCGATTTGTCCAATAGTACCGTTAAGCCTCTCACCCAAATCCATCTACAAACCAGCCCCAGTCCCCTCATCCATTTCCGTTCCATGAAGAATAAGAGTCCAGACCTCCCTTTCAGCTCGTAGCTCTCCATCCAGTCCATGATAACGTCAGCATTTACCCCACACCCTAACAAACGTCTTTGGGCACCCCCTCGCCTTATACGTAACCCTCTCAGCAGCCATGTAAAGGTCCATCCCCCTCCTCCACTCCTCCAGTTGCAGTGTGTCGGGTGCCCCCCACTTCCGGGCCACGTCTCTCTTGGCCACCACTAAGGCCAGCACCGGCAAGATCAGCAAGGGTCGAGCCAGGTCTACATCATTTGTCATTCCCATTAGGACAAGTTTGGGGTCCAAAGGTATGGTGGTCTCTAGCACCTCCCCCATCTCTGTCAGGACCTCCCCCCAAAAGCGTTGAATATTCGGGCATGCCCAGATCGTGTGGTAGAAGTCTCCTATGTCATTGCCACACCGCAGACAGCACGGGTCAGTTACTCTCCCAATCTTGTGTAGGCGCGCTCTGTCGAAATAGGTCCTATGAAGGACATTAAATTGGATCAACCTTAGGCGAGACTTAACCGCTACCTCCATGGGATGCATCAGAATCATACCCCAGTCTACTTCATCCATGTCACCCACCTCTCGCTCCCATGTGGCCCTTAGGTTCCCAAGTCTGTCGGGCCTGTTATTCATTATTGTTTTATATGTTAGGGACACTGCCTTACCAGCAATCCGTTCCTGCAAAAGGCGACCCTCCAGGGGAGCGTATTCTGGGAGCACCTCTGTCGAAGCCCTCTCCGCCCTCCAGGCATGTCGTAGTTGCATGTACTTAAAATATTGTGTGTGGTGGAGCCCATATTCCTGTCGCAGTGAGGGAAAGGATTGCAGCGCCCCTTTCTTCATCACGTCCCCCAGAGTCGACACGCCTATGGCATCCCAGCTCCAGAAGCCTTTCAATTTATTAAGCTCCTTCAACCAGGCGCATTTCCATAGTGGTGTTTGCTTCGTTGGCCTGCGCTCCCACCCTATCGCTTTCGTCGCCCTCGTCCATATCTCCAATGTGAATCTTGTAGCAGGCAGTAGTCTAGCTCTCTCCTTACCTCCGTATAGATAATGTATGCATGTATGGGCGTCCATGGTGTGTCTTTCTAGTGCAAAGATGGGGTGGGTGGCCGGGGCTTGTATCCATTCATTTATGGAGACCAAGTGTTCAGCCCAATAGTAGGCCTCTAGGTCGGGCAAAGAGATACCACCATTGTACTGGTGCCTCTGTAGGGTTGACCGCGCCACCCTGGGTTGCTTCCCCAGCCATATAAATGTCCGGAGCTCCGCCTGTATGTCCTTAAAAACCCGACCCTGCATGGGAAAGTATTCATTTTGAAAGGTGTATAAGAATCTCGGGAGCGTGATCATTTTGAACATTGCCGCCCGGCCTAAAAGTGTCAGGGGAAGCAATTTCCATCGCGCCACGTCCTCAGCAAAGTTACGCATTACATCGTTAACGTTCCTCTCAAAGGAGAGTGCCCTGTCTGTCGTAAGGAACACCCCGAGGTAGGCAAACCCCTCCGTCGTCCTTTGTAGCCTCTCAGGCAGCGTGGGCCCTTCCTCCCTTCTTTGGGGATCGTATAGGATTGATTTATGCCAGTTGATCTGATAGCCTGCTTTGGCCCCATAGCGATCGAGTTCTGAGAACAGCGCAGGTATGGTAGTATCTGGTTCCGTGATATACAAAAGAACATCGTCCGCGTATAGGGAAAGTTTTTCTTCAGAGATATCTGACTGCCTTATTCTAAACCCTCCCATTCCCTCGTTCTGCCGGATTGCGCATGCCATCACCTCTATGGAGAGTGCGAACAACAGTGGGGACAGGGGGCACCCCTGTCTGGTGCCACGCCTTATGGGGAAGTCCCCTGACAGTGTCCCATTGACCCGGACTCTCGCCCGGGGGTCAGTGTATAGCAGACTAATCTTCTTTCTGTATTTGGGTCCAAAACCGAAACCTTCTAGCACCCCCTCCAAAAAGGGCCAGTGGACTGCATCAAATGCCTTTTCGGCATCGAGGGATAGGAACCAGTGTGGATCTTCTCTAGTGCACACCTCCATTAGCCAATTATGGGTTCTCCTCAGGTTGTATCTGGTCGCCCTCTCGGGGAGGAACCCCGTTTGTTCAAGATGTACCAGTCCCGAAATCACCCGCCGAAGGCGAAGGGCCAGCATCATTGCAAAGAGCTTTGCCTCCACATTTAGGAGGGAGATGGGTCGATAGGATGAGCACTCATCAGGTGGCTTACCTTCCTTGAAAACTGGGATAATAGTAGCCTGTCGGAGTTCTAGCGGGAATACTCCTTCCGATTCAGCGTCCACAAATAGACCCAATAAGTGACGGGTCAGGAGATCCGCCATTTTTTTTTAAGAATTCCGCCAGGAAGCCATTAGGGCCCGGCGCCTTCCCCGTCCGGAGTTTAACCATAGCCTCTCTAATTTCGTCCTCTGTTATGTCTGCCTCCAAGCCCTGTTGGCCGCGTCTACCAGTACCGGGAACTCTATATGTGCCATGTATTGCAGAGCGTCTTCCCTTGTCCCCAGATCCCTTGCCTCGTAAAAGGCCTCATAGTAGCCTTCAAAAGTTTTGGCTATCCGTTCATCAGCTCGGGCCCATTTACCCTGGCCAAATCTCACCTTCTCTACCCATCGCGCATCTCTCTCTTTCTTGCTAAGCCATGCAAGGAGCCGCCCAGACTTGTCACCCACATCGTATAGGCAGTGTAGGGTCACCAAGGCCTGCGCCTTCGCCTCCCCGTAACCAGATGTTTATAGTGGGCTTGTACGTCCGAAAATCGTCGAAGCGTCCCTTGGTCTCTGGCGGTCTGATCCTCCTGCTCTAGAGCAAGTATCTGGGCTTCCAGGGCTAAGACCTCTGCTTGTACTTTTCTCCTGGCTTCCGCTAACCTATTATATGCCCTGTCCCACAGTACCGCCTTGAGTGCCTCCCATAGCAGTACCCCGGAGGCCACCGTCCCCACATTTTCTGCTATGTAAACCTTCACATCGGCCCGTAGGCCTCTCAGTATGTCCGTGTTTTGGAGGTCCCAAGCAGTCAACCGCAGTACCGTGGGTCGTCCTCCCCTTCTTCCTCCCACCTTGTGTAGCAGGGGTGAGTGATCCGAAATGCCTCTTGTGCGGCATTCTGCCACGTCAGTGATGCACAATTCCTGTCTAGACATAAATATATAATCTAGGCGGGAGTACAATTTATGCGCCCCTGAAAAGGAGTACGCCATAGTCTCTGGATGAAGCCATCTCCAGGCATCCACCAGGCCCACTGTATCCATTGTTTTAGCCAGCAAAGTCGGGCCAGCGGGCCTGTCCCTGTCACCCGTCCTGTCCGCCCCCAAATCCATAACGTCGTTGAAATCTCCCCCCAGGACTTGCACCGTGTCAGACGTGTTGAGGAGGATGTCAGTAACACCTCTAAGTGTGCCTGCCTGTAATTTGGGTGGGGCGTAAGCTGATATAAACGTGTATTCCTTTCTCCTCCAGTGACCCCGCACCCCACGTATGTCCCTTGCGGGTCTATCCAAGTCTGAGCTATTTGCATGGGTGGATGTTTTTTAATCAGGATTGCGACCCCTCTCGAGCCAGATGTGAAACCTGCATGTGCCAAAACCCTATAGCGTCCTCTTGCTAGGAAGGCACATTTGGTGCCCTGTAGATGCGTTTCTTGCAACAATATGACATCCGCCCCTGATCTCTTCACATAGTTATGTACCAGCCCCCGCTTGATTTTACAACCCAGGCCATTAACATTCCATGTCAGCACCTGAAGATCATTGTGGGACCTACTCTCCCTCGCTGGGCTATCCCGCCTCATGTCCTGCATTGAGGTTTAAACGTGGCCATTGTCCTCACACGGGGTCGCCAGGTCGTGTGTGTGTATGATCAACATGACATGCTTATCAATCCCCTCTCCCCCAACTCCCCTCATCCCCCTGCTCCTCCCACCATATTCTCCCATGAACCCTCAACCAAGAAACAACAGAATCCCCCCTCGCCTCCCCCACCCTACCTCCCCTTCCCGCCAGCCCCTTCTTTGCTGCTAGCGTCGTCAGGGACTTCCGGGTAGAGAAGGTCTATCGCCCACCCCTGAAGATCCCCTAACACCCCATCTCCCGGACAGTAGTCCAAGATTAAACAAAACTCCCTTCCACCTTAATTACGTGCAAGGAGACAATATGCATCAAACAACGTGAACTAAGAAAGTTTGTAGTGGTTGTATCAACCTGCGTGCACTCCGGCTGAGCCAGGAACTTCATATCCAAACTGTCTCATAATCACGAGTGAGAGTCCTGGACAGCGACCTGTGAGGCCTCGTTCTCCTTGGCCGAATCCTGTTCCATCTCATGGATCACTGCTACCAGCGGATGCATAGACTGCGTTTCATTGTCCTCTTCTCCAGATGTGTTACCAACTGTGTCCTCCTCCCCTTCTGAGCGGGTGGTCCTCTCCAAGCGTCGAAACCTGCAGTGCCCCCGGGGAAGCCGACCTACGTGCAGTCGGTTGGTCTGGGTCAACGTGGGATACGGGGTCGTAGTCAGCCTCCTGCGTCCCCTCGCACCTCTCGACCTTTGGGCCTTTGGTAGCCCCCATGAGGCCTCCACGGTCGGCGGCCTGTCCGTCCTCTCCCGTCTTTCGCCCTCAGTTCCTTGCCGCGGAGGCCGCTCCTCCAACCACTGCCACGCATCGTCGGGTGTGTAAAGAAATGCGACATTTCCTTGTAGATGACCTTTAACTTTGCTGGGAAGAGCAGCATGTACTGTATTTTTAAGTCCCTCAGTTTTGCTTTCACCGAGTCAAAGGAGCGCCTCTGCTTCTGGACTTCTTGACTATAATCCGGGAAGATCATAATTATTGCATTTTCCATTCGTATTTCTCCCAACTTCCGGGCTTCTCTCAAGATGAGATCCCGGTCCGCAAAGTTCAGGAAGCGGGCAATGATCGGTCGGGGTCTCGCCAGTAGAGCTCGGTGCGCCCTCTCTACGACAAAGCTGTTGGAGAAGCGTGCTGTTGGGAGAGTCTTCTGCAGCCATCGATGGCTGAAGGCCGCCACGTTGTTCCCTTCGATTCCTTCCCGAAATCCCACAAAGCGGAGGTTATTGCGGCGTGCCCTATTTTCAGCATCATCCACCTTCCATTGGAGTTGCTTGTGAGACGCCTGGAGTTCTGCCACGTTTCTCTTGAGTGTAAGGAGAGTATCTTCTGCGTCCCCCAGTCTTGTCTCCGCAGTGGTCACCCTCTCCGTTATATTGCGAAAGTCCTGGCGCAGCAGGGTAACATCCGATCCCACCTCGCCAATCTTGACCTCTAGGGCGGCTCTGGATGCCTGTATGTCCTCCTGCGACGGCTGGATAGCCCCCATCAGGAGCGCTGTATTTAAGCGCGGTCCCTGGGCCTCCGTCTGTGTGGCGGGAGGGGCTGTTGCATAGTGGTCCAGAGTACCCTGCCGCAGGGCCCGGGCGGCTGCCTCTTTCTTCCCCATGCCGCATCCACCAGTCGTCCGTCTGGTCTAGGCGTCTCGAGTGTCGTAGTGAGGGCGACCCACCTCCAGGCCCCCTTCCCCGGTGAAGCAGACTGAGCCGCATCCACAGTCCTAGGTAGGCGAGCGCTGTGTGTCCCTCCAGCTGTTTGTAGCAAAATACGGGGGTCTTGGTCCTGGATGTCTCTCTCTGCGGGGGCGCAGCAGACCACCCCCGGCGCCTCAGCGATCCGCCAGTATGTCCCAGCACTCGACGGCGGGGCCGGAGAGGGGCAGCGAGCGTTGCCACGATGGCCCCACTACGATCACAAGTCCCCCTCAACAAGGTCCGAAGTCTGCTGGGGGGTGGGGAAGGGGGCACCGCTCCCCGCAGAGTCTATGCGGCGAACTCTGCCCCGCTGCCTCCTCCGCGCCGGCCCTTGTCTGGCCTCAATTCTCGCAGGGGCCACACGGATCTGGATCTGAGGGCCTCTCAGGTGTGTGGTTGGCCTCTCGGCACCCGGGTAGCAGGCCCGGCTCAATGGCGCCCAGTAGGCTTCTCCGTGGGGTCCCGCCCCCAGCAATGCCGCCCTCACAGTCTCTGGGTCTCCGGCGTCTGCTCGCCGGTCCAACGTGGCAGGACGGCCGGGTCTTCCAAATTGGGCACCCTTGCCGGCCGTCGTACCCCCTTCACGGCTCGCCACGCCATCCCGGGGACCCACTGTCAGGCCACGTCCCGCGGAGAAGGCACACTCCGCTGGTCTGCGCGCTGGCCCCGGGAGTCCCCCCCAAGGATCGCGGGGGGGGGGACGGAGACGGTTCCAGAGCCCCAGCAATCCCGGGCTCACCTCCCGATGTTCACTCTGGGGTCTCGTCTTGCCGGGCCGGTCCATTCGCACCGGGTCTTAGGACGCCGCCATTTTAGGGGTCGAGTCGCAGCAGCCCGGATCGGCGCGCCAGCTGTCTCAGGTACAGGTCGATTCCACGTTGGAAACTGGATTTATCGTTCTCCCTCAGCGTCACTGGGCGAAGGACATGTCCTAGGTGGCCAAATCAGGGTCTTTGGACGGTTTTTATTGCCGGATTATGAACAACTCGCCGGAGCTCACCGGAGACTCGACCTAGTCGGCCATGTTGTTGGCCACGCCCCATGTAGGGCCCCAATGTTAACTCACATACTTGTAAAACAAAACACATTGCCCCAAAAATGTATACTCTTTCACGTTTCGCTAGCTGTTATGCACAATGTTTAGCAGCACCTACTAATTCGTGTGATATCAAAATTAGACGCATATAAATACAAAAATCACAAATTTATACTTAAGAAATGGTCTCCATCTTGTACTACATGTCCATAACCTCTTTTACATTACCTGTGTATAGCAGAGATAATATGCAACTGGTTTATGATCATTTCCCCCAGGATGAGATATTTGGTCTTAAGAAAGTTGTTGAAGGGCTGCATATTCCTGCACTAGTATTTGTTACAATTGCGAGGGTTTATATTCCTCTTTTTTTTTTTTTTATTAGTTACAAGTTTTATTTTTTTAAATAATTGATTCTTGGATAATGCATGTCATTGAAATGTAACCGTTAGAACCAATGCTTGCATAAAAGTCGACACTCTAAATCTATCATTTAAAAGCATAGGTGCTTGGTGTGAGTTCTCCTTAAATTTGGCGCTGTATATTTTAAGTAATGCTATAATTTGACACGTTTTTACATGATTACGCAACAGTTTAATGTGTAAAATGCGGTTGAGGCCTTTCCTTATTTGTTCCTTAAGTATTAGCAGTGTTCTGGAACTTATAAAGTGGATAAGACTAAAATAAGCGAGTTGTATTGTACTTCAGAGAAGCCACATTTCATTGTGCTGCATGCTCGAGCCATACCGTCGTTCTTTACAGTACTGGCTGTAGGGCATTCCTTTAACAAGGGTTGAAAATCATTCCCTGTGACATATTTCCACTGTAAGATGCAGACCTAGAAGGGTTTCTTGATGTTTGCAAAGGCATGTGTGTAGCATCGTGCTACAAAGAAATACAGACTCCAGTTACTGTTTTACTGGAGCTTTATTGTATACTTCTATTGCCTTCCCTGTCCCTACTCTAACTGCCTCTTCCCTTGTCCGTCCCCTCCTCTTCCTGTCCACCCCTAGGCTCCACCCACAACCACTAGCCTGCTAACTTCATAACATCTCCCCCCTTTGTAACAAAACAAACAAACATACTGACTTCTCAGTCCATTTCTTCAATAAGTCTTTTGGGTGGACGTGTGTCGCGATGAGGTCGTGGCGACCTGGCTCTCGGACTAGTATTGTTCAGTGTCTCATTGGCTGGACCAGTGTTATCGCGACCATCTGAATGTGGTTCTTCTGAACTGGGAGTGTCCATTTCACTCACCACGGTTCCGGTGGTGTCTCGTGATAACTTCTTGAAATGCGAGATGTTTCTCGTGACTCGCCGATGCTCCGATTCCGCAGTCAGCATCGTTCCTTTCTTTTTCGTGATTAGCAAAGGTTCATCCTTGAACAGGCAGTCGGTCTTCCTCTGCTGTTCTTGCTTGACGAGAAAATGGTCCCCTTCATGTAAGGACAGTGACCTCGCTCTTCTCCGGCGGTCTGCATATAACTTCATTCTGTCCTTATTGCGTTTGTCCGTTATCATCATCTCTTGATGGTCTCGTGCGGGCGATGATGCTCGCAAGACCCCTTCCCACGTTGGAATGCGATTCCTGATGGGACGTCCTAGCATGAGTGTCGCCGGGGACTGCCCAGTCGTTGCGTGAGGAGTTGTCCTGTAAGCTCGGAGGACCTCGTTGAGAGCCACTTGCAGATCTTTACCCTCCATGGTAGCATGTTGAAAAGTCTTTTTGAGTGTGGCCATGAATCTCTCGATCGTTCCATTAGCTTGTGGCCAGAGGGGTGTGATCCTGCGATGATGAAAATCCAGGTGTTTCGCAAATGCTGCGAAGTCTTGCCCATTGAAAGGGGGTCCGTTGTCCGTTTTCACCTTCGTGGGAACACCCCATGTGGCAAAGACTTCATCAATGGTACTAGAGGCGTTTGTGGATGGTACAAAGTATGCCATGGGATAGCGAGAATGCTCATCAATGATGGCTAGCACATATTTGCCAGATGACAGGGGTCCATAGAAATCAATGGCGATCTCTTGCCATACTCCAGGTGGCAGAGTGGTCATGTGCAGCGGTGCTGGAGGATCACTCTAGCTGGTGAGCTGACAGAGGTGACAGTCCTTCAAGGTAGCTTCTACCAGTTGATCGAGATACGGAAACCATACTCGTTCCCGTAGCGCACGTTTAGTCGACACAACCCCCCGATGCCCTTCATGTGCAAGGGCAACCACTCCTTGCCTTAGTTGAGTGGGGATCACGATCCGCTGGTCTCGCAGTAGTATGCCATCAGTGGTGGCTGACAGTTCACCACAGACATGCCGGAAGGCTTGCATTTCTCGTTTGATAATGGGATCAGTCTCTTCATCCTGAGGATCATGTCTCCACCTGTTGTTTCGAACCCTGCGAAGGACTTTCTGCAGGACGATGTCTTGAGCCGTACTCTCCCGGATGGTATCCATGGGGATAGCTGGGGGTAGGGCTTGGTCAGTCACAAAATGTATGTACTCTTCCGCGATAGATGACTTGGAGACTGATGATGCAAGTGGGTGCCGGGACATATAATCAGCCGGGTTTTCCGATTTGCCAGGCTTGTGGATAATGGTGAATGTGTATTCCTGTAGCCTTAGGCCCCATCTTTCAATCCTTGGGGGCATCTTGGATCGTGGGTTTCCGTAAATGGTGACAAGGGCCTGATGGTCTGTGATTAAAGTGAAATGTTTGCCGTATATGAAGACATGAAAATGTTCACATGCACACACAACGGCAAGACTTTCCTTCTCGGGCTGCGAGTAAGCCCTCTCCGGGTCAGTCAGGCTGCGGCTCGCATATGCAATGATACGACGTTGATCTGAGTCATTGTTATACTGGGCCAGGATGGCTCCGAGCCCAACAGGGCTGGCATCCACAGTTATCTCAGTCTTTCTTTGCGGGTTGAAATATGACAAGTGATCTGCAGACTCCACCGCCTTCTTGATTTCCTTGAAGGATTGCTCACATTGAGGAGTCCACTCAAACGGTTGACCTTCTTTGGTCAAGATGCGGAGGGGATGACTGATCGTCGCATAGTCCCTGATGTAGCGAGCACAGTAACTAGCCATGCCTAAGAACGATCTGAGTTCACTGACGTCCTGGGGACACTTGGTGTTGTTCAGGGTCATAATCTTGTCAGGATCAGGTTTCATGCCAGCGCCTGAGGAAATATGGCCAAAGAATTTCAGTGTGTTCTGGTGAAACTCGCATTTCTCTTTGTTTAGAGTCAGGTTTGCCTCTAATAACGCATGGCAAACACGATTGAGTGCGATATCGTGTTCTCGTAGATCAGAACCATATACAAGGATGTCATCGCTATAGTTAAGCGTGTTGGGAATGTTTTGGATGACTTGCCGAATTGCTTCCTGAAATATTTCGGCCGCGGAGGAAACTCCAAAACTCAGTCTCTTATATCTGAACAACCCCAGATGGGTTACGAATGTGGTGATGTATCTTGACCTTACATCTAGTTCTAGCTGATGGTAACCTTTATTTAAATCCAACTTGGAAAACACTGTTGCACCATTGAGGGCGGAGATCATATCGCTCAAATGGGGTCCCGGATGTCGTTCTCTTTCGATTGCAGTATTGGGCAGGCGCATGTCCACACAGAGTCTGACTTTGTTGGCCGTGCCCTTCTTGGGTACTATAACTACTGGGGACACCCACGGTGTTGGACCATCCGTGCGCTCGATGATGTCAGCAGCTAACAGATCCTGGAGTTCTTCCTCAACAGCAGTCTGAAGATGGAACGGTACCCTTCGAGGATGTTGAGCGATGGGTCTGACTTGTTCATTGAAATGTAATCGCACTTGGCAGTCTTTCAATTTGCCTTATCCTTGAAATAGTCTGAAAAATTGACGGGTCACATCTTGGTTGCCGCTAACTTTGAAAAGGATTTCCACTAGGTGAAGACGTTCAGCTGTCGGAAGGCTCAGCAGGCAGTCTGCTTCTGGGCCCTTGATGACATGGATGACCGCTGATATGGTTGTGTCCTCATGTTTGAGGGTCGTCGAAAACTTCCCAAGGCAGGGAAGTGGCTTCTTTGCCATCCACGTGAAGACTCTCACTGGTGCAAATGTCAGAGGAGGACGTGGACTCATTCTTTCATATTCGGTGACCGGAATATAGTTCAAGGATGCACCAGAGTCCAATACGAACTTTGTGTCATGATTGCCAACTGTGATGTCCAAACGAGGATATGTTTTCAGTTGGTCCGGATCTGCAGCTAGGTTCAGGTATTCAATGGTGTATGTTGAGTCTCTGGATGAGGGTCTCGATTCCTTGGATGGTGACCTCCGTTCCCACCTGGACCGCCGTGACTCTCTGCTGGAATGTGACGACCCAGAGGACTGCTCAGTCTGTCCTTGGACAGCTCGCACATGGTGTCTTCGAGTGTCGGACCGGGATAATCTCGAAGTGCTGTTTCGTGTGTCAGACTGAGATGTCCTTGTTGCACCACTTCGTCTCTCCTTGTTGTATTCCCCACACATCGCTTCGAAGTGATTAGTTCGACCGCACTTTCGACATCTCTGGCCCATCATACCCACATCTGTAACATTTCCTCACTCTCTCTGGTTTTCGCTCTTTCTTCCACGGCTCTCGCCGCTGGTATCTTGACTGGTCTTGACGAGAGGGCGGGCGTGACCTCCATTGCCTGTCTCTCGAACTCCTTCGACTGTCACTTTTGGCGTGGACTCGTCGCACTTGTTCGTGACTCCCTTTGTGCCCCGTTTCGATATCAGCGGCATACTCCTCCGCCTGGTCATAGACTCGTGTCATCTCCTCTATGTCGTCTAAGCTATGTTCTTTTCTCAATAGTCGCCTCCTCAGTTGATCGGAGTGACATCCATCTATTATTTGTGACTTAATTGCAGCATCTGTTGAGAAGTTATCGAATTCACAATGCTTGGCTAGTCTCCGCAGGCGCATCATGAAGGCACTCATGGGTTCTTCTTTCCCTTGACGAGCCGAGTGGAATGTATGGCGTTCGTAGTCTACGTTTTTCTTGTGAAGAAATATTTTGTTCAATGCGTCACGCACTTTGTCATAGGTGTCCGCCTCAGCAGCAGGAAGGTCTTTGATTATTTTGACTATTTCCCGCCCCGCCAGGTTGCGCAGGGCAATCAACTCTTCTTGTCCACAGTCACTTCCGATCCTTCGATGTAGTCTTCAAATTCTTCCAGCCATTCTTGCATCTGGGACCCATGCTTCCCCCAGTGGTCACTTTGAGAGGCTCGGGTGCTCGCAGGTGCGACCCACCTGCAACCTTGGGCTTGACATCGCCTGGTTGCGGTGGATTGACTTCATCATCAGACACCATGTTGTCCGATGCGTGCCCCGCTTCCTATTTGCCTCAATGGGATGTTTGTTTGCCAATGCTTATTTGTTAGCCAATGCTTGTTTGTTTGCCAATGCTTGTTTAACTTCTGGTGCCAATGCTTGTTTCTTTGCCCAGTGCCTGACTCCAAAATGGCCGCCTTCACACTACACAGGGGTGTCCTTCCCCGATGCCTGACTTCAAGCTGGCCGCCGTCACTGCAGGCACACACGAGGCTTTCTCTCTCTCTGCTCATTCGGTTCCCACTTGCTCTGGACTCACCGGCAGTCAACTTCAGGCCACAGCGCCGGCCAGGATATCTTCTCTTGGTCACTGCTGGCACCAGGTGAGGTTGGGGTGGGCTCCCAGCCCGCTTTCTTGGTTCCCGCTCTTCTGCGCCGACAGCGCGCCAAACCTCACGCATCGGGCGTGAGGTTCTCAACCTCCGACGGCCCCCGGGCTCTGATTGTGGCGCGCTCAGCGGCGCTTGCTGGCAGTCCGTCACGGACGATGTCCGCTGCTCTGGGGGCACTTCTTCTTTGTTTTTGGGCACAACACAGGGTCGGAGTGGGCTCCCGATCTCTGTACACGGACCACTCACCCCAGGCACACGCTTCCCGCGTGAGACGCGTTTTACCGCGATTAGCTTCTTGGCTATCGAGCGATTCAGTGCTCGTTTCTGCGGCCCCTCTCGGCTCCCTCGCAGCCTCTGGAGGGGCAGATTCAATAGCTGCTGGCCTCGTCCTTCTGGCGGCAGCGTGGCTCTACTCGGCAGCGTTTTCCTCTACGCTGCTTGGGACAGGGTGTTCTTTCAGGGTGTTGCAGATAGTGGGTTTAGCATCCCACCCTCGTCGCCAGTTGTAGCATCGTGCTACAAAGAAATACAGACTCCGGTTACTGTTTTACTGGAGCTTTATTGTATACTTCTATTGCCTTCCCTGTCCCTACTCTAACTGCCTCTTCCCTTGTCCGTCCCTTCCTCTTCCTGTCCACCCCTAGGCTCCACCCACAACCACTAGCCTGCTAACTTCATAACATCGTGAATTCGGCTGTAGCAGGCAACTTCTTAGATACTGTAAGGACAGTACGTTTAATAAAGCACTGTGTCATCTTAGAGGTAGCATTATTCATTGGAACCGGTTGCTAACAAGAACACTTAATGGTATTTTGAAAGCTAGGGTGGAGCAACTCGACATCATCGTTATTGGTTACCATCACGTCGTGACAGCGAAGTGATGCAATCCCTTGATGCTCCCATGTACTCTCTTACTCTTGTTCCTCACAAACCATGAGATGCCGAAGGAGGTGGCACTGCAAGGGAAAGTGTGCACCTGATTTCGAAGTGGATCTACTCCTAGTTCCAGCCTGCTCCCTCACCAAACACCCCACTGACGTGACAACAAAAGCAAACGGTATTACCTATGTATGGCCAAGGAGCTGTTTGTGGCCAGCAGGCTATTAGGAGGCAGAATGGCCCTGTTTGCGGTCGGAGGAACATTTTCAGGGTGAAAGGAGAGTCTGAGCTACAAGTACTTCTGGGGGTTTAAGAAGATATACTTTAGGCCAAGATGTACAAAGCATATTTGAGATTGCAAACACGGAGTTTGTGATTGCAAAAATGCTTTTTGTAATGTATTAATTCCATTTTAGAAGTCTTAAAAAAAAATCTGATGCCTAAAATTGGATTCCAGGTATTTAGTATCTGGAAGGGGCGACTTGTAGAAATCCCTTCCAGCTACTGAATCGTTATCTTATGTATCACTGTTTTGACGAAATCTAGTCACATACCATTGAAAAGTTGTCAGCACCTCAAAGGGGTGGTAACCGATTGCGATTCTCCTATTAACATGACGAGAGAATCTGGATTTCATTAAAGACACGGAGGCTAACATTATGCATTAATCCTTTAATGCAGCTCACAAACACAGCCGCTTACATCACAAAGGTAAGAATAAGAATTAGGTGACATCATAGTATCCATAAAGGCCAGGTGCCAAGGGAGATCAGCCTCTTTTAAATGCCTCGAGTGGCAGGCGAAGTTGAAACAGAGGAATAAAACTTGAACTTGAATGAAGAATTAGAGACCATCTTGAATTCCATGTGGATTCATCAATTAGAATTGTCTGAAAAGGAAAACAAAGTAAATCAACGAGAAGGAGAGAAAAGGTCTTCATAAGAAGCATGAACAGAAACATCAGAGTAAGAGAGCATGAAAAAATTGTAAACCATATTAAATAACAATTCACAATTACCCTCAGGGAGGGACGGGAGGGATAATGTTAGCCTCCGTGTCTTTAATGAAATCCAGATTCTCTCGTCATGTTAATAGGAGAATCGCAATTTCATTACAAGACAGGAGGCTACATTATGCATGTTGGTAGCCTTGAATAACTGCATCAGAAACATGTTCAATTGGTTTACAATAATGATGTGCAAAAGTACAGGCATTAGACCAATCAGCAGACTTAAGGATAGCATCCAACTTACCACCAGACCAGAATGATTTGCTGGCCATAGCATTCCTGAGAGAGTGAGCTTGGAACTTAGACAGGTCAATACCAGCAAGGTTCATAGCAATTTTAACCCACCTAGCGATAGAGCATGATGAGATGGGTTTAAAGGGACTAACATAGGAAACTAAAAGTTGATTTGCATCAGGAGGACGAAGGTTAGACATTCTGGAATCGTATTCCTTTATGCAATCAACAACACATAGTTTTGGATGAGAATCAAAACGAGGGTAAAAGATAGAATCAGACATGGTTTTAGTTCTTCTAAATATTTCTAATTTAACACCGAACATGTCATAACATCTATTAGAGATGTCCAGAGCTTTGACATCAGAAACTCTGCGACAAGAAACTAGACATAAAAGAGAGGCAAGCTTAATTGAGAGGCATTTCCTGTTAAGGAGAGAATTGTTAGGCCATGAACAAAAGAGATCGAGCAAAAGTTTAACATCCCAGACGGATTGATATCTAGGACGAGGGGGTCTCTTAAGGCGAATACTTTTAAGAACTCTACAGATAATAACGTTCTTACCTACCGTTTTACCATTGACAAGAGCGTGACCGGCTGAAATTGCAGATCTAAAGCAATTAATTGATCTATAGGAGAGACCATTATCATAGATTTCAACAAGGAAATTAACAATACAGACTATAGGAGCCTCCACGGGATCCAAGTTCCTCTCCAAGCACCAACTAGACCATTTCTTCCAGATGTTATTGTATCTGTAATGGGTTCCAGGTGCCCATGACTCTCCGAGGAGAGTGAGAGCAGGCGACGAAAGTCCAGACAATTGGTGAGATTGCCTGACACTTTCCAGGCAAGAAGGTTCATACTCCCTGAAAGAACCAGGTGATGATCCTCTCCGTCTGCGTTTAGGAGGAGGCCCTGAATTGCGGGAATCAGGAAAGGAACGTCGCAAGAAAGTTCCAGAGACGTGGGGAACCAGGCCTGAGACGGCCAGAATGGAGTTATCAGGACAAGGGAGCATTGTTCCTGTCTCACTTTCTGAAGAACCCTCTGAATCATTGCAAAAGGGGGAAAGGCGTAAGGGCGAAGGGGAGCCCAAGGCTGGAGGAAGGCATTCACAGCTAGAGCACCCGGGTCTGGCATCCAGCTGAAATACTGGGGGAGTTGGAAGGTCAATCTGCTTGCGAAAAGGTCCACGTCGAAGGGACCCCAAAGAATGTTGAGGGAATTGAAGATCGTCACATCGAGTTTCCAGTCGCTGAAATCTTGAAGGAACCTTGAGTTCCAATCCGCTGAAATATTGGATTTCCCTGGAAGGTATTCTGCTCTCAAGGAAATTTTGTGTTCTAGACAGAACATCCATAATTTCTTGGCTAGGTCCGATAGATCTGCGGACCTCGTGCCACCGAGACGGTTGATGTAAGAGACCGCAGAAACGTTGTCCATTTTCAATAGGACAGATCTGCCTTGAAGTGAGTGTCTGAAACTCATCAAGGCATAGAGTCCAGTGGTCAGTTCTAAAAAGTTTATATGATGGGAGGACTCCGAAAGGGTCCAAACTCCACCGGTGTCTTGGTCGAGGAGGCGAGCGCCCCAGCTGTGGAGACTGGCGTCTGACTCCAAGACAAAGTCTGGGGTGGAACCGAAGATAGCCCTTCCATTCCATGCATCCAAATTGTCCAGCCACCAAGAGAGTTCCAGTCTCGCTGGTAGGTCCAGAGAAATCTTGTCCCCATACCAAAGGCCGGACCGGAGAGCTTGGGCTTTCACCCTCTGGAGAGCACGGTAGTTTAGGGGACCCGGAAAGATAGCTTGGATCGAAGAAGAAAGAAGACCCAAGAGTCTAGCCAATTCTCGTAGGGAGAGAGATTGATGTCTCAGGACAAACCTGATTTCTTTTCGAATTTTCGCAATCTTCTTTTTCGGCAGTGAAAGAAGACAGCTTGAGGTGTTCACGGTGAAACCTAAAAACTCGAGGGATTTTGAGGGCGTCAGGATGGATTTTTCTCTGTTTATAATGAAGCCGAGATCCTCTATCAACTCCATGGAGACCCTGAGGTCTTCTAAAATTTGTTCCTGGGTTTGAGACATGATGAGGATGTCGTCTAAGTAGATGATTAAACGAACCCCTCTTGCTCTCAGAATCGAAACGATGGCTCTCATGACCTTGGTGAAACACCAGGGGGCGGATGAGAGACCGAAGGGGAGATCTTGAAATTGGTAGAGGTGTCCGTCCCAAATAAACTGGAGGAAGGATTGATGTTCCCTGGCCATGGGGATAGTAAAGTAGGCATCCTTTAGGTCTAGCTTGACTAACCAATCTCCTTGAAGGAGAAGGTCCCTGAGAAGATGGATGCCCTCCATCTTGAAGTGGCGATAAACTAGATATTTGTTTACTTCCCGTAGATTTATCACTGGCCTCCAACCTTTGTCCTTTTTCTCTACCAAGAAGAGGGTACTTACGAAATTCTTTTGTGACCAAGGAACCTCGATAATAGCTCCCTTTTTTAGCATAGAGGAGACCTCCTCTTTGGCGATAGCTAGATGTTCCGGGGGGAGGTCCAAGGGTCTTGGAGTCGTGGATTGGTAAGGGATGTCCACGAAATCTATCTTGAACCCGCGGACAGTTTGTAGGACCCACGGGTCCTGAGTATAACTCTCCCAAACATGGTAAAACAATTTGAGCCTTCCCCCGACCTTTGGAGGGGAGAGAGGAAAGAGGGCACTTACTTGGGGTGTTGGTATTAGGTGCTCCACGGGAGGAGAAGCCTCTGCCTCGGGAACCATGACCTCCTCGTTGGGGGTAAAACTGTTTGTTCGAGGGATAGTATCCCCTTCCTGCACCACCTCTTCCTCTTCCAGGGTTATAGGGCCGGAAGTCGGCACGGCCGGAAGAACGGCCCCTTCTTCCGGCCTGACCAAAAACGTTAGAAGGGAAGACTTTTTTCAAGTTGCTTTGAGCCCTATCAAGCGCCGTAAAGGTCGCAACATATCTGCCAATTGACTTAATCATGTCCTGTCCGAAAAGTAGGCCTTGGGGCTCGGACGAAGGCTCCTTGTCAGCAAGGTCCCCAAGTTTGGGGTTAATTCTGTTTAGGACAGTTTTTCTCCTTTCCATGTTCAGGCTCGAATTAGCATTGCCTAAGAGCACGATAGCTCTCTGGCTCCAACCCCTAATGAGCGCAGTGTCAAGGGGAGTATCTGAAATATAGGATTCCTCAGCAAGGTCAAGGATTTTGGTGAGAGGGCCTAGGATGTCCAGAAGACGGTCCTGGCAGGATTTAAATGCTCTTTCAAGCCCTTTTCTTGGGTCCTTTCCCAGTTTAAAAAGAAATTTAATAAGGTCTGGGTCAAGGTTGGGGGTCTGGCAGACCTTATCCCCAATCCATGGTCTCGGGCACTCAGCCCGCATAATGTTTCTTGCATCAGTTTCCAGGGAGTTTCTTAACCATTTGGTTATAAACTTGCCGACGTGTTCCTGGGGGGACCATTTAGAGCTGTTAGGGCGTGAGATATTCTCAGGAGAAAACATCTCTCCCCCTAGGGGGTCAAGGATGGAATCCTTGGAGGAGGGAGGAGGGTCTAACTCGGAAAAGGAGTTGGGGTCAGAGTCATTGGAGAAGTAATCATTAGGGTCGAAAACGAACTCGTCGTAGGGTTCCTCGAAAGTCTCCTCTACATCAGAGTAGGAATCACCACTTGTGCCGCTTAGGACACCTTCCAGAGTTGTACCGGCAGGGGTACCCAACCTAGTTGTGCCGCGAGGGGCACCAATGCCTCTTGGAGCGCTAAGGCTTCCCAAATCCAGAGAGGTGCTTGGACCTCCAAGCTTCCCTGCACAACTGCCCATAGTGTGCTTGGTTTTCCTAGGTGCTTTAAGCTTTGTAGGGTCGTTAGGGTGTTGCCCAGGGTCACTGAGAGTCCTCTTACGAGACATCACCTCGTTAAGGGTATCGAGCATGCATGCTCTCATTTCTTTTTAAAAAACATTTTTAAACGTGTCACTATTATGAGAGGGGGAGGAAGCTGTAGCGTCTTCGCTCTCCATATCTGACATGAGGACAAAGCAAGGGTGATATAAACGAAGGAAAGCTTATTGTTGTGTCTCCAATATATTATGGAAATATGGAAACATTGAGTAGTTGTAGTTTGGAATAAGTATTTAATTCAAGGAGAGAAGATATACGTGCAGCTCCAGTAAAGGTACATCAAGAATGACACAAGATCCACCAGTTACTGTTGCCCAGCACCCAGACATTCCAATTACATATATAACATTCCAATTAAAGGAACATGCTATCACTACACATCTCTCTTCTTAATAGAAAAATTAAAAAGAACATAAAAAATATAACAAAAATTATAACATAAAAATCATTAATAAACTATAAGGAATTCTTTATACTCTGAACCCAATCATTATACATTAAAATTAATTTAGTAAATTTCGCATCTTCCAAAGTGAACAGAACAGATCATTTGAGAACAGAACATGTGAACTCACTCCCAACCATCCCCCTTTTCTAAATTGCAAGAGAGAAAAAAAACAAATCATCAACAAATATGTCACTAACATTTGATCATTAATATCAAACTTCAATGTTCTGAACACAATTAACTTGAACATCACTATCATCAGACTCAGAAACAGATGATTCATTATCATATTGAATATAAGTAATTTTTTCCTTAGAAAACTTCTTATTTTTTCGGTTGCAAACCCTTGAGAAATTACCCACCAATCCGCACTCTATACACTTAGCATGTTTAGCAGGGTATCTCTCAAAAGTATCGGCATGTGAATAACTTCCACACCTAAAACACACCACATCACTAAATTTCTTTCTTTCACTACTCTCACTAAATTTCTTCTTCTCACTACTTTCCCACTCCTTTCTATCACGAAAATCACCATTTCCTCCCTCCCATTTATCTTTATACCTTGTTTTCTTCTCAACTACTTTGGCTACTAATTCCTTCTCCACTTTGTTATCTTGCGACAAAGTGACTTTTGCACATCGGTCAGACAGTTCTGCCTTCTTAACCAAAGCCACTATATCTTTAAGACACTTGTCTCCTTCTACCCACAATTTGTCCTGTAATACCTTATTCTTCGTATACATCACTACCTGGTCACGTATAAAGTCATCATGTAACTGAGCAAACTCACACTTCCTTGCCCACTTTTTCAAAGCCGAAACAAATTCTTCTATCGTCTCATTTTTCTCTTGCTTCCTGTGGAAGAATGCATGTCTAGTCACAGCAATTGATACTGAGGGAGAGAAATGATCATCTAAATCCATCAAGGCACATTCAAAAACATCAGAATTACCTTCCACTCTTTTATGTGAGTGCATATCTTGAAAAATACGCAAACCTTCCGGGCCTAGTGAATATAACAACATTCTCTTCTTCCTTTCCGGCGAGAATGTACCATTTATGTCTTCTAAATTCGCTATATAGTTCAAAAATGTATGCCTTCCAATCCAACCAAGCAATCATCGGTTCTCCAGGAATAGCTAGAAATTCTTTTGGGGAATTGATTTGTAAATTTGAAGTCAAACGTACACCTGACGAACCTTCGTCCCCAGTACCTGAATTCCTGGCTTCCAAAGACATATTCAAATTAAACACTTAACTAACCTGCAAATATAACCACTTCGTGAATGAACGTCAGTAAATAAACTAAAACTTCAAGAACTTTCTAAACTTCATGAAACCTCTGCTGCATGTATACCTTCTCCCTTTCCATGTAATACCTCATGAGCTTCGTGAAATTTCTTTTGCTAGTATGTCTCTTGTATAATTAAAGAAAATGAAAATACGGTCACACAATTGAGCAGTTGGTATCCCTTAGTTATTCTGTTAATAATGCTAAGTTAATAAAATTATAATGACAAACACATTTCCTTGGACATTAACTTTCCGCATATCAGTACATCAGCTAACATAGTAAATTGAATGTTGTGTGCACCAGCGGTGAGCACTTTCTTGCTCGAAGGTTGTGCGCACCAGTGCAAAGTACTTTATAAAGAAATAGTAATTAATTCCCACTACACGAAAAACAAGATAAATTTCCCTTTCCTTCCAGTAATTGTCCCCACATCCGACTGCTGTATTAAAAAGTTCCTAAACGAAAATTGTATTTTTCAAATGTACCACAGTGAGATGACTTGTGCTCTTGCCAAAACCAAGAAGAAATGGTTCAAAAACACTTGAAATTGGTTCTATTCTGCGAAACACGATCTTCGTGAATGGTTGCTGTGGAAACCTGATACAGCATTTGTAAAAATGGCCGCCGCCTTCAAAACTGATGATGTCAGTCGTGCGCGATAACGTTACACGTTATGCTTGAAGATGTTGCCACGGAGATCCGATATGATAACTTTCAAAGATGGCCGCCGCCATCAAAGTTGCGCGATGATGTGACCCTCTATGCGTGAAGACGTCTTCCTCTGCAAAACTTCCGACAATCCAAGTAGTAGATGACGTTCCGATGTTCCAGAAGGTGTTCCGAAGTGGAATCTCGGTGCTGCGTGGCTCGAGGATGTCAACGATGCCCTGGATTTCAAAGGTAAACACCTTGTGCTGAATTGATTTAATTTGAAAATTCAGCACTCCCGGCGAGGTCCAAACACTCACTTGCTTCAGGTGTTCCTTCAGGGTAATTCGTGACCTTTCGTGCTTCAGCTACCCAAATACTCCTTTCCTGTAGGTCCAACGAAAATTTCGTCCAAACTGGGTCTTTTAGTCATTCATGTCGCCATCCATGTCGCCAGTTTGTTGTGTCTCCAATATATTATGGAAATATGGAAACATTCAGTAGTTGTAGTTTGGAATAAGTATTTAATTCAAGGAGAGAAGATATACGTGCAGCTCCAGTAAAGGTACATCAAGAATGACACAAGATCCACCAGTTACTGTTGCCCAGCACCCAGACATTCCAATTACATATATAACATTCCAATTAAAGGAACATGCTATCACTACACTTATCTTGCCCTTTTTTTTTTTTTTTTTAAATATAGGGCACAGTTAAAGTAGGTTAGAGAGTTGAATTGGCTTCTGTTAGATAATTTAGTTCTTGCTGAGGGGAAATGAGGAAGACAGCTGACTCTTGGCTCCGTAGGGTAACTGACTCGCTCGAGGCAGTTGAACACACGGAGGAGAGAGGAATGACCCTTACGAGGTAGGGCGCGCTGCGGCGCCGCTGCCAAGGGTCATTCCTCTAACCAGAGGTGACGTGAGCTCACATATCGGTGCAAGCGCGAGCCACCGCAACGGAGGAAAAGCCGGTCGGAAAAGGGCTAAAAGGCGGCATTTGAGGAAACGCGGGGCGGCGTGGAATAAGGGGAAGAGAGCGCAAAGATATCCTAAAGGGACAGGAACCTAACAAAGGTAAAAGGCAAGACGACCAAAAATTAGAAGTCTTGGGGGTGGGGGGAGGTTAGGGGTAACCAACCAGGGTAACCAACCAGTATCGGAACAAGGTGATAAAGCGAGTTGGAAAGAGACCAACTTAACAGGATGGCAGTACAGTTAACAGTTAACAGTACAGGGTAGAACATACCAGCATCTAGCCAAACAATGAGAGGCGGAAAGCATAAAGTTAAACAAAATGAGCTAACTTAATAAGCTTAGCATATAAAATGTGGCTTAACAGAAAGAACTCTAAGCAATGTAAAAATAGAGTTTAAGAAAGACAACTTATCTGTTTGAGAGCCGCATTTAAAAGAGGCTGATCTCCCTTGGTACCTGGCCTTTATGGATACTATGATGTCACCTAATTCTTATTCTTACCTTTGTGATGTAAGCGGCTGTGTTTGTGAGCTGCATTAAAGGATTAATGCATAATGTAGCCTCCTGTCTTGTAATGAAATTTCCAAAGTGAAGGGCCTCTTGGGACAGCTTTCCCTTAGCGAATGTAAAAAAAAAAAAAAAAGTTTGTAGGGTAGGAGGCAGTGGTCCAGAAGACCACTGTATGCTCTCAAATATTTAAAAACGTTTTTATTTTAAAAGCAGCCCGTTGCCTCTAGAAAAAAATGTAAAAGCAGTCACAGACGTCTGTCACCATCCCTGTAATGGCCACCAATTGTAGTGAGTCACAATTTCATGCCTATTGTTGATGTAGGCTAAGTTATGACCTGCTACAATTCATATTTTTGTGATCTGACCTAGTAGTACATAGGTCACCTCGCAAAATGATTTTTCATTTGCAAAAAAATGATGGAAATTCTGTACATCTGGCCCAGTGTTGCCAATTAATGGGCATTTAGTAGCGTGATTGAACCTACCTAGGTCAGACAAGGGATACGGCAAAAATATGTACACTCAGTGACATTAGGCAACCAATACATGAACTTTTTTTTTAAAGCAACAAATACTATTTTTTAAAGCAGTTTTGAAAAGTGGCAATTTTTTATTCAAATCAGTGACATGAGGCACATACTGGTGATATTTTAGAACGAAGGTGACAAAACCCAGTTTCCCAATGAATACCTTCCATTTTGGATATACTATAGACTGTAACTCCGTCGCTTAGTGACTCCATGATGTCAATAGAGCCAAAGGGTCTGATTTAGAGTTTAGCGGATGGTTATTCCATCACAAACGTGACTGCTATCCTCTCCTCCTTATAGCAAGTGGCAACCTCTAAATCAGACCCCCAGCACCTTCCTATGATTACTGATGACTAGAAATCCCTCAAGGACCTTTGACTGCATCATTGGGTGCAGCTAGAGGTACACTGTTCTTTGTTATGAATGTTAATAATATTTTACTCATGGTTATTTTGCATGGTAGTTTTAGTGCAGCATGTTAAACCAGTGATCAGAATATTTGTCATTCCTATTTTATGTTTAACATAAAATAATGTCAGGAGTAAATTGGGGGATATCTTTAACAATATAAGACCGCTCAATATATTATTTTTCCTCATGTTAATAGTTTAAATGTGTTTATACTTTCGCTGTGATTGTTTTCTGCTAGGTTTTTATCAGTGCAGTTTTAAAGTTGTGTATTGCTTAGTTAATCACTCTAGAGTACTTATGTGCATGTGCTAATGTCACACAAAGGAAATCCTACTCAGTAGCATGGCAAGGCTCATATAGTTCAGAAGGGCCGAAGAAGCAGAACACGTAAGTCATCAACCTAACAAAGAAATGATCATTAATCTGGTCCTTAATGCAGGCTGCATTCTGGCTGCCAAGGTATCCGTGTGAAACTTCATTGATATTGCTGGTCTTTACAGCCTGTGAGAGCCAAAAATTGCTGAACCGATCCATGCTGGTGTCTTTGCCAAACTTCTCATACAGCTTTTATGAAAATCTTAAGAGACCGTGTGCGAGTCCCCTTGGCCAGGTTCTAAAGTGCTCCAGCACATTAAGAGTTTGAGAAGCAAATTAGGCTCGGTTTCCTCTTACAAATGCCAGCAAATCATCAGTAGGAAGAAGAGTTGGATCTAGTAAAATTATTTTTCTCTTGAATAGCATGCTGTCCTTTGACACCATTCACCTAAGACAACACCAAGAGCCGAATGTGCTTGTTAGAGGTTAATATTGGTAGAGAGATTGTGCAGCAGCCTATTTGTTTTAATAAAGTTTACTTTTGTCTTGAATTTCAGGTTGGGTGGGACCATATCAGCATACAAAATAGTGCCAGACGAAATAGATGATATCAAGGTACAGTATACAACTGATTGTGCATTGAAATCCTAGTCCTGCTGCTTTCTAAAGAGCTTCCACTGGTTTTCCAATAAATGTACATGTGTCTCTCCCTTTAGATGATATGTTACTACCCATTGTTGGTTGGGAACCAGGTTCTGACCAATGGTGGAACTGATGCTTGTTACTTCGAACTGTGGCACTCAAGGACATTTACCCAAGGAGTCAATTGACTGATGTTGACAGCTCTGCTCAGTCGCTTAGTGAGAATATCAAAATGCTGTGCGTTATTGAATGTTAAAAACACATGTTTGTGAATTTGGTCTCTGTGACACTGATGCAGCAGCTTCAAAAGGGTATCACATCCATGCACTTCTTAACATATTGGTGGGAAAACCGAGTCTTTACCTTCTCCTTAGGACATAAAGATCTGAGATGGTCAACAAAGAGGAGCTATCTCTACCTTGAAACTGGAGACGGAAGTTAGGAGCGTGGTAGCTTCTAAGATGTAAATGTAATGTAAAGCAAACTACACTCTTATGCAGATGGTTAGTGGGAATGCACCGCTTCCATATGAGAAGTCCTAATTAATTTATCTTAAAGGTCTGTAATGAAGACATATTGGGAAACCACTGCAGTGAGCATTTTTTAAATGTTTGATCATTAGTGTATGTGGGAGAGGTGAAAAATCCTGTGTGCAAGGGTAATTTTTCCCACCAGGCAGGTTACCTTATTGTGTTACTGACTGGACAAGCTCCCAGTCCTCCTCACGAATTTCAACATGCTCAGTGTTGAATGTAGTCATATACGAAGAGTGGCAGGTTGGTATAGAGTTGTGACATTTCTCTCTGGCACCTTCATAGAGACTTGCAGCGATTGTTCATGTCTGACATAGTGACACTCTTATTATCATAATTGTGCCGAAAAGTGGAACCCTATACATTCTCTGTAGATCGCGAGCAGGAAAATAAAGATATAGGATGGAGGAGAAAGGAGAAAGGAGAAAGGGAAGTGGGTGCAGGCTATCTGTTGGCTAACCGAGGACAAGGTCAGTGTACTGTAGCATTGATATTATGCTTCATACCCCAGATGGAGTCCTGAAGCTCCCATATTTCCCTCATTTTCTTCAGTGCCCTTTCTTAGTACATGGTGGAAAAAGTTATGGTTGTAGTAGGGCCTATTTGGGGGAGCAGTTAGTGCTGTGCTTCAGCATTAAGGGTTGTGGATTGTGTGAGAATACATGCAGTCGTGCAAGAAGGCTGTAAAATGCAAATGTAGAAGGTTGGCACAAGGCAGCCTAATGTCCATGACTCAGACTTTATAATACATTTGTGAATCTCTGCAGTATTTCCTTCTCAGGCCTCAATTGCTTGGCTTTGTGGAAATGTACCTTTTTAGGGGTACACTGGTGCAGGGTCACCCTTTTGTCCACAGGTTCAAAAACCAACAAAATAGAGATCAGCACTGGAATTGAAAATCAATAACACGTTTATTAATCACTCATGAGTGGGACCAAATCTACACAGCACTCTCAAGTGCTGCCTGGGGTAGTACACTGAAGTCACAGAACACAGGTCTTGTATACAGGTTTTTTGTTCTGTAAGCATGTGAACAGAAATAGGAAAGACAAGGTTTAGAAATAGTTACCAGCAAACAAGGGCAGATGAACAACTACATGGTCAGCAAAGTGGGAGGGGGAGCAGAAATGCTTATGGCAGCAGTAAATGATTGACAGTTAACATCTGAGACCAGGTGCTCTGGCAGCTACAAACCCCAGCACGTACATTGCTTTTAGCTGAGTCAGGAAGTCAATTGAAATAGATAACACAAGCACAGTAAAAAGACTAAAGAATTACGAAGGAAACTTAAATGGACACCACAGCCAAAATGGCTGTAGCTTATGCTAAATAAAATATTACACATTTCCACAGCTTGACCGAGGAGTCTTTCACATTTGTAATATTCTAATGTAAAAATAAATCCCCATGTGGTACACTTTACAGTGGTGCTGCAAAAAGCCTGGCCTTATACCAAGAACCACTTTCAGTAACTTTAATCTTGCATTAATTTGTATTTATTTGGTTTCTAAGACTCTCATAGAAAAAAAAAATCTGTAGATATATTGGAAATCATGGCGTATGCAGTTCTTATTTTTGATCCGAAGGTTGCACTCCTATTTGGGGACTGGCACTTATTTTAACTTGAACTTTGATTCAGAGCAATAGAGGGAATGAAGGAGGAATAGAAAGATGGAAAACAGTGACAAAGGGAAGAAGCAAGGATGACGAATAACCTGAAAAAGTGAGATAAAGAGGCAGGAAGTGGTGGTGGATTAAAGAGTCATGAGGAGGAATCAAAACTACACTGCCTTGGAATTCTGTACCTCTACCGTAGATCGCACTAGCCGTAGGCTTCTGAACAACACTTAGAGCCTTAACATTTATTCTTTTACAGATTAAGCACAGGTTATATAATAAATTGAACCCAGAGAGGCTGACCTAAATTGATATTAGGGAATGTGTGTGGGAAAAGTGTGAGTGGCACAGAACACAATGAATCATAATTAGTAGTTTTGAACAGTTCAGACTTTGCATAAAGCCCCTATTTAGACTTGATTATGGTAACTCCCTGTTGACTGGCATTCCCAGAGTTCACCTGGCTCCTCTGAAGACAGCCCGTAATTGGGCCCCAATAACCTCAGGCTTATGAAGATCCAAGCACATCACCCCAATCATGATTGCACTACAATAGCTCCCCATCGAGGAAAAGACACTTCCAAGCTGGCCTGCATTGTTCACAAGACTGTGCATTGGTAAGGAACCCAGGAAAAAGTAATCTTGGGGGTTTTCATTCATAAAAGCAAAACATCTGTTGCAAGCTTTCTCAAGGAACACCATTCCTCCAGCTGTTAGAATGAATCTATCTTATGAGATCTTTGAGAGTTTAACGTCCATATCATCCAGCATTAACAACCCAAAAGGGCTCCTGGGCTAGATGGACATGAAGACATTCTCAACTTAGGGCTAATACTGTTATCATAAATATGTTAGACTAGATCTGGCTGACTAAATCTTATTCTCACTGTTACTCCTTGCACTGCATAAGACACTACATTGTCCCTTTGACTTTTGCTATTCACAAGTCTATACTTATTTATTTATTTATTTATTGAAGTTTTGTATAGCGCTAGCTGGACCCGGTGGGTATCAAAGCGCTTCACAGCAAATGGAGAAATGCAACAAAGACAATAAGCATAGAAAACAAGAATCGGACATGATAGGAGGAGAATAGAGACTGTACATCAACATCTAGAGCGCAATAAGAGACTGAGTTCAGGGGCGAATCAGTTAGTTCTGAGTTCCGCAAAAGGATATCTGATTTGGGCGATGGGGTTCTCGCTAAGCACCGGAGCGTTCAAGGAAGAGGGCTTTGAGTAGCGCTTTGAATAGTGGGAAGGAGGCGGTCGTTCTGATATGTGGGGGGATGGAGTTCCAAATCCTGGGCGCGTTCCCCGCAAAGGATTTATTTGAGGTCTTGCGTTTCTGTGATTTCAGCGGGATGAGAAGGAGTGTTTCGGAGCTTCTGAGGTTCCTGGATTGACCAGCCCTTTTGAGTTTTGAGGCCAGGTGTTCTGGTTTGCCTGTATGCAGGGCTTTATGTGTTAGGCAGGCTGTGCGGAAGTTGGCTCGTTGGTCAATCGGGAGCCATTTCAGTTCTTTGAGTGCCGGCGAGATGTGGTCAAATTTCTTTGTTCCTGTGATCATTCTTGCGACTGCGTTGAGGGTGGAGTTGAGGGGTCCCAGGTGTGACTTGGCTGTTCCAGTCAGTAAAGCAATGCCATAGTCAATTCTAGAGAGCACAAGTGCCTGGGTGGCATGTTTCAGATCTTTGGGGGGGAGGAAGGGTTTAATTTTGTAGAGAGGTTTCAGGTTCAAGAACGCGCTTTTGGCGGTTTTAGAGATGTGCTTCTTCATGTCCAGTTTGGGGTCGAGAGTGATTCCTAGGGATTTTGCTGAGTCCGTTGGAGTAAGAGAGACATTGAGGGCATTTAAGGCTTTGAGCCATTCCACTATTTGTGGGTTTTCATCTTTGTTCGAGGTTCGGAGAACTTCCGTTTTCTCTTCGTTCAGTTTGAGGTGGTTGGCTGAGAGCCAGAGTTGAACCTCCATGAGTTTAGCATTAAGTCTGTGAATGTCAGCGATCGAAGAAGTTTCCAAGTAGAGTTGAGTGTCGTCCGCGTAAAGGTGAAGGGGATGTTGGAGTTCCTTAGGAGTGAGGTGAGGGGTTCCATGTAGATGTTGAAGAGTTGCGGGGAGAGTACTGATCCTTGAGGAACACCTCTGTTGGTGGGGAGGGGGGTCTGACTCGAAGCTGTTGATCTTTATTCTTTGAGAGCGGTTGTTAAGAAAGGAGGAGAACCATTTTAGGACTGTGTTTTCGATGCCCGCTCTTTCTCGAAGGACATTAAGTAGGAGGGTGTGATCAACTGTGTCGAACGCAGCCGAGAGGTCAAGGAGAATGAGAAGGCTACATTTGTTGGAGTCGAGTGACATGTGCAAATCATCAAGGACATTTAGGATAGCGGTTTCCGTACTGCAGCCCTTTCTGAACCCTGATTGGAGTGGATCCAGTAGGTTGGAATTCTCTAAATGTTGGTTTAATTGTGAGAGCACAATATACTCACACCTTTTATTTAATATTGTTGTCCTGCTATTATGTGTTTGAATTTTACCTCTTTTTCTTATGTAAAGCGCCCGTCTGCCCTTGTGCTTCTTGTTTGTACTGTAAATAAATGATATGGTAGGTGTCTAGGGTTTGGTGCAGGTGTTCGTCTTGGAGTAAGTAGGGCTTGAGGGCCCTTTAAAACAACTGCAAAGAGCCACACAGTTTCAGCTTGAGGTACAGATTCTTCAGTTCAAGGGGCACCAGAAAGACAAAGATCTAATTGTGTGGTTATGCAGGTGGTTATGCAGGTGCAAGTATGTTGCGGATGAAGGTAGCCTTTTCAACATAGTGTGATGCCAGCAGTGAGCCATTCTGAAGCCCAGGTTGATTAATTTGCATTGCTATGCCGCAAACTCCATACCCTCTACTACCAGCACCGAATGACTTGCAACAGAAAGGAAAGTCCCCATTCCCCTGGTACTGCACATTTCCCTTTATACCTCTGTTCAACACCGCATTGCTAAGTACTTTCTTAGGACTGACCCTTGGCCATTTTGGTTTGGCCATCTAGTGTGACTTGGTGTTGTGAAGTGCTGGGCTGCACTTTTTGTGTATGAGTGTGTGGTTGGTGGAGAGTTGTCAGTGTCATCTGCATAGTTGAGTAATATGAGTTGGGTGACTGGGGACATTGTGTATGGGTGTAGTTGTGATGATCGGTGTGTACTGAAGTTTGGTCAAGGGAGTTTTAAGTAAGGTGATGTATGGTTGAACTTTCAGTTTTTGTTTTTATGTGCCTTGAATATGTAGATTTAAGGACGACTGGGAGACTTTCTGTCAAAGGAAGCTGATTGGTTCCATATCATAGCACATCACGTGACTAACCTTCTGTGACCAAATGTTTGGTGTACATATATGTTATATGGTGTCATTATGAGTGTACGGACATGTGGTGGTAGGCCACAAGACGTGCATGTCTTGGACCATTGTGCAATAGTAACCACCACAGCCTAGTTGTTGTCTTGTTGCTTTGTATGACATGAGGTATGGGAATGTTCATGTCCTGACCCATGCTGGAGTATCTGTGACCATTTGTTGTCTTTGTGTGTCCGGGTGGGTATTAGAGAGTTAAACAGGTTGTAAGAAAGGGAGCTGTGTAGTATTCTGTGTATCCTCGTTCCCTGTATGTCTGAGCTGGTGTCTGGAATGCAGAGAGTGAATTATGTAGTAGAATGTTGATGTGTGGTCTGCAGTGGAAGGATAGGGACAAGTGGACAGAGGATTGATCCCTGACAAGAACCGTCTGCTATTACTGTAACCTAAGAACCTTTCAAGAAACAAAGAAATGACCTCCTACCTGATTGGTACCAGACTCTTGTATGAAGACCCTGCCCTCTAACTACAACAAGCAGCAATAGGTTTGCCATCATCCCAAAGATGTATTACTTTACCCTTAGCTTCCTTTCACAACCCATCATTCCCTCTCCCTCATTGTCGCCCGTATTCATCATGATGCTTGCCCCCCCCCACCATCCCCCTGAGCTGTTCACATTGCTTCCTGCCATCCTGTGGCTTTTTATCCTGTCATTAACCCCTCCCTGAGGTACCCCTAGATCTCTGTAGATGGAGGTGCCTCGTTCATGTGCTCTGCTCCCTGATTAAATTCCAGTGGGCTCCTTTTATGATCCCATTACCTGTGCCTACGTCCGGCACAGGCAGCACATCCTCTGCTTTCTTGAAGTCCTGCTGCACATTTCTCCATGTCCTAAATCCATGCTTCTCTCCTCCCTCCTATAATCCCAGCTCCCCCTATCTGCTTCCTTCCACTTTTGCTGCCCTGACCCCCACACCCTTGTTCAACTAACACTGCCACTTCCACCCCTTTCACAGCCCTCCTGTATTCTGTGCTACTTCTCCCATAACCAGGTTCATGCCTTCACTCACGCCTCTGCTCCAACCACTTAATATCTTGTGCAATCCTTCCCACAGGCCTGTCCCTGATTTCGTCTATCGCCTCCCAGTACTCCTCCCGTCCTAGTGCTTTCCCTCTTTCTTTTACAGACCTGCTCCATCCCACCTTCTAAAGCCCTACTCATATTTCCCAGTAGCTAAGACAGCAAATATATAATATCCGCCTTTTTTAAGAGTGCCCACAGCTGAAGTTCATGTCTTTTGCATGTTTGCATTACTATTGGGCAACTGAAGTCATCAGCCTCAGAGTGATGAAGGCAGAGAGCACATGCCAATATTTAAAGGAGACACCTGCATCATATTGCATCAGAAGAGTCATTAAAATTGAAATAAGCGTTGATAATGATTTGAAACGGTAAATTAAACTGACCATAACTCAATAATAAGAATTATATCTCAATCACTTACACTTTGGTGGTAGGTGATCAAATCGAGATGTCATAGTCCATGACCAGATTCAAAAATAGAATCAATTTAAGGTTGCAGTGAACTAATTTAAAGACATATCATCTATTCTCAGTTGTGATGAATGAGCGAGTGATAAAAGGAAACATTCTGCCAATCGCGGTTGCACATTTGAAAGTCCTGAGTTAACACCTTTCTAAACAGTTTCTGCATTATATTAGTACAATACTTATATTTGTGGTTTCTGCCTAGAAATGGATCAAAATGTGGTTACCGTATCCTTCATTAATTACATTTTTTAGCAACGAAACCTATTTTCGATAGTGTTACAGAATATTTCATAAACATTATTTTGACAATACATATTTCTAAACATTATGCAATGTTTATGTACCAATATTACTAGTCCGTTCATTTTCCTGACTGATGAAGCGAGAAATCTAAACCTTTAATCTGCACAAAAGAGAATCAACACTTTGGCATTTGAGACAGAATAACAAAGACCATGGCATTGGAAGATGTGACTGGATCATGTCACTACAAACAGATAAAAGATGCAGAAAAGGAAGAATGGTGGTTAAGGAAACATTTTAAAAAATGCTAATTCTAAAAGGCAGTCAATGTGAGGAAAAGAGTGACTGGAACAAACAGTAAAGAGAAAGAAATAAAGCAGGAAACGGTGAGAAGCTTGTGAAGACTGTCCTGCCATTTCAGACAACAACAGCAATCTTATAAATGGAAAACGTTAAGATAAATAGCACAAACGTACCTGTGAGGAAGATGATATGAAAAGTGAGATTTAAGATCTGTATTAATAAATACATACTATATATATATAGTGCGACTGTTAAGTAAACATTAAAATCAAATCAATAAAAAAAGGGTTACATAAAATTCTAAAAAATCATAGTCATCCTTCTGTCTAAACATAAATGCTTGTAATTTAGCGGATCAGTGTAAGCTACAGTTTTGTCTTTGACACAACAACCATATCTATATTGATGGCTAGGACCATATTGTGGAAGCGAGCAATATAAACCTTTAATCTGCACAACAGCCCTTTGCGGTTTGAGACAGAATAGCAAATAGCCTTTGCATTCGAAGATGTGACTGGATCATTTCACTACAAATGGATAAGAGATGCAGAAAAGGAAGAATAGTGATTAAGGAGAAAAAATGCAAATTCAAAAAGGCGTCAATGTGATGAAAAGAGTGACTGGAACAAATAGTTAAGAAAAAAAAATGCAGCAGGAAATGGTGAGAAACTTGTGAAGACAGCAATGTTTTGAAAACCCCACACCATGAGGGGTGCAACAAAGATTGAGGTACATTCAAGATGACCACACAACACAATTAACAAAAATATCAAAAAGTCAGGGTGTTGGGGGGAACGTGATTCAACTTGATGGGCGATGTACTTGTGCGGCAAGATTATTTTATCCGCTCGCTCTGTTTCACTGCTAAGAAGCTACATTATTTGGCCATTTAGACCTGTGTCTAGGACTATCTGACCATTTGAAATTCACTCACACATTTTTAATGTATTCAGCTGTTACATGCTCTTTGCTACCTTATACCTCGGACAGGAAGGTTTAAAGTAAGAACTAGACAGAAGGAACTCATTGTAATCGTACCTGATGTAGGTAAAAACAAACTTTAGATCATTAAAATCCGCATAAGGTCAATGGCAAGTTTTGTTACATCTCTTCCAGGTCAGTAAAATGGTTGGTGAGCTTTAGACTGAAAGCGTAGAAGATCCAAGTACCCACATAATCGCTACAAGGAAAAAGAATGCTCAGTGCCCACAGAGACTGAGCCAAAGGGTTACATACACCACCTTCCTTTACGTCATCCGCTATCAGACTCAAACACCAGAGTGAAATCCTTATGCTGGCAATGTCAGAAGGTGCCCTTGAGGATACTGACAAAATGGCCACTTAACCCCCTTACAATTCCATATGACAAACTGGACTTACTATTGGATGACAATTCACATGGCCTTTTCTGTGGAAGATTAATCCAGTGAGGCGACTGTTCTTGCCCTTGATTTTCATGACAGCTGTAGCCAAAATGGCGCTTGAGGTGAGTTACATAAGGCAACAGTGTGCATATTAGCCCCTAAATCCCATCTGCACTACACATCCCATTGCAAGTAAGCAGACAAACTGTCCATGCAGATGATTGACTATTCAAGGGCACAGAACGTCAGAGCTTGAAGGTCACTCATTAAAGAGGGAACGAGTATGCAGGTCTCTACAAGGAGCTTGTGCTTCTCATTTTGCTGAGAAGCAAACAAAGCAAGTGTGAACAGTGTGTTTTTCATTCGTGTGCCAGGACCAGAAATATATCAAGTTCAGAACTTCTTTACAACATGATAGGGAACTTTTCGACCTATCGTGATTCAAGCCAAACTGAAACAGATTCAAAACTCAGAGGTTGCCAGCCAGCGGCGTCAGTTAATCTGTCACCCTGAGGTTTGCCTTAACCACTAAATCATATTGTTAGGTGTCCTACCACATCTTTCAACTTGCAATCCCACTATGTCTTTTTTACCGTGAATCACAGGTGATTCAGACGTACATTGATAGAGCACATCCAGTACACAATCTCATTTGACTTGGTTTTATTTGAAAATGTAATTTTATCTGACACATAGGTGGAAAAGCTGGTTCCTGGCCAATCATATATTCACGAGTCTCTTGATTACAAGTAGAAAGCGCTACACTGCATCAGGTGTGATCCACCAGTTCTTCTGGACCGGTGATAATGTTGTTTCTGGCAGAAGAATTCCTAATTTGATTATAAAAAGCGCTTTAGGTAATAATAGAAATGGTGATATGTGAACCATTTTTATTAAGTAACATAAATACCATTCTTTTACCTTGCATAAATGCCTCACATTTGGACTTATACAACCTCTATTATACAGACATTTCCACATAGAGAATGATTCCTAAAGTGTTTTTGTTCCCATAAGGGGAATCTGGAGTTTCTGTCTGTAGATGGGACTTACTGCAGCAGTCAATTCACCATCAGACCGGATTATGCATAGTAGTACTTCAACGATTCAGGGTTGGGAGGGTGTAATGCTGAAATATATTGTGAACACTGACAAGTTCCACATTTGTGGGCACCGCAAATTATTTCCAGGTCGATTTTCCCCTCAGAAAACAGATGTAAAACTGTTGCTGTACTGCGAGCCTACCCAGGCTTTCCATAGTCATGCTTCATGGGGCTTGTCTACCAGAGAAAATGTTTCCGCAGTGGAGAAAAGGGCAGCAATGAAAATAATGTGCTTTTCTTCTATGGAGTATTTCTATATGGAAGACTAGACTTATGCCTGGAAATCTATGGTGTAACTGCATTTTCATGAGTAATCCTATTGTTGTTTAATTGCCTAGATTACATAACTCTATTCATATGCTGCCTGTGAGCAGATATTAAGGGCCAGATTTAAAGTTTGGAGGACAGTACTCCAACTGTCAGGGTGGCGGAGGACAATGTTTACCACCCTGAACGGACATCTGTCTATCAGATTTATACATCTCTACTGGCCCAGCAGTGATCTCTACATTGGCAATAAAAGCAGTCATGGTGGTTCCTGTCAAAATACAAAGTGTTTGGTGGACGGCCGCCATTGGTTTTGATGCCCATCCACAAACCTTTACAAAGTTTTTCTTTTTCAAAAGCAAATTCCCAAAGTGAGAGCATGATATTGAGAAACAAAAACAAATTACCCCCACGCTAAGAGTTTCTTTCCCTGGGTGTGTGGTAGTCATTATTTATGTCCTTATTTACCTGGCACTGATGGAATAAAAAACAAGGACTTTAGGCCTCCCACCCTAAATATGGCAGGCAATGTAATTCCCTTACCAACCATTACCATAAAAACCAAATAAAGACTACCAACTGTGGAATGTAGGATCTATACTACCTGGAGTGGCGCACAATTTCTGACAAGTATCTGATATCAGCCAGGCCATGGATAGAAGTGTGTACAACCCAGAACTGACAGCAAGACTCTCAAATTCCTCCGGACTACAATGACACCCTCCTTGCTCCCATCCTCACAACTTAATTTACAAATGCATAAAAATTAATACAGGCACCCTGACACACAAATTTGTACAACATATTTTGCAAGCTACAAGTACTACATTTTCTAAAAGCAAACCGTGTGAATCATTAGCACTATAAATGGGTTTTTTTAAGTTAAAAAAAGTTTTATTGCTAAGAATAAAGGTGTCAATACATGGTATAGAATAGTAAACTCATGTTAACACATTACAAATCTATTACAGTTAAAATACATGAATCAGACTTATTCATAAAAAAGAAACATGACGAAACTATACAAATAAAATGTGGATAACGATAAAATAAAATATATAAATAACTAGGAACAATTAAAGGAGTCAGGGAGGTTTAAGGACTTCTTGTTGAGACGGCCGGAGTTGAGAGCAACGTGCTGCGCCTGCGTCAATAAATATTGTAACAGGAGACCATAAGTCTAAATGTTTCGTAGCCAGTTGTATAGGATTTACGATGGAAGTGTCCAATCTATGATTATCACAAATCGCATACCACCAGGCCCTATAGGAGATTTTTCTGAAGTCTTTCCAATTGGTGGTGATATGTTGAAGAGCAACTGCTAATATCAAGTCAATGGTTTTGACATTGAGCACAGCAGTATCCCAGATAGACGAGAGACTTCCCCCCAAAAATATGAATAAGGGAAAAAGAAAACTTAGTGCCAAAAATGAGATTGATTTGGGACCACACTTGTTTCCAAAAAGTATGTAAAATTGGGCAAGAAAATAGCATGTGAAATAAGTCCGCATTTGGGGACGAGCATGTCCAATAGGCATCTGATACAGTTGTGAACCTTTTGCTTAAGACATTTGGTGTTAGTAAAAGTCTATTATATACAAAGAATAGTGTTTGCGTTGTATTCGCTGCTCTAGAAGATTTGTGGATCTTGGACCATATTTTCATCCATAACGACACTGGCCAGGATTTCATAAAATCGCGTTCCCATGCCTCTTCTATTTTAGACTTCTGTCTAGCTTTGTCAGTGCATTGTAAATAGCTGTATATAGTAGAAGCTTTAGGCAAAGTTTTTAGTAAAGTATGAATTTGTGATGAGGTGTTTGGAATACTTAGGGTGTTAGGTACAGCAGACAATTGAGTGTATGTATCCATTACAGCTTTTTCCACCAGTATATATTTGTTTAAATGAGGCAGGCACATCGAAAGAATGGCTTAGTCAGGAAAAGGATAAAAAGTTAGATTGTGAGAACAATTGATGGATCCATATGAGTCCTTTCTGCCTCCAAGTCTTCCAATAAAAGTACTTATTTCAGATGAGCAAGTTTTTGTTATGCCAAATTGTAGAATTGAGGAAGGAGTCTTTAGTAACTGGAGCTGAAGGGGAGACTGATTCAAGCAATTTGGAAGTAAGTTTATTTATAGGGGTAGAGAGGGACAGTGGTTTACGTGAGATGGAGAGAAATTCTGAAAAGGAGACAAAAAAAGATGCTCAATTGAGGTCCATAGAGGATATTCTTCTGTGGAGTCAATCAATCAAAGAGAAGGTTGACTTAAAAGAAATGCTTTCTGATATGTTTGAAAATCAGGGAAATGAACTCCTCCTTCCATCTTGGGATGTATTAATTTTGATATGGACATTCAGGATGTATTTTTGTTCCACAGGAAGGAGGAAAGAATAGAATTAACCTTCCTAAATAATTTGGCGGGAATAGGGACTGGTATGTTAGAGATAGTATACAAAACTATTGGTTACAGCATCATTTTTATAGTGTCTAAGCGACCCCACCAGGATAAATAAAGGGGGTGCCATTTAGTGGTTAGATCAGAAATCTTTTGAATACATTTATTCATACAATACGTTACCGTGTCCGAGAGTGAGGAAGTGATATGTAATCCTAAATATTTAACCGCTTCCGTGCGGCGCCGATTCCGCCCCTGTGCTGGACATTCCAGAACAGGGTGTGGTCGTGACGGAACCGTTCCGTCATCAGCACAGCTCAGCCGTGACTGATGACGGAACGGTTCCGTCACAAGCATCGAAGGGGTTAATATGTTTGGGGCTCCATATGAAATTAGAGGTGTGTAAGTCCGAATTAAAAGTTATTTGGTATGGGGTAAAATCTCGCATTTATCAATATTCAGTTAATATCCAGATATAAGGGAATATAACCTTACTTCTGCTAAGAAAGCAGGTATTGAGTCATTTGGCTTTGACATAAAGAGTAAACTATCATCAGCATAGGCGGCAAGTTTAATGTGGGAATTTAGGGTTTGGAAACCATATAAATTAGGATTCTGACGTAATTTGGAAAGAAAGGGTTCTAGAGCTAAATTGAATCAAAAGGGAGAAAGAGGGCATCCTTGACGCACTCCTCTACCCAAATTAAAAAATTGAGAAATCATACCATTGGCACAAACAGCAGCACAAGGGTTTGAGTATAAAAGGGAGATTAAGGATATAAATTTGGGTCTAAAACCAAACCATCTAGGAGTATGAAACGAATATGCCCATTCAACCCTATCAAATGCTTTCTCTGCGTCCACAGCAATTTCTGCAAGGGGATGTGGTAGGTGAGAAGATTTAGATAAGACATTAAAGAGAGGCCTCATATTGTCTGTTATAAATCTCCCCTTGACAAAGCCAGATTGCTCTTTACCCAGGAGATTTGGCAAAAACGAGTCCAGGCGTATAGCTAACGCTTTGGATTTTTTTTTATAATCAATGTAGCACTATAAATGTTAAAGATTTACCACCAAACCAGTACAAACTCTTTACGACAAGTATCAGAAGTAGGCAACCTTTATCAATTTTTTCTTTGAAGAAATAATATGGTACCGACTGTTTCCAAGGCTGGGAGCCATAGAAACAACTGATTCCCTAAAACATTAACTATTCATCACAGGTTAGTGTACAATACTGAACCATGACCACAGTGCCTGAAGTACATTATTGAACTAGCGTCTGTGCTTCCTATTAACACCTTTCAGGAATCCAGTCGAACACGACTTCAGGTGTTGCACAACTAGACATGTAATATGGCAATTCAGCATCACAGCTCCCTCACCAAAAAATGCGACCCTGAATGACAATCATATCTAGTCCCAGGATGGTAGCAATACAAGTTCTGGTGGAACTGCAGCTGGGCACCCACTGCAACTCCCACCGTTAAGATCATCAAGGAAAACAGGATTAGGCAGATTTGTGGTGAAAGTTCCTTCCTGCTGCAGACATTGGAATTTATCCTGAAGCAGGTCAGTTCTCTGCAATACACCTTCTCCGTAAACGCAAATTCTGGGACACTACAGCAAATGTTCTTTCTGTATCGTATGGCCTGTGATCTGCTCTCTGGACACTCCATGGTACCAAGTCATTGATTGTGTGTTTAATATCTTTTTTGTCCCTTGTAGCAAGTAGTGGCTGGTACTGAACGAGGGTGGCGGGGGTTTAAAAAGTAAACCTCACTTACTTTGGAAGGCCGCTGACTCTCCTCCGTCGTCATCTCTGGCCTTCTCTTCCGGTCCAGAGTCACGAAGCACACAGGCTCCCCTAAGCCAGCGTTGTGATTGGTCTGATCACCGTGGTTCAGTGCTCAGATGGGGACTGGGAGTCTGTGCATGTTTTTCACCAAGTGGTGTTTTTTCCAGGCCAGTGGAGAACATGCTAAGCGCACATGACTATTTTCCCGACTAAAGATTGCTGACCAAACATTCATGGGCACTTAGAGAGTGTCACCACTCCTCCCCCTGCGCTGCCTACCCTAGCCCCGCAAAACTGCCTCAACAGAAAAATAACATGTTAATAACCTCGCCTTAATATGATTTTCTTTTTTCTTTTTTTGCGGTGCTGAAAGGCAGTACGATGACTCTCTTCTGCCTTAGCATAGGATCCGCCCCAGCCGAAGAATCCACTGCTGTTTGTGGTCTGTCATTGTGTGGTTGTGAGCTAATGTGCCACAGGTTGAGACGATTGGGTGCTCGCAATTCTTGCACCAGGAATGGAGGGCACATTATATAGTGCGTGTCTGTTGGTTATTAGAACAGCTTCATGTGCAGCGCAATAATGGAATCTATGTCTCTGGCTCCAGTTAAGAATTTAATAATATGTTGTTCATCATACTAAATCCAGGAAGATTGGAGAAAACCATGTCTGGGGGGGAAGTGGGGGCGCTCCAGCCCCTGCACGTAAGGATAGATCTCCTGTCTCTCTTTGAAGAGATATTGGCTGTATGTCACGCGACATAAAGCTGGCATCAGGATGCTTCTTGAGAGCTATTTTTAGGCGCCCCAAAGGAGCCCTCCCTGAACATCATGAGCTTGAGTGGACTTTCACGATTCTTTTGAAATTCATTTATAACTTCAGTTTACTGCCAGATTTTCCATGTCTACAGTAATGCAAACATAAACACGGTTCAGTTACTTTTACTTTGCTAGAGGCTACATGAAAAATGTATTAGACCCTGTTCCCCAAGGTGGGCTGGGAAAAAGGAAGCAGTGATAGGTCAGGCTACCGGGTTTGTAGTGCTCTGGTTGCTATGAAACAGCTCCTCTCTGTACCATACGTGTGTGTGTGTGTGGTTCAAGTGACTGTGGCGCCGTCTTCCAATGCCTGGCTGCACTCTGTCATGGCAGGCAGCTACTGCCGACCTGTGTCCCTCTCCAGACACGGCAAATATGAAATGGAAAGACCTCCGACCTCCTGCACTAGATGAGGTGTGCGTTTTATCACCTTGTCCAGTTGAGTTACTCTTGTGAATGCATCGTGTAACTGGCGTTTGTCTATTTGTTGTTGAAAGGTAAAGGTTTGTTTTTTCAGTTGTTGAAGTCCTGCCTGAGTGAGTGATTCAGATAAAAAAAAATCATTCCAGCCATATAGCAGACATAGACGTTAATCATGACTGGATATCTGACTAAGAATACACTTAACATCTCTATTGAAAGAATGCACTAAACCGACAATAAGCCGCCCAAAGACCAACCCCGAGGCCATAGCCCAGTGCCCTTCGAAACCAACAAGATGAGCATCGGTGGCTCTGGGGTCCATCCGCGACAGTGCCCCCTGTGGGGAGGGGCAATAGCTTATAAGACTTCTTGTGGGACAGAATTCTCATCTCACACAAGTTTGAGACCGGGTGGCTGGGGTGAGCAGGTCTGCTGATCACTAGGTAAGAAAGGTGACTCTTGCAATAAAAGCCCCAAATCTAGGAGAAGACTGATGTAGAGAACAAAATAGTGAAGACCCACCAAATGGAGAAAAGAAAGTGGGCATTGTATTGCAAGGAGGCTTCCACGTTTATGATGCACGCTACCAGTCCACTGTAGGCCAAGCTGCCTCTGAGGAAGGGCGCCAGTGCATGTATGAATACAAAAGAGACAGTCGATATCAGGAAGGGAAGGTGTCCGGAGTAGGGATAGCTGTTGGGCACTCTCACATTGCAGCAACAAAGGCAGGCCTAGCAGAGCTCTGCAGTTCTTTCTTCCTATCTCAGAGCCCAGTAGCAGTAAGCCTGGTGGGAGGGGTATTTGTTTGCTTGGTTGCTGTTTGAAGACCCATGGCTACTGCTGAATTCTGGGATGCATTAGTGTCCCCATTGCCCGTGTTCTTAGTACAGCATTTATTTATGTATTTATTAGTTTTATTTAGCGCTAGTCCGACCTGAAGGCATCAGAGCGTTTTTTTATGTTAAGTGAATATATTTCCTCTAGATACATGTGGGGATACGTATCGGTGAAAAACAGTCATAGACAAAGTGTTGAACAATACAGCATTGGAGTATTGACATATTTCCATTTAAATCTGCCACGGTGATATCACGTGAACCACCCTCACCCCCAATGGTGATTGGCCCTTGAAACCGCTGATGTCGTTAAGTGTTGAATAACTGGGAAGGATGTGGGTGTAGTTTAGCTAAGACTGGTGTGCATGCAACGCCATGGCCATGACTACACTCACCATTTAGCCCCCTAAAGTAGGCCTGTAAAGGGATGAAAAGAGGTGAAATAACTCAGGAGGAAGGATGGAAAGAAAACGGTGTCAGAAGGTGATGTAGGCACGGAATGCACAAAAGCGGTTCGATCAGAATGGGAAATAAAAAAAGTGTTAAGATAATAAATTCCTCTTTCATATGTTGGTTTTCAATAATATTTATTCTTCATAGTCCAACCCATCAACCCTACCAGACCTGGATCCAATCTCCACTGCCACAGCAACGTTCCCCACAGTATTGTATGAGCTCCTAGAACCTTAGTACATCACAGAATGACATGGTGAATATTCCACGCACTGAAACTGAATCCATGAACCATAGCACAAAGGTTAGGCTCTAAACATCACTAGACATAGCAGAGTTACCAGCCAGACCTCCCTGCAAGCTGGCCTCCTGTCAGCTTCACCTTCTGTTAACTGATCCCCCTGGTGGACCTGCAGGTGAGAACCCGCAATTCCTGAAGCTCTTGATTCTGTGTCCCTTGAGCTACCAGAACTTGTATTGACCTTGTGAGGGAAGAAGTCCCCAACTAAGTGCATTTCTAAATACCAGATTATCGCTAACACAATATGGCAAACTATATAAAAGATGGACGAGATTCCCAACAGCAACCTCTGCACGTCAGCCAGTGGCGTAACGAACCTTGAGGGTGCCCCTCTGCAGGGTACGTGAAGGGGCCCCCTCCAGACTCAATCTAGAGCTCCCCAGCAGAAGTGCGGTGCTGACGGGGCCCCGTGGAGGGCACCGCGGGGGCTGCAGGGGCCTGTGTTACGCCCCTGACGTCAGCAGCACACACTTGAAGCATTACAGATGTGTGGTTGGTGAAACCTGCCTATTGATCGCCTGTATCTCCACTAGGCTGTATGGAAACACACCACAACAACAAATTTTCAACATCTAAACAACCTAAGGTTTCTATCTCTGAGTGCCAGACCTCCCTTGCCCCGATTGGCATGCCAGTTGATTGTGCTAAAGAGGACGTTAGTCAGATTTTTTACATTTCTTTCCCCAAAACCTTGTAAATTGTTCTTGCCTGTCTTGGTCAACAACATATTCATTCTAAGGCTTGACCCACATCTATGTTCTTCCTGGTTTCCTGAATGGGGATATAAATAGCATGCATGGGTATTCAATAGGTTTGAGCAAGGACCCAGCCACATGAATGCGGGGAGCGTGTTTGATGCGAAGCTTCCTTGGGGAGTGCCTGCAGTATTTGGATTCACTGTCGCAGGTCCCAAGGAAAGCTACCATCCCAAACATTTCTAAAATGTAGTGATTCTCGGAAATCCATGGTGATGTGGCTTGTATGAATCTCAGTGGGTTTGCCTATCCAGAATGGCATGCTAACATATGAGTAAAAAACATAACTTCACTTTACTGCCAAAGAAAGCTCTAGAACATAATTCAAATGGCAAAGGTTCATACATCCAAAGTTCTCATTATTATTTCTGATAAAAACTCTACCCCGTGTGTGGGTAGGCCCATTGCACCAGACAGATTATGTTAAATGTTAACCACGTGAAGGCCACATTGACAATGCATTGACTTAACATTATCACAGTTTTGACCTGTTCCTGTACATTACAATAAGTACATGAGTTACTGTTATTATTGGTAGATGAGTTGGGACACTAGGGTGTGAGTCACTTCCTGTTGTGTAAAAATTCCAGAACTTTCTGTCAAGGAAATGTAAGGGAAGTCTGTGTTATTTAAACCAACGTTTTATGTTTGCCAGGCGTTCGGAGAAGGTAAGAGTAGTGACATCAACATAAGCCACACCACCCAGGACTCTGCCTACTGTGTAGGTTTCAGAACTGTCTGGGTTTGGTAGATGTATTATGTGCCAGATGAACCCGAACCCAAATATTGCATAATACCCACATCCTAAAATCTGAACCAGGGCCCAAATATTTTATTTACCCACATCCACAAAACCAACCAAATCCTCTGCTGCTTTCTTGTACTTTTCACAGGTTTGTTGTCAGACTTCACCTGTACTACATACAGCCCAACCTGCAATTATCTGGTACAATTTTAACTGGGTGAAGTGTGGGAAACGGAGTATGGTGTAACATTTGCTATTGTCTATTGAATTTCCCTACTTTTTGGTCTCCCTTTTGTAGGGTCAGTGTCCTCAATAACACTTTTTCAAAAGACTTACTCAAAAATGATCCTCTGTCCCCTAAACTTAGATTCTTGATGACTTTTCAAAAATGCATTGTTTTTATTTACCTTCTAAGTGTTCTCATTGGGCTTTTATTATGAAGTGATGGGTGCTCAGTACACTGTGGGAACTCATTGAAAGCCTCAGCTCCATTGGTGACAAAAGTATCATGTGACACTCAGTCCTGTTCCCCAACAACGGTGGGAGGATCTTGCCTTCTGCCTTCTCAGATCCAGCAGGCCTACCTTTCATGTACAACCACATATACATAGACCTGCGCAGACTGCGTTGTGTCTCTGTACAGCACTTTTCCCTGTACCTTCTGTGTTAGTTATTTTTAGCTTACCCTTGAACTTCTCCCCCAATCCATCCATCACCTAGTTAATACATTTTACACTGATTTGCATTCCGTTTTCGTATATGTTCTATTTTTTTAAAGTTTATTTTTTTACTTATTTTTGCTCTACTTTTTAAAATTCTGTTTTCTTTCCTGTAACCGTATTGAGTAAACAGATGGTGAGGTAATGGACATACTATCTGGTGCTATTTTGCACCAAGAGGTTATAGTGGCCAGTGCACCAGAGACAAAAAAGTGCTATTGTCTCCCATGTTTTTTCTCAGCAGGGGTTTTTCTAAACTTCCCCTCTAAAGGTTCTGAAAAGTTTTTGATCTCCTGACTCAGTGGCCCTCCTATTTAGCCTTAATATGGTCAGTTTTGACACGACCCATGGTGGTCCGCTTACATGTTCCGGACTGACACGACGTCTGCTTAATACGTCAGTCGTTTTTGTGTAGAAAAAAGCTGTCATTTGATGTGGGGTTTAACACAGGATGGAAGGCTAAGGAGTGAACCGTTGGCGCTGCTGCTTAATTAAACAAATAGACATCCATGAGAAAAGTGGCAAATTGAGAATGCTACATTATCAAAGTCGAGTGTAGTAATTTACGGTTCTGACTGCTAAGGCCTGTTCATGCGTGAAATCTAAGGAAATGGAATTCTGAATAGTCTCGAGGAGAAGCTCAATCATTCAGTGATATCATTTGAAGGTTACAGCTGACCCCATGTGCTATAAAGCTGCCAGATCAGAAAATATTTCACGTCCTTCACACGTACCTCTGCAGCTTTTGATGTGGCAGAATGCTCTATTTTGGTTAAACATCTTATCAGCATTCGTATGAAGTATGAAGAATTCATACACTTTCTCTACTTAGGGAGTAGCCATTGTCAATATTAGCCATCTGATCTTATTTTGATGTGATCACTTGTGGTAGCCTCCCTTCTGCTGTTTAATATAATATTTGCATCCTTCCACCAATGGACCAATCGTGACCTTTGCTTCATCTTTTCATAAGTACCCCAGTAACACACCGGTCCGGAGCACATGAGCACCTGCCACATAAAACCTACCAAAGTGGTAGAAGGATCACAAACAAATAATCAATATGGTACTTGTCGAAACCCTTTCAGAGGGCCAAGGCCGGACTGGCCATAGCAGGCAGCGGGCATTTTCCCGGGAGGCTGGAAGGGTGGGGGCCGGTTTTGCAGCAGTGGGGTGTGGTTTTTTATTACTGGGGGCCGGTTTTGCAGCTCCGCTGTAATATTGGCCCCCAGTAACAAAAGCAGCAGTGCTGCACACTTGCACCACCTGTCCTTCCTCCCACGGGGAGGGGGACTGGTCCTATCAAATTGCCTGGTCTGCTTTGGGTACCCATTTCGGCCCTTGCCACAGGTCATGCAGGAGTTACTGGTCCCAATTGGTGGGCTTGAGACCTTTTTAGGTCTCGGTCTGATCCAGCGCATGCGCTAGTCTGGCCGAGACATTTAGTAGCTGCTTCGAAAAGTGCTACTTTCCCGGCGACCAGCTTACTATCGCGCGCACAAGCGCGCGCTTGACGTGCACAGCTGCCATCGTGCACAGCTGCCATCGTGCACAGCTGCCATTTGGCTTCTTTTATTGCGCGTGTGAAGGCCCTCCCTTCCCATGTGCGCCTCGCTTCAATGTCCGCGTCACTCTGCAACATGAAGACACTTAGTGCGATTTTTTGCCCTTAGCTCTTGTAGGAAGTGCTTGTTGTCCACGCGTTTTAACGTAAGCGACACTTGTTTTTACTGAAAACACCTCCGCAACGGCATCAGGAATATTTGTCCACAAAAAGGATACCACCACTATCATACGTATGCCCCTGCAGATCCCACTTGCAGAGCCTGCCTCCCTTGAAGAAGATCTTTTATTGGTAAATAAACACATCACTGCAGCCACAGTGCAAACTAGATGCATGCAGTGGTTTCTAGGCAGCAGGCTGCCACTATGCGATTCTATGGCTTTTCTCCACATGCTGCACAATTCATCCCATTGGTCAGGAGTCGAACGCGTCAGTGATCACAGATTGTACTTTTGAAAAACAGGTGTCACTATAAAGGCTGGCAACGTGGCATGCATTCCAGTAACTTTAGTTCGTCAAAATGCGGTCTAGTGTTAAAGGTTGCCACTCCGACACCTTGTTTTCAGGCCTGGGTTTTCATTTAATAATCAAGCGCACTCTGGGCTTTGCAGTCCTAGTTCAACACAAGTGAAGAAAAACACATAAAAGAAATCCTAGTGAAATGAAAGGTTGTATCCCGGTGATATCAAGCCATTTGGTAACACAAGTGAGTGAAGAAGCATATACCATGATAAGAGTACACACCTTAAGTGGACAGTACATAATATGATAGATGAGACGCTGGGCACATTCCAATAGTAGAAGTGTTCAGAGTTGGCAAACTTGGCAGAGGACACAGTACAACATGAGAGCGCTTTTGGCTTTACAGCCGGCAGAAAGGTGCTGTATAAATGCCATGGGCGTCCGCAGGGGGGGCAGGCAGGTCAGACAAAGCAGTTACGGCTACCCGTAATTGACGCCCATCAGCCCATCATATAGTAAAGCCTGCCTTCTTGACGGCGTCTCGTGGTAGTTGCTACTTTTGAACAAGCGCAATTTAAACTCAGCTCAGTTCATCGACCTTGGAAGCATCAACGTCCGAGTTCTCTAAACTGAGATTACGTTTGTAGGAGATGTATAGTTACCATTTCTTTTTTTATTGTACAGAGTGGCTTGGCTGCAGCTTGTTTTTTTAGCCACCTCTTTGACTCCGCCACCACAGCGCTCAGGATCACAGTTGCCATGCTTTTTATACACCACAAATGCTGCACGTAAATGAAGTTGGTCTGTAAACGCGATAAATACACACATTCAAACTTCCATAGTATCTTAATTTACGAGGACTTACTAAGGCGTTTGAGCCCCCTGGGAACACAGCCACAGACCCCCACGGAGGACATGCCCAAAGTTTGAAGACCTCTGCTGTCGAAGATGCAGCGAAGCAGTGACTGGAAGACATCATACCTTTACCTTACTGTACAACCTTGATTATGGCCAGCTGATGTTCCTGTTTGAAAGGGCACCCGCACACTACTTCATGGAGGGAAGACAAAGTTGACCTGAGATCACTGTCTTATAATATGTCATCAAAAACACATGTTCCCACCAGCTACTTTGAGGAGAGGGTCTGTGATAGACTCGTCTCCATTGTCCAACAACAAGTTCTGGTATAGTGCCAGAATGGGAGGGGAGTGGAGGGGAGAGGAGTTAGCCTAACGGCTAAGCACTCGACCTCGGACCTGGAGATCTGGGTTCGAGTCTCGGTAACGACGCCAAAACCTCCTGTGATTCTGGGCAAATCACTTAATCTCCCCGTGCCTAAAAAGAAAAATGAAAGTGTGTGTCCTCATGTAAAAAACGTAACTTGTGCTATGTAAAGCGCTCTGATACCTGATTTGGTTCGGGTCTAGTTCGCGCTATATAAAACTCTACAAAAAAAAAAATGTCTTATGTGTACTAGTTTGACCTTGTTTATGATGGGTAGAGTTGGAAGGGAGAGCTGTACTCGCCATCTTGGGTTTTAATTCACAAAGGGTAACGGGAGACTTTTGAAGCAACCAGGCAAAGGAAATAACTCCTGGTGGAGTGGAGTGTGTGGTATTTTTCAGGGATTGAACAAGAATCACCTATCACTGACCTCTGCTTCCAAGTAAGGACTCCAAAAGTGAACAAAAAGTTTCCTAACCTGATCCATAGTGAGAACTGTATCAGCAATTTCTGGGAACACTTCCTGTTAGAGGATTCATACACAGAAGGAGCGGCAGAGGGACTAAAGAAGTACCAAGGGCGCCCTCCACTGAAACAAGCATTGGCATAGCCAATAGGTCTCGCTTTTGGGACCATATAAGTATTTAGTTATGCAGCCAATATCCTTACTGCAACAACATTAACTGTTGCATGGCTAAACACTTATAAGGTCCCAAAGGCGAGACCTATTGGCTATGCCAAAGCTTGTTCTCCTGGTGTCCTGGGACCTACTGTGGATCCTGAGCAACTGTGCCAAGTACCCATTCATGACTTGAGACTCAGGAATAGCTTGGTCCAAGCAGTCCATGCTCCCTCAGGGGCATGGGGGTTAGAAGAGAACATAAGCTCGAAACTCAAAATGCTTGCAGCAGCAATAAATCATTGTCCAGCCAAATACTCACTTTTATGAAAAAAGAGAAATATTGTATTTCTACCTCTAACAACACAAAGGAAAATTATGACATTCACAAAACAACTACACAGTCCCCACTGAATTCAAGACTCTAGTGTTTCTTTAGACGGTCCCCACATCCCACTCCCTCCTAGCGCTAGTGGGTATTCCCCATTCACTTTAGGCAACATCCAGGGTGGCATGACCCACTAGTAATATGAGTCTCAAGAGTCCAGACCCCGCAATACTAAAAAACTATAGGCCGATCTCTCAGCTACCATTTCTCTCTAAAGTACTGGAGCAACATGTATTAAAATCTTTGTCCATGTACTTGGAGTCCCACTCCCTGCTTCACGAACGACAAGCAGGGTTCCGAGCACACCACAGCACCGAGTTGGTGATGCTCTCGGTGCTGGATGAATTGAGAGGCTTGGCTGACGGTAAAAAACCGAGCGCCCTGATTTTATTAGACCTTTCAGCGGCGTTCGATACCGTCAGTCATGCGCTGCTACTGGAAAGGCTGAGTGACTTTGGCATCAAAGGCCGGGCTTTCGAGTGGTTGCAGTCCTTCCTGTCAGGAAGGACACAAAGAATACAACTCGGAGAAGAAATCTCCGCCGTGGGAGAAATAGAATGTGGGGTACCTCAGGGCTCGGCCCTATCCCCACTGCTGTTTAATCTATATCTGCAGCCTCTGATTGCCTCCCTGGCGAGTATGGGCTGCACAGTATATAACTATGCAGACGACACGCAGCTGCTGCTGAGTGTTGACAATACAAACACCGCCCAACTCCACACTCAGAATATTTTGAGACACACGGTCCAGTGGATGACAGGAAACCTCCTAAAAATCAATCCAGACAAGACTGAGGTCTTGGTTATTTCATCTACCACCTCACCATGGTGTGACCTCTACTGGCCCGCAGAGTTAGGTCCAGCACCAAAACCCAGTTTGAATGTGAAGAGCCTGGGGATCAAACTGGATTGTGACCTCTCTATGGTCAGCCAAATCTCTTCAGTGGTGGGCAGCTGTACTAATATCATCCGACAGCTACGGAAATTAGTGCCTATCATTTCCCAATCTATGCTACGCTCCATCGTCGCAGCTACTGTGATTTCACGCATAGATTATGGAAATGCCCTTTACCTTGGCCTACCAAAAACCTTGATAAATAGGCTACAGGTGGTGATGAATGATGCCGCTCGTCTTATCTTCAGACAGCCAAGACACACTAAAGCATCCCCCCTGCTACAAAGCCTCCACTGGCTCCCTATTAAGGAGCGAGTGGAATTTAAAAATCTGTGCATCGCCCATAAAGCCATCTATGGCATGGCACCTGCTTACATCAAAGATCGCCTGGTAATGTATAGCCCAAAGAGAGCTCTTAGGTCCTCAGACTCTCAGCTATTAGTCTGCCCTCGGTACAAACTTGCCACCAAGGGCGTGTGGAACAGACCCCTCCCCTACCTCTTTCGGGCGGTGGCTCAGTACCGTTTCCCTGGGCTCCGACGATAGTCCCACCGCGTCCCTGGCAACCCGGCATATCCCCCTTTCTCTTTCCATGCAGGAAACGAGTACGAGGGACGGCGAACCGGAAGTACCTGTCACCAACCCCGGAAGTCCCGCCCACGATCCCGGACCGGAACACGGAAAAGGACGCCACGGAGAAGAAGCGGAGTTCTTGAAGGCGGACTCGTGGCAGGAGACAGCAAACCGAGAACTGAAGGCGGTGGACGGAGAGCGCGGAGAAGAGGAGAGCGGAGGCGAGGAGGAAGAGATCTGGAGCGAGGACTGGTGGAGTCCTGTGGAGGTGGCTGGAGAGCGGCCGCAACTCGGAGAAGAGTTGCGGCGGGGCATGTGAGTACCCTGTCTCCTGAATTGCAGGCTGACTTGTATCATAGTGTAAATAGCGACTCCTCACACTGTATAGCACTCCTAGGAGCACTGTATATATGCGCACTTCCTGAGACACCATAGATAGTAAATACCGCCACCGGAATCCTCACTACTTGCACCCTTTCCCTTCCTGCTTGAGTTCCCTTCCATCTTCGACCCTTCCGACCCCCCTCACTCTCTCTTCTACCCCCTCACAACCCGGGTGTTGGTGTCACTGGTTAGTACTCGTGGTCAAGGACTAACTGCCCTGTCATTGTCTCTCTTTACCTCCGAGGACCACCGGACTACCGAAGACGCCGAAGAGGAAGACCCCCACACCTGCTCACCGAGGATCCCGGCTCCCTGACGACTACCCTCCGGATTCCCTCTCCATTCTTCTGTTTCCTCTGCCCCTACGTACTATAACTGTCAGTGTTAATAAACAGAGCTACAGATATTGCTCACTACATACGGCCTCCAAGCCTGTTATTCCGGTCCGCCCATACCCAAAGCCCACAAGTGGTGTCAGAAGTGGGATACACCGGAAGCATGGAGGCAGCAGTGAAAAAACTGGCAGAATCCCAGGAACAGATGGGAAGGCTCATGGAACAGTTCCTAAAGACGGCCGAAGAGGACCGCGGGCAATTACACGACGTCCTGAAGGGACAAGGCACGGCCCAGGACCAAGCTCTAGGAAAACTGACCGACGTGTTGGGACAACAGAGGCCCGTGACATCCCTTCCGTCGGTAGTGCTACAAAAGTACGTTCCAGGCGAAGACCCTGACTTTTTCTTTACTAATTTTGAACGCTTGGCCCAGGCTGCTGCATGGCCAGTCGACCGCTGGGGTCACTATTTGGGACCTTTGCTTACCGGGGAGCTACAGGCAGCATACCAGCAGGCCAACGTTCAAGGACAGACCCCGTATGCCGACATAAAGACATGCATTCTGGAACGCCTAGGGATCGACGAGGACACCTATAGAATACGCCTTAGACAAGTAAAGGAAGGGCCACAAGAAAACCCCAGGGCTCTTTCCTTCCGTATCCAGGACTTGGCTAATCGGTGGCTGAAACCCGCCACCTCCTCCAAAGATGACATTTTAGCCAAAATATATCTGGAGCAGTTTCTGGCTTCCTTGCATCCCTCCACGCAGAAGTGGGTACGCCAGCACGCACGCCTAACGCTAGACACGGCCGTGGAAATCGCCAGTGCTTTCAATCGTGCCCAGGAGACACAAAGGATTAAGGATGAACACCTAACCCGAGGTCATCACCCCAATCACATCCGAGCCCAAAGACCTCCACCGCCAAGAAAACCAGAACCAACTCCCCTTTTTCCTTACCCTGTCCTTCCACGACCACCGAACCCCGGACCCCAGTGCTACCATTGTGGAGGCTATGGCCACATCGCCAGGGTTTGCCCCCAGAGAGAAGAGCCTATGGAGGTGGGGCTGGTTAGAAACCTGGTGTGTGACACCCCGGAGATGGAACCCCCTCGTTTTCACTGTCCAGTGATGATAGACGGCCAACCATTGAGCGCTCTAGCAGATTCCGGTTGCCGGCAAAGCGTACTGCGCCCTCAAGAACTGCCCACTCGCATAGGACCCGTGACCGGTACTGTCGCCATCCAGTGCGTGCACGGCGACACCAAGACATATCCCACCGCAAGGGTGCGGGTACAACACCATGCAGACCAAGGAAGCCTTCTGAACGTAGGCTTGATACCCACTTTACCGGAACAGATTATACTGGGCAGTGATTACAGCGGACTACCTCACCTCCTCCAGAAAACAACTGACTCACTCGAGAAGTGGTGGGCAGAAGCACCGTTTCCCCAGGCCACTGCCAACCCGAGCCTTCCGGACAAACCCTACAAAACCAAGAGCCAAAAGAAGAAGGAGAAAAGAAAGCACGCAACTGCATATCCTGTACAAGTGGACGACCATCCATGGGAGACCGACAGGGAGTTCCGAGCGGCTCAGCAAGAAGACCCCATGCTACAGAATGCCTGGAACCAGGCTTTGGATAACGAAGACCCTCTTCATGTAGGTCCCTACTTCTATAAACGGAACGGGCTATTGTACAGGAAGGGCAGCCCTCAGCAAGCATCACAGTTGTTAATCCCTGGGCCCTTTCGGGAGAAAGTGTTGTTCCTGGCCCACAGCCACCTATTAGGGGGACATTTTGGTGATGTAAAAACGGGACAATCCATCCTTGACCGATTCTATTGGCCGGGGGTTCATCAGCAGATCAAACGCTACTGTCAGGAATGTCCCGTTTGCCAGAAAAACAGCCGATATCGCCCTCCCCGAGTTCCTCTCCTGCCTATGCCCCTCATAGACGTGCCCTTTAGTCGGGTTGGCATGGATCTTATCGGTCCTATGCTTCCATCCAGAAGTGGGTGTCGGTATGCTCTGGTTCTGGTGGATTATGCCACTCGTTTTCCCGAGGCGGTGGCCTTAAAACAACCCACCACCCAGAACATAGCAAAAGCACTTATCTCCATCTTTTCACGAGTAGGTTTTCCCCGAGAGATCCTGACGGATCAAGGGACCCCCTTTGTTTCCTCCCTCATGAAACAGGTTTGCACACAGCTGGGTGTCAAACAGATAAGGACCTCTGCATATCACCCGCAGACCGACGGCCTGGTAGAACGCTATAATGCCACCCTAAAGACCACATTAAAGAAACTGCTGGCCCTCGAAAGCAAAAGGTGGGAAGAAATGCTACCCCTAGCATTGTTTGCTATCCGTTGCAAGGTTCAAAGAAGCACCGGTTTCTCCCCATATGAATTGTTGTATGGAAGGGCTCCCCGAACCCTGTTGGACATGGCAAGAGAAGCGTGGGAGGCCGCACCTGATCGCACCAAACCCCTCCCAGAATATGTCGCCAACCTGAAAACCCATTTGGGACAGATACGGGAAATTGTACGTCAGAACCTGTTGGCGGCACAAGCCTCTCAAAAACGTCAATATGACAAGGGAACTAGGGCCCGTTCGTTTAACCCAGGTGATCTGGTACTACTCCTTCTGCCATCCTCGGACCATAAACTTCTGGGTCAGTGGCAGGGTCCTTTTGCAGTCCTACGTCAGGTAACCCCTGTGACCTACGAAATAGAGATGGATCCCCAACGAGGGGTCTCCCAGATTTACCATATAAATCTCCTGAAACGGTGGGAAGGACCCCGACCTGTTCTGTCCGGTCTTGCGACTCCAACTGTCCTCCCTTTTGAGGTCTGTTTTGATCCCGACTTGCGGGAAAGCCAGAGAGTAGACCTAAGCGCTGCCTTGACCTCCCTTCAGCATGTGTTTTCCTCCTTACCGGGCCACACCACGGTGGTAGAACACTGTATTCGGACTGAACCAGGGAAAACCGTGAGACAACGGCCCTATCGGGTCCCAGAGGCTCGAAGGACGGTAATCAAGGAGGAAACTGACATGATGCTACGAATGGGCGTCATCGAACCGTCCATCAGTCACTGGAACTCCCCTATTGTTTTAGTACCGAAGCCGGATGGCTCGGTACGTTTCTGCATCGACTTCCGGGAGGTCAACAAAGTCTCCTGTTTTGATACATACCCGTTACCCAGGGTTGATGAAATGGTGGAACGCATAGGCAAGGCTAAATTCATCAGTACCCTTGACCTCTGTAAAGGCTATTGGCAAATCCCACTCCGCGCAGAGGACAAAAAGAAAACTGCCTTTTCAACCCCGGATGGCCTGTTCCAATTCAAGGTGATGCCCTTTGGCCTTCACGGTGCCCCCGCCACCTTTCAGAGGGCAATGAACCAGGTCCTTCAATCTCATGCACGATACGCCGGGGCATACCTAGATGATATCATCATCTATAGTGACACATGGACCCAACACCTACAGCACTTGCAAGAAGTCGTTTCCTCACTAGGAAACCATGGCTTTACCATCAACCCCTCCAAGACCACGCTGGCCGCTCAAACCGTAAAGTATCTGGGGTTCCTCCTGGGCGAGGGGGTCATCAGACCACAAAGCAAAAAAATAGAAGCCATACAATCCATCCCCTTCCCGCGAACACGAAAGGAATTAAGGGCTTTTCTGGGCCTCCTGGGGTACTACAGGAGGTTCATTCCCCGCTTTTCCCAAACAGCTGCTCCCCTGACGGACCTCCTTAAGAAGTCCACAAAAGCCGAGGAGGCCCTCTGTCATCCAAACCCGGAGGTGCTCCAGGCCTTCAGCCAACTGAAGCAGGCCCTGGTTTCCGAACCTGTTCTGGTTAGTCCCGACTACACCAAGGGATTTATCCTGCAAACGGATGCATCAGACCAGGGTATAGGGGCTGTGCTGTCGCAGAAAGACAGGGACGGACATGAGAGACCCATCCTCTACCTAAGTCGAAAGCTCTTTCCCCGGGAACGGAATTATGCAGTCATCGAAAAAGAGGCCTTGGCTATCAAATGGGCTGTAGAAAGCCTTCGTTATTATTTGGATGGTCGCGAATTCACCCTATATACGGACCATGCGCCATTAGAATGGATGGCGAGAAACAAGGGACACAATGACCGTGTTCTACGATGGTTCCTGACTCTTCAGCCCTATAGATTCACAACACTACACCGCAAGGGTGTAGAACAGGGAAATGCCGACTACTTGTCTCGTTACCCTCCCCCAACCAGCTCTAGTAGAAAGATGGCTAGGGGAAAGGGATGTGGAACAGACCCCTCCCCTACCTCTTTCGGGCGGTGGCTCAGTACCGTTTCCCTGGGCTCCGACGATAGTCCCACCGCGTCCCTGGCAACCCGGCATATCCCCCTTTCTCTTTCCATGCAGGAAACGAGTACGAGGGACGGCGAACCGGAAGTACCTGTCACCAACCCCGGAAGTCCCGCCCACGATCCCGGACCGGAACACGGAAAAGGACGCCACGGAGAAGAAGCGGAGTTCTTGAAGGCGGACTCGTGGCAGGAGACAGCAAACCGAGAACTGAAGGCGGTGGACGGAGAGCGCGGAGAAGAGGAGAGCGGAGGCGAGGAGGAAGAGATCTGGAGCGAGGACTGGTGGAGTCCTGTGGAGGTGGCTGGAGAGCGGCCGCAACTCGGAGAAGAGTTGCGGCGGGGCATGTGAGTACCCTGTCTCCTGAATTGCAGGCTGACTTGTATCATAGTGTAAATAGCGACTCCTCACACTGTATAGCACTCCTAGGAGCACTGTATATATGCGCACTTCCTGAGACACCATAGATAGTAAATACCGCCACCGGAATCCTCACTACTTGCACCCTTTCCCTTCCTGCTTGAGTTCCCTTCCATCTTCGACCCTTCCGACCCCCCTCACTCTCTCTTCTACCCCCTCACAACCCGGGTGTTGGTGTCACTGGTTAGTACTCGTGGTCAAGGACTAACTGCCCTGTCATTGTCTCTCTTTACCTCCGAGGACCACCGGACTACCGAAGACGCCGAAGAGGAAGACCCCCACACCTGCTCACCGAGGATCCCGGCTCCCTGACGACTACCCTCCGGATTCCCTCTCCATTCTTCTGTTTCCTCTGCCCCTACGTACTATAACTGTCAGTGTTAATAAACAGAGCTACAGATATTGCTCACTACATACGGCCTCCAAGCCTGTTATTCCGGTCCGCCCATACCCAAAGCCCACAGGGCGGTAGAGCCTTTTCGGTGCTGGTTCCGCATTTATGGAACACACTACCTGAGCCACTACGAAAGGAAGGAAACCTCCTACGTTTCAGAAAGGGGCTGAAAACGCTGTTGTTCAGGAGAGCCCTGTGAGCCACGTAGGCCAGTGGATGCCCTCTGTACTGTCAAGGTTGTTGTTTACCATCGATTCCCGAGCGCTTAGAGGCCTGTAGGTGATTGAGCGCGCTATAAATCAAAAATAACAATAACAATAACAACAAGAGTCCACTCTGACTCTATTTTAAAGGGAGAGCTTTAGGCCTCATTTCTACTTGGCATGACTGCTTAGATTGGCAGGGACACCCCTATCCCAGGACCCATTTGGGCTTTTAAGGCGAGCAAAACATGTTGACTTAACCAGGGTCTTTTTGAGATATTGCAACTCAACTACAATACCCAAACCCTGTTTTTAGTTATGTCCAAGGTACCTACTTATTAAAGGAAATTTCGCTGCGTTTACCCTGAGACATTTTTACCTCTTACCTCCTGCATCCCTGCCACATATCCAACTATGATTTATATAAGAACTCCCATCCCCCTGTTTCAATAGCAATGCGTGCATGTTTGGCAATTCCCTTGCGGGAGCGAGCTTTGGCAACATATGTTTGCTCGCTCCCGCAAGGGAATCGCTGTGTGTTCTCTCGCACTCCCCCCACCCCTCCCACTTGTTAGCCCAGAGCAGCGGGACGCTGCAGCTGCATTCGCGGCTGCGCTTGTTTTCCATGTTGCAAATGGGTTCTATTTAGATGAGTCATCTTCAAAACAAGGACCTGGTGACAAAAACACATTTTCCCTTGATTTGAAACCTTCCGAATCATATGTGCCCTTCACGCAGCCGGCAAAATAATAACCCATTTCTCAACTACCTTGAACTGGTACTTCGCATAACTGCATTTACATTTAAGGTAAACAATGCATAAATCAGCATAACGATCAGTGCATTCCTTTCACAGCACACACTTTCTGGATAAAATGTCTTTAAACTAAAGAGGACATCACTCTAGTCACAAAGTACACCGTGTACGTGGCGTTACGTTTGGTCAATAAATTATATCTTCCCTTTCTTAAAATAAAAAAAAGCATTGAGGAAGCCAATCGATTTGCCGAGTTAAATCTTGCTAAGTGCTATATTCTTTCCAAGAGTCATTGACCACACGGAACAGTGCAGCATTAGCAACCACCAATGCATTGTATTGTAATTGTATTGTAATTGCATTTATATAGTGCTTACTACCCCTGACGAGGCGTCAAAGCGCTTTTTCGGCGGGTAGCATGCTACTCCGGGACCCATAGAGGATTAGTGTTGAATTAGTATAGTGAAACATGCAAGTACATTTTAAGTGGTGGATAGGTTAGTCAGTTTTTGGATTTGGAATTATAGCATAAGGATAGAGGAGGAAACAAAAGGTTTGTATTTATATAGCGCTTGTTACCCCTGATGGGGTGTTGAAACATGCTATCCAGGAAGCCCATAAAGGATTAGTGGTAAATTAATATGGTGAAATATGAAAGTAATTTCAGTGGTGGCTATTAGTCAGTTATTTGGAGTGAGAAGGATAGCAGAGGGATAAAAAGGGAAGAAAGGTTTGCATTCATATAGCACTTGTTACCCCCTGATGGATGTTGAAGCGCTTTTCTGGCGAGTAGCACACCACTCCGGAACTCATAAAGGATTAGTGTTGAAAATTAGTATAGTAAAATATGAAGTAATTTGAGTAGTGGATATGTTATTCAGTTATTTGGGTAGAGAAAGGTAGGTGGCGGGATAGTCAAGGGAAAGAGGTTTGTATTTATATAGCGCTTGCTACCCCTGTTGTGGTTTTGAAGCGCAAGTTGCACGCTACTCTGGAACCCATCAGGATTAGTGTTGAATTAGTATGGTGAAACATGAAAGTAATTTTAGTGGTGGATATGTTAGTCAGTTATTTGGATTGAGAAGGGTTGGGGAGGGGTAGAAAAGAGGGAGGACTTTAGAAAGGTTTGTTTTGGGGGATCGGTATAGTAAAAGAGGTGTAAGATGATGCAAGGAGGGGTAAAGTAAGAGAGAGTCTAGAAAGGGTTATTTTGGGGATCATAGTAGTGGTATGGGGTTTGGGGTTAAATGAGAGAGTGGATGTAGAGGATATATTGAGCAAAGTATAGGCTGAGAAATAGGAAAGTGCATTGGAAATGCTAGATTAGAAGAAAGTACATTGAAAGTATATAGATGCATAATGAAGGTATGTATATTGGGCAGCATTTCTGGCCCTGGCCAGTCTTGAACAGGCTCAAACAGCCAACTGCCCTTGTCCTCTCCGCCCTTAACAGGCTCAAACAGGCAACTGCCTTTGTCCTCTTCGCCCTTAACAGGCTCAAACAGCCAACTGCCCTTGTCCTCTCCGCCCTTAGCCTAGACGCCCAGGCTGAGACGCCCGAACACTGGCCTTTTATAGCCCTAGTAATCAGGTGACCCAGTCAGCCAATGGAAACCCTAGCCCTAACACTATCCAATCACAACACTAGCCCCAAAAAAATCTAGAACCAATAGGAGACCAGATCCTTACAGCCAATCTTAGCCCTAGTCCAATCACCCAATCAGTTCAAAACCCCTAATCTCTACGTACAATAGAGGCCCTAGCCCTACCAGTAGTCCCACCCCAAGTCCAAGCAACCAATGGCACTGGAAGCCCTTGTCCCTACTTCTAACAGAAAGCCTAACCCTACTTAGTCCCACAACCAGTCCAGCAACCAATCACACCAGAAGCCCTAATCGCTACTTCCAATTAAAAGTCTAACCCTAGTCCTACCCTAGTCCCAACAACCAATAACACAGGAAACCCTAGTCCCTACTTCCAATAGAAATCCTAACCCTAGCCCTAGTCCCAACCCTACATTGATTGAATCACAGACCCAGAAACCAATCAGAACACTCAAATACCTAACCAATGAGGACACTAACCCTAATCCAATAGAAACATCAGATACAACCACCAATCAGTGTACACATGTACCAAACAATATCAGACTATAAAAGGTCCCAGCGATCTCAGACAAGGTTTGCTGGCCAGGGAGTTGGAAGCTGCTTTTCCTGTTCAGAATCTCCTAGGAGACAGACTGGCTCAATCCACAATTTGGACTTCTGCAGGTAAAGGGCTCACTAACTTGAAATCTAACAATACTGTTTGAATAAAACTTTAGTAGTTTTGATTGCAAGTGGTTTGAAGAAAATCCATGGTGGGAAAGGGGAGTTAGGGCCTAGCTGCAGAGCGTGCTTGGAGTGATTTCGGAACTAGGCCTAAATCTTTCTAAATGTCACATTTTCCGTTTTTGCTTTTTGCTTGTTTGGGGGTGTTCTACTTTTTTGTGGGTGGGTTCAGGGGTCTTGGGGCAAGGCAGGGAAGGTCTAATATCGGAATCAAGTGGGTTAGAGAAAATCCATGGTGAAAATGTTTTTCGATTTTCAGACTTTTCGCTCACTTTCGTGTTTTCAGGGGGCTGTTTGGGGGGGTTCCTGGTAGTTGGGGGGTCTTGGAGCAATGCTGGGTATGCTTAGTTTTGATTGCAAGTGGTTTGAAGAAAATCCATGCTGGAAAAGGGGAGTTAGGGCCTAGCTGCAGAGCGCGCTAGGAGTGATTACGGTTTTGCTTTTTGCCTGTTTGGGGTGTTATACTTTTTTGCGGGTGGGTTCAGGGGTCTTGGGGCAATGCTGGGAAGGTCTAATATCGGAATCAAGTGGTTTGGTCAAGTTACTAACACAACTTAATTAGAGGGAGAGGTGTGGCGCAGCAGCCAGAGTGTCTGATTCAGAAGCGCGAGGCTCACGGTTCGATGGCCGGCGGCAGTTCAGCTCAATGTGACACGCTTCATCTCCCCGGCCCGAAGGGATGATATACAGGGCACAAGTCCTAAAAATAGAAGTGGGGGACGCTGTCACCAGAAGTGACGTCACGAAAGGTGCCGAGCTCCTCGTCCCAGAGAGGCCAAATAGTGTAGTCCAGCTGTTTGGCAGGGGGGGACGGAGTCCCCCCGGTAAAATAAGTGGGGGGATGCCGTCCACCTGCGTGGTACCCAGACTCGAGCCCTGATGATATATTCGCGCTTTACAAATATGGACTGTTAGTTGCTATTATTTGGTTGCCCCTCTACTTATGAAAAATCACAGTTTTGAAGGAAAACGGCGAAAAGGGAAAACACAGTGAAAAATAAGCATAACTTCCAAGAATGTTAGCTGCCGCTGAGAAGGCAGGGTTCTGGAAAGCGCTGTTCTCAAGGCACTACAATGCGTGCCGCGCAAAGAGAGAGCTCGTTTCAATACTTGTGCATGGTTCGTAAGGTATTACTTAGCTTATTCTGGGAACTTTACTTGGTGTTCCACCTTTATCATCGATTTTGATACTCGAGCTCAACCGGTCAGAAGATAGTCTTTGTTCACCCGCACTGAAAAGGCGCGAAATAGCTGCAAACTCGCAGGTCTATTTTCTGGAGCACTCTCCTTGCACACCTGTGGATCGAGTGTGACCCTTTGGATTTCACAAGGAATTAATAACCCACGGCATCCTCCCCGCTTCTGATTAGGAGGGTCCGTGCTTCTTCCAGACTCTTCATATGCATAAGATCACACTGGAAGGCTGCTTTTTAGTGGGTATAAAAGGAGAGCCAGCACGCACATTTATTTAAGGTTTCTCTATTAGATTTGTAGCCCAAGGGTGTTTCAGTGACTAATATAGATTTCTTCCGTACTAGACCCTGAGTGATCCTTATGTGAAATTATGTTGTTCTCATTCACTCATTCATTCCTCTGAGGCAGCCTACACAGCTCCACAAACGCGATGAGGCAATACCTCATATCCTAGCTCTCAGAAGGCTTTTCATACAGGGAGGTCGTACAGCGGGAGCTCCAGGCAGTGGCAAGACACTTCCGGTAGAAGCTTACACTGCTAGAGTCATCTAGTGCTTCGAAGGCTTAACTGGGGGAACAGGACCCTCACACTGCTAGATTCTTCTAGGACTGAAAAGGTCTTGATCCTGCCGGCCACACTTCCTTGTAAGGTTCAGATGTCTATTACTTTACATGTACTCCTGTGGCATGTGTCACACTGGCCAGGGACATTTTAAGGAATTTGGGGGCCCTGGGCCAAACATATTTTTTGGGCCCCTGTTTGGAACAGCTTTGAACTTATGATCTAGTTTCAGTTCTTTTATGCAATCATTGGCCAGGTCACTGACAGTACACATGCACACTGCTCCAAATTCTAAAGTGTTTACATGTAATATTTAGGAATAGTGATGTGTGTGCAGCAATATTAGTGAGCTGTTACTGTCTTACAATATTGAACAAATAATAGCATAGGAATATGCGAGGACCTGTTTTGATCTAAAATAAACTTATTTATGGATGTTACTTGAAACACAAACACATTTCTCTGCAAAATGTCTGTAATAGACCCACACATCACCCACATTAAAAACAAGCATTGGCATAGCCAATAGGTCTCGCTTTTGGGACCTTATAAGTATTTAGTTAGGCAGCACAATATCCTTGGTGCAACAACATCAACTGTTGTATGGCTAAACACTTATAAGGTCCCAAAGTGAGACCTTTTGGCTATGCCAATGCTTGTTGTTTTGGGTTGAGTCTTCCCTGGTTATACTATCATACCAGGGTGTGGATAGGTGCCGATGATGAAGCATGACACTTTTAAGTGGGTGAGGTGCCTACTAAAAAATGTTTGGATTTCCCCCATCACTGTCCCTTCTGGCAACTCTCATGTATACAGCATACACACATTGCACAGCACTGTATCCTTCCTGTAGTGTAACCATTCATAGGCACCCATACACCCAATGCACATATTTAACATGCCCACTCTGCACAGCACTGTTTCCTTCATGTATTGTATAACTCAAACACACATATATCTAGCATATACATTTAACATGCACGCGCTGAAACGCGCTACATCCTTCATGTATTGTACCACTCAGAGGCACACATGCATCCAGCACATGCATTCAGCATGCACGCAATGCATGGTACTGCATTATCCCAGTGTTGTACCCTTCCAAGCACACACACCCAGCGCAGATACTCCACTCATGTGCAGCACCTCACACCAAACCAATCGAGGTGAAATGTGAGTTAGGCACACACCAGGGGAACTTTAATTGAGTGAGCCTGTAGGCCGGTGCTAAAATGTCAGTGTTTTGTACGCAATTGCATGGTTGAAGGGTTTTCTTCGAAAGTGTCACTGGACACTTGTGAGCAAAACGTATGCTGAATTAAATTTACCTGAAAATGGGGAAGTGCAATATACAAATCATTGTAAGAAGTGACCTCGAAAATCCAATCACATATAACTTTGTAACAACTACATATTTTTCAGAGTTTTGTGAGAAAAACGCTTGGGTCATCAAAAACAAAAATCTTCTCCACTTCCCACAATATATAGCCTCTTCAAAGAAAAGTTTTTTTAAAGCAAATATGTAGCCTCTTCAATGAAAGAAAACATCTCCCATGTAGAGGTTTGCGAGCATATTCTTATTTTCTAATAGATTTGTTTATAACAATTCAGCCGCACCATCCCTTAGGTAAATGTCTGTATATAGGGCTGATAATTTGACTAAAAATATTTTATAATGTAAACCGAACTGCATGAGGGATCTTATCTAGAACGTTAGGGTTCGGCTGTGTAGTGCTATCGGTTTCTCTGGATGGGGAGTTTACCGCAGACAGAGGGAAGGGAATGGTTCATTTGGCCCAGCCTTGACACTGCTACTCTTATTGTAAAGCGGTAATCCAGATAGAGCTGATAATAGATGGTTGGAACCCGCTTGAAGCCACCTTGAAAGGGAATATATATATACATGTACATTTTCAGCACTGTATTGAATTTGTGCAAACAATGGCAAATGAAAATGTGGAAGACTTGAAAATCAAGACTTGAGGCCATCTCAGCGTGATTAGTTAAATGTAAAATTAAACAAACCTTCTGTAATATGTTGGTAGGAAAAGATCTGGCTAGGAGAAACATACATGAGATGGTATTCCTTAATAACCTTCTGGTAACAAATTCATATTTTTTTGGAGGACCCACTGAATCTTAGTTTGGGGAGCGGCATTTCTGATCAGATTCCAACACACCTCTGCAAGAAATGATGAACCGCAAGAGCACCAGAACTCTTTTGACTATTTCTGAGTTTGTTTCAAAGTTAATTGAGTGATTTGCTGTCACAGACATTTTCAGAAACGTTCAGAAGTTAGGAGGTGTTTTGTATCTACAAATGACACCATTGTGTTTTTTTGAATACATGAACATTTTTTCTAGTCAAAAAGAAACTTGTAGATAAACTACTGGTCAAACATCAAGTTTTTTCTGAAACTCGTACAATGCTATTGATACTTGGCCCTTTAATGTGTATTTTCCATTTTTTAAATTTATTTTAGGAATAGCGAATGTAACAAAATACAGGAGATTGAAGCTCCTCCCAAACATGTGCACGCATGCATACTTGCGAGCTAACATTCATCTTTAGGTCGAGCCTAGCAGGCGAGCATGCACTGTCTGAAAGACCTGCTGTAAACACTATGGGAATGTAATCCCGCCTGCCACTTACCAGTTGGTTCACTCCTGCGTCGCTCTTCTTTTCTGCCTCCTAACTTGTTCACACAGCCGATAGCTCACTTCGGTTAAAGGATGAGGAGCACCGATTAAGCACCGTGTCCTTGCGCGTGCATTCTTTGTGTTTCTGTGGCAAACTCTTTTTTTTAAATGTCCTTTTTGATCGTGGCTGCTTCTTTCTTTAGGCTGCTAGTGTCTTCGTTGTAGAACCCGGTGAACACAGCTAAGCCCCGCCCACTTCGGGAACTACAGTAGCGCTATTACATGGTCGCCGACTGGCTGCCGCCCCCCTCCCTCGAACTCACCAAGCCAACCCAGGACACAGGCTCATGAAGCATCGTTAACTTTTGGAAGGCAGGGGTCACGAAATCCCCGGCCGTATTTATTAGGATATAAGATCATAAAATTTTAATTGCATGATAAACGTTTTATACAAAATCATCAAGACATTAGATACAATGGTGTCAACAAATGTGAAAGCCTAGCCTTAACAGAGACTCTAATACATTTTGTTTCCTAACCGAATCTAACATCCTCATCTAGATTTTGTATAATACATTTCTGGTCATATGGCAAGGTCGCTAACCGGTGTCAGGTCCTACAAGCTGCGCCTTACCTAGCGATGTGCGCATGCGTAGCCAAGCCCGTTAAATTACCCGGTCCACGCCGTGAACTCCATTTACCCACTAAAGGAGGGCCCTTACTCTGCGCCATCCGGTGACGTCATGAGTATGCGCGCGCGGGGTGGCTACCAGCCAAAGGAAAGCGTGACTACTCTAACCCGCGACCCTTTGAAGCACCAGTTACCTTGCCCCTGAAGTTCTAGGAGGTGCCAATGGCCCCTCCCCCTGGGCGGGAACCTCCTTTATGGGATGATGCCCGCCCCCTCAGACCTTAAAAATTAGCTGCTCACCGGTCATGACCTTACCGCCACAGGCCAGCATTGTTAACCGACGATCTGGCCTCCCCCTGTGTCCTGACCTACCCTAACAAGTTCTCCCTTTAGCAAAACCCTCTAACCAGGCCCAGACATTATCAGACCACAGGACGTTCCCTTCCTCGGTCAAGTGGACCCCATCACCCAGGTAGTAATGTTCACCCCAGATACACCCATGTGGGATCGTCTGCAACAGGGGGGCTCGGAATAATTTGTCCAACTGTGTGTTGATCCTCTTTACCGAGTGATTCAACGCCCTGACTGAGTCCCCCCCCCCCGCCACTGCCACCGAGGGATAAGTTGCGACCATACTACTGTGCAACCTGGGCAAGTCCTAGACACCCACCCCGCAGTGGAAATGATCTCTTCAATGAGTATTCGCCTCCCCAGTTTGGCCAGGTCATTCTCCCCCAGGTGAAGTATCACCACTGACGGGGGGTCGTGTTGCTGAGCTAAGAGTCCCTGAAAGAAGTTCCTGAACTGTCCAAGGCACAGACCCCCTCTCCCAAAGAATGAGATGTCCAACCCCTTCACTGCCGCCTTTCTCTTACGGTCTGTTGAAAGAAATACATTTTTCACCCGCCTTACATAAGAATGACCTACAATCCAGATCTTCAGTTCTCCGCGTCCAGCTTGCTGCTTGTGCTGTGTTGGTGTAGCTCCCTTGCTCCCGCCAGCGAGTTCCTCCCCTGCGTCACAGGTTTGAGAAACTGCAAGAACCAGAAAACATAACCAGCGTGAGAATCATCCTGTCATAACATGTCAATCCGTACATATCGTTTATAACAGTCAGATGACCATCTCCCAATCTTCTTCACACTCTCTGCCGAGAGACCCCCTAGGGCAGCCTCCGTTGCCGCCCCTATCCTGAATGAGTGCGTGCCAAATTCCTTAGGATCCAACCCTGCCTGTCTAACTGTCAAGTCAAGGACCCGCCTGAACTGGTATCTAGTCAATGGTGTCTCATTGGCATGACACAATAGTGCCCCACCCGCCGTGCCCACCCGTTGCTTGTGGAACACCTCCACATGGGAAACCGGGCAACAGGGGTTGGTCTCGGCCCGGTGGAGCACTATGGTGTAACCCCGAGACTCCTGATCAGTTTTTGACCTCTGAATTGTCACCCACATGGTGTCCTCCCTGATCTTAACACTATTCAGCTGAAGGCCGCCCAACTTATCCCCTTTTGACCCTGCTACCAGTTCGCCAATTCTTAGAGCCCCATAAAAAGCCAAGGCAAAAGCAGCTTTGAACAGATGTACCTCCCATTCTGAAGTACACACCTCGTGCAATGCCACTAATAAGGCTGTCAGCCGCGCCAAGCCTATGGGCTTCCTTGTATCAGCAGTATGGCCCTGCAACCGGCGCCATCCCCTCATGGCCTTGCGCACCACAAAATTATTGGTGGGATCACGCATGCCCTTAGCCTGTGCAAAGAAGGAAACAGCCGCCCTATGTCTGCCTGCGGCTGCCACTGATCTCCCTTCCCTGTGCATCCATTCCAAATATTCTGCAAAACTGTCCTCCTGCGCCCATCTGACCTCCCACTCCTGCCCTAAGAATGAGCGGTAAGACAAAAACGCCCCTTCATAAGATGTCTTGGTCCTGGGTGCTAGGCTAGCAACCACGAGGTCCTGTAATCTGGGGCACCAATCTGCCAGAGTACTGTCGGGAATTGTGCTGGCGAGGGGTCTGCTGCAGGAAGGTGTTCCCTGAAAACCTGCATTTTGAAGCGAGAAAGGGAGTCAGCTGCATTGTTAAGGACGCCTGGGACATGTTTGGCCTTGAAGAGCACATTCAATTTTAAGCACAGCAACACAATCTCCTTAATCAGGCGCAAGATGAACGGACAGCGCGCCCCTTGCTGGTTTATGCATTCGACCACTGTCATGTTATCCGACCAGAACACCACTGATTGGTTACATAGATGTTCTGGCCAGACCTTCAATGCCACCCATACTGGAAAAAGTTCCAGGAAGCCAATGTTGGCAGTCAGGCCCCATCTTTTCCATTCCTCTGGCCACCTTTGGGCTACCCACTTGGTCCCTAAGATGGCACCAAAACCAACACTACCAGCTGCGTCCGTCCACAAACCCAATTCTGGTGATGACGCGGGAGGACCCGCCCACACTACCCTGCCATTAAAGTCCCCCAGAAATGCCATCCATATCTGCATATCCTGGCGAACCTCAGCTGACAGCCTAGTGCGGTGGTGCTTCTCCCGTAGTCCTTTCATAGCATGGGCAATAGAGCGTGAGAATGGGCGTGCCATTGGGATGACCCGTAATGCAAAATTCAGTTGCCCCACCACTTCCTGGAGCTGCTGCAAGGAAACCTTGGTCTTTCTTAGACATTGCCGCAGAGCCCCTCTGAACCTAGACACTTTGTCCTCGGGCAACCTGAAACATCCTTGAACCGAATCAATTTCAATGCCCAGAAATTCCAAGCAAGTAGCCGGGCCAACCGTCTTCCCCGGCGCCAGCGGAACCCCAAAAGCCCGCATGAGCACGCAAAATTCCTGCAATGCCCACGCACACTCCTGAGATTCCGCCGCTCCTAGGAACAAGAAATCATCCAAGTAATGCATAACTTGCTGGTGGCCCGTTGCCTGTCTCATAACCCATTCTAAGAATGAGCTAAATGTCTCAAAATAGGCACATGATATGGAACACGCCATGGGCATACATTTGTCCATGTAAAACTTGCCCTCAAAGGTGAAGCCTAGAAGATGGTGGTCACTCGGGTGCACTGGGAGGAGGCGAAAAGCGGATTCTATGTCAGATTTAGCCATCAATGCCCCCGGGCCCAGTGCACGCAACAAGTCAAGCGCCTGATCAAAAGAGGCATATTTCACACTACAAATCCCTTCATCAATCGCATCATTCAAGGATGATCCTCTCGGCGCAGACAAATTGTGAATCAATCTAAATTCACCTTTCTCTTTTTTGGGTACTACTCCAAGTGGTGAACACACAAAATTAGGGACCGGTGCCTCCAGGAAGGGGCCCGCTATCCTGCCTAAGGACAGTTCCTTGGTAATCTTTGCTTACACTACTGTTGGATTTTGTTTGACTGATAATTGGTTCCTGCAAGTACTGCTACCTGTGTAACCCACTGCCGGAATCCTAAAACCTCGCGAAAACCCCTCCTGAAGTAGGGTGGCCGCTGTGTGATCAGGGTATCTATTTAACCAAGGGATCAATGCTAACACATCTATTGGTGTGGGGGGGGCCCTGCTCGTGAAAGTTACTCCGGCTTCCCCCTTCCTCTATGCCCGTGGTTGCCTGGCTTGGACCTGCAGGTTGTCTCGGGGTGTGATGGGTGGCCACAGATTGAACATGCATGCCTGAATCTACAGGTGCCCTGGGGTCTTGTGCATGTGCGCCTATTAAAATCCCAGCATACCCCTCTCTTTTCTGACGCCGCCCCCTTACTCTTCCCCGGGACCTCACTCCCTTGGGTTGTCCGAAAGGGCTGATGAGGCTTCGCGGAAAATACCCTCACTGCACTGATGGGCTGTGAAGGGACTGAGTTACCCGAAAACTGCTTATGCCAAGACAAGGAATCGACCTTGTCCCATGCTAGGGATGCGTTAAATTCTTTGGCCTTCCTGAAGTTCACATCATACTCCTTCCACGCATCACCAGTGTATTGATCACTCCACCCCACAATCCTACTCAGGTAGCAAGCCATTTCGGCCTGCACATTTGGGGGGCGTTCTGCCGTGATGGCTGAAAGGACAGCGAAGGCCCTGATCCAGTTCTTCAATGTCTCCTCTACTCTAAACCTGGAGCATTGTGCCCTCCATTCACTTGGATGCATCCACTCCTTCAATACCTTTGCCTGTTCCATCTCCCTATTGTCCAGCAGTAAAGAGTAAATGTAAACATATTTCCCTGCCCAAATCATCTCCTTCACTTCTTTGGACACATGTTGTCCCAAATTTTCACTTCTCGTTGGCACTAAGCCGTCCCCCAACAGCGGCAGAGACACTTCCTTACCATTCACAGGCACTTGAGCTGGTAGGGCACTCTCCCCGTTCGCCTGAGCAGGACCCGAACCTGTAAGGGAAGAAGATGCTGGTCCCGCACTGCTGGCAACCGCCGTTGAAGCCTTGATCTTTTCTACCAGTTTCTGTGCTTCGGCAACATGATCAGATGAATCAAAGGACATACCCCCCTTTCTTAACCACGGTAGCAAATCTGCTATCCGAGATACCAATTCTGAAGGCACTCAATCAGTACCCGCTGGGCCCGCCGGCATCACTGTGGGCACGGTCAGGGGCACAGGAGCAATGGGCAAGGGTGCAGGCGTAACTGGGACTGGCGCCGCAGGCGTAACTGGAGTTGGAGCCACGGGCGGAGGGGCAGGCCCCAGAGGCGGGAGCGCCGGCGGGATGGCAGTAGCCGGTGCCACGGGCGCTGGGATCACAGGGGCAGGCCCCAGAGGCGGGAGCGCCGGCGGGATGACAGGAGCCGGTGCCACGGGCGCTGGGATCACAGGCGTAGGTGCAACAGGCACCGGGACTACCGGCTCCGGGGTAGGAGCCGTGTACCTAGTTTTCTTGGCCTTAGACCTCTTTGGTGAGGTGACAAAATCCCCCCTTGGCAAGGGGGGTGCCTTCCTACGAACAGGTCTACCCGATGGGCCAGGGGAATCATCGAACCTCTCATTAATTTGTGCCTCTAATTCATCCATCTTCCCCAACCGTTTGTTCATTTCGCCCATTTCCCGCATCATGGCTCGCATCATCACCTCCATCTTAGACCCTCCTTTACCACCCCTTGCTCCTGGCATGATGACAACTGCTACACTCCTAGTGTTACAATCATGTATTCTGTACCTTCACCAGATGGAGGGTCTCCAGGGGGCTTTCAGCACCATGCAACGGCAACCGCAACACCACCGGCTTATCCGGCTATGTAAGGGGTGAGTAAACCTAATGTAGACCCACCCGGCGGCAACCAGGAGCGATGAATGCCAGCCCCCCGTTCCCCTCTTACCGACCAATCCTGCGCACGTCCCGCCGGTACCGGTCTGTGACCACGACCCCCGTCCACGCCTTAGTGTTGACCCGTGAAAATTGTTGGGGAAAATTCACATTAAATCCTGAAATAGAAAATTATATTAATCCCTGGGAGTATGCGGCAGTTCACGACTCGGCTGTTCACCTTATACACACGCAGTACAATATTGGCCTATTAACCTTATTTTTAAACAGTACAATTGTGGGCTTACTTTACCAACCCCTTCCCGTCATTTACTACACTATACAGTTTAAATAACGAAATTGCACAATATATTACCACACTACACAGTTAAAAACTAAATGGCACAATAATCCTTCTCATAGAAAGCCTAAGGATAGCTTTATTAACACACCCTTTCGTTATTCTACAAAACCTCCAGCAATTAGGAATCCCTTCCCAGGAAATTTGCAGATTGCCCCAGGTCTCCCCTCCAAGCCCTGCCCTGGTCGACCCTGCTTCGCCCTCTGCTTTTCCAATGCTAACTAACTAACCGGCTGAGAAACACAAAGCGCACACGGGTATTTCCAGACCCGAACGCGGCGCTCTGAAGGCGGGAACTCCCTCGTATTTGCCCAAAACAAAGGGATACACAGTCCGTAGTTCCAGCCCGGGTCCGCGTGTGCAACAAAGCACAGTTCTCTCCCCAAGCCTGACTGCCGGCTGGCCACAGGTCCCCGATGCGGCGCCCCCCCCTCCCCGCAAAATACCTCGTTTAGAAATCACCCGGACGCTGTTCCTGCGCGATGCACAAACCCAATTCTGCTCGTCGCTCAGCAGCCCTGTGCAAGCCTAACCGAATCCGTTCCCGAAATAGCCTTAGGCGCCGCTCTGGAGGCGGGAACGATACTCCTTCCTGAAAACCTGTAAAATAAAACGAGAGAAATTTTAAAAACAAGAGGCCCCCGCGAGCGGGGCACGACCAGTAGCGTGGGAGCGTCCAGGAACAAGAGGGTCTCCTCCAGTCTGCTGTCTTGTTTTCGTCTGTCAGATTCCTTCTGACAGTGGTGAGTTTTTGGATACCGAGGCAGTAGCCTCATTACTCCACAATCGTTTTGAATTTTTTAGTCGCTGTTTAGATTGTCTTATTGATGTGTGACGCTTTGTCACAGTTGAGGTTGCATCACATGGTCATCTCAGTGATGGGCCGCGGGTAGCGGTCGATTGAGTATGCAGAATTGTCAGCATGTTTCCTCAGGGGGTCTTGTCTTTGTCCATCAAGTTCCTTCCGATAGTGTTGAGTTTTGGTTGCTTGCCGAGGCTATCATGCCATCTGGCAGCGGTGGGTTTTGTGTACCTGCCGGCGTTTGCCTTCAAGCAGTGCTGAGTTTTTGGATGCTGCGTTTCTGTTTCAGTTTCGCAAGGTTAGCGCTTCAATGGGACGCGGGTAGCGGTCAAATGGGTTCGTAGAGATGTCTGCGAGTTTCCTGATCAGTGGGTTTTCTTTTTGATCTAATCCTGTGTAGAATTTCCTGTTGAGTTTGAGGAGATGGTCGTCCAGCATCTCAATCCCTAAGTCTCTGTGGAGGTCTGCTGTTCGTGTGAACATAGGTGCACCTGCTGCAATCCGTAAGGCCTTGTTCTGTACTTTCTGTAGGTCCATCCGAAGCTGTGGGCGGCAGCCACTCCAAACTGGTGAAGCGTATGTCATAGTTGGTCGAATTATTGCAGTGACTACTCGCACCTTGCTCTGCATGGGCATCGACTTGGTCTTCAGGAGTGGGTATAATGCAGCCAGTTTGGATGCTGCTTTCTGGCAGGTCTTCTCTATGTGGTTTTTCCAGCTGAGTTTAGAGTCCAGAGTCACCCCCAGGTAGGAGCTGCTGTTTTCCCATTTGACCTCGTCCCCGTTGAGGAGGATCTGTGGGTGTTTCCTGTTCTGCTTCCTGGAAAATAATGTTGCAGTGGTTTTGCCCGTGTTCAAGGTGATCTGCCAGTCGCTGTACCATTCGGAGAGTCTGCAGAGCGATGTCTCCAGGTTCTTAGCCACTTCCTTGTCGCTGAAGGATTGAGAGATGACCGCGACATCATCTGCGTAAAGGGCAAGATCAGTCTTCTTTAGGTCCGTGGGGATGTCGTTTGTGAATATGTTGAAGAGGAATGGTCCTAGGATTGATCCCTGAGGCACTCCAGCAAGAATTGGGCGTGGCGATGAGCATTCTTCTCGCACTGCCACGTGAAAGGTCCGATTTGTCAGGTAGCTGGACAGTAGCATGACCAGGTAGCTGGGAAACTGGAGCTTGATAAGTTTATAAAGCAGTCCCTCGTGCCATACTCGGTCGAACGCTTTGGCTACATCCAGAAAGACTACTCCGGTAGACTTGTTGATGTTGAAACCATGGCTGATGATGTCCACAACTCTGAGGAGTTGGTGATTGGTTGAGTGATCTTTCCGGAACCCAAACTGTTCTTTGGCAAGGAGGTTGTTGCTTGTCGCAAAGTCCACAAGACGGGCGTGGATAACTTTTTCAAAGAGTTTTGATAGGCCAGATAGTAGACTTATGGGCCGGTAATTTGCAGGATCTCGCAGTGGTTTCCCAGCCTTGGGGAATACGACGACTCTTGCTTCTTTCCAGGTGTTTGGGAAATACTGGTGCTTCATGCATGCGTTAAATATCTCAGCAAGGTGATCCACTGCAGTATCTGGTAGCATCTTGATGGCTTGGTTGACTATTCTGTCCTTCCCTGGTGCCTTGCCGTTTTTTAGTGTTTTTGCCAGGTCCAGTAATTCGCCCATTGAGCATTCCTCAATGTGTGCAGTTTCTGTTTCTGGTGGGTGCTCCCGGTGATGCTTGGCGACCTCTTGCTCTACTTCTGGTGCCAGTTTGCTTGCCTGGTTGGGCCTGAATGATGCCTCCAGCGTGTCAGCGAAGACCTCAGCCTTATCCCTGCTGCTGCATGCCAGGTGAGTCGTCCCTTGTATCGGTGGGTTTGGTTCCTTCTTCCCAGTCAGGCGGCGGGTCATTCTCCAGAGAGAGTTGTCTGAGTCCTTAAGGTTGGCTGTAGCTGCTTCCCATTTTTCGCCTCTATGCTGGCTTATTTGCATCTTCAGCTGTCTTGTCAGTTCATTATACTTCTTCAGCAGGTCGGGGGTGCGGTTCCTTTGCCACTCTCTGCGGGCTCTGTTCTTGGCAGCTATTGACTGCTTGATGCCCTTCGGGAGATCGTAGATAGAGCATCGTTGTAGTTTCTGCTCTGGAATGCTGCGCTCAATAGCTGTGTGGATTGAAGCTGTGAAGTGGTGAATTGCCTGGTCAATGTCTTCAGTGCTTCGCAGGGGACCTGGGACCAGTGTCTCCTCCAGGCATCTCTTGTATAGGCACCAGTCCGCCTTCTTGAAGTTGTGTCTGATGCCCTGCTGCTGGTCTTCAAGTACGTCTCCAACTGTGATCAATACTGGGTTGTGGTCGGATGTCAGCGCTGTTAGGGTTTCAAGCTCCATAGACTGGGAGAGATTCTTCATGACCACAATGTCCAGAACATCTGGTTTATGCAGTGCAGAGCCTGGATAGTGCGTTGGTTGAGTCGGGCCGGCCACTACAAAGTCCTCCTTCTTTGAGTGGGCAAGTAGGGCGTGTCCTTTGCTGTTTCCCGTCCGAGAGTTCCAGCATTTGTGCTTGGCATTAAGGTCGCCTCCAATTAGTGTTGGGATGCTGGGGTCCAGTAAAGCATCCAGGTCCTTTGGGCTTAGCTTGCCTGGGGGTGAGTAGGCGGCGATCAGCCGCAGCGGGCCTGCAGATGTCTGAATCTGTATGCCAGTTGCTTCAATGCTCCCAACTGGTGGTAGAGAGATCTCGTGGTGCTTCACTTTTGTGCTGACGATCACCGCTGTTCCCCCACCCTTGGCTCCAGTGGTGCGATCTGTGCGGTATACCCTGTGGTTTGCTATGTTGAGCTTCTGGCTTCCTTGAAGGTGGGTCTCGGAGATAAGCGCTATATCCACGTCCATGGTTTCCATCAGGTGCAGGAGTTCTGCAGTTTTCTTCTGAATGCCATTAGCATTCCACATCACGAAGAGGGAGTTTCTTTTAGATTTTGCTGCCATTGCTGGTGTTTTCTTCGCCCTGGAAAAGTCCGGCGATAATATTCGCCACCATTGTCACCACCGGGTGGATGTTCATATCTGCAACCGTTTTTGCAATCTTCGCAATGAGTTCCTGCCAGTTGATGGCTGAGCCTATTTCACAGGATGGTCCCGGTGCGGTTGTTGGAGGTGGGCTGGTTGAGCCTGTTCCACCGGATGGTCCCGGTGCTGTTGTGGGAGGCGGGCTGACTTGTTTCGGTACTATGACGTCCGCGTATGTCCTTCCATCCACGTGTGCTTCTCTACTGTTGTCGGTTGTATTGGGGGTTGGGATCCTGTGGTCCAGTGCAGGTCTGCGGTTGTAGGTCTTCCTTTGGTGCTGGTCCGTTGCTGATGATTGTTGGGAAGACCTTTGTGGTTGTGAGGGTGGCTTGCGGTGTTCAACCTTCTTTGCATTCTGTAGATAGGGACAGCCGCGATAGCTCGCTGGGTGGGGTCCTGCGCAGTTGGCACACTTTGCTGGTTCGGTTTCCCGGTTCCTTGTGCATTGGGTGGAGGTGTGTTCACCTCCGCAGCGTACACACTTTGGCTTCTGTTGGCAGAAAGCAGAGGTGTGCCCCAGGCGCTGGCAGTTGTAGCACATGACTGGTCCTCGTTTCCCTTTAGGTGCTTCTGTGGTTACGATGCAGCCGCAGAGCCGTGTGACTGCTGAAAGGTCCGCTGGTTTCCCGTCGTGGCTTGCTGACAGGGTTACGACAAAGAGGGGAAATTTCTTGCTCTTGTCTGCTGGAGAGGCAATCTGCGCGATATTTTTGACTGGAAGCCCGCGTTCAGCTAAGTCCCCAGTGATGTGGTCAAGTGATGCATTTGCTGGGAGTCCCCGTATTACAAAGCGCTGGGCTTTTGCAGTGGTCATTGGGAAGGTGTAATACTCCATTTTCTGTTCGGTGAGTGTGCTGGTCACGCTCCTGTAGTCTTCTGGGGTGGTGAGCATAAGCTTGGCGTGGTCTTGCCTGGGCTTGATCGTGTAGGGGGAGCCGCAGTGTTCATCCAGCATCTCCACGAGGTCCTTGTGTGTGGGTAAGTTCTTCAGGATGATGGGGGGGATCCGTAGTCTTTTTGTGGGACCTGGAGACGTCCCTGGTTCACCTGCCCCGTGGTCCTGAGGGTTGGCGTCGCAGTCCTGGGTAAGCTGGAGAGCCTGATAGCGGTTTGAGGTTGGAATTGTAGGACTGATGAGAGGTGGGCGGGCAAGCTTTGCATGTTTTTCCGGCGAGCTTGGATTTGAGTCGCGTCCCTTTCTTTTTGCCTGAGTGCGCCATTCCGTGTCGTCTCCGGTGTTGCAGGGTTGAGTCCCGGCGTCTGCATCCATGGTTGGTGCTGCTTGGTGGAGGGGCTGTGGGTCGCCTTGGGTAGACATAGGGTAGTAGCTATGGGGCTTCTACGGGTATAGTAACACTAAGTTTTTTGCTAAGAAAAACCTGAAATTCACAGACAGTGTTGCTAGGGAGTCGCAAGATCCAGAGTATCAAAAGGTCAATTGATGCAAAACCACAGTCTCAGAATCAGCTGTTGTAAAATCACAAATGCAAATGCAGACAATGCAGGAGGATAGCACAGCGTATAGCAGGTCAGAAAGCGCAGGTAGCAAACTATGCAAAACCACAGGTTCAGTAAATGCAAGTTCACAAATGCAGGCAATGCAATATAATATTACAAATGCTAAACAATGCCAGGGAATAGCGCAGCGTTTAGCAGAGGCGCAGGGAAGAAACGATGCGGAAACCACAAATTCAGTTAATACAAGGTCACAATTGCGAGCAATGCAGTAGAATATGATAGTATTTACCAGGTTAAAAAGCACAGAATCAAATCACAAGTGCAGTTTTAGCAGGTACTCACTGTTTTGTTGACCCCCGGCAATCCAGCGGCGATTCTCCGGAAGACAGCACGCCCCCACGGCAGGAACAGTCAGTCCAGGTGGATGGGTCTGGGGGAGGGTCTGGGGGAAGCCCTTGGTATTCTCAGGCAGTCAGCCTGCTTGCCTGCCCCCCTCTCTGGTGCGCAGCCTGGCCCCGGTCAAGCCAGGGAGCGCAGGCCCAGCACCTTAGAGGAGTGGGGAGAGAGAGCGTGGAGCGAGGGGGGGAGAGGCCCTACTCAGGTGCTGCCATCAGCTGTAGCTTCCCCTCCTTGGAGCGCAGCCTGGCCCCGGACAAGCCAGGGAACGCAGGCCCAGCACCTCGGAGGAGCAGGCAGGCAGCGAGGCGCGAGGGCGGGAGGGCGGGGGGGGGAGAGCCCTAATCAGCTGCTGCTCATCGTCGTCACCAGATCAGCTGTGAAATGTCAATCCTGTGAAATGTCTGTGAAGAGGGTCTCCTGGGCGCTCCCCGCCTCTATATTCCCAAGGGGCACGGTGGGGGGGGGGCGGCTACGCCCCCCCACCCGGCCCCTCCTGCGGCCCGCCCCCCGGACCCGGAAGTCCAATGACGACATCCGGGTCAGGGAGGGCACCTGGAGAGGGGAGCGGTCGCCGCGTCGCCATGCGGGCGGGGGGGCCAAGAGCCCCCCCTTTTCATTTTCATTACTTTGTGCTATGGCTTCAGCAATAGAAGGAAGAAAGACGCAGACAAATGTCATTTAGTTCGCTAACACAACCGCTGTGTTGTAGCTGTATTTCTGTATTTTACTAGCAAAGACAAGTACAACATTACTTTGTTTTAAATGTTTTAAGTGTAAATGTCGGCTGTTTGCCCTGTGGTCTCTTTTAAATGATCTGTAGCGTGCAAAAATAACCACTATATTTTTACAATAGGCATAGATGTGAGAAAATGCATTTTGTTTTCAACAATCATTTTAAGAGGACGGGTACATTGTGATCCGTGCAGTTATTCACAAGCAATATGAGCGATGAGTTGGCACGCACCAGCGTGATGCGGCAGAGTAGTCGTTGTTCCTGATGTCAGTTTCCATTCTAGCTTCCATTTCCAACATAGCCGAACATCCAAACTTGCCAATCAATTTTCCCAATTCACCAGGCCTCCATGCCGCAGAGTAAGATTAGGTCGCTATCTTATGAGATGGATACTGTCTACACATTTAATTAGGTAGTGGTGTACTAACTCAACACGGACAACGTTTATATCTATTTCAGACTATGGAAATCTCAGTAGACTATGGAAAATCTCGGTATTTCGTGTATGGCAAGGCTGCTCGTGCTTTTCGAACAGAGCCCTGTGCTGTTTTTTGCTTTTCCCACAGTTTTGCTCTTTGCGATTGACTAGGACTGTCTGGCGAACAATGCTTATATAACATAATGCACTGAGATACGTATAAAAGAGGGAATGCATATGTTTCTTCGTCCAACCTAGTGTTTCTGATATTGTTTTCATCTGGCTGCAGCGCTATACTTAAAAGTTGCACATGTACAATATTCCACATTATATTTCAACCTCAAGCGAAAGAGTTGGCGCAGTAAATAAAAATCTTAAAATCGCAATGCAGGAGTGGTGAATAAGGCTATTAGGTCAGGAATAATGCGGGAATAGAGTAAAGCGTCACTTGTTTTTTTTTTTTTTTGTTTGTGGCGGACTGTGCATCACATCATTCCACTCGTATGTAAGTAGGAGCTGTGTAAGACATTCCGCAGAGCGCTTTTAGCAATCGATGGATCATTCTGAATTTAAAATGGGGCCTTCTCTGCTGCTGTGGAAGGAATGTTACCTCTTTTCAAAGTCTCTGTCCTCCTCCCACACCCACCTGTTCAACCTCTCATAATCTAGACTCCGAACAAGACAATATCTGTGGGGCCTGCGGCTTCGTTCACACAAGGGGCATTAGCTGAACTGCTGGACCCCGAGGGATGTCTGCACTGCAGATGCACCCTCTCTCGTCTCGTGCTTTAGGCACAGGGAGCAGACACATTATCAGTCCTTCTCCAAGGAGAGACCTGGTTGTGTGTCAGTGCAATGTCAGGCATTGCACTGCTCAAAAATAAGCCTGGGCGTAGTTCGCAAAGTAGCCCTCCGCGTAGCTACGCAAAGTGCACTTCGCACTACACGAACTGCGTAGTGCACTGTGCAAAATGCTGTTCGCACTGATTGCACAGTGCGGACAAGCATCCGGCACTGTGCAATCAGTTTAAACTGCATCTTGCACAGTGCAAGCGGCCGTTTTCTACCGCTCTAGTAGATTTCTACTCGAGCGGCAGCTTTCTCAACGCGGACTGATAGTTTCTCATCGCGAGCGGTCGCAAGCATACGCGACCACTCGCAATGAGAAACCTGACCTCCCCGCGTTGAGAATCTCGCCGGGAGGTTTATTTTCCATGCTCGCAATCGGCAACTTGATGTTGCTGATCGCGAACAAGGAAAAAGTCTCGCCCGGATGTCATTTTGCTTGCTCGCGGTCGCCAACTTGACATTGAGGACCGCGAACAAGCAAAAAATTACTGCTGCGCTACGCTTCGCAGGTTTGCACTGTGCTACATGCAATTCGCGTAGTGCAAAGTAGCGCAAACTACGCGAGCGTAGCATAGTGCTTTGCCCAGGGTTACTCATTAATAGCAACCAGCTACAAACGTTTTTGCTCTCAGATAATGCTTTTTTGGAAAGCATGAAACCTGGAAATCTGCCAGTAAACAGGGCAATGTTTGGTTGTGTGTAAGAGCCCCTCGCAACTTCGTGTTGGGTATTGGCACCTCTGCTGTGTGGTGCTGTGGTTATTACAAGATGAAGCATTTCTTTAATAGCAATGGACACATTTTCTTGGCCGATGTGAGCAGATGCTTCTTGGCGCTGGGCATTTAATTCAGATGATAACCTGAGCACTCTGTTTGCCTCGAAAACACTAGGGAATTAGCGTTTTCAGTCTTGCCATTTTGTTTCCACCAGCGAATGCCCTCTTGCAGTTTCCAGTCCACCCCTTGCACACTCTGTCAAGCTGAGTTGAGGGGTGGGCACCCCCTTTATGATTACTGATAGATACTTGGTGCTTGGGAATATTGTATTATCTCCTGCCTTTCACCTTATGTCTCCCTGGGTGTATATATATATATTATCACACGCAGGCGCGCAACACCCATTGGGCTGAGCGGGCTTCAGCCCCCCCCGTCGTAATCTCCAGCCCGGGCTGCCAAGGTTCAGATGACAGCACAACATACTTTCCTGATTTACAATGATGTAAAATAAGGAAAGTATGAAAACCGTTTTCCCACTTTCATTTGCATTAAGGCTCCACATTTACTCTCGGATGGTTTAGAATCCGAGATTGTGATTTTAATGACCCCTTCAGAGAGGCCCAGAACCAGCCGGAGGCAGCTATCTGTGGAGAAGCGTGGCTCAGTGGTTAGAGGCGGCAGACCCGGAAGCTGAGATCAGCCGTGGACCAGGGTTCGATTCCCCGCCTCGGCGGGTCTCGGGCTCAAAAATTCCACAGACTCGACAATTCTCGCTCCGGTGCCTACTCAACTCACGGGGTCACACTCTGCGACTCTGGGCAATAGCTTGCTTAATCTCCACTACGGCCCCTCGCGGCGGGATGCCTGACTTTCACCTTGTGAATACCCTGCCGGGGTATCTCACAGGGGAATACCAGGACGGGTTCCCTAAGCAAGCGCCTTGAGACCCCTGGGTGATGAGTGCGCTATATAAATCGAAATACATTTACATTTACATTTACATCCTCTGACGGTTTCAGCAACCCTCCCTGCCCCCTACCTTTTGTTTTCTTTCAGAGGGGTGCCACCGAGGTGATTTCCTTGCCTGAAGCAGGAGATTTCACTTAAGCACGTTTGATGTGCTGTGCATCATGGAGTGTGAAGATGTGCACAGCAGGGAGATATGACGCCAGCAGGAATTCCTTTACAAAGGAAAAGCGTCACCTGCACTGGCCATCCCTTTACCCCTGCTGTGCACATCTTCACACTCTCTCAAGTGAGGCCCCGCCTGCCCTGGGCATTTTGGACACAGCTTTTCGAGGAACGCCTCAACTGATTTTTTTTCCTTAGGAGCTGTCCTTACTTGTATCCAGCCTGTACTTGGAGCGTTGCTCAAACCACAGATCTACGTGAGGAGGGGAGACACATTGCAATGGTAAATGTTAGAGGGCTCTGTGAAGAGCACCACACTCGCGTCCTGTGGGTAATGTACGGTCATTCTTTATGCGACCCGCCGCTGTGCGCCATTACATCCCAGGTTTACAAGCATTGTCAGTTTCCTGACTGGACACAGTGAATAGGGGTGCACGATAGTGCTGCTCATTGCGTCCTATGGCCCCTTCATTGGTTGGAAGGGATTGTTGGGGTGGAGAGGAGCTGTGAATGTGCGTAAGCACGGATATAGCTCCTAGTGGGTTTTGGCACTGGTTTCAGTGCTCGTGCTGGCTATGAAAGCGGCACATTGAGGTAGGGAGAATGGAAGCACCTACAGTTGGTGCCTGGGGTGGGGCTGTCACCAGATGCTGTCAACAGTGGCCCAACTTCTAATAGGAAGGTGCTAGCAGCCGAGGGGAAAGCAACTCTTTGCTTGACTGGTCCGTTCTATGATCAATCCGATTTTATTATTTTTAACAAATCTTGCCACTGAAGGGTGTTACTTGGTTGGAAATAAAATGTTAGGCCCTGGTTCCCCACAATGTTTGCATCGATGGATGTAGGTGCTTTGATTTGGTTTCTGCACTCCTGGGTGGGCTGTAGGGTAACATGGTGAAGTGAGAGCAGAGATCCTGCGTTGAGAATTATGGCTGTGAAGTTTTGCAACACCTGGTGTGTCCTCACCTTACACCACAAGTGTGATGGAGGTGGTGGTCAGGGGCGCGTGCTAGGCCTCAGTTCAGCTGTGTGGGCTTGGGGCAGTGATGCCACACATACCTGCCCCCTGTGTCTGCTGAGTGGGCCGGACAGTGGTACTATGGATGGGTGTTACTTGCAAGTGATGCTGTTGCGAAGCAGAGGAGCTATGGATGGGTGGTACTTGCAAGTGATGCTGTTGCGAAGCAGAGGTACTATGGATGGGTGGTACTTGCAAGTGATAACGTTGAGAAGCAGAGGTACTATGGATGGGTGGTACTTGCAAGTGATGCTGTTGAGAAGCAGAGGTGCTATGGATGGGTGGTACTTGCAAGTGATGCTGTTGCGAAGCAGAGGTGCTATGGATGGGTGGTACTTGCAAGTGATGCTGTTGCGAAGCAGAGGTACTATGGATGGGTGGTACTTGCAAGTGATGCTGTTGAGAAGCAGAGGTACTATGGATGGGTGGTACTTGCAAGTGATGCTGTTGAGAAGAAGAGGTGCTATGGATGGGTGGTACTTGCAAGTGATGCTGTTGCGAAGCAGAGGTACTATGGATGGGTGGTACTTGCAAGTGATGTTGTTGCGAAGCAGAGGTGCTATGGATGGGTGGGACTTGCAAGTGATGCTGTTGCGAAGCAGAGGCGCTATGGATGGGTGGTACTTGCAAGTGATGCTGTTGCGAAGCAGAGGCACTATGGATGGGTGGTACTTGCAAGTGATGCTGTTGAGAAGCAGAGGTACTATGGGTGGGTGGTACTTGCAAGTGATGCTGTTGAGAAGCAGAGGTGCTATGGATGGGTGGTACTTGAAAGTGATGCTGTTGCGAAGCAGAGGTACTATGGATGGGTGGTACTTACAAGTGATGTTGTTGCGAAGCAGAGGTGCTATGGATGGGTGGTACTTGCAAGTGATGCTGTTGCGAAGCAGAGGTACTATGGATGGGTGGTACTTCCAAGTAATGCTGTTGCGAAGCAGATCGTAGCCGCATTCTCAGCAAGTGGCCTTGAGGCGGTGGTGGCCCTGGCATGTCCTTGCAAGAGATGTGATGCTGATGTGAAGCAGAACACGCCCCCTTACCTGCAGAGTGGCTTCGGCCAGTGGTGCCACAGGTGGGGTGTCCCTGTCCGGGATGATGTTTGAAGCATATGGGGCCCACTTCTACTACATACAGTCAAGGGGTAGGATCGGCCTTTCTAAAGAAGTCTGCAGTACTGTAAAAACAGATGATGGCCGAATATGTCTACCATGTCCTAGGTTTGGATTGGGAGTATGTGTATTGTAGACAGGTTTGTAAGTTTATTTGTGGATTTTTAGTTTATTTTCTTGTTTTTCTTCGATTCACCCTCTATCTCAATAAAGACCGATAATACCTGCCAATCTTAAATATTCACTGTGCAGTAATTCAATTGTTACATCATCATAATACACATTTTAAGAACATGAAAATAAATAAAACAAATTTTGTTGTGCGCACTGCATCGCATTTGGCGATGCAGTGCGTGCAATGAAATTCATTTTATTTATTTTTATGTTTACTTACCTGTATTTTGCCGTATTCCATAGATTTCTACCCCTCACCCTGCCCCACCCCACATCACCGCCCGGCAGCACTCCCACCACCGACCGCTACTGGTTCTTTGTAAGAATTTCCTCCATCTGAAGCCAGGCCCAATGTGTTAAGCTGATATATAACACCAGGCTTGTTCCCAGGCCATGAGTCTAGACTGTGATAATTACTTTTTATTAGTTTCATTTCATATTTTGTTTACTAGATAAATTGGCTTGTGTGTGGTCTCATTTTGTTATTTTCTTCATTCTTTGGTATTATTTGGCCATTTGTTAAACATGTACGCTAGGAGCCTCTTGGTGCTATAGATATGAAACTTATAACAGATTCAGCTTGGTGGAAGGAACTATAGTGTGAAAATACAGGTTTTTAGCTTTTTCCTTTATTTCAGGCCGGATAGTGGTCTGTAATGGTACAGAATGATCTAACACCTTACACAAACACACAAGTACAACAACATTTGAAAGTCTTAGTTTATTAAATGCAACTTTATTCTACATAGATTTCCTTCCTTATGCATTTAGATACCTTTCATGTACTTAAGTATCTTTATGTTTATTACTTTGCACTACCCTAGATGTCACCATATATCTCTTGCAATATATTCCCTACCTCCACCCGACTCATCTCAAACCTCACTCTACTACTCTCTCCAATGCACTGCCCTATTTTTAACCCCATACCTCTATCAGTATATTCTCTACCTACACTCTTTCATTCATCCTAAACCCCATACTCTTCTATCCTCTACCCCTCCTTCCATCATCTCATACCTCTTTTAGTATTCAGATCGCCCAAATAAGCCTTTCTAAACCTTTCACTCTGACTCTTCCACCTCCATCCCAAACCCCTTCCTACTGCTGTTACCCCCCCAAAAAAAACACATTCCAGACCCTTCCTTCTTTCTTCTATTGCTCCACTATTCCTTTTCAATACAAATAACAGACTAAGATCTCCACCACTCAGATTAATTTCATATTTCCCTATATCAGTCCCCACTAATTCTGTTTGGGTTCCAGAGTAGTGTGCTACCCACCAAAAATCGCTTCAACACCTCATATGGGGTAGTAAGTGCGAAGAACAGCAAATGTAACATGATATTATCAAAATGTAAATGCTTTATTATTTCTCATGCACCTTCTGAATTCCAGCATGATTATTATGCCTGTACATTAAAGCACCATGCTTTAATGTCTGTACTGCCAATAAATTAATGTTTATTGATACTGTAGTTTGTAACAACACTGCAAATGTACACATTGCAAAATCTCAAATTCCTTCTTTGTCTTTGGGGGGTGGACAGAGTCCCCTTTTTTGTTTGAATTATATCTGTGAACAGTCTAGGTTTTTCAGAGAGTAGCATGTTGTTCTGGGCTCTTTAGACCCAGTTTCATGGGCATTCCATTAGAAAAAAGGGTTTAATTTTAACCGTCTACATAATATCGTTGTGAGACAATATAATGTATTTGAGTGACACTTTATTGCAAGATGAACAAATCCCTTGTCTGTTATATAAATGGTTCACATTACCCTCTGTTCTCCAATTTACTTCTCATAAAACTGATTATTGTCCAGTTTTGAATGCAGAATTTGCCACTTCTTTTTCTTAGCTTGGCCTGAGCATTATCCGATCCTGATTGTCTGCCATTTTAGCCCCGCCCCCATTAACAATGTTAACCACGCCCCTTTTTATGCCATGTCAGCCCCCCCCCCCAACTTAAGACCTAGTTGCGCCCCTGATCACACGGACAGAACATGAAGGAAGTGAAGTGTGAGTCAACATCAGAAAAAACTAAACTTAGTTTTCCATTTGTTCTGCTCCAGTTTGCGGAAACACATAATGCTTCTTAAGAAACATATGTTATTTTAAGAATGTTGTTTGAAAGCACATTTTATGCACAGAATGACAAATCACCTCTACTGTTATTAGCGCATCCTCTGGAATATGTGTGTGTTTATGCTACATGTGATAAGTTAATTATAAATAGTAAACCGTGGCGCTATTTACAAAGCGTTATTTGCACCAGAATTTGATCTTTTGAGAATTCACAATAACATTAGTATAGCTCATGAATCAATGGAATGAGTTTATATTTTTTGTTTGTGTTACACTGTGGGTGCCTGTTCCTACTACCGTGTGCCGTTTATTTCATCATCAGGGCGCCCGCTTCAGGGCCTGCCATGTGGATAGCGTTTGTCTACATACTCGCTTCATGTTTCAGCACAGTGCTGCTTTTATGTTTGTATTTTTATGTGTCCACTAGTCTCAAAACCAAAACACATCGGTAAAGGATATTGTGATTTACAACGCCAATAGCTCTAACTCTCACAAATGCAAGACCTATTGCATTGCAAATGCTTGTTATTTCTGCTATTACTGATCGATATTGGAGCCTTTCTCTAAAGGGCTCTTTGAAGCGTTGATGCAATTCCATTTACTGAGGTTGCAGTTTGGTTCCTGCTCATAAGCTGCCTTTGGACCGGTACTGTCAGTGTTCCGCCTGCTATGTTATATAACGTAATGGTCTGAACGAGGGAGGATATGATGAACTCAGTCCCTCCTCACAGATGTACCAGATGAAAAGAGTGAAGGAAAGTTGGTGCTCTACAACTTTCTTGAGTGGTTAACTATGAACTGGAGGACACGGGGTAACTCATCAGCATAGATGCAAGACGTTGAAAGTTAAGTCTTGGGCTGCTCGTTTTTGCCTTCTGTTTTAAGTTCGCTCAGAGCTCCTAAACGTTTGTTCTTGGAATAGTTAGGGGAGACCAGAGGGGAAAGTTGTTTCAATTTATTATCGATCTTTTTAGCACTTCTCATCATTTTACATTTTTAAAACTTGGCACTATGCTCGTACTTGCTGCTTTGCACTCCTCCTGCCTGCAGGATCAACTCGCCCATCCACCGCCAGGTTCCTCCCGTTTGTTGCCGAGAGAGTTGATCCATTCAGTAGTACGGGCAACACACTTCCGGCCGACCGCCATCTTGCAAGTAGGTGACGGTCCAGCCAATTGCCGGTTGGCAACCCACTACAAAAGATGGGCCAAATCCGAGCACGCAACGTTCGCGCACAATGGGCACGCTGCCGGCGCACCAAACGCAAGCTCGTCTGCGCCGGTCAGCACTCGCAATGCGCTCAGCGCCGGCCATACTGCAGGTTTTGGGCCAAACGCTTCTAGTCTGAAGCCTAAAATTCAGTACAGTCGAGACTTTCCCACCAAACTTCAATGGGCGGGTAAGACCTGCTCTGAACCGCACCTTGAGCTGCATAAAGCCCAGGGTGGGGTACAATGCATGAAATGCGGCCTAAAAACCCTGCATATTGCATCAACCACCCAAACTCACACTGGTAACAAGGAACACGTCAGGGGAGTATCTTGTGCTCTGATTAATTTGAGATCACTAATCAAGAATGCTGTTGTGTTTCGAGAGTTTGTGGAGGCTAATCAAATGGATATAGCCTTTGTCACAGAGACCTGGGCTGACACCTCCTTGGACCCCGATCTATTGCTGGCCTTACCGGTAGGGTACAAAATTCACAAAATGGACCAGGAAGGGAAGAAAGGTGGGGGCATTGTCCTTATTCTCAAATCCAGCTTCAAGTCCTGTCTTAAAATGAATTTAGATAATGAAGACTGTGAAGCATTTGATTTGAAAATTGAATTGCTTGGCCAACAATGATTCAATGGAATCTTACTCTATCTCCCGCCCAAATCCAAGGCCGCTTTCCTAGATAACCTGGGTACCTTGTTAGCTCATAAAACAGACCATCCTAACTTCACGATGCTAGGGAATTCTAATTTCCATCTAGAAAAACCTGAAGATCCTGATAACAAATTACTTTTAGATCTAATGGACAGCGCAGGATTGTGTTAACATGTCAATGGCCCAACGCAGAATGCTGGACACTGTTTAGATGGTATCTTCTAAGACGCCCCCCTGCTAAGTTGGACTGGAGTCCTGCCCTTGATCTGGTCGGATCATAAGGCCATTTTATTTGATATAACACAGCTAAAAAAAGTGTTTTAAACCCGACAGAGAACTCTATATGAGTCGTGCCTGTAAGAAAGTAGAAGCTTGCTCTCTAAACACTAGCCTTTTAAAAACACTGCCAAAACTGTGTATGAAGCCTGATCAAGCTGCAACGCAATACCATTCCTGGCTTGATACGGTGTTGACTTTACTAGCACCCCCTAAACAATGCCAACAATCTAGGAGAACCCCATCAGAACCATGGTTCAATGACACATTGAAAGTTCAGAAGCAACAATGTCGCAAATCTGAGAGAAAGATTGAGACTAAATGACAATGCAATTACACAATTGGAATACAAGGCTTCTCTCTTAACCTACAAGAAACGTATCCTCAGAGAAAAGGCTGCTTACTTCTCTGAGAACATTCTGGCAGCTAACAGATGCCCCCAAAGTCCTGTTCACTACAGTAAAGTTGCCATCTGTACCTGACACCAGTATTAGTCAAGAATTCTGCAATGCAATAGCAGAATGCTTCCAACAATAGGTCAAATCGGTCTTTGACTTCTTTATACCGCTGGATAAACGCCCGGTTCAATCAGCGCTGGAGGTTGATCAGACTCAATCAATTTTATTGGATAATTTACAAATTCCTCTCGAACCAGACCCCTGACCCTTTCCTGTTTTAACACGTTCCATGCTGAGGACGGCCCCCGGCCATCCCACGTGATGGTGGGCGTGTGTGTGGGACAGCCGGGGGCCGTCCAAAACCGCCCACTGATTAAAATCCCTGCACCGCGGCGGAATGCACGCCACAGTCAACGGGTTAATACACTGTCAATCCAACAAATCTCTTTACTGATAGCTGCAACCAAATCTGGCTCTCCATGCCCTCCCAAAACTTGCAGATCTCGCCAGAAATCATAGCCATTCCTTTAACTGAGCTATTTAATTTAATGTTTACAACCGGGTTCTTTCCAACGGATTGGAAGAAAACCTCCATACTTCCGTTGTTGAAGAAACCTAATCTGGATGTCAAGGAGCCTCTCAATTACGGACCAATATCTAGACTTCCATTTCCCGCAAAAGTAATTGAAAAAGCAATAAAAACAGAACTTTCTGCTTTCATCCAGGACAATGACATCCTAGATCCTTCCCTATTTGGATTTCGCGCTCAGCACAGCACTGAGTTGGCTCTCATCACGGCAACAGAGGAGCTTAGGCTGATACTAGACACTGGGGGGAATGCAGCGCTGATTCTACTGGACCTGTCAGTAGCCTTTGAAACTGTTAATCACGAGCTGCTGTGGGACCGGCTGTGTACCATCGGAATCAGTGGTAAGGTGCGATTCCTTTTAAGCTCCTTCTTGTCGGACGGTCTCAGGAAGTGGCTATGGGGAACGAATATATGATGTTACAACGAATTCCGTTGCAACGCATGCCTTTACCACCCATGCGTTACAACGGAATTCGTTTTCTACGCATAACCTTTACCACTAATATTCCTTTACCACGCATAGATTAACAACGTTTTTCGTTGTTAATTTATGCATGGTGAGGGCATATTCTTGTTAAAGGTTACACCTGTCCTCTTTCACGTCCCCAGCCTCTACTCCTTTTCATTACCCCTGCCATTAACCCTTTTTTAAAAAAAAAAACATTTTCACTTACCTTTTCAACTCGTCTCCTGTCCATCTTCTTTGTTACGTCTTTCTTCTTGGTTACGTCGGCCGTACGTCCTAAAGAGGAAGCGGAAGTTTAATTCCGTTTCCTCTTTTACGACGCCGATCGCTTGATGTTCGTCACTTCAGGTATTTATTTATTTTTGGGGGGGAAGCCCCCCCAACCCCCCTTTTTTTATCCCTCGATATTTTCGTTTTTGGGGGGAGAACCCCCAAACCCCCCCCCCTATTTTTTCATTTACCACACATACCTTTACTACGTATTTCGTAGTAAAGATATGCGTGGTAAATCCTCTCGTTGTTACCACGCATGCGTTGTAATGCATGCGTGGTAAAGGTGTTCGTGGAAACGGCTTCGTTGTAGAGGCCGTTTCCCATGGGGAACATGGTGTCACCCCCCCTTTGCGTTGCCTTGTGGCGTCCCTTAGCTCAACACTCTTTAATCTCTATGTTACCGCGCTGGCTAGTCTAGTTCGAAACTATGGCTTCACCCTTGTGACATATGCTTACGAGTGATAGATTTTCGTCTAAGGGAGAAGCTCTGCCAGCCAGACGGCTACCAGGTTTTGGGACTGTATGAGCCACATTGCAAAGGATGTCAGACAACTGTCTGAAACTGAATTCTTCTACGACCGAAGTCTTGCTGCTGAGGAACAATCCTTCATTTTGGACAAACAGTTGGTGGCCTGACCAATTGGGCTCGCTGCCCAAGCCAGTACTTAAAGCCAGACATCTAAGTGTCTTATTTGACACCAAGTTGTCCTTTGAAGCTCAAATCAATGCTGCCACTTCTTCATGCTTCTTTATCCTGCAAATGTTGATGAAAATCCTCCCAGTAATTCCTATGGATTTAAGGAAGACGGTGGTTTCAGTGTTGATCTCCTCAAGACTCGACTACTGTAACGCCTTTTTTTCTAGTTCTCCACGGTGTAGGATCAACAAACTTCAAATGGCCCAGAACGCAGCGGCAAGATTATTGTTGGGTATCCCTTAATTTGACTCAGTCTCATCAGCTTTGATCAGACTCCACTGGCTACCGGTGGCTAAGAGGATCCAATTTAAGTTATGTATCGCTTTTAAATCTCTCAACAGCATGGGATCGTTACAGGTGATGAGATTTCTTAGACCTTACACTCCTGCAAGAGCCCGTAGATTGTCCGAATTGAAAAACATAATTGCTCCTAGAATCAGTACGGTGAGATGGGGCGGTAAGAGCTTCACAGCCACAACGTACAACCTTTGGAACTCTTTGCCTACCACGTTGAAAAAAGAGAATAGTCTCTCTAAATTCAGGAAAGGCCTCAAAACTTGGTTGTTCTGTTTAATTGTTTTGCTACCCCTGTACTAACTGTTGCACAGGCTACGCCTAGACACCTAAGGGCATTTGTCGTGCTCCACAAATTTATCATCATCATCATCATCATCAGTAACCAGAAAAACAGTGGCATAACGGAAAATGATAGTCCTCCCCTAAGAATGTAATGTGGGGCCCCTGATTCTTCCAATGCGATCCGGGGCAGTATGAAATATTTTGTTCAATCGAACAGGGGCCATGTATGTGGGATCGATAACATCATGTTGAATGACTTCATAGCGGACATTCTTGAATACTAATTTGAGGGTAGGCCGGGATCCCCCTCCATTTCTGATCTGTTAAATCTGAATGGACATCAGTTTCCCATATCACCTTCAAACTTTCAAAGTCAAATTTGGTCAACTGTGTCAATGCAGTGTATAGTATGGTGACCACCCTCCGGTTTCTGCCAATGTCTAAGAGAGCTACAAGCACTGCATTCACTTGGGGTGGGCCAGTCTGCTGATGCCAGATAACAATGCCATCCCGCTATAAAACACAAAACTGTTCTGCGTGTACAGAATGTTAAATAAGATTTAGCATGATTGATGTGGAGGCCAGATATCTTGCCCAAAAAGATCCAGTGCACGTAGCGCACCAGAAAGGTGGGGGCCCACGTCTCTCAGGTAAAAAACAACATTGTTGACTTAAAGAGATATGGAAAGAAACACCCATCCTACTTTTGATTCTCTGTGACAACGCCAGCTGCCTGAATGTCACGCCCATCGGTTCCATTGTGAGGAACATAAAGATGGGAGAAAGGGGAAAATCCTTCCCACTCATTCCTAAGAAGAGATAAACCGACTAGTCTTAACCCTGGCACTCTATTTAGTGATCTAAGTGTCTGCCCCTCGCCTAAGAAGTCAGTCAGGAACTTAGGGGTCACAGTTGACAACAGGTTGACCATGGCAGAACATGTTAATAAAGTAGCTGGCACCTGCTTTGGAATCATGCGAAGCCTAAAAAAGATCTTTAAATGGATCCCCCGCTCTTCCCGTATGCCTCTAGTTCAAGGTCTCATCATAAGCCGGATCGATTACGGGAATGCCCTATTAGCCTCTATTAACGAAAATCTTTTGGTAAAACTCCAGGTGTTACAAAACACCGCGGCCAGATTGGTGCTCAACCTCCCTTCCCGCTCGCCTTCCCTGCCATGTCTTAAAACTCTACATTGGCTTCCGGTGAAAAAACGCATTAAATTCAAATTATGCTGCCTAGTCCATAAAACCACCCACGGTCAAGGGCCATTATATCTGGGAAACAAACTTAAATTCCGCAGCTGGGCCCGAACTCTCAGATCCTCCAACCAGCTACTCCTAACGATCCCCAAGGTTCGAACCGTTAGAAATGGAGACAGGGCCTTTAGTAAAACTGCTCCTGAGGCTTGGAATGCCCTCCCTCTCTGTCTAAGGACAGAACTCAATCATATGATATTTCGTAAAAAACTGAAAACTTGGCTCTACTTACTACCTGCCTTTATTCTCTCTCTATGGACCTGCCAGCGCTCTGAGACCTTAGGGTGATAATGCAATTTACATTTACATTACATTTAATTATCTCAGGGCCAAGCCTCTGAAAGACCTCACACAAATATTCCCAGTCTAGGGATTCAGAGGCATTCTGTATATCTATTGACATGACGACAGGTGTACAACCCTTCACCTTCGCACTATCAAGAGCCTGTAAAAGCCTCCTTACATTCTGTGAAGTACTTCTAGTTGGTACAAATCCAGATTGGTCTGGATGGACCAATACCTCTATCGGTGGAAGCTGGAGTTTCGCGTGCACCTCGCTAAATATTTTGTAGTTAGTATTAAGAATGGAGAGTGGGCGATAGGAGCCCACCTCCAAAGGAGTAAGACAGTGTTTCAAAAGTGGAATCACTAGTGCTTCCCTTATGCTGGAGAGAGAGTATCATTTGATACTGCTTCTGTATTCGTATCTAGCAGGCATGGGGCCAGCAAATAAATGTAAGTAGTGTAAAATTCAGCAGGAGACCTGTCAGTACCAGATGACTTGTCTAGCACCAATTTCTTAATAGCCACCTGTATTTCGTCTGTAGTGAGTGGGCTCTCTAGGGTCATTGCTTGTTCCTGCCTAGACAACAACTACTAATCTAGATAATCAACCAAGTCCTGCGGAGACAATACATGGCCTGTGCTGTGTATATCGTTTTAAAGTATTCCTGTGGTTAAGTGCGTGACAATAGACTGTCCACATTGTCAGCCTCACTATGTCTTTGAAGCGTAAATTGTCTAAAATCATGAAGGCGCACACACTCAATAACTTAATTATCTATCCTGTTAGTGTTCAGTGATCTCACCTGTTTCAAGTCCATTGCTGTGACTTCCAATTGCCTAATCTCACTCTCAAGTCTTGTGGCTTCACATTGTAAGTGCTGCTCGCACCCTCTTACACAAGTACCATGTAGACAGACCTTGAAGGCCTCCAATTGCGTCCTTGTGTTGCTAGCTTTTCCTTCATTGTCAGTGAAAAACTGAAAGGTATGCTCCCTTGTTGTCTGGTGGAATGGATCTTCAAGATCTCTGGCCTACACTCCATACCTACTGCAGGATGCTACCAGGATTCCGTTGATCATTCACTTTACTGCACTCACTGCACAAAACCCGCTCCGCTGTAGTCAAGCATTGAAGCACACCCGAGGTACACCCGGCACCTTGGGTGGGACCCAATGATGAAGCATACCACCAACTAGGTTAGTGGGTGAGGATCTTCATAAAAAACAATACGTTTTTCTCCCAGATATGAACATCTAGCTTCCACTCATTAGCAAGTTCTCATTGATATTTACTTTAAGTACCAGGGGAAGTGAACTAGTCCTAATTTTTCCTCCCTCTCTCACTTGATTATATCAGCATTATATGTACCCAGCAATAGGTGTGTGCTGTAGAGGAACATATCCAGGCATATGTGTAGATCATGTATGGGGGAATGATGTGTGAACTCCGCCTCTGAGTGATGGAACTCCTTCCATAAGTCTGAATCCCCAGTGGCTTGCTCAAGAGGTCACCCCATCAGAAGTTGTAACTACTTTCAAACCAGACAAGGAAGGACGTGACCTATCTATCAATAGCGAGTTGCCATAATTATAGTCACCAGTCTAAATAGAGGATGCATCTGTTAGCGTAGCAAGGTGGGGTGTCAGCCTTTCAAAAAGGGAATTTGTGCTGATGTTGGGCATAGATCCAGGGGTCTGCCATCTGTTACTCTTGATAATGACAAACCTACCCTCTACATCTCCATCCCTATGTTATAAATCCGAGGGCATCCCTAGGTGAATCAATATTTATGAGCCATTTGCATATGAAGAGTATTACATGCAGAAAGTTAGTCACTGTGATCTTGTTTTGTCATTGGATCCACTCCCCCTCCGAAAGGTGGATCTCTTGCAAGCATGAATATATCCTGTATCTCTTGGTCAGCTCCCTATCCCTGTTCAATGTCAGTATCTTGTATCTACCTATTAAGATTTGAATGGAGTTCACCTTGTCTACCAGGAATGCTTTGATCCATACTTGGGTTTGCCATTCCCTTATTCCTTAAAATAGTGAACTGGTTTCTGCCTTTGGTCTTCAAGAATAAACCAAAAAAAGGCCTGCTCCTGGCTCAAAACTGTCCGTGTCCTACCCAACAATTGGGTAAACATCTAGCCCTAATAGGTGGTGATGAGGGTGGTCTAATTGTGGCAATATAGTATAAGCTCCCATAGCCAACCTAGATTAAGTCAAGCAGTAACCCAATAAGGTGTCATAGCAGGTCTCAAACATGCCCACGTAGGTATCCCCACACTCCTCCCAACAATGTCCTGTTAGACCTGGCATCTTTGGAGTGGTTTCCCCTTTCTTTTTGCCTCTGCCTCCTGTATTTTTGACGCTGTGCTGGATTTCGTTTTTGCTGGTTTAGATGCTTTGGGCACTTTGCCACTGCTGATCAGTGTTAAAGTGCAAGTGCTCCCTGAGTCAATTGTAATTGTGATTGGTTATCCATGATTGGCACATTTGTGTTACCAGGAAGTCCCGAGTAAAGTGCACTGAGTGTGCCAGGGCAGGTGATTCAAATGCTACTAGTGGGCCTGCAGCACTGATTGTGCCACCCACATGAGTAGCCCTAAAATTGTGTCTCAGGCTTGCCACAGCAGTGCCTGTGCGCAGTCTGTGGACTGCCATGTCAACCTGACCAGTGTCCCCACCGACCAGGCCTAACCCTTCCCTTTCTGTACACATTGGACACCCATATGAAAGGCCCAAGGTACCACACCCCCCCCCCCCCCCCCCCCGGGCAGTGTGCAGTGTATATGAAAGGTAGAGCATGTACTAGTGTGGGTGACTTGCTCTGGTAGTGAATTAAAGCCATTTTCGTTTTTCACTATTGTAAGGCTATCTTGCCCATAGGAGATAATGGGAAATGCTGTGTATAGTGGTTACCTGCATATCATCCCATAGGAGCAAAATAAGACATAAAAGTCTGGTATCCCTGAACTCAGGATTTAACAACACATCTTTTAGGAAATATGTTTTTTAAGTCCTGTGTTTGAGAACAGCACTTTTAGAAAGTGGCTGTTTTTTTGTCTGACCTTTCTGCGTTCCTTGGCCTGTTTGTGAATTGACTGTCTGGTTTGTGAGTGACAGGGGCTGGGTGGCTCCCAGAAGCTGAGTGGGCCACTCCTGGGCTGAATAGCTCCATCTGCATCTAGAGTGGTGGGAGGGGATAGCACCTGGGCCTGAATAGGGCTGTGCCTGCCTTCCACAATACTGGCTCCACCTCCTGCTGGGCGGCTGACGACCCTGCCCCTCTCTCCGAAAGGAAAGGAGAAGTCAGGAAAACAAAGTACTCAAGGAACACCCAGACCGAGCTCAGAGCCCTCCTGCACAAAGGGAACAAAGACTGTTTGGGGTATAAGTACAGGACCCCAGACTACAGAAAATTAGATCATCCTGGAATCAAGAAGGAACCCCTGGCAAGGAGAAAAGGTGGAAGACTGAAGAGGAAGGACTGTCCTGCTGTGTGTTTGTGGGCTGACCTGCAGTTGCTTTGCTGCCAAGGAGAGGGAAAGGACTTTGCTTTGTGCTGTGTCCCCTTTCTTGAAGAGCTCTCCAAGGGCCTGAGTAGAGCTGGCTCCCTGTTAACAAGTCCCAGGAACAAAAGGACTTCACCCCCAGCTTCCCCCCTGAAGTCTACTGAGAGAGTTCTGTCCTTCCTAGAGGGCTTGGGCCAGTTGTGGTGCCTCTGGAAGTTGTACCTGTTGTTGGGAAGCTGGACAAGACGAAACTAAAGACAATCTGCAAAGTTTTACGCATCGCTCGCTTGCGGAGCGCATCCCCGTCAGTGCGAGGAAATTCCTGCCGCCGTGAAGATCGAGATCGTCGCAGCGCCTGTTGCCGCTGCAAAACCCGACGCATCCTTTGCTTGCAGAACGCATCGCTCCGGTGCGGGAAGATTACCATTGCTGCGAATATCGTCGCAGAGCCTGTCGTCCCTGGGTGAGATCGCCACACCGCTTGCTTGCGGACAGCATCATGTTGCTGCGAGAGTCGTCGCAGAGCCATCGCATCGAGGGGCCGCGAGAGGAGAAGATCGACGTGGTGCTGCACATTGCCGCGGCACCTGAGATCGTCGCCGTTCCGAAGATCGTCGCATCGTACCTTTGCGAGACGCTTCCTGCGAAACCTGCGCACCGGAATCCATACAAGGTATCGCATCCCTACACATACAGACCAGAGTCACCGCAACTCGCCCGCTGCGTCCAGCGTGGTTGTCTCATCGCCTCCCCAGGGTCTCATAAGTGACGCATCGCTTGTTTTTCAACGCTGCAGCTTTCCCTTGGGACTTTTGTCGCATCTAAAGGTACTTTTGGCTAAAACGTGACGCAACTGTGGATTATTTTAACGCAACTTTAAGAACTCTTTTGAAACCATATTCTTGAACTGTGTATGTTGGATTTTTGTCGTTTTGATCTTGTTTAGTTTAGATTAAATGCTTCTATTTTTCTAAACTGGTGTGGAGTCCATTTGTGGTGTTTTCACTGTGTTACTGTGAGTGTTGGTACAAATACTTTACACATTGCCTTTGATAAGCCTGCCTGCTCGTGCCAAGCTACCAAGGGGGTGAGCAGGGGCTATCTAAAGAGTGTATTCCCCTTACCCTGACTAGAGGCCAGGGTCCCTATTTGTCACAAGTACCTACCTGTGCCAACTAGACACCTTGAAATCTAACATGTCCCAACCCCTGCAGTCAAATAATACCACATCAAGCCACAGTATGAGTTGTAAATTATAACCACAAGCGGAGAGAGAGGATGATTTAAAAAAATCATATCTGGTGATCTACAGATCTGGGCATTATCTTAAGGAGGAAGGTAGTCTCATCATCACCCATTTTGACTCCTCCATGCGAGCTCAGATTCCAATCATGAACTCAGTCACAGATCTTTCCGGTTGTACATTAGTATTAGACCTGGGATCTTTTGCCATGTTTCTCCAGCTGTACTTTTGTGTGCCCCCTCTCTAGCCTTGAAGGGTCTATGAAAAACGTTTTTCCATCAATGTTCTTTAGTGTTGCAGGGCACATGAGCATCAATTTCGGGTTAAGTGCCCTAAGACCCTGTTTTACCTCATGGTATCAATTGCACTGTTAGTGAACACCTGCGGTATAATCCAGAAATAAAAAGATTGTGCCGCTCTGTATTTTGTGTGGGCCATGTGACTGTGCAATCCGTAGGAGGCTGTCACAGTCTCCATAATACAGGAGTTGTGCTGCCACCGATCTCAGTGTAGTTCGCAGTGGAGCAGGCCTAACAGGGACCATATATGTCTGTTCCCCTGAAAAAAATAATTTTGAGAGCTTCCTGTTGGCGACCCGTCACATGAGGCAGTCCTCCAAGAAGAGTTTCAATGTTGTCCCTCAGCTTTTATTGGAATGCCAATACTTCTGAGATTATTCCTTTTTGATCTTCCATGCGGAGGCACTGTATTTTAAGTACCAGGAGCGCTCCGTCGTGTTGGTTATCTGTTGCCTAAAATCACTGCCTGGTAGCCTAAAGAATCAACGGCCACATATTACGTAGCCATGCTCCCTTCAACAGTGATATGGGTAAGCTGATCCAAAGAGTTATTACCAATACACTTCAGTGTTTCGAAAGACTATTTAAGGATCCCCCCCACCCTTTTTGCTTTAAAACTCTGCAATGCCGACTCTGTAAATCAATAAGAACACTAGTTTGAAACAAAGAAAAAGCCCGCTCTGTAAATGGGGATATAATGGAAGTAAGAACATAATTGTAAAATCTTAGTGGGAGAGCTGCTTTGGAAAGGGAATGGGAAATATGTGAGGAAGGAGCAAACCTATATATTATCATGTGATTTTTTTTAATACCATGGGGAGTGAGACTTGATGTTTATGATAAGTCTAAATTGTTCACAAATCATTAGTAATGTATTTTCATTGATTGAGACTTACCTGATGATGAAACCTTCCTTGCCAGGACGTAGTATTGATCCAGTCACATTGCCCAACAAAACTGCAGAATACTCTGGTTTGAGCTCAAAGAAAATGTGGATCTAGGATTGCTGTAGGAAAGTCCATTGGTAGGCTATGGGCAGGAGTGGCAACAGTCTTAATTTAAGATATGATGATCTCCTTTACAACTCAGGCAGAAGAATCCACAAAGGCAAACACATTGACATTTCAAGAAAAGTAATCATGAGTAGCTTTTATAGTTAAATGGAAAAAAGGTCCACACCAAGTTTATGCGATAGACATATACTGAGTAATATCAGAAAGTGAATTATTTCCCTTAGTCCAAACCCTGAATCTACCAAAATCAGATTTAGAGGTTGCATGGAAAAAAATGCTCGATGGATTCGTCCAACTGTTTACAACTTAACAGGGGAAAGATAGAGATTCTGCTCTTCTGGAAGGTCCATACCATATGGTCAGAGGGTTGGTGGCCCCCAGAACTTTGGACGGCGCCCATCCCTACAAAAGGTAGTAAGAAACCTGGGTTTTCGGACAGATGACAACCTCTCCCTGAAAGAGCAGGTTAACTCCATTTATGGTACTGGTTTCAAGATCATGCGCCTACTTAGAAAGGCTTTCCAATGGCAGCCCGTCCGACCAGAAAATCCCTTACCCAAGCACTCATTATAAGTCGCCTGGACTATGGCAATGCTCTCATTGTAGCAGCTAATGAAGCTCCCCTAGCCAAACTTCAGACTGAGCAGAAAACGTCTTCTCGCCTTGTTTGCAACCTTCCACCCAACACCCGTTTCGAGCCTACACACAAATCTCTGCATTGGCTACCAATAAAAAAGATTTCCCTCGTCAAACACCTCTGCCTTGTGCATAAGGAGCTATCTGAAATCGTACCCATCCATCTACAAAACAAGTTGCAACCCTGTCTACTCGCTTGCAGTCTAAGGTCCAGTGGTTTAATCTCTGCTATGCCCTCACTGCATACGTACGGCCAGACACGGGGAATATCATTCTCTTACCGAGCTCCCCACCATCGGAGCAGACTACCCTTGCATATACGGCCTGCCCTGACCTAGCGCTTTTCAAAAACCTTCTTAAGACCTGGCTCTTCTGATTCTTCCATATCCTAACCTCTTCCTGTCGATGTGCCATAGTGCCAAGAGACCCTCTTGAAGCGATTCGTTTTACACTATACAAATATATTTAACACAACATACCAAAGTGCGGTCTGATATGGGACTGCGCTATACTCATCTGACTCAGCCAGAGAAGAGATTACCTCACTTGTATTCTGTAGCTTACTAAAACTACCCCAGAGGATTTAAGAGCTCAGTCTGGAGTAAGAGGTATAAAGAATGTATTTGCACTCTTGCCTTACTTTTGGTTGATCAAGAGGCGCCTGCTTGTTTGATAAACAGAAGTGATTCTATGAAAGTAGTTTAGCTAAACCATTTTAAGCAGCCGGTCACTCCCCGTTTTGTAATGAACTGAATGCTATCACTGAACCAGTGACTTGAGAAATAAAACCTCCATTTAGGGATCATTGCTTGTAGTTTGCTACATAGCAAGCTTTTCTGAAAGATGATCGATCCGCTTCTGAGTTGCTTAACTAAGAAATAAAGTTAACAGTTTTTCTGATGCTTAAAATAAACTATTATGCCTGCTATAATATAAAATAATACAACATTCTTGGTTTACTACATCTGGGTGCTCTAGTAAGTATAAGGTGCTTGAACCTGGCTACCAACATGTTCCAGATAGCAATTTTATAATAAGGGTAAATGGAATACTGTTTGCACATCTGTAGACAAATTCCCTTATAGCATAATTACTTTGAACGCCTGTTGATTGCTTTTTTATGTCATTTATATAGTTATCAAGTTTTCCATAGTGGGAACTAGACCCGAAGGTATCAGCTCTTTACATAGATATCACAGCAGCAATATATGTGGAGTAAATAAAAATAAGTCGCAAAACGATATAATGTTTTTATATTGAAAGTAACTCATTTGCTAAGAATTCGATGATACAGAGTGCCCAATAACCACTGGGTTAACTACTTATATTGTTTACTCGCTGTGAGTCAATTCAACATTTCCTCACCCGTAGTAAGCATTAAATGTGATTACAAATACAGTACAATACATTCAGTTATCACTCGTGGTTGTTTTCCCTGTCTTCTGTAGCCACATATTGTTTTGCTGGTTTGCTCGGGCATGTCAGAATTGTTTACGTTCCTGGGCCAAAATGTCATGCTGGCCCACATGTTAGCATTAGGCTACATGTACCATGGTCAGGTGCAAAGAACAAACGTTCTTAAAAATCAATAAATACATTTTTCAGGGCAAGTGTGGGGCTCGACAAAGGGTGGGCCCTGGGGAATAAAGATGCCCCTATTCTGACGGCCCAGGAGGGGGTTAAGCCATTCTTGTCAGACTGCAGAGCAATGGTAGGGCCTTTCTTACTCTATTTTCCGCTTTGAACAGCGGGAGTTTTGTTTTTAAGGTATCCAGTGGATATGGCCAATGTAGCCAATTGTTTTTAAGGAGTCCTGTGAGAATGCCTGAGGCAGTCTGTCTTAGCCAGAACTGTACTAGTCCCCTTCTAATAGATACAGCGATGTGTTATGTAAGCAGGTTTCTTTCATACATACATGCATCACACCTACAAAAATGGTACTCCATGAAGAAATAAGCAGTGCACCAATTTTCAAGCTGGGACATAGGAGGATGCTCCCCAATGGACATGAAGTGTCAAGAAGAGAAGACTCCGTAAATTGTAAACATATGTTTAGATTTTTCTCGGCAACAATTGTGAGCATAACAGGTTCTTAAGGTTCACGTTTTCTCCAACTTAAAGGACTGCTTTCTGATAAACTAGTCTGAAAGTTCAAGGAAACTGTTATTTGAACAAAGCAGTGTGCCTATACATTTTATATAATGAGTAAGGAAAATGTTCTTATAAAGTGCAACATCGGAGAATAGAGCCAAAAGTAAAAGGCCAAGTCTTTAAAAGGCGTCTGAAGTGAAACAAATCAAGTACCGAGCAGCGGAAGTATATTCTGTTCCATTTCCTGTAACTGAATCAGTAACACACATTTTTTTGTCAGCGTCTGGATTTTCTTGGGTGGTGAAATCTATGGGGTATAGGGAGCCACCTTCTTCTAGAAACAGCAGGTGTATGCCAAGGTATTTTGTACTTTTCCCTAATACATTGTTGTGTTGCGATCTAAAAATGTTTCATTACCACTCCTTCAGTTTCAATGTAGTATGGAAACGAAGGCCTCTCCACCCTCAAACCATGCAACATAATGTCCCTGGCAATTGCAGTAACTGCTTCGAGTCTTGGGGCGTCCAAACTTACAAATCTTCTCCATCTTCCAGTGCTTGCTAAATCAAGCGAGTTTCAAGCAGACGGTTGAGTAAAACAAGAATCAGCTGTATTTACTACACCTATTGCGTAGTTAATCAAAAGGTCACCGGCTTCTTCTTCTGAATTCAGATTCCGTGTCAGGCGCAAGACAATGGAGAGCGAATCATTCCTTAATGGAGTGCTTGCTGCAGCGTAATTTACGGATCACCCTTATTGATGGTTTACGAGCGAGCCTTGCATTTTGTTTCAATTCAGCCTGTAGCTTATCCTTACCCAGACGTACCAGCACCAGAAGACCGAACTGGTGAAAATCTCCTTCAATGTTGAGACTTTCTCCATTAATTGAAATTCAGATCCATGGAATGAGATGAGGAAAGGATTGGTCTGTATTTGCTGTTAATGAGATATTGATCTGGACGCTGCAGCTTGCTGCAGATCACAGGGGTGAAATGGATCCAAGGTGCACTTTGAATTATAGCAGCACAAATGGGCGCAACGGATGGGTTGCTGTTACAGTATCGAGCCAGACCCAATAAATTTATTGTGAGGACATCTGTATATTAAATTGAGCCATATATTGCGTTTCATTGCATGTAAAGTAAGGGAAGTTCAACAAAATCGGATGTTGCGTGCTGCTGAATGGTGGAACGCAGCGTTATGGTGCGTGACATCTGTAATTAACTTGCTCCTCCTGATTCAGGAACTTGTAGTACATGACAGTGGTCTGCCATTTCGTTTATTTGTGTTTTTTGTAAAGCTCACACATCAGTCAGTGGGGCTGGGGGTAATCTCCATGTTGTACAGTATGGAAATAGATGTCTTCAGCAAAACCTTTTGAGAAGTGAAAAGTATAAACTGTTACTTGTCCAGAAAGTCTATTTATAACTAAGAGGGAAAAGTCTTAGTTTTATGTCTCCACATTCATTTCTGCAGTGTTGGATGGGCAGAAGCATGTAGGCTAATACGTTTGTTTGTCATCAACACAATTGTCGTTCGCCACAATGGAAAACCTCTACACTGTCCCAAGAGAGAAAATCGCGTGGTGTGTCTCTCTTCTTTGAGAGAATGCCATGTCTTCGTCCAAAACCTCCACTTTTACTACCAAGAATGTTGCAACTATTCCCTGCCCCTGTCCTACTTGAGGCCACTCCTGTCCCTTTTCATATGAATCTGTCCCCAGATCCACCTGCAGTTCCTCTGGCAGAGACGCGCTACAGTTCGGGGACAAGATATTAGTGAGTGGCAAGAAAGACGCAAACCGAGGGAGACCTGGAGCTAGGAGTAGCGGTAGAGACAGTGCAGGCAGACAGGAAACAGTGTAAGAAAAGGGGAAGGCAAGATGGCAAAGAGAGTAGACATCAACAAATGGATAAGATAAGTGGGAGGCCATGCTACCAGAAAGAAGGGAACCAATGGGATCAGTGGGGTATGGGCTAGCTACAAAGTGAAACCACTTAGAGGGGAAAAAGGAAACAAAAGAATAAAAAAGTGAAAATTATAAGCGGAATGTTACATTGCGGTTGCCAATATTTCATTTACTAATGCAGGCATTCTGTTAAACTAACAAATATGTTAGTGAATCTTGTTGTTGGGCAACCAAGTTGCAGTGGCCTTTTTGGGATTTGAGAACGCTTATCCAGTATACCGAACTTTATTATTCTCGGAACTCTTTGAACCAGTGGTAAACTATTTTTGTACTGATACATTTAAAGCTGTACCTTATGGCTTTAAATTCTGTTCTTTTTGTTAGGATGATCTTGAGAGTTAGGAACCATGTCTTAACTGGCCTTGCATCAGTAACTAACATGCATCTCCGTATGCTTTTGTTCTATTGTTTTTTGTAGTAGTGTGCGTTTTCTATTTTTTATATCATTTATATATTTGTATTTTTGACGACCATTAATTAATCCACTTCAGACAAGGGCGCAGAGCAGAATAATTAAATCTAGCACAATATTCTTTGTGAGCAAATTAGACTCTTAGAGGGATGAATGTGTGTGGTGTGTGGAAGGAGCTAAAATGGATGAGCTTTATTTCAGAGCTATAAGCGGGTGCGGGTTCAGACAAATTCTAAGACTGTGCACATCAGGACAGTTTCTCTGTAGATCAGTATCACTAGGTAAAAGCATGCATGCTGGGGACGGCCTCTTGGTACACAAGAATGAGATGTGTTCCTTTTAAACCTTTGGACATTATGCATAAAATACATGATTGCTTGGACAAGAAGGGCAAGTCTTTCAGGCTCTGCCGCCCAGTACTGCCCCTTTTCCGACAGAACATCCAAACCTCTGCAGCCAGTTTAACATTTTTCCCCATGTAATATGCATAAACGATTTTTGTTTTTAATATAACTCCAGTTCCTTATCAGACTCTCTTCCAGGTGCGTATCTGAGCAGAGATTGCGCAGATGAGCCATGGAGTTGGAAAGTTGGTCTCACTCCTGTTCCACACCCTCATCCTACTGCCCCCACTGTTGTATCTGTGTGTGAGGGAAGCTTTTGTTGCTGCTGGCTCTGCCAGTGGATGAGGGGGATGCAGCTTGCTGTATCTGTGTGTTCATTGTATTGTTGACGATAATAAAACAATACACTACCTAAAAGCCCAAACTATTGACTTAGTCAGTGCTTGTTTAATAGGGGACTGGATGTGTGTCTAGGTACATGCCTCCCCCAGCACCCCCTGCCATCTCTCTATCCTACTTTTCAAAGCACTATGTTACCGTTTTTGAGCAGCAGTTTCCTGTCCTGCATAAGAGAACCCAGAGGTCGGGAAAACTAGAGAGTACCCAACTAGGAGTCTCAAAATCCACAGAAAGCAAACTTTATGACTTAAGTGTGGTTCTCACTGTAGGCCTCTGTCTGTAAGCAAGGCAAACTGTATACTCACCAATATATGATTCTCATTCCAGAGTAGACTAGTTGTCCTACTTGCTTCGCAGATGGCTGAGAAGTGGATCCTGCATGGTTCCTTGGGTCATGATTAGATAACGTTGAAAGATTTTCCCTTTTGAGTAGATGGTATGATTGGGTGAAATTAGTAATTGGAAACCCTTTTGTTCACTCTTCTCTAATGTCAGTGCTACAAATCTTTCAAAATAATCGAATTTTTTCATTGAAGGGAAATATATTTCAAGGTCTATATCTCACACTATAGCAAATAAGGCCATTCTGAGAAAATGGAAAACCTCTATTGTTTAAAATAATTGAACAATGGATTATGAGTATGTTATTGTTATCGAGGTGTGAGAAAGTTGTGTTCCTCAATAATGATCAAATGAGTGTGTAAGAGAAAAGCTGGAAGGAATTGTTATTCCTATAACTGTACTTCGTCAAGCTGTTATATATATATATTTTTCTTTCTGCTTTATTTACTTTCATTTTCCCCTTTTCCTGGTGTGTCAACTATTTGAAAGGTGTAAGAATTAGTTGACTAATGTTTAATACAAAATTATAGTTGTTATTTTACTGTTATCGACAACCTTATGAACGTTGTTAGAAATGGGGTCTCTCGTTGGCAATGGTTTGCACCCTGTCCAAGTAGGGACCCTCACTCTAGTCAGGGTAAGAGAGTCACACAGCTAAGGTAATCCCTGCTCACCCCCTTCGTAGCTTGCCACGAGCAGTCAGGCTTATCTCACAGGCAATGTGTAAAGCATTTGTATACATACAGAGTAACAAAGTGAAAACACTACAAAAGGAGGCTTCATCAATATAGAAGATTAGTCAATATTTATCTGAATAAAACAAGATCTAAACGACAAACATCCAACATACACAAGTCAAAATATCACCTTTAAAAGATTAAGCAAGTTTAGTCCATAGAAATAAACAATGCATTCGTTTTATTACAGAGTACCTTAGGTGGGTCAAAATTCAAAGACGGTGCAAGGCGCAGGGTAGGTGAGATGCCTGAAAAGCAAAGCGATGCATCAGTTCCTTACTACACAGGGTAGGTGATGGGTCGCTTTCAACTGCTAGGCAGGGGAGGTGATGCGTTGGTTCCTTACTGGCAGGGGAGGTGATGCGTCGGTTTCCGGAAACGCAGCCTCTGTTCCTTACTGCGCTGTCGATGAAGAGTTGGCGTTGAGGGACGATGCGTTAGAAATCTAGACGTGCTGTGTTGATGCGACGGCGCAGGTGATTTTGCAGCGGCGAGTCAGGTGCTGCGTTGATTCTTCAGCTGCGAGCAGGTGTTGCGTCGTGCAGGTGCCACGGACGTCCGTGTCATAGTGCGTCGGACTCATGCTCCGGCGATTATTCTGGTGCGCTTTGACGGCAAGCTTAGGCCTGCAGTGACAGCTATGGTCAATGCGTCAAGTGGGAAACCACGTTTTGGTGCAGGCAGCGGAGATGCAGCGATATTTTGCAGCGATGCTTCGAGAAAACAGGCGCTGGGATTCAACGCGTGGCGTGTCTCCTTAAAATCACCAGGTTACACTTCTAAGGGCCTAGGAACTGGATTTGGCACCACTTGGCAAGTCAGGACTCTCAGCAGAAGAGCCACAGCACTAGTAGGTGAAGTCTTTGCTGGCCCTGAGACTTCATAATAGGAGGCAAGCACACACAACCTCTTGGAGGACCTTAGAAACAAGGTGTAGAAAGGAACATTTTCCTTCCCAGGACAGAAGCAGTAGGCCAGCACCACAATGCAACAGGCAGAGTGTCAGTCCCTCCTACAGCATCCAGTTCTTCTTCCTGGCTGAATGTCCTCGTTCCAGAAGTGTACTGATTTTAGGGTGTCAGAGGTCTTATACATATACCCCTTTCTGCCTTTGAAGTAGGCAAACTTCAAAGGAAAGTCTTTGTAGTGCACAAGAACCTGCCTTTCCCTGACCTGGCTCCGGACACACTACAGGGGGATGAAGATTTTTTTGTGAGGACAAACACATCCCTATTCAGGTGTCCGTGACAACTCCTCCCACCACTCTTGCTCAGGTAGGCCCATCAGCCTGGCGATGGGCCATCAGGATATGCAAGGCACACCTCATCTCCCTTTTTGTGAATGTGTAGAGTGAATGCACAAGAGCTCAACTGTCCGCCAACCCAGACATGTATTCCACAGACCTGCAGTGGCACAGAATGGTTAAGCAAGAAAATACCTACTTTCTAAAAGTTCAAAACACCAAAAGATGCCAATGCTAACTTGCCTTTTTCACACAGTTGGTTTTCTTCATGACCAGTATATTCAATACTGGTGACTACCGTTTAGTTTTTCATTCATTATCTATAACACCTTTGGAATTTCATCATACCCAGAAAAACAATGTGAACATATCTTAAATATGCAATAACTTGTACCTACCTACAAATATACAATCAAAACATTTTACACAAACAAAAATTTACAACAAACAAATGTCAGTTCTGAATTTAGATAGCCCAAACAGGTTGTCTAGATTATTTTTATACGAAACTAATATTTTTGCATTCCTTGTTTAAGTCCTTCTGTGTTCATGACGGCTCCCAGCCGTCATGAGTCATGGTAGGCATGTGCTCATGATGGCTGGGAGCCGTCCGAAAGTTGAAGCTCCGCCCACGCGGCACTAATTCCCCACCTGTGCGGGTGAATTAGTGGGCGGAGTTCGAACGGCTCCCGGCCGTCATGAGCACACGCCCACCATGATTTATGACGGCCGGGAGCCGTAATGAGTACCCGAGCACCACGCCCTACCCCGCCCCCCTCGCTCCGCGGCATAATTTGCCCTGCGGCAAAGGGGTTAATGGACAAAACAACCTAACAATGCTACACTACTGAAACCAGGGATGTTTTACTTCCTTTTTCAATCTTTTCTACCCTGATTTACGGTGTCAATTTATGCATGTTAGTTGCGCAGATGTCGGCGCGTTTCAAAACCACAACTTTATTTTGGGTTTCTCCTCAGGACTCAGAACTGTTATTTACTTGACGTTTATGCCAAAGTACTGGAAAGATACACTATACTTCCTCTTCTGTTGAATTAGGTTTGAGTCAATGGAAGCCACTCCTTCGAGTGCAATCAATGACGACCTGCAATGTCAGGACCACATTTTTGTTTTTTCATGTAACTTCTGCTGCTTTAATTCAAACCGATATTCACTTTCCGGCCTCTCGTTCTCAGTGTCTATCCTCTGAGCGTTCAGTAAATATCAAGTAAATATGAATGGTTAACAGTTCTGAGTCCTGAGGAGAACTCCAATATAAATATGTAGGTTCGAAACGCGTTGACATCTGTGCAACCAACAAGCATAAACTGGCACCGTAATTAGGGTGGAAGAGATTGAAAAAGGAAGTAAAACATCCCTCATTTCAAGGTGATCACTAGTATTGAATATAGTGGTCATGAAGAAAACCAAGTGTGTGTAAAAGGCAAGTCAGCATTGGCATCTTTTGGTGTTTTGGTGTTTTGAATTTATATTGGATCAGCCTTGCTGACAGTTAAGGGCTCAACCCCTTTTGTAGGTGGTACACTTTTTAAAAGTCGCATTTTCAAATGTGCAATTTAACAACCAAGATGTATTTTCATATTGTGTGTTCAGAGACCCGAAACTCCACATTTTCTATCTACTCCCAGTGGGAAATTACACTTAAAAGATATTTTAAGGCATTCACCATGTTAACCTTTGGAAGAGATTGTCCTTGCAATTGTGAAAAACGAAATGAGCAGTATTTCACTATTAGGACCTGTAAAATTCACCTGTACCTGTACATATCCTACCTTTTAAATGCACTGCACCCTGTCCAGGGAGCTGCATTGGGCCTAACTTAGGGGTGACTGACATGTAGTAAAAGGGAAGTTTTCGGCCTGGCAGTGGGTGAACGTGCCAGGTCGAAGTGCCAGTTTAATACTGCACACACAGACACTGCAGTGGCAAGTCTGAAACATGTTTACAGGGCTACGCATGTGGGTGGCACAATCGGTTTTACAGGCCCACTAGTAGCATTTGATTTAGAGGCCCTGGCACACCTGTTGCACTTTACTATGGTCTTACTAGTAAATCAAACATGCCAATCATGGATAGACCAATCACAAATACAATTTAGTGAGAGAGCAAATGCACTTTAGCACTGGTTAGCAGTGATAAAGTGCCCAGAGTCCTAACACGAACAAAAACAGGTCTCACAAAAATAGGAGGAACAAGGCAAAACGTTTGGGGATAGCCCTGCAAAAAGGCCCAGGTCCAACAAACCCATAAATGCAATTTTGTAGGCTTTGACCATGTGCGAGTTTATAACCTAATAACCTATAACTTAAAATACACTGGATTTGCATCTGCCTCAAACTCTGTAAGTTGTGCTCACAATTGTTAAAAAGAAGCTTCAATGTCAGAGGGATTCAGTACATGTAGGAAATCATTATTAGCTTGCCGTAACCCGGGGGATCCGCAGTTAAACTGTAAACTTGTTACATTTCTGGGTATGGTCCCTGTAGACACCTCTGGATACAGGGATTCCCCTGCTAAACAGCCTTTCTAATCCAAGGACGAGTCGTTTTGATTGATATTAAGACTAAAAATTGTACTAGCCATGATCGGCCTGAATGTATAAGTTGAAGTCAAGTTCACATTTGGAATTGCGTATTTGCACGAATATTGCATTACTGCTGAACAAAAACATCAGCATAAAATCTAAACTGACGTTTATTGGGATTAAGCTAACTGATGGTTGAACATAATTTTCTCACTGCTACTGCATATTTATTCAAATCGGACTTACTAAACAAGTTAAATACAAGTTTGCATTTGGTATTGCTAATTTGCATGAATATTGCATTAGTGTTGCACAAATACATCAGCCTGAAACTTAATGTTTAGTGAGGCTAAGCTGAACTATTGGTTTAACATAATTTTCTCATAGCTACTGCATGTTTACACAGATATTGCACTATTGCTTTAAGAAGTTATCTGCTGTATTCAGCTGAATACAATCTCACACTGATATTGCATATTTCCACAAACAGGCCACAAAAATAGTACCATCTTTAAAGACTGACATTGGTTTTTTGGACATTTTGTATCAGTAAACCTTAGGCATATTTTATTTTATGATGTTATAAATCGCGTGTCTCCAAGAGTAACTCGTGAGCTACCAGTAGCTCTCCAGTTGCCTGTGAGTAGCTCTCCCGTGTACAGCCTAGCCTACGACTATCAAAGCTTTTGCTTGGTTGAATTATTACATGTATACCAAAATTATAAAGCATGTTTTCAAGACTCAAATGTGTGTGTTTTCACAACTCATAAGCTGATGTCTGCAGAAAAATAGTTGCATAATCACAATGTGTTTAAGCTGTTATTGGAGTTTCAGAATTATTTTTCAGATATATATCTTGATGCCAAAGGGATTGCTGCTATGGTTTGTATGTACTATCCATGTAATCTGTCTTTTCAAATTTTTATAGCCTTTTTGACATTATTGCTGGAAACCCTTCCTAATGCACCAATTAAATCACTGCTGGCACTCTTTGATGGGCTGTTCATTTTTACATCACCAGTATTAGTAGCTTGATGAATTTCATTGAACATAAGTAGCTCATGTTACAAAAAAGGTTGCATACCCTGGTTATAAATAGTAATATTTTATAACTTGCATCAGCAAATAGTAGGCTATTTCATTTTATGATGTTATAAATAGTAATATTTTATATTTTTTGTCTGAAATTGTTATGGATTTAATTAACTGAAACAATAAATTTGAAATTGAACTAAAAAAAGCAACAGCGCACAAAACATTAGTAAAATTAGCGCACACATGTCCAACTGTATTTTCAGCAATTATATGCAATGAGCACATTTTTGATTAGTACATTGATGAACTCAAGAATAGATGTTTCTGCTTCATAGATCTAGAGTGATTATAGTATAGGAAATGGTCAAAGAGACATTAAACTTTCAGTGTGCAACTGCAAGAATTTGTGTCGCTCTGTTCTTCCACACGTCTGCTAGGGTTCAGGTGGTGAGGCCCTATGTGTACTTTAGAAAAACCTAACCCAATGCTACTCAGGAACCAAGATTGAAGTTTAATTGTAGATAAGTGTAGATGAGTGCTCTTGCTTTCTTTTGGGTTGAGTCGATTTTAGAATAGGGATAAAATGATGGGAATGGATTTGAAAGGTAAAGTAATAAGAAGTGATCATGTGCACCTTTTTGTTGTGTGACATGGCTAAAAAAAAAGAAGAGGATGTTTAGGAGTTAAGTCGTCAGAAAGGTTTGGGATGAATTAGAGAGAGGAGCCACTGGGACAAAGTTTGAAGTGAGTTTTTCTTTATATAGCAAACTGAAATGAACTTTTACATACATATATACACATGACACGTAGTAATGTTTTAGTGGTTGAAGTAAACCCATATGTATAAATACTCAAATGTACTTAGAAGCTGCAATATTTACATGGTCTGATGTGCACATTCATCTTGTGGTGAGGTGTGCATTTTTCGTCAAAATAACTGTAATTACCTTATAAATACATATATACATGTGACAGTTCTTAAAGTTGTAGTAGCAGACAGACACCCATTTATATATGCATCTATATGTACAGAGAAGCAGCATGTTTGACATGGCCTGATATACGCATGTAGTCTGTGGTGTAATATACATTTCCCCCCTTATATAAGTGTATCTGCTTATAAGAGGAAGGCATAGTTCTGTGTACAATGACACATGTATAAGAACAACCTCATCTCAATACAGTAAGAAGCATAGATTGTCATGTCAGTATACTTTTGTGTGAGTATAGTCATCTGTGGGAAGAGGCATCTTTATTCCTGTGTAGGAATTTTGAGGAGGGGAGCCATTTTCAAGCATAGGTTCATTTGTTGTATGTGGTTGTAGATTTTCTTCCTGATGCCTTTGCCATGTGTTGGATTGTGCGTGATACAAAGCAGCTTGAAGGTGGATCTTCTGGTAATAGGTAACCAGTTTAGGACCTTTAAGGCAGGGGGTGATGTGCGGTTGTAGCTTTATATGTAAGAGGAGTCTAAGGGCAGCATTCTGAATGCTCTATATTCTTCTCATATTTGACAAAGGGGCGCTATGATACAGACCATTAGCAGAATCCAGTTTTGATAGAACAAGAGAGTTGGCAGCTTGAACTTTGTGCGAGAATCCTGGGTGTGCTAATGTACATTGTAGTGTTTTCATTGTGACAAATCTTGATTTATCTAACCTAGCCACTTGTGCATTTGTTGACAACTTGGCATCCATGTTAATTCTGAGGTTTCTTACTTTCTTACATATTCTGGCAGTGTTCTAATTTGTCAGGCCCTTTGCAGAGAAGATCATGGGTTTTCTAATCACCACAGTTGAGTGTTTTGGAGACATTACGTTTGAGGTGGCTCCATGTCTTCCATTGGCCATTTGGGCATTCCGATTTCAGAAATATCTATGTGTCATATGCTTAGTTTTAGCAGGCAAAGTCAAAACCATTGATCAGATCGGGTAATGATTTCATGTAGATGTTGAAAAGCATGGGTGAGATTGTTGAGCCTTGGGCAACTCCTGCTTTAATGTTGTATGGTTTAGAAGAGAAAGGAGGAGAATGATTAATCTGTGATTTATTGTGTAGGTACGATGTGATCCAAGTGAGAGCGGTGCCCTCTATTCCGACTTCCTCAAGTCTTTGAATTAGTGTGTCATGATCCACTGTGTCAAAGGTTGCTGAAAGGTCCAAAAGAAGGAGGGCAGCAACCCTGTTCTGGTCTACTGAGTTTTAAAGGCTATCTCAGGTAGAGATTAGGGCCGATTCAGTACCTCTTCCTGGATGAAATCCAATTTGGTAGTCAGAAAGTATGGAATTGTCTTCAAGGAATTGCGACTTCTGAGCGAAAGCTTCTCTTTGCATATATTTACCCAGGAAAGGTCAGTTTGCTATGGGTCTGTAGTTGTCAGGGTCTGGATTGTCCAGGTTAGGGTTTTTGTGTTTTTTCATAGGTATATATATACCTTTTTTTAAGTCTTTTAAGGAGTTGTTGAGGAGTGTTCTAAAATGGGATGGCCCTGAAGTGGATACTAGAATTTATTTGAAGATTTGAAGTGAACTGATGCCGGAGGAGCAGCCGGCCGGCTTGTACCCTTTGACAAGATCCCGAAATTCAGTTGGTGATAGTTATTTGAAGGAGCATAGAGTCTATTTGTGTCTATCCCTGGAAGCTTTTGTCAGAAACAGATTGGGGATTTTTCTTTGTTGTTGTTTAAGTAAGAATGCAAATCCTTGCTTTGGTTGTGTATTGATTTGCCAGTTTGTCACAAAATCCTTAAAAAATTGATTGGTAGCTACTGAGAATTTTGGCTTTCAGAATTCTGTGTGTATACTTTATAAAAGTATTTATTGGCACACTTTGCATTGTGGATTCTGATTGAATAATATAGTTTTTTTGCCTTTTTGATGTTTGACTTTTATATTCTGTTGTCATTGTAGGCATATCTTGTTTTGAGGGTTGTTTGTTTTGAGCCAGTTGCATTGGAGCTTAACGGTTTCTTTTTTTTAAAAAACTTTCTTAATTTTGCATTAATCCAAGGGGCGTATTTTTTCTTTTGTTAAACATAGTTGTTTTCAGAGGAATCGAGAGAGCAAAGGCTTTCTGGAGTCATCCATAGAGTGTTTGTGCAGAAGTGATTGAGACCAGATCTGAGTTGGAGGTAACCAGGTTTTCTGGTTCTTCTGAACACAGCTTGTTCCAAGGTCAATATGTAGTTGAGGGTAAGATGATTTTAGTTGGGGCGAGTTGTTTTGTTTTCTGTTGGAAGACAACAAGGTAGTGGTCTTGACCACATGACTGGAGTAATCTTTGGAACGTGACTATGTCTGGGTTGGCTAAGATGATACATAATGTGTGTAGGACTGGGAGCGAGCTGTTGTAGGTTGTGTCTTGGCAATTGAAGATGGTTTGGGGTATGGCATATTCGGTTTGTCAACCCATATGTTGAGGTCACCAAGGATGCATAGGTTTGAGTATATTTTAAGAAAGTTAAAGATTGTGTCTAGCAATGTTCCATTGATAGTTGGTGGTGTGTGGAGAAGGAAAACATAACATGAAAAAGATGGCATAGGGTTGCATCTGACAAGGAAGGAGGCCTCATAACCTTGCAAAGAAACATCCACAGCTTTGGTGAGATTTTTTGTTTCTTTAAATATGACAGCAAAGCTGCCTCCTCTTTTGCCTAAGTAATATTGTGTAACAGTTTGATATCCTGGTGGAACAGCTTCATGCGGTACTGGTTCCATATCTTCCCCCAGTCATGATTCAGTATTGAAAAGTCCATTTCTGTATCTATCAATTAGTTGAATATGCAGTGCTTGTTTTTTTTTTAAATGGGACAAGCGTTTGGCAGTAGGAAATGTAAATAAACTATTTTGTAGATGGTGTGAGTTTGTGCTGCAGGAGAGTGAGTATTGTACTTTGAAGTTGGGGGTGGTGCGCTTTTGTTGGAGGTGTTAACTGTTAGAGGACAGAAAAAGTGTTGTTTTTGATTATCATTATTTTTCTCTAAAAGGCTTATAGGAAATATTTTTGGCCTGGTTTTGTCAGTGGTGGTGAGCTTGCTTGAAATTGAGGGGGTTTGGCTGTGGAGTTGTGTGTGAAAAGTAGGATTGTTTTGTGATAGCCAAGGGGATGCAAGGCTATGAAGAGTATTGTGGATGTGTTTTCCTTGCATGTGTTGAAAGTGTATGGGTGAGGGGTGCTGGGTAGTATGAGAGTCATGTATGGCTCTCAATTGAGCAATGGATGATAGACATGTGAGTGAGTGTTAATGTGTTTGTGGATTGAGTGATTGTTGTATTTGTTGCATGGAGTGTGTCAGGTCGAGATGGGTTTAAATGTGTGTTATTTATGCTTCAGAGAAAAGTTGATACATGTAGGTATATTGGGATTGTGGGGAGTTTCTCGAAATTGTGAGATTGTCTGCAGATTCATTTTGCATATGTGTTTATTTTTTATATTTTGTGGGGTTGTATAATCTGGTATTTTGGTAATGACTTGGTGCACGATTTGAGTGTGAGGGACAACTGAGTTGTGCATGTTAAAGCAGAAGGGATTGTGTGTGTGAGTAGTGTCTGTGTAGTGTGAGAGTGGGAAGATTTGAAGATGGTTGTAGGCTGAGTAGGGGGATGATTTTGTATCATTGGTAGAGGGGAGTATTGAAAGAGTATCATTCGTCATGCTTGGGAGGAAGAGGTGGATGGCTGTGTGATAAAGCGGCATGATAAAAGGAGGGGTTTAGAGTGGTGGCAAGGGCAATGCTAGTAGTAGGCAGAGGGGTAGTGAAAGGGTTTTGTTTTGAAAAGGTGGAAGATTGTGCGAATAAATGAGTGAGTTTTGTGTGGGTCAGTGGTGGGCCAAATGTGTATTTTGTTATGTTATAGTAAAATGCAGTGAGTTTTGTACGAGTGGGTGGGTGTAGGGGTAGAAGGGTATGTAGGAGTGTGTTATACAACTGGATGGTGTTTGGTTAGTGAGTGGAGAGTGGATTGACATTGTTTGTTGGTAGGGAGTGGTGTGAGTTTATGCGCATAGATATGTTTGTAATTGTTTCCTGGAGTAAGGGCGCAAATTGGGAACCGAGCAGCATCTTTGGCCCTCGGCTCTAACCGTCTCAACAGGAAAAGCCCTTGTCCTCTCTGTCTTGGCTGAGACACCCTGAGGGTGGGGGTCACCTTAGGAGTGGGCTAGTAAAGGCTGCTAGGAGGTCATCTGACCCTCAGCCTCTTAGGCTCAGCTGCAGATACCCAGCAACTGGCAAAAGAGTGCACCTGGAGCAGGCGTGTGGTCAGCTAATGATGGCCTGGATTGCACACAAATCACAAACTTACAGTTAACACAAGCACAATTAGTTACTAAAAGAAATGCTTGTATATAGCTCTAAAAATTAACTTTGATTATAGTCCGAAGAATACACAGCTACTTGGCTGATAAGAGCACCTCAAGTAGTCTGCGGCCGCCCATGAGTGGGAAAAGCAAAAGGGGAGGCAGTTGGTTGGATTGGTGGCGCAAATAGGGGAAACAGAGGCTGTAAAGGGGAAGAGCACAGCAAAGAAGGGGAACAAAGCCAATAAATGGACTGTATACTGGTGATGAGGGAGAGAGAAAGAGAGAAAAAAAAGGAGGTGCAGGTCGAGGAGCAAAAACAGAGGGCAAAACCTGTAAAGGGGTAAAGGAAGGGGCTTTTACACACTTTAACAAGTATAAAAACTGTTGTTTATGCAACAGTAGATCGTAGAGCTAACTGGATCAGAGTATGTACCAGAAATCACAGAGTAACAGATATCGCCGTATTGTATTGTCAAGATGAAGGTGGGTTGTGTGCTGAGAATGAATGCCTCACTAGCTGGTCGAATCCGTGCTCTAAACCCTAAACCCTGGCTGGCTGCTAGTAACATGCTGCTTAGAATCAGTGTGTGGCGCAGGATCTTGGAAGCTAAAGAGTGTTTGCGAAGGTGCGCCACAAAGCCTTAAAATAAAGCTTCTGAGTGCGCGTCGCTGACAGTAATGGTCTTGGCAATCCTATTGCAGCTTGTTTCTAGTTAAGCGCTCGGCAGCGTTTAAGGCCACAAAGGCACAAAGAAAGCTAAAGTTAATAATCTTACGTTATAAATAGCATTTTGCTAAATAGAAGAGACTCTTTTCAGCTCTGAACCGTGCAGTGATAACAATATGAAGATAATGCGTTTTATCTGGAGGCTGCCTGGCTTTCTCCTCTCCACGTGCAGCCATTTATTAAATGACGTCAGCACATCTTTTTGTTGCAGCTGCCTCGGTGGCAGAAGCGGAATTGACTGATAGCAGGATCGAGCATGCTGCAGAGGGGGTGTTTAGTGTTTATCAACACGACGACAGCCTCCTTTAAGATCTACAATGGGTAAAACCATGCTGGTATTCTGAGAGGGCGAAGTATATATCGATGTCTCGCAATACCTCGAAAGGCCATTGTTTGCACAGCTCCATTCCATCAGCGGCTTGTGGGATCCTTGTAGCGGAACCAGACTGTATGCCCACGCAGCATGCGTTATGCCAGGCTAGCACCGCGTAATGCAGGCTGGCAATGTCCTCCTGGAGGATGAATCCTACCAGGAGGAGAAGCTGAGCGACGCTACTGGTCTCGATACATCTCCAGACTCTGGTTTGGTTTCTCCTCCTGGCCCTGCCACGAAGGAAGTTGCGGCATTAACTATGGTGATGTGAAGGGCAGGGGATGAAATCGACCTGCAGCTCCCCTCTGTGGAGGTCCAGAGAGCCTCTATTCCCTTTGATGAGGCCCTCATCGACGTTTTCCTGAGTGCCTGAACAAAACCCTGAATCGAGGCTTCCATGCACAGGATGATTGCCCACCGCCATTGTCACGCCCCCAGAGACCTGGCCTTCCTCACACAGCATCCCTCCTCCTAGAACCAAGTGGTGTAGGACTTGATTACCAAACTGATTCTTAAATAGAATATCAAATAGGCATAGGGAATCAAAGAGGCTGGACTCTTTTGGTAAGAGGATCTTTTCTTGCACTAACCTGGCATTGCGATCGGTGAACACCACTTTCCTCTTGGGCGGACACACTCACTCCTTGTGAGACAGGGTTGTGCACCTGCTGCCTATGCTCACCGAAGAGGACATGGGCAATGCAAGCAACCAGGCATTGCTTGATGGTTGGACACAGCGCAGTTAACCATTCGGTGTGGACTGGACACCAGTGACTTGCTAAACCGAGCTGTGGCCTTAACGGTGGCACTCTGCTACCGCACCGGTCTCAGGTTTTCATGGGATGTCCAAGCTTCCCTGATAGACATTCCTTTGATAGCTCCCGCTTATTTGGAGGTAAGGCTGACAAGGCGCTCAACGCTTCAAGGAGAGTCTGGTCATTGCCAGATCCCTAAGCCTTTCCTTAGGTTCCAACAACAGCGCTCCTCCTTTCACCCCTTCTGTGGCCATTGTCGGGGTTTACAGATGCACCTGCAATTCCAGCCTTCCCAGGCCAGTAGGCTTCTCAGTCTTTTCGTGGCCAGGTATGCGGACCTCACAGAGGAGGTGGAACTCATACCTAGCATACTATCTAGCCCCCCCACCCCTCAAGTTGCTGCAGCTTCCAGAACTCTTTAGTGGGCCATAAAAGCAGCACAACCACCCTGTTGGAGGCAGGATCAGGCACCACCTGCCCCAATGGTAAGCAATAACCTCCGACAGGTGGGTGCTCCAATTTGTACAGGGGGGTTATGCCCATCTTTTTCTGGAAACTCCGCTGCCCCTGACACCATTCTCAGAATGGCTGATGGAGGTCCATCTCTCCTTGCTGATTCAGGAAGTGCATTTCCTGCTGGCCAAAGGAGCCAGCATCAGAAGTAGGGTGTGGTTGTTATTCTACTACTTTCTGGTGCCGAAAAAGTGAGGGGTCCTCTGTCCGATCCTAGTAGCTCTGGACTGGCCACAGAGAGTTTGGTATCCACAAGTCCTGGTCATGAGCATTTGTCTTCCGATCAGGCTTCCCCTTTAGAAGGATCACCTGTCGCAGCAGCAGGCCAGGGTCTTGCACCCGAACCTGCACACTCCCCACCCTGATGCCTGGACATTGAGCGGCAACAGTTGAAACAATTTACCCTTCTGCTCAAAATCTGTGATGTTATTCTGGCTGCTAGATATCCCTTAACAAAGACAGTATACGCCTGCCGTTGGAACAAGTTTGTGGATTGGTGTGCCTCACAAGAATTTGACTCAGTTGCTGCTTCCCTATTGAAAGTCCTGTTATTTGTGTTATCCTTAGCCCGGCAAGGCCTTGCAGTTGACTCTGTTAAAGGTTACCTGTCTGCTACCTCCGCCCTCTTATGGTTGCCAGATCAGCCTTTTTATTTCAATCACCTGTTGTGGCTCGTTTTCTTAAGAGCTTACAGCATCTGTTACAAACCTAACCCTTTTGTTATGCCCCAATGGGACCTTCATTTTCTTGTGTTTCTCTTTTGAAATCCACAGGGAGACGTCTCTATTAGAAGAACAAGCTTTTGCTAGTAGGGACTCAATTTAACCACAGATTTCTCTCCAACCCTCACAACTTCCCTGCGAAAGTGGTTCTTCATCCAATAAATCTTGTTAGTTTCTGCACACTGGTCAACTTGCACGAAAGTAGTCAAGAAAGAAGCTGCACACACCACCTTGCTCTACGCTCACAGGAACAGTACTGGCATACATTTGAAAAGAAACATTCCATTATAGTAAAACAGAACACAGACAATCCATATGCTATGCTAACATATTGAAGATCCAGAACTCGCAGCACCACTGGCACCCCTAATTGGCAGAGGTTAGCTCCTCATTACCAGATAGAAAGGTGCATGCCATGAGTGAATCTCTAATATTAGTCACTCCAAGTTGTATCCTTCCTTCATAAAGGATCGCATTTCTACCTCTTTAGTCATTGACTGATTCACCCTGGATGCTCCCCTGCCTTGTGAGCTGCTGGGAAGGACATAAATACTGATTAAATACAGAAGGTTGCTGGTAGTCACTGTGGTGGAAAGCCGTTGTCCAATATTGAATACCAGATTGAGGTTGCTTTCTATTAATTAATAAAGGGCTTTAAAGGGACGCTCCAGTATAGAGAAAAGTTCTCTTTACCCAGTACTGCAGAGCTAATAATCTGATACACACTGCTAGATGCAGAATCCTTACCTTAGAATTATTCACAGGCGTCAGACTGGATGTAGAAATTTTCTTGAGCAGTACCCCTGCACGCCAGTAGGTGGTCTCATTCGGCTCCATGTGGCATTGTCCGCACCAGAAGTGACTTGCGCGGTGTCTATATAGGCGCCACTCCAGCACGCTGACGTCCGTTCTTTTCATGCCAGTCAGAGCAGATCCAGAAAGAGCTACCGCTTAGTCAATTTTTGACTAACTTTTCTATGTTTTGTCGATTTAAGCTTTTTGAGGTTTTTCCTTCCTGGTGTGGTAGAAAATGTCATCAAAGAAGGCCAGCTCCAAGCCCTCCAGCTCCTGTCACTGCTCAATGTCGGTCAAGGACCTGCGCCTTGTGAGCCTCTGGTGCCTCTAGCGGGTCCACATCACGGAGGCCTGCTCCATTTGTTACGCATACAGCGAAGGGCCTTGAGGGAGCTACCCCTCAAGCTCTTGGCTTCTCGATGTGCAACACCGCTACAATCCTCCAGATTCCAGTCAACTGGAATGTCCCGGAAAAGGTCGCGGAGTCCGAGAAGCTCGTCTCACTCAAAGTCGTTGGGTCATTTGGATAAGTCCCAACACCAGACCAAGAAGTTGAAGCGTGCTTCGACTTTGCCTCGTCCGTCGGCTGATGAGATGAGGGAGCATCACTCAAGGCCTTGCTCTGTGGTTGAGCTAGCATCTAGGTCGGGTCCAAGCTGGAGTGACCTCCGCCCAACTAAAAAAGTTATAGGAGGGTATGCACCTCATTTTGTGGGGACCCATTTCCTCCTGTGCACCTTTGGGCCCTGAGGATTCGGGAGGTCCCCTACTGGATCCATGCCAGCGGCTCTGGTTCCATTCAGGCCCCAGGGATTCAGAGATGGATTCAGATCGGCACCGGTCGTGCCATGTCGACCTTTCCCGGCAACGGTCCTGAGGTCAACGTTCCTGATGGTGCCAGCACTATCCCCTACTCCAACAGGGAGCTGAAGGGGCGTTGCCAGTCTCCGACTGGGGCCATGGTGTCAAGGCCAGGAACTGAGCCCTATTTCAATGTATTAGGACTCTAGGAAGAATGGTTGGGGTCTCTGGACCCTGAAGAATACCAGCCTTATTACTCCTTGGACTGGTGTTAGGATCTGGGTGAAGCCAGCTGATTGGGCACTTCTCCAGATAATGATATGCTTTCTTCCCCAACCATTGCTGTGGAGGAGGGAGTGTCATTTACAATGGTGGTGCAGAGGGCGGCTGAGGTTCCGCACTTTAGCTTGCCCTCTGTGGCAGTCAAGACTCATTTCTTGATGGTACAAATTAACAAAAGAGGGAGGTAGAGTAACACAGAAGGATTCTTACTCCACAAACTTATTCATATAAACAAAAGGAATCCTACTGGGGTAAGGAAAGAGTGTTCGTCATTGATGTGGGAGCACTCAGTGTTTGATAAAATACCCCTCACACACCAAAAGGCCGCTTGGTGTCATGCTTCATCATCGGGGTCTTCGCACCCCTCTAACGGGATGCGGCGTGCTACGACCTACGACTACGCGGGAGCACTTATAGAAATGACTATATGTGGTGCAAGAGAGTGAGTATATTTTATGTGAGTGGTGGGTTGAGGTGAAAAAATTAAAAAGCACCTGGCTCGTGGGTTGACTAGAAAAAAGTTTATTAAAGACCCCGGGCTGGTACTATTAAAAGAGGTGCAGTGCGAGGTAAACCTGTCGTGATTATGGACAGTACCTCAGGTGTGCGTCAACATGTTTCGGAGGCAAAAGCTCCTTCTTCAGGATGGGGGCACAACTTTCCCACCTTACTCACGTTTCACTTAGTTATAGAAAAAGTGTGTTATATGCTAATTTAAAGAAAAGTGAAAAAAACTATAAACACATGTGTATGTAATTAAAGGCTACTATGTGCCTACAGCGGATTAGCTCAAGTAAATGCGATTTGCATCACATGAGAAAACAAAAGAAAAAACTGGTCACCCAAGGTATGGGTAGTTCAAGACAGGTGCAGTCACCTGGAACCAACCAGACGCTTAATAACCTAGTTGGAAGGAAAAAGGCACTCACAGACATATACAACATAGAAACATATAACACCCTATAAATGTAATAGAAGCTGTGGCCATACTTGTCAAGTATTCTTTGCTTGCTTCATGAGCATTTCAAGAACGTCTGTGGGGTGATTGCTGTGTGCAATCTAAAGTAGAGCAAAGGTTTGTAGTCTTTAATGCAGGTTTTGTTACATATTATTTTACTCACCTTTTGTTGCCTTTGTAAATGATTGTTTCAAGGCCCATACTCACGGACTCAGGATTACTCGTCCTCCGTCTTACCCCACACGCTGCTCCACTGAACTGAATCAGGAGCCCATGGGGTTTGTTATTTATACTCGAAAAACAGGTTAATTGCTAGCCTCGTTATCGGTGGGGTGGATGTCAGAGTCTGCCCCTATATGGGTAATCCAGCACTAGCAGAGTAATTAACTTAATATGGCCACAGCTTCTATTACATTTATAGGGTGTTATATGTTTCTATGTTGTATATGTCTGTGAGTGTCTTTTTCCTTCCAACTAGGTTATTAAGCGTCTGGTTGGTTCCAGGTGACTGCACCTGTCTTGAACTACCCATACCTTGGATGACCAGTTTTCTCTTTTGTTATCTCAGGTGATGCAAATCGCATTTACTTGAGCTAATCCGCTGTAGGCACATAGTAGCCTTTAATTACATACACATGTGTTTATAGTTTTTTTCACTTTTGTTTAAATTAACATATAACACACTTTTTCTATAACTAAGTGAAACGTGAGTAAGGTGGGAAAGTTGTGCCCCCGTCCTGAAGAAGGAGCTTTTGCCTCCGAAACATGTTGACGCACACCTGAGGTACTGTCCATAATCACGACAGGTTTACCTCGCACTGCACCTCTTTTAATAGTACCAGCCCGGGGTCTGGAATAAACTTTTTTCTAGTCAACCCACGAGCCAGGTGCTTTTTAATTTTTTCACCTCAACCCACCACTCACATATAATATACTCACTCTCTTGCACCACATATAGTCATTTCTATAAGTGCTCCCGCGTAGTCGTAGGTCGTAGCACGCCGCATCCCGTTAGAGGGGTGCGAAGACCCCGATGATGAAGCATGACCCCAAGGGGCCTTTTGGTGTGTGAGGGGTATTTTATCAAACACTGAGTGCTCCCACATCAATGGCGAACACTCTTTCCTTACCCCAGTAGGATTCCTTTAATTTCTTGATGGAACAGCTTCAACAGGGAGTGCCCCCTTCCAAACCGCTTCTCCCATTCAAAGAATCACTTACTGATGTACTGCTTGGGACCTGGTCCAAGCCCAGCATATGGGCTCCTGTGAACAGAATAATTTCCCCCCACCACTGCCCTGCTCCGGGGAACCCCAAATTTCTCATGGAACACCCTCATGCAGAGAGCTTGGTGGTCCAACCCTCCACTTCGCATGTAAATCCTGGCAATTCCTAACCACCTGCTGGATCGGAAATCCAAGAAGCTGGACAATTTACACAAGAAAATGTTTTCTTCCACTAGCATGGCATTATGGTCGGTAAACACTGCATACCTTTTAGGTCACTTTTCCCATGCAATGTGGGATACGGTTGCGCAGGTGCTGCCTACGACCCAGGAAGAGGATTAGGCTGTTGCTGATGGGAAAGATGCAGCTATGTACACCATTAGATGTGGATTAGACACCCCGACTCACTAGGTAGTGGTTTCATCAACAGTGGCCCTGCACACCCGGTTGAGAACTACTGACCTTTCTATGGATGTCCAGTCATCACTCCTGGACATGCCGTTTTGTGGCTCCCATCTCTTCTTAGACATGGCGGATTTGCTGCTAGGGCGCTTTAAGGACAGCAGGGCTACGGCCAGGTCTTTGAGCCTTTCTACAGCCCCGTGTCACCCTCAATCTGCCTTTCGCGGCCACAGAAGCTGCAAATACCCATGCCCAGCCACAGTGGCAAGCAAGCTTTGCAGCCTGTGCGTTGCTACCGCCCCGTGAGTTGGGTAGCCAGTGATCGGGTCAGTCCACCACCCTGCCAGTAGCCGCAGCCTCCAAACCCTACTAGCTTGCCCGTTTATCATCATGGGCACCCAGTGGGTGGCAGGATTCACCATCACTTGCCCCACTGGCAGTCCATAAATTGGACAGGTGGGTTTTGCAGATAGTTCGAAGGGGATACTCCCTTCCCTTTGAGACTACCCCTTCGACAATACCCCTTCTTCCACGCCATATACTTACGACAGGCTGACAGAGGACCACCTATCCCTTCTCCTCATAGACAGAGTGCTAACGCCAGAAGCACGTTGTGGTTGCTATTCCCACTACTTCTGGTGCCCAAAAAGGACATGCTGTCCTCCACCTGCGTTTTCTCAAGATGCTCACTTTTTCCTCAGATCCTGTCTGTCCTGGAGACTGGATGGTAGCGTTGGATTTGCAGGACACATAGGTCCACATTCCCGTCCTGCCTGCCCACAAGTGTTACCTGCGGTTCGTGGTGGGCCACGAGCACTTTCAGTTCACTGTGTTCCCTTTTGGCCTCACCAGCGCCCCTCGGGTCTTCACCAGTGTGATGGCAGTGGTTGCAAGGATTTCTGCTCATACACAGAACTGTGCACTGAGACCTAGGAAATCAGTGAATTGTGGTGTACCAGAAACTCACCTCAGTACCTAGAAAACCCCAACCAGCTAGCATCAGTGTCTCATTAGCTCTTCGTCCTATATCAAAGTAACCAATGATTAGACAACCTAGAACATGCGACTTAGGACCATCTCAGGAATGGTGGGAAGTGAGAACACTCTTTTGTTATACTCTCATACCAGTCCACAACAGGAGTAAATAGAGACACGGTAAGGTTAAAATATTTATTTTAACGACGTGATCTCATGTGCAGTATCTTAGCTAACATAAGCAGACATATGATTAACAATAATATGGTCATCATGGTTACAACTCCATAAAATACAAAATGAGAAATCATATTACAATGATGGTGCAAACAGATCATATAGCTCCTAGTTTTAACACCCTCCCTATATAGGAACTATGTATTATAAACTAAAGATGGTCTCTTGGGCTTGTTTTGGGGGACCCCATTACCTTTCCGCTCAGTAAGACTAAATTACATCTGGATCAGCAAGGCTCTCTGCATCCCTGGAAAAGGAATCTTCCAAGTTTGTTGAATTATGGCAAGTGTGCTATGATAAAGGTCCCAGAATCCTACTTGGCTTGCAGCTGCCAAAATGTTGTGTCTAAAATGTGTTACATGGACATGCCAATAAACAGGCTCACATGTTATGATAACCTTGACGGCTCAGCACTCACTGTGCAGACTAGGGGCACGATGTATGTCTAGAGATGTCGAAAAACAAACCTTTTCTCATGTGTAGACCCATGTGAAGGCTAACATACAAAAACAGCTATGCAGTGTCATGTGCAAAAGCAGAAAAAGGTAAAATGGCGTTTAAACTTCTAATAAGCCATGCTAACATAACATGCACGCAAAAGTAGGCCCTAAACCATACTACAGTTGTAACTCATCCACGAAGATCATAAGTGCCAGACTTCCCCAATCTCGACGACTGGCTATTGAAGGCGCGCTTGCCCCAAGCTGTCATTTCCCAGCTCCAGACTACGGAGGACCTCCTGCATTTGTTTGGGTTTACTATCAACGTGCCAAAGTCACACCTGACTCCCTCTGAGAAGCTCCCTTTCATCTCAGCTGATCTGGACATGGTGCAGATTTGGGCCTGTCCTCCCGAACGGCAAGTCCAGGTTATTCAGGCTATGGTCCGATGTTTAAACCTTGGTCCTGGATTTCAGTGAGGCTAACTCTGAGGCTGCTGGGCCTCATGGCCTCTTGCATCATGCTTGTGACATATGCAGCATCTGAGCGATCTCTCTGACATGGTCCAGATCTCGGAGGGAACTGCAAAGAACCTGCAGTGGTGCCTTGAGGACCTAGATTGGGTCAGCGGCAGACCCCTCGCCCTTCCACAACCAGATCTGACACTAGTGATAGATGCGTCACTCCTGGGATGGGGAGGCCATCTGGTGTAGAGAGGGAGATCAGGGGACTCTCATTTCCAGTGGAATCTGGACTGCACATCAACCTATTGGAGCTCTGAGCGATCCAATTGGCATTGAAAGCCTTTCTTCTCTCCATGCAGGGAAGGCTACCGCAAGTGTTCACGGTCAACACCACAGCCAAGTGGTGCTGCTACAAGGCAGGTTGGTGCTGTGGACCCTTTGTCAAGAGGCCCTACATCTCGGAACATGGCTGGAACAGCAGGGCATATCCCTGGTGGTGCAACATCCTCAACAGATCTCAGAACATATAGAGGAAAACTAATTGCTGGACGACACACAACATGGTTTTAGAAAAAAATTATAGCACAGAGTCTGTCATTGCGACTGAAGATATACGAGAAGCTCTTGACAGAGGGGGGACGGCTGCCCTGATCTTGCTAGATCTCTCAGCGGTCTTTGATACGGTCAGCCATAAGATCCTCACTAACCGTATGCGAGGCCTAGGGATTGGAGGCACAGCGTTGGTTCTCCTGAAATCATTTATGGCAAATAGACAACATAATGTGACAATGGGCAAATTTGTCTCCAGGCAGTTTTCCTTGCCCTGCGGAGTCCCTCAGGGATCGGCATTAAGCCCAACTCTATTTAACCTTTATGTTACGCCACTTGTGTCCATTATCAAAGACTCTGGTTTTACCTAAGTGTCTTATGCGGACGACACCCAAATTGTAGTGTCACTAACAAACTGTGAAAACAACCCGGGTTAGTAAGGAGAGTAACTGGATAGATTGCAACTGCCAGAAATAGAATGCCTCAAAAATATTTGGCAATAAACCCTCTCATTGGACACCGCCTGGTGTCCTCCAGAGTTGGACTCACTGCCTACACCTTCAACTGAAGTAAAGAACTTAGGATTCCTGGTAGACAGCAAACTGAAATTCAAGGACCAAGGTAATAAAATTACATCTGCCTCTTTCTGCTCTCTAAGGCTTATAAAAAAATCGAAAACTTTCTGCCTCCTGAACTTCTAAAAACAGTAACCATGGCTATGGTCCTCACAAGGATTGACTACTGCAATAGTCTCTACCTTACTCTCGCATCAGATCTTTTAATTCCCAAATATGAATCGACCAGAGACGCCATCAGGAAACTGCATTGGTTGACAGTTAGACAACAATGTAATTTCAAAGTCCTCTGCCTGACATTTAAATCCCTGCACGGACTCGGGCCAGACCATTTTAAGAGGAAATTTAAATGGTATGTACCAGCAAGAGCGCTGAGCTCGGGCTCTCACAGGACTATGATGGTTCCCCCATTTAGGAAGGCCACATTGGGGAGTGGGGGAGTTTTTTCAGGACTACTGCGATTTTCTGGAACAGTCTGCCACTGATTCAGAAAAAAGCCCTACAAACTTGGCTCTAAGGCACCTAGTGCACTCACTTAACCTGTTGCAGACACTATTGCTGCCTTAGTCCGACCTCTATAGCATCAAAACACCCCCGGGCATGAGTTGTGCTTTAAATTACATTTACATTGCATCCGGTGGGCTCTCTGAATGCTAGAGTGGACAAACTCAGCCATAGATGCCTCGTGGATCACGAATGGCATCTCCAGCCGGAGGTGGTACAAGGTCTCTTTAAGCAGTGGGGAGAGCCTTGGTTAGATCTGTTCGCCACGACCGAGAACACGCAATGTAAACAGTTCTTCACACTGGAGTTTCCAAGGCGGCACAGCTAGGAGACGCTTTTCGTCTCTAGTGGACCTCAGGCCTCTTATATGCCTTTTTGTCCATACATCTCCTGCCCAGAGTTCTCAAGAAGATCAGGGACGACTGGGCCCAAGTCATCCCTGTGGCTACATATTGGCCACACGAGTCTGGTATCCTGAACTGTTGAGCATGGCCAGCGGTCCTCTGATCAGGCTGCCTCTTTGGGAGGATCGTCTGTTGCAGCAGCACGGAGGGTTCTCCACCTGAAATTGTTAATACTGCACCTTCTTGCATGAAGATTGAGCGGCGAAAGTTGACAGTTTTAATCCTTCTTCCTGAAGTCTGACATGATCTTGGCAGCTAGACGTCCCTCCAGCAAGACAGTTTACGGCTGCTGTTGAGTAAAAATTGTGGCCTGGTTTACAGAAAGACAAATTGATCCCCTTTCTGCCCAACTTTCTCAGGTTCTCCTGTTCATCCTTTCCCTTGCCCAGCAGGACTCTTCTCTAGGCATTCTGAAGGGTTATTTCTCTGCTTTTTCAGCTTTTCTGTGGATGCCCGGTCAGCCATCCCTCTTCGAATCCCCAATTGTGAATACGTTTTTGAATGGTTTACAGCATTTGTTTCCACCTTCTGCCTGTATTATGCCCAGTGGGACCTCGGTCTCGTCCTCACTTTAGTTATGTGCTCTACCTTTGAGCCCCTGCACAATTGTCTGTTGAGGCTTCTTTCCATCAAGACTGCCTTCCTGATGGCAATAACATCCGCCCAGAGGGTCAGTGAGCTTCAGGCAGGCCTCTTCATTAAAGCCTCCTTATCTGAACATCTATCAAGACAAACTGGTGCTTCGTACGAGAGCTTCCTTTTTCCCGAAAGTGGTGACTCTGTTTCACGTAGGCTAGTCCATCACTCTGCCTACTTTTTACGCTCTGCCCCATCCCTCCATGGAAGAGGAGCAACTTCACCACCTGGACCCAAAAAGGCATTGTTGTTATACCTTGATTGCACACAAGAGTTTCAGGTGGACGTCAAACTCTTTATGGGGTATGTCGGAGTGCAGAAGGAAATGGCCGTACAGAAGAGGACTCTCTCACAGTGGATCATGCTCTGTATCAAAATCTGCTATGCATTGGCTGAGAAGCAACTCCCCTTAGGGTTTGTGTGCTCATTCCACCAGAGCTAAAGCAAAGTCGGCTTCTCTGCACAGGTTTACCTAGCACTAGTACCTGGACAGTCGGGTCCGTAGGGATGGGCGTTTTTCCCATTCAGTCCTGCAGGACTTTCTTGTGTCGAGTTGGTCTGCAGACTCACCTCAGGAGAGATATTGCTTGGGTAAGGAATATGCAGCTACAAATCTGTTATGTTATGTTAATATATTTATTAAGCGCACAAATACCCAGAGGTGTCTAGGCGCTGAACTCAGATGAACAAGGTAAGAGAGTCTATCTAGCCACAGATTCCTTACCGACCCACCCTTCCTTCCCGCTCTGCGAACAGATTTTTAGAGACCGGGATTTCCCATTTCAGGGCCCAAGTTTTCCAACCAGTGGTTTGTGACCTTCATGACTCCGCGCTTTTGGCGTGGAAAGTTGTGAAAAGTAAATCAAGAGAGCACACTGTGGTGGTGCCTATATAGGCATCGTGCTCGTCACTTCCGATATGTACTATGCCAATGACGCCATAGGGAGCCCCAACGATACCACACACTGTTGCACAGGGGTGCTGCTCATGAAAATTTCCGGATCCAGTCTGATGCCTGGGGATAATTCTAAGGTAAGGAATCTGCAGCTAGATAGTCTCTACAAGATTAGGCTTTACCGAAGGTAGGTAACATGTTCATAGCCAATAGGCAATCCAGATTATTCTATTGTGTAGTGATGTGTTCTTGGGTTCTGTAGTAGGGGATCTCTGTGTATAGTCATAATCTAGTGAATAGTCCCGCTCATGTGCTGGGACCCCGGAGCAATCAAAAATAATCTCTTAAGCTGTCTTCTTTGCAGTACTGCATAGACACTTAAAGAGAGAATTAAAGACAGATAATGCAGCCTATACATGCAAGGCTACACTGTCCAGTACGGAGGTGGTGGAGGAGTAGGAGGTTGAGGCAGTGGAGGAGGAGTCGGGGTACGTGGAGGAGGATCCACGGGTAAAGGAGGAGGTGTAGGCAACCTTGGTTTGGAGGGTGAGTAGACTTGAGAGTACTCCGAGCCCGGAGACTGTCCCACTCTCCTTCTCTTCTGCTTCTGACCAGAGGGGGGCGATCTCGAGGCCCTACCCCTCGTAGACGAGCGACGGCGCTACCGCGACCGTGTGCTCGCTGAAGCCGAGGACTCCGTCCTGGTCCCAGAACGTCTAGGCTTCCTCCTCGACGCTGAGAGTCCTTTCGACGTCGACGAGCGTCTCCTTGACGTCGACTAACGTCTCCTCGACGTCGACGAGCGTCTGCTCGGCGTCGGTGCCTCGACGTTGATCGCCCCCTCGACGACGACAATCTCCTCGGCGTAGACGACCTCCGTCTCGACGTCGCTGACTTACGTGTCGACGTCGACGGTGACCGGCGGTGTCGCCTCGACGGCAAGCGCCGGCGTCTTGACCCCTCTCGACTTCGATGATGGCTCGACAACGAATCAGTCCTCGACGTCGACCTCGTCGGAGGTCTTGACGTCAGTCCCCTCGACGTCGAACGTCGACTGCGCTTCGACCAAGAGCTCTGGGATGACGGGGAACAGACTGTGGTCATTCCTTTCGATGCCGACGTCGAGGCTATCGACGGAGACCAGTGGCATTTTCTGGCCTTTTCCTTCCTGGGGAGCCCCCCAGAGGCCGGCGCACGGGCAGAAGAAAGAGCCCCTTCATGCCCAGACCCACCTTGTCCTTGCTGCCTTCTCTGCTCCAAACCCTGAAGCCTGGTCTTCTCCCTGTCCTTCAGGGTCCTTTTAGGAAACTGTAGGCAGATATCACACTCCTCAGGAACATGAGAAGAAGGCAGACACAGGATACACACACTGTGAGGATCTGATTTTGCCTTTTTCCTGGAGCACTCAGGACATTTATCAAATAAGGCAGGCATATTTGATAAAGGAGCAGCCAAAACACCAGAAAAACTCCAGCAACGATAAGAAAAGGCAAAAAGCACGTCGAGTGAAACACATTCTAACACTTTAAAAGTGCACAATTTGTAGAAAAAAAAAGAAAAAGGGAGAGCTCAATGCTCCGGGGTCCTGCTAGCAGGAGCCGGAAAAAAGAACTGAAAGTAGAGGGAGTTGCTGTGCATTCTGGGATACCAGGAGAGTTCTGCAAAGTTTCCTTAAAGGCACTGTATCCCTTTTTAAGCCACATAATGGCAGCCTATGGGGGCTTGTCTGTCCTGTCCTTCCTCTCTATCATTCCAAGGATTTGGTGAAGGGGGGAAGTGTTTTCCATGGTGAAACCTGGCAGACAGGATTGAATGTGATATTGGTGGAATATCCTTTGCATTTCTAGTTGAAGTACTGGACAGTGTAGCCTTGCATGTATAGGCTGCATTATCTGTCTTTAATTCTCTCTTAAGTGTCTATGCAGTACTGCAAAGAAGACAGTTTAAGAGATTATTTTTGATTGCTCTGGGGTCCCCGCACATGAGCGGGACTATTCACCAGATTATGACTATAACAGAGATACCCCTACTACAGAACTGGAGTTAGAGGTAAGAAACTACTCCTTTTTTATGGTGTGACTGGACAGTGTAGCTGTCTCCAGACAATTATGTGAGCATCACTAGAGAGGGACTTTGGCTCCGCCCATATGTTGGGAGCCAGTAGAACACGGTTTGATTGGGCAGAAGTTGAATGCTTAAAAAAAAAAGGTTTTTGCCCTTCACACCATTGTGATCATTTTCTTTTTATTTGATTTGATTATGATTTGATTTGATTTGACACTTATATAGCACGTACTCAGTGCCTAATTTGTGCCGGTGCTTTCCGGTGCTCAGCACCGGCACTTATTTCATAGGGCCGGGTCTATGGATCTTAGGACACTGGTTGTAACTGCCAATGCTTGTTGGCCGCTGAGGTACACTGTATGGTTTCCTTGTCCGTTTTCAATCTCTCGCATTCCACAGTATTGTATCCGCCTCGGAAAGGAAGTGGAAACTTGCAGTGAGATTGAGGGGAAAAACAGTTTGCAGGGTCTTGCGATGTTATTTCGGAAATCCAAAATGTATCGATTTCATGAGGGAGAAGGCCCGGGCTTTTCCTTCCAGGAGCAGATTTGGCCTGGCCTCCTTAGGTTGAGTGGATGAACTGACACTACAACTTAGGTTCACGGACAGTTCCGTGTACCAGCCTTCACTCAAAACTGAAGAGCTGTAGTGTTCTACTGCTAGTAAAACATATGGCCTGACCTTCAGACGCTCTTTCCGTCCGCACTGCACTCAGGGGTCCTGCAAGAGCCTCTGCTCCGCCTTCCGGCTTTGAAATCAGGTAAATCGTCCTGCTGGCTTCATTTTTTCATTTCATGTTTCTTGACTTCGCCTTGTGTGGTTAACCTTCCCAGAGAAAAGGAATGATCTGTTCATGTTTTTACATTCTAGAAAGGTCTGGACGATATTCTTATGAAAAACGTTGTACAAAAAGGTCTCTACATGGGCTTTCTGTTTTTGTTTACTTTAATTATCAGTTGGGGCCCGTAAGGAGGTTGTAGATTTTCAGGCCACAATATTGTTTCCACTTTCGGTGGATGGTATTTGGTTTCCAACTCACTATTACTCACATTCAAATCAATGAAAGCTTGACGTAGCACCTTTAAGATTAAACTGTGTGCCTCTTAATATGAAAGCTATGTACGAATCACAGCAGCAAGCACATGAACCTGCTAAGCTAGCAATGATACTTGGATGATGGTGCACAACATTTTCTTTCACACAGCTCAGCAGCAGGCATGTGAACATTCCAGGGCTTTTTAATGATGATATAAACCTGTGATAAGCAGGTTCCACACAGGTATCTGCAGCAAGGGCGTTTACCTCCCTTGGTATGTTCCCAGAAGGGAAGAGACCTGCTTCATACAAACCAGTTGCTGCAATGGGCACTTTAACCCTTTGAGCTAGTATTCTACAGATGCATTTATGTACCAACTTTGTACTGCTTTCTGAGGACAGCCGACACGTCGCACGTTTGAATCTCGTTGTGATAGCACAGCCTATCATGCTTCTAGGATCGATAAATGTGTTTATTTGGATAATAATTTTTAAAAACTACCATTTACTCTGACACTCAACTGTGTTACCAATTTCTATGTCAAAGACAAAGTAGTGCCAGTGTGTGACTCACATATAAATATTTGTATTATGATTGGATTGTTTTGGCCCGTTTGCAGGCTCTTGATCCAACGTTATCAAATCCTGTTTTCCTGCCCTGGTCAACTGTGCCACTGTATCGTTGATCAGATATCTAACAAACTGCGGAGTGCTAAAAACCATCTATCCTCAGACGTAATATTTTAAGTCACATTGTGATGCCAATAGATTAGGCTTTTTTATATTTCCAGCTTATAACAATAGCGGCACAAGTGTGTTAGTAATGGATGCTTTTGTTCTTCACATAATGCAGCACCACTGATGCTGCCCATTCAATGCATGGATTATCCGTTAGTGAAGCTTAGTAAATTTCTCCTCACTGTACAAAGGCTAATTCACTGCCACATTCAGTGTGTGGACTGGGGTCTGGAGTGGGGTTGACTCGAAAGCAGTTCAGGGTGTGAGGAGGACGGACCTGTGCAGGGTCTAACGAAGATGAAAGGTGAAGCAGCTCAGGGTTAAAGATGCAGCACAGGAGAGAAGCAGAGAGCAGCAGAGAGGAGCAGAGTGGCAGAGAGTGCGGCACAAAGTACAGAAAGGAGCAGAGAGCGAGAGAGATGAGCAGAGGGCAACTCAGAGGGGCAGAGAGAAGCTAACAGGAGCAGAGAGCAGCAGAAAGAAGCAAAGCGCCAGAAAGGAGCAGAGAGAGACAGCGAGCTGCAAGATGCCAAGAGGGCTCAAAGGGCAGACACTAGAATGCTGCAAAGATTAGCAGAGGGTCTAAAGGGGATAGAGAACACGGGCAGGCCTAGGACGGTGGAGGGGAGAGAACACTGCATTGTCCAGATGGATGGGAGTCAGGCCCGGACTGGCCGTTGTAGGCACGGGCAATCCCCCGGTCGGCCGCATGGGTGGGGGCCGGTTTTGGGCCCCAGGGGGCCGTTTTTGTTACAGGGCCGTTTTTGCAGCATAGCTGCAAAAACGGCCCTGTAACAAAATCGGCCGAAAACCGGCCCTGGCAAAGAGTGCGGTCGCACCCCCAGGGTAGAGGGGGGGCCGGCTGAGCACTTTGCCAGGGCCGATTTCGGTTCCCAGTCCGGCCCTGATGGGAGTGCAGCACAGGGTAAAAAAGGGAGATAGGGGACAGTGCCTGGCCTAAGGCAGTGGAGGGGTGAGACCACTGAAGGGTTCCAAGGGTTGGGAGACCAGCTGAAAATGGGGTCAGAGAACATCGCAGGGTAAAGGAGCGTTAGGGAGCAGTACGTTTAAATGGCAGGTGTTTGAATACTTACCATGTGTGATCATGAATGGCCTTTGTATCTCTACTTTGAGCTCAGGGTGATACATTTAAATCTTGGTGTGGCCGCCCAGTCTTTCATCTTTCTGAGGTTTCTAAAATTAGTGCCATTGAGTTGGATAACAGCATTTTTTATGTGGTGTCAAGACCCTCTCTGGTGAATGTGCTTTATAACATACATGGTCTGGTAAGGACACAGAAATGTATTTTAATCTTTTGTTTTTGAATTTCTTTGCAATATTACTGTCATTATTCCCTCTGTCCCTCTTTGACCCAGTACCTTTCATACCTGTATCCATTCCACTGACCTCCTTTCTTTCTTTTTTACCATCATTTTCCTTTTCTTTTTCTATTCCTCAGCACTTCCAGCCATGCCTCCTTTCGTCTTTCCATTCTTGGTTCCTTACATCCTCATTCATTCCCCATCTTTCCTTCCATGGTGCATTAGTTCCTTCTTTTCTTTTTTCCTGTTCCTTCTTTCATCCCTTCTTTAATTTCTTCTTTTCATACTCAACCGTTCCTTCTGCTTTTCTTCTTTCTCTTCATCCATCACACATCGTTCACAACCTTTCTCCCTCTATCCCTTCATTTCTTCCTTTCCCATTGTTTTCTTAGTTCCTCCTTTTTCAAACATTACTTAATTTCCTCACTCAAGTACCTTCCTGGCTTAATTTGTTGCTGCCTTCTTTGATGTATCCCTTCCTTCATCACTTCCTTTCTTTTAAACAGAACAGTACAAGCACATTCTCTTTAGCTTGCAAAGTTGCCTCAAGTCCTTAAATGACCTTTCCAAAAACTCTATTTTGAGACATACACATATTCTCTAACTTGAGTTCATTTCTGAGTTGTTGTTCATATGTTATATTATGTTATGTTATGTTATATTGTGCACGTATCAACCGAGAGGGTATTCAGATGCTTGGGCAGGTGTGTAGGAGTAAGGTCCCCGAGGTGCTTATACCAAGATCTAGGTCTTCAGCTTCTTGCAGAACTCAAGAAGTAAGGAGGTGGCTCTGATGTGTTGAGGCTTGTGGATGTGGGTGGAGTCATTAAAGGTGGGTGGAGCCAGTGGAGGTAGTAGGTTGAGCCGAGGAGGCGGGTGTGGCCTCCTAAAAAATTAGAGCACCTGCACTTAATATTTTACAAACTAAGCACTGCGCGTACTGTCACCCTACGGGCATCCTGGCGCTTATGACTGAAAATGGGTGAGCAGAATGGGACAAAGGTCAGGCCAAGGTGAGTAGGAAGGGAGGATTTACACTTTCGGGAAGAGCCAGGTTTTTAATCTCTTTCGAAATTCCAACAAGGTGTCCGTTTGTCTGAGACTCAGAGGAAGTTCATTCCATAGGCAGGTGCCCACCACATTGAATGCCCTACCTCCTGACCTGGCTCGTTTAAATCTGGAGACCTGCAGTAGGCCAGCACTAGAGGAACGAAGTTGTCTCCTGGGATGGTACCACATGAATTTTTCCTGCAAAGGAATAGGGCCAATCTTATGCACAGCTCTGAAAATCAGAAGTAAGGCCTCAAACTGGACCCTTTCCTTGATGGGCAGCCAGTGTAGCTCTCTCAGAGCCAAGGTGGTAGATGAGCTTCGTGACCTATTAAGTGCTAATTTCGCTGTTGCAGACTGTACTCTCTGTAATTCCTGAATGATGTATTGTGGGGCACCTGAATACAGAGAGTTACAATAGTCAATTCTACTTAACACGGTGCTTCTTACCACCAGTGGGCGTAACTCCATTGGTAATAGTGGAAGTATTTTTCGTAGCAAACGTATTAAGGAGAAGCAAACATTGGCGGTCTTATTTGCATGGGACTCATCTGAAGATTGTCGTTAATCAACCCCCAAATTGCATACCTTCTTAACCGGGGCTATTGGTTCTTCCTCGGGAGTGAATTTAAATTCACTAGGTAGAGGTTTGGGTATCCTCCCAGAAGAGCAGTACAGCACTTCGGTCTTTCCGCTGTTAAACTGGAGGGAGTTTCTCCTAAGCCAGCCAGCTGTGCGTTGCATGCACTGCTGGAAGGCATCAAGGGAGATCGCATGTTCACCTTCTAAGGAGAACGCCAGCTGAGTATCATCAGCATAGTTAACTAGGCTGACCCCAAAGGATTTAATAATGGGGAGCAGGGGCTGCAGATATACATTAAAAAGAATAGGACTAATCGCAGACCCCTGCGGCACCCCATGTATTACCGAAGATTTGCCGGAGGAGAATGGTGCTAGGGCCACTACCTGCTGTCTCCCCGCCAGATAGGACTGAAGCCATTGCAGGGCTCGTCCCCTCACTCCTATCCTTCCGAGTCTCTCCACTAAGATGGAATGGTTCACCATGTCGAATGCTGCCGACATATCGAGAAGCACTAAAATAGTGGCATTCCCGTTGTCAGATCGCATACGCAGATTGTCTATCATGGTGACAAGCGCCGACTCGGTCCCATGACCTAGTCGAAACCCAAATTGGTCTCTATCAAGTAGGAGGTTATCCTCCACAAAGCACGACAGTGTCCTACTGACTGCCTTCTCCAGGAACTTAACCGGGTAGGGCAGGAGAGAAATAGGCCTTCAACAAAAAGGTTTTTGCCCTTCACACCATTGTGATCATGTTCTTTATGTATCCAGCTGCCTGAGCTTGAACTTTCAGGGGCATGCACATTACATTGTAATTCCATTAAAGTGTCCTAGATAACTCCATAATTTATGGCCTTTTTCTCTGGCAGCAGCACAGATGGGAGGAGGGGTCTGGCTTGACAGAGCAACTGGCATTTGATGTTTTAACCTACATCAATATTATTCTACAGTTCTTTCTTCCACACAAATACACATCTATTCCCATGCTATCAACGTGTAATGCTTCACGTTTTCGTACAACATTTCTTTAAAGCCAGATCTGTTGGCATTGTCAGTAACTGTTTTATTACCAGATGGCCATTATATGCCTCTGTTCTAGTAGCTATGGGCCTGGACAGAAGCCATACTCCTCTCTACCAGACTGTTTCAATATGTTCCTTTTAAATCATCGGCTAAAAATACTACAATTGCACTCCTTAACAGATCTTTAAGATCAACTGTAGCCTAAACAATTAATAGAAATGAAAAATGTGAAGGTGAGTTATGCACACCATCAGTTTCCGCTAGTGTAATAATGAGTTATGCTCTGTGGCATAACTAAAACTCTCAAGCCTTTGCCTGTAGTTTCCATAGATCATCCTCTATTCAGGAGCCTGTTTGGTGATTGCTCAGGGTCCAAGCAAAGACAAATGTGTGGACGCGTTTGGACACTGGAACAAGGACACATACGTAGAAATACATACCTGCCTATGCTCATCGTTGCACTCCAGAATTTGTTTTACTTTGAGTTATTAAAACGTATGGCAGCTATAACCAGAACAGTGTTCAAATTCAAATAATATTCTTTGTTTACATAACTGTATTGGTTTTCAAATAAAAATAAATATTGGTCACCTTTACAAATACAGGGTTCCTTCATATCAATAGTATTTAGATATTTCACCATACGTGAAGTTAAAGTATTTTTTGCATCTTAAACCCTCTAGTTGTCTAGCCTCTAGAGTAAGGATCATAACACGGTGTGTGTGTGTATTTGGTTGTGTGTGTACATTTATTTATTTAAAACATTTGTATAGTGCGGCTGTCACCTTGCAGGTATCCTGGCGCTGGACAAGAGAAGTTACTCCTCAGATGGAAAGTAGGAGGGAACTGAGAGCGAGTAGCCATTGAAGGTAGTTAGGGGAAGAGCCAAGTTTTGATATGTTTCCTAAAAGGAAGGAGTTGCGATGTTTGGCGAATGTCCAGGGGCAGTCTATTCCATAATTTTGCAGCTGCGACTCTGAAGGACCTTCCCCCAGTCCTGACCTTGTTGAATCTGGGTACTGTGACAAGGTAGGCTGAGGCTGAGCGAAGAGCTCTTGTTGGGGTGTACCAAGTGAACATAGCTTGCAAGGGTCTGGGCCCGACTCCATGCAGTGCCTTGAACACGAGGCAGAGTGCTTTGAAAGCCACTCGTTGCTTCAGCGGGAGCCAATGCAGCTCGGCTAAGGCCGCTGTGGCCGAGGATCTCCTAGTCCAGCTAAGGGCTAATTTGGCGGCGGCCGTCTGAATCCTTTGGAGTCGATCTAACAGTACAGCTGGGGACTCGAGCAGCAGAGCGTTACAATAGTCAAGGCGACTAAGAATAGTGCACCTGACTATTAACGCTCGGGCCTGTGCGGGGAGGAGTGGCATGATCTTGCGTAGAGAGCGCAACAGGGCCGAGCAGGTGGACACTGTTTTCGCCACCTGAGTCTCCATGCTAAGCTTGTTGTCCAACATGACACCCAGGTTGCGGACAGTGGTGACTGGCAGTGGCTTTTCCGGGGCTTCCGGGGGGCCAAAATTTGGTTGGGAACAGGCGAGGAATCCGACTTCCAGCGCAAAACAGAACCTCGGTTTTGGCGGAGTTGAATTGCAGGGAGTTTTTGTGCAGCCAGCCAGCAGTGTCTCTCAGGCATTCATGAAACGATTCTATAGGGATCGATTCTTCCCCCTCCCACGAGAGAATGAGCTGGGTGTCGTCCGCGTAATTTATGGCTTTTAACCTATGGGATTTTATCAGTGTGACCAAAGGTTTAAGGTAAACATTAAAAAGAATGGGGCTGATGGACGAGCCTTGGGGCACCCCATGGGGCACTGGGGAGAAGGCAGATTGATATGGAGGAAGGGACACAGCCTGCTTCCTGTCTCGCAGGTAGGACTGGAACCAGAGCAGGGCAGTGCCAACAACCCCAGCCTCCTTTAGTCTCTTCAACAGGATCACATGATTGACGGTGTCGAATGCGGCAGACAGGTCCAGTAAGATCAAAGCTACTGCTTGGCCCCTGTCTGCACGCATACGAAGATCCTCCATGGCCGTGAGGACAGCTGTTTCGGTGCCGTGGGCTGGACGAAAGCCGAATTGAAAGTCATCCAGGATATGATTCTGCTCCAGATGTGTAGAGAGACAAGAGCTCACCCAGCGCTCGGCAACCTTTGCCGGGAATGGCAAGAGAGATATAGGCCGATAGTTTGGTAAACACTCGGGGTTTAAGGAGGGTTTTTTCAGCAGCGGGGTGATGAGAGCCTGCTTCCAAGGAGTAGGAACAAATCCGCAACGCAGGGATTGGTTACAGATCCTGCGAAGGGTGCAGAAGAGTTCTGCTCCAAACGCTTTCCAGGTTTTAGCGGGCAAAGGGTCGAGAGGGGAGCCTGAAGTGATCCCATGCACCAGACTCTCAAAGTCCGCTTCCAAAATGGGGGGGAAGTCCCGCAAGCATACCGAGGGTAGGTTCCCTAGGTTCACCGAGTCGGTGTCAGTGGAGACAGTCCCAGGGCCGTTGATACTGTCCAGTGAGGGGGAGACATTCAGGTTGAGGATAATGGTTTCAATTTTATCCTTGAAGAACAGTGCGAGATTATCGCAGAGTGCTTGTGTGGGAGGGATAGTTTTTTTGGCACATTCGGGGTGGATGAGGTTGTTAAGAATCTGGAAAATGCTTTTAGAGCTGTTAACGGCATTAAGTATAGTGGAGCAAGAGTAGGTAGATTTGCGTTGAACAATTTCCATTTTGTATTCCCGGAGTTTGTTTTTCCAAAGTAACTTATTTGTGTCGGAGTAACCTTGCCTCCATTTCCTCTTGGCCTGTTTACAGGTAGATTTGAGGGCTTTCAGAGAGTCGTCAAACCACGGGGCTTATGGTCTGCCCCTGGGTTAGCATCTTTTTAGGGGAACATGAGAGTCGGTCGTAGAGGAAATCATCGTGCAAAAGGCCTCGTAGTTGTCCTCTACCGGGTTGGCGGGAGAGAAGGTATCTCTTACGTGGAACACCGCACCGGTAGAGCTCAGCTTTTCCAGAGCTTTCCAGTCTCTGTACCAGAATTCTGAGGCAGTTCTGTGTGCCGGCATTCTGGGTCCTTTACTGATAATGTGGAATTTAAGAAGAGCGTGATCAGTCCAGCCCATAGGCAAGATGTCGTTCAGGTGTACTAACTGATGGGTGGAGAAGATAAGGTCGAGTCGGTGACCTGCTATGTGAGTTGGTTCTTTGACCAATTGTTGGAGTCCCACGCTTTCACAGGAAAGCAGGAGATTGTGCAGTCCATTGTCCAGACTACCGTTCGGCCAGAGATTAAAATCTCCTAAAATGATTAGCATGTTGTGGGAGGTCGCCATATTTGTGAGGGTGGTGAGTAGCGATTGTTGTTGTTGGGAGTTAAAGATCCCTGGAGGGCGATAACAAATAATGGCCGTGAACGTGGCCCCAGTGTGACAGTCTATGGAGAGGCCGAGGATCTCGGTCCCAGCGACCGGGTCCATGTCTAAGATGTTAACAAGCCACGAAGCTCTATGAATAATACCGACTCCACCACCGCGGCCTTTGGGCCTAGGAAGATGCAGAATTTTATAGTCCTGAGGACAGGCCCAGTCTAATTGGATGTCGCAGTCGGCGTGAGTCCACGTCTCAGTTACGAAAAGAGCATCTAAGTGATGGTTCTCAATAAGTAATTGAATTTCATTGGCGTGTTTTGGCAGGGATCTAACATTGAGAAGTCCTCCCAGGAGCAGACCCCTACTCGCGAAATCGTGTAATGGAAAGGCCGTGTCGGCAAAAGTAAGATGACCTTCGTGCGTATGCTCTCTCAGATTGAGCAAGGTCTCACGAGTGTAGAGTGGGGTAGAGATCCTAGGCTTCGTGAGGATCTGAGCAGAGTGGGCCGCGCTAGTCGCGTCCTGATCGCGGATGAGCGCAGACGAGCTTGCCTTAAGCGCGCCTTCGGCGCGCCATCGTCGCGCCCGCTGCGCTCGTCCGCTGCGCTTCCAGCCGAGGCTCATGATTTATGGTAAAGGCTCTGGGAGTTGGAGAGGGGGGCGTGGCAGACCGAGGTGGGCGTGTCTCGTGGCTCCCTCACCAGGCAATGGCGGCAAAAACGAGCGTTTTGGCCAGGGCAGCGTTCAATCTGCTGCTCGGTAGCGAATTAGGTAAGTGCCAGGGGGCAGGGGGTCAGTGCAATAATATTTAAAAGTACACAGTATCACAGTTTTAAAATCAGGAAATGGTGGTCACAGCTCCCGGCTTTCCGCCTCAGGAGTTTCTCTATTTAGCAATGAAGCGCTAGTATTCAACGCGAGTTATTTATACCTGTGAGGGGGGGCGTGGCCGACCGAGGTGGGCGTGTCTCGTGGCTCCCTCACCAGGCAATGGCGGCAAAAACGAGCGTTTTGGCCGGGGCAGCGTTCAATCTGCTGCTCGGTAACGAATTAGGTAAGTGCCAGGGGGGCAGGGGGTCAGTGCAATAATATTTAAAAGTACACAGTATCACAGTTTTAAAATCAGGAAATGGTGGTCACAGCTCCTGGCTTTCTGCCTCAGGAGTTTCTCTATTTAGCAATGAAGCGCTAGTATTCAACGCAAGTTATTTATACCTGTGAGGGGGGGCGTGGCCGACCGAGGTGGGCGTGTCTCGTGGCTCCCTCACCAGGCAATGGCGGCAAAAACGAGCGTTTTGGCCGGGGCAGCGTTCAATCTGCTGCTCGGTAACAAATTAGGTAAGTGCCAGGGGGGCAGGGGGTCATGTATGTGTGTGCGTGTATGTGTATATATATATATATATATTCACTGAAAAAACCATAGGTTATAGACCATATATAGTTAGGAATTAGCATTTAAAAAACCTTATTTTACTCACACAAAACCATTGAAATTCAATATATAGTTAGTTGCAGTAACTATATATCGCGCACCCGCAATCCACTGCTGATCATGTCACATATTACATCATTCATGACATGGTCAGTGACATCACTGATGACATCACTGATGACATCTCAAATGACATCACTGATGAGATCACTGATGACGTCATCCAGTGACTGTGTGTTTCTGTAAAGTTTAAATATGTTTTACATATTGAAGAATGAGTAGATGTATAAGTGTCTGGACGAAGGATTTAGTAGGTGCATGACTGAATGTATGAGTGAGTGATTAAATGTGTCTCACTGAGTGCATGGGTTAGTGACTAAACTGTCTTAATTTGTGCATCATTATGTCTGTTGTTCTGTAAACTGCTGCATGTGTTGATCATTAGCTATACGAGAGGCTATATGTGTTATTAATTGGTTGCCCAAGTATTTCTATGGCAGATTGAGTTTGTGTGGGGGTGGCTGGAAGGTGTGTGACTCTATGCATAGATGTGTGAGCAGTTTATTCACTAGGTGTATGAGTTCAAGACTGCATGTGGAAACAGCTACATGGGCAGTTGACTGTGTGCATGAGTGTATTGATGAGTGAATGGATATCTCAATGCTACATGTCATAGTAAGTACATATGTTAAACACAGTACATGTGAGAGTTGGCATATATAAATAACTGTGCATGAGAGCCACTGAATGAGTGAGTGGTTGTATCGATCATTGTGAACTTGTATCAGGGATTGTATAAGAGAGTAAATATGTGTTAGTATATGTTTCAATAAGTAAGGTGTGTTTAACTGTATAGTTGAAGAAATGGAGGTGAGATTGTTTCTTTGCATGACTGACTGGGTGTGTGAGTAACTCCATGGATGAGTGGCAGTGTGTGAGTGTCTGTATACACTGAGTGTATCTAAGGTTATATTAGAGTCTGAAGAGGTTTATCGTATTAGCACAAGAATGATGTCAAATGAGATGTCATCAGTGATGTCATCAGTGATGTCATTTGAGATGTCATCAGTGATGTCATCAGTGATGTCACTGACCATGTCATGAATGATGTAATATGTGACATGATCAGCAGTGGATTGCGGGTGCGCGATATATAGTTACTGCAACTAACTATATATGGAATTTCAATGGTTTTGTGTGAGTAAAATAAGGTTTTTTAAAGGCTAATTCCTAACTATATATGGTCTATAACCTATGGTTTTTTCAGTGAATTTTCAAGGTTTTGTAAATGCTAATTCCTAACTATATATGGTCTATAACCTATGTTTTTTTCAGTGAATTTCAATGGTTTTTTAATAGCAAATATCATAAGCTGTCGAATGTCAAGTACGTGGTAAGTGAAAACATTTTCGTGTTTATGCACACTGATCTGCTTTGAATGGTGCCCCCCCCCCCTCATTTCTATTAGGAGTACTCTCTCTTTGCAGATAGTGAAAGGTAGTTAACGCAGGCCTTTGCCCCCGTTGTAATCCGTCGTGCCTGCTTCTCTCTCCATTTGATTGATTGTTATCCAAGTATTTACTATTTTAGAATTAGTTCTCTTTGGTTCATTCTCTATTTACAAACAAACACAGAGTCGCAATACTCTGTTTAGTCTTTGCAGATAACGAAAAATCGTGTAAAAAAAAAAGAAAAGGAATCGAGCAAAATCAGTAGGCCACTAATGGGATCTCTTTTTGACCTCGCTAAAATAGAAACATTAGGAACAACCCCTCATGACAAATACAAAACTAGTGAGATGAACTGAACTCCACACAATGATGGCTGCAAAACAGCTCGGCTCCGCCACCCACCCCGCCCAAAATAACGATAAAGAGCGGCTGCCATGATTGGTTGCGGAATGGCCACGACGGAGCTACGAAATGGTGCTGCTCTCATGCTAACCCCAGCTTCAGTCTGAAACATCCAGAAACACTGTAGACTACCAATTCGATCAGTTCCGGTAGCGCCCCAATGTAACCCGGTAGAGAAGAACTAGCCCTCCCCTCTTTGACTGATGGTTCTTGTTGCCTGTCCCTTCTGTTGTCATTTAACAGAACTATTTAGCCTGCTGAAAGGGGTTGTGTTTCGACCGCTGGTTGGTGGAGACATTTTGACTATATTCTGGACCTGCGTTGTCGCGTAATGCGTCATATGACGCGCCGCGTTAGCGCATCCGGAAGTCATCCGGGGCGCGCAGCGCGTAACGTAAGCATAACAAGTCATGTGACTTGTTAATAAAACTTTTCATTGGTTCATTTTACTTTTCTTATTCTAATGATGAAAGCCTTGGTCATATCACCTAAAAATTACGCTTTTAATTACTTCCGAACATTATTTTTTCTTAAATATATGTTATAATGTTCCAGGCTAATGTACTTTCCCGGAAATTTTACAACTGTCCTGCAAGTAAAATATATTCTTTTTTCGAGAAAAAGAGCGTTTCTTCGTCCCATGACGGAGCCGTTGAGCAAAAGAGGGTCGACCTGCTGTCTTAGTCGCCGATACGCCTGAATATGAGATTCTTATCGATCACTTTATGTTGCAGGAATAGAAAACACAACAGCCCTTGACCATTTATCTTTACTGCGTTCCTTCGTATTATACCTTTTACCCTTCATGTAATTGGTCTGCTTTATTTCACTTGCCTTTTAATGATTCTAAAACAGTGACTATTATTAAAAACTTTACCAATGTATATACTACTACCATGTTTTCTTTTAAAAACCTTTATTGTGAAAATGTCATTATACAAATACGAGCCTATAACCACGTGGGCCTGCCACGGAGCAAACTGTAATCGTATATGATGAATAGACATTTACACTGTAGAGGAACGTAACGGGCGGGCCATTAGGTTGCAAGAACTAAGGTGTCTAACAGTTACGGAATCGGTGGACGTACATTTTATAATTAAAATACGACAGGGCCAGTTACAATAAAATTATCTAGATATACATTTGCGGGCAAGTACCATGGGTGACGTTAATTCGAACTTTCAACAGTACAGTAATCAATAACACATCAGAACTTAATATCAATAGGGATGTCGAAATATTCAATCAATTCTCGTCCCCGCCCGCCATGTGCTTCAAAACTGCATACGTATCTCGTGATTTCAAGGTTCTGCAACCAGTACACAACAAGGAGTTACGAGTCCCATTTATTCCGGCTCCATTTTGGGCGAGGACGGGCAGGTCCAGGATATAGTCAAAATGTCTCTACCAACCATCGACTATGATGATGTTCATATGCTGTATTTATTAGAGTAACACTCATCTGTCCACATGAAATTAATTTACCACAATCTAAACATGTCATTTTAATCTTTCCAAAGTTCTTCTAAATATTTGGGATCGTTTCCCTTGCCTCTGAAGCTCTCAGTGCCACTTCTTTGATGAATGTACTAGCAGGTCAGGGGTTCTCCTCCAAATCTCTCTTTTATGCAGCACTATAATTAATTGGTGCCACCTCTCCATATGACGATGCATGGTATAGTTACCACAACTATATTTTTTTTCGGTTCCTCTGGAGAGTTCATCGTGGCAGATGAAGCGTGTAACGTACCGGGCATTTACCTTTTTTTGCATGTACAGGAAAGGAAAAAAAATCGAGCGTCCAAGTTCTAAGGTGTCCCAGGGCCATTTTAGTGGACCAGGCCCAAATCCAAAGAACAGGCCGCCATTTTGAGAGTCCTCTTGCAGCCGCCTGTCGCTGTAGCATCAAGAGCAGCCGAAACTCAGCTGAATGGCAACTGAAACGGTAAATGGGCGCCCCACTACATTTCAGCATTGTAGGATGACCACACCAGTACAGCAACTTGCTAGACATCACCTCGGTGCCATCCGGATCTCGGCGCCCCACTGCAGATGAAGTGCTTCTCAACTATGAAACCACCACGGTGACATCCGGATCTTGGCGCGTTGTGCTGCCTTCGGCCTATTCGCACATCGGTCCGCTACTGACGCCATCTCACAGGCTAATGGGGTGACCCACGCCGAGTTTCAGCATTGTAGGATGACCACACCAACTTGCTAGACATCACCTCGGTGCCATCCGAATCTTGGCATCTCAACGCCTAGTGGTATCTTCCATACAGAAAATATTGTTACGCTGCCTTTGGCCCCATTCGCACATCAGTCCGCAACTTAGACATCACCTCGGTGCCATCCGGATCTTGGCATCTCAGCGCCTTGTGGTGTCAGTCAGAAAATATTGTTGCGCTGCCTTTGGCCCCATTCGCACATCAGTCCGCTACTGACACCATCTCACAGGCCAATAGGGCGCCCCACGCCGACTTTTACCATTGTACGATGGCCACACCAGTGGCACAACTTGCTAGACATCACCTCGGTGCCATCCGAATCTTGGCATCTCAACGCCTAGTGGTATCTTCCATACAGAAAATCTTGTTACGCTACCTTTGGCCCCATTCGCACATCGGTCCGCAACTTAGACATCACCTCGGTGCCATCCGGATCTTGGCATCTCAGCGCCTTGTGGTGTCTTCTACTCCGAAAATATTGTAGAAAATATTGTTGCGCTGCCTTTGGCCCCATTCACACATCAGTCCGCTACTGACACCATCTCACAGGCCAACAGGGCGCCCCACGCCGACTTTTACCATTGTACGATGGCCACACCAGTGCCACAACTTGCTAGACACCACCTCGGTGCCATCCGGATCTTGGCATCTCAGCGCCTTGTGGTGTCTTCAAATCAGAAAATATTGTTGCGCTGCCTTTGGCCCCATTCGCACATCGGTCCGCTACTGACGCCATCTCACAGGCCAACGGGGCGCCCCACGCCGACTTTCAACATTGTAGGATGGCCACAGAAGTGCGACAACTTACTAGACACCACCTCGGTGCCATCCGGATCTTGGCGCGTTGTGCTGCCTTCGGCCTATTCGCACATCGGTCCGCTACTGACGCAAACTCACAGGCCAACGGGGCGCCCCACGCCGACTTTTAGCATTGTAGGATGGCCACACCAGTGCGGCAACTTGCTACACACCACCTCGGTGCCATCCGGATCTTGGAATCTCAGCGCCTAGTGGTGTCTTCTATTCCGAAAATATTGTTGCGCTGCCTTCGGCCCCATTCACACATCGGTCCGCTACTGACGCCATCTCACAGTCCAACGGGGCGCCCCACGCCGACTTTCAGCATTGTAGGATGGCCACACCAGTGCGGCAACTTACTAGACACCACCTCGGTGCCATCCGGATCTTGGCGCGTTGTGCTGCCTTCGGCCTATTCGCACATCGGTCCGCTACTGACGCAAACTCACAGGCCAACGGGGCGCCCCACGCCGACTTTCAGCATTGTTGGATGGCCACACCAGTGCGGCAACTTACTAGACACCACCTCGGTGCCATCCGGATCTTGGCGCGTTGTGCTGCCTTCGGCCTATTCGCACATCGGTCCGCTACTGACGCAAACTCACAGGCCAACGGGGCGCCCCACGCCGACTTTCAGCATTGTTGGATGGCCACACCAGTGCGGCAACTTACTAGACACCACCTCGGTGCCATCCGGATCTTGGCGCGTTGTGCTGCCTTCGGCCTATTCGCACATCGGTCCGCTACTGACGCAAACTCACAGGCCAACGGGGCGCCCCATGCCGACTTTCAGCATTGTAGGAGGGCCACACCAGTGCTGCAACTTGCTGGACACCACCTCGGTGCCATCCGGATCTTGGCGCATTGTGTTGCCTTCGGCCTATTCGCACATCGGTCCGCTACTGACGCCGCCTCACGTGCCAACGGGGCGCCCCACGCCGACTTTCAGCATTGTAGGATGGCCACACCAGTGCTGCAACTTGCTGGACACCACCTCGGTGCCATCCGGATCTTGGCGCGTTGTGTTGCCTTCGGCCTATTCGCACATCGGTCCGCTACTGACGCCGCCTCACGTGCCAACGGGGCGCCCCACGCCGACTTTCAGCATTGTAGGATGGCCACACCAGTGCTGCAACTTGCTGGACACCACCTCGGTGCCATCCGGATCTTGGCGCGTTGTGTTGCCTTCGGCCTATTCGCACATCGGTCCGCTACTGACGCCGCCTCACGTGCCAACGTATTTTCTCCGCATTTTACACCCTATGCCGCATAACAGGTCATGTGACTTGTTTATAAAACTTTTCATTGGTTCATTTTACTTTTGGTTTCCTAATGATGGAAGGCTTGATCATGTGACCTAAAAACAACACTTTTCATTGGATGAAAACTTTTTTTTTTTCCCAAACGATGAAAGCCCCACCTTGTTTCTGGATGTTTCAGACTGAAGCTGGCGTCAGCATGAGAGCACCACCATCTCGTAGCTCAGTCGTGGTCATTCCGCGAGCAATCATGGCAGCCGCTCCCCACCAGAAGCCTGCAGGAGTCGGAGCCCCCAAAACTTTTGATGAATTCTCAAGGCGGAGGGGACGCTTTCGAGAATGGGGTCCAAGACCTAGCAGACAAGCGTCCGATTTCCAAGGTGTCCCAGGGCCATTTCAGTGGACCAGACCCAAAAAGGAAACAGCCTGCCGCCATTTTGAGAGTCCTGTGACAGCCGCCTATCGCTGCACCGCAAGAGTGGGCGCAACTCAGCTGAATTGCGGCTTTTGACACAGTGGACCAAAAACGGACGGAATGGCAACTGAAACGGTAAAGGGGCGCCCCACTACAACAGATGACACTCCACCTGGAGAGGCCCGTTCACGCCGCCTCCCCCGGGGCGCCCCGCGCCGTTATTCGGAGCAGCATTGTAGGATACCAAAACCAGTGCGGCAACTTACTGGACATCACCTTGGTGCCATCGTTCTGCTGCCTTGGAACTATTCGCGCAACAGTTTGCTACTGATGACCCACCCCCCGCGACGCCCCATGCCGTTATTTGCTGGGTGGCAACTTACTAGACATCACTTTAGTGTCATCTAGATTTCAGCGCGTTCTGCTGCCTTGGAACTATTCGCACAACAGTTTGCTACTGATGACCCACCCCCCGCGACGCCCCACGCCGGAAATCTGGACGTTGTGCTGCGTTGGGACTATTCGCACAGCCGACCGCTACTTCGTTGTTTTTCCCTAAAAATGTTTATATGTTATTACTATTTTTGTTTTCTTGTATATATTTATAAATTATTAAAGTTTTATAATCTTACTACTTTGTCGGAGTGCTATATATTTTTAATGTGACACATAATTGTAAAAACTTTGATGTACAAAGAGTCATCCCTGGAATCTTCCGCTTCAGGCTCGGTCCCCTCCCCAATCACAATACAGGATGGTTTTCAGATAATAGCAACGCTTCTGCTGTGACGGATCTCATCGAGTGTGGGCCTTGATCTACTATAACTCCTTTGAAGAGGGGTGATTCTTTACAGCTGTGGCCATAAACTACATCTGCAGGGCTAGCTGATACCCTAGGACCAGCCTGGACAATCGGACACAGAGGAAAAGGAGTGTCAGAGGGTGCGGTAGTGAATAGGGCGAAAGGGAGGTGTCGGGCGGGCACAGGGTGTGATTCTCAGGGAAGAGCAGCGCAGATGGGGGGAGGTTTATTACCCATGCATAAGACAGAGAGCGGGGGTGACCACTGCCTGGGGGAGATGCTTGCGAGGGTGGGGAGCCATGCTAAGGATCGACAGCGTGCACAGAGTGGGTCTGGTCAAGGCATCTAAAATGGCTGCCGTGCACGACAAAAGTGTGGCATTTGAAAAAAGACAAGATAGCTCAGACAATGTTTTTCAACACTTCCTGATTTCCTTCGAATCGAACGTTAACAGACGTTGGGGCATATTACCAAAGTTTAGCGATATTTATCCCTAACGATGCTTAGCAACGATTTTTTTACCGTCAGAAATTATCGCAGATAAACCTTGCTATTATCAAGGTTTATCGGAAATACGATAAAAAACGACCGCAATGCATTAATATCGCTGAAAACTCAGCGATATTCATGCATTACCGAGCTAATGCTCTTAGCCATGTTATCCACCTCCCATTGGATAACATGGCTAAGAACTGCTCAGGGCAGGTGGTAGCTTTTGGAGATATTCGCGCTTATCTCGAATATTTCCAAAAGTTGATAATAGGAGATAGCGATGTTAGCGACTGTTTCCAGTCGCTAACATCTTGGCATGCCCACTTTGCATGTCATTAGTGATAAATATCACTCACATGCAAAGTGGGGCCCAAGATGGTCGCTATATTCTACTAGCCGTCGCTAACTGGTGTTAGCAACAGCTAGGTAATACACATATAATTTTATCTCCGCGAAGCGGAGCGCTGTTACAGATATATATCTTGTTTCTGAACGTTAATTTCTCAAAATGCACTGAAGCACATATATTGAGACCTAGCAAAGGCACATCGGGCTACCAGTCCCTACAATTTTGCCAAGTTTCGTGCAAATCCATTCAGCTGTTCGATCCTACCAAGAGACAAGATGGCGGCCGCTACGGACTGTTTGGAATGTTTACAGACACCGGAGAGCCAATCAGCTTCGCTTCGCAAAGCTCCGTAACGCGAAAAGTACGCGAAGCGGTGCGCTGTTACAGATATATATCTTTTTTTGAACGTTAATTTCTCAAAATCCACTGGAGCACATATATTGAGATCTAGCAAAGGCACATCGGGCTACCAGTCCCTACAATTTTGCCAAGTTTCGTGCAAATCCATTCAGCTGTTCGATTATTATTATTTTTATTTTTTTTTGCCCCGCGGGGCCCTTTTAAAACCTCCACATCAAACCTAGGGGGTGAGCGACAATGTACTATGCCCCCTTATGGTCATTTGCCCCTTCGCTTTGGCCTCCTCTTGTCTCTCGATCCTACCGAGAGACAAGATGGCGGCCGCTACGGACTGTTTGGAATGTTGACAGACGCCGGAGAACCAATCAGCTTCGCTTCACAAAGCTCCGTTGCGCGTAAAGTACGCGTCCTGGGACGCTGCCAGGTCCGCTGTTACAGATATATATCTTTTTTTAAACGTTAATTTCTCAAAATCCACTGGAGCACATATATTGAGACCTACAAAAGGCACATCGGGCTACCAGTCCCTACAATTTTGCCAAGTTTCGTGCAAATCCATTCAGCCGTTCGGGCTAAAAGTGAGGCCAACCGCCCTATGGAAAACTCAATGTTAAAAACACGTTTTGGGACCCCCCTTTTTTCTCGGCCCCCCCTTGACGAACCCCCCCCCAATTTTCAAGGGCTGCTCAGAAACAAAATGTGCCATTTTCCTGAAAATTTCAGCCAATTCCGTCCACAAACGCCAAAGTTATTAGACATAGAATTTTCAAAAAACCCATAGAGAAAAAATCCTAACTATATATACCTACTGGCGACCGCCAGTAGGTAATATATGTATACATATATATATATATATATATCACAGACACACACACAAGAAGCAGAGAACCCTGGGTAGTTCTCAAGTTCAGGTGGAAAGCAGATCCTGTATAAGTATAGAGCGCCCTCTACACCAGCGACACTCTAGATCGGCTCACCTCAAATGTCTGCTTTTCTATCAAAGTCTTAAGCATAGGAGTAGCACAGTACCATGCCGAGATAGAAAGGGAAACAGTACTCTCCATGCACAAAGCCATCATCCTGCCTTCCTTTTGAATAGTATTCCATATGGTGAATTGTTACATGCTTGCAGAAACTGTAGCATTGATGAGGGTTTAAAAAAACACAACACCACGATACAAAGATTACAAAAGAGAGGATATACAGACAAGATTCTTTCTCAAGCTAGCAACAAATTACGGGATGTAAAACAGGTAGAGGTTCTATTTAGAAGTAGAAAGAACTCAACAGAAACCTGAAAACACTCCCAGAATGAGCATTACTTTCAATGTGAGATCAAATAGGTTCAAAATTACTTTGAAAAGACATTGGGGTCTCTTTCAGGCTGACCTTGTGATAGGTAACAATGTAGGCAATTCTCCCACAGTTACCTATACAAAACCAAGGTTCCTTAAGGATAAATTGGTCCACTGTTGTGTGTATTGTAAAAGTGTCTAGACACTTTTACAATACACACAACTGGGACAATAATTTGCTTAGATTTCTGGGAATTGACGAAATAATGAACCACATACAAGGAGGTGACAGGGAAAAACAGTTCTGCATCCTTGAATCACGTTACATAATTGATTTAACCACCTGGATGCCATTTGGTATGAATGAGGAGGAACTGTCAACACACATAAGAATTCAGTTCCTCAAACAACTTCACATATTCCCATGTATTCCTTACAGTAATTTCTTTAAATCTCCCTTTAAAAAAAAATTATTTGTAAAATAAGAAAGCTTATTTATGTTTATATATCTAATTTCTCTTTTGGGTGCTCTTAGGGTACACCACGGTCAGTTATGATCTAAAATATGAAGATTCCTTGTGATCCAGTCAGCACTAGCTATAACATTGAAATATGAATGGGGCACTTGCCACTATCAGAAAAACTGTCAATTTGAAATGTCAAATGAATGATTCTGTCTTTTGCTTTTCTGAAGGGTTCTCTGTCATGAATTGCAATTACATACGTACCAATTATGGTAGAAGATAATTGAATATATATCCAACATACTTGCTAGACAGGACATTCCTTATTCCAATACCATCATACTAATTGGTGGTTTCTTAGATTTTTTGCACTTACGACACATCAATAAGCTATTTTGTCTTAACAAATCCTTGAGCCAGGAAAAAATATATTATTCATCACGTATACATGAAAAATTGTATTGTTTTGAATTACACGCGAAGTCTGGTTTCTATTTCCATTATTTTTTTAAGTGATATATTTACACATGATACTGTCCTATTTGGATTAAATATAATTTTCATAAGATCATGAAATTAATTGAAACTGTAAAGCTTTAAATAATGAATATCCTTTAATCGGGATCTGTTTGTGTTTGAAAGGATTTTTTCTATGTCTTCTGTGACGTCGCATGTATTTATTGGCCCCTTTGGTTTTGTAATGCAAACTTGGCTGAAATGCGTTGTTTTGCACGAATAAAACACTTGTGGATAGAATTGGTGTGCCGCTTCCTTTTGCTTGTGACGGGATTTCCTTGATAATATGTGGCTTCTGCCACCACTGCTGACACCGACACATGAAGGCAGGCATACGACGTTTTGGCAGTTTATTAAATATGTGTGTATATATATATATATATTCATCCAACATGTCTCTTCAGACAAGGACGCTACTCCGTAGGCAGTTAAGCTCAAACAAAACCTTACTTTTGGAAAGCTGCAGATCATGGCTGTTTTTCTGATCCCCAACGGGTTTCGAAGCTACAAGCCTCTTCCTCATGGGGCAACAAATGGCAAAACACGGTACTGTCACAACTATTTATTCCCAATGTGCACGCGATCTCCTGTGATGCATGCTGGTAGTTGTAAGCCAATTCTTCCCCTCCATTAGGGTCCGTGTGTACTTTGCCATTTTCCTGCCCACTATTGGGCTCCAGGCATGATGTTCAGCTTTCCCCAATGAAGAACTGTCCATTCTGTTTTCACGGCCACACAGTTGTAAGCGTGCAGTCCTGCCACCACATTTCAGGCAGGATATATATATATATATATATATATATATATATATATATATATATACATATCTATCTAACTGCAGGATAATTTTTTGTTGGCGGAAAAACAAGTCTATGAACACAGGGGATCCATGATAAAGTGGACTAAAATATGGTGGCACAGGAAGGATTTTAAGGAGACACTATTTCAGATGTAGCCAACTTTATAGTGTCTCACGAAAATCCTGCCAGTGCACATCATATTTGAGTCCACTTTATCATGCATCCTCTGTGTAGACTTGTTTCACTGCCAACAAAAAATTATCCTGCATTTTGGCATTATCAGTGCACATCACATTGCACAGTGATGCCTTTCATCGTGCGCCCCTGATCTAAAATTGATGGCAGTGAGAAATTTGCCATATCCAGTTCTGTGCGCGATTTACGATTGAATTGCGTATTTTCCATGCCTGTTTTTCACTCGGGAGCACCAAGAGAAGGTGTTGGGATTTGGTGTCCGAGTCTGTCATGCGCAGCCGGGAGGGCATCGCTGTATCAAGGAGGCCTTGTTGGGCGGGCCTGACTGTACGCTGAGAGAAGCATCATGAGAACCGGTACAAAAATGTGAACAGCCAGGGACATAAAAGTGGTCTTGGTTCTGTGCCTCCTGGAGAGAGAGCCTTATTTGCAGATCTCTTCAGTAACATTAAGCCCTTTGCTGACCCTCTGGTGACAGCGGCACTGGTTAGGTGGGCAAAGGTCACTTACTTGTGAGAAATCATTCATGTGGTCAGTGCGCTACAGAACCCGCTGGGATAGACTATTCCTATGAGTTATGTCCCCCATATGTTGGTGCCAGTCTATTAAAGGCGACTGACAGTTCAAGTATATGTGTCTGTAACTATGCGATCTATTAGCTCAGATGTTTAAACCCCTCTTTCCAATTACCTTGGCTTCTTAAAACTATTTGAAAAAATACGTTAGTCCACCAAATTCCTTATTTTTAGAGCCTTTGAATTTATGAATAAGCTTCTATGACTATAGTCCAGCATCTCTTCTGATCTTCATTTTACCGAAGTTATTCTCTGGGAGGTCTCCATACGATCGTTTTAATTTCGGTCGGGTCCACCTTAACAATAGATGTTTTATTGAAATCGGTACGGAAGCTCATAGAATGATCGTTTGTCCTGATGATTACCATTTAGTTTTACTATAGTCGCAATGGCGTTGACACACAGATGTGGCCTAAAATTGAAGAGGACGCATTGTTTGCTTTGTGTTGTTTCAGTTTTGTCCAGAACTTCTGATTTTTGTAAACCTTTTTCCTCAGCCACTTGTTTGTCTACATCTTGCACTGTGTATAGGTCTTGTTTTGAGTATTATGTTGAGTGCCTTTTTGTCGTATATGTTTACAGATTTAAATATTTATTAAAAATATTTATTATTGTTAATAAAAACTTTTTCTATGAATTGTATATATTCACACATGGGTTTCTTTCCTTTTCTCTTTTCTTCTTTCTCTTCTGTTTCCTCAATAAAAAAAAGAATTTCTCTTATATCTTTTCATATTTCTCACATTAGAATGTTTGTTCAACTTGAACCCTTGTTAGGATTCCAGTACTAACACATGAAGGCAGACATACAGCGTTTTGCCAGTTTTGAATAAATATATATATATATAACTGCAGAGTAATTTTTTGTTGGTGGAAAAACAAGTCTATGAACACAGAGGATCCATGATAAAGTGGACTAAAATATGGCAGCACGGGAAGGATTTTAAGGAGACACTATTTAAGATGTAGCCAACTTTATAGTGTCTCACGAAAATCCTGCCAGTGCCGTCATATTTGAGTCCACTCTATCATGCATCCTCTGTGTAGACTTGTTTCACCTCCAATAAAAAATTATCCTGCATTTTGCCATTACCAGTGCACGTCACGTTGCATATTGATGCCTTACATCGTGCGCCCCTGATCTCAAATTTATGGCAGTGAAAAATTTGCCATATCCGGTTCTGTGCACGATTTACGATTGAATTGCATATTTTGCGTGCCTGTGTTTCACTCAGGAACACCCAGAAAGATGTAGGGATTTGGTGTCCGAGTCTGTCATGCGCAGCCGGGAGGGCATCGCTTTATCAAGGAGGACTTGTTGGGCGGGCTGACTTGCAACTGTACGCTGAGAGAAGCATCATGAGAGCTGGTACAAAAGTGTGAACAGCCAGGGACATAAAAGTGGTCACGTTCTGTCCCTCCTGGAGAGAGAGCCTTATTTGCAGCTCTCTTCAGTAACTTTAAGCCATTTGCTGCCCCTCTGGTGACAGCAGCACTGATTAGGTGGGCAAAGGTCACTGAGTTCCCTTGCTTCAACACGAGTTGAAGCTTTGCTAAAATACTGCAGTTCAGAGTATTTTCCTATGTACACTACACATCGTGTATGTCTTTGCTTGGGGAGCGTATGGAGGTCAGATCTCGGATTTCTCTCCCTTACCGTCCTTTATGTCTAAAATGACATTGAGAATCATAATACGGTTTTATCAAGGGGTGATCCCTTTCTTTATTTATTTATTTATTTTTTTTTCAAGTTTTTATTGAATTGAATAAGTTTCACATATTCATTGTATTCAGTTTTTTTTTTCCCTGGGCAGCTTTACATGTATACTTGGCCCAGTGGTACCAAAGAGAGAGAGAGAAAAAAAGAAAGGAGACGAGAAGGAAAAAAAAAAGAGGGCGGGGCTTTATTGCATCAGATACTCGTCTAGGGCTACCCACATGTCCTCTTTGGCTGTGTGGTTCGCCGCCTTGTGTTTGGCGGTAATGTTGTCTGCCCCTCGAAGGAAAGTTACCCAGTTAAACCAGCGTTTGAAGGTGGCTTTGCTGGAATTCTTCCAGTACCCCAGAATGGTTTTTACAGCAGCCGCCAGGAGCATGTCGACTAAATCTCGTATTTCTTTGGATTGGAGTTGTGGCTCTAGGAATCCGGTGACTATCCCTGCTAGCCCTCGTTGTATCTGGCATCCCGTGATTGTGTCTATTAGGTTGTATACTTTACTCCAGAACGCTTTGACTTTGGGGCAATCGTATATCATGTGGGCTAGGTCCCCCCTTGCTTTTTGGCAGTTCCAGCACACGCTGCTGTCGCTCGCCCCAACTCTTTCTAGTTTCGCCGGTGTCCAGTGTAATCTGTGTAGCATCCAGTATTTTGTTTGTGCTAACTGTGGTGTGATCTTGTTTTTGGACGCTGATGTCTATAGTCTGGCCTTCTCCTCTTCATTTAGCGGTCTCTGGATGGTCTCTTCCCAGAAGGCTATTGTTTTGTCATTAAGAGTGGTGGTGCGTGGTGTGATTAGTTTGTAGATCTGCGCTGTTTGGTGACCTGTCGTGTTTAGGTTCTGTGCATACTGTATGATGGTTGGTTTGTGTTTGGAGAGGTTTGCTTTGGTGATGGCTGCTTTGATTCTTAGGAACTCGTAGAATTCCTTGTCTGGTAGGCTGGTTGTCTTTTGGAGTGTATTGTAGGTGAGTGGGTTGTTCCCTGCCTCTAGTTGAGCCGGCATTGTGATATCCCTGCTGAGCCATTCTTTGCTGTCTAGCGTTTTGCCTTTGTATGTGATTTTGGTGTTGTACCATAATGATTCCCATTTGGTGCCTCTGATGCTTACTTCTAGTTCTTTATCTAATCTCAGTAGTGCTATTTTTGTGTTCCGTAGTATTGAGTTTTTGGCCTCTGGGTGTCTATTTGCCGTGAGGGCCATGATCGGGTCTGCTCCTCCTAGGATGCCCCTTTCCAGCTCCAGCCATACTGGCATGTATTCTGGTGTTGGTGCTACCCAGTGTAGCCCCTGCTTGGCTAGGCATGCAGTTTGGAAGGCCTTATAGTTTGTGAGGTTCAGTCCCCCTTGCTCTTTTTTTAGCCTGAGCTTTGCTAGACTTATTCTAGGTTTTTTACCTCCCCATAGGAACATGTTAATGGCTTTGTCAATTTGTTTATGGAAGTCTATCGTTAGTGATAGTGGCAGCATGGACAGCAAGTAATTTAGCATTGGGGTGATCATCATCTTGATCGTCTCTACTCTGCCCCACCAGCTGACGAATTTGGGTCCCCATGTGTCTAGCTTCATCTTGATCTTTTTCAGCATTGCTTCCTCATTGTGCTCAAGTGTTCATCTGAGGTCCTTCCCAAAGAGGAGTCCCAGATATTTTAGGGGTTTTGTTTGCCACGCCAGGCCTGACGTGCCTAGTACTGCTCTGGTGGTATGGCGGTTCATTGGTTTGCATTCTGATTTATCCCTATTGAGTTTATACCCTGAGACATGTGCATATTCCTCTATTGTTTGTACCAGTGCCTCTATTGACTCCCGTGGGTTGCTTGTGGTGATCAGGATATCGTCCGCATAGGCCGCGAGTTTGAAGGCTTGACCTTCTACTTGCACACCTGTGATCTGCGTGTTTGTTCTGATCATGTGGAGAAGGGGCTCTATTGCCAGCAGGAATAACCCTGGTGACAGGGGGCATCCTTGTCTCGTCCCCCTACTTAGGGTGAGTGTTTCTGATGTTGCTGAGTTAACCACCACTCGAGCTCGGGGTTTTTTGTATAGGGCCATTATCATTCCACTGTATCTTTCTCCAAATCCGAATTTGCGCATACATTCGTTTAGGTAAGGCCACGAGACCCTGTCAAAGGCTTTTTCTGCGTCTAGTGCGATCATTACAGCCTTCTCTGTGCTGTTCGCCGTGCGACTTATTAGGTGGCAGAGCAGTCTCGTGTTATCCTGTGAGAGCCTGTTTTTAAGGTATCCCACTTGTGTTTTGTGTATGAGGGCGGGTAGGTATGTATTTATTCTTGCTGCCATTACGTTAGCGTAGATTTTGCAGTCAACGTTTATTAAGGAGATTGGCCTGTAATTTTGTGGGAATTGGGGGTCCTTTCCTTCTTTGGGGATGACAATAATGTTTGCCTCTGCCATTGAGTCTGTCATGCTTCCTTTCTCTGCACATGTCTGGAAGACTCTAACTAGTATGTCTTTAAGCAGCGGTTGGAACTTTTTGTAAAAAGTCACTGTGAATCCGTCCGGCCCTGGGGCTTTGTTGGGTTTTAGTGCGTCTATGGCCATCCCTACCTCTGCTTTTGTTATGTTTTGGTCTAGCGCCTCACTTTGCTCGCTGCTTAGCTTGGGTAGGTCAAGTTTCTCGAGAAGGCTCGCCCCTCCGTCCGCCTTTAGTGCTGTGTCTGCGGTGTATAGGTCTTTGTAAAACCTCCTGAAGGTTTCGAGGATTTGTTTGTTCCCTGTGTGCGTTATGTTGTCTGTGTCGGTGATTGCTGCAACTGAGTGCTGTCTCTGTTTGGCTTTTAGGTACCCTGCGAGTGCCCTACCTGCTTTGTTGGCTGAGCATAAGTTTATGGATTTGTATTTGTTTATCCATGTTGTGGCTCTTTCGCTTAATAATCTGTTGAGTTCGTACTTTTTCTTCATTAGTGCTGTAAGTGTATTCTTGTCTTGTATGTTTGTGATGTGGTTGTTTTCTAGTTCCTTTATCTGTTCTTCCAGTTCTCCAATATTTTTGTTCCTCTTTTTGTTCATTCTTGCCTTAATGCTTTTGAGTTTCCCCCTCATTGTGGCCTTGAGTGCGTCCCACAGTGTCCCCTCCTCTGTATCTTTTGTGTCATTAAATAGGAGATATTCTTTGATTACCTCTTCTATCTCGACGGCATTGACGGGGTCCTCTAGTATGTCACTATTGAGACGCCAGCCCCTGCTCGGTAGGTCATTGTGTTTCCCGCTTATGGAGAGGGAGATGTGGGCATGGTCCGAGACTGATATTGGCCCTATCTCCGTTTTGTCCGTCAAGTGTGTGTGTGTGCTTGACATGAGGATATAGTCTATTCTACTGTACGAGTTGTGTGGTGCTGAGTAGAATGTGTATTCCCTGGCACTGGGGTGTTGTAGTCTCCATGGGTCTGCTAGTGCGAGCTTGGTGCATAGGTTTTTGAGTGTGTTCTGTTCTTGTGTGGCATGGCTGGGCCTGTGCGGGTGCCTATCTATGGCATTATCCATCGCCTGGTTCATGTCCCCTGCCGTTATCAGTAGTTCTCCCAGTGGGATCTTGCTGAGTTCGCTTTCTACCTCCTCCCAGAACTTTTTGTTTGTGGCATTCGGCCCGTAGATGTTTGCTATGTGCATTGTTTCTTCTCCTCTTTTGATGCGAGTGACTAGTCTCCTGCCTTCCGTATCTGCTACACTGCCCAGAATCTTGAATTTCCCTTTATTGCTTATAATGGTGATCACCCCTCCTTTTTTGTTGACTGCTGGTGAGCACGCCATCTCGCTTATCCAGTTTGCCTTAAGTTTGTTTGCATCCTCTGTGGTCACTCTAGTTTCTTGGAGTACGTATACATCAGCTTTGAGCCTGTTCAGGTAGTCTAATGTTTTACGTCGCTTGACGGGATGGTTGAGGCCTTTGACGTTAAGTGACACAATCTTGATGTCAGTTGTTATCTGCGCTAGGCCTTGAGTGTTGTGAGTGGTCATGGTGTCCCCGTTGGGTAGCTGTTCTCTGGGTTGTGACCTATGTTTGATTTCTGCAGTCGGTGTGGACCTGCCTCTCGCCAGTCTTTGGGCCCCCCCCCGGGGTCTGGATTGGGATAGGGAAGTGTGTGTAAGTAGGAGAAAAAGAAGTAAGAAAGAAAAAAAGAGTTGATAGCCCCACCAAGCTATGATTGTCCGCGCTACACGGCCTCCCTCCTGCCCTCTCCCCTCCCTCCTCCCCCCTGTCAAAGTACTGTAAACGTGCGACAGCAACGGTTCTCCGCCCTCCGCCCCCCCGGGTACATTAGATCTTCCCCCCGCACCCTTCCGTGCTATGCGTTGATAAAAGGATATCTTGCCGATCCCTGATTCCAGGGCCGGCTCAATGTTCAGAGGGTTCTTGTGTTCTTGGCTGGATCTCTTGCATCCTCCGTATCGTATTCCCTGAGGTGTCTATCTTTTATCATAATTCTTTAGTTCTTATGTCCAGTTATCATGAGGTAGGTGTGTCCTTCCAGTTGAGGTAGCAATGTTCATTTGAGGTAAGTGTCTGATCGTTCCCGTCTCTTGACAGTGTCTTTCAACCGCGACCTGCAGTTCCTTTTTCCCCTGTCTCCGAGCCGTCTGATGAGGCTCTTCTCTTTGCCGTTCCCGGGCTTTTTTGTTCCATCTCTTCTTGGTCTGGCTCCTGAAGGTATCTGCGTAGCTCTGCTGGATCTTCGAACAGTTGAGTGCCTTTCCTGTCTGTTATCTTCATTCTTGCCGGTCCAACAAAGCTGCATGTTATCCTGGCCCTCTTCATCGCTTCTCTTAGTGCCAGGAACGCCTTCCTTGTTTCTACTGTGCTTTTAGAGAAGTCTTGGGTGATGATTATCTTCTTGCCCTTCCAGTTGAGGGGTTGACCCTTACGTGCAAAGGCAAAGATGGCGTCTGTGTGGTTAGCTCTCAGTGGTTTGCAGATGATAGTTCTCGGGCCTTTCATGTGCAGCTGTCTTGTGGCAGCCACTCTGTACGCTTTGTCAATTTCGAATGTTCTTTCGAAGTTTAGCCCAGTCAGCTTGGGTATCAAAGTTTCGAGTAATGCTGCGTATGAGCCTGCTGCTTCCTCCTCTTCTTCCGGTACACCTAGGATTCTGATGTTCCCTTTCCTGTTTTTGTCTTCTTGTTCCGCTAGCGTTCTTTGCAAGTCGCTGGAAATCTTGGATATGTAGCGAACATCTTTTTCCATGGTTCCTGATTTGTCTTCTATTTCGCTGATTCTTCTTTCCGTTTCGCCTACTCTGCTCACTATTTTACTCTGGTCTGCACGTATGGCTGTGAGCTCTAGTTGGACGTTGTCCATGGAGATCTTTGTGGCTTTTGCCAGGTCGTTGGCTTCGGTTATTTTCTTTAGGAGCAGGTCCATCGCTGTCTCCGTGTTCTGTAGTGTCTTCAGTTTGATTGGCGAGTCTAGATCTTTTCTAATCTTTTTGATGTCGCTGGTCGTCATCCCGCCCAAACCTCTTCTTTCTTGATGCGCGGACAGCCTTCCCTTCTTTTGCTGGTCTACTTGTTGCGCGCCTTGTGATGGGCTGGATTTAGCGTAGGTCGTGACTTTCTCTATCTTTGCTGTGCTCCCAAACGTGAACCTGTTGGGCCACCTTATTGTCCTTGTTCTAGTTCTCCCTGACGCCAGGGCTACTGTCACGTTGTTGCTGCCACCCCTTCTGCTTCACTCCGGCCTCCACTTGCGTTTCTGCCCCACCCCGTTTCCCGTTGTTCTTTCTCGTGGTGCTGGTAAACTCTGGTGTGGGTTGTTAGGCCTGGCTTCCCTTCCCAGGGCTTCCCTGGTGCTTGCCTCGTTCTTCCCGTTCTGCACCTTCCGCCCGCCCCTCTTGCAGCTTGCGGCCCTAGACCCTTTTCAGCCTTAACTCTCGCTGTGCCTGACTGAAGCCGGGTCCCCTTTCCTTTTTTTGTTTGTTCCCCCTGCTACTGGTGGGGCCGCCGTCTGTCTCGGGTGGTTGGATTCTTTGCTTGTCAGCCGGCGGCTGCCTCTTCTATGATGGCTGCCCGTGATGGCTTCCCGTTCTCCCATGCCAAGATGGCCGCCGTTGTTCTCCTATCGCTTGTGCCGCCCCTAGCGTCGTGCCTTCCTGTGTGGCTATTCCGTTCTCGGGTGCCGGCTTCCAATGAGTGCTGGCCTTTCGTCGCACCGCGCCCCAGTTGATGCTTTTGTGATTGTGTGGCTTGCCCCCTCCTAAGATGGCCGCCGTTCGTTTGTTGTCGTCGTTTCCGCTGTGTTGCCTCGCTTAGTTATTGCTTAGCGCGGCGGCTTGTGATGTCTGTGCTGGAGGTATTTGCAGGGGGGCCGGTGCTTGTTTTTCCTGGCTCCGCTTGGCTTGGTTCCTAACACTTCGTTTTAGTGCGTGCGATAGGTGCCTGGTTAAGCTTGGCTTCTGCCCCACCTAAGATGGCCGCCGTTGTTTTGGTAAGCCGTTTACGCTAAGGGCCGCGGTTTTGTAATTGCGAGCGGCTTACTTGCTGAAGTTGTTCCCTGGACGGTGCTCGTGGGAGATCTGTCGCCTCGCTCCACCTTGCCTGGTTGCCCGGCTCTCTTGGCTACTCCCTCTCCGTTCCGGTGCGCGCAAAGGGTGTTTGTTGCGCTCTGGTACGGCTACACCACTCCTTCTCCTCACTGTTTGGCGGCTTGTATTTCAGCCCGATTGTGGATCCGCCGGCGAGCCTCGTTGCGCTCCGTGTTCTTCCCTCCTGGCAGCCCTCTGCTGTTTTGCTTTAGCAGTAAAGACGCCCAAGATGGCCGCCCTTTATGGCTTGTTTCTTTGCCTTCTCAGCCTTTATTCTTTCCGTTTCGTCCTGGTCTGACCCTCACACGAGTTGTGTTCTTCCCTGCGGGGTACAGCACCTCGCGTTCCAGCGTTGACTCCGACTCAAGCCTGGTGCTGTTCTCCGGTGTCGCTGTAGTTGCTTGTGATGTCGCTGAGTTTTATGGCCCCGCCATCTTGGACTGCTTCTTCGTTTCTCCTGTCTTGGGGGAGTCTTGGCTTATTCTGCTTCCCCCCCTCGGTGTACCGCTCGCACTGGCTGCCTCCTTTGCTGCTCCGTGTGTTCCTACACACCTCCTGCCGCTTTGTGCGGGAGTCCGATGCGTTTCGCCGTTCTCTCGCTGCTTTTTACCCCCGGGGTCGCGGAGCTCTCGAACTTAGGCAACCGCCTGCGTTGCCATCCAAGCCACGCCCCCCCAGGGGTGATCCCTTTCTTCTCTGTAAGTCGTGCTTTGTTCTCTGCTGCTTTAAAAGATATGTTCATTCCACACCAGAGAAATTACTTAAATTTTAAATGTATTTTTAGCAACAACTTTGCATATGTATGTATGCACCCCGCCACGTTGCTTTTCATTATTTGTGTACAGAAGAGTAATTGTGATCTGATTTATTATATGCACTGCTAGCTCGATCCTGTGTAAAGTGGCTCCTCTCTGAAGAACACTTCATCCTTCTCCCGTGGCTGCTCACCAATAAATATACTGTTGGCATCGAGCGTGTGCATTTTGTTGCGTTGTGGTGTTATAGTGTATTGCTACCAAAGAACTGTGGGAGAACAGTGCAAATGATGACAATATAGACTTTGGACTTCAGATAAATTGTGTGAAATTTTAATTGACCACTGAAGTCGGTTTAATACTGGAAACAACACAATGAAGACTGCCCTGCACTGGAAGTGACGACTGGAGCGTGTGTTCTCTCCACTCAAGCTCGCTGATGTCAGTGCCTTTTTTCTACATCTTTATATGCGGGTCCGGAACAAGTTTCTAACTTTTTTTCTCGCAGTTGACTGTTTTTGTCTATAAAAAAAAAAAATCCTTTGTGCAAAGGAGAATGTACTCCCCTACATCGGTAGGGTTTAAGTCTTGTGGGTACTGTCGCAAACAAACGTCTATGGCAGATCCCCATGAGGTGTGCCTCTGGTGTTTGGGGTTGGGCTATGACACCAAGTCATACGAGGAGTGTGCCTTGATAAACCCGAAACCAATCCGGGAATACAAAGCCAAGCTATACATCGCCAAACACCTCAGGATGTTGCGTAAGGTACTCTCCTAATTGAAGTCAAAGACACAGACCCTTTCTTGCTCGTGGGGCCAGTTCCCCAACAGATTGCGGTCCAAGTCTTCATGTAAGTCAAAATCCAAAAGTGTAGTGTAGTTCCTATATTCCCAATAGGCTCTGCACATTGGAATAGTATATCCTATAGTTTAGACCTAGGACTGAGGTCGACTAGGTCTCTATCGAATATACTAAACTTAATAGTGAGTGCCAGCTAGCTCCGAGGTCATTAGAAACTTTCTCGAATACACAAGAAGGGATTAGTTTCTGACAACCGCATAAACATGACAACTTTGTTTCCCCAAGAATAAACGCATCTTCAGAGTCGTGGAAACAATAGATAAAATATTTCACTCAGTCAATCGTGCATGCTTTGTTTCAACAGAGGTGAAGAGAAATAGAGAGGCGGGCGTTTTCATTAAAAGGATTTATTGAACAGTCTTCTTTCTCATGCAAGTAAAGTGAACTGCTACAATCATAATGCAGGCTGCAAAGTATAATGCTTACAGCGAGAACAATATTATAAAATAATACTGTAAAAGCATTGTATGGTTTCTAAACCATATAGAAATACATACATAAATAACAATGGCTAAAAGTGCTCAACTGGTGCTTCTAAAATACGCCTACCCCAATCTACCTAACCTAAGTCTAGTACGAGGGAAGAAGTAAGTGTGGTGTAGCATAAGTTTTAGTTTTCTTTGCCAAGAATCTATCCAAGATTTCTCTTAGGGTCTAATCAGCTCCATACCTTAGTTTAGAATGAAGGAGGTCTGATATCTCTGTCTCGGACTCGATTTCCCAACACCCCGCGAGGGGAGCTTGGAAACACTGGAGCTGGATTCTCAGCGAGAGAAATGCAGCCTCTCGATCAGTGCGTCAGCTGGAGGGTCGGCTTCCTTCGACACTTGCTGTAGCAAGCAGCGTTGGGCAAGTAGGTAGTCGAGCTGCTCCGAAGCACCGTTTCTTTGCTAGAGCAAGTGAAGGTATATTTATACCTTGAAGGTGTCTAATTTGACGTAAAGTCGGGCATAATAACATCAGTAAAGAACCCCAAGGGAATAGTAGTTCTTTATAAACTTCATGAGTTCTTGGACAAATCAATATTCAAGCAAGGGAAGGTCCCTGACTGCTTTTCCAAGAAATCGTTGTGACGTTTTGGTACGGGTGGAAGTTGCCATGCCTGTATTTGGACTGCATGTGCTATGTCTAAATATGGGTATGATTTTTATGCCTATATTAGGGCAATGTGAATTGAACCTATGTAAGGGCATGAATCGGGGGAAAATTAGCTTGGATCCTAAAATGCCATACAACAAAAGGAAACACAAGATGTCAAAGCAAGTCTTGTCTCATCCTCACCATATGAGAAGTCATGAGTGCGTCAGGGTGCCCCAAAGTCTCGTTCCCTGTCCTCGACCCGGGAGCCAATTCCACTGCTTATTCCAGTGCACCCCGATTTCCCGGGTACATCTACAATGCCACTATAGATTGAAGCATTATCGCTTGGGGCCAGATGTAGGTAAAAACCAAATTGCGAGTTCTTAATCGCGATTTTTACCAAATCGCTATTAAGAACGCGCAAACTTTGATGTGATAAAAATTCCCTAAAAGTTAGCGAGTCGACAATAATTGCTAAATCCATACCAAATCTGTATTACCGAATCGGTATTTGTGAAATCACAATTTTAAAAAATCGCAAATTAGCAAATCTGCTATTCTGGTACACCCTGATGACATCACAACCAGGAAGTTGCCTGACACATGCTGTTTCACTGAGCCTGAAGCTGTGGGAGAGGCAGGGAGCAGGACCACACACCCAGGAAATGCACTGTAATTAACAAGCAGACACCAAATACAAGTATGGTCACACACGAGAAGGGAAAGGAGCCCGCCGAGAGGAAGAGGAAACACAAATTCAGCGAGAAGGAGTTGGAGGTTTTAATGGAGGAGGTGGTAAAGACTCACAACCAGTTGTTTGGGAAGAAATCTCTGCATGTTCCTTAATCGCAGAAACATAAGATGGATAGAAATACAAGGAAAAATTAATGCCATTGGTGTCACCCAGCGCTCCATTGACGAGCTGAAGAAGCGCTGGTATGACGTCCGCTCCCGTGACAAGGAGAGGGTGGCTGACAGGCTCAAACAAGCTAATCAGACAGGTTGCGGAACATCCACTGCGCCAAGAACAACACTCTTGGAAGAATTGGTGGAGACCACCCTGCAGCCTGAGACCATCATTGGCATTGGAGCCAGCTCAGCCAGAGAAAACAACAGACAAGGTAAGATGCATGCACAGCATGGTGTGCCCCCCTCCCATTTCGAATGAGCAAGTATGAATTTCACTCCAGTCCATAATTTGCTAACAACCAGCAATGCATCTTGGGAGATGTAGTCCTAATTAACACATAGCATACCAGTGAGTCAACTGAACCCAAGTGCATGTGACCCACATCAGTAAATAAGCAAGCTTGAGACTGTTAGTTTGAATGGCATTCATGTAATTTAATGAAACACAAATGCTGCAAGGCAAGTCAGTAAATTGACATTCTGTACCCACAGACAAACAAACACCCCAGACTGCTGCAAGGGAGTCAGAAGAGGCCCCTAGGGGACACGACAATCAGGAGGAACAGACCCTCTCACCCACAGATGTCCCATCACCCAGACCCAAGAGGTACACAGTGGGTAGCCTTCAGGAGATGGAAGGGTCAGAGGAGGAGAGCACGAGAACCCCATCGACCATGCAGGAAGAGGCAGAAGAGATTTCAGAGACACAGTCTCCCATGGAGCGTTGCCACACAAGTGCTCGACGATGCAGACCAAGGGCACACAGTCCAGATGCACAGGGTCAAGATTCCAGTGTATTTGCAGGTCTGGAGGGAAACATGTTGAAGGTGCAGCGGCTGCAAGGGAAGACAATGCGGTCAATGGAATGTCAGATGGTGGCCATGAACAAACACATGAGGGACATGAAGGAGGGCATAAATGGTCTGAACAGCACCGTTGCACAGGGCATGTGGGACATGGCTGAGGCTGTGAGGCTGTTGTGCAGCAAAATGGACATTGAGCGTGGGGCAAGGCGCAGGTACAAACAGCGCATGGAAGGGTACACAAAGGCGGTGAACCGCCTATGCAATGTCACCTCTGTCCTTAGCAGACGCTCAGTGGCCATGCAGTTGGAAATGGCCCACTGCAGCCAGGATGTCGCTAGGGGGTTGGTTACTGTCACCACTGCGTTAGAAGTGCTCCAGACAACACACATCGCTGCCACAGGGTCTTGGGATGGTGGTGAAAGTGAGGAGGTAACAAGCGGCAGCAGCATCACTCCACCAATTGCAGAGTCCAGGAGGTGCAGTGCATGGCAAGGTCCAGCCGCAGGACAGTCCTCTAGGGAGGGCAGTGTGCAAAGTGAGCGGAGCAGGGCTGTGCATGGCCGCAGGAAATGAAACCGTGTTTCAGCTGACATTGGGAGATGGGTGAAGTAACCCAGATAATGAACTGATAAGGGATGACAATGCGCATGCAGTGTATCAATGCCATGCTGGGATTGTTGAGGCACTGAGACGCCAATATGGTGCGGCGGTGTGCATTCCTATTGCTTGATGTAAGGTCAATAAAACACCGTAACACAATTGCAATTACTCGCTTTGTCTCATTATTTGCTCAGAAATTGTTCTGTGTGATCTCTGCCCGTCTGTCTCCCCCATCTGGCGCTGCTACGACACCTCCTGCGCGGTGCAGTGGCTGTGGACATTCCTCATCCTCATCCTCTGAGTCCGTGTGTTCCACGGGTGTTCCCTTTTTATTGGCCAGGTTATGAAGCATGGCACATGTTGCTATTATTTTGGAGCAGATCAGAGAGCGGTACTGCAGTGCACCTCCACTTTTGTGGAGGCAGCGGAACCTGATTTTCAGGAGTCCAAATATACGCTCCACCACATTCAGTGTTGCTTTATGGGCCATATTAAATCTCCTCTCACTTGGGGTAGATGGGTTGAGGTATGAAGTCAGGATCAATGCCTGCACCGCATATGCGCTATCACCTAAGTGGTAAAGGAAGAAACATTCACAGTCAACAACAAATACATCCAAGGTATACATCAGGTTGTGTCACATTGATTTACCTAGCAGGTATCCTTCTCCAAATTCACCCCCTGCCAGACATGTATAGATCCCACTATTCCTGAAAATGTTGGAGTCATGCGTGCTCCCTGGCAATATTGCTACAATATCGGTGATGATGTGAGACGCATCACAAATGACCTGTATCTGGGTCATTTGCGATCGCAAACGTGGAAATTCTGTGAATTTCTGCGTTTGCTTTAGCAATTTGTCTACCTACATCTGGCCCTCTTTTTGAAAATGTTCACTTTGACGTCTAGTTCAAAAACTATTGGACGTTGGATTTTGGGGAACCTATTAGTTTAAATCAGGAAAAAATAAATGCACAAAAATATAAATCCATCATTGATATCCGAGTATTCCACTATAATCACCCAATCCAGATACCTCCATACCCACCGGACGCCATGGAGCCCCAACAAAATGTTTATTTTGGGGCTTTTAAAGTCTGTCTCCTTTTGGCTTTGCTAGTCCTTTAGAGACACCTTATTGCACTCCCGCTACTTCACTGAGTGTAGCACCGCAAGACCTTTTAGGCAAACAATCCGGTGGAGCGAAGGAAAGATTTGGAAATACTATGAACATAAGCAACGGTACATCTGGGCATCTTTGCAGGCCCACCTCAAGAACCAATAGACGGGATATACTCCTTGCTGCTGGAATTATAAACAGAGTAGCGACAAAAACAATATCATGGAGTTGGCTAAAACCTGACAATTCATCACAACATACCTGGTGGTCATAGGTGTGTTGTGTGACAATGTGATGACTGTGTGATTGTAGCACTCTTTTAGTAAAGAAATGTCTTTGCACCTGAATAGGCCTGGTCTGCCTTACACAATGATGTCTCCACCTCCTGCCAGGAAGCTGGACCAGAGAGGACAGAACTGGTTTGGACTAAGCACAGAGAGACTCAGCCACAAGAGAACATAGGAAAAGGCTGTATAAATATTGGGGCACAGACCCCAGATCTTTAGAAGTCTATTGGACTCAGAAACCTTCCAAGAAGAAGAGCTGGGGAAGCTGTGAGGAGGAACTACCACTTTCCTGTGTGCTTTGCTGTGTTGGCCTGCAGTAGCTGCTTCTGTCTTGGGCAGAGAAAGGACAGGACTGAACATTCTGCAACTTCTTTGTTTGACTTTCTCCAAGGGCTTGAGGTAGAGCTTGCCCCCTGTTCAAGAAATCTTAGGAACAGCAAAGACTTCAAGTTCTTCTGCTACCAGCACTGGGAACTATGTGTTTTGTGCTGCAACAGAAGAAAAAGCAACCCGACGCTGTCACCGATGCCACTGCCAGTTCTATCTCATGTAGGCAACGCAGAGGGCACTGTCGCACTTCGCACCGCAACCCTGGTCTCACCAAAGACGTCGCCACCGAGCCGCTGCTTGCACCCTGACCTGTTGTCACTGCACTTCCCTCCACTTCGCTTCATGCCGCCGCTCTGGTATCTCTGACGACACTCGACGCCGACTGCGACTCCGCTGCTTGCACCATGGTTCGAGGGCACATCTGGTAAGTTACCCGACGCACCATCCTCATCCTGCACCGCAGCCTTGGCCTACCGACGCCAGCATCATCGACTCAGTTCGTCAACCGAAGACTGCTCTTGCAACCAAGACTCCGCTGCTTGCAACGTGATCTGTCAGCACCGCTTCACTTATCATCGCAGCCCTGGTCTCACCGACATCGCTGGACGACTGTCACTGAACCGCTGCCTGGACCACAAACTGAGGGCACCGCATGCCACACCACTGCACTTCGCACTGCAGCCCCGATGCCTGCTGACGCTGGAGCTCCCACCTTTAACTGCGAGGACTCCGACTTACAACTCATGTTACTTCAAGGACCCGACGACTCCTACCCCGACCGCCAGAACCGACGCCTGCCGATGCCGGCTCTTCAGAGCTCAACAAGAGGTTGCCAGCGCCCTACATTTCTAAAGGTACTGTTTTTGTGGGTCTCCTCAACAATGTAGCTAGCCTGCGATGCCGCGGTTTGCCAGAACTGTTTGGAGTTGTTGTTCACGACACCCTGTAGCCCCCGACGGAGCTGTATTTTTGGTCTATGTTTGATTATTGCTCTTTCTGAGAACTGTATGGTGGATTTGTATTGTTTTGGTCTTGTTTGCACAGATACAATATTTGCTATTTTTCTGAAGCTTCTGTGGTGTCCATTTGTAGTGTTTTCACTGTATTTTTTTTCTAAATCTGTTTATTAGCAGGGTAATCAGAGTAGTTGTACAGTATCCATAGCACAGGTCACATTCAGAATCAAGTGAGCTCTAGCGGGCTTAGTAATAGTGGGAACATTATACATTTTAACTTTTGTTGTGTTTTCAAGCAGGTAGACAACCCCTGAAGAAGTACAGAAATCCCTCCCGCCACCCACAGAAAAGGTCCCACCCTATACACTCCTATTGTACGTATATAAACAGTAGTTAGTAGCAGATCGCACCCAGCAAGTAGATCCATTTCAATATGCATTATTACACAATCAGTCAGTGGTATATGCAATAGTATCACGGGGTATCCTGCATCATAATCTAGTGCAAACATGGTTATGCACGGCACACGGAAGTCCATCAACAGCAATACATAGTACAAATTACGGTACTGAAATATCAGACTCCTGTCTCAAACCTCCCTAGTATAGTAAACCAGTCTAATGCGATCGGTGTTTTCCTGAGGCCTCTGCGTTCTTCACGCTGTAGCGCCTCACCTTCCGCTTTGCCCCAGCGTATCATTTCCGTTTTCCATAATTCGGGGTCAGGTGGTTTGGGAGACTTCCACCTCATTGTGATAGCACGTTTCGCCAGTAACATGGCTATATCAGCAAAACGTGTTGCTACGCTTCTCCTACGCGCTGCTGGACCCAACCCTAGAAGTGTGTATTCCAGTGTGAGCATCTGTGTCAACGCACCTGCGTCCGTAAGCGAGTCATTAATAGTAGTCCAGAAATAACCCAGTTTGGGGCAGCTCCACAACATATGTGTCAAGGATGCATCATCTATAGCGCATCTGGGGCAGGTGTCGGTGACAGTGGGGAACATTGCATCTAAACGGTGTGGTGTTAGGTATGCTCTATGCAGGACCATTAGTTGGATGAACTTAAATTTGGGGTTCCTAGCTACTTTTCTAGGAAATTGCAGGATCCGCTCCCATTCCTTGTCTCGTAATGGCCTCCCTATATCGCCTTCCCACTTGGTTCGTAGAGGAGACAGTGAAACCGCCAGTCCCGTTCTGATGCTAGCAGTGAGCCATCTTGTCAGATGACTTCCCGTTCCCATGAGGTATTGCATCGTCAGTAAGGGGTTCGCGGGCGGTTCCACTCCCCCAGGCGCCCATTTCCCCAGTACATAGCGGCGGACGTCAGCATGCATAAGGAATGATCCCCCAGGTATACCATTCAGAAAAGGGGGGGGTGATGAACAGAGTGTCTGAATTAAGCAGACAACTCTTACCCAGTCCAAAGATCAGGGCTTGATCCATCACCGTTATTTATCTCACTGCCCCATCCCAGCTCAGAACCTGGCTATATGCAAATTAGTCTGTCCCTGTCCCAGTGCATCATGGGAACAGGGCAGACCAAACTACCAAGCCAATTCTTCACCAGAAAGGAGACAAGCTACCGGGGACCGGTTTCTGGCATTTCAGCCTCTTCGGCCCGGCTTGCTTAAATCCTGATGGAGCAGTGAGAAAGGGACTCATGTCTGAGTATACCCTGCCACACCTATAGTGGCCAAAAACGATTCAGAAAAGGGGGTGGTGATGAACAGAGTGTCTGAATTAAGCAGACAACTCTTACCCAGTCCAAAGATCAGGGCTTGATCCATCACCGTTATTTATCTCACTGCCCCATCCCAGCACCTGGCTATATGCAAATTAGTCTGTCCCTGTCCCAGTGCATCATGGGAACAGGGCAGACCAAACTACCAAGCCAATTCTTCACCAGAAAGGAGACAAGCTACCGGGGACCGGTTTCTGGCATTTCAGCCTCTTCGGCCCGGCTTGCTTGAATCCTGATGGAGCAGTGAGAAAGGGACTCATGTCTGAGTATACCCTGCCACACCTATAGTGGCCAAAAACGATTCAGAAAAGGGGGTGGTGATGAACAGAGTGTCTGAATTAAGCAGACAACTCTTACCCAGTCCAAAGATCAGGGCTTGATCCATCACCGTTATTTATCTCACTGCCCCATCCCAGCTCAGAACCTGGCTATATGCAAATTAGTCTGTCCCTGTCCCAGTGCATCATGGGAACAGGGCAGACCAAACTACCAAGCCAATTCTTCACCAGAAAGGAGACAAGCTACCGGGGACCGGTTTCTGGCATTTCAGCCTCTTCGGCCCGGCTTGCTTGAATCCTGATGGAGCAGTGAGAAAGGGACTCATGTCTGAGTATACCCTGCCACACCTATAGTGGCCAAAAACGATTCAGAAAAGGGGGTGGTGATGAACAGAGTGTCTGAATTAAGCAGACAACTCTTACCCAGTCCAAAGATCAGGGCTTGATCCATCACCGTTATTTATCTCACTGCCCATCCCAGCTCAGAACCTGGCTATATGCAAATTAGTCTGTCCCTGTCCCAGTGCATCATGGGAACAGGGCAGACCAAACTACCAAGCCAATTCTTCACCAGAAAGGAGACAAGCTACCGGGGACCGGTTTCTGGCATTTCAGCCTCTTCGGCCCGGCTTGCTTGAATCCTGATGGAGCAGTGAGAAAGGGACTCATGTCTGAGTATACCCTGCCACACCTATAGTGGCCAAAAACGATTCATAAAAGGGGGTGGTGATGAACAGAGTGTCTGAATTAAGCAGACAACTCTTACCCAGTCCAAAGATCAGGGCTTGATCCATCACCGTTATTTATCTCACTGCCCCATCCCAGCTCAGAACCTGGCTATATGCAAATTAGTCTGTCCCTGTCCCAGTGCATCATGGGAACAGGGCAGACCAAACTACCAAGCCAATTCTTCACCAGAAAGGAGACAAGCTACCGGGGACCGGTTTCTGGCATTTCAGCCTCTTCGGCCCGGCTTGCTTGAATCCTGATGGAGCAGTGAGAAAGGGACTCATGTCTGAGTATACCCTGCCACACCTATAGTGGCCAAAAACGATTCAGAATAGGGGGTGGTGATGAACAGAGTGTCTGAATTAAGCAGACAACTCTTACCCAGTCCAAAGATCAGGGCTTGATCCATCACCGTTATTTATCTCACTGCCCCATCCCAGCTCAGAACCTGGCTATATGCAAATTAGTCTGTCCCTGTCCCAGTGCATCATGGGAACAGGGCAGACCAAACTACCAAGCCAATTCTTCACCAGAAAGGAGACAAGCTACCGGGGACCGGTTTCTGGCATTTCAGCCTCTTCGGCCCGGCTTGCTTGAATCCTGATGGAGCAGTGAGAAAGGGACTCATGTCTGAGTATACCCTGCCACACCTATAGTGGCCAAAAACGATTCAGAAAAGGGGGTGGTGATGAACAGAGTGTCTGAATTAAGCAGACAACTCTTACCCAGTCCAAAGATCAGGGCTTGATCCATCACCGTTATTTATCTCACTGCCCCATCCCAGCTCAGAACCTGGCTATATGCAAATTAGTCTGTCCCTGTCCCAGTGCATCATGGGAACAGGGCAGACCAAACTACCAAGCCAATTCTTCACCAGAAAGGAGACAAGCTACCGGGGACCGGTTTCTGGCATTTCAGCCTCTTCGGCCCGGCTTGCTTGAATCCTGATGGAGCAGTGAGAAAGGGACTCATGTCTGAGTATACCCTGCCACACCTATAGTGGCCAAAAACGATTCAGAAAAGGGGGTGGTGATGAACAGAGTGTCTGAATTAAGCAGACAACTCTTACCCAGTCCAAAGATCAGGGCTTGATCCATCACCGTTATTTATCTCACTGCCCCATCCCAGCTCAGAACCTGGCTATATGCAAATTAGTCTGTCCCTGTCCCAGTGCATCATGGGAACAGGGCAGACCAAACTACCAAGCCAATTCTTCACCAGAAAGGAGACAAGCTACCGGGGACCGGTTTCTGGCATTTCAGCCTCTTCGGCCCGGCTTGCTTGAATCCTGATGGAGCAGTGAGAAAGGGACTCATGTCAGAGTATACCCTGCCACACCTATAGTGGCCAAAAACGATTCAGAAAAGGGGGTGGTGATGAACAGAGTGTCTGAATTAAGCAGACAACTCTTACCCAGTCCAAAGATCAGGGCTTGATCCATCACCGTTATTTATCTCACTGCCCCATCCCAGCTCAGAACCTGGCTATATGCAAATTAGTCTGTCCCTGTCCCAGTGCATCATGGGAACAGGGCAGACCAAACTACCAAGCCAATTCTTCACCAGAAAGGAGACAAGCTACCGGGGACCGGTTTCTGGCATTTCAGCCTCTTCGGCCCGGCTTGCTTGAATCCTGATGGAGCAGTGAGAAAGGGACTCATGTCTGAGTATACCCTGCCACACCTATAGTGGCCAAAAACGATTCAGAAAAGGGGGGTGGTGATGAACAGAGTGTCTGAATTAAGCAGACAACTCTTACCCAGTCCAAAGATCAGGGCTTGATCCATCACCGTTATTTATCTCACTGCCCCATCCCAGCTCAGAACCTGGCTATATGCAAATTAGTCTGTCCCTGTCCCAGTGCATCATGGGAACAGGGCAGACCAAACTACCAAGCCAATTCTTCACCAGAAAGGAGACAAGCTACTGGGGACCGGTTTCTGGCATTTCAGCCTCTTCGGCCCGGCTTGCTTGAATCCTGATGGAGCAGTGAGAAAGGGACTCATGTCTGAGTATACCCTGCCACACCTATAGTGGCCAAAAACGATTCAGAAAAGGGGGTGGTGATGAACAGAGTGTCTGAATTAAGCAGACAACTCTTACCCAGTCCAAAGATCAGGGCTTGATCCATCACCGTTATTTATCTCACTGCCCCATCCCAGCTCAGAACCTGGCTATAGGCAAATTAGTCTGTCCCTGTCCCAGTGCATCATGGGAACAGGGCAGACCAAACTACCAAGCCAATTCTTCACCAGAAAGGAGACAAGCTACCGGGGACCGGTTTCTGGCATTTCAGCCTCTTCGGCCCGGCTTGCTTGAATTAATTCAGGGACTCTGTCCATCACCACACCTTGTTGTAAATAATTTTGTCCACCCTAAGCGTGGAAGGGTATACTCAGATGTGAGTCCCTTGCTCATTGCACCATCAGGATTCAAGCAAGCCGGGCCGAAGACGGCTGAAATGCCAGAAACCGGTCCCCGGAAGCTTGTTTCCTTCCCAGTGTAAGAATTGGCTTTTGTAGTCTGGTCTGCCCTGTTCCCATGATGCACTGGGCCAGGGACAGACTAATTTGCATACAGCCAGGTTCTGAAACTGGGATGGTGCAATGAGCTAAAAAACGGTGTTGGATCTAGCCCTGATCTCTTGACTGGGTGAGAGTATTCTGCTTAATTCAGAGACTCTGTCCATCACCACCCCTTGTTGTAAATAATTTTGTCCACCCTAAGTGTGGAAGGGTATACTCAGATGTGAGTCCCTTGCTGATTGCACCATCAGGATTCAAGCAAGCCGGGCCGAAGACGGCTGAAATGCCAGAAACCGGTCCCCGGAAGCTTGTTTCCTTCCCAGTGTAAGAATTGGCTTTTGTAGTCTGGTCTGCCCTGTTCCCATGATGCACTGGGACAGGGACAGACTAATTTGCATACAGCCAGGTTCTGAAACTGGGATGGTGCAATGAGCTAAAAAACGGTGTTGGATCTAGCCCTGATCTCTTGACTGGGTGAGAGTATTCTGCTTAATTCAGAGACTCTGTCCATCACCACCCCTTGTTGTAAATAATTTTGTCCACCCTAAGCGTGGAAGGGTATACTCAGATGTGAGTCCCTTGCTCATTGCACCATCAGGATTCAAGCAAGCCGGGCCGAAGACGGCTGAAATGCCAGAAACCGGTCCCCGGAAGCTTGTTTCCTTCCCAGTGTAAGAATTGGCTTTTGTAGTCTGGTCTGCCCTGTTCCCATGATGCACTGGGCCAGGGACAGACTAATTTGCATACAGCCAGGTTCTGAAACTGGGATGGTGCAATGAGCTAAAAAACGGTGTTGGATCTAGCCCTGATCTCTTGACTGGGTGAGAGTATTCTGCTTAATTCAGAGACTCTGTCCATCACCACCCCTTGTTGTAAATAATTTTGTCCACCCTAAGCGTGGAAGGGTATACTCAGATGTGAGTCCCTTGCTCATTGCACCATCAGGATTCAAGCAAGCCGGGCCGAAGACGGCTGAAATGCCAGAAACCGGTCCCCGGAAGCTTGTTTCCTTCCCAGTGTAAGAATTGGCTTTTGTAGTCTGGTCTGCCCTGTTCCCATGATGCACTGGGCCAGGGACAGACTAATTTGCATACAGCCAGGTTCTGAAACTGGGATGGTGCAATGAGCTAAAAAACGGTGTTGGATCTAGCCCTGATCTCTTGACTGGGTGAGAGTATTCTGCTTAATTCAAAGACTCTGTCCATCACCACCCCTTGTTGTAAATAATTTTGTCCACCCTAAGCGTGGAAGGGTATACTCAGATGTGAGTCCCTTGCTCATTGCACCATCAGGATTCAAACAAGCCGGGCCGAAGACGGCTGAAATGCCAGAAACCGGTCCCCGGAAGCTTGTTTCCTTCCCAGTGTAAGAATTGGCTTTTGTAGTCTGGTCTGCCCTGTTCCCATGATGCACTGGGCCAGGGACAGACTAATTTGCATACAGCCAGGTTCTGAAACTGGGATGGTGCAATGAGCTAAAAAACGGTGTTGGATCTAGCCCTGATCTCTTGACTGGGTGAGAGTATTCTGCTTAATTCAGAGACTCTGTCCATCACCACCCCTTGTTGTAAATAATTTTGTCCACCCTAAGCGTGGAAGGGTATACTCAGATGTGAGTCCCTTGCTCATTGCACCATCAGGATTCAAGCAAGCCGGGCCGAAGACGGCTGAAATGCCAGAAACCGGTCCCCGGAAGCTTGTTTCCTTCCCAGTGTAAGAATTGGCTTTTGTAGTCTGGTCTGCCCTGTTCCCATGATGCACTGGGCCAGGGACAGACTAATTTGCATACAGCCAGGTTCTGAAACTGGGATGGTGCAATGAGCTAAAAAACGGTGTTGGATCTAGCCCTGATCTCTTGACTTGGTGAGAGTATTCTGCTTAATTCAGAGACTCTGTCCATCACCACCCCTTGTTGTAAATAATTTTGTCCACCCTAAGCGTGGAAGGGTATACTCAGATGTGAGTCCCTTGCTCATTGCACCATCAGGATTCAAGCAAGCCGGGCCGAAGACGGCTGAAATGCCAGAAACCGGTCCCCGGAAGCTTGTTTCCTTCCCAGTGTAAGAATTGGCTTTTGTAGTCTGGTCTGCCCTGTTCCCATGATGCACTGGGCCAGGGACAGACTAATTTGCATACAGCCAGGTTCTGAAACTGGGATGGTGCAATGAGCTAAAAAACGGTGTTGGATCTAGCCCTGATCTCTTGACTGGGTGAGAGTATTCTGCTTAATTCAGAGACTCTGTCCATCACCACCCCTTGTTGTAAATAATTTTGTCCACCCTAAGCGTGGAAGGGTATACTCAGATGTGAGTCCCTTGCTCATTGCACCATCAGGATTCAAGCAAGCCGGGCCGAAGACGGCTGAAATGCCAGAAACCGGTCCCCGGAAGCTTGTTTCCTTCCCAGTGTAAGAATTGGCTTTTGTAGTCTGGTCTGCCCTGTTCCCATGATGCACTGGGCCAGGGACAGACTAATTTGCATACAGCCAGGTTCTGAAACTGGGATGGTGCAATGAGCTAAAAAACGGTGTTGGATCTAGCCCTGATCTCTTGACTGGGTGAGAGTATTCTGCTTAATTCAGAGACTCTGTCCATCACCACCCGTTGTTGTAAATAATTTTGTCCACCCTAAGCGTGGAAGGGTATACTCAGATGTGAGTCCCTTGCTCATTGCACCATCAGGATTCAAGCAAGCCGGGCCGAAGACGGCTGAAATGCCAGAAACCGGTCCCCGGAAGCTTGTTTCCTTCCCAGTGTAAGAATTGGCTTTTGTAGTCTGGTCTGCCCTGTTCCCATGATGCACTGGGCCAGGGACAGACTAATTTGCATACAGCCAGGTTCTGAAACTGGGATGGTGCAATGAGCTAAAAAACGGTGTTGGATCTAGCCCTGATCTCTTGACTGGGTGAGAGTATTCTGCTTAATTCAGAGACTCTGTCCATCACCACCCCTTGTTGTAAATAATTTTGTCCACCCTAAGCGTGGAAGGGTATACTCAGATGTGAGTCCCTTGCTCATTGCACCATCAGGATTCAAGCAAGCCGGGCCGAAGACGGCTGAAATGCCAGAAACCGGTCCCCGGAAGCTTGTTTCCTTCCCAGTGTAAGAATTGGCTTTTGTAGTCTGGTCTGCCCTGTTCCCATGATGCACTGGGCCAGGGACAGACTAATTTGCATACAGCCAGGTTCTGAAACTGGGATGGTGCAATGAGCTAAAAAACGGTGTTGGATCTAGCCCTGATCTCTTGACTGGGTGAGAGTATTCTGCTTAATTCAGAGACTCTGTCCATCACCACCCCTTGTTGTAAATAATTTTGTCCACCCTAAGCGTGGAAGGGTATACTCAGATGTGAGTCCCTTGCTCATTGCACCATCAGGATTCAAGCAAGCCGGGCCGAAGACGGCTGAAATGCCAGAAACCGGTCCCCGGAAGCTTGTTTCCTTCCCAGTGTAAGAATTGGCTTTTGTAGTCTGGTCTGCCCTGTTCCCACGATGCACTGGGCCAGGGACAGACTAATTTGCATACAGCCAGGTTCTGAAACTGGGATGGTGCAATGAGCTAAAAAACGGTGTTGGATCTAGCCCTGATCTCTTGACTGGGTGAGAGTATTCTGCTTAATTCAGAGACTCTGTCCATCACCACCCCTTGTTGTAAATAATTTTGTCCACCCTAAGCGTGGAAGGGTATACTCAGATGTGAGTCCCTTGCTCATTGCACCATCAGGATTCAAGCAAGCCGGGCCGAAGACGGCTGAAATGCCAGAAACCGGTCCCCGGAAGCTTGTTTCCTTCCCAGTGTAAGAATTGGCTTTTGTAGTCTGGTCTGCCCTGTTCCCATGATGCACTGGGCCAGGGACAGACTAATTTGCATACAGCCAGGTTCTGAAACTGGGATGGTGCAATGAGCTAAAAAACGGTGTTGGATCTAGCCTTGATCTCTTGACTGGGTGAGAGTATTCTGCTTAATTCAGAGACTCTGTCCATCACCACCCCTTGTTGTAAATAATTTTGTCCACCCTAAGCGTGGAAGGGTATACTCAGATGTGAGTCCCTTGCTCATTGCACCATCAGGATTCAAGCAAGCCGGGACGAAGACGGCTGAAATGCCAGAAACCGGTCCCCGGAAGCTTGTTTCCTTCCCAGTGTAAGAATTGGCTTTTGTAGTCTGGTCTGCCCTGTTCCCATGATGCACTGGGCCAGGGACAGACTAATTTGCATACAGCCAGGTTCTGAAACTGGGATGGTGCAATGAGCTAAAAAACGGTGTTGGATCTAGCCCTGATCTCTTGACTGGGTGAGAGTATTCTGCTTAATTCAGAGACTCTGTCCATCACCACCCCTTGTTGTAAATAATTTTGTCCACCCTAAGCGTGGAAGGGTATACTCAGATGTGAGTCCCTTGCTCATTGCACCATCAGGATTCAAGCAAGCCGGGCCGAAGACGGCTGAAATGCCAGAAACCGGTCCCCGGAAGCTTGTTTCCTTCCCAGTGTAAGAATTGGCTTTTGTAGTCTGGTCTGCCCTGTTCCCATGATGCACTGGGCCAGGGACAGACTAATTTGCATACAGCCAGGTTCTGAAACTGGGATGGTGCAATGAGCTAAAAAACGGTGTTGGATCTAGCCCTGATCTCTTGACTGGGTGAGAGTATTCTGCTTAATTCAGAGACTCTGTCCATCACCACCCCTTGTTGTAAATAATTTTGTCCACCCTAAGCGTGGAAGGGTATACTCAGATGTGAGTCCCTTGCTCATTGCACCATCAGGATTCAAGCAAGCCGGGCCGAAGACGGCTGAAATGCCAGAATCCGGTCCCCGGAAGCTTGTTTCCTTCCCAGTGTAAGAATTGGCTTTTGTAGTCTGGTCTGCCCTGTTCCCATGATGCACTGGGCCAGGGACAGACTAATTTGCATACAGCCAGGTTCTGAAACTGGGATGGTGCAATGAGCTAAAAAACGGTGTTGGATCTAGCCCTGATCTCTTGACTGGGTGAGAGTATTCTGCTTAATTCAGAGACTCTGTCCATCACCACCCCTTGTTGTAAATAATTTTGTCCACCCTAAGCGTGGAAGGGTATACTCAGATGTGAGTCCCTTGCTCATTGCACCATCAGGATTCAAGCAAGCCGGGCCGAAGACGGCTGAAATGCCAGAAACCGGTCCCCGGAAGCTTGTTTCCTTCCCAGTGTAAGAATTGGCTTTTGTAGTCTGGTCTGCCCTGTTCCCATGATGCACTGGGCCAGGGACAGACTAATTTGCATACAGCCAGGTTCTGAAACTGGGATGGTGCAATGAGCTAAAAAACGGTGTTGGATCTAGCCCTGATCTCTTGACTGGGTGAGAGTATTCTGCTTAATTCAGAGACTCTGTCCATCACCATGCGCAGTCCTGAAGTCTGTAAATGACAGCATCCGCCCGTCAGCAAAAAGGTCTCCTACGTGTGTCACACCTGCGTCGTGCCATGGCATCAGTTTTCGTGTCGTGAGCGGTCCCGACCCCAAGGGTATACCCAGTAGCGGAACCGTGGGGGCATAAGATGACAGCGGAGTCGTGTACCTCACCGCCTTCCGCCAGTATAGTATTGCAAGCCGGAGAAGCGGCGAGGCGACGCTCGACAGTTCCGATTGGGGAAGCAGTAGGGCATGGATCCTCCCCTTATTTCTATCGTCTTCCACCATGTCAATCTCATGGAGGTTTCTGCCAGCAAGCCAGTAGGCCAGCCATTGCAGTTGACATGCAAAGTTGTAGGCCCTGAAGTCCGCGACTCCCATACCTCCCGCGTTGGTTGTGAGCTGCAACTTAGCGAGGCCTATGCACCTCCGCCCCTGTCCCCATATGAGTTCCGTGAGGAGCATGTCCAGTGTTTTGAACGTCGTGGCAGGGATCAGGAACGGTAAATTTGTAAAGTAGTAAATGAGACGGGGAAGCATCACCATCTTGGAAATGGCGATCCTGCCGGCCACCGAGAGGGAGTGACAACCAGAATTGTATTTGAGACTTGAGTGTCCTCATAGCCCTTCCAAGGTTGCCGTCAATCATCATTTCGGCATCCCTGTAAACCTGTATCCCGAGGTAACGGAAGGTAGCATCCGCCATCTGAAACGCGTGTGGCGCAAAGGGTAGTGGCGCCGCCGAGTCTGCGGCGGCAAAGGTAAACCCGTAGGACTTAGGTTCGCTTATGGTGAGGCCAGATAACAATCTAAAGTCCTCAAATATAGAAGGGATAGGGTCTAGGTCGCCTCGTAAGTCATTCAGGTACAGGATAATATCATCGGCATAGGCGGATACTATATTTGCCGTCTCACCCCTCCTAATTCCACGGTGGGGGCCACAGTCCGGAGTTTACAGAGCAGTGGTTCGAGCGCTAGTATGAAGAGGAGCGGGGAGAGGGGGCAACCCTGCCTTGTACCCCTTGCTATATCTATGGGGCTTGAGATATGTATGGACGTGCGCACCCGAGCTGTAGGGTGTGTGTAGAGCAGTTTGACCCACGCTATATACTCCTGAGGGATACCGAACCTCGCGAACATGAAATCCCATCTGAGGGAAAAAGCCTGTTTCAGGTCCAATGAGATGCAACCTTCCGAATCTAGGGCAGTTGGGTCACGTAGCATCAGCTGGGCCAAGCGTCTAAGATTCATGGCCGTGCTCCTGCCCGGCACAAATCCGCACTGGTCAGGATGGATCAGGTGCGGGATATATTGCGCCAGTCTTGTCGCTAGCACCTTACTCAGAATCTTGTAATCGGTGTGAAGTAGAGATAAGGGTCTGTAGCTGGAAAGGTGCAGCCCATCCTTACCCGGCTTCAAGAGGGAGGTTATCAAAGCCTGAAGGGAGGACTGCGGTAAGCAGTCGGTCCGTAGCGCTTCCAAATAAACGGCATGGAGGCGTGGGGCTAACAGGTCCATAAATGTGGTATAGAACTCGGCCGGTAAGCCGTCCGTTCCAGGGGTTTTATTCCCGGGGAGTGCTCGCATTGCCTGTCTAATCTCCGCAATAGAAATTTTACGCTTCAGATCGTCGCTCTGCCTGTCGGTGAGTTTGGGCAGTTCTAAATCCCGCATGAATCCCTCGAATGCAGTCTGTGAGAGGCAGTTGTGTGGGCTATAAAGCGTAGTGTAATAGTCCTCGAACGCGGCATTGATTCCTATTTGAGTCGAAATTAGTATGTCATCTTGGTCTAGTACTTCTAAGATGGGATGGTGTACTGGGGAGTCACGTATGATACGGGCCAGCAGAGCGCCCGCCCTATCTGCCTGTGTGTGTTGTCTCGCTGTGTATTCCCTGTAGTCTAACAATCTCAAGTCTTCGAGGAGTTCAGCGTGTCGTATGTGTGCGTTTTGCAGTGGCGTGAAATGCATGTCCGTGCCCGCAGCCTCCCATTCCAGTGATGCCAGCCTACCCTCCACGTCTTTCAGATCTGCTATGACTGCCTTTCTCATGCCCACTCTAGTAGCCATCGCCTCCCCTCTGATGAAAACTTTAAAGGCGTCCCATTCTAATTGTCGGGAGCTGGCAGTGTTAGTGTTCGTATCAAAATAACCCTCTATGGCATCCACCATAGTGGACTTGAAGACGGCATCTTCCAACAACTCCGTGGGCAATCTCCAAGTCGGGATTGGGGTCGTCTGCCGGCCCCATTGCCAAGACAGTTCAACTGGATTGTGATCAGATAGGGTCTTTCCCATGTGCTGGGCCTGAATAACCGATCCTAGTAAGGAACGGGAGCAAAAATTCGGTCTATCCTGGTGTGGAGCCTGTGCGGAGGGGAGAAAAAGGTATATTCCCTGTCCCGTAGATGTGTACTGCGCCATGCATCTGCTAGGTCCCATCCCTCCGCCCATTGTGTCAGCGCATCCGCCTGTCGCCTGCTTTCCGTGGCGTGTAATGGGGGGTGGGATCTGTCCAGAGCAACATCCAACACAGCATTGAAGTCCCCTCCAACCACCCAGTGGTGTTCCGCCCAATCCGCAAGGACCCCGTTGACATTGATCAAAAAATCAGATTGTCCTGAGTTTGGAGAGTATACACAGCCAAGCACAATAGTAGCCCCATCCAGTAAGCCCTTCACAAATACATATCTACCCTCCTTATCAATTCTTTGCTCTAGTGGTTTAAAGGGGACAGAATTACGGAGCCAAATAGCGGCTCCCCTAGAGAATGCATAATAGGATGTAGCGAAAAATTGGCCCTTCCACTTCTTATGTAGTTTCAGTCTTTCGGCACAGTTCAGGTGTGTCTCTTGTAAGCAGGCCATCATAATGCCCCTACGGTTCAGCTGGGCGAGTATCCTGTGCCGTTTATGGATCGAGCCCATTCCCCGCACATTCCAGGTGCACAAACTATAAACATTAAGTGGCCCCATGACTGGTCGTGCAGCGCGACATAAATGAGTGCGTGGGCGCACGCGCCTGGTGGTACTTATTGCGAAAAAGGAGTGTCAAACAAACAGTCAATCCCCGAATACTAAGGTCCCCAGGCCAACGGGCTCGAGGTCCAAACCATGATGCCCAACAGGGGCAGAAGTCAAACAGTTCCATGTGCCTTCGGTGGGGGGCGCAGACTACTAGCGCCTTACTTTCACTGGCCTGCGATGACATGGCGGCCCTTAGCAAATCAATCCCTCAGGCAACCCACCTATGTGCGATTAATAATACAGTCAGGTAATACATTACCACCCGGAGTGCAGACACGATGGTGATGTTAATATTCTTCCGCAGTTTGCGCCGTGATCTTAGGGAAGAGTTGTATGCTGTCCGCCGATCCTGACGTTTCTGTGTGCGTGTCGGAGTTGCAAATCAGGTCTCGAGCTGTGCCCGCGTCATGGGCGGCAAGTGCCTCCTCTGTCAATTGCATCACCGGGGCAGGGCCCGCTGGATGGTTCGTAGCGACTTCATCCGTCGGGGTTGTCCTCCGCGGCGGGGGTCGTCCTGCGTCCGACGTGGTACTCCGCCGATCCGATTGATTCCGACGGCCTTTTCCCCTATCGGCCAGAAAAGGGTCCTGCGAGGTTGGCGGGGATAACGTCACCTCCATCCACTCTGCCGCTTCTTCTGGCGAGTCAAAGAAATATGACTTGTTGTGCATTATCTTAAGGCGGGCAGGGAACAGAAGGGCATACTTTAAGTCTCTTTCACGCAACTTGCGCTTCACCCCCAGGAAGGGGGATCTGGCACGCTGTACCGTGGGCGTGAAGTCAGGATACACGGAGATATTCTTGTCTTCATAGCGAATCGGGGCCTTCTCACGAGCCACACGGAGCACTGTATCGCGGTCCTTGTAGTGGAGGAGGCGTGCGATTAAGGGACGTCGGGGCGCACCCGGCTGTGGCGGTTTGGACGGTATTCTATGCGCTCTCTCGACGCTGTACAGGGCCGTAAGATCTTCTGGACCCACCAGTTGACGGAGCCAGTCTTCTACAAATTGGGTAGGGTTCCTCCCCTCACTTCGCTCTGGAATGCCTAAGATGCGGACGTTGTTGCGGCGGGCACGTCCTTCCGCATCGTCCACCTTGTCCCATAACTGCCTGAGCTGTTTTTCCACACCCTCCAGTTTTGACGAATGCTCCGTTTGTTGGGGTATGAGGTCATTCAGAGCAAGTTTCTGTTCGGAGACCCTCTCTGCAAGTTTATTGTGATCCGCTCTAAGTAACGAGAGTCCCGTCGCCATGCTGTCGATACGCGTTTCCAACGCCTCCCGTGTGGCTCGTATTTCGTTGAGGATAAGGTCTAGTTTGGCGTCCTGTGACCCCTTTCCAGTCGGCGGGATAGCGTCCATATTCGAGGAGGAGAGAGGGTCCTCCGAACCGGTAGATTGCATGTCCGTCGATGCACCAGGGTCCTGGGCCCTGCCCCTGTGCCGTCCCATCGACCTAGTATTCAGATCGGCGTCTATGCGGCCGCGTGCCGTCTGTCGGTGATAAAGCCCTCGGGGCACCGCTATGTACGTCGTGGGTCTCCACGCGGCCACTGGTATCAGCTGGGAAGGCTATAGGAGCGTCGTCCCCCTGGCGATAGATAGGGTCAATAGCAAAGGAGTGGAGGCGGTACGCCCGTTCTGTGGGGTGGTAACCCGTGGGGGGAATCTCCGCGTAGCTGCCACAGTGACTTCGGCGCGATGGCAGGTATGGGCAAGCGGCTGTAGGAGGGGGGGGGGACCGCCAGAGGCAGAACAGCAGAGTGGCGCTTCTCACCCGTCCCAGTGAAGGCGGCCTTGAAGTCAGTGGATTGCCGCGTGAGCCCCCACGCAGCCGGACTCCTCGAAGCTGTCCTGGGTCCACAGAGGTAATGTGGCTGCGGGGGTAGTGTTGGCGCAACGCCTCTTCCCCAGATCAGTGTTTCCCCCCTTGTTCTCAGTAGCAGCAGGTAATGCCGGCACCCACTGCGTCTCTCCCCAGTCTGCTAATGTTCAAAGTGGAGGCAAAATGGCGCCCACGTCGTCCACTCGGCATCAAGGCCGGCCGAGTTACCGCCGGACGTCCCACGTAGTCACAGTAGTTCATAGGGCTCCAGTGTCTCTCTCTCAGCACACCCAGCGTCTTCCCCGCCGGGCGCAGGCGCCCCCGCAGCAGTTCAGGGGGTACAGCGCGGTTCGGTGTGCCCCCGGCCGCAAACCGGGCAATCAGGGCAGGGCGGGCCCCGGTGGTCTACCGGCAATCGGGGAGCCGATCCGGCGACTGCAGGGTGATTCGCCGGGCTTCCGGCCGCGATGCCTGCAGCTCCGCGCCCTACCGCATTCCCGATGTCTCGCCGGCGGCCCGTCGGCAGTCAGCGGCAGGCAGGCCTCAGGTCCAATCGAGGCCGCGGCTTCTCTCAGCACAGGAGGCCCCAGTGGTCGCCGCAGCTCACCAAGGCGGCAGCCGGCGTCCGAGGAGAGCAGCTCGTCGTCACTGCCCGCCGCTCGTCTGGAGCAGGTCCGGGGTAAGGTTTGAGGTGGTCGCACAGAGGGTAGATAGGATTATTAGCGAGTATTAAAGGGCTACGGACGGAGCTGTAGTACTACACGTCCGCCATGTACGGCTCTTGGCCACGCCCCCATCGTGTTTTCACTGTATTACTGTTGGTTTTGTGCAGATGCTTCACACACTGCCTCTAAGATAAGCCTGACTGCTTGTGCCAAGCTATCAAGCGGGTGAGATTAAAGGGAACAAATTATGGGATACATCTGATCTTAGTTTACAATGTTGCAAATTACTTTTGACTGCAGTGACTGGCGCATGGGTATCAGCAGTATGCATGCCTGTTTCTGATCCCCGAGCTGATGAATGCAATGAGCTCCCCCCACGAACCCCCACATACAGACACACAGACTGAGATACTTCAAGATAGGATCCGACTTATAACGGTCCCGGATACAAGGAAAAGTTACTTGTCTTCCTCAGCTCCCTTTTCTTCTGCTTCTTTCATATAATACTCCGCCCCTTGATATCTTCTCCATCTTCTCCTGCCTCTCTTCTCATTCTTCCCCCTTTTCCATTATTTCTCCTCTCTTGTTGTTCATCTCCATGCTCACTCAGACGTAAAGATGGCACTTATATTTTCCGAAAAGCATAACTTTTATTAGTCTCCAGCTTTGATTTGTATTTTATCTCAAATTAAATAGTTTTAACTGATGGTTTTAGAGTTCCACTGTATGATGAATAAGCTGTATGCATGTTTTTTATGGGTTTTAACCGAAATAAAACCTATTTGACAATCGACAAGTGATGGTTTTATATATCTGAATTTAGGAGTGTACCCCACCTTAAGTGAGCTGCAGAGAAGTTGCGCTTTATCAATCACAGAGTTTATTTGGGAGAGAAGTAAATAAAATAAATTAAGTACGGAGGAAGAAAATAGTGGAGAAACCGGTAGAGAACTGGCTAAGGGAGGAGGGGTAAAAGAAGTCTGCTCTTTTGTATTCTTTCACTGACTTAGGACAATCACCATATATATTGGTTTTTTTTAATTGAGTTTTATATAGCGCGAACTTGACTCAAAGGTATCAGAGAGCTTTACACGAGCACCGGTTGCGTTACATGAGAACACATTCATTTTTGTTAGGCACGGGGAGATTGTGATTTGCCCAGAATCACAGGATGTTGCGCATCTTTGCCGAGACTCGAACCCGGTTCCCCAGATTAGAGGACGACTGCCCTTGCCGTTAGGCCAACTCCTCTCCCCAATATTGTTGTCCTAGATTATTACACACAGCATAATAACATGGCACAAACTTCCTAGCTTAGTTCTGCGGTAGGTTTATCGAAATGCTAAATTCTGACGATGTTATTGGGCACTTAAAATGTGTATTTGACCAGTGCACTGCATTATCATTTCCCTGTTTATTTAACTTTCTGTTACAATTCCACCTGAAAGACTTAGTCTGTGCAGTGTTGGGTGTGGGGGGCTTTGGAGGGACCAAACTGGGTAGTGAAGAACTAGCCATGAGGGCACCAAATGATTTGCAGAGAACATCGAGTCGCATTTGTAACCAAACTTAAAAGTAGAAATATTAGGAATGTTTTGTAACCATATGTAAAAAGTAAAGGGGGGTCAAGTTGAGCCAAAATGAGGGAGGTGATTAATAGGGCAAATAAGTCTGTGCAACTGAGTTGAGACTAAAGATAGAACTACAACGAAGGTCATTAAAGTAAAATCTTCTGGCAAACTACTGTGAAAAGTTAAAGAAAATCAATAAAAGAAAAGCACATAAAAATAGGCTATGTGCTTACTCTGTTAGACTTTGCAGTTCACTTAATAAATAAATAATAGTGGAGCACTCTTAATCTAAACCCTGATTTTAAATAGTAATCCTTTTAACTTTTGTGTGCTACATTGGGAGGCATGATGTCTAGCATGCCTCAAAATCACGCATTCAAGTACTTGTGAACTGTGCACATTGGAACAAAACAAGTGCTTACAAACTTTCAATTTCTCTTCAAACTGATTTATGTTAGAATAAGGTTTTATCACCTCGAAACTTTATATAACGTATGCAAGATATATAAATATTTACTTCAATATATATGTTAATACATCTGTATGTTCTGTTCCATCACATCACAGATTAAACATTTTATCTTTTAACATGCAAATATCCTTTTCTTCCATGGCCAATGCATTTCGGGACATGTGTCCCATCGTCAGGGGCCAACCTGTAACAATATGCGACAATAACGATGTGCAGGGTGAAATTTTCATTATCCTTTTAACTAAGCTCTTATGCTCAGAGCTATTTAACAAATGAATGTCTTGCACAATGGTGGTGTTGATGTTAATTGGTAGTACCTTCAGAATCAAAATACAACAGAGCAAGCTGTTAATCCCAACATTCACCACCTTGTGGACTACTATATGTAGGTAAGACCGAGAGAAAAATAAAGACACGCATCCCAGAACATAAAAGAGTATGATACAAACACTAAACAAAACCTCAAGTCTAGCAGTGCATTGGTCCACAAAAAGGCATTCCATATCACAATTACGATTCCAGGTAAACGAAACCCTAGTACCAATTCCGGGAAATTATCTAACTAGAGCCCTATTGCAAAGGGAGATTTTTTGGATAAAAAAATTGGACACACAGCAGCCAAGAGGGCTCAATGAAAAGATTGACATGAGTTGTTTTCTGTAAACACACAATAAGAGAAACAGTCGGTGGAACATTTGGGTTCATGACATCCATGATTTGAGGATGCTTTATTGCACATTCAACAGAAGGAGAGAGTTTGTAAGCATTTGTTTTGTGAACTGTGCACATTGGTACAAGTACTTGAATGCATGATTTTGAAGACTTTCAGTTCACCCGCTAACATAAAAAGGCTGTGACACCTACCAAATCTATACTATGGAGAAATGTGTCAACTCAGAAATCCTTACACTGTCTACATGGGTCTTTTTTTAGCAGTGCCAGGGAAAAAGAGAGCCTGACTGGCAAGTGTAAATCGTCGAACATTGCTTGGACATTTGCATCATTGTATAATTTACCTTTACACTTAGATGTTTTGAGGATCTCTATTCTTTGTAGCACGGGCCATCTTAATGTTTGAGACAGTAAAGTTTCACAAAGTCTGATGTTCTAATCTTGATATCACCGATAACAAGGATAAAGAACTGAAAAAGGCTCTGAATGAAGAAGATACCTCTAGTCGTTTCTTTTTCTTCAGGTTTTGCAGGTGATGTTCCTAAGGCACAGATCAAGCACTGTTTGTTGGTCTTGGATAGTGCTTTCAGCAATATGCTTTCGCTATAAGTAGGACAAGTCAAGTCCTCTGAGCAGGAGTCCTTTTTGATGAAGTCCCATTATTGGTCTAATTAGTCAGGGCTTCGTTCCCCACCATGTTCTCTGGAACTTGGATCCCACAAAAAGACTGCATATTTTGAATCCATCAGACAATCCTTAAGACAGTATTTGACCAGAGTGTGCTAATGTGTCTTCTTCCTACTGTACTAGGCGAGGCCCAGCTTTTGAGCAGGCCAGTTCTGGGCTGCAGGGAACTACCTTTACAGTTGTTATGGTTACTTCTGCACTCCGATGTTAGCATTACATTAGCTTTCTAGCTACTTGAAGCTTTAACATCAGTCAGACAAGGCAGCAGCACTAAGCAGGTATAGAACATCACTAGTCTGGAGAGTGGGGTAAATGAGAAAGCAGACTTTCGCAGTTCTAGTAGTCCAGTTTGGACACCTGTTACAGTGAGACCAGCTCTTCTACTTAGTCTTCCTCAAAACTGCTTCAGTGTTTGTATTCCAAGCAAATGTTTTAGTTCTGTGGGTGTAATTTGTGTACCAACAAGACAGCAAAAAAAAAAGCATAAAGTTGCCAGTAGCTGTTGTGTCATTCTGCTGGTCACAGACATGTGATGATGTATGCACGCACACATATGTTACAACACACTTGCACCAGCGGGCTTGATTTGCTTTGATTAATTATTTATGATTCCGGATGCTACTTGGATAAGTAGATAAGAATTGTTTCGTGCAAAAGCACAGACTAAAATAAACAAGCATTTGTTTTGAAAACCTGCAACTAGTGCGTAAACACCCGCAATGTACTTATAGTCCTTGCATACGAGAAGCAAAGCAGGCAGTGAAAGAGGCACAGTTACTGCCAGCCTTGCTTCTCGTTAACAACTACTATAAGTACAAAGTGCATGTTTAAGCATTGCTTGCAGGTTTTCAAAACACAAACATAAAAGGCAGTGTCATTTACAATCTATCCAAAATGCGGCAGCCAGAGTTCTACTCGGCATCCCTAGATATAATTCCATCACCACGGCCATACGCCATCTTCATTGGCTGCGTGTCAGAAGCCGGATTAAATTTAAAGCGCTCTGTATAGCTTACAAGGCCATTCATAACATCGGACCTCGGTTCCTAAAGAACGCTTTTCTTATCTATACCCCCAGCAGACCCCTCCGTTCATCCTCAACCTGCCTCCTACCAATCCCACGCACAAAAACCTCCTCTTGGGGAGACAGACGTTTCCTAGTTGCCACCCCTAGGCTTTGGAATACTCTCCCTCTCTCCATCAAACTAGCTCCACTCTCACAGTCTTCAGGAAACAACTGAAAACCTGGCTTTTTAATCAATGATTCCTCTCCAGCGCCTTCTTGCCCGAATCATAATCTTATGCGCCGAGACACCTCAGGGTATTTGCGCGCAATACAAATCACCTAAACATAAACATAAACAATGCCAATAGCTCAAATCCTTGCAAATGTGAGACCTATTTCCTTGCAAATGCTTGTTGAGCTCTGAGACGGAGGTGGCAGCAAACATAGGATGGCAGGAACTGTGACATCAGGCCATGCTTTTAAAAGCAGGAAGGAGGAGAAGACAGCTGCAGCCAAAATAGACCTCAGTCTTTAAATGCACAGCAAATGTGGCGAGATAAGAGCAAGATTTGCAGCCCTTTCTACAACAGAGCTCTGTAAACCACGAGCTCTGGTCTGCAGTGCTCCAGCTAAAAGAAAGAAATAGTTCTCACAAGCTCTGAGTAACAACACATGTAACAGGGGAGTCCTTGAAAATGATCGGAGCTTTTAAAGCCCATATACTGAATACAGCATGTCTCACAGAGACAGTGCAAGCACTGCCTAGGTAAGACCTAAAAAGGATCACTGAGATGGGGGGGCATTAGGGGATTGTATGGGACTAGTGGGTGGGATGGAGGTGGAAATCGCAGTGCACAAGGGAGGTAGAAGTAGGGGATGAGGAGAACCGCACAATGGAAAGTAGAATGGGAGGCAGGGAGAAAAGACCATGCGCAAGTGCATGGGAGCAACGTGGAAGAGAAGCAAACAAGGGTGAGAGTAACACAAGGCATTTGGGGGGAGCTGCAATGGGAGAGCCGGAAAACATTTAATCTTGTGGAGTGCTGAATGAAAGTGAAAAAAAATCGCGAAAAAAATGATAGTGCATACATGGCACCCAGTCAAAGAAATGGTTAAAGTGGCTATGCTCCAGGGAATGCACAAACACAAGCTGGGACAAGGAACGCCATTGAATAAGAAGCAAGCAAATGAGAGTGACAAAGCCAATTAGTAAGCATGGAGCTGACTGTTAGCCCCTGTTAGTTCTTGGGAAGCCCACAAAAGGTTTTTTGCAGCTAGACGTCCTTCTCAAATCTGGTAGACAAGACCTAAAAATGACTTCTCACTAGAATGAGCAGCTGAACTGTAACTACACAGTGTCAACTTCCACAGTGCAATATATATCTATAAGTATATAGATTTTTATATATATATATATATATATATATATATATATATATATATATATACACACACACACACACACACACACACACACACACACACACACACACACACACACACACACACACACACACACACACACACACACACACACACACACACACACACACACACACACACACACACACACACACACACACACACACACACACACACACACACACACACACACACACACACACACACACACACACACACACACACACACACACACACATATATATATATATATATATATATATATAAAATTTGGTGTATATGGGCACCACCAAGGTAGCCATGGCTGAATGTACTTCAGACCTGTTTAATTTAGGCAACTGTATATCCCGCAAGTATGAAAGACCCAGCCCAAAAGGAGAATGAGGGAAATTGTATTTCTTATATGTGAAGCTGCAGGGAGCCATTAATATCAGTTCTCATACATAGCAGTCCCCTTTTAACATTCACTTTTGAAGTGCTATCTTTGTCTACATACCATCAGTTTCGATTTTGTCCAATGCTACCTGTTTCTAGCATGATTGCACTGTATTCATGCATTGGTGTATTTGCACTGAAGAACATGAATGTAGAGATAAACAATCAAGGCTTCTCTATGCCAAGTAGTGGTACAAGAAAGCACAACTTTAGGAGAGTACATTAGTTAGATGTTAACCTTCTGCTTTCAGACCATATTATACAATGCGTCCTTCAAAAGAAACAAAGGCGGCATAAACCAGAGACTATGCCACTGCATGCCCTCTACAATGCGCGAAGCCCCGATAGTCACCCTCTTTGAACCGGGGAAACCATCCGATAGCTGCTCATCTTAGACAGCTGTCGCTGTTAACTGTCAACACTAAACTTTGCGCAAACATCTTCGCTAATTGTTTGGCCCTGCTGCTCCGGGGTGTGCTGGGACTAAAACAGGCTGGCCTTGTTCCGGGACGGAGTCTGACCTTCAAACTTAGAATTTTGTTCGGTGCCATCCAACAACTTGACCGAGACACCGGCTGAAGCAGTGTTCCTCATCTCAGAATTGATTTTTGACTCAGTTGAATGGGGATTCATGTTGGCAGTCTTGAGGCGCATAGGAATCAGGGAAATGTTTTTGCGACTTGTGTCGGTCCTATATACATTGCCGACTGCTCTGATACAAATCAATGGTGTGGTGACTGCTCCTTTTTCTGTCACAAGGGCCACCTGACAGGGTTGCCCTCTGTTCTCCTTGCTGTATGCTTTGGTAGCAGAACCGCTGGCATGTGCTCTCTGGGACTATCATGGGCACCGGGACTTATGTTTTCCAGACTAACTTGGTCATCTCTGCATACACTGATGGCACCCTGCTCCCTCCATGTCCGCAGTCCGGAGCAGAACCTGGCCTGATGCTGCCCGAGGTGGTGCGGTTTGGAGGATGCTCTGGACTCCAGGTGAACTGAGACAAGTCTATCATATTTCCCCTTACCCCAGTCACAGCGCCAATTCCCTCAGAATATCCACTGCAGTGGTCGACAGACTCAGTCCTCTACTTAGAAGTACAGGTGCCCACGGACCTTGCAGTAGTCCTGCTTGATAACTACGTAAGGGTGACGCAAAGACTCTCAGAAGCCATTAAACGTTGGATCAAACTGCCGCTATACCTTTTCAGGCAGATAGCTATCATGACGATGGTGGTGTTACCTAGATTTCTATTTCGTTGAATACTATGGTTCACTCCTGGTGCTCCCTCCTGAAGTGGCAAGCCAGATCCTGACTGTATTCGCCACATATACCATTTGCCTGGTGCTCATGGTTCCCCATGGATTGGGAGATGGGAGCTTCAGTCGCGCAAGGGGAGATTGATATCAGTACAGTGGGGCTCTTTTTTCAAGCTGGCACAATGTGCACATGGGAGGAAGCCCAGGAACGGAGTGCAACACCCACAGCCCTTATCCAAGTTCATTATTTTAGAGCAAGACACGCAGGAGTGACTGGAGGGATGACCTGCTGGAACCCTCAGAGATGCCGGCTTCGACTTCACTTTTACAGACTGGTAGCCCTACCAGCCTAGTGGCAAGTCTTTTTATTCATTTGCACAGGAGGCACGTCGACCTGGAGTGACCAGGGCCAGGCTTGACTGGCAGAGAGATTTGGGAATAGTCATTACTGTTAAGCAATGGCAATACTGTTGTTCCGTAATCAAGACAATCTCACTGAATGTCAGACACAGACTATTGCACTTTAAATACATCAATAAGGTATACTGCACTCCAGAGCAGCTCTTTAGTTGTGGTTCAGTGACAATGTGAATCGTCAGAGATGCAGGGAAAGAGAAAAGGGATTTGCGCACCTTGCGTGAGCCTGACCCGGGATACATGAATTCTGCCTTCCTGTGTTTTGCGAACTGGAAGCCATCACTGGCGAGACTCTGGTGTTTGCTCCAACGTAAGCAATGCTGGGACATGACATGGAGGCGCGGAGTGATGTCAGGCAGTTCGTGCCCATTGGCTTGTTACTTGCAAAGCGACCAGTGGGTATGCGTTGGGCTCGTGCCCCTCTCACGTCCTTTAAAGACTGGCATACCGATATGACAAATTGTAACACACAATGTGACTCACATAGTGAGCTACATCCGCCTCAGCTAACCTAATGATATCTGGGGACGTATCAAATTTACCTGGCCAGGATTGAGACTAGGGAACCAGGCAAATAGGCTCCTGATGGTGTGGGAGACGGGTGATGACAGACATAGGTTCCATGGCTACGTCACCCGGTCGAGAGGGTAACTGAGTGACATTTGTACGAAAGGTGTAAGAAACTCATCTATGCATTGTCAATTTTTATTGAAACCTGTGTCTTGGAAGATACCTACATCACCTACCTGTCTGTCACATCATTGCAATTTATCACATCATCAATTAGACGATATTTGAGAGGGCCAAGCTACCCTAACTGATAATTTTGTACCGTGCTGTCCTCACTATCTATCCTGCTTATGTTTACAGCCATGCATATATTGCTGTGCCAGGTTTGATTGTATTTTTTTTAAACATAAATACTTTTTTCTCTAAATATCATAAATATATACAGATATGCCTCAAAATACTACCCATGGATTTTCAATCACTCAGTGGTTCCCATTTATATTTTTCAATTTATTTTAGAAATTAACTATGTACAAATTTTGCCCTGAAAAAAGCAAACACCTACAGTTTAAAAAAGAAATCTTTTTATGCATTCCATACAAGCAGCATTATTTTGAAAATTGTTTACAGTACCATTTTACAGAATCAGTGCAAAACTACTTAAAAATAAATAACATATTAATAATACATATACACACATAATAGTTTTATATTTGAGTATCAGTTATAGAAAATTCATAAATAGATTTGCTTGCAAATGATTTGTGATAAGAGTACATCAGAAAAAAATTATTCAACGTCTAAACTAATTTAGGCCTAAGGTCCTATCTGGGTTTACTTTTGAGTTAACAATCAAGCTAGAGAACACATTAGAAAAAAATAATTTGTATTGCGTCTTCCTATAACACTGAGCTGAAAGGCATCTTAATAAACAGTAAGCTGAAATCAAAAGAAAAGTTTTGATCGAACATGCTTCTGTTCCATGCGGTCTATTAAGAAGCCAGAGGCAGCTGGATGGAGACTAAACAACAAATTTCAGAATGCAGGGCCAGCTGAGAGAAAGAACTGAATTCACCTTTGGGCTTACCTAACTATTTATTTATAAAGTTTTGTATAGCGCAAACATGACTCAGGCGGGTATCAGAGTGCTTCACAATTGGGATGGGTAGGAAATAATAGTGGGAAAGGACCAGTGTCACTTAAATAAGACCTCCGACCATTCAATCTGCCTCGGTCTCCAAGGCAATATTTTATTTTTCTGTTAAATCAATCTTTTTCCCATAGGAGCAATTCATTTTAAAGACCATTTGCTGCATTCTTGCACCCTTTATTGTCAATTTGTGGTGGTGCTGTAATACTTTCCTCTGGTGTCTGTGAGAAAGTGGATTGTGAGTTGAAGTGGATGGTAGTAATCTTCAAGTAATAATGGCACTGTTCCTGACTCTAAGTCTACATAGATCTCAATAAAATTGAGCTCGACCCTTGGTACGTTGGCAGCTGTGACACAGCGACGGTCTGGTGGTAGCCACTGGTTCTTTAGGCAAAAATGGTTGAAAGGTTTCAAAATCCCAGCTTTTATAGTTTGCCTAGAGGAGCACACCTTGCCACTTATCCAAAGACCCCAGGACTTTAGGGACAGTTCACGAGGGCCATTTAACTTACAGGTCCTCGGGGCCCAGGGTCCAATATACTAGGAAGTCCAATTGGTCGCACACTGCTTGTCCTATCAGCGTGTTGCCTCAAAGCATTGTGGTCCATGAAGTAAGCATCAGCGGGTGCGCCTCTGCCAGGGTCTTGAGCAAAAAAATCACTGTCGCGTTGGCCATCCCTGGACACGTGTTTCGGGGTTGTTCCCTCTCGTCAGCAGGGAATAGGCATATATGTAGGGGTGCTGCGTAGGCTGCCAAAAAATATCCTCAGGTCCAGATATACTAGGAACTTACAAATAAGTATAATATATGCTAATCAGGGATTAGCCAATTGTTCACATCTTTTAGGGGTCAGAACAGATGCACTGGGGCCTGGTTGGCAGCGCCCTAGTGAAAGGTAGCCTGAAAATCAGCAGCATCAGCGAAAAATAGGAAAGAGAGGCCTTTCTTTACAGTGGACTTAATGTAAAACTGGCTGCTGGGCATTAAAAGTGTAGAAGACAGATAAACCTACTGCTTAATAAGAGTGACTTGTATACACCACACTGGTGAAGGAGGCAGTGCAAAGCAGGTGTTAGAAATGCTTCTTTTTGTATGGTCAACCCCATTTTTTCTGGAAAGATGTTTCTGTTTTTGACTGCCCACTGGGACAGTGCTAACCAGGTCTCTGTGCATGTGGTCTGACCCCTCAAAAAATGTCGAAATTGGCTACACTCCTGATTGGCCTATTAAACTTACCTATAAGCCCCTAGTATATGGTGCAAAAGTGAGCTCTGGCTTGTAAGTTAAATGTCACAAGTGCACTGCATCACATTTTGTGCCACCACTAAATGCTGAGTGTGCAGTTTACAAATTGCCAATTCAGTCTGGCAAAAAAAAACTTTTGCGTGGACTAAAGCCTTCCTTATTAATACTTATAAGCCACCCTCTAAGGTAGGCCCTAGATTACCATAGGGCAGGGTGCATGGGATTTCAAAAGTAGGACCTGTATATTTTTTATTTTACATGTTCCGACAGTGCCATAACTCCAAAGTAATTGTTCCCTTTGGCAAGGCTGGCTCTCCCACAGGAAAGCACTGGGGCGGCTCCTCCATAAGGGGCACCAGGCATCGGTTCACCACCTTGCTCTTCCACTAGTTGCTTTACCTTTTATTGCTTTTACATAAAAACAAACGATCTTGTAGATAATTTGTGTGCATGTAAAAGCTATAATGTCAGGTTGGATAGCAGAGGAGGGCTCCACTGGCTGATTATGCATTGTGTCAGGCGGGGGCTGGCACAGGACATATCTGACATGCCGCACTAGCGTCATGCAGTGCAGCATGTCAGGTTATACCTTCAGGGCTTGTCAGTCATACGCCCTCTTGCTGGCCACTGCGTTTATATATCTTTGCATGGGTGATTGGGACTCTGTGTGTTTGTATGCGTGAGAGTGTGTTTAGTGTGTGCTTGTGCTAGAGTCTCCTGGTTAGTTTCCTTCTCGGTGAAAGTGGGTACCAGTTCTGGGGTAATTGGCCCTGATAGCACAATCCATTCAGAAGCTGGTTTACCTCAGTCTGAGCCCATGTACACGTTTATCATAACATTTCTTCGATATAGTTTCCGTTTATCAGAATTCACAAATCCTAAAACTATTTGTATTTATGTACGTTTTTATGAGTTTCTTTAACCTCTTATCAAACATTCCATATGTGCGTATCTGTGTGTGTATGCTTGAGAGCATATTTAGTGTATGCTTGTGCCAGAGTCTGCAGGTTGGTGCATGCTTTATATATACATGGTCCAATTTAATCTAAGGGCCCTCCTAGGGAAGTTCCTCAAACCTATGCTTTAAAAGGTGAAATGAAAGTACCAGTCTTTTCAAAGCATGGTGAGTTCAGCAGCAGGACATCCTCATTCATTTTACACAGTGTTTGAACTCAGACCAAATAATGGAGATATTTTCCCTTCGATAAGGTTTGGAAAAACATTTCAGGCTCAAAATTAAGATGAGCAGCATGCTTAAACATTGACCAGCTGAACGCACTGCTCTCTGTCAGATCACACCACGCACCCGACCTCTTAAAAAAAACAGTAATAACCACCAACCTTCCTGATTTGAGATATGACACCTCCAAGAGACCCTTGTCATGCCAGGGTGCTCATTTTGTTACACATCCACTAGCAGGCTACGTGCATCTTTAAAGTAACACTTTATGCTGCACAACATTGCAAGTCACCTGTACTTGAGTGCCTTGCACGGACTTGTATTCAACAGGAATATTTATTACAGACTGAGGGGTCCAAGGGCAGCACCTGGTCCATTATTCCACAGTAATGACTGCAACAGAATTCAGGATCCCATGACCGATTGACTCAAAGCAGCTTTTGTCATACCCAGAACCTCGCCCAATCCAGACTATGAAAGTACTGCAGTGCTTTATGTGGGCCCTTTTCAGAGCGAAAGATGAGCTTATGTGCCTGTGTGAGTGCTGTGCGCATGAGTGAGTGCAAGGTAAGCACTATTCCTGTATGAGCTGATGTTGTGCAGTGTACGTGCGAGTGCAGGGTGAGGGTTTTGTGTGTGTGTGAGGGCAGAGTGAGCAGTGTGAGTGCAGGTAGAGCAGTGTTGCTGGTGGAAGCAGAGTGAATGTTGTTAGTGTGATGATGTGCCTTCATGAATGCAAGGTGAGCTCTGTGAGTGCTGGGAAAGCAGTGTTGCTGTGTGAGAGTTGTTTCAGCTGGGTGCCTGAGTAATGGCAGCTGTGATTGCAGGTAATTCTTGGGTTTATATGTGCAGCGTGATGAGTGCAGGAGGGTACCATTTGCACCCTTTTAAAAAAAATAATTTTAATAGGTTGTCTCTAAATGTATTCAGTAAAATACACAATTTGCACCCAGGGTGAGAACTCCCATCATACCTCCTTTTTCAGCTCAGTCTTGCTCACTCCGTTATGCTCTGGTCTAACCACTTCACCCACCCACTTATAAAATCTACCAGCTGCCACTGATTATAACACCTAACACAGCCTTACTTCAATTTGGGAGTAGCTAGGAACATTATTCAAGGGACTAATTTTAACAGAAATTTAAAATCCAACTTAATGATAAAGTTGTTTTTTATATTACTATTTTGTTGAGAGTGAGACTTATAGAAAGTTGTAATTTTCCTGCCTCGGACAGATGTGCCTGTCTGCCAGCGTTCAGTGTCACCCTGGAGCTGAATGATTAGTTGTGAAGTGGCTCCCAGAGCTGAGACAAAGTGAGAGGAGTTGACCTTCTCCTGACATGGCCATTTAGGCTGTTCCCTGGAACTTGATTAACTTCAAAGGATGCCTACTCGGTCAGGCAAATGTAGCTCACACTTGTGCCTGCTCCCTCTATTATCCTGCTACTCATCCAGGGCCAATCCCAGTGGGAGCGGAGTAGCCCCCAAAGTCAGTTGTAGTGAACAGAAAGAAGAGTTTTCTCAATTCCTAGCCCATACCTTTGAGGGGGCGCAGGAGCTCTGCACAGTGGGAGAAAGGTCCTGCCATGTTGCCATTCGGTATACAGGGGCAGTGTGTGATAGTTTGCAATAAAACACACTGGAGATGTTTCAGAAGTGGAGAGGGTCACCCCAGGGAACTTTTACCCCATTGGTTAGGGAGTGGGCAAGAGTTGTCACCATCCACAGGCTAGCAGTGGACATAAATATGGTACCGCCAGCACCCTCTTCATTACACTGCTGGACATGTGGAAGACAGAAGAAAGATTGCATCTGCTGTTGTGACCTGTGAGGAAAACCCCAAGGGCTGAATTTGTTCCCACTTGTGCCCAGGGCAAAGAAGTGGACTCAAAGGTGGGTAACTTCCTGTTAAGCCAGTGACACAAGCTTCAAGAAGCTCACTTTTCTGAAGAGCCCATCTGACCAGTTTCAACTTGAACTGCCGTGGACCTGGCTTGTGCCTTGTGCTCCTGAAGTTGTGATACCCTTACATTGTGCTACTCCTGTCCTAACTGAAAAAGCTGGAACTTAAATATGTTTTCCCAACTTTTCTTTTAACTGGTGGGAGATCAGGACCACCGTTTACATCGGATCGCCGGTCGAATCCAACTTACTGGTCTGCCCCGCTGATGGAGCTCTAACTTTGAGAAAAGTTTCCTCCAAGTCTGAAAGTAGAGGGCTTCTCTGGGAGCAGAGCTGATAGATGTTGAAAACTTCCTGGGCACGGACGTCGGACTTCGCCGCCTCCCAGCTTTCCCGGCTTCATCCACGGCTGTGCCGGGACCCCTCTCTTGAACAACTGGCTGTCATTGAACCTTGACTTGGATCCAGCTTACAACTTGCCCCACCTATGACTGCCTTTTCTCCCAAAACATTTCTAAGTCTGATAACTCTTTGAGTGGGACCTACCTGGGACTCTTATCCGACTTGCGCTACATCACCGGGAGCCTCAAACCTTAAACTTGCCCCTGTCTAGCCTGACAAGTTATCCGCCGTTGGTGCTTTGTGCTGCCAAAATTGAATTAAAAGTTTAAAAATTCCTATCTCAGGGTCCCCTTATTGACTTTTTGTCGTTTTGGTGTTTTTTGTTCATTAAAATACTCTCTTTGGAGTCGTGTTTTCATTTTGTTGTTTTTTACTTTAGAACTGTTTTGTTACTTGCAAATGCTTTAAATATTTTCTTAAATTGCTTAAATTTAGCCTGTGTGCTTTGTGACTTAGCTAATAGGAGTTGAGCCCATGTTTAAATTACTGAGATCTTTACTGAAACCTTTGCTAGACCTAACAAAATTACTGAGATTATTACTTCTGGTGGACTATCATCCACCCCAACCAATAATCAACTTTCTCAAAGCAAGAAAGAGTCCTAACGTGATATTTGTTCATGTTGCAAGTTATGAACTGAACTACTGAATGCAATATAGAATTAGAGGTTACTCCTATAGAGACAATCTTATAAAGCATTTCCACCATCCGCTTGTAACACAACCAGTGTATAAATCATAGATCTGAACGTAGTTGACACAATAAAAATTATTTTCATCCTTGAAAAGGTTAGCTTTCATGAATAGTCTACATTTCTTGCGGTGTGGATACCGAAATAATAGGTTTGAGGCTGTAAAAAAAGCTCCAGTGATTTGGCTGATGAAATGTAAAGCCAAAAAAGCACTATTGTTGTCATAATAATAGCTTGTGAAAACATTAACAAAGTGTTGTCGTTTCTTTGCTTTCCCTATTTACGTAATATTTTTCTTGTGGAAAGGAACTCTTGGGTAGTCAATGACTGGGGAGCAGTCATGGGGCCGAGAACAAGTTCAATGATATTGTTTTTAGTAAAGAGGAGGTGTGTTTTCTTTTTACTAACAAGTTTGTTACATTAAGGAGAACTGCCCTGCATTTATTATTGGTGATTGAAGAGTTGGAATTTGTCTCCTGCTTGTATGTAAACAAGACATAGGAATATATGTATATATGCTCTCTCCTTTTAACCCCCTTAACTACATGTGATAAATATTTCCAGTTTATTGATATTCGGACGGATGTCCTTGTCTCCTCTTTTCATGGTTTCTTAAATTCACAAATTGGAGTGATGAGGAACACATTAAATGGTGGAATCTAAAATTAAATATGTTCTCAGCAATTCTAAATTACAATTTCTGTTTAGTTCAAAAGATGTAATAGCCATAATTGAGATGGGGAGAGGGTTATAAAGAGGGTGTTTTATTTTTGAACACTTCACTTTTCAGAAAACTCTTGGGCATATATCACCATTGAGTTATTACAAATATTTTAGAACTCTGCTTTAGACTAAACTATGTTTACTAATTAATTCCAAAGTCAGTGTAATTCCTTGTCTGAACTTCTGCTTTTCTCTTTCAGGAAACGTTAATAGACTGGTGTGATGAAAAAGAGCTGAACTTGATTTTAACAACGGGGGGAACGGGGTTTGCACCACGTGATGTCACACCAGAGGTGAGTACTCATTACCCTTGTAAAGATCATTAAAGAGCTTACTCCGTGATATTGTAAATTGGGACCGTAATGTTATTTTCCTTTGTTATGCTTTCTGAAATGTGACTTCCATGAAGGAAGATCTAGACGTTTGCAATCTAGAAGTTGTTTTTTAAAAGATTTTGAATGCAGTATTCTGAATTTGATCCAGTTTCATTCAAGTACAGTTTATTAGATTTTGTTTATTTATCCCAGAATACAGGATCTAAGTCTCTTGTTTATCACAATGTTGCTCATTTAACATTAATAATTATTAGTTAAACCACCACTACTTTTAATTAAAAGTGTTACTTATTTACTCCTATATTTTAAACTGATGTTCACAGTAGCCAAGGATGAAAATATGTTTTGCTAAACACTTCTCAGTATGCTGCTGTACAGAGGAGAAATAAAACTAAACAACTAAAGTAAAGATAATTTAGTTATATGAATAGGTTATTTCATTAATAACAAATCAAACATGCCATGTAAAAGTGTCTTGGTTATCTCTACAATTTTAGTTATGTGTTTTCCATTGAAATCTATAGGTTTGCATGTTTTTAAGATTTAACAATAGTGCTTACTTTATGAAGGCTAATGCTGCTACATTAATATGTCCACCCAATCATTAGAAGAAATTTTCAAAAATGACTATGGAATACATATTGAAATATTGGTAGTGTCTTGAACTTTGAACCGTACAGCACAAACTGTATATAAACAAACACTGCCAATATACCAAAATATGTTTAGTCTTGTAGGTGAGTAGTGGGAAAAGGGTATTGGTATCTTGTGTCCTGCGTTGATTAGCTTAGATAACTGTAAGTTAAAGTGCTGTTTAGAGTACTCTTCAGAAAAACTCCTAAGAACATTACAAGTTTACTCAGTTGAACCAGTCAAACACTGCCAATCCCTTACTTCTAGTGCTTGAATTACGAAGGCCGGCCTCTTTGAGTCTTCCAGTTGTGCATATTGTTATCACTGTTTGGTGTCGTAGTCATCATCATGTCTTTCTGTGAGGGTGTTGCAATGTTATCACTTTGATACATTGTGGATTATATTAATTCAAAGCTTCCTCACCCCCAGAGAAACCATTCCTGTCAACAGTGTAAAATAAAATTAGTGAAGGTAGATTCCACAGACTATGTGTTATGTTAAAAATAATTTATTAAGCGCACGTTCACCAGCGGTTTCTTGGCGCTAGCTTTCATGTTCTCTTCCAGTCTACCTCCCAAAACAAAGACTTTATATGACATAGCGCCTCTGGCCAAATGAGGTCCAAAAACCAATATGTCGATCCAAACTTCCGACTTATCCCCTCTTCCCATTTGGCAGTATTTGGTGCAGAAACTCCCCTAAAGGCCTTCCTGATGGAAATCAGAAGTTGGTCAACTCTCCCTGGGCAGAATTCTGTTGTCATATTCTCATAGTACTTAAGACATTGAACCACAGAGAGTTTTAGACTGTCATCAATCTTTAGGTATCTTAAGATGCCGTGCCAGTGTCTGATTTGTTCTGACTAGCTATGTTAAAAATTACCCCATCTGGGGGGGTACATTCTCCCAAAGAGATTAAGGGCTCTGACATTCAAAAGACTCTTACATAAGATGAGACATAAGAACCAAGCCAGTTTGGCTAAAATCTCCTTCCTGGAAAGAAATTCAGGACAGGCCATATTGACATCCCAGATTGAAGAGTACCTGGAGCCCGGAGGCATAGAAAGGTAAATACTCATCAAGAGTTTACAAGCCAGAAGGTATTCAAGAGCTAGCATCCCCTCAAAGGAGATGTGTCCCACATAAAGGTTGGGCCTAAAGGTATTGACAGACCTGTAAGCCAGACTGAGAGCAGCCAGCCCAGACCAGAAGTTCACTATATGTACAAGGCTGGCCCCCATGAAATGCAGAATTTGCCCACTAACCAGCCCATCTCTTTCAAGCAGATCTGTACTGTTTATTGGTTGTCCCTGACCAAGCCATGGTGATAAGACCCTGAACCTTTTCCGAAATGCCTTAGTTTGACCAACCTCCCCTGAAATCCTCAAGCCCATAAGCTCAAGGAGGCCTTGAAGACCAGCTGGTGAGGTCGTCCTTGACTGTTCCCTCAGAAATTCTGGAAAAATAGGATGGAAGCTTTCAAAAGGGGTGTTACTAGTACCAGCTTCATCCTCTGCCTCCTCACCTGCTGCCGTCCCTGTGATCATGGAGTGAAGGCATAATTTGTCTGACCCTCTCCCTAATCCTGATGGAAGGTGTTCACAGTCAGAGCTCCCAGGTCTGGATGCTAGCTGTAATATCTTTCCAATTGGTGATTGAGGTAGGAAAATATTAGATGTACCTTGAAGATACGTTACTGTACCATCAGGTCCTGGAAGACCCTCGGATCCAGCATCCAGTTGCTGGAGTCTTCAAAGTGTCTGGAATTCCACTCTACAACACATGCAGGGTGCCTAAGAGATGTTCCACCATCACTGAGATTAGTCTGTCCAAACAGGAGTGCACAAAATCCTTGGGTAACTTGGCAGCATTATAGACTTGCTACCGCCCAGGCGGATTATGTACCTGACTACTGGCATGTTGTCCATACGAAGGAGGGCATAGCAGGACATCCTGCACACTGTCAGACACTTCACCGTGAAGAGACATTCCAAAAGATCCATGCAATCAGTGTGAAGCATGAGCTCCTCTGACGTCCAGTGACCCCCCTGTAGTTACACCTCCCTATTGTGCACCCCTGCCCAGAGAGCTGGTATCCAATTCAATGACCAAATCTGATGCATTCCTAAAGATTGCTCTGTAGTTCTAGACCTCAATATGGTCTAGCCACTACTGGATTTCCGACCTGCCTTCTGTGGACACGATCAATACCGAGTATGCAAATCCTTTGCAGGGAAAATGCCCTTCAATCTCTGAAGAGCCGTTTTAGTGGAATAGGCAAGGCAAGAATATTGTGTGCAGGGAAAGGGTTCTCCTCCACTTCTAATGTATATTGACCACTTTATTCTTTTCAAGATGAAGAGGTGCTTGCACAGAGTTGATAACACAAACTACATGGACTGACTCTGTGTCAAAGGGAACTTTTCTCCATTGATAATGTAATCAAGGTTCTGTAAAAGATCACCTGTCAGGCTCAGGTGATTTAAAAGTAATTCCCGAGACTGGTCCATGAGAAGGATGTAGTCCAGATAGATAGCTGGCAGATAGCTTCTGGACCTGAGGGGCTCTGCAACTGGCGTGAGAAGCTGGGTTGAAAAACCAAACAGAATAATGGATAGCAAAGAATTTGCTCCCACCAGCAGAACAGGAGAAAGCTACAATGAGGGTGATAGATGGATATTTTCAAATAGGGTCTTTCATGTCTAGCTGGACCATACAGTCGTGCAGCAGTAAACTTATCCAAATGGAGGTAAATGCCTTCCATTTTGAAGTGTCTTTAGACCAGCCAGCTGTGGAAGTTGCAAAGGTGTGTCACCAGACAATATCTTTCCGTTATTTCTCTGCCTGGAATGCTTGCTCTAGATCCCTCGTGCGCGACAGGTCGACCAAACCATGGCCACTTTTGCTTTCATTACTGCCAGTTCTTCGTCTATCAGTAAAGCCTAATCATCATTAAGGGGAGTGGTTGTGGGCAGTAGTCTTGTCTTGGGCTGCTGTGCAACGTCCCCCTTAATTGTATTTGAGGCGAGCAAAAAGCTTGCCAACTTACCCGAGCCTTAGATAGGAAGAAGAGAGAAGAGTCACCTAAGGGCCTTGCTGACTCAGTGTTCCTCATGGACAACTCAACAAGTGCGTCTCTGACACTTTTCAGGAGCTTCAGTCTGCTGGTGTCCAAACACTCACTCAACAATAGACAACAATCACTTCTCATCTCTCTGCTCATCTGGGCACAGTCTTCATCCTCACTAGCCCTCTCCCAATCCTTTTTATACAAAAGACACGCATAATTACATATATTGGTTATTATTCCTCCCTATCTTCCTTCAGGGGTAGCCTTGAAAAGTGATCTATTCTTTTTCTAAATTCCATTTAGATAGTCATCCTTGGAATTCAACTTGCTAGCTTGCTATAATTCATCTAGATTTCCTGGAGGCTGTATTGTCTTAATTTTGCTTGAGAAACCATGCACCAGGGGCTGGAGATCCATCTGAAAGACAAAATAAAGAAAGTACTTTGGCAAAGCAAACAAGTCTTGGCAAACCTCTGAGATTTGTTTTTTGTTTTTTTTACAAATGTATGCAATAATGATTAAAAGTATAAAACAAATAACAAGAAAAATGCTGCTGAAGCATGCATATGTTTGCAAAAAAATAAATACACATATGTACGAAATTTGCACACAGGCATAATCTCTCCCATCGCCAAATGCAAAATTGCCCCTGATACAGGAAGTCCAAAACTCACTACTCTGTTATTCACAGACAGAATAAACAATGATTTGCGCCTTAAAATGCATTCTAATAAAAAAATACATTAATAGAGTTCTAGTGCCCTAATGTTTGCCAAGCTCGTTGCACAGTGGTTTTGATAATTTTAAATATTTGTTTTGTGAGTAAGCTCAACCCTTTATTGGCTCCCACCATCGCCACGGCAATCTCAGCGGGCTACAAGATCTTAAGAGGACTTAAGAGGAAGCCAGGAGGAGAATTCGCTATCATTTACAAGGAATCCATCAAATGCACAACATCCATAGAGAATGCCACCCCATTCATGGAACCCCTGCACTTCAAGCTGCAAGTCTCAGAAAACTTCACCCTCAACTGGACCCTTGTCTACCGACCACACGGCCCACTAGCCACCTTTCCCAACCTCATCACCAACTTTGTTGCTCCACTAATCATCAACTCCAGAGCCTGCATTTGCCTCGGTGACCTCAACTTTCACCAAAAAGACCGAAACGACCCCTCCTCCACAGCACTCCTGGAAAGCTCAGCATTCCAAGCCACAGCTGGGGCAAAATCATAGAAGCAGACTGGTTCAGCGCCCTCTCCATGGATCAACCTTGCATCACAGACAACCTTGACATGTACTTCAACAACTGGATCAAGACCTGCTGTACTCCCTCGCACCCATCAAACCCAGCAAGCATAGTAGATCACACAAGCAGGCCAACTGGTACACAAGGGAACTCTGAGGCACCAAACGATACTGTAAACATCTAGAAAGGAAATGGAGAGCCAGCCACGACGCCACTGACAAAACTACCTACAAGGCTGCACTAGGATGCTATCACCAGCAAAGAGACACCCAGAAAAATGCGCTCTTCTCAAGATCTAACCCGAATCAACTGAGCAACTTCTTACTGGTCTTCCTGCTTCCTTATCTAGATGAAGTGATTGAGAAGACCATCAACAAGCAACTCACAACACCCACCTCGAACATCACCAACTTTTAGTCAACACCCAGTCAGGATTCAGAAAGATACACAGCACTGAAACAACACTCCTCACAGCCATGATGACATTTCGAATCATCCTGGAATGAGGAGAAACAGTGGCCCCTGCTCTATCTCTCTGCAGCCTTCAACTCTCCCATAACACCCTCATCAGAAAACTTCATGAGATTTGCATGCAAGTAGCTGCTCTCAAATGGGTCTGTTCCTTCCTCACAGGAAGAACCCAAAGGGTCAGGTGCAATCCTTCACATCAGAGACAAATAAATTGATAACGGAGTCCCACAGGGATCATCCCTCAGCCCCACCCGTTCCAAAATATACATGACAGCGCTCCCCAACATCTTCCGATTACACGACAACACCATCAACTCCTACATCGATGACACCAAACTCATTCTTTCCCTGACGGACAACACTGCCACTGCCAGAACCAACTTCACCAACTGCATGACCATGGTAGCAAACTGGGTTCAAACCAAATGCCTGCAGCTCAACTTCGACAAGACTGAAGTACTTGTCTCCAGCAGCAAGACCTCCCTTTGGGACTCTATCTGGTGGGCATCTGAGGTAGGACCAACACCCACACACCCACAGGGATCACCCTAGACTACAAACTCATCAGCTCAAGTCAATGCTGTGTGCACCTCCTGCTGCCACATCCTACGCATGCTGCAAAAATATCATCAAATGGTTGCCTCAGGCCACCAGACGGACCGTTATGCAAGCACTTATCACCAGCAGGCTGGACTACAGCAACACTCTGTATGCCAGAATCGCCAAACAACTCCTACACAGATCCCAGACCACCCAGAACACTGCTGCAAGAATCCTACTTGACCTCCCATGCCGCACAAACATCACACTGCAGCTCAGGAAGCTTAACTGGCTCCCAATTCACAAGCTCAGTCAATTCAAACTTCTCTCACACACATACAAAGTCCTACACAACACAGGACCAGAATACCTGAACAGCTGCATACATTTTCACCAACCCTCCAGACACTTATGCTTTGCCTCAGTCCCACTTATTTCCCACATCCACAAAAGCAAAACTTGAGGTTGCTCAATCTCCTACATCTCACCCAAGACTGGAGCGACCTCCCTCAACACATCAGAGCCTCCTACTCACTTCTTGAGATTTGCAAGAAGCGTAAGACCAGGCTGTTCGTATAAGCACCTTGGGGACCACAAACCTACACACACCCGCCGAAGCACCTGGATACCCTCTCGGATGATTACGGCACTATATTAATCAATTTAACATAGCACAAAGTAAGTTGTGTTCATATATAAGAATGTTTGGCTATGTGGACAAAAGCAGGGTTAAGGTAATGGTTATTGGTGACTAGGGCGCCATAAGATGCCTAAATAGATACATAGATAAGCATATGTGTAGGATCCAGGTCATAATGTAATTGGTCTGGCAGATATCATGAAAGTGCTGCGTTAGTTAATTCTTAAAGAACATACAATCCCCGAATGTAAATTGGACCAGATCTTCAAATGATTCCAAACCCAGCTTCACCCAGTTGCAACAGCGCGCTGTTGAATTTGTGTCCTCTTTCCCTGGTAGTGTGTGGGATCGTAATAGAGCTGCAAATCTAATTAACTGTAATATCCACATACCTGACCCTTCTCTGCCTCGGAGAAACCCTTGTAAATATATACTAGTTTTGGTTGAGTTAACGAGCGGTGCTTGGGTTATAACGGGGTTCTAAGATGGTTGATTTAGGTATGGGCGGGGGACAAATCTCAGTAAAGATTTAAGGTGATTGTCCTGAAATGAGCAATTTTCCTGGTTTTATCCTGCCACTGTAAAGCAAGCCGCACCATGCAAAGCAAGCATAAAATGCCACTTACATTGCTGTAATTCTAAGACCAGAGAGTTGATTGAGCACATTTATGATTCTCTAACTAACCAAGTTTTTGATTTAATAACCATCGCTCAAGGCTTCTTATTTCATTTAATTGAATAATTTGTACCACTACAAATAGGCGCACGCACTGTCAGTCTGCAGTGGTATTGTTTGCCCTATACTCCCCGAGTTTCAGTCTTCTGTGGAATTATTTTCTCTACTCCACGGGTGTCGGTGTGAAGTGGTATAGTTTGCAGTATGCTCCTGAGTGTCAGACTGCAGTGGTATAGTTTGCTCCGTGATCCCCACGTGTCAGTCTGCAGTGGTAGAGTTTGTGCTCCCAGGGTCTCAGTCTGCAGTGGTATAGTGTGTGCTATAGCCCCTTAATGTGAATGGCTAATCTTGGGGAGGCCGATTGTTGTCTGATTAGCAGCTTCACCCTCTACACTCACCTTGGAATCTACAACTGCGATATGTGTTCTCTATCTTTTTATGCAAAAAGTAAAGTGTGAAGAGGCTCTCAGTGAAATACGGTGAAACAAGCGGGGGGATAACCCTGAACCCCTAAACAGACACAAGGTCAACAAACTTTTATACGAGGCCTGTGCACATGTAGTAATAATATGCAGAGCAAATTCTGCGTCTCTGAAATCATGATCTTCATTAAACACAAAGAACAGGCGACACCTGAAGTGTTCTTCTTATAAAATATCAATTTGCCTGTCTTAGTTGTGGTTTTTCCAATATTTCATGATTTCAGAGACGCAGAATTTGCTCTCCATATTACTACTACGTGTGCACAGGCCTCTTGTATCAAAGTTTGTTAACCTTGTGTCTGTTTAGGGGTTCAGGGTTATCCCCCCCCCCCGCTTGTTCCACCGTATTTCACTGAGAGCCTCTTCACACTGACGTACACACGAGCAGGTGCCATCGCATACCACGTTGATTCAAACCCTTTTCTCGCATTTACCTAAATCGTAAAAGTGATTTGATGAGCACAATAATGTGTATGTTACCGATTATTTAACTTTATTTGTAGGGAAATTGACATATACCTGTACTGTGTTTCCTGTCTTGTATAAATTGTCTATACATTTTTCAATAGTCTTAAAAACAACTTTAAAAATAAAAGTTTTAAAAAGCCACTTATGCTATTGGAGTCAGGCAAAGCAATTTGGGCTTCCTAATTCCAATCTTTTTGGTTATTACACGTAAGAATCGCAAATTCCACTCAAATTGCATCACTTCCCTGAATTGGGTTACTGGTTGAGGGGTGGTAAATAAATACTCAAGCAGCAGCCACAGTTCTTGCCAGGGTAAGCACAAGCAAGCCCCAAATTAACCTGTGCTCAACCATCTGGTTGTTTCTCACACGGCAATCAGCCTTAACTTTGAGGAAATATGTAAAGTGTGTGGGCAGCACTTCAAACAATAATACAATGAAAACACAACACAAGAAAACTCCCACACCAATTTAGATATTCATAGCAAATTTTAATAAGTAAAACAAAACCAAAAGAGAAAAAATCCAATCACTCAGTGAAAATAGCGCCACTGGATATCTGGTCACCAGTGGCAGCAGCCACAAAACAAAAGTGGTGGGGGGGGGAAGCACGGGTGGAGCGCAGGAGGAGGGAGTTTAATAAAAATTAAAATTAGAAAGAAAACGTACCTGCAGCTGTCAGCCGCCTCCCTCCTCAGTATTCTTCCTTGTCCCAGAAGACATGGAGTTACCCATGATTGCAAGTCCCAGTTGTTGAAATGTCCAGGTGCCCCCTCGAGTTCCCTTCACAGTCCAGCCCCCAATCCTAGTGTCCGCCGGGCCGCAGGCTTGACTACAGTGAATCTCCCCTCTCTGTGGGGCGGGCCAGAGCAATACTGATCCCTCGGAAACAAAGAAACTGCAGATGCAGATATCTATATATAAATACAGATTTGTATATATTTTATAAATAAATAAAAAATAAATATCACACAAAATCCGTCCCCACAAGAATCTGCGGGGAGGACACTAGCCACTCCGACAATGTCAATGGATTGCGGTATTACTTATTTATTCGAACAGCAAACAAACAGATGTGTTTGACTCCTTAGTGTGTGTGTGTGTGTGTGTGTGTGTTTGTGTGTGTGTGTGTGTGTGTGTGTGTATATATATATATATATATATATATATTCATAACAAACAAGCTGACAGTATATCATATGTAATATAATACACAAGTTGACATTATAACACATCTTCCCTTGATAAATGTTTAAAGAATTTGCTCCAAAACAAAGAGCAACTGGAAGTACTGGTGGTTGGGTTGTCGTGGTAGCTAGGTAGGGTGATGGTATAATTGGTTATGCTGTTGTTCGGTGGTGTGTATTTGGCTAACTTGTCCATGCTCCAATTCTGGCCATTGTCTATTACCACTTCACTTGATTTGATTGCAACAATCCGCATAGGTTCAAAGAACTTGAAGTCCCTGTTATTTCTACCTGAAGCTTTTTTCACATATACCCAGTCTCACACTGCCGATTTTTGTGGTTTGGTGCCATGTTTGAGATCGTAGTAATTCTTGCATTTGGTCTGGTGTGATGAGATTTTGCTTTTCACAGCAGATACATTGTGCTCTACTGTTTATCCTCCCCCTTTCCAATTTGGAAAACAATTGTGGTAAGTTTTCTTCTTTTAAGGGATGAAAAAGGTGATATCCCAATGACTTGGTTGGGAGTGGTGTGGCATGCCCAAAGCACGTCTTAAATGTTTTTTTTCTACCTGGAGGTGATTGGCACAAGCAAGCTGCATGCACTATTCACTCTTTCGACAAGGCCATTGGCCCTGGGACAGTACAGGGAGGTCTTAAAGTGTGTGATGGCTAACCTTGTAAGAAAGTCTGTCATAGCTATTGAGGAGAATTGCCCCCCCCCCCTTGTCCATGACTAAGGTGGATGGAATGCCTTTCGTTGTGAATCTGTCTCTCAGGAAATCAATGAGAGTTTCTGCATTGATCGGATTCACCATCCTCGTGACTACCCTGTGGGATTGGTAACTGACTAAAACAAATGCAAAACATTTCATTACGTCTTTTCAGTTGTTGGGGCTGATGATGGTCCTGTACTGGTTTTTCCCAGCGTTTATCTGGGATGGAAACTAGGTACAAAGGAACTTTGCTGAACGATTTAAATGTATCACTAGTGGCACGCATGTTACAAATTCTTTCCTTGGATTCCACCATAGAATCCATTTTGGGAAATTAATAGTATTCTGTAAGTCTAGATTCAGTTAAACTCCTCCCAAGATGGCCTTCATGTACTTGGTCTATTACTTTGTTCCTTATGCCTGAGGGGAGAATTATTTTGTTATTTCTTAATAGTAGATTCTGACTTAAGTTGATCTCTTGTCGAACTTCCCAATACTTTATGATTTCCTCATTCACCTTGCTGCATGACTCAGACCAACCATGTTGTGTATGTGTCTTAATTTGGCTTAATGACTCATCTTTGGCAGAACACTCTTCCCAGTCCAGGCTTGGAAATTATGGAAGAGGAATTGATTTCTAGCATGGAATACTCTAGAGTTTCATATTTTTCTTTCTTATTTAAAGGGGCCCTAGGAAGCAAGTCAGCTGGAGTGCTTTGGTTGCCTGTAATGTATTCCTCTTCAAAACAAAAGCTCTCTAGCAATGTGGGGAGTACTGTTGGAGGATCCTTTAGAGCTGAAATATATGAGTGTTTTTTGGTCTGTGCGAATACAGAATTGAAGGCCCCACAAAAAGAATTTAAAATGCTTTACAGCCCCAAAACATGCAAGGGGTTCTCTTTCAACCACCGAGTATTTCATTTTCGATTTTGTGAGGGTACGCAAGTCGAAAGCCACAATCCTTTCCTTGCCAGCTATTATTTGGGGTAATGTGGCACCCAGTCCTTTGTTACTAGCATTTGTAGTAATTAAGTTTTTCTACCAGATTCGAAATCACACAAGTACGTGACAGAAAGTACAGCCTCTTTTAGTTTCTCAAAAGAAGATTGGTGTTTTTTTTTGCGATTTGTAGTGTGTGTGATTATTTATTAGAAATAGTTTGCCATGTATTCTGAAATTTGTCCCTTCTTAACCCATTCGCTGCTGCCGTCGGCCGTCGCGCGAGCTACCTCCCTGGTGCTGCGCACGTCCAACGGCCGACGCAGCCGCACCCGTTTCTTCGAACGTTCATTCGAAGCAGCAAACGGGTTAAGGTTAGTCCTGCATCTTTGTATTTGGTGAGTACCCTTCTCAACAACATGTCATGCTTCTCAGCAGTGGCACCATAAATTTAAATTTTGTCTTGAAAACAAAGTGTTTTAGTTACCACATGTAACATCTGTTGCATTATCTTTTGAAAGACTGTAGCGAGCGACGCACCATGAATGTGCCCATAGGTATAGTAAATCCTGTTATCCATCTAGATTTGGGGTGTAATTCCACCTGGTGGTATGTCATTGAGAGGACCACAACATTAAATCAGGTAGCTTCCCCTAGAGCGCTTACCATCTCATGGATGCAGGGTAATAGGTGTCTCTCTAAACGCATAACCTGATGCCATGCCCATGGGCTTTCTTGATGATTACAACAGGGGCTACCCAATCAGATTGTATGATACCCAAATCTTTTAATCTTGTGAGTTCCTTCTTTAAAGGTTCCCACATCAGATGGGGTATTGATCTAGTTTTATGCACCACATGTGTACCGTTAGCTTTCAATTTAAATTTATGCTGAAATCCCTAATTTATCTATGAAGATTTCAGGGAATTTGCCGCATATTTACTCACCTGTGACCGATTGGCTTACAGTTGAGACTTTTTCAGGGTTATTGGGATCCAATGTAATCCCTAATTGTTGTTGATGTTGCCGTCCAATAAGGTTGAAAAACACCTTTCCTACTATAGCAAGATATTTCAATGTGATGCATGCTTTAACTATCCCTTTAAGAGAAGTGGGACCCTTAGTCTATCCACTCAGTGATATATCAGCTGTAAGTAAGTTTTTCCTATTACTATTAGTCATAGATTTTAAAATCAGAAAGGTTAATAAATGTAAATGGGGAGCATGAATCTGTAAACATTTTAATGGGATTACCATCCAGATACACATCACATTTTGGGAATTTGACCAGGTTAATGGATTTATCCTTTTTTACTTGAAAGATTATCTTCCTAACTGCTGGGGTTCTTACTTCCGATGTACTTTTTTCACCCTCCTTACTATTTTTGGAAATGTTTCTGCATACTCTAGCTAAGTGGCCTTTCTTATTTCATTTTCCGCAAGTAGCAGACCTGGCCTGGCAATTGGGGTGATTAGGTAAATGATTGCGGTTATCACAGCAATAACATTAAAGAATATTATTTTCTGCATTGTTTGTTTGGCGGAAATCTTTAGTGGTCTTTACTTTGCACACAGTATTTTCTGGTACTTGGTCTGTTATTTCCGATATTTGTTCAGTAGTAGTAGTATTTTTTATTTCTTTTAAGCACATGGCTCTGTGTTCAATGGATTTAGCTATCTTGATGGACTCCTGATGGTTGGGTTGTTTTTGTAATAACTTTTCAGGTATTCTGGTGTTATTTGTGCATCGCATCAGCTGGTTTCTGATGAGAGATTCATTTAATTCTGAAAATTCACATAACTTGTTCAGACTCTGAGTACAGCTACATAGTTAGTCACGCTTTCCAGTCTGACCTGGGCATGGCTAAAGATTTTTTTGGCGTTCAAGCACTATATTAATTTGATCCCCAAAGTGATTCTCTAATTTGAGTAAAGTAATTGTATATTCATCATCATCATCTTCGCCATCCTCATCACGTTCCTCAATGGAATCTCAAGGTCAGGTAACATGTCAAAAATTCTGCCATATGTACTTAATTTGTGGAGTAATGTATTGCTTTCTTGTAGAGCTGAACGTTTCTCCCCCATTTGCTATTAGGTAGGATTCGAAGATCTTTACCCATTCCTTCCAAGGTACATTAGGTTCCCCTAACTCATTTAAAAATGGTGCAGGTTGGCCCCAATGGGATACCAATAGAATTGTACAAATTGAATTCCCACAAACTTGCCCTGTCTATCCGGGCTATGGTCTTAGAAAGTAAAGAAAAGGGTCAACTTCCGTACGACCAGCGGGTGGCAAATATTACGGTTATCCATAAGGCAGGCAAGCCTAAGACACTATGCTCCTCGTACAGGCCCATTTTGCTGCCAAATGCCGAGCCTGAAATCTTGGCGAAATTACTCGCTACCAGGTTGGTCAAGGTAGTCACAACTTTGATACACCCCGATCAGTCTGGCTTCATGTCACGCCGGAACACGGCTCTAAACCTGCAGAGGCTACACGGGATCCTGGGTGGTTCCCCAAAGATACAGGAGCCGGCGGTCCTGGTGTCCTTGCATGCCACTATGGCTTTCGATAGGGTCGAGTGGACCTATTTGTTTGCGGTATTGGCAAAACTGGGTTTTGGAGCGGAGTTTATTGGGTGGGTACGATTATTGTACACTAATCCCTTGGCCAGGGTAGTTGTGAACAATCGTAAATCGGTCAACTTTTCTCTTGGGAGAAGCACGAGACAGAGATGCCCTCTGTCTCCACTTCTCTTCGCTCTTGCACTGGAGCCACTGGCGGCATGGGTCAGATGGGATCGGTCGATATGTGGCTTGCGGTGGACGCCGGAGTGGGAGGATAAAATTTCATTATATGCTGATGATATCCTGCTTTATCTCACCAACCCCAGGGGGTCTTTGATTAGTTTTCTGGATGTGCTAGCCATATTTGGTATGTACTCCGGATTTGCTATAAACTGGTTGAAATCAGTGCTTTTCGTCCTAGCGTGCGAGCCACCGGTAATTCCACAGTTATGCCCTATACAGATTGAGCCAGTAGGGTTTAAATATCTAGGTATTTACGTAACACTTGACCTGAAGCTGAGATACGCCAACAATTTGGTCCCCCCCCCCTTGAGCGGGTTTAAAAAAGACGTGGAGCGCTGGAGAGCTCTTCCGCTATCATTGCTTGGGAGAGCGGTGCTGTTTAAGATGATGGCCCTACCCCGATTTTTGTATGTACTCCAGAATACAATGGACCCGGTACCGGTATCCTATTTTAAAGAAATAGAGACACTTCAGAGGCAGCTTCTCTGGGACGGTAGACCCCAAATAGCATTTGTTAAACTCACTCTCCCATGGTAAGATGGGGGTATCGGACTGCCAGATTTAAGGAAATATTAGTGGGCTTCGCAACTAGCAGCGGTGAATCATGTTGTGTATGGTCCCCCAGGGGACCCAGGCTATGCCATAGACCGTGGGCAGGCGCCGGGTGGGGATATCATCAGGGCTTTATATGCCGGGTCTAGGCGGTTCTCGCTGTTGGGCCCAACTGCGCATGCAGTGCACGTGTGGCATGCTGTTAATAGATATCTGGGCTGGGAAGGAAGGTTAACGTTGGCCATCCTCCTGTTAAACTGTGAGAGACTCTGGAGCTTGTGGAAATCAAAGGGATTTGACAAGTGGGATCTCATTGGGATCACTCAGATCAATGATATGTGGGAAGGAGACAAAATACATACATTCGACTTTCTCAAACAACAGTACAGTTTGCATGATAATGAGCACTACTGTTATCGTCAGGTTAGACATGCCCTCCTCTCTCACATACCTAATGACACCACGCTTCCAGAGGCCTCTCCTCTTGAGGATCGAGTGTTAGATGGACACCTCCCCAAGAAAACTATCTCCTTAATATATAAAAAGCTTGTTAATAATATGGAGGACCCGCTGGGACGTATCAGAACACAGTGGAGTGCAGATGGGTTAGAGTTGGATGACGAGAACTGGGTGGAGGCGGTTTCCTCCCTGAAGGTGGTGGCGATTCAGATTAGACTTAGACTGGTGCAGCTTAAGATCTTACATAGGTCGTATATTACGGGGCCTCGACTGGTGCTTATGGGGCGAATGGTGAGCGGAGAGTGCAGAAGGGGATGTGGAGAACTTGGCACTTTTATACATATTTTGTGGCACAGGTGTGGAAATACAGGATTTCTGGACAAAGGTTCATTACAGGATGAGAGAAGTATTAGAGGAGGAAATACGACCGAAAGCCCGGAGTTGCATACTGAATGTGTGGGAACCCACGGATTTGAATGTGTATCGGAGGCAATGGGTGACACTGGCGTGCATGGTGGCGAAACGAAATATAGCTCAGCTGTGGGGAGCAAGCCAACCACCCCGAGTTTCCAAGTGGGTGGAGGATTTGGACTGGTGTATGTTTAGGGAGAAATCTGTATATGTGGCCTGGGGTTGCCCGGAGAAATGGGGGAAGATCTGGGGGGCATGGAATAGTCATCGTGGAGAGATCTGTGCGCCTCCGGTGCGGCGAGTGGAAGCAGAAGCGCGGGAATCCCCGTGATCCTATCAATCATATACTGTTTCATGTGATTCTGTACAAGCGGTATTTTGACCTCTACAATGAGAAGACTATTGTTTCACCTGATGTTTCCTTTCCTTTTTGTTAATTTGTTAATAAAAATAATTTTAAAAGAAAACAAAATGGTGCAGGTTGTGACAGGCTAACAGTTGCCTTTATGAGACAGAGGTTAGTGACACTTCTAGACTTGGTAAAAATATGGAAGTAGAGATTGTACCAGGGAAAATATCACACAAACAAATGGGTAAATATAGAATCCTTAGAAAGAGAGGTAAGTCCTAGGGCTGAAAATTACAGTTGGCGCATAGACTGTTCATACATGTAAAGCAGTTAATTTGATTTGTCCTGAATAACTGTAACAGTCAGTAAAATGATGTATGGAGGTAAATCCTAGGGCTAAAAATTACACTATAGGAAAAGGAAACTGGTCATACATTTAAAGAAGCAGTTAATTATGAATTTTCTGAACAACTGTAATAGTAAGTACAAATATGTATGGAGTTAAATCCTAGGGATGGAAATTACACTAGGCTTATAGAAACTTCAACTGGTCATACACATAAAGTAGTTAAAATGCAGAGATAAGTTAAAATTGGGGTGTAAAATATGCAAAATTGGTTGTAACACATGTATATCAGGGCAGAATGCATGGATAATCCAGTTACTACAACCAAAAATGAAATTCCTGCTAAGATTATTGTATTTATTACAATATGGAAACTAGGGACACATGAGTCTCTGATTTCATGGTCGTAAGACTCCGGACGGTCGGATGGAGAGTGCGTGTCGCTTTTGAACCAAAAAATAATGGACGACACACTAACCTACACTTGTAATACAATGGTGTCCATATCGCCGCAGAGGCAACATGCATTAGAAATGAAGAACTAAGCTCAGGCAAGACAAGGAAGCGGCTGACCCACTGGAGAAAACCTTGTTGAGCGCCACCACATCGGTTTCAGAATGAAGGTGTGCATATCACCAAAGAGGCAACCTACACTAAAAAAGCGAGGTCGCAGGCCTTGAGAGAGAGGTGTGTGTATCACCGCAGAGGTGACACACACTAAAATATAGGAATTCCTTGAGCGTGCCTAAAAGCTGAGGAAAAATTCTCAGTTGGCATCGCTTCCAGAAAGCAGCAAGGGTCATGACCAGCTTACTCTCTAAGAAAAATCTTAGTGTTATGTGGTGGTGTGTGTGTCAATGCAGAGCAAGGGAAAGCCCGCCTCTGAGACACACCTTGTAAATTATGGATTCACTGGTGTGCGTATCACCGCTGAAGATAGGAGAATACACCTCCATGGCACCTCTAGCGAAGGAGTCAGAGTGAGACCGTCAAGAAGGCCTTCAGACCAGAAGGAGCGCGGCCAGGAAGAATGTGAGGGTGCGTATTCAACTTGGGTCCAAAGGAGGAAGCTCAAAAGGTTCAACAGCAATAACAATCCACTGATGGTGCAGTTGTGAGGCACAAGAGTGCTGCGCTCGCTGCCAAATATGAAACAAGGTAAGCATACTGGCATAGGGGTGCCAGGTGATAGCAGGGCTGAACAGTACCTTCAACCTTGGGCGCTGGCTTGGCACAAGAAAATCAGACAATAACTGGGCAGAACAATACCTTCAACCTCTTTATGGAACCCCTCGCCCTCATTCTAAATCAAGCTGGTATCAACTACCATCTTTATGCCGATGACACCCAACTCTATTACAAGATAAAAACCCACGCTGACATCATACACCTTAATAACACCCTCACTAAAATCCAATCCTGGTTCCACCTTAATCATCTCAAACACAACCCCAAAAAACTGAAATCATCCTCTTCTCCCCCAAAAACACCCCTCTCCCCATTCAAACTCCGACCTCAACTGCTCTCTCCTTGTCTAACTCAGTAAAATCTCTTTGTATCTCTATTGATAACAGTCTAAATCTCAATATCCACATCAATAATTCGGCTAAAGGAGCCCTCTTCACTCTCCGTCATCTCAAGAAAATCAAACCCTTTCTCCCAACTGAAGATTTTAAAATTAGTGGTTCAATCCCTGGTCTTTTCACGAATCGATTACGGCAATACCATCCTCACGGGAATCCCCAAGCTCCACCTAGTGCCACTCAAATCTGTAGTCAACCTTGCAGCCAGGCTCATCACCAACTGCAAACGGTTCAACCACATTTCCCCAGCTCTCAAAACTCTAAAATGGCTCCCCATCGAAGGCAGATCCGCCTACAAAAACGCATGCATCACACACAAAGTCCTCCATCAAAATGCACCACCTTACCTCGCCAATAAATTCTGCAAAGTAGGCAGCACATGACCCCTAAGAAGCACTAACGCTTCTTCCTTGCCCACCCATGCTGAAAAAGAAATCCACTCAATCCCGCTCCTTCTCCAGAAATGTCCCATACATCTGGAATGCCCTCCCCAAAGACCTACGATGCAACCCTTCCTACACCAGCTTTAAAAAAGATCTCAAAAGTCACCTCCAAAAATATTGGGGGTCTCTACCTGTGCCTTAAACTCGTTCCTCCATATCTTACGGTATTTCAACTCTTTTCTACGAGTATCTGTTTACATGATATGTATAACCTTAAGCCTTTTGGTATTTCTCTGTCTTACCTGCTATTATCCTATAATGATGTTGTAAATGTTATTTTGTTTTTACCATATGTATCTCAGTTTTGTAAAGCGCTGTGATGTTTTGGTTATTCATTGATGCTGTAATTTGTCTCTTACCGTAACTAGCTCTATCATGTAAAGCGCTCAGACACCTCTGGGTCCAGCCAGCGCTATATAAAACCTCTAAAATAAACCTTGGGCGTGGGCGGGCTGGCTGGCTGGCTGGCTGGTAGAAGAAAGATGTGAATCGAGCAGTCATGGGGCCGAAGGGATCCTTAGCCGCTGGAAATTGAGAAAGTAAATATGAGGAAGGAGGGTTCTCCACAACAGTATTACACAAAACAGTACCTTAACCTTGTAGACCACAAGGTTTAAACACACAGAAACTCCAATGTGGTTACACAGGATGGGTAAGCATCAAGGTACAAAACAGGTGGAGGTACACAGAAGGGGAAGAGAGAGCAGACAAATCGTCGCTAGCGTTAAAAGAAAGACACTCCTCATCAAAGGTGTCTCTGGTGTTTATTGTGTCTCTCCACCATTGCATTGCTATCTGTCGCCTGTATGACAGAGTAGAATCCAACCAACAGCAACATCCTAAGGCTGGCTGCAAAGCATAACTGTAAGAATAAACCAACTGAGGATAAAGGTAGGGGTTACCAGAAAAGAAGAATACAATTTTGATAATATATAGTGGTGGTTCTCTGATGATTTAAAAACCCAAAAACTGGCTCTACGCCAAGCAGACCGTGCTTGGAGATGGAATTACAGACCTGAAAAAAAAGAGATTTTTCAAACCCAACTTAAGCAAATAAAAACTCCATTCTTTAAGGCAAAGCAGCTTACTTCTCGAACAAGATCCTGAAGACTACAAATAAATCTAAATACATATTTGCGATTGTTTTCCTTTTTTTAAAAACATATTTTATTGAACATTTGGACATACCATCCTACATTCACTTACAATTACTGTTACTGTTACATTAAGCATTTGAAATGTCTCATATTCAGTAGGCTCTATGGTTGCAGAATCTACATATTTGCGAATGTGAATGAGCTGTCCAAACCTGACAGAATCACTGCTAAATTTGCCTCTACACAGACACTGTGTGAGTCCCTGAATACTTTTTTCATTGATCAAATAAGCTCCATCAAAGCTAGTATCCCGGCTAACCCACCCTCTGGTGAACAGGATGTGACGCCAAGGAACCCTCACTCATTACACCAGTTTCCTGCTATCAGCAAGGAATCCTTCCTGGATTTGTTAACTAATGTAAAATCAGGTTCCTCGGTCGACAGTTGCCATCCACAAATTCTAAGAGAAATGTTTCTAGCATGCCTGAGCCGGCCCTAACCCTTCTAAATGACTCACTTTACCAGGGCCTGGTCTCCAGGTCCTTTAAGGAAGCTGTGATAGTTCCTTTAATTAAGAAAACTGGCACAGATCTTTCAGTCCCCTCATACTACCGTCCCATCTCACTACTCCCTTACCTGGCCAAAGTACTATAAGAGGGTAGTGGTGGGGATAGACTAAACGATCCTCGAGTTCACGCACTCAGTTATACACGAAACAATAATGCTTCTTCACAGGTTTTTCTTTGTTTATTTGTTTTTTGCGACCAATTCTTCATTCATTGGTACATATGATTATTTCAAGCTCGTTTCATTGCGAACATAATATGCTCCTTATGCCGCCATTATAGCAGTTAACTTGCATTTATCATCACCCAATGCATTTCGGGTCATAAACCTTGACCCTTCGTCAGGGGTCTGTAAACAAGGGATAAGACAGGACCAGGAATTAGATGCTGCCACAAGTGTCATCAAGTCTATGTGAGAAAGTGTACGAAATACGAAAACAATTGGAGAAACCGGAATGCAGACAAAATCTAACGAGGTGTCTGAAAGGTGGAGAAGTCGGTTCGTGAATTACTGGTAAAACAACGGTTAACCAGTTACGAGTGTGTACAAAACAGTCCCAGGCCACAATATCACAAAAACTTACGGGATAGCGGCAATAACCGTCACCTTGAACGAGTCTCGGTAAACCTCGGTGTTTAGTGGAAAGTGCAGGGAGTATTTAACACCCATCCAACCAAACATCTAACATGAAATCATCCCTAGCTAACCATTGGATAGAAGCAAGACACCAGATATCTCAACTCAAATTCACGGTTCTGGAAATTCTCCCACAGCGCCCTGACGTGGATCCACTGAAACAAAGATTACGATCAGAATTTCACTGGATTAAAAAACTTAATTCGACACATCCGTTTGGGATGAATGATCGTGTTGAACATTCATGTTTTCTTTAAATGACTAGCAGCATTGTTGTTTCAGACCTATTCAGTCCGTTTATTTCGTAATATGTGTCATTTGTTCTATTTTGCATATTTTACCATCATGTTTGTTTATTTCATTGTTTACGTTCGTCACTTTCCTTTCTTTTCTTTCCTTTCTATGAAGCATTTATACTCATATCACGTGATTAGAGTCATTCAACTACACACGCCCTTCTATACTTCATTCCTATTGGGCTCTCTCTGTTCCTTTTCCGCATTGGCGGTTTTGCCGATCACATGACTTTTTGTTAAATACTCCCTGCACTTTCCACTAAACACCGAGGTTTACCGAGACTCGTTCAAGGTGACGGTTATTGCCGCTATCCCGTAAGTTTTTGTGATATTGTGGCCTGGGACTGTTTTGTACACACTCGTAACTGGTTAAGAGCACTGGGTTCCTTACTATATCTATCTGGAGTCACACATCTGTTTGTTTTGCACCGTTGTTTTACCAGTAATTCACGAACCGACTTCTCCACCTTTCAGACACCTCGTTAGATTTTGTCTGCATTCCGGTTTCTCCAATTGTTTTCGTATTTCGTACACTTTCTCACATAGACTTGATGACACTTGTGGCAGCATCTAATTCCTGGTCCTGTCTTATCCCTTGTTTACAGACCCCTGACGAAGGGTCAAGGTTTATGACCCGAAATGCATTGGGTGATGATAAATGCAAGTTAACTGCTATAATGGCGGCATAAGGAGCATATTATGTTCGCAATGAAACGAGCTTGAAATAATCATATGTACCAATGAATGAAGAATTGGTCGCAAAAAACAAATAAACAAAGAAAAACCTGTGAAGAAGCATTATTGTTTCGTGTATAACTGAGTGCGTGAACTCGAGGATCGTTTAGTCTATCCCCACCACTACCCTGTTGTAATAAGGCACGGTCAGACTACGTGTGACGTTCACGCACCACCATTATCTCATGAACTTTCAGAAGAACTTTGAATACTGAGTGCATAGGGATTACACTATTTCTCAAAGTACTATAAGCCCATGTGGCCAATAGCCTCTGTTCTTTCATAGAACAGTCTCACTTCTAACATCCCCGCCAAGCAGGCTTTCAGCATCGTCACTCTACGGAGATGGTAATTTTGAGTGTAATGGATGAAATAAAGAAGTAGGCGGATAAAGGTACCACCTAGGCATTATTACTCCTTGGCCTCTCAGCGGCCTTTGACATGGTCGACCACAGAATCCTGGTGGACTGTGTCGGGGACGTGGGGATTCAGGGAGCCACCCTTCAATGGTTCACATCCTTTTTGGACTATCGCTCTAAGTCTGTCCGTCTTTCCCAATAAACGGCCCCCTCACCTGTTTAATTTGTATCTCCTTCCCCTTATTCAGTCCTTGGGGGAAGGTAAGGAGCGAATTTTTAACTATGCAGATGATCTGCAACTGGTTTTCACCATTGAGAACACCCCGCCTCTATTCTGAACTTTCAGACCACTATGTTATACATCCGCAATTGGATGAATAGGAACCACCTAAAACGAAATCCTGACAAAACAGAGCTGATCCTAACTGGTGGCCCTCGAAACCCTTGGACTTTACATTTTTGGCCTGCAGAGGTGGGAGCCCCCCCACTCCTCTCCCCCTCAGCCAAGCGCCTTGGCGTCACTATTGAAAGGGACTGCTCAATGAAAACCCAGATCGTAACAGTGTTTTCCACCTGCTTTTTCCAACTTGAACAAAACTAGGAAAATCAGGAGAATCCTTTCAACAATAGAAGCCATTCAAGTCATCCTGGCCATGGTAATCTCACACCTCGATTACGCCAATTCCACTTACTTTCGCCTCCCTGATTAGTTCATCAGAAGACTGAAACATGTACAAAATGAGGCAGCAAGACTGATCTTTCACCAGCCAAGATGGCATCATGTCACCCCACTCATGAGGAAATTGCTCTGGCTTCCAGTAGCTCAATGATGCACATTTAAGGTCAGATGCCTGATATTTAAATCACTCCATGGTACATGCCCGGAATTTATATCCATTCTTATCCAGAGGTATGTTCCTGCCCGAGCCCTTTGGTCCTCCAACCTGTGTCTGTTAGCCATCCCCGTCTTCAAGCTGAAAAGAACTGGTGGATCCCACTTTGCGTTATTAACATCTTCTTTTTGAAACTCATTCCTTCTCAACATGAGATCATCCTCATGCTACTCTCATTTTAGGAGATAATTGAAAACCTGGCTGTTCTCCCTGGCCTATGAATGATTCATCCTATGAGCGGCAGTTTACTCCCTCTACAAGCGCATTGAAACCATGTGGTGTAAGTGAGCTATACAAACTCTTTTAACATAACATAACATATATATATATATATATATATATATATATATATATATTTATAGTCATAACGAACAAGTTGACAATATATCATATGTAATATAATACACAAGTTGACATTATAACAATAACCTTTTACCATATGCACACATAAAGCTGTGATGTCTTAGTCACACTTGGATCCCTGTATTGTCTTTGCTCTGATGGCAAAACTTATTTCTACTTTTATGTATTCCAGAAACAGTGCATTTAGCTCTCTTTCTTGGAAAAGTGTCTTTGTTTAGTCATTTCTTTATTTCAATGTTTTTGAGGTGCCAAACTTACTACTGACATGCCATTTCTTATTGTTATTTTGCACTTCAGCATTCACATAGGAGGGTGAGAAAGAGATAACTATTACTCCACAAAAGCCATGCTCCGACTGCACCTGGAAACTCTTAAGTCACAACCAGTTCTTCCTAACAAACCTGTTGTTCATTTGTTGGGTAGCACCATGTATCAGTCTATGAGGGATGCATAATTTAGTATGACACAAATAAGAGCAGTATAAGAGATCAAATACATGAGGGCTATTCGCAAAAGTATTTGGGAGCACGTAAAGTGGTACTCCTGTTGTACTCTTTTAGATACTTTTTAGTAGTTGAGATTTGGATGTTTCGGGGCCAATTCATAAAGGTACATGAAAGACCACAAAAGAGAACTCCTGTAGTATAACCTTCTGTATTCATATATTCTTTCGTGAATCGGCCCCCATGATGTCCAGGCAAAGGAAACAAAAAAATTATGAGACCTTAAATGTAGCAAAACAAATTGTAATATCCCCAGCAGTATCACAATTAAAGCATTGGTAGGTTTGTCTACCACTGTCTGCTGTTTATCATTTTTGTATATAGTTCTGCAATCAAAGAAGAGAACGTGCGGGGGAGAGGACTCTATCTCCCAGAATCCCTCGAACCCCTGCTGCATCCCCGCTGCACCCGGAGGCGCTTAAATAAACATTGCAGGTTCCGCTCCTCGGTAAGCCCACAATCACAGAGGAGTCCGTGCTGGGGAGAGGACTCCATCTCTCAGACTCCCCGGCCCCTTGCTGCATCACCGCGGTGCCCGGAAGCACTTAAATAAGCGCTGCGGGTCCCGCGGCACGGGACGTGCGCAGGTGAAGCTGAGCCAAGGGTGGGCTCCGGGTCAGAGTCCGGAAGAGGCTAAGCTGGGCCACCCCTCTGACGTCTATTCTCCTGACTATGAGGTATTGTTGATTTGGATATATGCCTCACCTATTTGTGGCTACTAGTAATAATAATAATAATAATAATAATAACAGTTTAGGTGCAGTAGTCTTCAGCATTTGAATTACTGGTGTTGTGGCTGTTTGGCAAGGTTTTCATCTGTGGCTGCCTTTTTCTCGAGTTGATGGCAAAAAGAAAGGCCTCAGAGGGTGGGCGTGGGCCAGGTACAGGAAAAGTCCAGAAAGCCAAGAAACTAGTCAAGCATGCAGGGAGTAACTTCGTTTTGGGTCGCATAGATAGCCTTTTGGTCGAATGCAAGGGTATTTTAGATAAAGACGCAGAAGAGGCAGAGGCTGGTTTCAGAAATTCCGAAAACCTCCCTACTTGTGCAAGCTCTGGTGCAACATATACTATCCCAAAGATGTTCTCGAAGCCTAAAGCCAAGAGTGACCTCGCATCAATGACAAAACGGTTAGACTCATATTTAGAAGCCGCAGTCACAACACACTCTGACACACACTCCAACAGTACGGTCAACCCGATAATTGTTTGTAGTAATCGGTTTGCCCCACGGCAGAGCCCCATTGAAATTGGTGATGATTGTGCTTGGGACTTTTCTTCTGCCTAAATTAATAGCATTCAAGTGTGTACTCCTAGCGTCCACGATTCTGTTAGTGACCATAAAAAAGAGGTAAATGTTTTGAAATCGATGATCGGTGACCTTATGGGGATAATGAGGGAGTTGTTGGCGTCAAATAAACAGGTACTCCTGCGTCCTGAGGCCCAGAATAACCTGTTGACTTCACCTGCTGCCAGGAAAAAGCTTGAATCAGCGTTGGGTGAAGGGCGGGAGGTTTCAGCTATACAGTTTAGAGGCAGCGAAGGAGGTAAAGGGTTTACTAAATAGGGCCAGGAATGAGGCTCGACCATTTAATTCTAGAGACCCAGGTGAACTTGGTGGGGTAGAGGGGCATTCTAGCAGGCTGAGGAAGACCTGTGTGGTACATAGGTATCCGCTCCAGTGTTTGCAGAATGTAATTACTTCATTCAGAATGTACTTCTATATTATGTTCTATGTTTGCTTATAAAGTAGAGTTCTGTTCCATGGCAGTTACTGGTTGCCTCTGTAGAGAAGAGTCCGTTCTTGTTACTTCTCTATATCTTATTAAAGAACTCTACTAATCTTACTTGGATCAGCTATCATCATTTACTACAATTTTGACTACGAGATTTTCTACCCACCCTGCAATCAGCTGTTCAAAACCAGAGCGGACAAGAGTAGCCCTGCCGATCCCAATTCTTCGCGCACTGAGCTTCTACAAAAAGAAACTGAACATTTCAACCTGTGGTGAGATCTTTACACTTTTATATTTTACTGTGGTCTACTGGTGCAGTTCAAGCAGGCAGTGGCAAGTCATGTGCGCTTGTTTCAGCTACAAACTCTTAAGTGCCGCAGTGTTTATATAACCTTAGCAGGCAGCGTTTAGTTAGTGCGCAGTAATTATCAGCGTGAATCCTGTCCCGGCGATAAGCTTTCTCAACCTCGTCTGTACGACCCGTACACTTAACCTTACGCCTAAGTCCCGCAGTGTGCAGTCAACCTCAGCAGGCAGGGTATAGGAAAGTGCAGAAGCTGTTCCCAGTGTGGACATTGTTTAGCGAGGCAAGCTGTGCCGTACTTATTTGAATGGACTGTGTTGTTAAGCAGATCGGCGTCAAGCTCACCGTTAATTTCACTCGGCGTTGGGCGGCAGTTAAGATTGTTTCTCCTCCGTTGTCCCTGCTGGAGTGATGACATCATAGAATGTCCAAGGGAGTTAGCGAAGCCTTCATGACGCTTTCCTAAGCCAGTCATTCTGTAACAACACGTCAGCCCGACAGTCCAATCTCCGTGTCTTCACCCTGTTGACACGGCCATTTTCAGGCGTAGCGGCCATTTTCCTTTGTTTACTTGTTACTGTGACAACCTCACGGCTTCCAGCTATCCCACAGACGCTTAAACATACGCATCTCACGGTTTTTTTTTTCATGAGTTTCCGGGCATTTTGTTTACGTCCACGATATACTGTGTATCCTAAACCTGCTTCAATAGAAGAACACTGTCTTTGGCGATACACTCGCCACGGTGCTTCCTTATTCTCAATATATACTTTTTTTTCTAATTTTAATGTCTAATGGCTTCACAGAATTGCTCACAGGGTTGCTCAGTTGTTATGCCCCCAAGTTTTCATGCTCATCCAGGTCAGCCAAACATATCTTGGGAAGATTTGTTTCCAATGTTTGAAAATTACCTAGATGCTCTTGACGCCCAGGAAAATTCTGCTAAAAGGAAAAAAGCATTATTGTTGAGTTCATTAGGGAAAGAGGGTCAACGAATGTTTCGATTTCTTCCTCAAGCTCTCCAAGCAAATGGTCAAGCGCTTCCGGATGAGTATAAGGAAGCAATATCGCGGTTAGAAGTTAGATATTCTAAAGAAGAAAACTTGGTCATCAATAGATACAAATTTTATACTAAGAGTCAAAAGTCCGGTGAATCTATTGATGATTTTGTTTCAAGACTCAGAGAAATGTCTGTCAAATGTAAATTTGGAAACATGACGGATGAACTAATCAGAGACCAACTCATAGTCCAATGTAAGAATAAAAAAATCCAAGAACGTCTCTGGGCAGCTAAAAACCCTAACTTACAAACTGCGATTGAATTAGCCAAAATAGTGGAACAGTCAGAAGGGTGCATGAAGGAGCTTGAGAAAAGGTCATCTTCTAGTGATGTCAATGAAGTTTTAGTTCGAGAGTCAATGGATCAAATTCAAAATGATGATGATCAAAGTGAAATTGCAGCAGTTAAGAACAAAAAGATGACCAATAAAACGGTGCCTGGAAAGAACATTAACGCTCCAAAATTATCTAATGTCCGAATGTGTAATAGGTGTGGGAGTACTGTACATGCCTCTGAGTCAAAAATATGTTTTGCAGCTAAATAGGAGTGTCTTAAGTGTGGTCGCATTGGCCATTATGCCCAAGTCTGCAGGAGTAAACCACGGTCTAATGTGGCTTATGTACAAAATTCTTCACACATGGTTGATGAGAATGACAAAATATTGGTGGTTCGGTCAAATTCCTCATCTGAATAGGAGGAAGACAGACGGAAGAATAGACCCAAAGCCTTGTTCACGATTAATGGTCAGGATATTTATTTAATGGTTGACACATGGTCGAAGTACACAATTATTCCTAATCATTTGTTCATAAAGATGTGGGGTGTTGGACCACTTCTTCCAAAATACATATCTCCTGGAGGTTACCAAGGGGAATCTATAGACATCTTAGGTTATTTTGAGGCAGACATCATATTTTCTCACAGACTTATTCAAGGCAAAGTTTATGTTTCAGTATCTGGACCTGCCATCCTTGGATGGGTTAATCAGGATGACCTGAGCATTATTGTCAATCCCCGTACTAACCCTCAGGTCATGATCATTGAGGATACAGATTTAAGCACTATTCTCTCTGATGCCAAAAGTGTATTTAGAGAAAGGTTAGGTCAACTCAAAGGCTATTCTCACAAACTTATTTTAAAAAAAAGGTTCTATTCCGGTACAACACAAAGTCAGACGGATTCCTATTGTTGTAAGAGAGGAAGTTAAAGGGGCTAATTCAGGACATGTTAGCATCTGGAGTCATAGAACCTGTACAGGCTTCACCATGGGTTTCTCCCATTGAGATCACAAAGAAGTCTGACGGAAAACTCCGCTTCTGTGTGGATTTAAGATCTTTGAATCAGTGTGTGGTTGCAGACGCGTTTCCATTGCCCAACATTTCAGAACTAGTCACCACTTTAAAAGGTGCTAAGGTATTCTCTAAGTTAGATCTTAGGAGTGCCTATCACCAAATCACCTTACACAAGGATTCAAAATACTTGACAGCTTTCATCACACCCTATGGCACATTTCAGTTCACACGCCTTCCTTTTGGTCTCAATTCTGCGGCCAGTGTTTTTCAGAGAATGGTCTCCAATATTTTTGAGGGTGTGGGCAATACTGTCTACTTTCAAGATGATATATTGGTTTATGGACAATCAGTTGAACAACAAAACATCACTTTGAAAATTGTTTTAGACAAGCTGTCTTCAGTTGGCCTCACTCTACGTAGAGAAAAATGCAATTTTTTAGTCGATCAGATTGATTATTTAGGTTACACGATTAGCTCTTCGGGGGTAAAACCAAAAAGGGATTTATGTCAAGTTATTCATTCAGCACCTCAACCTAAAGACAAAGACCAACTACGTTCTTTTATGGGTCTCATTCATGTATGAGATCTCTACTCAAACGGGGGTGAGTTTTTCATGGAGTCTTCAACATCAGGAATGTTTTGAGAATATCAAAAATGAAATTTGTAATGCAAAAGTTGTATCGCCTTTTGATGTAAACAACAAATCTGTTCTTACGGTGGATGCTAGTTCTACTGGCCTGGGAGCCATGCTTTCTCAAATCAAAGAAGGGTCTTAACATACTGTAGCCTTTGCCTCACGGACTCTAACTGATGCTGAAAAAAATTATTTGGTTATTGAAAGAGAAGCACTGGCTGCTTCTTGGGCTCTGGAGTATTTCAGAACTTATCTGTGGGGTATGAAATTCATTTTAAGATCAGATCATAAACCACTTCTCAAAATTCTTTCTCCTGGGGGTACTGGCAAGGGTTCAGCTAGGCTTGTCAAACTTGCTTCTAAACTCCAAGAGTTCCAATTTTCCATTGAATATATCCAGGGGTGGAGAAATGTACAGGCCGACTGCCTATCAAGGATGTCTTTAGATTGGTGTACCATTCCTGGCTCACTTGTTTCTGATGGTGCTGATGACATTGCTGTTGCTTTTGTAGAGGATGCCGTGTTTGTTGGTGAGGGTAATTTTGAAGCGAGTGACTGGGAACCTGAAATAGTTGCTGATGAAACTCTTCAAGAAGTGATTAAACTTCTCAGGCTTGGTCCTAGGAGAGAAAGTTCTGTCCCTTTGTCAGTCAGACCTCTTATTAAAGTTCTTGATGGCCTTTCTATTATCAACAATTTCATTTTGGTTAAAGATGAAAAATGTATACCTACGGTATAAACTTTTAGCCTTAGCACATGAGGGGCACTTGGGTCAAACTGTTACACAGCGGAGACTCAAGGATCATTTCTGGTGGCCAGGAATGGATTCCCAAGTTGTAGAATGGGTGGAGAACTGCTCTATTTGTAGGGTCCCAAGTCTAAAGATGCTCACATAGCAAACCCAGGTTCATCCTGGCACACGATCTGTCTAGATTGTATTGGTCCTATGGGGGAATTAAATGAAAAAGACAGATTTGCCATTGTCGTAGTTGATATTTTTTCTAAATGGTTGGTTGTAGAGTTCACTAACGATGTTACCACTGAAAGTACTATTAGGTTCTTAGGCAATCTTTTTAAAGATGAAGGTATTCCTTCAATCATTATTACAAATAACTGTACACAACTTACTTCTAAAGAGATGCAATTATTTCTAAAGAGTTGTGGTGTTTCCCACCATTGCACTTCTTTGTACAATCCTCAAGGAAATGGAATATGTGAGAGAGCTAACAAACTGGTAAAAGGGATTATACAGATGGCCTCTGCCAATGGGTCCATTGTGCGAAAAATGGTTAATGAGATGTTATGGGCATATCGCACTACTCCCTTGGTGGAAAGTCAGCTTTCACCTTTCCAACTTATGAGAGGACGAGCTCCTGGTTTGAAATTGGTGCCAGCTTGGATGAAGCAAGTTCTTACTCTACAAACTCAAACAACTGTCTTGTCTTCTTCCACAAAAGCGTCATCTCCCTTTATAGTAGGTGATCTCGTTAAAATTAAGAGTGGCAGAGTGCAAAAAGGTTTGTCTAAGTTCAAAGGACCTTTTACTGTCAAGAAAGTTCTTGATCATTGTGTAATTCTCAATAATGGCGAATGTTGAAATTTCAGGAGAGTAGCAGTATATAAAAGAGGTGTTATGACTCTTGTTATGAATGTCAACAATGGAGCATCTTCTACTCTTAGTAATCGTGGCTATCTTTTAGCGCACACACCTGTTGACTGTTTCTCCACTTCCAATAGGTGAACCACGTACTGTTGGAGGTGGAAATGCTCCCCTTTGTGATAATCTTTCTTTACAACTTCTAATCTATCTACTGGTGGTTTACTCAGTGATCGTACTCCAAGACATCGCAGACCACCAACTGATCTACAAGATTTTATTTGCTAGAGAGTTCCTTTTGTAGTTTTTTTTTCTTTTTCTCTCTTTGTTCATTAATTCATTTTTATATTTGTGCTTAACAATGGAAAGGAAGAAGATGTGTAGTACATAGGTATCTGCTCTAGTGTTTGCAGAATGTAATTACTTCATTCATAACGTACTTCTGTAGTATGTTCTATGTTTGCTTGTAAAGTAGAGTTCTGTTCCATGGCAGTTACTGGTTGCAAGAACTCTACTAATCTTACTTGGATCAGATATCATCATTTACTACAACCTGCTTTGTTGATCTGCGTACCAGTGATAGTGTAGAGCACAGATTCTTCCCAAACTGTAGACCAATACCCCAAACCTCCTGCCAACTGTTTATGACGAATGTCCCAAAACTAGCCCCCCAAAAGGGATTTTAGGGCAAGGAATCCCTGAAGAATAAGGCGACTCCATGGATACGCCATGTGAGAGGGTGTAGGTCCCTAATCAGAGAAGGTATTGTTAGGGTTAGAAGACATGTGGTTCACATTACTCCACTGATTGTACAGAGCTGATTTTTGTTAACGAAAGCCTTGCTGAGAATCTAATAGCCTTAGTGTTTAGAAATTGTCCCCCATCACCTTCGACTATACAATTTAGGTGCAGCCCACCACTAGAGGATCAGTGGGTAATAGCCACACGAAGCAATTGGCACCTGAGTCACCCTTGAGAAAATTGATTGACTTGCATGGCATGTTGGCCGGTTTGCCAGCCATTTACCCAGCATTAGTCAAGAAGTATTGTTAGAATCGCACACTCAATCACAGGCCATCCCAAAATCCTTAGATCTATTAGGAGTAGATGGTAGTTTCTCTCCGTGTAAAAGGAATAAGGAGGCCTTTTTAGGCCTAGTTAGTCCCATCACAGATATTTTACCACTGAATAATTTAGTTAGAGCTTGCAGCCCTGTAGGTAACACCACAAAAACTCATATGGTGCAAAGCCTAAATAATCCAATGCAAGAGGAAGCATTATCACAAATCTCAATGATCTCATGAAATATGGCAGGCATTAGGGGTAAGATATCCCTCCCACATTGGAATGAGCTCATTGAGAAGTTCGATATATGTTTATTCCAAGAGACTTGTAGCATTGCTCCAGTATACAGGGCCGGTTTTGTTAATTTCTTTGTGCCAGCAATTCAAAACAAATTGGGGTGCCCAGCAGGGGGAGGTTAGTTATATGGGTCAAGCATGGTCTTTGCTTTAGCATTTCACAATTACCCTTTAACAACCCGGATATTATGGGAATTTGCCTTAAAGTACATATGGTCAAGACTATTGACATTTATAATGTCTATGTGAGAGGTACCAGAGGGGGTAGACATTCAGCGAGTATTACAAAATTGGGGGAACTGCTGGGTAAGAGGAATCCCAATCCCCACTACTAATAGTAGGGGATTTTAACGTAATATTCGAACCGCTTGATGGGGAGGAGATGGATGAACGCAAGAGGAAGAGAGGCAGTAAATGTTTCCCTCACTGGACCTGAAATCGGTTAAAAGGTGGACTCAAATAGTACTCCAAGTCACAGATATGACTATGGAGTTTGGTCTCAGGGCAGCTAATGGCACGACTAAAGGAGAAACAGCTGATAGTGATCATAACCCCCTCTGCCTCACAATGCTGTCACTATAGGGTGCAGCACCTGCACTGCCTAATATCCAGTGGCTGGAAACTAAAGAATTCCGGCCTACCAATGACATGCGCCATCTTAAGTGGCACAGATTAGCCACTCATCAGGGCAAACGTAAGAGCATAAAGACCGAGTTGTTGGTCCCCACAGTTGAAATTGTAGCATTTGAAACAACTAAGGAAGGGAGTTTGGAAGTATCGAGGGCTCATTGTTGCTTTTTTGATCAAGTAGGTTCCCACTTCATAGCTGCTAAGCATAATAGGAGCCCATGGTCCATCAAAAAGAGTACATAGACATGATATAACAAGGCTTGCATGCACTCTAGATCCTTATTAATACAAGCTGTCAAGTCAGGGGACTTAGATGGGACAAGAAACACCCGGAAAGTTTACAAATTAGAATTGTGGAAAGCCAAGAGGGACTGGGAAGAAGCTAGGTGGCAGTCCCTTAAGGATGCATGCCAAGCCAGTGCTAGCAAAAAGTTCTGGTCACTGGTGGTGTGGGGTATTGAGGCAGGTCTTGTGGAATTTGAAAAGGACATCCATTCCTCTGTTTGGCATACCCACGTTTCCACCTTGTATACAGACCGAGAAGTCTTAAAGCCTCTGCTTGTGCAGCCTGTAAGGCATTTCCAAACCAATGTGGTCCTTTTTACTATGAAGCTATCGCTTGCAATTAGTACAATAGGTCTGTCCAAAGCATCGGGTCCTGATGAGATACCTGGTGACCTCTTTCTTTGGGATATCCCAGGTAGGGCGCAAAATATGTAGGTTTTATTTAATGCTATAGTCGAAGGTGCCTTATCCCAGACTCTTGGAAAGGAGCAGAAGTTGTGCCATTGTTATAAAAAGGTGATAAGTCCTCCCCTTGTAATTATAGGCCAGTCATTCTAATTGACTCAATTCAAAAAGTCTTTAGAAATGCACATTTGCACAAAATACAGGCATGGACCAATGAGAAATCCTGTCACCTTATCAAGCGGGTTTCAGAGAGAAAACAGCGACTGTTGATTAGGTGTTCCGCATCCTCCTTCTCTGCTGGAAATCAGTGACAATTGGAAAGGATAGTTTGTATGTTGCATTCATAGACCTTAAGACAGCATTCAATCTTGTCCTTAGGCAGAATCTGTGGCAAACCCTTGTGGATTTAGATATGCGAGAGGAAATTGTAATTTTGTTGATTAGCCTGCATTAAGGAAATTTCGCCAGGGTTAGTTTACGTCTTCAAGGTCAGCCTACTGACCAAATCCCTGTCATTAGAGGTCATTAGAGGTGTGTATCAAGGTTGTGTTCTGGCCCCAATGCTTGTTTTCCTAATTCATTAATAGTGTTGTGGAATTTCTCACAGAAATACTGTCCGATGCACCCAGGCTTAGGGGAGAAAAAGTAGTAACTCTCCATTTTCGCAGGTGACACAGCTTGTCTCTAAAACATGGGAGAGTTATATTGGCATCTCAACCGTTCCCAAGAATTCTGTGATGCCAAAGGTTTAATAATAAATACAACCAAAAACAAGTTTATGGCCATGAACCCTCATAAATCATATTGTGAGTGTTCTAGGCTTGGAGGACGCAGCTCAAGGGAGTTAGCGACTTTGATTATCTAGGCCAAAGTGATCAGACAATTTACATGGAAAACCCATTTCTCCAAGTTGGTCCTGAAGCATAAGCAGTTGACTGGGATTTTGGGAAGAGAACATCGCTTATCCCACACTAAGCCGATTGGGCTGGCTTTGCAATTGTACGAAGCAAAAGTGGCGAGTTCTATGATATATAGGGCAGAATTATGGGGTATGGAACATGTAGACGAGATTACCAGTTTAGATGTAAAAAATTTTAGGAGCTTAGGAAGGTTACCCCAACGTACTCCCCTTTTTCCTCTTAGATGTGGGCAGACATTCCTTCCCCTCCAAAGCAAGATTGCACCCGTTGCTGTTCTGGCTAAGAATCAAGTCGACTCTTGCTGTATGCACGTGATTGGGACGATGTAAAATGCAGAGAAATAGCTAATACAATCAATTGGCTAAGAGGCATTAAGAACATGTTTACAGCCATTGGGCTAGGGGATATCTGCGAAGTTAATGACCCCACTTGGCTTCCCCGTAAACATGAAGTGAAGGACATATATTGGCAGTGGGTAATTCAGGGGAAATTCAGCAGTAGGGGTAGGCGGAAGCTTACCCTAGATTTTATGTCCCATAAACTAGATCGCTTTCTGGAAGGCTATTTTTACTTTTTAGAATATCCCAGGGACCGGAAATTAAATATCCAGTTTAGGTTTGGCACTCTTCCCCTGCATGATTTTAATAGAAAATGGAGTAATAGTATTTAGGCCACATGCAGTTGCCCTCATTGTAAAAATCAACAAGAGACCTAAGACCATGTAATGTTTGCATCTCCATTGTATATGTTGCAGAGGAAAAACTGGCTCACTCTGATCTGCAAGCAGTTGGGAAGGACAATTATAGAAATGCACTGAGGATTTTGGAGTCCGATGCTTGGCCATTGTTGGCATTTGTGGTGGAAAAGTTTCTGGGCCATATGTGGGACATTAAAGGTAGGGCCCAGAAAGCGAATGATAATTGACCCCACAAAATAGTTTCCTTAGGTTCCAGAATCCCCAGTATTAATGGGAGGTGGTTTACATGGCCGTATCTGAAGTATTCTGTATTCTGCCGTAGTTTTACTATTGTTATACTGTAAACAACTATTTTATTTGATTAGCATAGTGTAATACCCCTAGGCGGTATCGTAGAGTGGAAGTTAACAAGGGCAAAACCAACATATTTATTGTAATTTTTTTATTGTTTGAATGATTTTTATTGATGGCCATTATTTTAAATAACATAGTATATATTATGCATTTTCATTGGTTTATTTAATACTGAATTGGCATATATCGCAAGCAATATCTTTGCACATTTTTACTGATTTTATTAGGCCAGTTATTATGTGCACTTTATTGTTCTATTCAAATACCATAACCAGCCCATTGTAAGCAAACTATTATGGCGAAATGTCCAAATAAAGTATTTGTATGATACGATTTTGTTCTTTTTTCTTCTTTGCTGCCTCTGAGAAGAACCTTCCTCACACATGTCCAGAAATTATTACATTGTCCCTCTGCCTCGTCTCATGTTAAAAAATGAACTATGTGCCCAACAAGAGATGCACTGTTGTGATGGAGCCTCAACAAGCCACATCTTCAGGGATAGATGAATATGTCTACCATTTAACTACGCCAGTGAGACATGCAAGTCCTGGGAAAACATGTGTCAGTGGACTACAAGTCGAAGGATGCAACATTAAACTGATTAAGTTAACCATTGCGCAGTGCGTAATTTGTAAATGGATAAATGCCAGGGCCTAAAGGTTTGCTCAGAAGCCTGCTACCAGCACTATCGAAGGTCAGGGTGCCAAATAATGAGGCTGGGTGGTCTTCATTCAACCTCAGGCCTGTTTTTTACACTACCAGACACTGTCCTTTTATCTTATCTCTAAACATTCTTTTCATCCTTCCTTTGTCACTTGTTCTCTGTCTTTCTATTCCCCTCTTTTGTATATGTTTCAGTCTCTGTTTCAAAGTCTGATGATGAAAAATAAATGCTAGTCCCTGAATATAAGTGCTGACAGGCCCACCTTCAACCTCTGGCTCATATAAAGCACTGGCATTGCCTGAGAACTGAAGAAATATTTAATGGCACTGCCTGGTGGGTATGTGAAATGATGCCTTTTGAAGATCTGTTAATGATCAATACACCCTCAGAACAGTGAATGGTTACCTTTCTGCGTCGTCTGCCTTTTTGCGGCTGCCTCTTTATTTAAGTCTTCTATTGTAAAAAGGTTTCATAAAGGTCTTGTAAATATGTTCACTTTTTCTCCTTTCATTATGCCTCACTGTGACCTTAATTCGATTCTCACTTTCTTAATGTGTGCTCTTTTCGAGCCTCTTCATAATTTTCCCTCCAGCTACTCAGCATCAAAACAATCTTTCTCATGGCAATAACATCTGCCCGGGGGTTGAGTGAGTAGCAGGCTTTATCATCCAAGCCTCCATTCCTGTCTGTTTTTCCTTGCAAACTGGGGCTTCGAACTAGGGTCTCTTTCTTGCAGATGGTGGTAACACAGTTCCATGTGGGCCAATCCGTCACCTTGACCATTTTCTACGCTCCTCCACATCCCTCAAAAGAAGAGGAGCGACTCCACCGTCTGGGCCCAGAAAAAGCAATGTTGTTCTTTCTTGACCACACACAAGCGTTCCGGGTGGGCGACCATCTCTTCTTGGGATATGTTGGAGGAAAGAAGGGGTGGGCGGTGTAGAAACGGAACCATATCGCACTAGGTCATTCTCTGTATTAAACTGCTTAGCACTGGCCAAGAATGAGCCTCCTGAGTGCTTAAGGGCTTGTTCCACAGAGCTAAAGCTGCGACTAATTCATTAGTTCGCAAAGTCCCAGTCCTGGACAGGCCAGGTAGCACTGTGGGCATCCCATTCACCAAACATTATTGCCTGGACAGCCAGATCCACAGGAATGGGCATTTCGAAAGTTCGGTCCTGCAGGGCTTTCTGGTTTAGAATGTGTCCACAGCCCACCACCGAGGATGTTATAGCTTGGGTATCTATTCAAAGGTAAGGGATCTGTGGCTAGATGCCTCTATCAGATGAACAAGTTACTTACCTTCGGTAATGCATTATCTGGTAAACACAGTATCTAGCCGCAGATTCCTTACTGAGCCACGCATCCTCCTCGCTCTGTGGACAGATTCTAGTGATAATCCCTTTCAGGGCTCTATTTTAGACACACCAATGTCGGTGCACTATATGGCTCTGTGGGTCTGGTGTGGAAAGTAACTGATTCAGCACACCGAGGTAGCGCCTATATAGCGGGCCCGTGTGTCACTTCTGGTGCGGATGCTACCGCATGGAGTCAATCGATGCCACCTACCTGCGTGCATCCGTACTGCTTGCACAAAAATCATCCAGATCCAGTCTGACGCCTGGAATATTCAAAAGTAAGGAATCTTTGAATAGATACTGTTTTACCAGATAATGCATTACCAAAGGCAAGTAACTTGTTCTTCATGAAAACTAGCGTCTTCTGGAGCTATCTTGGTTTTTACATTTTTTTTCCGATAAGGTGCCACTGACTTTTCTTTTGGGGCACCCAGAAGCTCCTAGAGGGCTGAGTAGGAGACCAAGCCCATGTGGTCTGGCTGGCTCCCAACCCACTTGGCACTATTATTGCCATGATAGAGACAGTGTCTTCCTTTTCTCCTGCTAGCGTGCGCACCAGTGCAAACAGAAGCCAACCCCAATACTCTTGTAATCGTACTTTTCCTGTGCGTTCTATTTTGATATGTGTTTCTGTCTGTATTCCTATTTGACACTTGTTCTGCAACTGTTACCTTCCTTTTCCCACAATTGTAAAGCGCTCCGATAACCCTCGGGATCATGTTCTCGCTATATAAAACTATATAAATAAATAAATACATCACAATGCAGTAACAGTACATTTCTGGTCCCAGAGCCTGGCTACCTCTCCTGTCGCTCATTGACTATATGCTTGCCTTTGACTCTGTGCAAGGCTCCCTTTTTGCATTGTTCATACTGTACAAGGATATACTCAGGATTGGAAAGAGGTCTGCACTTACATAAAGAAAAATGCCATCTTTACTAAAAAAAAATACAGGATTCAGCAGAAGTCAAAACCTAGAGGTCAAAGAAAAGAAAAAGTCTTGGATACACTACAGAAGACAGGAGATCCTTCAATTCCCAAAATAATCTGTGTTACTGAACTACACCTATCTGACTTTTGTATTCAGAGTGGTTACAATGCATATTCCAGTCCTACACCGTGCTCATGCTTCTCGTGCACCAAGGCAACATTTTGTAGACTGTGCCACTAAGTGGGGCCATTAAACCCTACTTCAGTGTTTTGTATGTCACCTTAGCAGTGTCAAATGAAGCGATTTGGGCTGTAAACCCCCGACATCACTTGTGTGCTGGAGCACGGTCCTAATAGTGTAATCTTGCTTCATTTGTTTTAAATTCACTACAAGTGCTTGTAACTTTTCTCATCTTTCGATGCAGGCACTTGTTATGGGAGTGGTGTTAGCCTCATGTTATCTGTACTGTGTTGCACACGATTTTGCTAGCTCACCTTACCATGCTGTAGCATGCATTGACGTGGCTGCCTTATTTCAAAGGTGGTGCATTTTGGGCGTTGTCTATGGTGCTTCATTGGTTTTCTTGGCTAGGTTCACACTATAGAAAGTAATAATTAAACAAAGGCCTGATCTAGGCCTGGGAAAGAAGTCTTGCAGTGGCAAATCTGTTTATACTGTGACAGCACATGACAATTGTACTCATCCTCATTCGTACAGAAGCACCACCCCGGAAACCTGGATCAGAAACTGACTGTGTTAGCCTTTCTCACCAGGCCAGCTTCAATGTTGTTCTGAGCACAGCTAGGGTTCCACCTGGCTTGAAGACAAATTCTGGACAGGATTGTCAACTATTCCGGACAAAGGGTCAACATTCAGGACAAAAAGTCAGTTTTACGGACACATCGAAGGAAAGGCCATACCTCACTACTTTATCAGTGCATTTATTTACTATTTTCTACACAGCACTATGTATTCACTACTCTGTGTATGTGATTGCTTCTGTGTATGCCACATTCAGGTGACACAATATGTCCTTGTTCAATAGTAAATTAATGCCCTGAAGCACGGTTTCCAGGACTTCACTACAACCAAATTGTCCCAATGTTCTTGGAGAGAAAGCAACAGCAACATTTAGATTCTTTCTAAACATTTCAGTAATAAGCATTTCAGTAATGGCACTAGTGAAGATGTCGGAGTTACCCATGGTGATTGTATTTGCAAGCCTTCCTCTGATCAACCCTAGTTCAGTCTTCAGACACCTTGATACTTCCCTTATATCTCTGATTTTGGGGGCAAGGCACCACCGTAGCTCTTTGCACTCCAAAGCTACCCTTGGCTGCAGGTGGATTAGCCGTTTTGGACTTTAAATGCTATTATTTAGCTGTACAGCTCAAATGGGTGGCTTACTGGCTGTTTGGCTGCTCGATACATTTTACTTGGTTTCCCTGTGAAGACTTTAAGGAGGGCTGACTGCAGTACTCCTTGTTTTCTAGTAACCATTCTCTACAACGCCACCCTGGGCTATTCCACACAGCTTTCATGCCTTACTAGAACCCTTTAACTTACAAACACAAAGAAACCCTTTGCTTCAGCAATACCTTTGCAAGGCCTTCCAACTCGTGCAGGACGGCTTCGCTCACAGCAACTCCATCAGTGGAATGCTGCAGGTCTTTCAAAATTAGGGAATTCGTTTGTTGACGGCAAGCTACTTGATTTCAAAACCCTTATGGCAGACTACAGTTTTCACCGGGGTCAATTCCTCACAAACACCCTAAATAATCATTAAATACCCTATTTCATAACTGCCACCTAGCCACCAACCACACACCAGATGTACCAGATGATACACAACATAGGGACTGGCAGTAAACTGATAAGATGGGTGTACAGAACTTTCCTGCAACCCGGGGGCCAATCCACGCATCCTGCTCTCCATACTAACTGGGAGATTGAGATGGCAAAACCTGTACTCAATGTAGACTCAGATAAAATATTGGAATATCACCTCGAAGATTCCTGCTGCTCCCATTTCAAATATATTCAATTTAATATTCTGAACCAAGCCTACCTTACACCGGCCTGAATTACCAAAATATACCTGGGAGCCGCAGCTGCATGTCCTCACAGAATGCAATTAGATGCGGATTTGCTTCTTATGCTTTGGTCTTCGCCCACACTCATTTCAGACTTGCAGAGAATTTCTCGAGGTGCTGTCGAACATGAAAGATTGTGTACTGTTAAATTTCCAAGAAGTGGTCCTTTTGGGTTTATTCCCCCGCTCTAAGTTCTAGAAACCCTCCACCAGGTTCCTCGACCTGGCTCTTTCTCTTGCAAAACACAATTTTACACTGCACTGCAAGGAATCCCTTCTCCGACTATCTTAAGTTGGACTGAGGTCTCACTCTCTTGGTTTCTATCTGACAGTGCCCTGTCACACAGAGAGGAATGAGCTGGTCTGAGAAAATATTTTATTGGACAGGCGTTGGATATATTGGTGGAGGGATGTAAAGATTGCACCAAGAATTATACTCTCTCCCCGTAATCCACCCCGACATAAACACTCTTAGTTTCAAGACACTCTTAGTTTCAAGACACTCTTTCTTGCCACATTCAGGCAAATACACAAGGCAGTGCTCTAAGGGTATCTCTCTCCAACACACTGACACAATTTCCCCACAGTAACACTTTCTGTTAAGCACCACAGGGTTCATTGCTCTGCCTCCCTACTCTGATAGTTAATGTAGTGCCAACTGGGCAGAGAATGAGGAAGGAAAGTTTATTATGGGTCGGTTTGTTGCACAGAAAGAAATTAAAAATGATGCCCTAACTCTTTATAAATATGTGTAGCCCAGGACTGTTCTTCTGTATTTGTATGATGGAATGTGTTGTTACATACATGGCTGCTATCATGCAATGTAACCTCTTTTGGCAATCAACAGTAAAATCATTTAGAAGAAGAAAAAAACATTGTCGGATTTCCATTTAGAAATTAGATCACAACATTCCATTGACATCCATTTGAAGTGAAAGTTTCTAAACATGAACTTTAAAACATTCATTAACCCGTCTGACTTCATTACCAATATTATGCTTATTAATGGTGGCATATTACAGGCTAGTAAAACATACAAGTGAGTGTTTTGTGCACAATCCACCCTAGACTGAATTACTTGAAAGTGCTCTCAAATGTCACGGTCAAATAAATTAGTCACATGCAGTAAATTAATTTGAACCCTGGCTTCTCGGTTACACATTGTGCCTTTTTTAGCCACTGACTATATTACTTTATTTTTCTCAATCCCCTGTAAAACCAGACGACGTTGTTTTGTACAATTATGTAAGATGAATACTGTGTTAAAAAAATACAGATCACAAGTTAATCTGCCGCAATAGCTTAAAAAAACATGCATTGGAAAAACCAATGGGTTTCGACTGTGCAAGAGTTATTGGCTTTGCCAATGTCTTTTAGACATGTTGTACAGCAGGGTAGAGGGGAGTGGCATGGCATGGCATAGTGTTGTGAAGTGGCGTAGCGTGGTTAAGCTCATTGGAACACTCCCATCGCACAGTGATCAAGGAACGAACAACCGTTCTTTGCGAATCTGGAGGAATAAGACATAGAAGGTTTTTCAAAGCTCTCCTAATTATAAAACCGGGTCTGACGACTAAAGATCTCTGCCCCTTAAAGGAAAGATGACATCATTAAATGCCCATATTTCTAGCCAATACCGTGGAAGCTGGGGGCTAAAGAAACTCTGTAGGCCACAATCCCTCTCTGCAAAAGCAGAGCCTAATAATACTTCAGTTTCATCTGGATTGCATTGCAGGTAAATTATTCTCATCCAATTCATAACTGTTCTTATACAATCCAAAAAGGTTTCCTTTATTATTAGAGAATCATTGTCTTAGGATAAGAGGAGTTGAGTATTGTCTTCATAGGACTCTATCTTAATGCCAAAAGGTTCCATCACGGATGCCAAGGGGGCATGTACAAATTAAACAATGTTGGACTCCATGAAGAGCCTTGAGGTGCAGCCAGTTTAAGTACCTTACAGTCTGTAACAAAGAAGTCCATCCAAACAGCATGTTCACGTTGATCCAGAGAAGAACTGATCCACTTCGACCCCATACATCCAACCCCCAAATCAGATAAACATTGTAAAAAGGACGGTATGGGAGACGGTATCAAAAGCCATTGAAAGATCCAGTAATATCGAGGTAGCTTATGGCCCTGGAGTCCTCAACTTCCAACAGAGCAGTTTCTGTTCTGTGTCATGAACAGAAACTAGATTGAGAAAGATGTAACTGCTTGCCCTAAAAAGAGTAGAGTGCAGTGGCATAGAGTTCAGTGCCATAGAGTGCCACTAGCTTAGAGTTCAGTGGTGCTGAGTAGAGTAAAGTGACATAGAGTGCAGTGGCGTACAGTGGCATATAGTGCACTAGAGTAGGGTGCAGTGGAGTAGAGTGGTGTAGAGTAGAGTGCAGTGGCATATAGTACAGTCTCATAGATTACATTGTGGTGCATGTTAGAGTAGAATGGTGTAGACTGCAGTGACCTAGAGTAGAGTGGTGCAGATTAGACTGGCATAGAGTGCAGTGATGCAGAGTAGAGTTCAGTCGCATAGAGTAAAATGATGCAGAGTAGAGTACAATGGCATAGAGTGGTGCAGTGTAGAGTGCAGTGCCGTAAAGTGCAGTAGCGTAGATTAGAGAAGTGCAATAGCATATAGTGCAGTGGTGTAGAGTAGCCTAGAGGGCAGTGATGCACAGTAGAGTGCAGTAGTGTAGAGCGGTGCAGAGTAGAGTGCAGTGGCATAGAGTGGTGTGGTGCATAGAGTAGACTGGTGCAAGGTAGTCTGCAGTGGCAAAGAATGCAGTGGTGTAGAGTAGAGTGGCTTAGATTGCAGTAGAGTAGAGTTGTGCAGAGTAGATTGCAGTAGTATATAGTGGAGTAGAGTGCAGTGGTGCAAAGTAAATTAAAGTGGCGTAGAGTGTAGTGGCGCAGAGTAGAATAGAGTGACGTAGAGTGCAGTGGCGTAGAGTACTGTGGTGCAGATTAGAGTATAGTGGGCTGCCACAAAATGCACACATATATTTAGGTAAAGATAAAAAGTGCTTCCAAAGTATAGAAATATATTAATATGCAGATTATTCTAAGTGTAAACATTTTTTCTAACTGTCTCTTAGAAGCACACACTCCACAGCTCAGGTTGGAACATCCTTACAGTACCTCTCAAAAAGGAAATACCTTTCTCTTCAGGAAGCTTCAAGTGACTCCATCAATTAATGCCTAGACTGCTTCCAAGCATCCTATACATTTGTAGAATAACCCATTGCATACATCTGATTTCTCTCAGGAAGCAGGCACGATGGCTTGTTACTTTTTCATCTGTCTGCCCCTCTCTGGAGAACACTGGACGGGAGACTTCCTCCCTTAATTTCAGCTGGGGAATGTCAATTGGCGGAATTTACATTTGTCCTTTAGGTGAAAGGCTAAAATTACAGACAAATGCCGTCCGTTGAAAGATCAATCACGGACAACGGACACTGAATGAATGAATACCTATAAAGCGCAGCTGCTGCTTCATTGGAAGTCTCCTGGCGCTTAGCTCATTTACAGACAGTCCGTGTAAATTTCAGAAGGGTGGTCACCCTAACTTCACAGCTGGCTGTGCATGTTTAAAGTCGGGCCTGCAGTATCTGACTGCTGGCAGTACCCTTCTCTGGCCTGTATGTGCTTTGTTTGGCTTACTCAGCACACCAGGGAGAAAGACTAGAACCCTTTCCTAAAGGCTTCCCTCCTTCTGTCCTGACCCACGCCCTTAATTAGCAGATTAATTGCCTTGCATGAGAGGAACTCCTCAATCTGATCCTCTCTGCAGACCTTATTTGATGAGCTCAGCCCACTGCCTCTAGTTTTACTCTCTAATCATGTTCTATTTCCAGTCTTTGGTTGTCATGGGATTAAGACGCCTCTTAAGCATCAGCAGTCTTGGCTGGATCTACAGCCGCGCTGCCGCTTTATCCTGCTTCATTAAATAATGAGAGATGTGGTACCCCACTAGTGCAACATCTGATTCTAATGTTCAGTTTCCACCGACTTGGTCAATATTTTTAATTTGCAAATATTTTATAAGTCATTTGAAGCTGTTAGCTGCATTTTCTTTTGGTGAATGTTACTAGTTTAAAAAGTCAAATCCCCAGCCAAAGCACTGTCCATCCCTGATTATATGTTGGCTTTGATCTCTTTAAGAAGTATCTTAGCTGCAGCTTCTCATTGGATAGGGGAGTGTCTTGGTGTGTGTGGCATCACTGGGTTGCAGGTTCAGTACTGGGCAACAGCAGCACCCAATGCCTGGGATCCTGTGGGGTGTTTTTTATTTTAAACTTTATTTGATCAATTTTTCAAATAATAACAGGGTGGTTGAATATAGTCTTCACTAAACCACAAAAATTACTCCAACTGACCGTGCGATGGTCAATATGAAATGCACTTGGGTAGGGGACCTGAACTTATAGTGTGTGTCAGGAATGTGTAACTTCAACAATCGGTGAGGAAGGAAAGGATTCCTTTTTGTTTAGTTACCCTCACACACCCTAGTGGTGTCATACTTCATCATCGGGTCACCCCGACGCCTAGAAGTCGGGGTGGGCTCAACCACAGTGTTGGGGAGCTCTTTGAAGTATGTAGAAGTCCAGGGGGGGCTAAAGAAGTAAAAAACCTCTGACAGAACCTCAGTTTTCCTTTATTAATGGGTCTGTCAGGGTTATTAAAATGAAGTAAAAAAACGGTTCGGTGTAGGAGTATTATGGTCCTAAGACCCTAGTGCCAACATGTTTCAGTCCATATGTGGCCGTAAAGGTCCTGGACTTTCTTCAGGGCTCGGGTTGGCCTCCCTGGGGTGCAGAAAGGGGAATTCCCTATCCTGTCAGTGAAAACAAGGGCAGAGTAGCTGCTCCTTATGTGTGTGATAAGAAATTGTCTACCACATGTTAGTCTCCATCCGGATTCTGTGAGTCTCCGTGTCTCAGGGGACCGTGTGGCCACGTGGGGTAGCTCTGTAGTCAAATCTTCGTCAAGGGTCCTGCTCCGCCTTCCAACCTGTTCGGTCTCAGTCCCTGGCGTTTTGAAAGCCGGGGACCGAGACCGCACAGGTTGGAAGGCGGGGCAGGCAGAGCACTCTATGTTTAAAGTATACACACAATACAAATATAAAAATGTTTTTCTTTTCAGCATAGACTATAATCTGTTTCTACCTTTGTACATTTTACAGACATTCATTTAATTTTAGCTCTAGACCAATGTTTCCTAAACCTTTGATTTATGGTGTTATGCCCAAGGTCTACCTAAAAATTCCTTTAAATTCTGTATTTATCATGTCAGTTTCCTGCACTTCAAACACACATGTCAAAAGTCAGTCTATGTCTTCTTCTGTTTTTTTTTTAACACAACTGGTGTTTATAAAGTCTTCTCAGTTTGCAGTTGTGTAGTGTGGGTTATGGGTCTCTTTTTGCGTGCATGTTAAGTTAGCATGGCTTATTAGGGGTTTAAACGCCATTTTTGGGTTTCGCCTGCCGAAAGGCTGCGCTCTGCGCAGCTTTTCAGCGCAGGTGAAATCCTATGTCGACACTAAGCACTTCGGGAACGTCCCCCGGCTCTCATTGGCTAGCTCCATAAATGGAGGCTAGCCATTGAGTGCCGGATCTGTCCGTCAAGGCCGGACCAGATTCGGGGGCGTTCCCGACATTTTTTCCCTGGGCGGAGTTAAGTTTTTTCCCGTTCCCTCCCCTTTCCCGCCGTCCGTGTCCTCTCCCGCCCCCCTCCCGCCGTCCGTGTTCTCTCCCGCCCCCCTCCCGCCGTCCGTGTTCTCTCCCGCACCCGAATCTGGTCCGGCATTGAGCCGGCACCCGCCTTCCTGCTCCGGCCGTCTTCTGCGTCTCTCCTCCCCCTTTCCCGCCCCCTCCCGCTTGTTTCCTGATGGCGGCACCGGCCGAAGATGGAGGCGTCCTTTCCCTTGCCGCAGAGCTCAGGGGCGCAGCCTGAGATCGCTCTGCTCTGGCAGGGACAGTGAGTGGCGGCCGCCTCCTGTTTACACCATGAAGCGGCCACGGCCGAAAGAGACGGCGGAGCCAACGACCGCGAAAGAGACGGCGGAGCCAACGACCGCACACAGCCTTGCTGCCAGACGGAGCAGAACAGGCCGAGAGATACGACATGGCACAGAACATGAAGAAGGTAACGTCCCCAGCACTTGTTTACTCGATGACGGGCAGGTGTGGTCGTGCATCTATTACCCTGTTTGTCTGAACCCATAGTCACCCCGCATCGGTGCCACCCCAGTGGCTGCACCGGGGTGCGCCACCCATCGCCACCACCCCCGCGTGTGATGGGGATCGGATTAATCAGGCCGCGCGATCGATGGCTCTGTTCCGCCCTCCGTGCGCCTCGTGTCTGCAGCCTGTGGGCGCTACGTGCGTCCGGCTGACACTAAGCGGCCCTGACATCTCCTCCCCGGCCCCGGCTAATGAGAGGTAATGGATCGGCCTGCTAATAAAATGGCCTCTCCTGACAGCCGGGAGGAGGCCTCGAGCAGGCCGCGCCAGAACAGCAGAGCAGGGATTTAATTAGAGGAAGGAAGGGGACGGAGGGCCTACGACTGCAGGGTGGGGCCGAGTCTTCCGGGAAGCAGGGCCTGGGGGGCTTTCAAGGGTAGGGGGTCGCTGCCATTACTGGCGTGGGTGATGACCGAGTTACTTGGATAGATGAGTTCAGTCAGTGTTATTGTTGCATGTCGTGTGTAGCGCCCTTTTACAGGTCGGAGGGATACTAGCCTTGGTCGATTGATTATCGATCGGGCCATGAATTCTTGTTTTCAAGTGCGGGTGTTTGATGCTGGAAGGAGTCGATGATGTTTGGGAGTCCACCATTTTGCCTATGGTGTGCGCAAGTGCTTTAAATGGGAAAGAAGTGCAGGTACCCTATACCAGAGGGCCTATTTACTTCTGATAAGTGCCGGCACTCTCCACTTACAAGCATTGCACATCTGCTGAGAAGTGAAAGGTACTCCCTCTCAGTATCATTACTTGCCTTATTGAAGTGCTGGCCCTGATTAATAGGCATTGTAGTTTGTAATTTGTCCAGCTCATGAGTGAAGTTGCAAGGAATGCCGAGAGCTGTTTTACACAGCGGCGACCATGCGCTTGCTTATATGCAGTGGCAATAGGATAGCATGTTGTACTCCAGTGTTTTAATATCTGTTGACCAAATGCCTCCTGCATTAACCTAAGCAGTCGCCGGTTTGTCTTGTAGGTGTAGTCCTTAATGGGTAGTAGAGTAACTGTCATTTCTCGGTTACCACTCTTCCACAATGTAAGCGAGATTCATTCCAGGTGGAGGTGATCAGGTTGGTAGTGAAGGCGAAGCCGAGAAGCTGTCGTCTCTTACGCCAACACTCAGTTGAGGTCATGTACGGAGTCCATCTGGAAAATTTGTGTGTTGAGAGCCTGAGATATTGGATTCCAGCTGACGTGTCCCTTGGGCGGTTATCTTTTGTGTGCCCTCCCCATCCAGTAGGCCTGGGATTTACCAGACTAGTGAGTAGCAGACTGTGGAGACCGTGTCGGTAAGGTCAGATGTTCTGCTCCTAACCCAGCGTTAGAATCACCTAGTTCTGTAGTCCATGCTTGGTAATGACGACTGTTCATGACGTACGGTGGTTTGTAAGTTCCTTTGAAATAGTTTATTTTTGTGCTGGTGAATTAGAGGAGGTATAGGAGATTGGGCACATCATTGCTATAGGTAGCAACGGGAAAAAGAGGTTTTTAATGTGTCGGGTGATCAGCGTTCCACATGCCATACAGAATTGAATGTTATATCAGTAGTTCTTAACCCTTTGACTTCTGTGGACCTCCCCTTAATCGTTACTGTAATCCAGGGACTCTCACTGAATCATTATTGGAATCCGCTGACCCCACTGAGCCACTATTGGAATCCGGGCACCCCCACTAAACCATTATTGGAATTCATGGACCCCCAATGATTCATTGTTGGAATCCGGGGACCCCCACTGATTCATTGATTGAATCTGGGCCTACAGTCAAAGCACTTTCGATGATTTTATTTGAATTGCAAAGCAAATACACACAAAAACAGGAACAAGCATTCATCAAAAAAAATCTAAAAATGATGAAATATTTTATTCAGTTAACAAATTAGTATTAATGTAATTTTATTGGGAAGTTTGGAGCTTTCTGAATCCAGTTGAGACTCTTGTTATCCATACTATAGTGTTTGATGCACTTGTACTGCTCCCACCAATCAATCTGAGGATACCTAGTTCATTTTCAGTCTACAATTTCAAGTTTCTTCAATTTTACGGAACGTTGCAAAATGTTCAATTTTACTTTTTGCTTTTCTATTTACATGCATGTTATTAATCGGTTAATATTACTTCATTTTCTAAGCAGTCGTGGCACCTGTGAGTAGGCATTGCAGACCCTCAGGGGTCCCCAGACCATAGATTACCTCAGACCATAGGTTAGAAACAACTACTATAGTTGATTGTAACATAAATGATCTTTTCCCAAGCATAGTTTTTGCATTTAGATCAGATTTTTCTTCCGAAGGAGATCTGACAGCAGGAAGCCAATGTGGTGTCTTGGGACCAGAAAAAGATGCCCACCACTGTTAGGGGATTTCTTCTCTTGCTGTCAATTTGGACCCAATACCCATACCACTGTAAGGGTAATTCTACTCTTTGAATCAATACCTTCCAAGTTCCAACCATTTATTTAGGTAATTCTTCCCTTGGTACCAGCTGTGACCCAGTGCGTACAACTGTGGAGGTAATTATCCACCCCCGCCCCCAACTAGCTTTGATCCAGTGCTCGTTACTTCGCAATCTATTTGTTTTATTTCACACCCTCACAACTGAAGTCGCCTGTTGCATGGGGGTTTTGGAATTGAGATGTCAAGTGGCTACTCTACATCCTTGCTTATTAAACCCACATCTTTCAATTTTCCAATTTCGTTCTAGTGCAAACTTTCTGTTCTGAAACCTTTCCAGTGGTTGTTTTTTAATACAGATCCTTTTCCTCTCTACTACCAAAACTTAACTGTACTTATTCTGCCCCCCCCCCTTTTTGTATATGATTATCAAAAGTATGCAGCTTATTTTTGGACAGCTCGAATTTCCTATGTCGCTGCCTTTCTACCAACCATTCATACCCTCTTCCTCTCCCCCTTGTGTCCTTTTACCCTTAATATCAAAATATTGAATGTGCTCACCTTTGCTCCATTGAAACTAGGTACAACAGCAAAAGTGTTGTTCATCAATAGACCCACCTTTATCCGCATTGCTTTTGAAATCTGACTATTCACTGTACCCCTTTACTCTGGTTCTGAATCTCAAGGGTCTAGGTGGATGGCCTTTGTGTTTTGCCCTTCCAGCAGTTCCTGTCACAGGGTCATTTGGTCAACTCCATGTTATTTCCACTCTTTCAGTGAGCTCAGCCTCATATGAGTACAGTCATGCCATTTGAAGATCTTTGGCACTACACCCATGCTTTGGAGTGCTGTATTATAACGTGTGTATGTATCCTCTGTATAGAGTATAGTGCAAACCTAGCCGAAGAGCTGTGTGGGCTGTGAGAGCTGTGTGGGCTGTGAGAGCTGTGTGGGCTGTGAGAGCTGTGTGGGCTGTGAGAGCTGTGTGGGCTGTGTAGACTGTGTGGGCTGTGTAGACTGTGTGGGCTGTGTAGACTGTGTGGGCTGTGTAGACTGTGTGGGCTGTGTAGACTGTGTGGGCTGTGTAGACTGTGTGGGCTATGAAAGCTGTGTGGGCTGTGAAAGCTGTGTGGGCTGTGAGAGCTGTGTGGGCTGTGAGGGCTGTGAGGGCTGTGAGGGCTGTGAGGGCTGTGAGGGCTGTGAGAGCTGTGTAGACTGTGAGAGCTGTGTAGACTGAGAGCTGTGAGAGCTGTATGGGCTGTGTGGGCTGTGAGGGCTGTGAGAGCTGTGTAGACTGAGAGCTGTGAGAGCTGTGAGAGCTGTGAGAGCTGTGTGGGCTGTGAGAGCTGTGTGGGCTGTGAGAGCTGTGTGGGCTGTGAGAGCTGTGTGGGCTGTGAGAGCTGTGTGGGCTGTGAGCTGTGTGGGCTGTGAGAGCTGTGTGGGCTGTGAGAGCTGTGTGGGCTGTGAGAGCTGTGTGGGCTGTGAGAGCTGTGTGGGCTGTGAGAGCTGTGTGGGCTGTGAGAGCTGTGTGGGCTGTGTGGGCTGTGAGAGCTGTGTGGGCTGTGAGAGCTGTGTGGGCTGTGAGAGCTGTGTGGGCTGTGAGAGCTGTGTGGGCTGTGAGAGCTGTGTGGGCTGTGAGAGCTGTGTGGGCTGTGTGGGCTGTGAGGGCTGTGAGGGCTGTGAGAGCTGTGAGAGCTGTGTGGGCTGTGTGGGCTGTGAGAGCTGTGTGGGCTGTGAGGGCTGTGAGGGCTGTGAGAGCTGTGTGGGCTGTGAGGGCTGTGAGGGCTGTGTGGGCTGTGTGGGCTGTGTGGGCTGTGTGGGCTGTGTGGGCTGTGTGGGCTGTGTGGGCTGTGAGGGCTGTGTGAGCACTGTGGGCTGTGAGAGCTGTGAGGGCTGTGAGGGCTGTGAGGGCTGTGTGGGCTGTGAGGGATGTGTGGGCTGTGAGGGATGTGTGGGCTGTGAGGGCTGTGTGAGCACTGTGTGGGCTGTGAGAGCTGAGCGAGCTGTGTGGGCTGAGAGAGCTGTTGGCAATGTAAATAACAATGCCATTTATTTATAAGTAAAAAAAAAAAAAAAAAAAGATGTCATGAGCAATGCCTATAGCTCTAACTTTTCCAAAGGCGAAACCATTGCATTGTAAATGCTTGTTCCTTTTTGCTGCTTTTGCACACGGCACTGCTTAGTTGTTTTTGCTGAGTTAGCTTTCACGGAGGTCTATACATGAGAAAGGGTTTGTTTTTCGACATCTCTAGACATACATCGTGTCCCCAGTCTGTACAGTGAGTGCAGAACCGCCAAGGTTATCATAACATGCAAGACTGTTTATCGGCGTGTCCGTGTAACACATTTTAGACACAACAAATTTGGCAGTGGCAAGCCGAGTAGGATTCTGGCGCCTTTATCATAGCACACTTGCCAGAATTGAACACACTTGGAAGATTCCAGGCATGCAGAGAGACTAACCGATCCTGATGTAATTTACACTTACTGAGCGGACAGATAAATGGGGTCCCCCTAAAGAATACTCCAGAGACCTTCTATAGTTTTATAATACATAGTTCCTAGATAGGGAGGGTGCTTTAAAATAGGCGCTTTTTATCACCTCTTTGCACTATCATTGTAATATGATTCCTCCTTTTGTATTTTATGGAATTGTAACCATGCGGACCGTATTATTCTTAATCATATGTATGCTTATGTTGATTAAAATACTGCGCTTGAGATCACGTCGTTAAAATAAACATTTTACCCTTACCGTGTCTCTATTTTACTCCTGTTGTGGACTGGTATGAACGTATAAAAAAAGAGTGTTCTCACTTCCCACCATTCCTGAGATAGTCCTAAGTCGCATGTTCTAGGTTGTCGAATCATTGGTTTCTTTGCTATAGTACGAAGAGCTAATGTGACACTGATTGCTAGTCTGGTAGGGGATTTGGGGTACTAAGGTGAGTTTTGGCACACCCTAATTCACTGAGGTCCTAAGTCTATGTGCACAGCTCTGAGTTTGCGCAGAATCCCTGTAACAGATGGAGAAAGAAAAGTAAAGTTAATTATGAGCCAATCCTGCTCGGGTACATGAAATGTGAAAAAAGGAAAGGCTGTAGGATGTCATTTTTTCTTAGCACACAACACAATGTAAATACCTGTAAATAAACGGTATATATTCTGCAGTTAGAAAAGCAAACATAAAGCACCTTTCTGTACAATTCTGAAGTGTGACTGAAGCAAAGATTTCACACAATACAAAGAGCAAAATGTTTTTCAAACAAATCAAGACCCTTTACTCTGTGTTTCACAAATAATAATAATGATTGGAACCTGATTTCCACACATGTACATTTTGTGACAATTTCAATGGAAATGTGCTCTCTGTAAATGACAGTGTGCTAACACACCATGCATTAGTTCCACAAACATTATTTTTTGCCTGCCATCGTGTTCATTAAACCTAGGTGGGGTACAACAATTTGGTCCTGTTAAAAAGTGATTGTAGTTCTAATACGTTTGGGAAGCACTGCGCTAGGCACAGGTGATGGCAGTAGAATTAGACCAAAAAAGTATTCTTGGCCCAGATGAATGAAGCTCTGGTCGCAAAATACTGGTAGCAATTTGTGACAAATATTTTTGCAACCACTGTGGTATTTTGCAAACCACCCTATGTACTAATAGGTCAGTTTGCAAAATACCAAGTCGTAGTGGGTCATAAATCGACCTACCTCTACAATACTAATAAGGTAAGTCACAAAATGTGGCCCACTACGATTCTCGGTCATTCTCCATGGAGAGAATATGTAGTAGCCTTATGGCTATAGCGGTCGATCTCAAATCTGGGGAACGGGGTTTGAGTCTCTGCAATGACGCTCAACAGCCTGTGATTCTAGGCAGATCGCTTAATCTCTCTGTGCCTAACAATAATGAATGCGTCCTTGTGTAAGCAACTGGTGCTCATATAAAGCACTTCGATACCTCTGGGTCAAGTTTGAGCTACATAAACCTCCACAAAAAATAAATAAATCACAGCGATAGTGGCCTGATTGGGTCAGCAGCTCACCTTATCTATGGTAGCGCCTAAATAAAGCAATAATTTTTTTTAAATACAGCCCATATCATTAAAGTAAATGGGATCTGTTTAATAAAAAGAAGAGTTTAAGTAAGGTTTTTAAAGAGTAGGCATAGGACCACTGCGTGTAAAGGTTTTTGTCAAAATATACATAGGGGGTGGGATTACAGTGACACTTGTGTAGTCGGTAAAATATCAATGTTTTGCAACCTAATTTCAGTCGCAAAACATTATTGCATCCCTTTTTAAATTAGTATTTGGAAGGGAAGCCCTAAACACACTACTTACAAATACGATTAAAAATTTTGTGGCAAACACAAATTGTAATTCAGTAATGTGTTACATTAGAAAAATACATATAGTGGGTTCACTGTTCATTTTGTATTTTTTGTAACGTGTTACTGTATTGTAATGTGGTTTTGTTGTATAACAAACAGCATTATTTAAGGGCGCAAACAGCCTGATATTGGAAATCAGACCATTTGTGAACACAAAATGTCTTTGCATATCTAACCCTTGTTCTTGTTAGCCCTTTCTGGCTTCAATGACCATCGTTTTCAATTCCTGTAGATCCCATTATTATGCTGAAAGATGGATTTTCATTTAACAGCCCTCTGCAGTCCAGGAGTTGTAGTCTCGGTTTACATGGATTGATTGATCCATTTGAGCTAGCACACCTAGAAAGAATTTCCTTTCAGCAATTTTATATAGCGCAAACCTGGCCCAAGGGCTTTGGCACACTTTATATGAGCACCAGAACATTTTACCCTTTATTGGGTTTTCCCTAAGACAGCGAATGCAAGATCTTTTGTTTTAAAGAGAGTGGGCTTACCATTGGTTGGCTTCATTGTCACTCTCACTTGCTTGCATCTTATTGGTCAGCTGCAGTAGGTTACCTTCCTCTTCATGTGTGTGTCTGTCCCCTGGAGTATTGATGTATTACTTTTGTCCTTTCACTGCTCATTTTATATGGGGCTACATTTTTCTTAAGGTTTAAGCACTCTACCAGAGAGTGTCTTTTTCATCTGTCTCCCTCATGTACTTCTTGCCCCTCCTGCTGTCTGTGTTGTTGCTTGCCCCCTCCTGCCCATTGTCCGTGTTGTAGCTTGCCCTCTCCCACCATCCTCTCAATGTCTGTGTTGTTGCTTACTCTCTCCTACTCTCTGTGCTGTTACTTGCCCCTCCTACCCTCTTCTAGATGTCTGTGTTGTAGCTTACCCCCACCCACAGTCCATATTTAGCTTGCTACTCCTGTTGTCCATGTTGTTGCTTGCCCCCAACTGTTGTCTGTGTTCTTGCTTGCGCCCTCTCTCCTTCAGCCATGCACCCTTCCACCCATTTTGTCAAAAAATGAGAGCAATGTTGCCTTTACCCTTTTTAGAGGTAGGACGCTACGCTCACTCACATAGTCCTGTGATGCCTCAGTTACGCAGACAGCACAGAAAAGTCTGCACACAGACACTGCGTTGCCGCACAGCAAAAAAAATATTGGAGGGAACATTGGCCCTGACCCAGCTTTTTTCTGGTAACGGAGCCTGTAAAATCTTGTTCCATGCGTCCCAAGCTTTAAGAGCTACCCTCAAAGCTTTATATAACAGTGATACCAGCCTGTGTCCACTACCGCATGTAATCAATAGTCCAGGGTCTCGGTCATCTGAGGCATGTTTGGGTACGTGGACCATGTAAACCTAACCAATTCCACCAGCCCGCATATTGTAGTTACTATTGTAGACGTGGGAGGACAAGACTGTTCAGAAGGCGCTTTTACCTCGCCTCAGCCAGCTTTATAGAAGAGCAAGCCGCTTCTGATGCCCAGTGGGGGTAAGCGAGACCCTAACCCGGTCATGCGCAGCACAATCAATAGTGCACTGTACTACACAATCGCATTGAAAATTAATTTGCCGCCGCAGCGGTCCGCTCTGCCCTAAATAAGTGACAAGGGCGTTATCTGTTGGTGAAATTAATAAAGCAAGCTGTTTGCATGAATGAAAGTGAAAGTGCACTTCTTGAAGTAACAAGCCAATAGAAGGAAATCAGTTGTGTAACGCGGTCTCTACGCTGTTTTAAAACCAACAATTGCACCATCAACTTATGAGTGAAAGCAGGAAAATCCTTCAAAAACCCTCAGTGGGAAACGACTCGAAAACCAAGGCGCGACCCCAACAGAGCGCTCAGCTTTGTAGCTTCCCAGCGTTATAGATACGGAACGTTACTGGATCCAGCTAGTATATAATCGTACACAGGCACACTCGCCAGGAGCAGACGTGCATGGCAGTAAAACGACCGCCTAACGGGGTCCTATTAGCGACTACTGTAGCTGACCAAGAAAATAGGACAACGTGTTCCTGCTAGGTAAATTGTGCTATGAACCCCCGATATTGTAAAACAGGTTTGCCTCAATAAACGTCGCGGCCATATTATTGTAAGCACAGCAGGAATAAATATGCACACCTTTTATTCACCACAACAAGAAGGACGCAGTATAGTTTAAACCAGTAGAAACTATGAGCACTGCGAGGGCAAAAGAACGACGGAACCCGCTTCAGAGAGGGTGCTTGTGCCAAAGAATTAAAGTCAAAAGACTCATGCGCGCCAGAGGACCAATTCCTAGAAGTGATTTTGTGTAAGATAATGCGCTATATAGCAGATCTACATCACTTCACTGGAAGAGAAGACGCTCGTTTTAACAAAGAATCGCCAGTACACTTAAGGACAGCCTTTCGAAGGCTGATGGAACAACGCAGGGTGATATGGGAACCAACGAGGCATCGGTGAAGCACTATTGGATTTCGGATGGTATGCTGCCCGTGTGGGTGCTGCCAATCACAACTTTTCACCGACGATATATGGAGATATCGACATCAGGGAAGTTCCACTGACTCAGATGCGTAAGCTCAAATTGCCGGATCAGGATCGATATTTGATCGGGAGCCGCTACACGCCAACAAGTTCATGAAGGACTGAGCCAGGTATCGTTATAAAGCGCTGGTGCCTTACTACATTCTCCGATGAGGAATTGGGCATAATATTAATTCAGTCGAATCGTTAGGCGCGACTCTTAAATTTACAGCCTGACCTCAAAATGGCGGCATTGTCATTTTACATCCTGCCTTCCTAATCTATGTGGGATCCTTAATTAGGTACAGAGAGCGAACGCTGATGCTTACTGCAGCCTGGACAGTCGTTAAAGTTCTTTTTATAACGGGGCTGCTTATTGAGCCAGCTTGCGAGGAGATTGTAAATCAATCTATTACACTAGCGGAGATGTACAATGCCCGTCTGCTGTGCAATCTTTGTTGGGAGTATTTTATGGGCTCCTATAACCAGTGTGTTTCTTAAGGGGTTTGTTCTCGCTGGTTATGAGCAATGTTTCCAAGTTGACACCAGAAATCTCATCTGTGACCCATGATACCAGATTCCTGAGACAGAGGCTCAACCGTACCCTTGATACTTCAAGATTTTCAAGACGTCTGGCGTAATTCTCACCCGGCGTTTTAAAATCAAGATGGCGCCTGCGAAGAAACAGACCTGCTTTTGTAATGCCTCGCAGCAGATCCATGGGACCTTTTACCGAACTACCTACCCCCTACCCCTCCCCGCTCTACTCCTTTCCTCTTTCCTGCTACTGACCTTTGCCCTCACCTGTCCTTGCCCTTGTCCCCACCCTGTTTACCTGTGAATTTCCCGCGGCATTTGAGAGCTGGCTATTTTGTCTGATGCCCGATGGAGCTACCTGGTTTAGCTATAGGGGAGACAGGTCGGGGATTCCCTCCTTGGACGTCACCTACCCAGTCGGTCTTTAGCCAGACTTCCTTTAGTCTCTCCTGTCGTCTCTTCCCGCTTCCTCCCTCTATTCATATCTCTCCTTCTCTCCTTTATCAATGTATTGAGACAGAACTATTTTGTCTGATGCCCGATGGAGCTGCCTGGGTTAGTTATAGGGGAGATGGGCCATGGATTCCCTCCTTGATCGTCACCTACCCAGTCGGCCTTTAGACAGATTTCATTTCGTCTCTCCTTGTTGTCTCTTCCCCTATCCTACCTTTCTCACCTTCCCTGTTCCCTCCCCTCTACGCTCCATTTATTTGCCCTCCATGTTATTTAAATGTTTCCCATTGAGACCTAGCTATTTGGCCAAAGCCCGGTGGAGCTACCTGATAGCTATAGAGGAGATGGGTTTTGGGACTTCCCCCTCGACCGTCACCTACCCAGCCGGTCTTTGGGCAGACTTTCCTTAGTCTTTCTGCCGTATCTCCCTCCCATCCTGTTTTTCTGCGAACCTCTTCCCTCGACACTTGAGACCGAACTACTTTGTCTGATGCCCAATGGAGCTACCTGGTTGAGCTATAGGGGAGATGGACCGTGGATTCCCTTCTTGGTCATCACCTACCCAGTCGATCTTTAGACAGACTTCCTCTTGTCTCTACGGTTGTCTCTTCCCTTATCCTCACTTTCTCACCTCCCCTACCCCCCACTTCTGTTCTCTCTCCTTTCTCTCTTCTCCTAATGTATTGCTGATTGTTTGATATAATTTGTAATTGTTTGATCTTTTTTCTATTATACTGTTAAACCACATTGTTGCTCTTCCTTTCGTCCCTCCTGTCGTCTCCTCCCGCATCCTCCCTCTATTTATGTCTCTCCTTCTCCCCTCTCTCAATGTATTGAGACTGAATTTTTTTGTCTGATGCCCGATGGAGCTACCTGGTTTAACTATAGGGGAGATGGGCCGTGGATTCCCTCCTTGGTTATCACCTACCCAGTCGGTCTTTAGAAAGAATTATTTTCGTTAGTATTGTGTCTTCCCTTATCCTCCCTTTCTCACCTCCCCTGCCCCCTCCACTACTTTTCTCTCTCCTTTCTCTCCTCTCCCAATTGTATTGCCTATTTTTTGGGGATTTATTGTGTAATTGTAGAACTTTTTCTGTTACATTGTTGATTCTCATGTAAAGCGCTCTGATACCTCCGGGTCTAGCTAGCGATATATAAAACTCTTTAAATAAAATAAACTGCCCCTGACCCAAGTTGAACCCTTCCCGTGCTTGTTCTGACTGCACATGATTGCTGAGTAGGCGCTTATCCCAGTTATCTCCCTCGTCTAACCACTGCCCCGCATGTTGAAGATGTGCTGCATAGTAGTATAGGTCTAACCTGGGCACTTAGAGAGGACCAGTAGTGCTATTCTGCTATGCTTTCCCTCACAGAAAAGGCGTGTCAAAATTGATTTCAATTGTTTAAATACTGTCATGGGGATGTTGCACAGCGAGTTTTGCAGGACATACAGACATTGAGGCAGCACCACCATTTTTGCCGCGGCTTTTCTGCGCATTAGGGACAGCGGAAGCGCGTTTGAAAATGCCACTGAATGTTTCAGGGACTCCAGTACCTTATGTAGTAAGGCTTATAGGTCCATTGTCGACAATTGCTAAATTAGCAGGAGCTTCGCTGCCATGAACCTGCTTTTGCGCACGACACTGCAAGCATCTATTTCGCAATACTTATTTGTGCCCCTTTTACACATGAGAACTGTCTGCTTTGGAGGTTCTTTGCGGTGCTCTGAGGTTTAGTCTGCACATGATGTTCAAGGTTAAACAACAATGCCCCTTGTTATTCTGTTCTGATCTGTCCCTCGCACCTAGACATAACAGGCTTCACATAGTTGCACCTCTGGAAATCGTGTACTTTAATATTGCGAACACTAGCTGTTTTCACACACACTGAGAGACACCTTTCCAGAGAGAAGACCTGTGTTCGTCCTGCGATGCGAACATTGCATCTAGGTCGTAAGGTATGGGGGTCTGCTGACAAAGTCCAGAGATCCTCTGTTTTATAATAAACTATTTCTTGTCACGGGGAGGGTGGTTAGGTTGTTCCGTCCTTTTCCATTGTTTTCTATAACATGACCTCCCCATTTGTATTCCTAGGAATTGTAACAATGCTGACTATATAGTATTTATGCATTCTGCTGCTAGTATTGGCCCGTGTACTGCACCATAGAGCGCGTTAGTTGAAATAAACATTTTAAACTATATTGCGTCTCTGATTACTCAAAGATTACTCACATTGTGGACAAGTATGTGTGGCTGAATGAAAGAGCATCTGGCTCCCGCGATTCCCAAGATAGCGTTACATGTTCTGGGTTGTCTAATCATTGGTAGCTTTGCTGTAGACGGAGAACGAATGAGACACTATAGCTAGTCGGTAAGCGATTTTGGTTACAATGTGGTAGGTTGGTACACCACCTATTCACTAAGGTCCTGTTTTCCTGTGCATAGTTCTGTGTATGTGCAGAATCCCCGCAACACTATGTCATGTTCAAATGGAGCACTTGTTTATCCCCATGTGCTACCTGTATTCCCAGATACCGGAAGTTGTCCATCTCCCATCCCAACCCTAATCTGGGCAATACCTTCAGTCCTGCTAGCGGGAACACCAAAGACTTTTGCCTGTTAAGGCGCAAACCCGAGTATATTGCGAAATGATCTAATAACTGCAGGAGTTTCAGGATCGCCATACACAGGGATGCAACATAAAACAGTGCATCATCCACATATAACGAGCCAAAGTGAGTTCCATTCCCTATTCATATTGTCCACTGGGCAAGGTCTTGTCTGGCCCACACTGCCATGGGCTTTATGGCCTGAGCAAAAAGCAACGGGGACAGGGGGCATACCTGTCACGTGCCTCACCCGGTAACCACTGTGCGGATCTAGTCTGACCCAGTCGGACCCTGACACTTGGTTCCGTATACAGTATTCTAACCCACCTGCAGTAGTGTTGTCCAAACCCTGATATTCTCAGTACCTCAAGCAGATATCCCCAGTCCACGCTTTTTCGAGATCGATGGAAATCAGCACCATCTCCTCCGTTGATGCCCGTGTCTCATGTATTATTTGTGCTAAGCACTGGACGTTCATGGAGGTGCTACGGCTCGCGATGAATTCGCACTGGTACTCGTGGACCAAATACGCCATGTGAGGGCTCAGCCTCTTGGCCAGCACCTTGCATAAAATTTTTATGTCGGTGTTTATCATTGTAAGCGGTCGGTATGCTGAAGGGTCCTGACTGTCCGCCCGGTTTGTGGAGCATACATATTTCACCCTCACGCATTGTTGGAGGCAGTATCCCGTTCTTGGAGGATTCAGTGAATGTCTGTAGTAGTGGTTGGACTAGCTGTAACGAGTAAGCCTGATAATATTCAATCGGCTGCCCATGTCCCCCCGGAGCCTTATCATTAGGTATGTCTGCTATTGCCTCCAATATCTCTTCTTCAGGTATCCGTGGTTCCAGTTCTAACCAGGCTTCCTCTGGAATCTTCCTCAATTGGATACCCTCCAAAAACGGGATATAAGTCTCTGCTCTGACTGATAGATCAGCTGTGTACACCTTCTGCAGGTGCTGCTGGAATTGTTCCAATATACCAACTCAGGAGTACACAGTATCCATGCTAACAGCCGGCCAGACGTGTCTCCCTCTGCGTGCAATCTTTGTCCATACCTGGTAAGTGTATATTTGTCCAGTATGTATGCAACCTGCTCTTGCAAGGTACACTCTCGCTCCTGAGAGTATGAAGTTTGAAATGATCATTCCAATGGTAATGAATGTGCTGGAAGGTGTTATGTTTGCACAAAAAATATCAATACTGAAGGCAAGTATCTTTTTGTTTAGCGCATGCTGTGATGTAACAACAGGGACTGCTATTTTCTGTTAGTGTACATATATTTGTGTTGTGAAAAGATAGTTACATTGTATGGTGGGATCATTTCTTTTGTCTATTTTTTGTAGTTAAAATAACTGTAAAGAACGTTTCAGAGTCTTGATGACTGATTATCAGATGTGTTTGGTCTTTTCTTTAGTGCTAGCAAGTTTGTTTTTGAAATATTTAAACTATTCTGTAGGTGTAATTTGAGGTCCGTATTGAGGGCTTCACTGTTGGTGTGTTTTTCAGTTATAGAATTAATAGTTTGGTTACTATTTTTGACGATATTTATTATCACAATTCTGTTGAGATGTTCAGCTTTCTTCAGGGTTTTATTAACCTCTACTCTAGGATAAAATAGTGAAATGTTTTATAAAGCTTTTTATTAAGTCAATATTTTGCCTTGAAAAGGGGCATGGTATTGATACATTTTACAAGAGTGACAATATGGGAAGACATGAGATGTTGTTAAAATTGAGAAGGATGGGTATGTGCTTCCTGATCTGGTTGGTGCGTCTTGAGTGCTGTGGAGGTTGTGTTTGTCTAAGGCATGCCATTCAGAACAACTTGCAAGGGGCACCACATTCTCCTCCCGTCACACCACCACCTCTCATTTATGTATGCTTCCTGAGATTCCTGCTCTAGCATCATGGGCATTCTCATACCTTCTCTTTCTGTATGTAATAACATCTGTTTACACCCTTGGGGGACTGACTTTGAGTCAGATTTCTTAGATACGTAGTCGGAGTACCATCTTCCAGTCATGAATCCTCATGGTTGTCAGTTGCAATCCTACATAGATCAGTGGACCTTCCTTTCTAAATGCAATCTCAGCTTTAAAGGGCTGTGATGTACCCTCTGCTGCCGTCTACAGGCCATAAATATTTCTACAGTTAGATATTCAATGTCTTTTATGTATTGCCAAGTGTGTGTGCATTTGAAATTTTGTCAGATGGATTCAGTGGATGAATTCAACCACATCATGCACTTACTTATGTTGGGTATAAAGAGATGCCAGCTGCGGGGCTTCGTTGCTGGACACATCAACACATTCTTTACACTTTTACCTTGAAATGGAAGCACGTATTAATGTTTCAAAATCCAAATAAAATAGCATACAGCTCTGACTGGACTCAACCAGGCACTTGTAGCAAGTGAGTCATTGCCCGTAAATGCCTTTTCTTTACCATCGCCAGTTTGCTTTGCAGTGTGCAGCTAACCCTGAATAATTCAAAAATGAGCCTGTGCCCCTGGGCAACAATGTGAGTTACTATGACCTGTGAGAGGGATAAGTGATGGGTACTTGTGAAATTTAATTTGAGGAGGACCTTTTTAGGTCTGGCGTTAACCAAGACATTTTAATAAAAAATAAAAATTATATATATGTATATATATATATATATATATAAGTATTTAAAGGGGATTTCAGCCATCTCTCATCATCCATTGGTCTGTTGGTGTGGCATTCACATTTTGCTTCAGCCCATTTCAGCATGGGGCAGGGGGTCAGCCCACTTCAGCCACTGGATAACTTCACTTTGAGTGACTGCATTTTGCTTTCACAAGGAGCATATCCACACACAATTTAGTTATGTTCAGTGCCAGTATTTATTTTTTCATTACTATATTACTTTGGTGTTGCGTTTGTGTTTAGAGTCTGATGACATAGCAGGATGCTTCCTACCAGCTTAAGGAGAAGGCACATTCCAGCTTTATCGGTTCTTGTCTCCTGTTGATGGTTGTGATTCCTTTTGGAGTGAGGTTTTTTATTATTTTTCTGACTGCTGCTATTTCACAACATACCAAAATTGTGTTTCTTCCAAACTGTTGTTTGTGCAGTCATAATTGTTTTTTAAGTGTCCACACAATTAAGTGGATTACTAGCTGCCTCCCTAAATGCCATGCTTGTATGTATTTTAACTGAGGACTGCAGTTATATTTGTAAACCAATTTAGTCTGTATGTCAATATTGCATGGCCTTCTAGTTTGCTTTCTGTGCTCTAGTATGTTGTTATATTTGTAAACCAATTTAGTCTGTATATCTATTTATCTATCTATCTTTGCAACCCTACCTATCTTCATCTGTGCAACACTATTTACCTATCTATGCAATCCTATTTGTCTAACGCCGAAACTCTATTTTTCTGTCTAATTACATGTCTGTCTACCTATCTACCTGTGAGTCTTTCTATCTATGCATGTCTATGCATCCAGCTCTATCAATCTATCTATGTCTGTTTAGCGACTGGTCTCACTGTCTTTCTAACCCTCTGTCTGCTCTATCTGTGACCTGCCTATCTGCCTTTCTGTCTATGCATCTTTGCAAACCTTCTCCATCTATGCAACCTTGTGTTTGTATGGAACCCTATCTGTCTATCTAGGCACCTATTGCTATGCAATCTTGTCTATGTATGGTACTCTATCCATCCATATATCTGTCTGGCTACTTAGCTGTAAAACTCGCTCTATCCATCTTTGCAAGCCTCCCTTTTTACCTATCTTTTCAATGCTTCCTATCTATTTTTAATAAAGAATTGCAAAAAAGCATTAGCAAAGAGGCTGCCAACCAACAGGTGGTCAATTGTCTTTTTTTCTGTCTGGTGTTATCTAAATCCTTTTGATTTTACTAAAATTATATGCGACTTTTCAGTGAGACATCTTCCATTAGTCTGTTGAGTTATTCACATTTTACTTCTACCCACTCCACCATCCATCATGGGTAAGAAAGCCAGACCACTGTCTGATTTCACTGTGAGTTATAGAATGCTGCCCTTTCACAAGGAGTACATCCACACAAGGTAATTCTTTTCTGTGTGTGTTACTAGCAGGGGGGTAACACAGGCCCACGCATCCCCCGCAGTGCGGGGGGCCCTCAAGCTCAAGGGGGCCCCCTCAGCACTGCACTTCGGCCTAAGAGCTCCTAAACTTCGGCCTGAGAGCTCCTAATAGAGTCCGGAGGGGGCCCCTCCACGTACCTGGCAGGGGGGCCCCCTCAATTATCGTTACGCCACTGGTTACTAGTATGGTAATGTGTGCTTTGTGGAGAACAAAAATATTTTGACCTTCAAACAAGCAGCTTCTCCAACAAAAATGTTTTGCTAGAACCACTACAGAATAAAACAAAAATTGCCAAAGACGAAAGGCTGGTGGTCAATGCCAGACCTCTTTGCTTTTGCCAATGCTTGTTTGTGCTTTGGCTAGTTATATACACATATCTTAGTGGGCTGCAGAGGTGGATGCTGTGGCCTGATTTCAAGTCAGGCAAATCTTGCAGTATACACAGCCACTTTTCGAATACAAGGCATTTTTTTCGTAAGTGAATATAGTTACTCATTTAGGTTACGTCTATGGGATAACTATGGGGTGGGGAAGTCAGGTGTTTAGCTTTGATCATTTGTTAAAAGGTAATTTGCGCACTACACAGGCCTTTACAAGAATGAGTGTTTTCAGACAAGTTATGAGTTTAACTGAAACTAAATGATTCCCAGCATCTGTCCTCTTGATGTAATGAAGACTTCACTGAGGAATGTAAGAAGCTGGGCTGGTTCCACTCCTACTCTGTTACCCTAGACGAAAATGCATTGTTAAACTAGGAGGTGGAGAGGTTGCTGGTTAGCTGGTCGGAGCTCTCACTAAGCCAAAGCAATTCACATTAGTGTGACTGCTCTCTGTGGTGGTCTTAGCCTTGGCAGCCTGGACAAGCAGCAGAGCTTACCTTGCTGCTTGTGCTAACTAGTTACATTAAATGGATAAAAAAAAATGGGTGATTAAAATGACACAAAAAATGTTGGCCGTAGAAAAAATTATTTACTTAAGAAATAGTGAGGGTGCAAAAATCCTCTGTGGCTAACTGTTGGTGGAGCACAGTCTGGTAGAAGTTGGTTGTTGGCCACAGTGAATAGTTATGAAGGACCAGGGGGTTAGCATCCTTTGCGGGACACTAGCAGTGCGCAACGTCAGGGAACATTTGGTAATTCATCACTGTCAAATTGTTCACCTTCAGGCTTAGAATGTATCGGAAGGTTGAAAATATTAACCAGTACTTGGCTTCACAAGGCTGAATACTTCTTATTTGCAGTCATGTCGCAGCTATGAACTTAGAAGTTCGACAAACTGCTGCAATGTAGCTAACCAGGTTGCATCTTCAGGCAGCAGCCCTTAGAATCATATCTCTCTCTTTGAGATATAATAAAATACAAACCCTCAATCACAACTTTAAGAAAACATTCTGGGCAGTATTTGTTTAGCTCCTAAAGTCCATTACCCCAGATCCAGGAAAGTCTCCTTGGGTACCTAGCCATGAGTTAAAGTTGAAGGAAGCCTCTTCCCAACTTCACTGCAGATCCACAGCAAAACCTCCAGTTGCAACAGGTTCCTGGGTTTCCCCCACAGGTGCTCCAGCTCCCTGTATTATGTGCCGCCTTTGCTGCCTGAATACATGAGAATAAAATCATTCCAAATGGTCCACTTCCAGGCACGTGCAGATGCTTCTGTCTACAGGAACTTCTAGAGTCTCTTAAGCCTTACAGGAAAAACTCCATACGACAAGTAGGCTCCTCTGGACAGAACCTGAAACCGGTTGCCCCTGTGGGACAGCTGTTGGCTATCCATTCCCCTTTGGCCTTGGAGTAGCCTTCCTAACCCAGAGATTCAATGTAGAGCTAGAGACAGTACTCCTTAGTTCTATGTTAGGCGAATTGGAATTCATCTAGCAGCTTCAGCAATTATTTCTTTTTCAGAACCAGACTATTCAGAATTGCGAGAATGGAGTTCTTAAAGGAGAACTCTGTGATTGAAGACAACCTGTAAGCAGATCACGCTAAAGATCATGCTGTTTCCCTGTCTGATATATACAGCAGTATTCCTGTTTCAGGAAGAAGCTTTATTGCAGCTGCTATTCCAGAGACATTTGTAGTACACTCAAATAAGATGGCAACAGTTTTCTCCAATGTCTAAATAGAGCCATCCCTTGCATTGTAGGCTTTCCCTCAGCATGCAGTCATGGTCTTCTCTCCATGGACAGAAACCCTGTTCATGTTTTTGCTTCTGCGCCCACTTTCTCCAATAATCTACTCTATTAGTATACACCTGCCCACCTTTTGGCGCCAGGATTCACAGGTCGTGGATGCTGGTGTCCCCCGTCACGAGCAATAACCTACCTCGCCATTGCTAGACTAATATTACAGAAGGTTTTCGTATATGTGAATGTATGCAGGTCATCCCACATTCGTGGAAGGCCAGCTTTACTTGTACATCAACAGGCCCCCTGTAGTTACCAAGGTTCATATCTAGGTTTTGGCATTACTACTGCGTATGGGCAAACTATCCTCAACAAAAATCAGTTTTCATTTATTGAAAATAATTTTTCAAGATTGACTTACAGCTGGCTGTACAAAAATGTATTGTTAAGCAACAAACCCTTTTTTATATGCAAGGTGGAAAAAATAATTCCTTCAACCTTGCATTCCAAATTTGAACTTTGCATAGCTGTGCCAACCCTTTGTGCCCAGTCCGAACTGACTTGTAAAGGTATAGAATTTCACAGCTTAAAGGAAGAAAACTAATTTCATTTTTAGAGCACTGCACATTCAGCTGGGATCCGATTAGCAGGCTCCAGTTTACCTCAAAGGCCAAATGCAATATATCTAGAGCCCAAAATAAAAAATACTTTTTACACTGAGAACAGTAAAAAGACAGATTTCCTACTTCCCCAAAGTCCTTTTTTTCAGCTGAGTAACAGTCAGGTCAGGATATCTGGCCCCATCTTTTTCATTTAAGGGATGAGGGAGCCGAGGGAGAGCTTAGTGTATGGTTGTCACATGGGGACCCATAGCTGGACCTCTCTTGAAAGACTTCTGAGGAGGCTACCAGTATATACAATATTTAACACGTCCCTGACATCTGAGACAGTGCACAGGGTGTGCACAAAGCACAACGAAAATCCTTGCACTTCTTTCGCTATGCCTTGGATTTGTAAACGTAAAATTCCCAAACTGGAGCTACTATGAGGGGAAGCAGTAAAATGACTACAGAATCTGGATGGAGATCATTCGAGCATCCAGTTCCTAAACACAGACTTCCTTTTGGGCTAACATTTGACTCTGCGGATCTCAATGAGGTTCTGAAAATAGTAGTAGCCATGTTTGCTTCGGGCATGCTTCCAGATGCACAACTGCAGAACAAAACATAATTTGAAAATGTGATGGTTAACCTGCATGAACTGTGGCTATTTGGTATATAGGCAATTCAGACTCTTCGAATAATGCAGCATGTTTTCATGTATATTGTGCTATAATAGATTTAAAACCCATATAATAAAAATATATATAATGGTAGTTAGAGGTATATTTAATATGGGGAAAGGAAATGTGTCAAATGAAAATGGGTCAGCAAAGGTCATTTACCTGCAACTGCTTATTAAACATTATTACGCTCGCTCTAATAAGAGTTCTTTCATTCTTTCTTAGGGTGATTATGTTGAGGTCCTGTCACTATACCACTAATGGGCATGCAGGCTGTGGTGTTGTAGGAGCTGTGGGCTTGAGGTTCCATGGAGGAAGAGATTTGTTTCAAGGCTACACATACTGAGGGAAAAGTGTTGCTGGGCCCTTTGTGGTGTATGGGGCACCTGCTTATTTTGTTTGAGGCTCTCTAGACCCCTTGTATGGATGAATATAGACGCTAGCAATGATGATTGAGACTGTTGAACTTACATTTGCAAGTCCAACCAGTACATCAAAATAGCATAGTGTTGCACAGTGAATCTAATACGCAGGAGGCCAATGTCCAGCGCTCCCTCAGGATATCCCTACATTTTCTTCCCTGCCCCCCCTGAAGTTCTCAGGCAGATTGGTGTCCTTATTTCACTTCCTGTCCCCACATGTAGTCCGTCCCTTCAAATCATATCGAATTTTGCGATAGGTGCTTGCACCGCTTCCCCTTGTCCCCAAGGAATATCCCTTTGGTGAGAGCCTTACAGAACAAGCCTTGCTTATGCTTTCTCAGATCGCAAACACTTATGCATTGCTCCTTGTTGGATGAGCGGGACAACCACCTCTTTGCAATCTCTTTTGTTCCCCCTGCAGGATATATCTGCAGTCCTCACAGGAGCCAAGCTGCCCGCCCCAGCCCTCGCTATGATTATTTCAGCAGCAACATTAGTGTGTGCACCCTTTTGCAAAGAGGGTGCATCTTCCAGCTGATTCTGCTGCTAAGAGCGAGCAGGTGTGCTATATCTGATTTTAGCTGCTTTAAGCACTCTAGGTGTAAAATAAATATTCTAATTTAAAATGTTCTTGCCCTTTTGATTTAGGATTAATACTACACCTCTACCAGATGGACTTGGATCGGTTACTATGATGCACCCCTAATTTGGATGCAATCTAGATATTGTACATGCACTACTAATACCTTAACCTCCATCAACTAAATAGCAGACTCAGTATCTTGCTTAAAAACAGCCCCTTTCTTAACTACTATCCTCCTATTTATGTTGGAGTCAGTAAAAGCTTTTACAATACATTAATTAAATTTTGCCATACCCAAACGCAAACGTGCAAATACAAAAGAAAATCATTTGGATTTACTCCTTCTCCTGCTATATCACTTCTATGGTGGATTATGGACTTTCCTCTGTTATCTCCTTATTACGCTTCTGTGGTATTTCTTTAAAAAAAAATTTTTTTATTCATTTCTCATTTCATAAAAACACATCATCACACGTAAAATAGACTGCAACATTCAAGACTTCTTGTTCCAAACACACATGTATGATATATATCACATTATAGCACACCCCTACACCTCTACCACCTACTGTGATTAACGCCATCTCTTTCACATTCTTAGAACACAACCATTTTGCCTGTAAGGGAGGTGGGAAGTTGCTGCTATTCTTCTCCATTTGTGGCCTGCGTGAACGCGTCCAGTAGTTCCAACCCATAGTGTTGCATCCAGCTGCCCCAAACCTTGTGAAACGTTCCAGGGCACCCTCTGCTCCTATATGTGAGCCTTTCTGTTGCCATGTATAGGTCAATTCCATTCATGTAATGTCTGTGAGGTTTGTATGCCCATTGTCTTGCTATATTCCGCTTCGCAACCGCTAGGCCTAAGGCGCTGAATAGTAACTGTGAACTTGGGATATCTAATCAAAGACAAAGAGATGATGGACGGAGTGCTGAAACTTTTCAAACACTCTCCCCCAGTCACAAATCTGGGTTGAATCCATCATCATTCTTTAGCTCACTTTGCCACCCCAGTCCAGACACAGCTATATGCAAATCAGTCTTGACCATGTGCCTCACGGGAACAGTCCAGACCGAACTGCCAAGCCATGTCTTCCCTGGAACAAAAACATGCATCCTGGGACCGGTTTCGGGCTAACAGCCCTCATCAGCCAGGCTAGCTTGAATCCAGTGGCAAAGTGAAACTTTTCAAACACTCACCCGAGTCACAAATCTGGGTTGAATCCATCCTCATTCTTTAGCTCATTTTGCCATCCTGATTCAGACACAGCTTTATGCAAATCAGTCTTGACCCTGTGCCTCTTGGGATATCTACCTCGCTCTGGATCCCCAGAAGAATACATTTCAGGTCTAAGAGAAGTGAGATCCGCAGTACCTCGTTCAGTTCCTGAATAATCCCCTCCCAGTAGGTCTGTATGTTGGGGCAGCCCTATATTGTGTGATGGAAGTCCCCCTTTTCATGTCCACTTTGCAGACAGCTCGGATCGTCAGCCCACCCAATTCTGTGAATTTTGGGCCTGTCATATTTGACCTGATGAAGGATCTTATATTCAATAAGTAGCAGACGCACCTTGATTGCCACCCCCCTCTGTGTGCTTCAGAGCAGCCACCCAGTCAATATATACCATTGCTCCTACTTCGTCCTCCCACGTTTCCCATAGCTTGCCAAGGTTATCAGACATATTGTTGTTCAGCGTTTTGTATGTAAGTGACACTGCCTTAATGGTGAGTGGCCCCTGCAGTAGCCGTCCCTCTAGTGGTGTGTATTCCGAAAGGTCATCCCCAGTCAGGCCCTCCGCCAGCCATGCGTGTCGTAGCTGGGCATACTTTAGGAATTGGGACATATGGAGCATAAAGTCAGCACAGATGGCAAAGAAAGATCTAAGGGTGCTGTTATCGTTGATATCCCTAAGGGTGCACTTATCATTGATGTCCCAAATAGCCGAGATCCTCAGAGTGTCCCACAATCCGAATCCCTTCAGTGGACTTAATTCCTTGAGCCAATTCCCTTCCCACATTGGCGTTGTCTTAGTAATCCTATGTTCCCATCCCAATGTTCTGGACGGCCTCTTCCATGCCTCAAGAGTAGTTTGCGTGGCCGTAAGCAACCTATGTCTCCCCATTCGTCTGTAAAGATAGCGGAGGAATGTACGAGGCGTTAGCATTTCTCGTTCCAGCGTCTATGTGGGGTGATCGCCTGCTACGTGTATCCAGTCATTGATGGGAGTTAGGTGCTCTGCCCAATAATATGCTTCAACATCTCGCAATGACAAACCCCGATTGTATGGATTATGCTGTAATGTAAGCAGCGCAATCCGTGTATGTATTCCCAGCCACAACAACGAGTGCAGTTTGGCTTCAATCTCCTGAAATATTGTGCGCGGGAGGGGGTTGCAAGTGTTCTGCTGTGTGTACAAAAACTGGGGCATTGTGGTCATTTTAAACATTGCCGCACTGCCCATTATCATGAGTGGCAGGATCCTCCATCTCTCTGCATCACCTTTAAATTTATTCAGTATTCGTTGGACATTGTGTTCACGGCACAGTCCGCTGTCTGTCATGAGAAATATACACAGATATGTAAAACCTTCTACTACCAGTCTCTTGGCAGGAGGGCCGTGAAAGAGGGGAACTCGAGGCCCCCTAGCCCCCGTTAAGGGTGTGGTCACGTTCACCGTGAGCTGGGGTGCCGTCTCAATAATTCACTGAGAAAAGAGGAACAATAAGGTGAGATGACGACATTTCATGTTGAAGTGGCACATTTATCACACAAAACACATGTATTTCAATAAAACGCATTGCTAATGAATACTCTTAAGAAAATCTGGCTTCACTCTGCCAGAAGCACATGCTAGATAACAATTGCTCTTATAATGCTGTGAGGCAAGCGGAAATGACTATCTACTAAAATATGAGGCTTAATTAATTTGGAAATTCAAGAAGACATTGAAACCTGTTCTAGGAAATACATCGCCTTCACACAACTTTCCTGAAGAGAGTCATCTTTGCAGGTTTAAGCATTTTAGAAAGAACAACAATACCAGAGGCTAAGATCCTTAAAAAGGTACAATTGAGTTTAGCTGGATTATATAGAGTACATTTTTATCAGGCCTAATGCCTTAAAGCACCTAACTGGGTGAACAACCCTACAAGAGCTAATGCTGTAAGATATCATAAGACTGCAAGTAGTTGGGTGTGGATGGAAAAATACTGAGTAAAGTCAAGATTTCTAAGAGAGGTGAAGATATCTTATTTGGGCGGGCATCACCTGATAGAGTAGGCTTGACAGTCCCAAATCAGATAAACGGTTGACCGGAGAACCTCACGCATGTGGAGATCACACCAGGAGAGTTCTGCCTTCTGATTGTGATGGTGAATCTTTTATACCTGAAATTGCAGAACTGACACTGTCCTGACGTATTTTCTGACGCAGGTGGCTTGACCGCATTGTCCTAGGACAGTGGGGGCGGTCAGGTGTCCTAACGGTTGGTCGGCAATGCTTGACCGCAGAACATAAACAAAGATCATCTTGTTCTGTACATATTTCTAAAACTGTATGTGAGAGCGGAACTTACGCCAGGTGCTAGTTTTTGCAAGACGTTGCGGCTTTTATTTCGGCAAGCTAAGTTTCAAAACAATATTTCACTAAAAAGTCCCAAGATGTGCCAACTTGTACCAGCTGGGTTTGTGTACGTGTGTGGGCGTTGGTCATGATGCTGTGGAAAATTAATGTACTGTACTTCGTGGTGGCCCAATTTACCTCGTTGTGTTCAGTATAACAGAAAATGCACGTTTAACATTATTTTGGGCCTAGTGGATTTTGTTAACCTAAGGCGTGTCTTTTTAGCCTCTGGCTTGGGTCTATAAACCCGGGATTCAGGGAATTTGTGGGAGTTCATTTGCTGATTATACATGGCAAAAGTGAGGGTTTTAAAGCATTTTTTCCGATTCTCTCTGGTGGGGCCATATATGACTTTTATGCTACCAAGGTAGATAAGAAATGCTCTTTTTAGTGATCAAATGGTAGAGCGTGATTTTAACCCTTCATCATCTCCCTCCTCTTGTTCATTTATGAACATACTCTTTATTGAGTATCTTGGTGACGCTTCAGATAGTGGTTGTATCCAGGGCGTGTCGTTAACATAACACTTGAAGCTGTCTTGGAGTGGCCCTCGTTGCTTTGTTCTTTCTCCGTTTTGCATAACCAGTATCTCGGCATAATCTGCACCCGATTCATTAAGCAGACGTTCGTATTGGGCTGCTGCAGGGCTCTTGCTCAGGGTGTCCCTACCTGGGGGAAGTGAAGGAGCTGTTGGTATACCATAGTAAGTGCCAGGTGCTGCTAACTCGCTCATTTCTAATTGTACTCCAGTCCCATCCCCAGGAACCCGATCCATGTCTTCATACTTCGCTACCTGGTAGATCCCTGTGCTAGCATAATTCATCCCTACAGCTTTGGTACTTAACCTCTTAATACAGTGACTCCCTATCTGAAAGGCGCAACGCAGAATTAACATAATCCCAACTATGGGTATCACTAATTTTAGGATTGCTGTGAGCCATGAAGGCATCCAGTCCAAATCGAACCAGTCTGTTGGAATAATGTCCGCAGGGGCACCTCCTTCATCGGTCATCTCTTTTCCCAAATTGGTCAACTCCTCAATGGCCCTTGCTATTGATCTGTTATCGTCATCGTTCCCTGGTATGAAAGTGCAGCAGGATTTTCCGATTTGGTGACACAAACCACCATCTTTGGCAGTCAGCATGTCGAGGCAGTAGCGATGTTCTAAAACCATTAGTCTCAATGGGCGCAGTTCTTCCCTGATTGCATTTAGTCCGTCTCTGGTGCTGTTGATGGCTTTCATGACCTCATATCGGGTCACTTCCAGCCAACGGGCATTCGCATTTATTTAGAATATTGGAAATGCCCCTCCGAAGAAGAGCTGGGCCTCGTTGAAGAGGCAGAATTCTTCTGGAACTTTACCAAGGGCCTCTGCTGCAAAGTACTCCGCTGTTCGCCGGTGGCGGTGGAGGAATGTCACGTCGCCTGACATGGGGTGTGACAGTATGTGGGAGGCACAACCAGATGTACTTCATGCAAAGTTAGCAAAGAGCACAGTCCGAGCCACTGAGGAGGTAGGTGGAGATATAGGCGTTCTCCACAAGCCCAGTAGGAGTCCATTAATGTGGAGGTGCCAAACTGCATATCGAAATTGAAGATAGTTGTGTTACAGTCTGTGTTACGCCCAACAGAGACAGAGCCATTACCTATGAAACAAAGAGAAGTTTTTTTTTAGTTTAAATGCTTTTTTTGGCTCTGACATTCCTTCCCCACCCCAGGTGTATTTCTTTCCTTCCCTATTCCAAATGTGTTCGCAGCTTTCCTCAACGTCCCAGTCAATGTCTCCCTCCCATTCAGTTTCTCCAGCCCAAGGGGGGCCTAGGGAAGCTGCTCTGCAAAATAAGGTATGGACATGGACCCATTTATCCTTTACATAAAGCTGTGCTCACATATTCAGCACAGTTCTATTGTGGCACGGACAAGCGCTCTCATTGTGTGGTATAGTCGGATCGCATGCGGCTGGGGGTACCGTCACCGCGGTAAATCCTTGTCTCCTAATTACTGACTCGTAATAATGTGCGTTTTGGTCTTTAATTCGATGCAAGTTCTTTATTTCTTTTGTTAGGGCGGCTGTCCCGGTGACAATCTTGTATATGATGGGGTTATAGTCCCACACTGTGGTATTTACAAGGTCAGCGTTTAACTCCACCGTATTGACCTGGATCTGTCCCTCCATGCGGCAAAGATATAAGTGCAGAAGGCACATGGCAATGTGTGGGGGGACTTCTTGAGGAAATATTAGTCTGTCAGCCCCTACTGCATGGAGGATGTATGAACATACAATACATACCAAGAATCGTTGGTTCTTGATTTCTCTACTACTGTCATGTCCCTGTACCATGAGCTGTCTATTAGGGAGGAGTGGACTGAATGATCCCTGACTATTGTTGTAGCTCTAGTATGGCCTCTAGGTCTTTTCGTATCTCTACAAGGTGTTGGAATGTCTTACGCCCTGCCCCCGAGTTTGCTGGGGCCATGGGGCTTCCGTACGTAAGGGACAATGGAGAATCGGCGTGTTCTGTGGTGGCGGGAAAAGTTTTGGTGGGAAACTTGTGTTTTCGTGATGTGGGAAGATCTATTCCCTGAACTATTCCTGTCCTCTGAGGTGGAGGATGAGAGTTCAAAAGGCACTCTTGAGCGTGTATTGCTAGTAGTACTGTTGTCCGGGAGTTTAGGACCTAGTGTGCTGTGTGTTGCTGTCTGTTGGACGAATGTGACCGCTGGTACAGTGGCTGAGATGGTGGATACTAAGGCATTTTTGCTACTTATATCATTATAACTTTTTACAGCAAGAAAAACGATACACCAATTGAACGTTATGAGTGCCACTCCAACAATGATACATAACATGAGTGTGATAAGAATACATAACTTCGCATCACGGCTGCTGTATTCACGGAACAGCACGTGGGTGTCCTTCTTCTTCTTCTTCTTCTTCTTCTTCTTCTTCTTCTTCTTCTTCTTCTTCTTCTTCTTCTTCTTCTTCTTCTTCTTCTTCTTCTTCTTCTTCTTCTTCTTCTTCTTCTTCTTCTTCTTCTTCTTCTTCTTCTTCTTCTTCTTCTTCTTCTTCTTCTTCTTCTTCTTCTTCTTCTTCTTCTTCTTCTTCTTCTTCTTCTTCTTCTTCTTCTTCTTCTTCTTCTTCTTCTTCTTCTTCTTCTTCTTCTTCTTCTTCTTCTTCTTCTTCTTCTTCTTCTTCTTCTTCTTCTTCTTCTTCTTCTTCTTCTTCTTCTTCTTCTTCTTCTTCTTCTTCTTCTTCTTCTTCTTCTTCTTCTTCTTCTTCTTCTTCTTCTTCTTCTTCTTCTTCTTCTTCTTCTTCTTCTTCTTCTTCTTCTTCTTCTTCTTCCCTCATTCAGGGGGACCAAGGGCATGTCTCTTTCCTCTCTCAGTCCATTGTCTGTTGCTGTGGAGGTGCAGGGTCGAGCCGGACATCTCATCGGTGGATCCATGCCTTGCGCTCAGCTATCCGGATGGCCGTTGGAGATGAATCCGTCACCTTTAAAGGTCCGTCAAATTGTGGATCTTTCCAGTGCCTCCGGACGAAGATCAGAGTCCCAGGACGAATAGGTGGCAGTTCTGTATCGATGGAGCTCTTCTCCTTCCTTTTCGACACCTGGGCAGAAAGGAACTGTGTAGCGCGGGTTAGTGTGCACAAAAAATCATAAAGCTCAGCTTTAGCAATTTCAGCAGATGACTCACTATCAGTGTTGGGCCTGGTGGAGGGGACAGTTACATTTATGGATCGTCCGGTGACAAGTTGGTGGGGCGTAAGGTGGTGATCCGAGCTTGGGGAGTTTCTTAGTGAGTAGAGGGCAAGTGGAAGGCAGTAGAGCCATTTCTTACCGATGGTGGCACTAATTTTACTTATTTTGTTTTTGAGCAGGCCGTTGAGGCGCTCACAAATACCATTGCTTTGGGGGTGGTAGGCAGATGTTAGTTTGTGTCTGATGCCTATTATTGTGGTCAGGGAGGAAAAGATGGCATTTGAAAAATGACTTCCGTTGTCAGTTCTAATGGCATCAGGAATTCCAAAGCGTGAGATGACGTCACGGAGTAGGAATGTGGCAGCTGCTTTGGCATCGCAGTGGACGCACGGTCCAGCTTCGATCCATCGTGAGAATGGGCATACCACCACAATGAGATATTGGTAATTTTGGCACCGATTGATCATATCGACATAGTCGAGGTGGAGTTCTTTGAAGGGGCCAGAAGGTTTGGGGATGGTGGAAGCGACTGTTTTGAGGGTTGGGTTTGGTGAATACTGTTTGCAGATGAGGCAATTATTAACAAAGAGTTGTATTAGTTTGTGGGCATTGGGAATGAACCAATCTGCTTGCAGTGTTGTGGACATGTTGTCTCGGGAGACATGTGCGGGAAGGTGGAGTTGGTCCAGTGCCACCTGCAGTAAGGCTTGTGGCATGACAGGCTTCCCAGACAAGGTCTGCCTGTAAATGAAATCAGCAGGGTCCTTCTGTACTCCCCTCTTCTTCCATAGCTCTTTCTCTTGATGTGGTGCACTTTCTTGTATCTCTCTGAGATGCAGTTGGGCAATGTAATCGCATTGTTGCGTGTCATCTATTGGGCAGGTAGCATTTGTGTCAAGAGTTTCATTGTTCTTGTCTGTGTGCTGTGCTGGAGCTACACTATCTTCCATGTGTGTTTGTCTGCTCTGCTGGAGCTACAGCCTGGGCAAATAAGATTGGGGCGTTCTGAGGATCTGGCGTAATCAAAGGTAAGGGGGGGGGGGTCTGGCTGCAGCTTTGGCTGCCCAATCTGCCAGAGCGTTACCTCTGGAGACAAAGTCCTGTCCATTAGTGTGCGCTGCACATTTGACAACTGCTACCTCAGTTGGAAGTGTAAGGGCCTCAATTAAGTCTTCCAGCATTGTTTGTGGCACACAGGTGTTCCATCTGATTTGAGAAACCCGCGCCTCTTCCAGCTCAGGATGCTGGAGTGTGTCGTTGTTGTGACATATGCAGAGTCTGAATACACTGTGATACGGTCGTCAGCCCCGTGGTGCAAAGCGGCAATCAGTGCCACTAATTCAGCAGCTTGGGCTGAGTAGTGTGGAGGCAATGCAATTTGCTGTACAATGTCTAGGGAATCAGAGGACTCATGCTGTTGGGCCCTAACCACTGCGTCTCCTGTGTACCTCATCCCTGTTTCCTGGTCAATGGTAGAGGACCCATCAACAAAGTATACAGTACTGTCTGGCAGGGGGTCCTCTTTCGCTGCTCCTGACTCATCAGGAGAGTATGTGGCAAGTCATGGGTGTCGTCGTCTGAGGCTGCAATGGGATGGGCAAAGAATGTGGCAGGATTGACTGTGTGACATTTGACAACTTTCAGAGAAGGCAATGACAGTGGGGGTGCTTTTATCTACAGCAAAGGCTGCAGCAGCGAGAGCTTGTTCGCTGGGGTAATGGCCTTTCATGACTGAGTCTAGCATGCCGCTGAAGTAGGCAATGGGCTTGTGGCCCATGGCGTATTTTTGAGTAAGGACAGCAGTCATGATCTGACCATTGCAGTGGGTGAACAGGTAAAATTATTTTGTGTAGTCAGGTGTGCCTAACACTGGTGCTTTTGTTATTTCCATCTTTGAGCTGTTTAAAGGATGCTGTCATGTCAGGTGTCCAGTCTATTTTGTTGCGTCTGTCCTGGGTGCTTTGACTGCCTTCAGCAAGGGGGCAGTTATTGTGGAGAAGTCAAAAATCCATTGACGGACATAATTCACAAGTCCAAGGAATTTTTGCATTTCTTTCACAGTTTGGGGCTCTGGGGTGTTTCTTATGGCCTCAACTCTGCCTGGTGTGACTCTTCTCCCTGATGCTGATAGTACCTGGCCTAGATAGTGTACCTCTGGTTTGGCAGTACTGAAGTTTGTTCTTGTCCACTTTATAGCCTCTGTGAGCTAGGGTGGTAAGCAGAGAGATGGTGTCTGTTCTGCACTGCTGTTCTGTGGTGCTGCAGAGCAAAATGTCGTCGACATATGCAGCAGAGTGCTGTCACATTGGAAATTTGATAAGTCTTCTTTGACAACTCTGTTGAAGACGCTCGGGGACTCACAGTACCCTTGGGCCAAACGGGTGTAGCTCATTTGCACCCCTTTAAAGGAGAAAGCCAATAGGTACTGACAGTCTGGGTGAAGGGGGACGCTGAAAAACGCATTTTCAGGTCAATCACGGAAAAGTATTGTGCATTCGGGGGAACATTGGGGAGGATGACAGAAGGGTCTGGGACGATGGGAAACTCTGATACCACTATGTTATTGATCGAGCGCAGGTCGTGTACCAAACGCCATTGATTGATCTTACCCTTGCAAACCGGAAAAAGACAGGTGTTACAAGGCGATACGCAAGGATATATGACTCCCTGATCCAGCAGGGCCTGTATGGTAGGGGCAATGCCCTCCTCTGCTTCCTTAGATAGTGGGTATTGTTTAATCCTGTGTAAAATTGCGCCTGGCTTCAGTGTTATTTTAAATGGGGTGGCAGAACGAATAAGGCCTACATCATTGGGACCAGTAGTCCACAGATGCGGCGGGACTTGAGCCAAGTCCGCTTCACGCACTGAATCATATTTTGATGGGGCAGTGGGTGTTCTCTTTTCCACTGTCACCGAGAGGGGTACCTCATATTGATAGAGGATCTCTGTTATGGGATATTCATCAGGATTGCCAAAGAGCTGTTCATCTGAAATGTCTCTCACTTGGTGTCCAGGCTCGATAAATATTACACAGGCCCAGGAGCACATATTGTCGTCTCCTGCTATGAATGCCCCCGTATGTAGGTGTAATGTGATGGGCGAGTATGCCTAAGATTATGTTTCTGTCTGATATCTGGGAGTTCTGGGACTGTGGGCGAAAGAGAAACTCCTTTGGGAGCTGAACAGTGCGATTGTGCAGTTCTGGTGTGTTGGCTACAACAATGTGTACCGCAGTGGAAAACGCTTGCTCATCCACAGGGCGAGCTCTTATTTGATCCTTCACGGAAGAGTCAACAGTGAGTGCCATCATCCTTGTCAGGGGTGTGCCTGGTATAGAACAAACCATTGTTCCGTTCTCGTGTAAGTGAATGGTCATGTTCAATTTTGCCATGAGGTCTCTCCCTAAAAGGTTAACTGGAGAATGTGGCGAGTAAAGCAGTGGTTCCTCCAGCACCCGGTCTCCTATTTGTAGGGGTACTGGCTTGGTGAAGGGTACCCTTGCTATTGCCCCAGAGAATCCCTGTGTGTCCGCTACGTGATCAGAAATAGGTCCGCCTGTAATGCAGGAGTGCGTGGCACCTGTGTCAATGAGGAAGCTATATGTTTTGTTATTTATCGTGACCAGAACGGTGGGGTCATCTTCACCGCTCATGATGCATGATAAAACTGGACCCACAAGAGTTGTCTGTGGGCTGTCCTAGCACGGGTATCCTCCAGCTTGGTATTGTTGGATAGTGCCTTGTGTGAAAGGATTGTTGGGGGTAATTGCCACTCCTCCTTGGGGTGTGGTGTTTTGGGCTTGGGGCAGCATTTGGTACTTGGATACTTGCTGTTGCGGCTGCATGGGGGCTTGCATCTGCTGGGGCTGCATGGGGACTTGCTGTGGGGCGGGTTGGGCATAGGCATATAATATCTGGGGCTGTTGTGATGACATCTGTCATTGTTGTTGGAATTGTTGTGGTGCTTGTGGGATGGGGCCCATGTTTTGTTGGCCTTGATCTCAAAGTCTAGTACGACATTCTCTTAGCATATGGCCCGCTTTGTGACAATAAAAGCAGGTGCGCGGCCCTGCCTGTCTCATTCCATTTCCCCTTCCTTGCATGCCTATGTTTCCACTGGTGTTGTTTCTGTCATTGTTGTAGTGCTGTTGTTGGTCACTCCCGTAAGCAGGTAGTGGTGCTACGTATTGTACAGGGGGCTGTTGTTGTACGTACTGCACTGTAGGCTGTGGTTGGGCCTGTACATACTGTACTGTAGGCTGTGGTTGGGCCTGTACATACTCTACTGCTTGTTGGGGTTGGGTCTGCACGTACTGTACAGCTGGCTGTGTTTGTGGTTGTGCCTGTGCCTGCACATATTGTATGGCAGGCTGCTGCACTAGTTGTGGTGGTAGCGAGGGCATTTTGAGCGGCCTGTGGAAAGGTGGTAACTGCTGTCATTTGGCTGACAGGTGCAGCCAACATGACAGTGTCTAGGGCGTCTTTTTTCTTATTAAGCTTCTGCTGCACCAATTTTGCAGCTGCATTCTCTATAGCCAGCTGCCTACTTTTTTCCTGTTCTATTTTCTTTTTGCAGAAATGTATGATGCGATCTTGGATCTCAGGCCATGGTTTTGCCTCCATGGCTACTACTCCATCTAATTTTTCCTGCACTTCTTCTGGCAGTACTCTCTTTACCATGTGGTAAAAAAGCCTGCTGTTCCCCCCAGTTGTATTCCAAGAGTCACCTAACTCCTGATGCCATTTTTCTTTCATCCTGGAAATAAAGTTAATCGGGTCCTCATTCGTTTGCATTGTCAGTGACATGAGAGACCCAATATCTGGAACATCAGGGTATTTTATTCGCAATTTAGTCCAGACTGCAGCCCTTATTTTATCAAATGGTTCTCCATCGTACTTGGTGTCATTCATAGTTATTAATCCTCTACTGATACTTTGGAAAATTTCCTCAGCTTCCCCTCCCATGAGGGAGATGAGCAAACTTTTCATATCACCTATCCCTGGGGTGGTGCCTGTAGTATTTTTCTCTAGGGCCACTATCCATTTGCTGGCACCCTCCTCGAGGGGCGGGAGGTTCTTCTTAATGGCTTCCTTCTCTGCGTAAGACCAACAGTTATAAACTGGGGGGTCTTTGGCTCTTTTGTACAAAAGCGGCATCTGGCGGGCAAGTCCTGCACCTTGATGCTTTGGTCTTGTGGGGTCATATTGTCTGGCATACTTCTGCCAAATTTTGAGACTGGCTCGCATATAGGCATAATCCCAATCCTCATCCCCTGCACCCTGCAGGATACATTCTACTGCTGTGGCCATATGCTGAGGTTCGAAAGACCCTTCTCTTGGCCAGGGGAGCATCTGCGGGGCCAAAGACTCTGTCCAGCCGGCCAGGTCGTCTGTGAAAGGGTTGACAGCATAATCTGAACCCTCTTCTTCTGTCACTATTTCGTTGGGAGTTAGGTCATCGTTTCGCAGGGCACATGGTCTGCTGAGGAACATGCCATTACCCTTTGTAGCTCGAGTGTTGCGCATGGAACCGGTGCCAGTGACATCATACTGGATGTCCTCTGGACGTCCATGTGTTCCCAATACTGTAAGACTCTCTACCTCTGTTGTCCTAGTCCTCCTTCTCCTGCCTGTATCCCCTGAATTTGGGAATTCCTTATGTTGTTGGTAGAATGGGTTTGTCGTGTTTGTGGCGCGTAGACGGCTGGATGGATCTACCATGGCTGTGGCGGATGGTGGGGCAAACGGATCCACCACAGGTGCAGCATGTCGAGATGGTAGCTCTGGGTGTGTGGAGTGGACCTGTGTTGTCGTGGTAGTTGCATGTGTGTGGTCTGGCGCAGCTGTCTGAGGGCAAGGGAAGTGGGCGCTGTGGCACAGTACTTCCATCAGCCCTTCTTTTTTCTTCTTTTTTTCCCATGTCCCGAGAGGGACCCTTGCTCAGCAAAGGTGTGGATGGGATGTAGGCTGGTTGCTGTTTACTGCGGGCTTGTTCCCCAGTCCCTTGTGCACTTTCAAAAGGGTCTGCCTGTACAGTAAGTTGTTGTGAAGTGTTCATTGTTGCTAGGGTATTTGATGGTCTAAGGTGGGCAATCTTGAGGGTCTCAGATATTCTGTCACTTATTTGTTCTAACTTTAATGAGGCGCGTCGGATTGACTGGGATATATCGTCAGATTCAGGGCTATGTGGCAGTTCTCTGACGAACATGTCTGTTCGGGTATCCGCATTTGGACTGCACTCTAAGCTCTTATTGAATTCTGCGGCCGTTCTCCATGTGTCATAATGACTAGATACGGTACCGGAGGGCCCTGTAGCTCCTTGTCCCTATTCTGTTGTTGGACAGAGGAGAAAGTGATCGGTGGTTCGCCTGTGTTTGTGCTGCAAAATGGCATGTGGTCTCGGGGGCGGCCTCCTGTTCCTGGAGCTGTGAAGCATTGGCGTCACGGAGGCCGTTGGGATCAGGGTAGTGGGGTAGCGCATGGCAAGGCGAGGTGGTTGAGTGGTGAGATGACGTGCGTGAGTTGTTTGATGGTGCTAGGGACACGCTGTCTGAATCTTCCTCGTCCTCCTCAACAGGTAGTACTGCGATGGAAGTGGAGTTCAGTTGTAGCGTAAATTGCGCATTTATTTGTCCGGGTAATCCTGGCACCGTGGCGTGCAGTGTTGGACTACTACCGGTGACAGGTGGTACAGGCGAGGGAATGACAGGGGCTGGGGCTGGGACTGTGACGGGTATGGGTGGGCCATTGCTGGTGCCGGGTGGTGCCGATGGGGCAGTACTACCTTCAGTGACAGGTTGAGGGTGTTCAGATGTGGTAGTGAGATCACTTGGGAGTTGACTGTATCCAACAGTAGCCATATTATTAGTTGTACACTGTAGGTCTAGTTCTTTATTTTCGGCGGATGCTATTGCAGTATACATGCCATTGGCCTGGTATGGCGGGGGCGCCGGAGGGGCAGTGGGCAGGGTAGTAGTGTGCTCTTGCGTATTGTCTTTAAATATGCGCCAGAGATCTGAGGTGGCCTTTCTCTTTTGTAACTTGGTGTCGGAATATTTGGTGTTTAGGAAAGTGGTGGCGTGCTCGAGGATAGTTACAACAAAGCTCCCTTCTGAGGGCCACGGAAAATTCATATTTTTGGTCAGCTTATGGAGCTCCCTACAATGTTTAAATATGCGTTGTTCCTGCCCACCAAATGTTTTCAGGACGTGCTGGAGCAGTGTCGCCATGATGAGATATTGGTGTGATCGGAAGGTAGACCCTTCAATGGGGGATGGTGAGGTCTGTGGTGTCCTAGAGATCAGGTACGAGTTCACCTGCTACTGCCTCAAGGATACGGTCATATATGGCGTTCTGTAGTTCAATATTCTGGGAGGGAGTGCACCCAGGGAAAAGAAGCTGGCCCCCAAAACAGGCGTCACCTATTTTAGACAGGTGTGGGTGTCTGGGAAAAACGCTTGATAGGACTGTCGGTCCTCCCCACCCTTCAAGGTCTAGGATAAAATATATATAAAAGCCAGCAGGTGTTTGGTATATGGTGGAACTCACTATCCTGTTCATGGGGATACTAGCGTATTGGCGGTCCTTTGTGTTCTGCACAGAAGGGTGGGTGTACTACACCTATGTAATTTTACCCTAGACGCTGGGGAAGTTGGGGAATCGATCTTTTATGAGTTTGTCTCCTACTTCACAGAAAACAATGTGCATAAGTATTAGCCTTAAGTCCAATTCGTCAGGTCCCCGATATATACCTGTATCTGAGAAGTCAGGAAATTCAAGATTATAACGGGCAAGGGCCAGAATAATCTTACTCTGTATAGGGTTTCGGGACCAGGAAGAAGTGAAAGTGGTGGGGATTTCTAAGCCTGGGGATAATAGACGGATGTGTATGTGGATCCACTCTGGTGTTTTGAGCGATGATACGCCTAATATTCTTTTGTCAAATAGTGCCTGAAGCGCTTGCATTAGGCTTGTAATGAAATGAGTTGTGCAACTGTATGAGGGTGCACTATTTGCGTCTGTGTTTGATGGTGTTTGGTGCTGACTCAAGGGGGCACGAAAATGCTGGTGCGATGGATAGAGTAATTTGTCTGGTGTGGCTATAGTCAATGTTGAGTGCTTGAAGTATTGTGAGAAGAACCGTGCTGGTGAGGGGCGTCACGTGGATGAAGCAAGACGGGCGTCCGTCAGAAATGCCCACAACGTTATCGTTGATCAGAAATATTGTGATATTGTCATGGGTATTATCGTTCATTCCCCTACATAAAGTTCGAACAATGGGGTAAGTTGTCACGGTTAGGTAAGGATGCAGGGCCTGTGGGGTCTTGCAAGTAGTCAGACTCTAGTGCTCTTAAAAGAGGTGTTGTATCGTCCTCGGACTGTGAGTGGAAAGAATTGGCGTTGGAGACTGAGGGTGTAGGGGAGTCAGGACCTTCACCTTCCAGAGGTGGAATGGATGCTGCTTCAGATGTAGCAGCTGACTGTATGGAATCTACTGAGGAATCTTTGTCAGTGATAATGATGGGTGAGTTGGCAGGATGGTTAGGGTAACCTAGGTATTCACGGGGTAGAAAGGGGGGGCAGATAGGGTGGAGGAATTAGAGGCTTCTTCTGCGTACAGCAAGTCAGGGCGGGTAGTGTCTGGAGATGGAGGGGTGAGAGATATATCTGGGAGGGCGTTGTATATGTCGTTCAGAGAAATCGCAGAGATGCGAACTTGGTTTTTTTGAGTGAAGTTGATGCCTAAAATTGCCCAGGTGGCTGTCAGTATTTCTCGGAAACCGTCATCAAGGGGAGTGATTTGGCTCGTGGTGGTATTATGAACAGCCTCAGGAATACCATTAACAAACTGGATATTACAATGGACAAGGCGTGGAGGGGCGGTGAACATCACGGATATAAGGGGGGGCAGCGCATAACTGGTGTGGGGGGGTGCAGAGAGAGAGGCAAGGGGTAGGAGAAAATACAAGGTCTCCCCCCGTGTTTTGGCAATCAATCGCACAAGCAAATGATAGACAAAACAGTGTATTGTGATTGGGAAAACGCGATGCAAGGGTAGTGAGCGGGGTATGAGAAGGCTATGCTACCTAGCAGGGGTGAAAATAAAAGGAAATGTTTAGTGAGCATGCACCCCAGACACCGGGGGGGGAACGGTGAGCAAGGAGGTGGGGTAAGGGGACCAATGGTGCAGATGGTATGAAAAGCACAAGCAATGTTATCAAAAGCACAAGCAACGAGACTGATGACACAAAGCACGACAAATGAACACGGAACAGGAAACAAAAACAGTAAAAAAAAATTGTTACAAATACAGATGGAGCAGTAAATACTGATCAGGTAAAAAGGATGCATCCTAAAAGAGAGAAGCATTGATAGAGACGCGATATCCTAAAAAAGAAACAGGAATGATGGAGATGCTGCAGCGGAGGAACGTAAGAGAGGTAGTGTAGGACCCTGAAAAGGGGAGGAGGAGGTGGTAGGGAGGCAAGTGTGCCGATAGAGAGTGTAGAGGAGGTGGTATAGAGGGATGAAGAATACAAGAAAAAGGTGGTCAGGAGGTGGGAGGGGGTCGAGGCAGGCGCTCAATAGCGTCTGGGGAAGAGAGAGAGCTGAGGCGCCATGGAAGGAAATGAGTAACGGTCGGAGAAGGCGAGCTGCAAATAGCACAAGCAACTTCCTCTTTTCGTGTGCACAGAGGACAGGCTGTCAAAGGCTGTCGGTAATGCCTAGTGAAAAGTGGAAGTGAAATATGAACTATAGCACCCAACCCGTGAGGGACGTAAGAGCAGTCCACATAAATGGAATTGTGGGGGCTAGCCTGGGAGGGGAGGCACAGGGAAGTAAAACACGGAGTAAAAATAATATGACGTGCAATATCAAGTCACAATTGAAATCATAAGGAAAGTAGTAAATGGCATGGAACGTAGTTTGAAACCCTAATGCAAGGCAGATAAATGCAGTGGCTAATACCCGTAACAAGAGACACAAGGCAGATAAATGCAGTGGCTAATACCCGTACCAAGAGACACAGAGTTCGACATTTGTAAAATCAAACAAGATAAAAGTGAAATGCAGAATCTGCCGGAGAATTAACTTCCGACCCCATGCAGAAAGCAGAAGTGCTGAGGGATTATGGAACTAGAAACTGTCGGAGAATGAAACTCCGACCCCGTGCATGCTGGGGAAATAGGAATCTAGAACCAGTCAGAGAATTGAACTCTGACCCATGCACAGATCAGAACTGCTGAGGGTGTAGAAATGTAGGACCCTTCTCATCCGTCAATCGTAGAACTGTAGGACCCTACTCAATTTTTTATCATCCCCTCTGGGCTACAACCGGCAGGGCAAAACAGGAAAACCACAAAAACACAGCACCTGAAGCAACAATAAGCAGAAGAGAGTAGTGAAAGTACTCAAGAGGCGGATAAATGTATGTAAGAATGACGAGTAAAATTGTGACCACAAAGAGAGAGAGAGAGAGAGAGTTCAAATCGTGACCAGAGATAGTGCTACAGGGGGACAGGTGGCAGCCAGAGACAGTCCAAAAAAGTCTGTCAAACACCCAGGCTGCAGAGACCAAGAAAATTCAAGGGAAAAACAAAAACCTTGTCTTACCCGTGGTCTTGCCGCAAAGGAGCGCAGGCAGGACTCTCAGGGACCGGTCGTGTAGTTGCACCAGATCCACCGTAGGCAGTACGTAGTACGATTTTTCCGTGGTCGCCAGCTGAAAGAGGGGAACTCGAGGCCCCCGAGCCCCCGTTAAGGGTGTGGTCACATTCACCGTGAGCTGGGGTGCCTTCTCAATAATTCACTGAGAAAGGAGGAACAATAAGGTGAGATGACGACATTTCATGTTGAAGTGGCACAGTTATTACACAAAACACATGTATTTCAATAAAACGCATTGCTAATGAATACTCTTAAGAAAATCTGGATTCACTCTGCCAGAAGCACATGCTAGAAAACAATTGCTCTTAAAATGCTGTGAGGCAAGGGGAAATGACTATCTACTAAAATATGAGGGTTAATTAATTTGGAAATTCAAGAAGACATTGAAACCTGTTCTAGGAAATATGTCGCCTTCACACAACTTTCCTGAAGAGAGTCATCTTTGCAGGTTTAAGCATTTTAGAAAGAACAAAAATACCAGAGGCTAAGATCCTTAAAAAGGTACAATTGACTTTAGCTAGATTATATAGAGTACATTTTTTATCAGGCCTAATGCCTTAAAGCACCTAACTGGGGTGAACAACCCTACAAGAGCTAATGCTGTAAGATATCATAAGACTGCAAGGAGTTGGGTGTGGATGGAAAAATACTTAGTAAAGTCAAGATTTCTAAAAGAGGTGAAGATATCTTATTTGGGCGGGCATCACCTGATAGAATAGGCTTGACAGTCCCAAATCAGATAAACGGTCGACCGGAGAACCTCACGCATGTGGAGATCACACCAGGAGAGTTCTACCTTGTGATTGTGATGGTGAATCTTTTATACCTGAAATTGCAGAACTGACACTGTCCTGACGTATTTTATGACGCAGGTGGCTTGACCGCATTGTCCTAGGACAGTGGGGGCATCAGGTGTCCTAACGGTTGGTCGGCCATGCTTGACCGCAGAACATAAACAAAGATCATCTTGTTCTGTACATATTTCTAAAGCTGTATGTGAGAGCGGAACTTACGCCAGGGGCTAGCTTTTGCAAGACGTTGCGGCTTTTATTTCGGCAAGCTAAGTTTCAAAACACTATTTCAGTAAAAAGTCCCAAGATGTGCCAACTTGTACCAGCTGGGTTTGTGTACGTGTGGGCGTTGGTCATGATGCTGTGGAAAATTACTGTACTGTACTTCGTGGTGGCCGAATTTACCTCGTTGTTTTCAGTACAACAGAAAATGCACGTTTAACATTATTTTGGGCCTAGTGGATTTTGTTACCTAAGGCGTGTCTTTTTAGCCTCTGGCTTGGGTCTATAAATCATGGATATCTTCTCTGCCCATGCCTTGTTTCTGGGCCTAGAGAGTTTCACTGATCTCGGCTTGCTGTGCAAAATGACTTATTTTCAGTTATTTCAGTTACATTGCTTAAACTAGCCATTTTGCTGCTTCAGACTTGACTCTATCTTATGTTACGACAGGTATTACTGCACGTGGGTCACATACTCACTGTGACTCTGGAACCAAGCCAACCGTGGAGGCCCAAATAGGCAAAACAGGTCTGGGCTGCTTGCTCTGCAGTGCAGGGGGGGGGGGCTGGCAGTTCAGGATGGCCTGTTCCTTTGGAGCAGGAACAGGGCTGATTTGCAAATTACTTCTTTCTGTCTGAAGTGGCATGGGGGGCAAAAAGCATTTGACTGAGATGTGGCTCTGAGTCATTACCAGTAGCGAAGATTAATTCAGGCGTTCCACCCATACGGTTTTTATATTTCATCTTATGTTGCATCATATCTAGATCAAAACATCTTTCAAGGTTTCTGTGAGCAAGATCTTTCCCTGTGCTCCATTTCTTTCTGCCCCAACTCTCGGTCTCGTTACACATCGGGGGCTCCATCCCTTTCGCTTTGAACTCCTATTTCTCTCTCTCTCTCGGTCTCGTTACACATCGGGGGCACCATCCCTTTCGCTTTGAACTCCTATTTCTCTCTCTCTCTCGGTCTCGTTACACATCGGGGGCACCATCCCTTTCGCTTTGAACTCCTATTTCTCTCTCTCTCTCTCTCTCTCTCTCTCTCTCTCTCTCTCTCTCTCTCTCTCTCAACCCATCTCTCTCTCTCTCTCTCTCTCTCTCTCTCGGAACCCATCTCTCTCTCTCTCTCTCTCTCTCTCTCTCTCTCTCTCGGATCATGTCTCACTGCACACACAACTATCTCTTTGTATCTCTCTGTTGCTATCCCGCTCACCACTTTCTGTCCAGATTCTCACTGTGACCTGGGCCTGTGTACCCGACTTCATTCGCTCTATACATTACTCTGTGGCTCCTCTCTCTCTGTGTCTCTGTTCTTCGGCTCCATCTCCCTTTACATCCACCCCTGCTCTCTATACACCTCTGTGCGCATCATCGATGTCCATCTCTCAATCTAATCACCTTCATGTTATCTTGCCCCTCCTCTCTTTCCAGCCTCTCATTTCTGTTTCCATTCGCTCTTCTCCGCGTGCCCCACTCCTCCCTCCACTGAGGACCTCAAATGAACACTTAGATGCTCTGACAGTGTTCTCTGGCTCTCATATTGCCGCGCAGTGAGAGAGAGTCATGAATCTGCTTCTCCTTCACAGCTCAGTGTGAGTGAGCAGGTGGACACAAGTACTGGGGAGGGGCAGGAGAAGCTGAGGGGTAAAGGAACTGCGAAGACTCTCGCAGAGTGGGGAGAAATGTGCACTATCCTCTGCAGGTATCCTTCATGGTCTACTTTTCCCTTCAGTATCTTTCTATATATGGCAATGGAGGACAAGCTGCACAAACTCAGGCCAAAATCTCAACCTATTAATCACAGTGTCCGTTAGTGGCTCTATATAAGTAATGTGACTAATGCTGCTTTCCACCTGTCATTACCCTCCCAATAATGTCAGTTCTTTTCTACTTTACGTTGAGGTTTGGCCCTCAAGTCCTGCTTCTGATGGATGCCATGGGTGGTGTGGGATGATGGCACCAGCAGTGCAGCATTTGCCTTTGGTTGGGAAGGGTTTTTCAGGAAAGTCAAATTTAGATGTGGCTGTTCCTGTCTAGGACCGGTGTGACCAATAACTGAACCTTGAAATTTGCAGAAGGCCTGGGTGCTCGCAATGCTTTGGTGCTGGTCTCTTGCTGTGTAGATAAGCTGAAGGTGTTCACGCTCTCCATAGTGTCACCAAAGGTAAAAATGTGCTCCTAAAGCTGTGTTGAGCAGGACAGGATAGCACCTCCTTCACAATCATTCTGAAACCACCTTGCCAACAGTCTCTGGCTCATCACTGGCACCTTGTCACAGCTCTTGTCCACAGGGGGTAGGGCACTGTGAGGGCCAGCCAGCCTTTTAACTGTTTTCTTTTTTAATTTTTTTAATTTCAAAGTATTTTATACATTTTTATAGACAAGACATTAGCATTTCTGTTACAATTAAAGGGACATACTGTGACTGATAATCTGTGCTCTTCTTAGTTTCGAAAGACACGAATCCTAATGGGGAAAAACTTAACTATCTCAGGTTACCATGACCAAAAATGTGAGCTGCATATCACTGTATGAAAATTGAAAGGTCATGATCCAATCCTCGGATACTAACCATCATATCTTCATTACATTGTTTCAAACGCTGAAGGCCCAAAAAGCTGCTCCTATGGGTATTGAAACGTGGAAAAATGTTTTACTTCTGCACTGATGCAGATCGAAATACTGCCAAGGACCAAACTTAAAGCACTGCCTGCCACCATCACTGCTACAGTGTCCCACTCTAATCCTACCTCCAGGTCCAATCCACCAACACCAAAACAAAACTTCAGCCAAGCTAACTCTCAAGAGAAGGATTTGATCGCCAATAGACATGAGTTACACAAAAGATGCAGTAAATCACCTCATTCAAACCACTTATTAACATACTACAAATGTCTCTTCCTTTCACAAAATGAACTGATTTGGCATCAAACTTAAGCTTGATCGCTTGCATTAAATAAGGCAAAGTCGGCAAACTACTGTCTTCACCCTTCCCACATGCATCCACTGCCCAGAGAATGCTCTCCTAACCCCTTTTCTGTTCCACTTCTATAGACACATGACTGAAGGGCCAAATACACACACTCAGCCCAATGCTTTGGAGTTTTTCTCCACAAATTTCTAACATGCTTTACATACCTGATTATTCTGTGATCCCAGAGACCACTACACATCCCATTGCCATACGCTCCTGCGCTAGATGTCCTAAAGACAATCATAAGATTGATCTGTCCAAGCATCCTCGGATGAATTGCCTCTTTAACCCAGTGACCCATCCCCTACACATCATATGAAAGCTCCTAGCCTGTACAGAGGGACTGTAATCTCAATGCAGCTACCACATGTGGCTTTATTGTAGACTGTAACTTTGACACTATTACACTTGTGGAAAATTGCCCATGATCACCCTTTTTTGTGAGAGTGCCTACAATGTGTTTCCTTGGCATTCTGGGCCTAATTCACAAGGATAACTTACAATTTTGATTAAGTTTACTACATTTCCATATTCAAGTTATGTAAGTTAGTGCAAAAATACCATAAAAAGCAATAGTAATTCCAGCACTACACATGGCCAACCGCAGGTACTGCACACACCCTTCCATAGAAAATAATGGTGGTAGATTAAATTAAATTATTTAAAATATTATAAAATATGATTACACATAAATTAAAGTTAATAAAAACAGTACATATGTACTACTTATAACATTGTATTAAACTATATTGAATTAAAAAAAAATCTTGCAGCAATACAGTTTATTGAAAATAAATTAATTCTATACACCACTTTTGGTATGTATTAATGCACATTAAAAAACATTTTTTTTTCTTTAGGTCGGAATGTATTTGTTAATTTAAACTTCAGAAATAAATATGTAATTTGATATATTTTCTTTAATTAGTTTTGATTCAAAATTTATTTAATTGTGTGTTTTTTCGTTCTACCTTTACTGTAAATGTCAAAGGAATGTTTATGAAAATATATAGAATGAAGTTATGTTAATATTTAGCAGGAACATATTTTGTATATTTAATTTTTAGTTAAATTATCTTTTTTATTTTTCCGAGTATTTTATCATGCGGAGTGTACCTATGGCTACCTATACACAATTAAAATAATTTTTTAATTCATTTCTAAATAATGATTACAAATGTTTTTATGCTGAATACTCTTGTAATTTCAAAATATTATGTAACTTCAACATATTACTGTGGCTTCATTCAAAGTTGAGGTACACAACTGCATTGCAAGAAATCGGAGTACAAAGCAAGATGGCAGTTTGCCCTTCCAGTCTTCTCCTCGCCTCCCAGGTCCCACTTTACCACTGCTGACCAGTGCAAAAGTGCTTGTGCTCACTCCGTTAAACATGGTAAAATTGGTTTACACCCAATTGGCACATCTTATTTACTTATGAGTCCCTAGTGAAGTGGTACTGCATGTACCTAGGGCCTTATAAATCAAATGCTAGTCGTGGACCTGCAGCACCTATTGTGCCACCCGCTTAAGAAGCCCTTTAATATGTCTCAGACCTTACTTTGCAACCTGTGTGCTGTTTTAAACTGACAATTCAAATTGGCAAAATAAACCTTTTGCAAAAACTTTCTTTTTTAATGCATATAAGTCACCTCTAAGGTGAGCTCTAAACATCTCACAGGGCAAGATTTAGTGTATTTAAAAAGTTGGACATGCACTTTTAAGTTGTACATGAGCTGGTAGTGATGAACACACAAAAGGGCGGATTTGCTATATTTGATCTGCACATCACACCTAGTCTCTTTTCTTATATCAGAACAACACAATATAATATGTCTGTATATGTCATCCAACTATTGAGTGCAACCTTGGTGTGAAATGCTTATCCACCTTAAGCATTGACAATAGACAATCTGCCCACCTTCGGTGTTACAGAATGTCACATTCATAGAAAACAAAAACACCAGCGCACATCGTATCAAGTCACTATTATCCCAATGCCTTGTGCACCAATCTTCAATGTGAATTCTTGCCCAAACACTCCTTCTCAATCCAAGGAAGTCACGTAGTGTAGACAAAATTGGTATTTTATTTCTTTTAAAACCAAGTGCTTCACAGCCGACGCGCGTTTCGCCCTTTGCGGGCTTCCTCAAGGCAGATTTCCAGTAAGCTTAGCACTGTATAATTCTCAACGCTTGTCACACTAAATCACTCTTAAGGTGAGCTTAACTTAGTCGTAAATTCCAATTTTCCAAAAACCAATAGTAGTAGCAGTAGTCCTTCATATATAGTCACTCAGGAGCCATGATAAGTTCCATCAAAAAACGCCGTGCGCTCCACCGACACACGTTGTAACAACAAGATTGTAGTGATAACGTTTTTAATTTGTTTTTCACTGCTGCAAGGTCTATCTCTCCCATAGGATAACATTGGGTTACCTTATTACTTTTAATAAGTGCTAACTTCTGATTGAGCTGGTATGTATTATGAAGTTAATCTGAGTTCTAATTATCGTATCCCATAAAGTGATTCTGTCGGCTTCATTTTGTATGCATGAAAGGAGTTTATTTCAAAACAAACATGGGAGCAAAAAGTCATACATGACAATTTATGAGGGGACATTTCCATAACTAGACATAGAAAGGCCTAAAGCGTTGCTCCCACTTCAAAACTTGGCACCAAGTATAAACACTGGACCCTCAGACCAATTCTTCAGTTTTCTCCTGGACTTGGGGAGAATGCCCAGAAGGACTGCCTGGTACTTGATAGGACTGTCCTGCTGCATTATACCTGGTTTGTACCTCAGAGGGCTGCCCTGCAGCTACCTGAAGACTATCCTGCTGTTTGATGCCTGCCTTGTACCCTCAGGGGGCTGCCCTGCTGCTTGAGGCCTGCCATCCTTCTTGATCCCAGGACCACCAGAGTGACTCCAAGGGCTGGTTTGCTGGCCTCCTGTTCTGAGCTACAGGGACACAACAAGCTCCAACAACCTTGAACCTGCACCTAGACCTTGCCTGAAGTGAGTCCTGCCCTCCCAGTGGTGCCCCATCAGTGGTACTAAATCAGTGGTACTAAAGCTGCCCAAATAGCCGAAAACTGAAACTTGGGACCTTTAAAATATTCCACCAAAAAGTGGCCTGAAAACCGACAGGAGATGAGGAACTAACTCCTAGCCAATCTACTGAGAGTGCATTGTCAGTCCACAGGACTTTGCAGTAGCTCCCTCTACGTTCTTCTCCGCAGCAGCAAATCCTGTTCAGCTTATCTCAGAAGGGGTTTCCAGGCTTTTTGAAGCCCTCTTTAGCTACAGCCTGCAGCTTCAACCCACTAAAGATTTTTGACTTGAAAAAAAAGGACCAAGTCCAAACGTAGAAACTTTCACCGTGCCTTCATCATGCGGCACCCGCTGGCAACACCTCCTCCTTGGACACTGCTGGCTGTATTACCCCTTTGCTCTTAACGTTCTCAGCAACATTTTCTTCAACTTTCTTCTCAGTCCAAAGGTAAGCGGAGACCGAGCTCAGTCCACCTCGTTTATACAAACCACTCTCCATCGCGGTCAGCCATACCTTTTGACTTCGCCCCGTTCTTGCGCGATTAGCTGCCAGTGGTTGGTGTTTGGATCTTTTAGGCACTATTTTTCACTAAAACATTCAACAATTCATAACTCCGGTTCTACTAGTTGTATTTAATGTGTTTTGGTGTCATTTTATTTATTAAATTTTACTATATTTTTTCTAAATTGATGTGATTTTTCTTGTGTGCTGTTTTTAATTTATTACTGTTTGTGTGTTGCATAAATGCCTTACACATTGCTTCTAAGTTTAAGCCTGGCTTATTTTGTGCCAAGCTACCCGTGGGTGTAGACTTGCAGAACAGCCCCCATGTGGGAGCCTGCTTGAGCGATCGTAATGTATTCCTCTTTTCTCTATCTATTCTTGTGTTTTCCTTCTCACCAGCCCTTGAAATATCTCACCTTGAAATATCTTATTACGGCTCAGTCATGGAGATGTCAAGTCAGACTGTGAACTGTAAAACATACGTGACCTTGTACAGTCAGTTGCAGTGATGTTCAGCTGGTACCAAATATTGATCCATTCGTGTAAGACTGTGCAGTGTGCAAGGTCAAACTCATTTCCTCCTTAAAATTCTGCTCTCCAGAGACTACTCTGCCTTGCCTTCCACCTGTCCCTCCTCTTATATCAAGCAATGGGATTGAAAGCTTGTTAACTAATTACTGTGTCAGACAGGCCTGCAAAGCAGTCTCAGAAAAAACAAATAGTGTTCATGCCAAGCCACTTGCCTTCAGAAAGAAAACGGTGAGGGAGTTAAAACCTGTTGTAGACACATCGCCTCCAGTCATGTGTGTTTAATTATGTATTTGTGGCTTTGTGGAGCGCTGGCTCTGGCGCTATCCAGAGTGCACCAATTTTAGGAGCAGGGATGCGATACTTATCCACACGAATGTAGAAATGTTAGTCATACACTGGCAGAGCACTCAGTAGGCCTTGCTTAGAGATGATTTCCAGTTCACGGGCAGCTCCTTTCAAAGCTAGTACAGCATGCATTAGCACAGCACTTGGAATTCCACAATATATACAAGTTAAGAACAACTCATGCCGACAATGGATAGTCGAAGGAAGTGACTATATAATAATACAAGGAGTCGATGGTCCTCATAGAAAACGTTTAACTAAAGTGTTTACTTTATGATCTGAATTTCAGTTGTCAAAATTGGTGCATATCTTGCAAACCTTTAAGGATTGAATGGATGACACCAAGTTTCTATGACTTGAATCTGTGACCTTAACAATTTCTCTGTTCATGATGCAACAATAGATGTTTGGCACATTTTCTAGTGAACTTTCTGGGTTAGTGTGTTTTTGTACATGTCTTCCTGTGGTGCTGACTGCAGCTTCCCCCTTTTTCTGTTCTTATCTAAAAACTTCGATAAAACTCCTGTCACCAACCCGAACAATCATCACCAAAGAGGTTCTTCCAGCACAGACGTCCTGCATCTTAAACAGCGAGGTGAACCGTGGCTAGTGTGGCTATCAAAAGTCCTCTGGCATCCTTCTGCACTTATGACCTAAAGTGAAAATCAAATTTGATATGCAGATGGGTAAATAGTATGATGAATGGGCGGTAAACAGATTTTAAATACAAATAATTTAGTTAAGGGGTGTTAAAGTTTCCTGTTAAGCACACTATTATTTTGAATTAATGAAAAAATTGTACAAAAAGCCCATAAAGTTCTTCGGTTAAATGGATGTTGCAGTTCCAACCCATGCACTGTTAGCTGTGCAATATTCAGTGCACCCTCCAAAAGGGCTGCTTATGGACTCACAATGTAGGTGACATCACAAATGACTCAATCAATAACTTTGGTTGATGACATACATTCCTTATGACATGCTCTTCAGACATAAATAAACAACAAGGTCCACCACTAGAAGATTTCCTGTGAGCCAGAGTATATCAGGCATACACAGTATTTGTTAAAATACCCCTCACACACCAAAAGGGCCCTTGGTGTCATGCTTCATCATCGGGGTCTTCCCGCCCCGCTGCGGGACGAGGCGTGCTACGACTAGCGACTACGCTGGAGCACTTAGATATTGTAAGTGCTATGTGAAGTGTATTGAGTGAGTGTGAGTAGGGTCAGGAGTGATATGGAAAAGTGAGATTTAAAAGAATACCTGGCCTTATGAAAGCAAAAAATTCTTTATTACACACATTGTTGCCAACCTTAGTGAGTGACAGAGGGATCTGACCCCGTCCTGACGAAGAGGCAGTCAGCCTCGAAACATGTTGACAACACCAGGAGAACTAGCCCATTGTTAAGCTACATTGTCTCCGCCACACTATTTTTAATGATACCAGCCTATGACTAATAAAGAATTTTTTGCTTTCATAAGGCCAGGTATTCTTTTAAATCTCACTTTTCAATATCACTCCTGACCCTACTCACACTCACTCAATACACTTCACATAGCACTTACAATATCTAAGTGCTCCAGCGTAGTCGCTAGTCGTAGCACGCCCCGTCCCGCAGCGAGGCGGGAAGACCCCGATGATGAAGCATGACACCAAGGGCCCTTTTGGTGTGGGAGGGGTATTTTAACAAATACTGTGTATGCCTGATATACTCTGGCTCACAGGAAACCTTCTAGAGGTGGACCTTGTTGTTTATTTATACCATTAACTGGAGGAGGGTGCGCCCACCTGAGTGCTTTCTAGCACGACCTCTTCACTCCCCCCTTTTGATTCTTTATATACTCTTCAGACATGCCTTGTGCCTCTTGCATGGCCTCTCACTAGGTTTACATTCCTCTGTGTATCCTGTGCATTGTGTACACTCCACATAGGGCACGGGCTATCCCACTACACACTGTAGCCTCTCTCCACACGGCTGTTAGTAATTATGTCTTACCCTTGTGGGTGATATGAGTTACACGTGAGTATCCAGTCCTGATTCACAAAGCATTTCCTGTGCGTAGTTGTTTCTTGCTTCATGCTTACAGTGACTTGCTGATGAATTGTGTCTAGTAAGGCAGTCTTTCTCTCGTAGAATAGGTTTTGTGATTCACAAAGTGTAGTTCCTCCAAAATGTTGTCCTGAATACCAAATTTCTAATAGTCACATGAAGGTACCCCTTTTCCTTCATCAGTTAACAAACTTAGCAATATGCCTTTCTGTATTTTCACACGATAGCTGGGCATTCCCACACAGAAACATTGTCTATTTAATTAGTTTATGCCAAATATCCTTCCTCGTGACGCGACCTCTTGCCCACACCACAAACAAACTTTGGTATTTCCTTCCAGTGCTAGAAATGGATTTACTTCGGACTAGTCACACATTTATAGCTGTGTCCAAAACCCTGGGGCATTCCTGCCTTGGAATGCCAAATCTTTATCCACAAGACTATAATAATAATAAGGGAAATTTGTAGAGCGCCTGGTACCGCAACGGCGTGTCCCCGCGCTGCACTTATTCAGACCGAAACCGAGAGTCAGTCTTTTTATGAGTGCAAAACCAATTTTTGTGAATTGGATAAGTGATTTTTTGTACTCCTAAAAATCCCCATTTGCTTGTCCAGGCGAAACGCACACATGCAAATATATTTATCAATTGTGTCCTTTATGTTTAGTACTGGAATTTCCCGTTTCAAATCAATGTGATCGAATGCATCGGTTATTTTGATCAAATGAAGACTACAACTCCCAGGGTGCCCTGATTTGTTACATGAACCATAAGATAAAGAATATGGCGCCCAGAATGCAGCTGGCTTTTGTGTTTCTCATTTCCAAGTAAATGCATCTTGGCATTTCACAATATGAAAAGATGTAAGAAAATACAACATGATCAACTTCTTTGGCTGGGTTAAACTTTATATGATATCCTCCTTTAGTATTCCTGTTATAACAGGAGGTAACGATTTGCCATTTACGCTAATTTACGAGTTCTGTTGATTTGCTTTACCGTGCCCAGGTATCGGCACGTTTAGTTTACTATGTCGTTTGCTTCCTTGAAGTCACTGACTGACACAATCTCTTCTTTGGAACCGTTCTCATTAGACGCCCATGTATAAAGGGAGCTCTAGAAATGACTGCATGAAAGAGTTCTCTGAACAAACTCTATATTTTTTCTACAATCAGTGATGGCCCTGCAATGTAAATAAGACATTGAATGGGCGTGTAAATGATGTAAACGCCAGTAAAGAGACGTTTGCTTTCATATCTGTCTCTAAGCAAGTTACAAATCAAATCTACAGAGGAGCCCGCTAGCCCCTTTTTATGCCATCAGGACAAAAAAAATGGGAACTTCTTAAAGTTGGTGAAAATTAAAAACGGATTATTGCTCCACAGATCCTATCTTGGAGTTCCTTCAGATGTCTGAACCCTGTAGCACCATCTGACTTTTCACCTTCTTCGTAAACTCTTGCTTGTGACCTTTCATGTTGTGCAGTCATGAGATTATGGTTAGACAGATAGGTGTAACTGGTCACTTGCTGTGGTTTTCATCTTTTTTGATCATAATGATAGTGACTTTTTTCAGAAAATTTGCACTTTTTCATAATGCTGGTTTACTATTTGTATAGCAAAAACATGTAAGTAGATAAACATAATGTCCATACCATACATTTAAAGTTTTTGTGAATTTTATTTTTATTCATTTGCCTTGGTAACTGTCCTTGGTACTCACAAGACATGACATGTGACCATGCCGTATTACCCCGTAGCGAATGCAGACCTCCATGCAGCAGTATGTGCACGACTTTCAGACTTGTTCTGTGTATTCCATGTATAGGGCATTGTTAATAGCAGGGCTTCCTGCCTAGCATCCATTTCCTAAATTCGTGCACTCTATAGCCGGTGGCCAAGCCCAGTGTGTTCTGGGCATTAGCGACTGTGGAGTTTCATTTTCCGCATTATCTGTGGTTTATGTCCTGCAGGTTGGTATGGGCTAGGATTGAGAGGATTTCCCTGGGCCTATGCCCAGTACCCATGCTCACAGTACCTGCAGGGCATGACTAACAGCACACCCTGTATGTACTCGACTCAGAACCTTGTCTTTACCTATATGCAGAACCTTTAATGGCATTGTTTCTGTTTGTATGCTGATCAGTGATGCACACGCTCAAGTTCACGACTTCAGGATTGCAATTTCTTAGATAAACTTTTATATTCAGTTCTGTGGTAACAAGATACACTTTTCTTATGCATGACCTTCCTCCTGCTGAAGGTACCTGAATTTCTTTGGGAATTCACTGCCCCCTGACAGATTAGAAAATAGCTGGGTAAGGCTCTGTGTGAACCCCAGTTCTTCTGATCATTCGTTAATGTCTGAAAAGGTCTGCTTCTATGGGAGCATTTCAGTTATTTGAGATCGACTGAAAATCTAGAACTTGGTCTCGGGCTTCATTGACAGAGGAAGTTAAACCTACATCTAAGCTTATTGATCAATCAAAAGCTAGATTAAAATCTAGAACTCACTAATGGAATGCTCCAATTTCTAACACTAGTGGGAGGAATCCTAATGTAGCCATTTTGGTATTTCAGTTAGTGTTTTAGGTCATAATGTTTTCCAAAACCTAGATGGAAATTTAGTTTATGGGGCAGATTTCTTTTGGTTGTTAACAATGGATATTTTCTTTGCATGGTTGATCCAATGTAATGGGAAAACTATTGTTAGAGCTACTAGCAGTCTTCATTCTTGTTGAAAAAAACAGGCCTATCTCTTTCTAGCACAATGACGTGTAAGACAAGGGGTGGTGAAGGCAGGAACAAGTTTGCTTTCTGAGGGGTCCTGCAGCTGCCTGCTGTCTGGGCTTGCATGCTTTTTTTGTCCGGTCATGAGTGAGTACAGGCAGATCGCAGGCCAGGCCACCTGCAGATGTACGTCTCTGGACGCTGGCGTTAATGACGGGTTGTCCACACTCAGCGCCAAGTGCAGGAACACTCAATACCAAGTGCAGGTACCTGAAGCTGTGTCTTTCAGTCACAGCCAAGTTGCACACACCGCCTCAGGCAATCAGTGCTTAATCTTTGCAGGTGGTGGTCTCTGGCAGTCATTTTGAGGACCAAGGCATATTTTTCATCATCATACTTTGGCCCAGGTCAAGAGAGATAAAGGCAGAAAAGAGAGAAAGAAGGAGAAAGAGAAACAGAGAAAACAGTGACAAAAAAGAAAAAGCAGGGTTGAAAAATGACTGCCAGAATGAGATTAAGAGACACAAAGTGTTGGCAGGTGGATAAAAGAGGAAGTCTTAATGATCGACAGCTCCGGCATCTGGCAGTGCGTATGGAAGGACTCTAGGACAGAGTTTGGAACTCTGCATTTTGCACGGAACCCTGTAGGTGTTGGGCTTTCTACTCCAATAGCTTCACACTAAGATACCTGGCTATTTCTTCAATACCCAAGTGTGAGGGAGCAGTCCAGGATCGAAGTACAGGTACATTGCCCTTATTTGCTAGCTCTTATTCTGTCTCAGAGCTCCTATGTCTTCCTCCCAGGTATCCTCTCAAGACTAGGCAGTGTAGGTAGTAACCACATGGAAATCCGAGAATGTCGGTTCTAAAACGTAGTCAAGTGAGGAATGCGTGGTGGTGTGAGAAGGTAAGTAACCTGGGAGTGCTTCTTACCGACGTAGCACCTGTCTGTGAAACCATGGTGCACGCCTCATGCCACAACATAAACTAGTTTGCTCTGTGTGTCCCACCGCAGACCACAGACTGCCAATGCCACACGCCTTCTGCTCTCTGCACTGCTTAGAGCATGGCCACCTGCCTCTCACCTTATGAAATGGAAATAGCAGCACCACAAGCTTGGGGAATAGTTTTATTTGATGGCGTGGAAACCTAGATGGTACAACACTCATCAAATGCAGTGAAGCGGAAATAAGAATGGTTTGCACCAGCCAAAGATGTTTTGCTCTTCTGGAACGAGAGGCATCTTACAAGGCGCGGTATTTCCCTTTTATTTTTGTGGTTCAGTTTGTTCAGACTAGATGCATGAGGACCTTTCTTCCTAACTGTGAAACCGAAAGGCTGTATGTATGGGGAGAATAGGCCCCTCCTGCCATAAGCTTTCCTACCCCTAACTTTCTATATTATCTTATAGTCATTAAATGTCCAAGTAATGACTGTTATGAGATAAACAAATGTTCCCTTTGTAACGACTGGTCCTAATAATGATTTTTAATTTATATTTATTTACATAGTTTTTACCTTTTTGTATTGTGTACTTTTATGGTTCATTGAACCGAAATAAAGTTGAAACTAACTGAAATGTTGCTAAAAGACGTTAGTGTATAAATTCTGGTTTTAAGATGCTAATAAAACCCGACCTCCTGGTTGAAGAGGCATAGCTTCTCTTCTGATGGTGGCATGAAACTCTATTGGCAAGGCTATCCAATGTGGATAGGATGAGAAATGAACTATGAACCAGCTCGTGGTGTGAATCCAGCCTGATCCTGGTGCAATGTTTGCACAATCCACCCCTTATGTTGTCTTAATGAACTATGACGTGGACTCACTGGATCCTGACTGTAGAAAAAGATGGTTCTTTACCTTTTGCCAAAATTAGGCGGTCGCCTCTTGTTCATTACAGACCATGGCAACTATAACCTTTGGCTTGTATTGTCTGCTGGTCTCCGAACCGCACTAATAAACCAGGGTATAATTGATCTTAGTTTCTCCTCACACACATTTGGGCTGAAGCACTGATGGGAACACACAGCTTTAGCAAAAGAATCACCAGCATTCAACAACAAAAAAAGAACTCTTTGTATGTGTTCAGAACTGATGAAGAGGTTAGAGCCAAATTTCACATTCCATGGACTGATGTTGTTTGCGGGGTCCCAGGTGGCATTTGAATGTGGCATGGTTACATCTGCGCGCGGCCCTGGTGGTTTCTTATTTGTGGCGAGGTGTGGCGCCGCGGCTAGGGCCACTGACTCTGGCTTCTGGGGATCATGGTTCGATCCCCGGCACCGGCAGCAGATTAGCCCAGCACCATGTGATTCTGGGCAATAGCTTGCTTAATCTTCCCGACGGCCCCCAGCGCCTAGAGACCCTTACGGGTGAGTGTGCGCTTTACAAATGTGGATTATTATTATCCGGCTTCTGTCAATAAACGCCTGCTGCCGATTACTGCCCGCGAGTGCTCTTTCTACTGGTGAGTGAGGGAACCGAGATCTTCTACCAAGTTTAACACCTTGCGCGCTAGCGGTTTTCCCGCTGTGCGCTGACTTTTGCGGAAACCCGCGTTACATGACGAGCTCAGCTCGTCATGAGCGTACGACAGGCGTAACTCATGACGAGCTGAGCTTGTCATGAGCGTTGAAGGGGTTAAAGAGTAGTCTTCTCCTAGTGATCTAGCTCAGTGCAACAAATCTAGCAATCGTAACCTCATGGCTCCAACTAAAGACGACCCCAAGAATACAATGCAAGCAAAACTGGAACCTGAACGTGAATGGAAAAAGTGACAACTTGCATGTCAAAAATGGTCTGATTTGTTTTGGGTGTAATAACAAAAACCTCACATCTTCGGCGAAGCACTGTTCAGCCATATCTTAAGTGTGCTTTATGTGTAACAAATGGGCTCACTTCGCGAAGGTCTGTCGCATTTATTTATTTGAGATTCTTGGTATAGCACACAACTCTCTCCCAAAGGAGTATTTTGTTGCTGTGCTGATCAAAATAGGAGTGGTACAAAAGGGGGTGGTGATGGACGGAGCATCTGAACCAATCAAACACTCACACCCAGTCAACAGATCTGGGTTTAATCCATCACCGTTCTTTAGCCCACTCTGCCACCCCAGTTGAGACATGGCCATATGCAAATCAGTCTGACTCTGTGCCTCATGGGAACAGTTCAGCCCGAACTACCAAGCCATGCCTTCCCTGGACCGGAAACAAGCTTCCGAGGACCGGTTTCTGGCATTTCAGCCGTCTTCAGCCCGGCTTGCTTGAATCCAGAGGCAAAGTGAGCAAGGGACTCACGTCTGAGCATACCCTGCCAACTTATAGTGAACAAAGTGGTACAAAAGGGGGTGGTGATGGACGGAGCATCTGAACCAATCAAACACTCACACCCAGTCAACAGATCTGGGTTTAATCCATCACCGTTCTTTAGCCCACTCTGCCACCCCAGTTCAGACATGGCCATATGCAAATCAGTCTGACTCTGTGCCTCATGGGAACAGTTCAGCCCGAACTACCAAGCCATGCCTTCCCTGGACCGGAAACAAGCTTCCGAGAACCGTTTTCTGGCATTTCAGCCGTCTTCAGTCCGGCTTGCTTGAATCCAGTGGCAAAGTGAGCAAGGGACTCACGTCTGAGCATACCCTGCCAACTTATGGCGAACAAAGTGGTACAAAAGGGGGTGGTGATGGACGGAGCATCTGAACCAATCAAACACTCACACCCAGTCAACAGATCTGGGTTTAATCCATCACCGTTCTTTAGCCCACTCTGCCACCCCAGTTCAGACATGGCCATATGCAAATCAGTCTGACTCTGTGCCTCATGGGAACAGTTCAGCCCGAACTACCAAGCCATGCCTTCCCTGGACCGGAAACAAGCTTCCGAGGACCGGTTTCTGGCATTTCAGCCGTCTTCAGCCCGGCTTGCTTGAATCCAGTGGCAAAGTGAGCAAGGGACTCACGTCTGAGCATACCCTGCCAACTTATGGCGAACAAAGTGGTACAAAAGGGGGTGGTGATGGACGGAGCATCTGAACCAATCAAACACTCACACCCAGTCAACAGATCTGGGTTTAATCCATCACCGTTCTTTAGCCCACTCTGCCACCCCAGTTCAGACATGGCCATATGCAAATCAGTCTGACTCTGTGCCTCATGGGAACAGTTTAGCCCGAACTACCAAGCCATGCCTTCCCTGGACCGGAAACAAGCTTCCGAGGACCGTTTTCTGGCATTTCAGCCGTCTTCAGCCCGGCTTGCTTGAATCCAGTGGCAAAGTGAGCAAATTTTAGAAATTACTTAGACTGGGTACTCAGCTTCCAATACTGATTCATAGTGTCCACGAAAGTCTGTAGGTTAAGAATGGCCAACTGAGAGGATTACTGGGGTATTGTTAGTTACAAAGGAATTTGTTATGATCTCTGAAGTGGTGTGTGGGTAATTTGCAGAAATGTAATCACAGAGATTAAATCAAACACGCATGTGACAGAGGAGGCTGTGTTTAGAGAAAGGAGGCATACAGGGATGAAAAGTTGGAAAGTGTCATTTGAAGGAAAAAAAGAATAGGAGACCGTCGGAAGTTTTAAGTCTACGTCAGTTTTTAATGCAAGGTTTTGAGGAAGCTAATGCATGCTTTATGTGAAAGCATGTGATCGGAGAATGCAACACTAGGATCAAGCTACATTTTTTACATTGGATATACTGCTCTATTAGGTTCTTTAAATAGGCCCTATTTTCAGACGAGCAGCGCGTCTACTGCTCAGCTCCCACTAGTGCACCGTTTCAGCAATGACAGATGATCTTCTGAAGGGATCGAAGTCTAAAGTAATAGCAGGATGCGTTTATTGAGAAATATCAAGTGATTAGGTAGCAGTGGAAAGAAGCCTTAACATTATGTTCACATCACTGTGACGTAATATATGGGTAAGTAATTTAGGCCAGGAAAAGGAGATTCTGCAAATGCTGCAGCAGATGTCTTCTGATGCTTACCCTTAAAGTGTTCTAGCTGTATTAATTACAATACAGAGAGGATAGTTTGGGATCCCCTTAGTTTAGCATGACCCAAGATGTGGAAGAGTAGAGCCTTCCAAGACAAAGGAAATGTATTGCCTCATTCCTGTGGGTGGAAAGTGGAGATCGAGACATTCAAGTGAGAGGGATAGAGATAGGACTGACTTAAGAAATTCCACAAAGACCTTGATAGAAAAGGCACAGAGATTTCACACTGTATTGTCTACATGACGTGGTTGCTCCTCCTTGGAGCCAGCCCCAGTGCTCCGTATTGTTAGCAGCTTCACACCAGGCTGTGTCTAGCGGGCAGTTTTAGAGAAACACTTGACAGAGAACAACCCTAAACTGGTTCTGAAGCGGGAGGTAGTAGATGCACGCTGTATGGCTGTTTTCAGGATTGGAAAAGCTTACAAAATGGCTACTTGAAATAAAAGGCAGAGAAGTAAGTGTTCAGAAATATGGTCAGATTCATCTCTGTAATCTCTCTGTTCCTGGTAGGACATCTGTAACTTTCAAAAATATCTTCGCTAAAGTTGTGTGTGAAACATACTAATACCTCTTAGGTGCAGGAGTGATATAGGAAAAATTAAATAAATAAATAAGCCATGATTTGCAGGTTGACTAGATATGCTGGCAGTGTGGCCCTGAGGGAGACTGCAGCGTTTTGGTGCACATTTCAACTGCCCATCATGGCCAGAATAGCACCGGTAATTGAGTTTGTTTTACTACCGGTATTATATCACTTTTCTAACCTCCGGGTTTGGATCCCACAGAACTGGTTCTGCTCCTCAACGTACCACTCCTAAAGTTGATATGGGACTGGAAGCAAAATAGGGCGTCCTTGCCCATACTGCAGCGACCACCGGAGGAGAGTGGCCTAGGGGTACCTTGTGACAAATTTGCTGCGGCTTGCCTGTTGACTGGTTGGGATCAACACAGCAGAAATGGGGGAATTTGGAGATGCTCAGGACCGGCGCTCTCACAGCGCTGCTCCTGAAGCCGTGGCTATTTTTTTTTTTTTTTTTTTTTAATTTATTTAATTTGTATAGCGGGTTATAACCACCGGGGTCTCTAAGCGCTGTTTGTCCAGATTGAGTAGTGGGGTTCAGTATTTACTTGATCTTAACACAGCGCCTAGAGGCTACTCCATGCTTACTTGAACAGTGCGGTTTTTAACTTTTTCCTGAAGGATAACAAATTGCATTCCTTCCGTAGTTCTGGGGCCAGTTTGTTCCATAAAGCTGGGAGTGTGTTGGAAAAAGCACGTCCCCCCACCGTGGCCAGTTTAAAACGGGATTGGGACAAGAGGGTAGCGTCCGACGAGCGCAAAGTCCTGCTCGGAGTATATGGGGACAGGCGAGATTTCAAGTATCTTGGTGCATTACCGTACAGCGTCTTATGAACGATACACAATCCTTTAAATGTCTCCTGAAGCCGTGGCTACGTCTCCTGAAGAAGTTGCGGTAGCTGGCTATGGACCGCAGGTGCTAGAAGGATGAGCTCAAATTGATCAGCGGGTGAACATTGCACGCACAGGCGATACCACTGTTGGGAATGCCAACCGCCAGAGGGGGCTTCTTCACCTCTTGACAGATGATGGATGAGTGGACAGTGACGGAGCTTGAGGACTGCTATGCAGACGGTGCCTTTAATGGCATTAAGAACTTGGCGAAGGAATAAAATCTCCCATGGCACGCAGTTTCAGATTTATGGGGCATTGACACAGGTGGTACACCAGCTTTATGGGGTCTTTGAACCAGAGCCTACAAACCATATTAACCTTTGGGGGGTGGTAAAATAGGATGATGGTTGCCATGACCCTGGATGGTTTGCCAAGAGCATCGGGCCTATGGGAGACCATAATAGGCAGACAATATGTGGATAAGGAATGGGAGCGGACGCGGACTCTGGGGTACACTCACAAGGTCTCCAGAAACATGTGCTTTAAATACACACAATTTAACTACTTGCAACCGCCTACCTTGCACACCTACACCTAAATGTTACAAACCATACCACGAACATGAGCTGCCCCAGATGCACCTCAATAGATGTGGACCTTGCCCATATGGTCTGGAACTGCCCAGTAATTAGGCACTTCTGGGATCTAGTTATGGCCGATTTGGAATGCACCTTGAATTGACAAGGTTTACACATTGCAGAGATCTGTCTCCTTGGTCTATATAAGAGGCAGGCAGCTAGGAAGGCTGAAATAAATTCCTGTCCTTAGCGCTAGGCATAGCCCACAGGGACATCACTGGAAGTTGCCAGACAACTCATCACATAGTCGATAAAAGACAGATGTAGTGAGCTTGGTGGAGGCCGAGGAGACATCCTTTCAACTGGAGGATTACTGATGAATGCACAGGAAACCCCTGGCTGATCAGTGGCAGGAAGTGGTAGCCTCTTTCACTGACATAGGGGAAAATAGGCCTTGATGGTGGTAAACCTTGGGGTTGGGTGCTCATATGCACACTGAGCACAGGAAGGCTAATTATAAGTAGAGTTGACACCAGAAGCCCTAGAAAGAATGGATGGGGCTAAAGTCCCCCTACTCCCTCACACACAACTACATTTCCCACCTCACGGGACTCATGAGGGACCAACAAACTCAGAAAGATACCCCATGGTTAGGACTCACTTGGGAAAGTTCTTGTTTAAGATGGATTTTATGCTGACAGACCTGAAAATCACCGCTGCAGTTGGAAACAAAGCGGCTTGGGGTGGGAATGTACTGTTGAATAATGGTATATTGAGAAGCAGCGGAGTATATTGATGAAAAATGCACAATAAAAATGTGGTTAAAAAAGGCTGAATAGATGCATGCAGTAAGTGCATTGAGTCACTGGGATTGTAGTGTGTGAATCGAAACCATGCCACATTAACAAACGAAATATCCAGTGCTACTAAGGCCTAGAATTGAAACATATACCTTAGAAAACTACCACCCCATTACGTCAGGCCTGAACCCCAAGAACCATGGAAAGCAACCAAAAGGACTTGCCCGATTGTAGGTTGTGGGCAGACCATGACAGGGTCCAAGCATTGGACACTCTCATCACCAGTTGTCCTACTCCGAATCGCCACATCTCTGTTAGCATGCCCGACCCAAGACCGGATGTCACCATCCGGCCCAAAACTATCTCACCTCCAGAAAACCACCAACCAAGCCCAATCCACTCACAACTTGGCAACACCTATGACTCTTAAGACACATTCTCACAATTCTAATAGGGAAAGGCGGCGTTGGTGTGTTTCTTATCCATGCTTATCTCAACAGCATCCCGATGCAATCAGCCCCTGCACCCTGACCCTGCTCCACACACCTCTACTTCCCTCTGTCACGGTTACAGCTGCCTGTCCCAGCGTCTATCCATTATCTCTGCCTTCTGCCCATTATCTCTGCCTTCTGCCCATTATCTCTGCCTTTTGCCCATTATCTCTGCCTTTTGCCCATGTGCCAAGTCTCTGCTACTGCTCTGTGTCCTTGATCTCAGCCATATGTTCCATCCCAGCTGTGGCCCTCTGTTGCTGCAACCTGTCCTAACTCCTGCACTCTGTCCTTACTTCCCTGCCTTGCTGTCTATTGCTGCATCTGGCCATGTTCGCTCCCCCTGTCCTTGGCCTTTTCTCTTTCCCTCTGTCACTCCACTCGCCTTATCCTGCGCCTTGGCCATGACCCCTGACTGCCATTCTTCTGGTCTTCACTTCTGTCTCTGTCACTGTTTTGCTGTTCACCTCTCCCATCTCTTCCTTCCTCACCATCACCGGTCTCTGGCTTTAGTCTCCCAGCTGAGGATCCCGAGATTCCTCTCACGGTACCAAATTGTCTCTCTCCCTCCAGTTCCTTTCTGGAACCTCTCCTGTTGCCCCTTGCAGTCTTTCCCTAGCCTCTGTATCGATTCCATAGGCTCTGATGTTCAGGATCCAATTCTGGTCCCTACTTGTTGCACCAGTTCCTCTCCTAGTCCCTCCCCATAGCATCAGCACCTCTCCGTTGCCCCAGCCTTTTCCTAGTGCACTGGCTCCTCAACCATGAGCCAGATGCTGCAGCTTCTTCTAACCCTACCACCAGGTGGGCGGTCTTCGGTCTGTTCCTGTGATCCTAGCTGTCCTTGTCACTCCAAGCAGGTGCAGGACTTCAAAGAGACCTTGTTCCTAGCAACCAAGGCTCCCTACAGGAGAATCGCTGTTCAACATCAAGATACGAGAAATGGGCAAAGCATTTTCCTAGACCAGCTCTAGTGCCAGAGCCTCAGGCCCAGAGTGCCGCCCACGGCGGCGGGTGCATGGCCAACACCTTACCATTCCCTGTTTGCATCTGTGTGCAGAGGCCCTTCGGCAGTCCAGAGCATCCTCTTCCCTATCACTTTCCACAAGGTTTCCTTCGTCTAAAATGCAGATATCAAATATTAAAAAGGTGAGGTTAGAGGTATCAATCAGAAAAAAGTTACTTCTCTTCTGTAATGCTCTTTCTGTTGTATACTGTAACTGCAAATTCCTCCCTACCTTCCTTTCTTTTGTGGAGTGGACTCCCTAAGGAGGAAGGAAGGAGTAAAATTGATGGCAACACATAGGGGTAGTGATTATTAACTCTTTATTGATTGGTTTAGCAAACCATTTACAATTTAAAACATGGCTAAAGATAATGATAAAATGAAGTAAATGTTAAAAACTGTGGATTTTAAATTACTAAAATTTGGGTGAACCATTATGGGCTAATAATGTTGTGCTGGAAGACATCGCTCTAGCTTTCCGATGGTCTGGACTCCGATTGGATTATTGAGTCTGTTAACTCGACCGCCATACTAAGATGGGGAGGGTTTAGATGTGGATATGGCTTCCAGTTGTTTTGACGCTTTATGGATGAATTTCGTAAGCCCAATATTTAGCTTGGTGTTGTCAGGGTTAAGAGCTTCCATTATTGCTTGGCGGCAAGATCGAACTCCCAACATGATAAATTGTCCTCGCAGCAATGACCGTCTGGCTATGAGCAATGCAGGGCATGCACAGAAGATGTGTTCCTTTGTTTCAGAATGGTAACCACACAACCTGCATTCAATACTGCTACTTGGCCGGCACCTTTGTGGAGGTTCTTCAGAATGGGCCAGTTGCCCATCCTCAGCGCTAAAAACGTATTTTTCCAATAAAGTGTGTATGTGCTTGATAGGTAGAGTGGCTGAGCACCCGCTTTGAAATAGGAGGTTACTGCCCAAGCGTGTTTCCTCTTTGACAGTGTTGCCCTGTGCGAGTGAAAGGACCACAATCTAACAGTTTTTTTATTGGCAGTCTTTAACACCGAGTGGAAAGGGTTTGTTTCCCAGAGGTCTTTTGCTCCTAGTAACTGTAAACTGCGGTCCAAGCGTTGCCGATGCTTATGGCTGGTCTGGTCAGGGGTAGTGCTTGAGATCTGCAGAGCACCACTCCAGTGTGTCGAATTAAATTTCTTTCTGGGGTGGCATGGAGTCACTGGAGTCGTATGGAGTCACAACCGAGCCACGCAGCACAACCTATCTGCAAGATGGGGCATTGCTGGACATTTTCTACCTATCTAGTCTGGCGCATGGAAGTGTCCAAAAGGTGAGGGATTTGCAGTTAGATAGATTGTCTACCAGTAAGGTTGCAACCTAGCCGTTTTCTACCAGCACCACTGGTGTTGTAATGTCCTGGCCCGTACAAAACTTAACAAAATCACCAAAAGTCTGTATTTTTAGCCCTTATCTGTACTCACTTCAAATAACAAACCTAAGCAGAAAACACTTTTAAATGTGTTGTAGAGCTGCCTTAACTATCCATAACTAATAATTAAAGTAAACACAGGCAGAAAACATGTTACAAATTAATCCATTCCATGTTGTTATAAGCATTTAGTATCCGGTCCCGGTCTTGGAGACTTATAAAACAACAAATGGCCGTATTTTTCTTGCGGCAAACCTATCCACCAGAAAGAGCATTACTGAAGGTACAAGCATTACTAAAGGTGCGTAACTTGTTCTTTTGATGAAAACAGACTTCATGTGTTCAAGACATAAAGTATTTCAAAATTGAAGGTTTTCATCTTTGCATTTTCCGCATTTGTCTTTAGCTGTTTTCCTTTGATTTAGTACTGCACACTAATGTTACCAGGCCAGCCCTATGCTGCAGCTGATTGACTAACAACCTTTCCTGTTAACCGAAATCCATCCGCACAAACAAATGGCTGCACATATTGCATTCTGGGAAAGGCACATGATTAGTGACTTGAGCAGAGGGCACCGCTGCTTATCGGGACGCGCTGCCCTTTCTCTTGTGTAGCCTATGCATATTTAATAATCCTCTTGCCTGCAGGAATTTCTTTTTGTCAAGGTAATCTTTCTTCCTGGATTAAAGTAAGGACTGGCATTAAATTGACATGCATCCCGTTGCTGCCAGCCCCCAGTTTCTAGAGCAGTGTGTCCTGGTGTAGAGCTCAGAAGTTCCACAGACCGTAAACTATGGGTAACCTCAGAGTGCAGCTTTGGAAGAGAGGATACACCTCTTGGAATCCAGACGTGCTTGCAGTGCTCTGTATGTATGTATCGGTATCGCAGCATTGCTCAGGACAAAGCGATAAGGGGACGTCGGAGCGATTGTCCCAAAGCTGTGAGCGAGCCTAGGTTCAGGTTAAATTTACGTACAGATTGTGAGTTTTAAGCCGCTCTTGCTTTTCACATACATATGACTCGCACATACATTTTTTGTGAAAGTTTGGGGACACCCACAAACTCACTTTTTTCAGGTCATTCACAGACAATGCCACTATTTCTCGGCTCATTTTTCTCCACTGAAGCAGAAATGTATTTCTGTCAAGGGCAGAAGTAAACCCATTTTGGAGAAAAAAAATGTTTGAATTGCAGCTGCACCTATGAGTAACGTTTTCTGATGCATAATTGTACATTATTTGTAAGGCTCCCAGTTTTCCAGTTTAGCTTTTTCAGATAAATACTGGCAGAATAAAATATATTTCTTTCTACATAAGGGAAAATACAGAAAATGGGTTTTCTTTTGAGTGATTTCCACTGCAGGAAAAATTGACTGCCAGCCAATAGCTAACCAGCTTGACAAATGGGAGTTAAAATAAAAAGAAGGGGAGGCGAGGTTTAATGATGGAGCTGTAAACAACTGCAGTTTTCATGTGATTGTACTATAATAAGGATTGAAGAGCCGCAATCAGTGCGGAACTAGTCTTGGGTTCCAGTTCAATGAGGACCTAGCCTATTGGAGCAAAGCCAAGACTATGGGATGAAATACTTCATAAAACAGCCACCTTCTTCTCATGTCTACCACAAAACTCAATTTATAAGCACCTCTGTGCGTATTTCGATTTTTGTGAGCTTCCTTATGTGGTGTGACCTACACGATTCCTTACTTGATCTCATGCTTACGAAGTATGAGTGTGATGGCAAGAATGGTCGTCTTTGGTTCCAATCCCTCTTAGATGGTGAACCACATCTCAGAAAGGATGCAGCAAGCATGGATAGATGAGTCTGACCTCAACGTCCAGTAGATGTTGAAGAGACTGCGTACAGTGATATGAAACTATCTGAATTTGCCGGTGGTTTCATGTATCGCCTCAAGTGGCAAGGGTATGCCCAAATGTGGGTACTGTGCTCACTGTGCCACTGGAACTAAGCTACACCTGACTGAAAAGCCCCAATCACGGTGAAACCGGTCTTAGGTTGCTTGTGGTCCAGCTCAGAGAGTCCTGCCCAGGTAGTTTGGGCTAGTCTGTTCCTATTGGAGCCGGGTCAGGACTGCTGTGCATATGGCTGGGTCCAAACTGAGGTGGCATAGTGGGCAAAAGAATGATGGGTTGGTATGCCACACCAAGTCTGGGCCTGTGGAAAGACAAATTGCAAGCATCCCCCAACACCTTTTGTGCCTTAAAGGCGGCAGTGTGTGCAGTTGAGTGAGGGAGAGGCAGTGGGTCGCCAGTGAGTGCAGTTGAGTGAGTCAGAGGGAGTGGTCCATCAGTGTGTTCAGATGAGTGACTGAGAGGCAGTGCGCCAGCAGTTGAGTTGGTGAGTTTCTGTATGCTGTATTCTTTGATATGTATTGTCACTCTGTTTTTTTAGCCTGCTGTTATATCTTTTAGAATTGCTTTCAGCGTCTCTGGCTGACAGTGTGGTTTGATCATACCAATGAGCAGTATGGACAGGAAAGTTTAGTCTGATATGTCACTAGTTGTTTTTGCTTATGGACCTTCGGTTACAACAGCCTCGGTCATCCGTATCTTTCCACCTCTCTCTACCTATGACCTCACCCTGCTGGTTATACATTTCTAAATTACTTTGCAAATATGCAGTAGTTTTGTATTTACAAACCGCTTCCTACTGCATAATTTACACTGATCTGACTGTATCCTTGTTGCTGACGAGCTAGTTGCTGCATGAGGGTTGTGTTGTAGGGATGCTGCTCAGGAACAGAACTATGCTTGGGACCATAGAACATCAGTATGTGGTGACTGAGTCACCATACCACATCAGTACCGATTGGCCCTAATCTAACTAGCTTATAGTGTCTCGCTTGCTCTCCTAACCTTCCCAGAGAGACCAGTGATTTGGCACTCCAGAACACAACACTCTTGCCTTCTCAGGGATTGCGGTAGCAGGTCATCCTCCTTCGTTATCTCACTTGTACTTGTCCACAATAAATAGAAAAGAGACACAAAGAAAGCTTATAATATTTAAACGATTGTGTTCTAATATGCAATAACTGCCCAACAATTACAAAACATATACAGGTCAGTGATGTCATTCGCATGATTAACAGACTATAACAATAAAACCCCCTGGCATATTAGCAGGCAGATTTGCCTAAACCCATCCCCTCTATATAAACAAAGTATTACATTATAGATCCCTGGACGTAGTGGCGAACCCCATACCTTGGCATACTTAGATGGCTGTTATACAGCCCAGCTGATGCAGCCCTCATCTCAGGACCTTTGTTCTGTGTGTTTTCAAAACAATATGCAAAATGATACGTCCTGGGTTAAAATGCAAAACGTGTGTTCAAAAACAGCAGCTTGGTTTCTCTATTATGTCTAGGTGCTAATGCCCGACCACAGTGAATGACCAGGAGCAATGTTGGTTACCTTGCCTAGGCTGCTCCAACTAAATTCTAGGAAAAGAACAAAATAGTTAAACATGTGCAGACTGTCTGTGAAAATACAATGTGGCTCAAAAACAAGTGTGATATTTGGTAACGTGCAAAACGAAAGTGGCCTACAATGTACATAATTAAGCTAATATGAGAAAAACAAGAATGGGCTATATAGGGAACTCACAACAGTGTCAACCCCAGGTGAATCGCTGTAGTTAGCGAACGATAGCAGCCCAAGCTGCTGTCATAGGAGGAACAGCTTGCATTATCAGGCAGCATTGCATCTGAGGTGTCGGGGGAAGCACGGATCCCCTGTAACCCACATGTACTACTCATTACAACTGCTGACCCAGTTGGTTCATTGCTCAAGCAATGAGTCAGTCGTTCCCTGCTCCACTGTGGAGACTTGGAGGTTGACTCGTCTTTAGAGAAGCTGAGAGTGGGACAGATGTACCGCAAGCTGGTGCAGTGGTAAGTATTCTCTCTCCAGAAGGGAGGCACTTGTTGAGAAATGTAAGTTTAAATACTGTTTATTCAGGTTCTCTGCCCTCCTGATGTTGAACTAATGCTAACTGCACATCAGGATTATGTCCTCTAATGCGAAGGAAAAGAACACACCCGTGGACCTGAAACCCTTTCATACAAGGAGCCAAAACCTGAACGTCAATGAATCTCAGCACAGTAATGGAAGCTACATTCACCATAAGTACAGTTTAAATGCAGTTACTACCTTGCTGATTCGTGCTGCACAAAGCAGACATGGCTTATTTAGTATCACTGAACTTTCCATGAACCTTGCATGTAAATTTCCGAGTAGAGTATTTTTGCCCTTCAGGAAGTGATTCTCTTCTCTTGCTAACACTTCTTTCAGGACCTTGTTACTGCCGGTTAGGTCACTGCATACTCATCTTCTAGCATTGAATAGAAACGACATCATGTATAATTCCATTTCTAAGCCTTGTATGCAATCCAAATACACACACCTTGTTGAAAGGGTGGGCATTGTCTGTTATGTCTGCGGGACCCATAGACTTAAGAGTGGGGGAAAGCGAACAATTGGAGTGTCTCCTGCAGGATAGGCCCAAGTTAGTGTGTTCCCCATGACGTGGTATGGATATAACATGTGATGCACATGATCAAGGTCCCCTGCATGTGACAGGAGGAACTGCACTGCCAATGTGTGTGTGTGTGTGCACATGCTTCTCCCTCTTTCTATTGCGCCGTTCTCGCAAGGTGTGCTCCAATGCAATGGACCATACACAATTGTCCTGTCTTTGGATCCCTACTTCATAAAACAGCCACCTTCTTCTCATGTATACCACAAAACTCAATTTATAAGCACCTCTGTGCGTATTTCGATTTTTGTGAGCTTCCTTATGTGGTGTGACCTACACGACTCCTTACTTGATCTCATGCTTACGAAGTATGAGTGTGATGGCAAGAATGGTCTTCTTTGGTTCCAATCCCTCTTAGATGGTGAACCACATCTCAGAAAGGATGCAGCAAGCATGGATAGATGAGTCTGACCTCAACGTCCATTAGATGTTGAAGAGACTGCGTGCAGTGATATGAAACTATCTGAATAATATATATGCCTTCTGAAAAAAAATAAACGTTTGTGTACTTGCTGGTGTTTCACTTGTGTACTCTAGTGATTGCTTTGACTCTGTGGTTTAACATGAACGTGGTGTTGAAATAAATATTTTAGTTTGAAGTCTACCTTGGAGCATAGAATTAGTTTACAAAAATCCTGCTGTAACCTAAATCATTGCACCTTATGGTAAGCTAATGCCCTCATTATGAAATGCATGACCCCTCCACCCCCCAACCCAGAATTATTGTTACTTGGGGTCCGGGTAACACCAAGGGCGGAGTATACGTATTTGTAGAGTGCAGGATGTCACCGCTTCATACAGTTCGAAGTTTAAGTTAGTCTGTTAGAGTTGTTTTTCCTGCAGGTAAAAAACAAATTGTGGGGTTTCTACTAAAAATTCTCGGTTTTATGTGGTCCTGAGTTTTTTAAAATTCCTTTGAGACCAGGATTTAGACCGTGCAAGGATGTACAGATAATGCTTTCTGACTCATCTTACTTTTTTGTGAGTGAAATAAGTACCAGGACCCCATTGGCTGTACGCGTCCCCTTAAAATGGGCTCTTGTTCACCAGTAGACCCGTAAGGATTGGGGGAAATAAGATCCATTATGACGTTATTAGTATCTCGGCTGACAGGTTGTACCTACTGCATTGGATCAGTGGGTCCTGCGAAACATCAGATGAAAACGGCTTGCTCGGTATGGAAACATTGCGGTGAAAACAGCTCTCATTATCATATTAGTGCTATTAGAGAGAGATCCTATTCAATTAGTATGTATGGGAGTTTGACTACTGACAGTGGAGTGGGGCAACTACCATGAACTAATGCTGAATACAGGTTAAGAACATGAATGAAGTGTCCTCCCATACTCCAGCTCTGTTTTTTGTGGGGTTCAAACCTCTGTGCTTTATAAGCCAACCACTGCGCGCTGGGCGGTGCCCTAAAGCATTTGCTCGGTTAGTGAAAGAGGACATACTTTCTCCCAGAGTGTAAACTCCGGGAAAGGATTCAACCCAGGATTGGGCTGTCCTGGACATTGGGTCCCCAGAGATGATAACCTGTGACTGAAGGTGTGGAAAGCCACTGAAGAAGTGAATCAAATCAGGGATCCATCAGCGTCCTTTACAACCATCAGTGTCTTCTCATTTACAAGAGCTACCAGGAGTGTTTTTGAGCTTCTCCCAGTGGCCAAAAGAAGCCTATTGGTGAGCCAAAGATGGGTCAAAGATGCTTTACTTTTTAAAATCGTAGTTATGTGGCATTGTGAGGGCATCTAGAGGGTAGCTCTGGATTTGCGTGCTAGCCTGTGTGATCACAAGCGCTTCTGTATCAACAACAGCAGTTTTGTACAAGTTCAAAGAAGTCCTTTCAAGATGGCATTCTTTATAAACTAGGCCACGCATGGGTTAGGTGACAGGTGTTTTTATTGCTAATATTCCACAATGCCTGTTGTGATTGTGTTTGAAAATGATGTTGCTTGTGTATGTATGTATAGATGTATGTGCAAACCTATCTGAAAGGTAGCAGAGATGCTCAATATTCAATATTCATAAGCAAACACGCATTTTACAGTCATCCGAGGGATAGCTGGATTCAGAGAGCGCAAGTGGAGTGTTCCTGCATCGAGAAGTAGTGTTCATTTAAGAGGTGTGTCGAACGTTTTTCACCTTTGTCTCCAGTGCGATGGTGTCCTTGCTACGGGTGTGCTGAGAGCCCCCAGATTTGGTGGTTTTCAGGCACCTAGGTGGGGCTGCTAGACGTGATGGATTTTTAAATGATGATACAGCTGATTTTGAAGACAGTTCCAGCTGGCAAGTGATTTGATTTATAATTTTGTGCAGCGCTCGAATGCCCTGAGGTGTCTTGGTGCTGCTGCTTTCTTGAAAGAGAAGAAAATAAAGCCAAAAAAGGTACTCCAATGCAGTGCTTAATTTCTGCCGGTGTTTTCCGGGGTTCAGCACCAGCACTTATTTCTAGACACCTGCACCTATCATGGGGTTGCACGACTTGGTGGCGTTCTGTGTCTATTCTGCCGAAAAAGTGTTTATTTTAAACTGATGAATGTAGCACGTAAATAATGCTGGTACAGGGGCAGGACTATTGGTGGTGCCAGCTCGAATGGACTCCTATGAAGTGCCTTGGGCCCTTGCACTTAATATTTTACAAATTAAGCACTGCGACTAAAAAGCCAAGTCTTCAGACCTTTTAGAAAGGACAAAAGGTCTGGGCAATATCTGAAAATCGTTGGGAGAGAGTTCCATAGTAGAACCAGTGTGGTGCCATCAGGGAAAGCGATCATGTTAAGAAATCCATTTTCATTTCATTTCATGTTGAAAATTGCGATTGGCTAGGCATTTTCACCAAGTTTATGTCACAGTAAATCTTTGTTGTTCCGAGTCAAGTCTTTAAAAAATGGTATCATGAATTAAGTCTCTGTCGAAAAGTATGTTAATATATTATATGACACAGTACATTCAAAGGCCGGTTGGATTTTCGTGATGAGGGAGACCTAAGTTTCTAAAAATATTTCAAAATAATTTTCTATGAAGCCATTGAGTGGTTGCATTTTAGGAACTCTTGACAATTACCTTCTAATGTCCGACATGGCACACAGTACTTGATTTATAATTTTTTTTTTTAAAACCTCAGTACCAGGGACCTCGTCAGGGTGCCACTGCAGCTGGCACCACACATTTCCCCTCCCAGCACTGCCAATGGCATTACCAACACAGTTACTAACCATCACACTCCTACACGTGTGACAATTCCAGGACCCCAAAGCTATAAGAATGGCTTGGGGGCAGTCAATAGTAATTTTTAATGTATATTGAATTAATAAACAACTGTTGCTGTGCATATCTTTTAATCAGACAGACAGCACCACCATGTGACAGATGTTTACAAGCCCTGGTATTGACAGTTGAGTGCTGGTGCTGAGCACTGGAAACCACCAGCGCAAATTAAGCACTGATTATTTGGCACAGCTGTGTGATTTTTGCATGGACTTTATATGTGTTTCACCAGCTTCTTTGTAAGTATACTTTTGCTTATTGTAACTGGAAATCAGGCACTCTGGCTAGCTGTTTATGCTGCAAACAAAAGGGTTTGTGTAAAGCACTATGCTATTCTATGGATATGGGATTGCGCTATAGCATATTCCTAAAATAAATTCATTCTCAGCGTATTTCCCAAGAATGTGGGAAAAGTCATCTATATGCTGCTATTTGTATAATATTTTTGTTAATGTCAGAACTATTGGGGCAAATAGTTGGTGCATAATCTTTGGTAGGTCGTCGAGTAATTCCTTTAAAAGGCAGCTTGGTGAATCATGGTAACCAAAGAACAAGCATTGATCTAGATGTAGAGTCCCAATGTCTGTTGTTATTTTTCTGCCTTGTTGCTCCCTAGTTTTGCCCGTGATATATTACTTTGTTGTATGGCTTGCCTAAGTTGTTTTTAGGAGTAGGAGGTCGCAGCTCAGACAATGATAAGGGGGGTACAAGGTGTAGGAGTTGGTGTGTCAAGTCACTGAGGATTTCTTCCATTGTTTTATTTGTGATTGATGCATTGTAAACGTCAGATACTGGAAGTGTTCTGCATCTACCTTTTCTGCGTGACGAAACACAGGCTTTCTTTGGCCAAACTGCTGGCACACAAGTTGCTCGTGTCCATCAGATACCTCCGTAGTGCAAACACTCTGTGTTACTTGAAATCCTTCACCAGAACCAGCCAAAAAAAAACGGACATTCTTTAGTTATATGTAACTTACACAAGTATAATTTGCAACGCCAAAGATTTCAGATGTCATAAGTGATTTAATATGTGCAATCATAAGCATTGCGTCTTTGCGGTGCAAGTTATACTAATGTAATTTGCATATAACTGGCACATTTTTATGGTTTTTAAACTGTAATACTTAAAAAAAAATCTGTTTTTTTTTACATAAGTTATAATCAAAGTACCTTTCTGAAGTATAACTCCACTATAATCAGTTTTTTTTCAGTGAATTTCTATGTATTTTAACATATAGTAATATCTTATGATAAATTTGCTGCCAACACCCCACCGAGCATGGCTTTTCTGCTGTCCACAGCAGGGAGTGTCAGCCAGCAACCAGACCATGCGACCATCACTCCGCAGCTGGTCAACTCCGCACTGCCTTCGACGGTGTGTAACAGAGGTGGGCCTGGCATGAGACCAGGCTCTATACCTACCCCCTCCCCCCTCAGACCATCAAGCCTCCATTAATGGGCAACTACTCAGACTCCCACCTCACGTTTTTCACTGAAAACAAAAAATCCCCATCATGCAGGAGTCCCGCGGAAACCAGGAGGGTTGCGCTGGCTCCAGCGGGACTCCTATGAGAGTACATAGGGGCCGCACTGGCTCTTTCGGGACTCCTGATGGATCACAGCAGCCCCAAAAATGTTTTTTTTATTTTATCATGGGGGGGACCACTGAGGAGGAGGAGCGACTCCATTGCTTAGACCCCAGAAGACATTGCTTGGACCCCACAAGAGGGCTGAGCTTTTACTTCTATCAAAGCTGAGAACACTGAGTGGACGATCAGCTCCTTGTGAGGTTTGCTGGAGTGAAGAAGGGCAAAACCACGCAGAAAAGGGCCATCTCTTGCTCAGTGGTGCTCTGCAAGATCTGAAACGCAGTAGCCAAAAGCAGCCCCCAGAAGGGTTATGGACTCACTCCACCAGAGCCAAGGATGCTACCTCTGTGCTGTCATGTGGAGTTCCTGTCCTGGATATTTGTCAGACGGCTACGTGGGTGTCCGTCCATATGTTCATGAAGAACTACTGTCTGAATAGCCAGGTTGCAGGGAGGGGCATTTCTCGAAATCAGTCCTGCATGACTTTTTGGAGGTGGGTCTGTGAACTAGCTCAAACCAAATAGGTTATGCTTTGGTAACTTTTCAAAAGGTGAGGAATGTGCAGTTAAAGTATCAAAAGCACAAGTTACTTACTGTTGGTAGCGCTCTTTCTGATAGAGACTCTTACAGTTTCCTCGCCAACTCTCTCATCATTCCTGTTATGTGAAATGGACTCTGTCAATTAAATTGAACCTAAGTCTAGGAATATGCACACTGGTTGTCGCCAGTTTGCTGTCAAGGCCCTACATCTGGCTATGTGAACAGCCTCCAAAATACCTAACGTCAGCCTGTTGGATTGGTGCCTGTACGAGCTCCGCACATCATTTCCGGAGCAGAATGGTGTTAATGCGGAGCTGCTCGGCACCACCTAATCATGTGCAGAGGCAGAACCCCTGCTAAAGAGTTTCTGGATCCAGTCTGATCCCTGAGGAATCTGTGGTTAGATCGGGTCTCTACCAGGAAAAGCTATACCGAATATAAGTAACTTGTTCAGTTTACTTTTCCCAGCCTACCATTGTGCAATGAGCTTAGTTTCAGCTTAGACCTACGATAACTGTTCACACTGCTAGAGTTGGGCATCTCAATTCCTACAGAGAAGATATTCATGCATTATCTTTATGGATATCAATTTTAGGTGATGCACTGTGAATAAGAAAAATTATCCAGGATCATAAAGAATAGTGGATTAAAACAAAAAATATTGTAAAGGATACCAGTTTGCGCTACATAAGCTCAGGCACTCTGTTTTGTCCGCTGTGCAATCCACAACATTAGGCCATTCTTAACATCAAGACACGCCACTCCAACCGACCACGGGCCATATGGTCAGCGATTGAAGCGCTGCAGACCATGCAAATGTTAAAATAGAGATGCTGTTGCAATACCGTTTTTGACCAGGCAACAAATTTCTACCCCTGCTTCGAAGCTGCTTTTCCACTTGTGTCGAGCCTCTCTACCTGTTGTTTCCACATGACACAAGGAAATCTAGCGGCTGTCTTGGTGATGAAGAAACTGGTTCTCATTTTATGGGGGTGGGCAGTATGAAGCTTGACATAACCAAATAATTATAATTATCCATTTAATAATAGAAATAGCTTTGACTGCATCGTCTATTCTGGTTTTCCCTGGATATAGCCACTGATTTATCCATTTAACCACTTTATTTCTAGTGTCCTGAATCATGTGTATGGAATTGATACTTTTTTGTGACTTAATGGGTTGCTGTCAGCAATGTACGTGCAGTTTAGAACATGACTACCATTTTGTTAATCACATCACAATAGGGATTGTTGATCAATTAATTTCGCCATTGAATACCAACAAATTTTTGAGGATCAATCCAGCTGTTCATTTATAATTAATTCTATATCCATTACTGATTTTAATAGATTATATTCGTTTTCTAGAAGGTGTGTCCTTGAATTTCATAGTTTGTCTCCATTAAATATTAAATTATGGCACACTAGTGACATCAAAACAAAAGTTCCAAGTATTGTCCAACATTTGCACTACCATTCCCACTCCTACCGCAGGTAGCCCTCTGTGTGCATCCATAGAGATAGAGGTTATGGAACACCCTAGGATTTCATTAAACTTGATGGGGAAGCGGTTTTACAGCTGAAAATAGTTGTTCTATGCAGAAAAAGCATTAGTGAACGTGTTCAGTTGCATTTGTACTTAAAAGTAACCATCACGTGTGAATTCTGAATTTCTAGAGAAATAATGTGTATAAGTACATGAGCCACAACGGTACTATTTGCTTAATAATCATCCTTATGTGAGTAGCATCATATCTTGATACCTGGTGCAGAATTATAATTATTTTCCATCTTAGTCTGCTGCTCTCTCAATTACAAACATGGTAAAGTGACATTCTTCTTGGAACACACCCACTCTGTATACCTCTTCCTCTGTCTCTCTCGCTCACTTTCTTTTTACACACACTCTCACCTGACTGCTGTCTCTCTTGTCTGTCTTTATCTCTCCTTTTTCTTCAGCCATCTTTTATTTGTAGTTTGGCTTGATCGGTGGGCGTTAACACCATTTATGTCAGATCTTTTACATGTATGCAACAAGAGAAAAGATCTTATGATGTGTGTACGTGTTAAGACGTGTAGCTGTTGCACTGTGCTAATGTTAGGTACTAATCTTAACTTAGCATGATGTTGAAAAAATGTGTCCTTTTGCTGCCAGACATTTGCAGTTGTAGCCAGTGCAAAGCTGGACTGAAATTAATTTGAATTGTTGGGTGTCTCTTCCCAATGTTCTGGTAGTGTTCTGGTAGTGGTAAACTCATTTATTCAAATTCAGTACACATTCATTGTTATATAGTTACCTATCACAAACATCACACTGTCCACAGAATGGATGGTACATGGTGGGACTCCCCAGGTATTATTTTCCTCAACCTTTATCCCTAGAATTTGTCATTTTTAACATGCATGATGGAATTTGGGTTATAGATTCTCCAGTGGGTGTCGCTGTGATAATAGTGTGTGTTCCATTACATCTTTGATTTTGGATTAAATGTTTATTTGAGATCTGCTCTGATAATCTTTGTGTTCCGGATGCCCACCTTGTTGCTCGTTGTCTGTTCTAGTTCTGTTTACAGGGTTTTGTTTCTAACACCAAATTAAGTGAGCCCCAGACCATTGGTCAGTAGAGTGCTACTGCATTAAAACTTAATCTACAAGGCTTGAAATGCCACTCTGCTAGTGACCCCCCCCCCCCCCACACACACACCCCCACTAATCCTGCTTGCAGGCTTGATGGCAATGTCAATCTTTGAAGGCATAAAAGAGTGTTTGATAAACTTTCTTCCAAAGGCAAATAATAATTACGATGCTTAAAAAATTATTTAGATCTGGCAGGCTTCCCTTTAACGTGTTTTGTTCCACCCTTTTAGACCTGTTATCTTGTGCTACTTGTTCAGTCATGCATGCCTCAGTTTGTTGACAGAAAAGTGAGACCCAAATAACAAGCATTTACAATGCAATAGGTCTCGCATTATTAAAGTTTGAGCTATCGGCATTGTAAATGACAATGTCTTTTATTCATTTTTTTAAAAACCTGCAATCGGTACACGTACAGTCCGTGCTTACGATGAGCAAGGCTGGCAGTAAAAGAGACTGCCAGCCTTGCTTCTCATAAGCATGGACTATAAGTACAAAGTGCTTGTTTACGCACCGAGTAAACTGGGTGGCATTGCTGTGTCACAGGAGTAAACGGGCTGGTGTTGGTACAGGAGTAAACGGGCTGGGATTGCTGGGGCACAGAAGTAAACCGGGTAGTATTTCCGTGGTACAGGAGTAAACGTGCTGGTGTTGCTGAGGCACAGGAGTAAATGGGCTGGTGTTGCTGGGGCACAGGAGTAAACGGGATGGTGTTGCTACAGGAGTAAACGGGCTGGTGTTGCTACACGAGTAAACGGGCTGGTGTTGCTACAAGTATAAAAGAGCTGGTATTGCTGGGACACAGGACTAAACTGGGTGGTATTGCTGTGGCCAGGAGTAAACGGGTGGTATTGCTGTGGCAGAGGAGTAAACAGGTGGTATTGCTGGGGCACAGAAGTAAACTGGGTGGCATTGCTGTGTCACAGGAGTAAACTGGCTGGTGTTGCTGGGGCACAGGAGTAAACGGGGTGGTATTTCTGAAGTGAAAAATTAAAGTGTGGTGCTGAGAAAAAACCACACAGGGGTATTTCAAAGGAACAGTTACATTGAGTTTGCAGGACGGAGTTTGGGGGTCGGTGGGGGTGTCGTCCAGTAGTGAAGAAGTTGAGTGACTCAGGGCGGTGGTACTGGGTGCAATAGAGCCAGGGCAGGTGATCAGCATGACAGTTGCAGGGAGGCTGCTTAGGGAAAGGCCCGAGAGCGGGGATACCCTGGGAGCTGGGGTAAGAATGGCACACTGGTGTTTGAGACTGCCAGTGCCGAGGAGAAGTGAGTGAGGGTGCACAACTGGCACAGCTGGGAAGGACACCTGTTGGTGAAAGCGGCACAGCTTGGGGTTAGGACACATTGGCTCTCTGGGAATCGAACTCCTGGGCGAGGAGTCCCCAAGACTCTGCAGATTCCACACATATTTCTCTCTCTACTTGAGTTAATAGCCAGACAACGTTTAGAAGACCACAAAGGAAAAACAAGGCCCTGGGAGAGCTGTACGTGTACACTTTGGGCAGTGCACACCTTGCTACACGCATTGTCCCACTCACGCACACACACTCTCTCTCTCTCTGTATGGCATGGGATATGCGGAGTATGACGCCATCGGATTGCTGTAGGCGCACACACACACACACACACATCTGCACAGACTCGCACGCGGCGGTTAAGGGGTGTAAATACATGCACACTGGAAGTCATGACATAAACTAACGGGCCAGGGGGATC